>NC_134113.1:97339317-98708976 GCF_040939455.1 Microcebus murinus | reverse complement strand
TCAATATCTGACATACTACCATATACATCTTACTTGCTTATTTTTTATTGTCTCTTTCATTCCACTATGATGTAAGCTCATGAAAGCAGACATTTTTGTCTCTTTTGGTCACTGTGGGATCCCCCATGGCTAGAACAGTGCCTGCCGCCTAGAAGGTAGTCAAAAAGTATCTGTGAAATAAGTGGAGTCCTCGCTTCACTTTTATGTGATTACAGGGTTCATACTTCTCTTTCCTCAGAGTCTGATGGACTTGATGCTTCTGCCTCAGCTTTCCATGAGGACTTTCTGCGGAGAGCCAAAAGCCCAGAAGATGGGTGTGTCTATGCCTGGTGACAAGGGAAATTGATGTATGATGTAAGCAGGTGCTTACTTTGTGTCTGGTCTGTCTAATCTAATCTCTAGGGGAGTAAATGATTCAAAGGAAGCTTTGGAGAGAGTTCAAGAGGTAGGGAAGTGGGGAGAAACTAAAGCCAAGAGAGCCTAGTACAAATGTGGGAGGCTTAGTAAAGTGTGGGTGAAGCACAGAATCTAATAAGTGTGATGTATGTATCTGTGTAAGATTATGTAATAATTATTATATCTATAATTTATTGACTACCTACTCTGATCCCCGTGCTTTATTATAAATTGCATTACAGACTGTACGGCTTTATTTTTCACAATATCCTTATTTCATACGAGACAATGAAGGCTCAAGGAGCTTAGGTAACTCACTGCTGCAATGAATGTACAGCCCCCGAATAAAAAGCATAGTCTTAGTTCTGTCCCTGCAGCAGAGAATAGTGTCTAAATACATGTCTTTGAGACAAAAGAGCCTTGGTTTGAGATCTTGTCACTTACTAGATGCGTGACCTTTGCCAAACTATTTAAATAAGCTCCAATTTCCCCACCTGTAACAGTTGTCTTTAGCCCACAAGAGGTTGAGGGAAGAATTAAGTAAGAGTGCACGCAGTGACAGGCCTTTTAGCACTGAGTAACTGTGAACTAGGCCTGGGAAGGCGGAAAAGCGGCGCGCTGTGATGTTTCTTTTCAGCGCCTTTCCTAGACTACTCTCCTGACGCCTAAATTGCCACCCCCGCAGAAGCTCAGAATTAGAAGCGTGCACGTAACTCCCCCTCCATTACTGGAATTTCTTCCGTCCAGCCTCCGCTGGAACCGATTAGTGTGAGAGGACCTCCTCATCCCACCGAGAGCTTCGGTTTCGTTCATGGTCCATCTGCCCTCATTCCCCATCCCGAAACTGCTGGGCCAGTTTGTTTTCTCCTGGGACAGAGATAGTTTCTGGGGCGCGGCATGCTGGGGGTTGGAGTCCGAGCCCTCGCGTTTGCCTCTACAGGTTCGCAGAGCCGAGAGCTGGGGAACTACAGCTCCCAGAGTGCTCCGCGCCTCCGGGAAGCCTCGTGTCCGCGGGCGTTATGGGCGCTCCAGAGATGTGCTGGTGCTAGCGGTGAGGGGTTCGGCTGGCAACGAGGAGCGCGGATCTAAGGTGGTTCCGGCACATACCGTGGGGCCGGAGAAGCTAGGTTATACAGGGATGCGGCAATTCTGCGAATCTGAGGTGTAAGCCGGTTCCCAGGTGCCAGGCCAGCCCAGCCCAGCCTTTCTTTGCTTTAGAGACGACCCCTTCCGTCGGCTTCTCCAGGAGTCGAGCCCGGGAAGGGGCGTGGGCGAGGCTGTAGCGCTCTCCGCCTCTCCCAGGCCACCCCGCGAATCCCGGCGCCTCCGGACCCGCGGCCACGCTGCCGTCTGAGGAGGCAGGCCCCGAGCCCGGCCCGGCTATGAAGAGCGACTCCTCGACGTCTGCAGCCCCGCTCCGGGGCGCCGGGGGGCCCCTGCGCAGCAGCGAGCCGGTGCGCGCCTCCCCAGCCCGGGCGCCGGCCGTGGACCTGCTGGAGGAGGCGGCCGACCTCCTCGTGGTGCACCTGGACTTCCGCGCGGCGCTGCAGGCCTGCGACCGCGCCTGCCGGGCCCTGGCGGAGGAGCCCGCGGGCACGTACGTGCTGGGCGCCGTTCATGTCGGGGTGCTCTTGGGAAGGTCCTCAAGATCTCAGGATCTCTGTCATTCCCAGATTGCTCATGAGGAATTTCCACCTGGCTTTCATCAGAGGTTTCTCTCTGAGAGGCCCGTTGCACATACTGTGCCCATTCCACAGAGGAGGAAACCGAGGCGCTGTACAATGAAAAAGGGGTCAAGTTGCATAACAGAGCTTAGTGGGAACCCACAGCCAGTTCTTTGCTCCCTGTTCCAGGGCACAATGACACGATGGGGAGGTTGAATGCGTATTAAGTTAAATTCTGTCTGTAAGCAGGTTCAGTAAGCAGGTGGCGGAAGTCCTCTCCTAGGTGACACCCTCCCACCACCCCCAAGTTGTTTACTCTGCCTTTGGCTAATGATGGGCAGTGGAGCTCATGGCAGTAGTGTTCTGGTCCTATCAGAGGACGGATTAACACATCAACTGCCATGTCAGTTGTATTTAACTCATGCTAGTTTTGAGCTTGGGGCCTCAAGAAGCATAGGAAGACACAGTTCTTCGAAACAAACTCAGTATTTGTTAGTCACAACTCAGTTGGGGTGCAGTGTGAAAATTTATTGTAGTGCCACGTGAGTGGCATATAACTCTCACACAGAAAACAAAAAAATAACAAATTTTTCATTAAATTAGAAAGGACCATTTTGGTTTAAAAGTATTTATTCTATTTTCATAGTAAAACACCATGGACCCAGGGAAAAATATTTTTTGTCTAGTGTGACAGTCCGTGTGTTAAAGAACCCGCAGAAAACCTTGGTCCTGCATTGCTCTTTCTAATGGCACCAGCCTCCTTTGGCAGATGATGGTGTTTCTCTGTGAATTGTAAAGTTTGGTTAGGCCACACTAGGGAGGGGGTGGGTAATCAACGCCGACCACAGAGAATGATGAATTGTGTTTTTAGGGGGCTGGGTGTGGGCTTGTTGCAGTGGATGCTGAAGGCTTTGCTTCTGGGTGTCTGGAGAAACCATACTGGGTCGTGCTAAAAGGCCAGTTGTGGGGTTCCTGTACCTACCACAGTCAGCCAGACACCTTGCTCCAAGTCTGTTTCTTCACTAAGCAAACTCTTAGTACCAGTTCTTTTTCAACCCACACACCTGTGCTGCACGTTGTCATTTCCTCTCAGGATTACCCTTCCTGTTCATTTAAAGCTGATCTCATGGATACAGCCCTGTGTTTGGCAATAGCTGATTTGTCTCTGAGAAGTTTACAGGAACTTTTAGCTTCTGGGGGAAAGGGCAGTGCATGAGGCCAGTTGTGAGGCCCACCTGACTACTAATAAGGAGAGGTATGATGTCTGCAGAGTTGTGAGCTGGAGAACTGTCCCAGGGTGGGTGTGGGAATGGAGATGGAGGGGAACCACTTCTAACCCTAATTGGTCTTTCTGCTAACAGTTCCTTGGAGGTGAAATGCTCCTTGTGTGTTGTGGGGATCCAGGCCCTGGCAGAAATGGATCGGTGGCGGGAAGTCCTCTGCTGGGTCCTTCAGTATTACCAGGTCCCTGAAAAGCTACCCCCCAAAGTCCTGGAGCTGTGGTAGGTCCTTGTTGGTGACTCATTGGATGAGTTCAGGAACAAGAGGATTTTCATGTCCTTTGCTAAATCAGGATCTAATACCTCCTTTCTTCCCCTTCCCTACCATTTCCTTCCAAATATTCTTTCCCCTACCTTTTTTCAGACCACAAAACAGCAATAAGGATGAGGAAGGAGGAGTTTAGGAGTGGGTAGAGGAAAAGAAGAAGAGAGGGGACATGGAATAGGAGTGAAGTGAGATGACAGTGGACAGAGCTGAGAGAGCTGCTTGTTATTTCCTAGGAATTTTTTTTAAAAACCTGCATACTGTTTTCCATAATGGCTGTGCTAACTAACATTCCCACCAACACTATGCCAGGTGTTCACTTTTCTCCACATCCTTGCCAACACTTGTTTTCTTTTGTCTTTTTGATGGCCATTTTAACTGGAGTGAAGTGGTATCTCATTGTGATTTTGATTTGTATTTCCCTGATGATTAGTGATGTTGAGCATTTTTTCATATATCTGTTAGCCATTTGGAATGTCTTCCCTCCCACAGTCCCCCTACCCCACCCCTATAACCCACAGTGTGGTATATCTTTATTTGAAAATTGTCTATTAATGTCATTTGCCCATTTTTTTTTATTTCAAGAATATATGTGAGTACAAACATTTTGGTTGCTTTTTGTATCTTTGCCTCTCCCTAGCAAGGGTTAGAGATATGCCCTTCCCCATTTGCCCTTTTTTTTTTTTTTTTTTTTTTTTTTTTTTTTTTTGAGACAGAGTCTCGCTTTGTTGTCCAGGCTAGAGTGAGTGCCGAGGTGTCAGCCTAGCTCACAGCAACCTCAAACTCCTGGGCTCAAGCGATCCTTCTGCCTCAGCCTCCCGAGTAGCTGGGACTACAGGCATGCGCCACCATGCCCGGCTAATTTTTTTTTTTTTTTTTTTTTTTAAGGCTGGTCAAGTGGAGCAGTGGGAGTGGAGAAGGAACAAAGGAATCTGTAACTGGTTGTGATCAATTAGTTGTAAACACCACTGCACTCGGACCAACCTCGGCTAATTTTTTATATATATATCAGTTGGCCAATTAATTTCTTTCTATTTATAGTAGAGACTGGTCTCGCTCTTGCTCAGGCTGGTTTTGAACTCCTGACCTTGAGCAATCCGCCTGCCTCGGCCTCCCAGAGAGCTAGGATTACAGGAGTGAGCCACCGCCTCCGGCCTCCCATTTGCCCATTTTTTAATCAGGTTTTTTCTTTTGCTGTTAAGTTCTTTATATATTCTCTATATCCATCCCTTGTTAGATGTATAATTTGCATATATTTTCTCCTATTCTGTAGGTTGTTTCTTCAGTCTGTTAATTGTTTCCTTTGCTATGCAAAAGCATTTTATTTTATTTTTTTTATTTATTTATTTATTTTTTGAGACAGAGTCTCGCTTTGTTGCCCAGGCTAGAGTGAGTGCCGTGGCGTCAGCCTAGCTCACAGCAACCTCAAACTCCTGGGCTCGAGTGATCCTTCTGCCTCAGCCTCCCGGGTAGCTGGGACTACAGGCATGCGCCACCATGCCCGGCTAATTTTTTATATATATATCAGTTGGCCAATTAATTTCTCTCTATTTATAGTAGAGACAGGTTCTCGCTCTTGCTCAGGCTGGTTTCGAACTCCTGACTTGAGCAATCCGCCCGCCTCGGCCTCCCAAGAGCTAGGATTACAGGCGTGAGCCACAGCGCCCGGCCCTGCAAAAGCATTTTAGCTTGATGTGATTCTATTTGTCTATTTTTGCTTTCGTTGTCTGTGCTTTGAGGTCTTACTTAAAAAATACTTGCCTACCCCAATGTTATAAGGTGTTTCCCCTATGTTTTCTTCTAGTAGTTTCATAGTTTAAGGTTTTATAATTAAGTCTTCAATACATTTTGAGTTGATTGTTTTTGGGTTTTTTTTTTAATATGGTGAGAGGAAGGGATCTGGTCTCATTCTTCTGTATATGGTTACCCATTTTTTCTTGTACTATTTGTTGAAAATCAGTTGACTGTAGGTATGTGAATTTGTTTCTGGTTCACTATTCTGTTCCTCTGGTCTATGTGTCTGTTTTTATGCCAGTACCATGCTGTTTTAGGTACTGCAGCTTAAAAACACATTTTATTTATTTATTTCTTATACTCCATATTTACTTACTTCCTGCTTTGTAGTATATTTTGAAGTCAGGTAGTGTGATACCTTCAGCTTTGTTCTTTTTGCTCAGGATTGTGTTGACACTATTTGGTGTCTTTTGTGGTTCCATATGAGTTTTAGGATTATTTTTTCTATTTCTATGAAGAATGTCATTGGTATTTTGATAGTGATTACATTGAATCTGTAGGTCACTTTGGGTAGTATGGACATTTTAACAATATTAATTCTTCCAATCCATGAACATGGGATATCTTTCCATTTATTTGTGTCCTCAATATCTTTCTCAGTGTTTTCTTTCTTTCTTTCTTTCTTTTTCTTGAGACAGAGTTTTGCTCTGTTGTCCAAGCTAGAGTGCTGTGGCGTCAGCCTAGCTCACAGCAACCTTAAACTCTTGGGTTCAAGTGATCCTCTTGCCTCAGCCTCCCAAGTAGTTGGGACTACAGGCAGATACCATCACACCTGGCTAATTTTTTCTATTTTAGAAGAGAATGGGTCTTGCCCTTGCTCAGCCTGGTCTCGAACTCCTGACTTCAAGCAGTCCTCCTGTGTTGGCCTACTAGAGTGCTAGGGTTACAGGCATGAACCACCATGCCTGGCCTCATCGGTGTTTTATGGTTTTCTCTGTAGAGATCTTTCACCTGCTTGGTTGAGCTTATTCCAAGGTATCTTTTTTTTTTGTAGCTATTATAAATGGAATTGTTTTCTTGATCTCTTTTTCAGATAGTGCACTAGTAGTATATAGAAACACTGCTGATTTTTGTACATTGATTTTGCATCCTGTAACTTTACTGAATTCATTTATTCTCAGTTTTTATGTGGAATCTTTAGGGTTTTCTACATATAAGATCATGTCATCTGTAAACTGGGACAATTTGACTTCCTCCTTTCCAATTTGGATGCTTTTTATTTCTTTCTGTTGCCTAATTGTTCTGGCTAGGACTTCTAGTACTATGTCAAATGGAATTGTTGAAAGTGGGCATCCTTATCCTATTCCTAATCTTAGAGGAAAAGCGTTCAGGTTTTCCCCATTTAATATGTTAGTGGAGGGTTTGTCATAGGCAACTCCTCATTCTTAACAATCCTAGCATTCCATAGGGAGGACTGGGGGACACAGGGGAGGGGTTGGATAGGAGAAGCATAGTGGTTATGAGAAATAAACCAACTGTGGAGCACTGACTCTTTTCTTTTGGGGATTGGGTTATTTGGGCCTGCAGTATTCTTTTATACAGCAAAATGCAAGAGCCTGGAGCTGTGCTGGATGTGGTTAGTGCCTGGCTCCAAGACCCAGCCAACCACGACCTTCCAGAATATGGAACCTTGGCAGAACTTCACCTGCAGCGAGTCCTGCTGCCTCTGGGCTGTTTGTCAGAGGCTGAGGAGCTAGTGGTGAGCTCTGCAGCCTTTGGGGAGGAGCAGCAGCTGGAGTTACTTCAGGCCATTTACACAACGAGGCAACAACAGAAACAAGAACACTCAGGCACTAAGGAGGCCCAGAAGCTAAAACAGGAAGGTAGGACATTATCCATCTATGGCCTCTGTAAAGTGGAGCTGTGGGCTTTTCCTACACCTCGGGGTCCATCATGATATTCCTGGAAGTTTGGAAGCAATTCTTTGTATGAGTAACTCTTGAATCACAGAATGATTCACAGGCGTTGAGTTGCTCAACAAGGCCAAGCCCAGACCTCTGAAGGTGGCAGTGGAAGGAGATGCTCCATATGGGGACGTGTTGCTGGGTCTTGTCTCCTGAAAGTCACCTTCCGCTTGGGGTCCTCTGACTAGATTTCCTGCCTCCATCATGCTGGCCTGGGTGTGGTGTTACTCCTCCTTTAAGTGCTAGCCTCAAGACAGACACAGTGGAGACATGCTGGGGATAACAAACAGAAAATAAGAAACTAGCGTGATAACTTGGTAACTTGACTTTGCTTGTTCATCTTGCGCCCCCCTCCCCAGCCTTCTGTCTGCCTTCACTTACTAGCGCTTTGAGTGCTTTCGTCAGTGATTGATGTACACCCCTGCCCGCTAGACTGCAGTTTGCAAGATGGCTTCTGTAGGGAAACCTCTCCAAGACCCACACTGTATGCCTGGCTAGCATTGTATGATGGGCCCTATGCAGGGGTGGTCTGGGGGTTGTCCTATCAGAGGGGACTGACTTTAAAGGTCCTCTACTCCAGACCCTTTTCCTGATCCTTGAATCCTTTCAGCCCCTTTTCCTTGAGTGATAACCTAGTCTATGTGTGAATACTTCCAAGGATAGAAAAGTCACTATCTCCTGAATTTTTAACTATGTACAGTTCTGTAGGAACGTTCTTCCTTATGCTGAATTTAAGTTTTTCTCCTTGTAGTTTTTACTCACTGATTGATCCTGTTTTTTCTCTTGGCAACATCATAGAATAGGCCTATTCCTTTTTTTTTTTTTTTTTTTAACATGAAGTCCTTCAGCTTAATTAGGAGACTGTAATTCCTATTCTCCAAAGTATTTTTCTTTGTGTGCTTCAGAGCACGACCTGCTGAGATAGAATGACTTATTTGCCAGAAAGTTGTTGTCTTTGGTGCTGACCAGTGGCTGCCCAAGCTCTCCGCCCTGCACTTCCTGGGGAGGTGGGGGTGAGAAAGGGGTTTGATGGCAATCCAGGTTGTCTATCAGGATTGGACCTCACTGGTTCTTGGGTTGGTAGTGTTCATATTTATATTCAAATTCATGACTTGTGGATGCTTTACTGTATGTATTAAGGGCCCTTTATTTCCCTGCATTGCTGTGATATCAGAACTGTTGCTCTGTATAACTCTGTGCGTGCATCTTAGCCCAGAATATAAAGATTGCTATAAAATAATGAGGCCATTAAAAAAATCCCCAAATATGCCAAGTTTACCCAGCTCATAGTTGTTGTCTGTCAAAGTCCTCTCTTAAGGAGATGGTAGTCTAGTGATGTGGTGTGTCTGTCCTTAAAACACTTTTGAAGCTTTTGAAATTTCCTTTAGAACCACTTTATGAGCTATGTGAGAAAATTATTCTTATTCCCTTTTGCTCAACTCTTATAAGTAAGCTTAGAGCTCAGAGTCAGGGAAGCTCATTCCTCTAACTTCCCCTAAAGCTGTTCTCTCTCTCTGACCAGGTACTCTCTCTCACAAGTTCCAGTCACTACTGCTGTTGGTTCGCCAGCTTTGGGACTCTGCAGTGAGCCACTTCTTTTCTCTGCCCTTCAAAAAGAGCCTCCTGGCTGCCTTGATCCTCTGTCTCTTAGTGGTGAGGTTTGATCCAGGTGAGTGATGGAGCCTCCCTTCCACCCTTCCTGGGATGGTGCCTGTGGGAGTAGGAGCTCTTCGGCACTCCCACCAGGGGTCCTGCTGGGGATGGAGGTTTCTCCTGTGACATCTCCCTGAGTCACTTCCACAAGGAGGAATTGCTGTACCTGAGCAAGAGTTAGAGCCACCTGCAAGGAGAGACCAGGTCTAGAGTCCCTGAGAGCAGTCTAGACAGTCTTTTATGCCCTGTTGACCCCTGAACACTGGCTAAGTCATTTGGTCATGTACTTTTTCTATGAGTGAATTCTGACTAGAACCTCAGGATTAAAAAAAACCTTCCCCTCATCATAATACCCTACAAAAGTTGTTTATTCAAGAGTTAATGCCTAATTAAATATTAATTCAAAATATACTAAATTGTCAATGAAATATGCATACATTTTAGAAAATGTGGAAAATAGAGAAAAGCATAAAGAGGAAAACAGAAATCTGCTACTGTAATGATTATACCTTCAGTCTTTTTCTGTGGATATAGATATTGTAGGCAGTTGCATGTCATAAATATGGCTTTACATGGCTAAATATTTGAATATACAGACACTTTCATAACTGATTTAACAACCCTGTTGTTGAACATTTTGACTATTCTGTTTTCTGCTTCACTGTGAAATAGAATTGAGCTCTCTAAGTGATATTTGGGAACAACCTGGTCATTTCCAGGGAATTAATCCCTCAGGTGCATAAGCACTGGGCCATGATTAGGTGCTCACTCCTTTAGATTTTTTTTTTTTTTTTTTTTTTTGAGACAGAGTCTCATTTTGTTGTCCAGGCTAGAGTGAGTGCCGTGGCGTCAGCCTAGCTCACAGCAACCTCAAACTCCTGGGCTCAAGCGATCCTCCTGCCTCAGCCTCCCGAGTAGCTGGGACTACAGGCATGCACCACCATGCCCGGCTAATTTTTTTATATATATATCAGTTGGCCAATTAATTTCTTTCTATTTATAGTAGAGACGGGGTCTCGCTCTTGCTCAGGCTGGTTTTGAACTCCTGACCTTGAGCAATCCGCCCGCCTCGGCCTCCCAAGAGCTAGGATTACAGGCGTGAGCCACAGCGCCCGGCCACTCCTTTAGATTTTTTGCCTGTGTGTTACTCTATGTGAATTATGATCTCTATTCCTCTCATGAATTTAGACTTAGAATAAAATTGCATACCTTTCAAAACTGAAAGGAAAACTGTAAACCTTATCTAGTCCCTTCATTTTCTTTCCTTTTTAGTCAAGAAACCTAATAACCAGAGAGGTAAAGTGACTAGCCCAGGGTCACATAATTTATCTATTTCTAAAACAGCCACTTCTTGACTTAGTCTTTTTTTTTTTTTTTTTTTGAGACAGAGTCTCGCTTTGTTGCCCAGGCTAGAGTGAGTGCCGAGGTGTCAGCCTAGCTCACAGCAACCTCAAACTCCTGGGCTCAAGCGATCCTACTGCCTCAGCCTCCCGAGTAGCTGGGACTACAGGCATGTGCCACCATGCCCGGCTAATTTTTTATATATATATCAGTTGGCCAATTAATTTCTTTCTATTTTTAGTAGAGACGGGATCTTGCTCTTGCTCAGGCTGGTTTTGAACTCCTGACCTTGAGCAATCCGCCCGCCTCGGCCTCCCAGAGAGCTAGGATTACAGGCATGAGCCACCACGCCAGGCTTGACTTAGTCTTTAGATCTTCCTTCCTTCCCTATTTCCCTTTCTCCTACTCAGCTTTTTCCACATAGCTCAGGGCTATCTGTTGAACCCCTTTGCTGAACATGCAGCAGGAATTCCTTTTGAATAGCTCTGTTTGCTTTACAAAAACGTCACAAGTTAGCTCTCAGAAATGCTAAAGATAGTTGGTATTCACTCCTGTCCACCTCTGACTTTCTACTTTGTTCCAGAGACTGGATAAAAATTTAGAAATTCTTTAGTCTCATAACCCCAGTCTCCTAGTGGGGGCAGCATGAGGCCATTTGAGCCTACTGTTTGCAAGGCTGCTGGGAGCTTCTTCCCTAGGGGTCCCTGGACTCAGTGGCGGGCTGGACTCATGGTGCTGACGCAGGGGAGGGAAGAGCCTGTGCCTGGGCCTTCATTGGAACTTGGTTGAAAGATATAATGAGCATAGATTGTCAATAGCTTTGGTAAAAAAGTAACATTTTTCCCTTTTAAGAAAGAACTATATATTCCCTGTAAAAAAAAAAATCAGTTATTCAAACAAGGAAAACAAACTCAGTAGAATTTTACTTTCAATATAATTATGATAAAAATAGGTATTAATAATACTGTCATTTGGCTTCAAATTTAAAATGTACAGAGAGGTATAACATGTAGTGAAAAGTCTCTTTCAAAATTCTTCTCCCCAGCAGCCACCACTTTTATCAGTTTCTTACAGAGCAAAAAGGTTGAATTAAAACTTAATACATTTGGATCTTTTTCTTAGCAATTTTAAGGTCACTGTAAAGAAAATATATCTCAGAGAATACATCCTAGAGAAAGTGAACTTCTTATTATTGGGGAGGATGCAAATTACATTAAGCACCAAAATATGCTTTTAAAAGACCATGGCTGATCCCAAGGTGGTAGTGTTTCCAAAGGGTGGGAGCTAATGGGGAGAGCCAATGGTGGGAGCCATGGGGAGAGCCAATGGTGGGGAGCCATGGGGAGAGCCAATGGTGGGAGCCATGGATGGGAGCCACAGGTGGGAGCCGATGTCGGGGAGCCATGGGGAGAGCCAATGGTGGGAGCCATGGGGAGAGCTGATGGTGGGGAGCCATGGGTGGGAGCCATGAGGAGAGCCAGTGGTGGGGAGCCATGAGTGGGAGCCATGGGGAGAGTTGATAGTGAGGAGCCATGGGTGGGAGCCATGGGGAGAGCTGATGGTGGGGAGCCATGGGTGGGAGCCATGGGGAGAGATAATGGTGAGGAGCCATGGGGAGGAGCCGTGGGGAGAGCCAATGGTGGGGAGCCATGGGGAGAGCCGATGGTGGGGAGCCATGGGTGGGAGCCATGGGGAGAGCCAATGGTGGGGAGCCATGGGTGGGAGCCATGGGGAGAGCCAATGGTGGGGAGCCATGGGTGGGAGCCATGGGGAGAGCCAATGGTGGGGAGCCATGGGTGGGAGCCATGGGGAGAGCCAATGGTGGGGAGCCATGGGTGGGGGCCATGGGGAGAGCTGATGGTGGGGAGCCATGGGTGGGAGCCATAGGGAGAGCCGATGGTGGGGAGCCATGGGTGGGAGCCATGGGGAGAGCTGATGGTGGGGAGCCATGGGTGGGAGCCATGGGGAGAGCTGATGGTGGGGAGCCATGGGGAGAGCTGATGGTGGGGAGCCATGGGGAGAGCTGATGGTGGGGAACCATAGGTGGGAGCCATGGGGAGAGCCAATGGTGGGGAGCCATGGGGAGAGCCAGTGGGTGGGAGCCAGCTGAGTGAAGGAGGGAGGAATGTTCACAGCAGTTATCCCTGTGCCCTGCAGCGTCTCCTTCCTCCCTGCCTTTCCTCTACAAGTTGGCTCAGCTCTTCCACTGGATCCAGAGGGCAGTGTCTTCTCGCCTCTACCAGCTCCACGTCCGAGACTGAGCCGTCTTCCCATGTACCTGGACCTCGCTGACCTCCTTGCCCGCCACAGCAGAAGCAAGGGGGGGCCTGTCCTGCAGGAGTGGGACCAGCCTGATTCCAGAAAGCCCATCTTGTCAGGCATGCTGTGTTTTGGTGCCTGGGTGCCCTCCCCTTTGCACCCCACTTTGGGTGACCTTGGTCTGTAATGTGGAAACAGAATGGGGCTAGAGGGTGCAACTCCTCCAGAACAGCACCCCCTCACACCCGGGGCCTCTCACAAAGGAGGGTTTGGGAACAGGGACTGTGTCCCTGAAACATTCCGCCTTCTTGGCAAAGGCAAGAGGGTGATTGTTCAGGTCAGAGTGTTGATGGAGCGGGAAGTTCAGAAAAAGCCTGATGGAGTGACCCTTGGCCTTTCATGTCCTTGAAGAACCGCCTCTGATAATGGCCCCATAGGGCAGTACCTTAGTCAGTACCTTAATCAGAGTGAGGTTTGAAAGGGCCTCTGTCTTCTCTCTCATGCTCCTCTCCACATAGCAGGTCTAATCATGTATTTGTACCCTGTTCCTGTGGTCCGCAGTGGGCTTGAAGCTGCTTGAGCCCTCTCGCCGTTCAGACGGCATGGCTTTCAGAACCCTGCTCAGCTCGTATCGCGGGGTAAGGCGATCTTGCTAGCTGCCTCTTGGTCTTCAGGTCAGTTTTCCATGTTATAAGCAGCCAAGCCCTGCTCTGTTACACTCAGCATCTCTGCCCACCCCTCCCTCCCTTGTGCCCTGCAGACTTGTCCCAGGCTGTGTCACCGGATTCTGCTTGCATCTTTGCCTCCTTGGTGCACACTGCTGCAGGCGCCCCCCTTTCTAGGCCCCGTTGTCCTAGTTATGTTCTGTTGTTTGTATAATGCCCAAATGTTTCTGCTCACGCGGCCTTGAAAAGTAGGCCAGCTCAGAGCCTGCTGAGCTGAAAATGGAACTGAGTAATCAGGCGAGCTGGGAGGGATGGGGGGAGGGTAGAGGGGTGACATGGATTTTGAAGACAGAATGATAAAACCTTAGGGGAGGAGGCAGTGGGGCCTTAGCATTCGAGGAGTTGAAATGCTTCAGTGTAGACCAGGCATGGTGGCTCATGCCTGTAATCCTAGCACTCTGGGAGGCCGAGGCGGGCAGATTGCTTGCGGTCAGTAGTTCAAAACCAGCCTGAGCAAGAGTGAGACCCCGTTTCTACTATAAATAGAAAGAAATTAATTGGCCAACTGATATATATAGAAAAAATTAGCCAAGATGGTGGTGCATGCCTGTAATCCCAGCTACTCGGGAGGCTGAGGCAGGAGGATCGCTTGAGCCCAGGAGTTTGAGGTTGCTGTGAGCTAGGCTGACGCCACGGTACTCTAGCCTGAGCAACAAAGTGAGACTCTGTCTCAAAAAAAAAAAAAAAGAAAAAAAGCGTCAATGTTTTTTGTTGCTAGCCACAGAATCTTACATGTTTTTGTGCAAGTATATGTACAGCACTACTGTGCTGTCAGGGTTGCGAAAGGCTTCCGGCAGGGCCAGCCTTTCTGCAGCCAGAGGCCAAGCAAGCCGCCCTGTACCGGGACCTCAGTCGGTGATGATGCCACGAATATAGGGGATACTCGCTTGCTTTTCATTGGTTGATATTCAGAAGTTGCCAGCCAACAATGTCTCTTTAGAAAAATGAATAAAGTACATAAACTTTACTAGCCCTTAGAATTAAATCCCTAGGGCATGGTTCAATCTGTAGGAAACAAATCTACGCTTTTTTATATTAGCCTTTAAATAGAGCTTAGAACCCTGGGGAGAGAAAGGGAGTCACGTAAGATTTGAAATCCTTCCTATGGAATGATTTCTTAAAATGAAAGTCTGGTCCCATTCACTCACTGGTCATACTGGGCACTGCTTCCCGTGGCCCACAGGGTAAAATCCAGATTCTCTTCATGGGATTTAAGGCCCTTCTGTACCGGTTTCGTCTAACACCTCCACTCCGATGGGAGGCCTCTGCTCGGCAGTTGCAGCTTCCCGAGCCTGCTCCCTGAGGCCTGTGCCTTACCTCCCACTGCCTGCTCTTGGCCTCAGGAGCTTCTCAACCTTCCAGACTTACTCGGGGAACCCTTTCCAACCCTTTCAGTCCACTGTTTTACATCCGTTTTTGGCAGTGACCCCCTGGACTTATAATTGTGTGGACTTCGTTGCTGCCTCCAGTAACGGTGAGCTTTGTGAAGTTGGAGAGTGTGGCTGTCGCAGCGTGTAAGTCCTGTTCGGATCCGTGCTCTCACACGCGTGATTGTTGGAGAGAGGTTTGCCCTTCCCAGCCTCAGCGTCCTCATCTGTAAGTTCTTGTCTCACAGGCACCTGTGGGTGAGTCCACGAGATCGTGCTTATGACAGCCAGAGTGGAGAAGCACCTCCCATCGGAGTGGAGGTGTTAGACAAAACCGGTACAGAAGGGCCTTAAATCCCATGAAGAGAATCTGGATTTTACCCTGTGGGCCATGGGAAGCAGTGCCCAGTATGAACAGTGAGGGAGCCCCAAGTAAGAGCTCTCATGAGTGGTTGTGTCCCCACTGCCAGCTTAGTGCCCAGGAGGTAGAAGGTGCTCAGAGGTGTTTAAGGGAGTGGATTGATATAGCTGACATGACAAGAGGTCTGTGTGCTTCCGGCGAGCTTGTGGGGTTTTCTGTTGTGCAACCCGGAACTTAAAAAGGACCTGATTATGCCCAACTCACTTTTCTGCTCTCCCCTGGAGTTCGCCAGTCCTGATCGGTGTGCAGGCCCCTGGCTTCTGTTTTAGGTGTGTCCAGAACTCTGCTGGACCAACCCCAGCTCCCTGCCTAGTCAGGCGAGGAACTCAGAACCCAGACTGCCCTTGTACCTTGACTTTTTTGAAGGATGTAGGCTGGTGGTCAAATCAGTCTTCAGCCCTGGGCTTCAAGAGGTCAGAAATGAAGGGAGGGCTTCCCAGTTGGACTCACACGTGCACCGTCGAATATGGTAGCCATTCATCAAATGTGGCTTTTAAGCACTTAACATGAGGCTGGTCCAAGTTGAGATTCTGCACATGTAAAGTACATACTTAGATTTTGCAGTCTTAGTACTAAAAGATAAAAGGAAACTCAGTAATTTTTTATATTGATCATATGTTGAAATGATATTTTGCATATACTGGGTTAAATAAAATTTATTAGAATTAATTTCATCTGTTTCTTTTTACTTTTTTAGTGTTGCTCCCAGATTGTTTAAAATTGCATATGTGGCTCGCATTGTATTTCCACTGGACAGGACTGTCCAGCACATGCAACACATTGGTGAGTTCAGAGGGAGCTGGAGGTCAGTGGAGCAGCATTATGCAGTGGGATTTTACAGAATGTGAGATCTGGAAAGGCCATCTATTGCAGATCGTATACGATATCAGTTGAGGAAATTAAGTCCCTGAGAAGTGAAGTGATTTGCCTCAGGTCACACAGCCTGAATAAGACCAAGGTCTCCTGACCCTCAGGCCTAGTAGTGTTCATTTCACTACACCTTGATTCTGCCTCGCTCGCCCTAAAAATCCTAACCTTCTGTCACTCCCTGGCTGAAGTCCACTCTTAGTATGCAGATGCATCTGGAAGGGGTAACTTTAGTAGGATTAGTTCATTAGTTCTACAGGGTCCTGAAGAATGCAACATAGAACAGATATTTTAAAGTTTAGGGATGCTGAGGAAAGCAGGAACTGGCAATCCTCTTACTCTGTGGTCAGATAGGAAGGCTGGTGGGGGGTGAAAGGGAGAGGGAAAATTAGGCTATTGTGGGTGAGCACAGGGGTGGAGGTGGGTGGGCAGCAGCACAGATGGTGCCTAGAGGAGGAGGTAGGGTTCTGCTTCTAGAGAGGGGTTGGAAGAGATAGGAAATACTTCATAGCTTCCTGCAGCTGATCCCCACTCTTTTACATGTATGTGTTTGCATATGTATGGATGCAGACCATTTAAAAATGGTCTGGAATTCAAAAGATGAATGGAAAAGAAAGTCTGTTTTTCTACCTCTATGCTCCATCTCCCACTCCTGCCCAGAGGTAACCACTGTTGCCAATTCATTTATCTCTCCAGAGATATTCTCTGGTATTAAGCTTTTGTCACACAAATGATAGCATCCTACACACACAACACACACAGTGCCACACTTTAAGAAAAACTTCATCAGTCTTAGGTGTTTGTTCTCTATCAGCACATGTAGAGCTGCCTCATTCTTACTAGCTATGTGTTATTCCATTGTGCAATAGAACACAGAGCATATACCTGGTACTCTATTCCTTTATACTGTGTTGAAATCACTCCACCCTTTCCAAAGCCTAGAAGCACGACAACCCCAAGTTTAAGATTAACAGTCATGGGCAGACCTCTTTACTGTTACTTTTGGGCAAACACTAAGCAGGCTGCTCAGCCTGCTGGCAGTCACCACCACCGTCTTGGGGAGACAAGAGCAGGACCTTGCACACTTGGATGCTCAGTTTCTTTCTAAATCTGGAATGGCATTTGGGCAGCCTCTGCCATCCAGTTAAAGCATCCAGAAAGGGAAGGGCCTGGCATAAACTGCAAATAGGGCATCTACCTGTGACCTCACCTTTTTGGCTTCTGGAATCCGCAGATGGGGCCTATTGGAATTCTGAATTCACTCTGGCTTAGGCAAGCTGCCTGTGCCCTGGCTGAGGTCTTCCTCACCTCCCTGTCCTAGCACCTTTTTGGAACTTATTATACGGAGTGTTTACCAGAAAAAAGTAGGGTCCTTTTGCTTTTTTCCCTCTGGAAACCTCAGTATTTTGAAATGATAAGAAGCTATATTAAAGGCAGTGAGCACAGTGCTTAGGAGCCTGCCAAAGCCCTCCCTGTGTCATTTCTCCAGTGGTGAGGTAGGGACCCAGATATTATTTGCCAGCCTCTTGATAAAGCAGCAGATATTTTTCTTGTCTTAAAACAATGCATATGTATATTAGAAAATATTAGAAATTGCATTAAAAAAATAAAGGACTCATGATCCCACCACTCAGAGATAATCACTATTAATGTTGGTTAATTTTTCTTTCAGGTTTTTTTTTTTTTTTTAATTTAAACACCTAATTCTCTTGGCAGCCTGGGCACTTCAGAATCTGTGAAAAGATAGCAGTTTGCAGACAGAATGGTTTATGCATGAGAGGGACCAACAGACAGCTGGGTGGCCTCTGCTTAAGAGAATGGAAGCAATCTAGGACAGGATAGGCTGGGGACTCATCCTGGAGACATTTCATCCTGGAGGATGGCTAAACAGCTGCAGGTACATGTGGGATTGTGCAGTGCCCATCTCACCGACAGGGCCAGGTCCAAGCTGGTGGGGTGGGGACTTTATGGCCCACTTCTTTTATTTATTTATTTATTAGGCAGAGTCTCACTCTGTCACTCTGGCTAGAGTGCAGTGGTGTCCTCACGGCTCACTGCAACTTCCAACTCATGGGCTCTAGCGATCCTCCTACCCCAGCCTCCTGAGCAGTTGGGACTACAGGCGAGCGCCACTGTGCCCAGCTAGTTTCTTTCTGTTTTTAGTAGAGACAGGGGTCTTGCTCTTACTCAGGCTGATCTCGAACTCTTGACCTCAAGTGATCCTCCTGCATTGTCCTCCCAGAGTACTAGGATTATAGATGTGAGCCACTGCCCTAGCCCCATTTCTAACTTTAACACTGACGCAAGCTCATATCTAGCTCTACATATTTCCCAGTGCATATTTTCCAACAGCTTGTTTGAAACTTTAACATCCTCTTGTCACTTTTGTACCATTGGAGGTGGGGCATGTGAGCATTAGATTAGGTGGGGACTGACAGGCTAAGATAATAATTCAGAAGATTGCTTGAAAAAGGAAAGGGTTTTTGTAGACGCCTGTCAGCTCAGAAAAAAGCCACTTTATTTATTTATTTATTTTTTTGAGACAGAGCCTCGCTTTGTTGCCCAGGCTAGAGTGAGTGCCCTGGCGTCAGCCTAGCTCACAGCAACCTCAAACTCCTGGGCTCAAGCAATCCTGCTGCCTCAGCCTCCCGAGTAGCTGGGACTACAGGCATGCGCCACCATACCCGGCTACTTTTTTCTATATATGTTAGTTGGCCAATTAATTTCTTTCTATTTATAGTAGAGACGAGGTCTCACTCTTGCTCAGACTGGTTTCAAACTCCTGACCGCGAGCAATTCACCCGCCTCAGCCTCCCAGAGTTCTAGGATTACAGGCGTGAGCCACCACAACTGGCCAAAAAGCCACTTTTAACAACAACATCCCTCTGGGAGGCCGAGGCGGGAGGATCGCTCAAGGTCAGGAGTTCGAAACCAGCTTGAGCAATAGCGAGACCTCATGTCTACTATAAATAGAAAGAAAGTAATTGGCCAACTAAAAATATATAGAAAAAAATATTAGCCGGGCATGGTGGCGCATGCCTATAGTCCCAGCTCCTCGGGAGGCTGAGGCAGCAGGATTGCTTGAGCCCAGGAGATTGAGGTTGCTGTGAGCTAGGCTGACGCCACAGCACTCTAGCCCGGGCAACAGAGTGAGACTCTGTCTCAAAAAAAAAAAAAAAAAAAAAAAACAACATCCACATTATTTATATGGAGAGATTTCTTGGGCAGAAAACAGATTTGTATGGTCCTTAGAATGTAACCAACAGGTTCTCACCCTCAGAAAGCTTAAGTTCTGGGAGAGAAGCATTCATACTTTTATGTAGAAGGCTTATTTTCCAAGGGGAGTACTTCATCCTCCCCCCTTGGTGCCTTGCTCCATCTCTAACCTCCCTGACTCTGGCTCTGCTTCCTTAGCCAGTTTATTTTTTTCTGTAGCCTTCAAGTTTGGAGGGAGTGTGCTTTTCTCTTTCTACGTGCTTTCTCCCTGTTGAGTTTGTTTACTTTCATGGATTCAGCTCTCAGCTTGACCCAAATGACTCCCAGTCTTGAATCCACACTGACCTCCCTGGATCTAATTACAATTCCAAGTGCAGAGACAGCTTGGACCCAACCCCGGATTCTTTGTCCCCTAGCCAGACTCCTGGCCTTCCTTCCTACTGCTGGTCAGCTCCGCCCCCAAACCCACTCTGGCCGGTGCTTTCTCCTGCACATCACCTTTCCATAGTTCATCCTTCAGATGCTGACTTACCATCCCACCACATTTCTGTTTCTGTGAAGCCCCTGCTGGCCATGCCCACTATTAAGAAGAATATTTCTATTTTTAGGGCTCTTTCAGGCACTTAATAGTCAAACCATTCATTTCACTAAATCAATAGATATTGTTTTGGCCGGGTGCGGTGGCTCACGCCTGTAACCCTAGCACTCTGGGAGGCTGAGGCAGGAGGATTGCTTGAGCTCAGGAGTTCTAGACCAGCCTGAGCAAGAGCGAGACCCCGTCTCTACTATAAATAGAAAGAAATTAGCTAAACAACTAAAAAAATAGAAAAAAAATTAGCCAGGCATGGTGGCATGTGCCTGTAGTCCCAGCTACTTGAGAGGCTGAGGCAGGAGATATCACTTGAGCCCAGGAGTCTGAGGTTGCCGTGAGCTAGGCTGACGCCATGGCACTCTAGCCCAGGCAAGAGAGTGAGACTCTGTCTCAAAAAAAAAAAAAAATAAATAATAAGACATTTGTTTTGTTTTTAACTGTTTTGAGAGGCCATATCTTATCTCTCCATCTGGATGAAAGCCTTTTGTGTGGGGTGGGAACCATGTCTTCTAAGAGTAATAATAATGGCTAACATTTGTAAGGTATTTGCTGTGTGCCAGGCCCCTGGGAACTTTACATATATTAACTAATGACTCCTGTAACAAGCCAACCAGGTAGGTGTTACTGTCTCTATTTTAGAGATGACAAAACAGACACAGTAGGGCTAAGCAACTTGCCCACTGTCCCACAGCTATTAGGTGGTGGAGCTGGGATTTGAACCTAGCAGACTGGCACCAGAGTTCCCATTCTTATCTCTCCCACAGCACCTAGATGAGCCCATGCATATAAGAGACCATGTAATGAAGATTTGTTGAATGAACTTGGATTTTGGCCTTGGAAATTACAAAGGAAGAAATAGAAGCAACAAAAGTTGATGAGCAATAAAGGCCAGTGTCAGGGCTGAAAGGTGGGGGTGGGGGAGGGCAAGGACACTGCAGCCTTGGCATCTGTTTTAGCAGTAGCTTTGCTCAGCTCCCTGCACAGGAAAAGAGCAGGAGGCGTTCCTTCTTAAATGTACCAGCAATGACAAAGACAGCCTGGTGGGTGTCCTTCCATGCAGGTATGGATACAAGTTGGTGGTTCCATCAGATGATTCCACAGATAAGCCATGCCATTGGTTACCAGTGGCCTTAGCTGAGTCCCAAGGAATGGGCTGCTTTCTCTGAAAGGAAGCCACTTGCATCTTTGACCCCTTCCAAAGGGTCAAAGTTTGGCTGGGAGTTTTGCTCACTCTCTTAGTCTGTTGCCAAGCTGGGGAGCTGATAAAATGTCTTGCTACTCTAGAAGAGCCACCTGATAAAATTGCCTTGTCACCCTACAAGAGACACCCTACCCATTCCCAGCACCTCTAAGTCTTTGGGTTCAGACAGTGAATGAAGGACATCCTCCTAGTGGGCACGCACTGCTCTGGAACATTCTGGGGATCTTCCACTAAGTATTCATTAGTGTTTCCTGTTTGCAGATTTCATGGCCTCCTAGATGACAATCGCCTGTTTTCAGAAGTGCCAAAGACAATGGCTAAAAGACATGCCCTATTAATCATCCTGGGAAACACATGAATTCTTACAAGGCTTTTTTGAGAAACAAAGCCTAACTCCAGTGGAGTAATTTTGCTGTGTAAGCGAAAGGCAATGTGGGGCGTGTTGAAGCATGTGTCCCCGTAATGCCTGGGTTCATATCTTAACTACCCTACTTTGACCTTGGGCAAATCAGCTTTCCTGTGCCTCAGGTTCTGTACCTGTAAAATAAAGATAATAATAGTATTTACTTCATAGGTTTGTTATAAGGACTAAATGGTGCTAATACATATAAAACACTTCAGAGGTGTGCAGCAAGTGGTGAGCAGGTGCTAGTAATTGTCACTGTTGCTGCTAGTTCAGTGTGAGATGGGGAGGTGGGGACGGGAGGGGGGACCAGCATCGCATGTACATCACAGCACGGAAAAGGCGGCCTCCCCGGACTCCTGGCTCTCAGCCTAGGACTGAGGCTTTGCAAATGGCTCCAATTACTTAAAGAAGGACTAAGACTTTTTACATATGTTCATTTAAGAATATATTTAGTTTTCCAAATATGCAACACATATAGTTTTTTAAAAATACAGAAAGGTATAGTATGGAAAGCCTCCCATCTCTCCATCTAGCAAATTCCTCAAGCCCCAGAGTAGCCACTGCAACTAGTTTTTAACTTATTCTTCCAGAGTTTCTTTGTATATATACAAAATAAATATGGACATGGATCTATTTTCTCCTTTTTAAAAAACACAATTGTAGTATATTATGCATACTGTTTTATTCCTGCTTTTTATCCAGAGAAGTGGCATGATTTTGATGACAATAAAGAAAAGTATGTAATTATAATGCAGACTTCTGGACACAGGATTGGGCTGGTTTTGGTTCTGTTACTAATTTGCCTATAACTTTGCATAAACCATTTTATCTTCTCAGGTCTCAATTTTCTCACCTCAAGGATGGGGAAAAAATTACCTGCTTTGTTTTCTTTATAATATTGTTATGTAATATGAGCAAAAGTCTGTTAAAAAGACTTTGACAAGTATTAAATAACACACATACATATATACACACACATACATATACATATGTATATGCAATGGAGTACTGAAAACACTACAGAATACTAAATATTGTAAAATAGATGTCTAAGTCTTTTTATTGAAATAGATTAAAACTAAAATAGATGTATGAAATAGAAAGGTTAAATAGATATTGACTTTTTTTTTTTTTTTTTTGAGACAGAGTCTCACTTTGTTGTCCAGGCTAGAGTGAGTGCCATGGCGTCAGCGTAGCTCACAGCAACCTCAAACTCCTGAGCTCAAGTGATCCTCCTGCCTCAGCCTCCCGAGTAGATGGGACTACAGGCATGCACCACCATGCCCAGCTAATTTTTTCTATGTATATTAGTTGGCCAATTAATTTCTTTTTTATTTATAGTAGATGAGGTCTCGCTCTTGCTCAGGCTGGTTTCGAACTCCTGACCTTGAGCAATCCACCTGCCTCGGCCTCTCAGAGTGCTAGGATTACAGGCGTGAGCCACCACGCCCAGCCTAGATATTGACTTTTTCATATAGGCACATTTGGTTGGGTTAACTCAGATTTAAACAGTCCAATAGAGAACTGTGTATGCTGTGTATACAATTACATAGGCAACTGCAAATCAGCACTTTCTCTGGGCTGTTTAAAATAATCAAGTACTAGGCCAAAAAAGAACATGCCCTCTGCCTTACCTGTTAGTGAAAACTTATAGGAAGAACACAGTGGGGGCCGTGAGTAGGAGGCAATAGAGTTTGTGAGACAATGTTCTGTTTGGCTAAAGACAAAGGCTGGAGGCTGGAGGTGTGAATCTATTCTGAAAGACAGGCAAGAGTCCACTGCAGGGAAACAGGCACAGGTGGATAAGGTTTTTTTTTTTGGGGGGGGGGATTCTTGAAATTTTTTTATATTTTATTTTATTTATTTATTTAGAGACAGAGTCTCACTTTTGTTGCCCAGGCTAGAGTGCTGTGATGTCAGCTTAGCTCACAGCAACCTCAAACTCCTGGGCTCAAGCGATCCTCCTGCCTCAGCCTCCCGAGTAGCTGAGACTACAGGCATGCACCACCATGCCCGGCTAATATATATATATATATATATATATATATATATATGTATGTTTTGTTGGCCAATTAATTTCTTTCTATTTATAGTAGAGACAGGGTCTGGCTCTTGCTCAGGCTGGTTTTGAACTCCTGACCTTGAGAAGTCCACCCACCCCAGCCTCCCAGAGTGCTAGGATTACAGGTGTGAGCCACTGTGCCTGGCCAGGTTCTTGAATTTTTTTTTTTTTTTTTAAGGTGAGAAGATATATATATATTTAGAATTAGCCAGCTGGACTTGGTTTAGATGATCCCAATTTTGTTGGCAACGTCCAAAGCATCATAATCAGGAGCCAGTCGAACATATGCCTTCTTCTCTCTATCAGGCCTGATCAGGGTGTTGACCTTGGCCACATCAATGTCATAGAGCTTCTTCACAGCCTGTTTGATCTGGTGCTTATTGGCTTTGACATCCACAATGAACACAAGTGTGTTGTTGTCTTCTATCTTCTTCATGGCCGACTCTGTGGTCAAGGGGAACTTGATGATGGCATAGTGGTCAAACTTGTTTCTCCTGGGGGCGCTCTTCCGAGGATATTTGGGCTGCCTCCCGAGCCGCAGTTTCTTTGGCCGCCGGAAGGTGGGTGACATACCGATCTTCTTTATTTTGTGGCTGTGGACACCTTTTAGCACTGCCTTCTTGGCCTTCAAAGCCTTTGCTTTGGCTTCGGCTTTGGGAGGGGCAGGAGCTTCCTTCTTTGCCTTCGGTGCCATCTTGTGAAAAGGATCCAGGTTCTTGAATTTTAACAATGGGTTTGTGAGGCAAATTGCTGGGGACAAAATCCAAAAAATCAAACCTACCAGTCTGAAAGACAACCTGGGTCTTAGCCTGGCTCTGCTGCCACAAGGGATTCCAGCATTTTATTTTCAGGGTTTTTTTTTTAACATTCCACACTATTTATTATATTTGTAAGATGTGAAATGCTTTCTATTCATTCAAATAATCTTACTTGAAAAAAAAAAACATGAAAATGAAATAATCTATGTATTCTCTTGAATATGCATTCATATGTGCTTATTACGACCATATAGCTACCATTTTGAGTTCTGCATTCTTTTCCATTTAATGTCATCTCTTCAGCTTTCAACATTATCCATTTCCTTACCATATGTATCTGTTTCCTAGGACTGCTGCAACAAATTGCCATGAATTTAAGGCTGAAAACAACAGAAATTTATTCTCTCCTAGCTCTGGAGGCCACAAGTCCATCAAGGCACCTCCCTCGGAAGGTTCTAGTGGGGCATCTTTCCTCATTTCTCCTGGCCTCTGGTGGTTCTTGGTGTTCCTTGGCTTGTGGCAGCATATATGCCAATCCTGCCTCTGTCTTTATCCGGCCTTATTCTGTGTCTCTATGTCTTCTTTTCTGTCTCCTAGAAGGATGCATGTCATTGAATTTAGGACCCACCCTAACCCAAGATGATCTCATCTTGAGATCCTTAACAACAACAAGACCCTTTTCCCAAATAATGTCACATGCTGAGGTTTGAGGTGGATGTATCTTTTGGGAGCCACAATTCAACCCGATAGTCCCTATTAGTGGCCACACAGTATTTCTTTCTATTTCTATGTTGACCATTTCAGTTCTTTCCAACCTTTTTTTTTTTTTTTTTTTTTGAGACAGAGTCTCGCTTTGTTGTCCAGGCTAGAGTGAGTGCCGTGGCGTCAGCCTAGCTCACAGCAACCTCAAACTCCTGGGCTCAAGTGATCCTCCTGCCTCAGCCTCCCGAGTAGCTGGGACTACAGGCATGTGCCACCATGCCCGGCTAATTTTTTATATATATATCAGTTGGCCAATTAATTTCTTTCTATTTATAGTAGAGACGGGGTCTCGCTCTTGCTCAGGCTAGTTTTGAACTCCTGACCTTGAGCAATCCGCCTGCCTCGGCCTCCCAAGAGCTAGGATTACAGGCGTGAGCCACAGCGCCCGGCCCCAACCTTTTTTTTTTTTTTTTTTTTTGAGACAGAGTCTTGCTTTGTTGCCTAGGCTAGAGTGAGTGCCGTGGCGTCAGCCTAGCTCACAGCAACCTCAAACTCCTGGGCTCAAGCGATCCTTCTGTCTCAGCCTCCCGAGTAGCTGGGACTACAGGCATGAGCCACCATGCCCGGCTAATTTTTTCTATATATATTAGTTGGCCAATTAGTTTCTTTCTATTTATAGTAGAGACGGGGTCTCGCTCTTGCTCAGGCTGGTTTCGAACACCTCGAGCGATCCGCCCGCCTCGGCCTCCCAGAGAGCTAGGATTACAGGCGTGAGCCACCGCGCCCGGCCCCAACCTTTTTTTTAAATGATAATTCTTCAAAAACACCTCAAGTTTTACTCATGGTACGAAAGCAACACATCATTGCAGTAAAACACATGGCCTGTAGCTCATCCTTTAAAACCAGAATAGCCAAGTGAAAGTCAGTACAGATTCTTATTTTTACTTAAAAAACATCAAAGGTACACATTGGGAACTGAACTATTATGCTTTTTCTTCTTTCTAGAGATATGACATACATGTTTTCTTGTCAGTAAGATTCTACCAAATATTGTACTAAACCAAAGCAGACAGATGACCAGTAAAGCTGTCTACTGCCTCCTACTCATGCTGAGCTAGACCAGTGGAGCACCATCTTGGCAGGAGAGATTTCGATAGGAAGAAGAAATTGCTGACTCCCTAGCTACCCCATCAGAAAACCTAACAAACTGGTTTATACATTTCATGTATTTTAAGCAAACATGCACAAACATACTTAATATGCTTTAAGAATAGGATACCTTTTAGTCTATTTCCAGAACACAGCATACATTCATTGGTGCCACATAAAATGGGAATGCCAACATAGAAAGTGATTTTACCCTCACAGCACTAACAACTAAAAAGCATACAGCATATAATACTTTGATCTTTAAGGTGGTAACCATGGAAGTTCCAAGATCATATCCACTAGGTTAGCCTGAGTATTTGTCTATACAAATAATGTGTAAAAGAGAGTTCAAGAAAGAGTGGGACTATGTCAGGACCAGCAGAAGACATAGTGATACAAGGACTACAAATGTTAAGACTGGGAATTGATTTTCACATGTAGCTTTTAGGTAAAGGACATGGCTGTCAGTTGATTCCTATAGCCAAGACTGGCTGTGATCATAGGAGATTCAGAAATCTCAACATGGGGCAGCTAGCTTGAGTAAATACTCCCACAAATAGTAAAAAACCACATCGAAGCTGAAGGACTGAAACTCCAACCCATGTGAGAAAGAACTGTGAGTGCACAAAAAGATTCATGCCAAGCCTGGTGGGACAAAGAGGGTTGGTGATGGTGGGTTATTCCATGCTGCTGACACACTGACGCTTGTTGGGGAAGGGCTCCATCAATTGTGACGCTCCACGTGGATTGCTTCAGAGAAGTCTGCTTCAGAAGCACCAGGAGAGGTGTCTTCTTGGGGAGGGAAGGAGTTACCGAATACAAGAAGCCGTTTTAGTAGAAAGATATCTGGAAGGGTCAGGTCATTTGTTTTGTTTTTTTTTTGAGACAGAGTCTCGCTTTGTTGCCCAGGCTAGAGTGAGTGCCGTGGCGTCAGCCTCGCTCACAGCAACCTCAAACTCCTGGGCTCAAGCAATCCTCTTGCCTCAGCCTCCCGAGTAGCTGGGACTACAGGCATGCGCCACCATGCCCGGCTAGTTTTTTCTATATATATATTAGTTGGACAATTAATTTATTTCTGTTTATAGTAGAGACGGGGTCTTGCTCTTGCTCAGGCTGGTTTCGAACTCCTGACCTCGAGCAATCCGCCCGCCTCGGCCTCCCAGAGTGCTAGGATTACAGGCGTGAGCCACCGCGCCCGGCCAGGTCATTTGTTTTTTTTTTTTGTTTTTTTGAGACAGAGTCTCGCTTTGTTGTCCAGGCTAGAGTGAGTGCCGTGGCATCAGCCTAGCTCACAGCAACCTCAAACTCCTGGGCTCGAGCGATCCTTCTGCCTCAGCCTCCCGAGTAGCTAGGACTACAGGCATGAGCCACCATGCCCGGCTAATTTTTTATATATATATATCAGTTGGCCAATTAATTTCTTTCTATTTATAGTAGAGACGGGGTCTCGCTCTTGCTCAGGCTGGTTTTGAACTCCTGACCTTGAGCAATCCGCCCACCTCGGCCTCCCAAGAGCTAGGATTACAGGCGTGAGCCACCGCGCCCGGCCTTAGGTCATTTGTTTTTGATCCATCAATACTTAATATGAAGGAGGAGTTGCAGAACAGAGTCAGTCTTTCCAAGATGTTTTCTTCTTCCTCATCAAGTCTATCAGGCCAGTGACATCAAGATGATCACATTCAGTGCCTGGAGGTGGGACCCAGTGCTGCAGATTGTTTGGGGAAGCTGGCATAATTTGCACAAGGAAGTCACCACTCAACCAGTGCTTAGGTCCAGTCCTGGTCTTCTTTTCTACTCTGTGGTCCAGAAACATTTCTTTAAAAGCCAGAAAATCGATGTGAACAGTGTGGCAAACATGGTACCAACTCCTTTGTCGTTATGGTACCCTTATGTTATGCAAGTCGCCTGCAAAATCCAGGAATCCACTCCAGCGGCTGTTCTATCAAAGAAATGTATTGGTTAGACTGAGGCATGTAAAAGTTGATCTCATTCACGCCTGTAATCCTAGCACTCTGGGAGGCCGAGGCGGGCGGATTGCTCGAGGTCAGGAGTTCAAAACCAGCCTGAGCAAGAGCGAGACCCCGTCTCTACTATAAATAGAAAGAAATTAATTGGCCAATTAATATATATAGAAAAAATTAGCCGGGCATGGTGGCGCATGCTTGTAGTCCCAGCTACTTGGGAGGCTGAGGCAGGAGGATTGCTTGAGCCCAGGAGTTTGAGGTTGCTGTGAGCTAGGCTGATGCCAAGGCACTCACTCTAGCCTAGGCAACAAAGCGAGACTCTGTCTCAAAAAAAAAAAAAAAAAGTTGATCTCATGGAGGCAGAGAGTAGAATGGTAGATCCAGAGGCTGGGAAGAGTATGTTGGGAGGGAGAGGAAGAGAGCTGGGTTAATGGGTGCAAATATACAGTTAGATAGAAGGAATAAGTTCTAATGCTTGATGGCAGAGTAGGTGGCTATAGTTAACAGCAATGTGCTGTGTATTTCAAAATAGCTAGAAGAGAGGATAGCCCAACACATAGAAGTGATAAATACCCACGATGATGGATGCCCCAAATACCCTGACTTGATCATCACACAGTCCTTACATGTAACAAAGTAATATCACATGTACCCCATGGATATGTATAAAAATGTATCAATAAAAATGTTAAAAAGTAGGTATGTAGGTGAGTTGATTCTCTTTTATGTCTTCACATTGCTGATAGTACTTGTCCATGAAATTTCTCTGTAATAACTGGAAGGCATCATGTATGATAGTGTCCTCTAAATATCCAACAATAGCATTGAATTCTGCATCAAAGGTGGAGAGCAGCACACGGCCCTCTTCCTCCAAGATGTCCATCAGCTGGTGGCTCCCCCTGCCCGTGGCTCACGGGTCCAGGCTCTGCCCACCCTCCAGAGCCCCACCACGCCCAAAGGAGGCCTCGCCACCCAGCCTGGCCAGCACCTCTGCACCACACTCTACTTTCTGCTGATAAGAATAACAAGGCTGTAAAGAGATAGATGTGAAAATGCTGTGAAATCACCAAATGCTGGGTAAATCGGTTAAGATGAGAGTACTGGTTTTTTCTTTTTGGGTTATTTTCTTGGGATAGTTTTCGAAAGTGGATCTACAATATCCATAGGGAAAACAGTCTTCTTGCTCTTATAACACACCGCTAGGATGTGCTCCAGAAAGACTGGATCACTTTGCGACACTCATAGCAACATGTGAAATAACTGGAAAAAAAGAGAGACAATTCAACCAACTGTTTCTGTATCTGATGGGAGGGAAATAGAAGAGAGAGGAGTCAACTGTCTACGGAGCACCGGGCTTCAGAGGGAAGGAGATAACGACTCACGGCCTTGTCTTTCCTGTGGTGCCACTGTAGCTTACACAGCCCTGCCGGTGCTGTTTTAGGAGCTGGCAGGGGAAGAAAGTGGCTACCTGATCTGTCATGGAGCCTTGGATGCGGCGAGGGCCAGGGCCCAGGCACTGGCCTCGGACCAGCTTGGGCCAAGGTATGGAGATGAGTTTTCCTGAGTCCCCATCTCAATCCCTGACTCCAGCTCCAAGTGCTCACTGCCTTCTCTTCTTGCTGCCTCATGTTTCTGCAGAGTTCTTCCTGACTGCCTGATGTTACTTTAACACCCCCACCCCAGGAGGTGAATTTAACAGGGATCAAAAGCTAATGCCAGCTGGGCACTGGGGAGGCCGAGGTGGGCGATTGCTCAAGGTCAGGAGTTTGAAATCAGCCTGAACCTGAGCAAGAGCGAGACCTCGTCTCTACTAAAAATAGAAAGAAATTAATTGGCCAACTAAAAATATATAGTAAAAATTAGCCAGGCATGGTGGCGCATGCCTGTAGTCCCAGCTACTCGGGAGGCTGAGGCAGGAGGATTGCTTGAGCCCAGGAGTCTGAGGTTGCCGTGAGCTAGGCTGATGCCACGGCACTCTAGCCCGGGCAACACAGTGAGACTGTCTCAAAAAAAAAAAAAAAAAAGCTAATGCTGAGAGGATCCTCTGAAAGCTGCCATCTCTGACGTCGACCCACTGGGAGGAGTGGGAGCAGGAGAAGGATCAGAGGAGAATGTTGCTTTCGCCTACTTACAGCAGAACAGTCCAGGCCTTCCAGGGTTGGTTTGGAAGGAGAATTGCCTGGGGAAAGGGCCAGCTGGATTGTGCAGTCCTGGGGTTCACTTTTTTCTTTGGTGGTCTCTTGATTATGGTGCTGCAACCACGTGGACCTCCAAGGGGAAGCACTTTGTCAGTATGATACCATGGCCAAAATGTTCGTCCTCCTCATCCCTTACTGCCCTGCAGCATCTGTCACAGCTGCCATGCACTCACACACACTAATATGAATGTATGTAAGGTGCTGGGGATAACCAAAGTTAAATACATATGACAAGTTCCTGAATCTAGATAATCTGATCCCAAGATAGTGTTTGCTCTCTGGAATTCACCGGCTCATCCCAGCTGCATGGGTGGCTGGAGATGAACAGCTCTTTTGCACGTCTTCCTCTGGGCTCCCTCTACATGGTAAACTCCATCTTTAACACCCACTACCCTGGAGCACTGTCCTAGACATCTGGACTCTCAAGTCTAAGCTAAGAGAACAAGGGTCAGTCCTCTTTATATGGGTTTGCTCTTTCCATCCAGCTGAGCTCAGACTCCCCGAGTGCAGCCCAGCTCCACCTCTCACCAGTTATGTGATAGGGAATAAGAAGTAACATTTCCACATGTTCATCTGTAAAATGGGGATAATACAAATTTAATTTCAGAGGTTTGTCGTGAGGATTTAAGGAGCCGTTAGCACAGTGTTTGGCATATAAAAAGTGCTCAGTGTCAGGAAATACTGCATAAATAATGAATATGTAAATATCACGAAGACTCTTTTCCTGGGCGATTGATAGAAATTATCTTATCTCCTACTCAAATGAGTGTGGCTCAACTTTTTAGGCCATAACTGTAATTATTATATTTGATAATATGAACTCACAGCAGAAAAATTAATACAAGAAGAAATACACTCACACATACTAACTGGAATGTGGTAGAGGTGGGGTCATTTCTTTAATAGGCCCAAGTCACACAGTATGGGTGGTTGCTTTCTCATCAACAGCCTGGGTTTGACTTCAGTTTCTCCATCTGCAAAAAGGGGACTGTATTAAAGTTCGCCAGAGAAACAGAACCAATAGGAATTACCTACCAGCCTGTCTAGGTATCTAGAGATTCATTATAAGGAAATGGCTCATGTAATTCTGGGAGCTGAGAAGCCTGAAGATCTGTGGTTGGCATGCTGGAGACCCAGGAGAGCTGATGGTGCAGTTCCAGTAGGGTCTGAAGGTGTCAGAACCAGGAGAGCCAATGGCATGAGTTCGAGTCTCAGGGCAGGAGAAGACCAGGGTTCTTGCTCAGTCAGTCGGGCAGGCAGAAGTTCCCTTTTACTCAGCCTTTTTGTTCTCTTCTGTTCTTCAGCAAACTGATGAAGCCTATCTGCATTAGGGCGGGCAGTCTGCCTGACTTGGGCTACTGATTCAAACATCAGTCTCATCAGAAACACCCCACAGACACACCCACAGTCATGTTTGACTAATATCTATGCACACCATGGCCCAGTCTAGTCGACACATAAAATTAAACATCACAGGGACTAAAATAGCTTGTCCCTTTTCCTTTCCAAACTTCTACTCGGGGAGGAGAGCAGAGGGGTGGGATGGAAGAAGATCACTAATAGATCTGGGATGCCACAAGTCAAATAACTTTAAGGGAGAGGACTCAAAAACCAAAAAGAAGTAGACATTTTTTACTCCAAAGACTCCAAGTCCACTGTCTTAGTCTGCTAGGGCTGCCATAACAAAACACCATGGGCTGGGTGGCTTACGCAGCAGAAATGTATTTTCTCACAGTTCTGGAGGCTGGAAGTCCAGGGTCAGAGTGTCGATAGGGCTGGTTTCTCCTGAGGCCTCTGTCCTTGCCATGCCGACGGCCTTCCCACCGTGTCCTCACAGGGCCTGTCCTCTGTGCCTGCACACTGCTGCTGTCTCTTCCTCTTCTTAGAAGAATACCAGTTTTACTGGGTCAGGGCCACACTCTTATGACCTCATTTAATCTTAATCACCTCCTTAAAGGTTCTATCTCCAAATATAGTTACATTGGGGGTTAGGGTTTTAAGATATAAATTTGGATGGGGGACACAATTCAGTCCATAATAGCCAACCATCTTTTTATCTCCCTAGAACCAAAAGATGCTATCTTCAGCATTTATGGTGTAGTCATAGCTCCATCCAGCCCCAAACGCCATGAAGAGGAAAGACGAGGAAATTCAAGAACAGCATCATAATGCCAGGTAATTCAGTGCCACCATCATTGCTAGCTATCATCATCATCATCATCATCATCATATTTATCAGGAGACTGTAACAACCTGTTCATGATATATTTATTCAGCAATGTTTATTGAACCATCTGATGTACTCAACTAGCTACCTTTGGGAGGAGGACACTAAGATGAATAGGGCTGCAGTTTTGCAGGAGTGTTTAAGGGTGCGCGCACACGCGCACACACACACACACACACATCTATAATCCACAGTAAAAAGTGATAAATACCATGGAAGAAGTAATGGAATATACTATGAGATTGGAAGAGAAATAAATATAGAGTTAATAATAATCATCATCCTTTATTGAGCACTTGCCATGTGCTTGGCACAGTTAGCTTAATCATGATTCTTAATTTTCAGGATTTTGCATTATAAGATAGACAAAAATTCAACTGATAACCTCCTAATTACTGTATGCATCAATGGGTAAAGCATTGTGTTTGGTACTCTCTCAGGCGCAAAGATGATTAAGACACATGTCCTATCCTCTACAAACTCTTACTATAAATCGGAAAGTATATGAATGGGTGGCCAGCAGAACAAATTGCTGCATAGATAAGGAAAAACCTGTTCTCACTCTCTCCTGGCCAGAGCTAGGTCGCTCTTTGGGAGTGAAAGGGAAGCTAAACCTCTAAGTGTGCTTGGAACCGTCAGAGTCATGGAGTCCGGTCACAGCAGCACTGCTGTAGCAGTGTCTGGAGGAGGAACGACGGCCTTGTCTGCGGCGACGTGGTGCCTGGAGGTCAGGTGCCCGAGGAAAGTGGCAGAGAAAGAGAAGCAGGGGTTACACCCTCAGCATGAAATAGCCCCAGGCGGGGAATTCTGCAGTGAGAACAAGGGAAAACCACCTTGCAGCCCACCGGCCAAAGAGGCGAGGAGAGTGGAGTGAAGGGTTGACGAAAGTGATAAATGGGTAAAGAGGGCCTCTAATCGAAGGCAGGCTCGTTCTCCCGCCCATGTGGGGGCGGGGAGGGCAATTCGCTGCCCTTCCACGTGGCGTGGCTGCAGAGAGGCGGCGCTACAGCTGGGCAAGACCGCGGGACCCGACGTTGCGACTTAAAAGTAGGGGGATCAAGGGGAGAGGTTTGCAAACACTGGCGGAGGGGAGGTGCGCCGATGGAGCAGCGAAAGCAGGCACAGCCGGAGCACCGAGCGCCCGCGGCGCTGCAGGAGCCGTGCGCACGCCTCGCACTCGGCTCCCGGCGGCCGGGCGGGCGCGTGGGAGGACCCGGCTTCGGGCGGAGGCTGCGGAGCCTGGCCGCTCGGCCTCCTGGCGGGTTGAGGGCGGCTGCAGCCAGCCGAGCCCCACCAGGGGCCTTTCCTGCCCGGCCAGCTGGTGATGGCGGCGGCGGCGAGCGAAAGTTTGCGGAGGCGTGAACAATTTGTCTCCGCATTTTCCTGTCGCTTTCCCGGGCGGGTGGAGCTGTGACGGCTGCCCTCGCAGGGCGCACGCCGAGAACGCGTGCACGCGCGCCCTGGCGACAGCGGCGCCTGCCCGGCCGGCGCGAGGAGCCCCGCCGCAAGGGGCACCGGCAGGTGCGCGCCGGGAGCGGAGCGGCGGTGGGCGGGGACGAGCCTTTGTGACCCGCCGGGGCCCTCCCCTCCCAGGCACTGTGATGCTGCCCGGCAGCCGCCGGCCCGGCATGTCTGTCCCCGGCGCCCTGCCTCCCAGCGAGTCACAACAGCGGAGGCGGCCGTATCCGGAGCAGCTGGGGAGGGCAGGCCCGGCTGCGAGGCGAGCGGGCGAGGAGAGCGGCCGCGATGGTGAGGCTTCCCGGGCCGCCGGCCGGGCGCGAGCCCAGCGAGGGCGTGTCTACGCGGGGGGCGAGCGGATCCGCCGCTCCGGCTCTGCGGAGCTCGGAGTCTCGGGGCGGGCGGTGTCAGCGCAGAGCCGAGAGGTCCGCACCCTCCGGCGGGGAGCACCTGGTGCCCGGTCCCCTCGGTCGCTCGGGGAAAGCAGGGAGCTGGCCGCCGCCACTCGGGCCCTGGGGGGCTTGCGCACGCGGGAGGGGCCGGCCGGCTCCCCAGCTGGCAGCTGTGGGCTAGAAAGTGGGGGAAGGGGGCGGCCGAGGACTCCAGTCGGTGGGCTGTGCCGGGAGGATCCCTTGAACTCGGGGGTCCGAGACCAGCCTGAGCAAGAGCAAGACCCCGTCTCCGTCTCTAAAAAAAAAAAGAGAGAGCGAAGGGACCGGCGAGTTCCCGTGGGAACCTCTAAGCTCGCGTCAGGCCTGTGCAGAGCTGGGCGGCACTGTCTGTGGCCTTTGTGGTTGGCATGTCCCCTGTTAGTGTCTTCCTGGTAGCGTTTCTCCTAGATAATAAGCTGTGAATAAGAGAACGAAAGTGGAGCAGGCCCCGAGTGCATGGGATTAAACTCGGCTCTTTCCCGCCCCCGCCCCAGTGTCAGCCACAGCTCAAGGCCTTCTTACGTCACAGCGTCCCGGATGCTGGGGGCCTCCTTACTAGACACCCCGACATCCCCAAAGTCCGTCCGATGTGAACCCCATAGCCGCCCTAACTGCAGCGCCTGCATCCGGGCCCTCTCCTGGGTGACCTTGACTCGCTAAGTCGCTATAGGTCGATGCTTTATTTTTGCTGTTCTGACCGATTCCAAATGTGTGTGCTCTCCTATTGAAGGGTTCCGAGCAGAGCCGGTGTGAGATAATGCGAACAACGTTCTGTGAATCACGTTTGTTCTTACTTTAATCTCCTCTGTCAAACTAGATCTGCTTTTCACTTGCCACCCCTGACCTAGCTTCTAAAATACACGTGATGTGTTATTTCAGCCCGACAGCTAGAAACGATCTGGCGTAGTCACATGCTTCCTGAAAGCAGCTGCGTGCCATCCGAGTCCACGGCGAGCAAGGGGGTGTGGACTGGTCTCAGGCTTTCACACAGCGTACACTGTGGCCTGCGCCACCTCCTTTCTTCGTAATAGCCAGTTTCACTGTCTTGTGAGGCTTCAAACTAATTTGTTTTTAAATAGAGACAGGGTCTTGCTCTGTCACCCAGGCTGGAGTGTAGTGACATGATCATAGCTCCCTGCAGCCTTAAACTCCTGGGCTCAAGTGACCCTCCTTCCTCACCCTTCGGAGTAGCTGGGATTATAGGCTTGTGCCACCACGCCTGGCTGATTTTTTAATTTTGTAGAGATGGGGTCTTGCTATGTTGCCGTGGCTGGTCTTGAACTCCTGGCCTCAGAGATCCTTCTGCCTCAGCCTCCCAGAGTGCTGGGATTACAGATGTGAATCACTGTGCCTGGCCTGAAATGATGTTTAAAGCTTCAAAGCCTCCTTTCTACTGAGGATAGTGATTAGCTTATCTTGATCCTCTGAGAGCAAAGCAAGGGGAAATGACTAATACTAAAATAGAAAGAATATAAGATTGACATAAGAAAGGGTTTCTTGCAGTGGAATTATAAAAGGGCTGCAAGTTCTAGAATTTCCTTTTTTGATGTTCTGCAAAACATAGGCTCTCCTTCCCAGGCAGGATGGCCACAGGTGGCCTGGAGGTCTCGTCCGCCCTGCCCTTTGCGAGCCTACATTCCAGACAAACTCGGCAATTTGTGGGACCTGCCCTAAATTTTCCTGCCTCTTGTTCACACTGCTCCCACGTCCACCTAAAATGTCCCCAGGTCGTCTTAGCATGTCTGCATTCATCAGGGTCCCTGTGGATATTCCTCCTTTAGGAAGCCAACCTAGAAGTTGTCTTTTTCTCCTTTGAATTCCCATTGCATTTGATCCTACACTTCTTAGGCTCCGGCCCTGTCCTTGCTGAGTGGACCCTTGGGGAGGGTCTCGTCCTAATCATTCCTGTATGTACTGAGCGCCACATTCAAGCACTGGGCTCAGTGCTGAGTGTTCAGTGAGGAAACAAAGGTTCCTTTGTGTCACAGAGCCTAAGGTCTCTACTAGGAACATCAGAAAACTGAACAAGTAACTTGAATTCGGTGCAATAAACATGATGCTTGGGGCGAAGGGGACTATGGCAGCAAACGGTAGGGGCCTTCGGCTGGCTTGGGGTTCTCCAGGTTTCCTGTAGGAAGTGATGTCTAACTTGAGAGCCGAAGGACTGAGTAGCAGTTACCCAGTACTTCTCCATGCCTTCTTGCACATAATAGCCCCAAATCTGTTACAGGAATAAACAGAGTAGGCACCTCGGTAATCATCTCAGCACAAGGTCTGTGGAAGGGGCGTCAGACTGATGTTGAGGAAAGGAATTCCCAGGTCTCTCCATCTCCCTCATCCTCACCCCCTAGACAGCTGGGCAGTGAGGCTTCAGCAGCACGCAGGGGACCCCTCACACCTCACAGGGTCCCAGGAGAACAGAACTTGTCTGAGCTCCACAAGCCCAGATTCGAAATAGAACTGAGAGAGAGAAATAGTGTGAGCAAGAACGCATGCGCTCTGGTTGGCTAGAGAGGGGAATCTGAAATATGAGTTTGGAACAAACGTAGGACTTAAATATCTTCTGCTGGGTCAGTTTACCCTTGCCCCAACCCCTCAGCCCCACCCCCAGCTGCACGCACTGGCCCTGAGAAACAGATTCTTGACCCATTTTCAGAGGCTACCCCCATGAGCCAGTCACTGTTTCTCTCTGCACTGAAGCTCTTACCTGCTTGGAGTTTTGCTGTACAAGCTTGGTCTCATGCTGATGTAGATGTGGGCACACCAGGGCCTTAGAAGTGCAGGAGCAGGTGAAGCAGGAGGTTGTGTGGTGTGAAGGAAAGAGCTCCGGCCAGGGTCAGAAGCCCTGGATTCTGGTGCAGGCTCTTTTGCTGCAGAGCTGTGCAATCTTGGATTTATCCCTTTACCTCTCTGAGCCTCCACTCTTTCATCTGTAAAAAAATGGAGAATCCTATTAGGTGATCCATGTGGCCAGTCCAGCTATAGGACCCTGACTATTCGAAGCCAATGTATTAGAACATCTCTGGCTGTGATGTGATAGATGCACGGCCTTTGCTGGGGGCGCTGGCCTGCTCTGGGCTTGTCTGGGTGGGCCTTCCAGGCGGAGGACGGGCATGGTGACCAGGCCGAGTGGCTGGAGAATGCCAGCACAGTGCCTGGGCCAGGGCAGCTCCATGGAGGAGCTTCGCACGGTGCCCAGTTCCCTCCAGGAGCAGGCGGGAAGCACAGCAAATGCTGCAGGTGTGCGCACGCCGCAGAGCTCCGAGAAGCCTCATGCAACTTTTAATTTCACTGTGATTCTACATGTAACTTTAAAATCCTTATTTGCTCTCACAAATTAGGCGCTTAGTAAATGTTAGTGGAATAAGTGACTACGCGCACCAGGCCCTTGGGAAAAGACGATTATGCTGCGTGGGGTCCCTGCTCCTGCTCTGCTTTGTTATTATTATGTTTTGCTTTTTATGAAAACAGTTATGATAAATTTCAAACCTTCCGCAAAGTAAAGTAGTATAATGCTACCATATATCTATCACCCAGATTTAATATTATAGTAAGAATTTTTTTCCCTGTATTTACTTTGGTGCTTGTGAAAGTGTCTTAAAGTACAGACATCATGGCATTTTACCCCTAAATAGCTTCAGTTGCAACCCTGAATAAAAAGACATTTTCATACTTAACCACATTTTTATAATCATGCTTAACAAAAATCAATCAGTATCTCTATTTATCTCCCAAATATTTGGATTTGTTCAAACCAGAATTCAGTCAGAGTCCACACAGCATATGTAGCTGCTATGCCACCTTCTGGATTTATTTTGTTTCTCTGATATCACTTACCTTATCCCTCTGATCCCTGTGTTTTCTGTGACGTAGAAGTTAAATCTAAAGGGTTTAGTAGATTAAGGCTGAGTATTTTTTACAAGAATTTCTCCTGGGTGGTGGAGTGTGTGTCTAATTGCATCACATCAGGAGGCCTTCCATGTCAGGTCGTGTCACCATTAGTGACACTCACACTGATCACAGCGTCAGATACTTTCCCCCTGCGGCTGTAACGGCGACTCCTCGGCTCTGCAAGTCCAGCTCCCCATCAGCCCTTCATCTGATGGTGTCGGCATTCCCTCCCAATCAGCTACATGGTTAGAAGCTGTAATACGGCAATACTTCATAATCTATATCTACAGTGATCAGCACACTGTCTTCTGTTAAATAAAACAGATTTCCCTAATTAACAGGGCCTTTTGGATGGGGACAAATGGGTTTTTCTCTGGGGGTTTTCTTTTAGGACTTGTGGATTTTTCTGTATGCATCTTGTTTTAATCATTACTGTCATCATTCTTTCTGATGCTCAAATTGTGTCATCTTTGGCAGCGGGAGCCTCTTCCAGTTGGCTTAGACATCATCCCGCCTTTGTGAGCTTCTGTGCCTTTAGGCATTGTGAGACGTTCCAGGCTCATCTTGTACATTCCCCGCCCCAGACCTGGAAATTTCCATTTCTCCAAGGAGCCCTGGTTCCTGTTAGTGGGGGATGGTATTCAGAGACCTTCCTTTCTCTTGGTTGGTGCAGCTGCGTGTGCAGATGTGGTCTGGGGGTAACGTGCTGGGTGTAGGGTGGCTCCTGCATGTAGGCCGCTGTTCTCCTTAGGCCTGAATTGAGTCCTAAGAGGGAGGCAGAAAATACACCACGATAAAGGAGAGAGGAATGGGGACCTAAGATCTCGAACTTCCTACATGCACTTCTTCCCAGTGCAGAGAAAGGCTACAAGGTAGCCTTATAATGAAAATGATAAACAGTAAAGACAGCAACAGCAACAATAGTAGCTGGCTTGTTATTTTCAGATGAGGGAGGTTAAATAACTCCGCCAAGGTCACACAGCACAGCAAGTAAATGGAGAAGACAAGATTTGAACCTTGGGATGGGGACAACTGTGGAGTGAAGGCTTTCCCTGGCCACCAGGCCCACGCAGCTCAGCTGGGCTGCACTCCGTGTTGGGCTGTGTTACACACGGGCCTCGGTGCATACCTGTGCTCCGTCCTCCCCAGAGACAAGGGCCATTGCTCAGCTCCAGCACAGAGACAGCTGTAGAGTAGGGCTCACTGTAAAACCGAATTAGGTTAGCAACAGGTCCTGGTGCTTCTGACCCCTCCAGATGCTGCTCAGGGCATGCCTGGGGACTCCTCCCCGTTCCCAGGAGCCCTGCACGTTGATGTGGACTCCACTTGCTTCCGAGCCCAGCCATGCTCTCGGGAGGCTCTGCTCCTGGCTTGGGTTACCCAGAGCTGGAAAATGCCAAGTCAGGTCATGGATAAGAATAGAAGCCGCAGACCAGGCACATGCTTCCCTGCCGGGCTCTGGCGGACCCCACAGGCACAGAGCCGCCTCATGGGCCGCTGCCTCGCACAGGCTGGGCTGGGGTAAGGGTGATGGAGTCCATCTTCCCAGCAAACCTTCATGGTGGGTTTCTGTCCGCACACACACACACGTGCACTTGTAGACACACAACTCCGCATCTGGAGCTGTCAGCACTAGGATGAGCCAGGTAATTGTGGCTTCGCATCAGAGCACTGCAGAGATAAGGACGCTCCAAGGGCTAGCTTTATTTAACAGTTGGCCTGACAGGCAAAAGGACAGGTTAAGGCAGCTACAGTTCCCCAGCATTCAGAAGAGCCTCGTTTATACCCTCCCAAACCTCTCTCGACGAAATACCAATCCTTTCTCATGTCTGTCTTTGTAGCCGTGACACTAGGGACACCCATGATGTGTACTTCCAAAGCACATTCCTTTCACGGGTGTTCGTCTGCTCTAGGGTATTCTGACTCTGCGTGCGTGCGTGTGCGTGCGTGTGCGTGCGTGTGCGTGTGTGTGTGTGTGTGTGTGTGTGTGATGTCTTGGAAAGCCAGGGTTAAGGAATGAATGTGAATGCTGCCCCTGTGTGTGGTAGTAAATGAGGGATAGTTTCTGCCATTATCACTGGTTCTTCCTTGGGCCTTCTTCACCAGAACAGGAGTATTATGGTTTGGAATTAGCCCCTTGCTTCATCTCTGCAGATGCCCACTTTTTTCTTTTTCTGGTACAAAGGATTAACCCTGAAGAGCAATCTTTAAAGCAAACTGCAAAACAACTGTGTCTTCTTTGGAGCCAAGTCCTGGTCCCACTGCGATGGTGCCTAGGCACCTGCCACCTTGAAGCCTACCTAGTGATGGGGGTGGCATGGCTGCAAGGTGAATGCCAGTGAGAGGCAAGCCCTCAGATATGAGGGACAGGGGACAGGCGTGGCTGGGGCGCTGAGACGCTCTGACCGGGTGTGCCCTCCCTGCAGCGGGAGTGCATATCCGTCCACGTGGGCCAGGCGGGAGTTCAGATCGGCAATGCCTGCTGGGAGCTCTTCTGTCTGGAGCACGGCATCCAGGCAGATGGCACCTTTGGCACCCAAGCCAGCAAGATCAATGATGACGACTCCTTTACCACCTTCTTCAGCGAGACTGGCAATGGCAAGCACGTGCCCCGGGCTGTGATGATAGACCTGGAGCCCACTGTAGTAGGTGAGTGCTGGCCGAGACCCCCGTTTCCAGGGGCGACAGAGATCAGGTTCTCCTCACCGAGGTGCTTTGCACAAATGCAAAGTGCAGGGTACCCTCCCAGGCCGCTGGATACATGGATGTTCTCCCTGGGAGGAGTAGAGGAAACCCGAAGAGAAGAGGTGATGTAGTTGGGCTTGGTGCACCTTGATCTGCTCTGTGTCCACTTTGGTAGACCCTTGGAGGTGAGCCGAGCCTCCTTGGAAGCCGCTATGGGGCTCTTGCTCCTTTAGGACCTGGAACATAACTTTGCTTTGAAGTCATTCTAAAACATGTCCAAAGCCTGACATTTACCATTGCCACCTTGAAGTGGAGGTGAGGGGGTGAGACAATTCCTGGGAGGACCTAGGATCTGGGCAGATCACCAGGACTCACTTTCTGTGTCCCTAGAACATTCTAATGCAAATTAAGTTATATTATCAGCATTAAGGATAACCTTTCAGCATGAAAGAAAAAACAAAAGGTTAGCCTTCAGGGGCAAGGTAGAAGGAGCGCAATCAACTTTGGTGTCTGGTGAGCTTTGCAAACCTAAGGTTTTTCAAGTTCCAGCCAGCACAGCAATTGCCTGCCTGAGCCACAGGCCCTAGCTCTGTCATTACCTATGTTACCCAAGAATGAATTCTCTTAGCCTTTTGCAGATTTATTATAGGGCTGTCTGGTTTCACCTCAGTGGCGTTTTATATTAATAGGTAGAGGAAACCAAAAGAGTATCACATGGTAATCTAACAGGAAGCTTCCTCCTGGGGACCACGTGAATCTAACGGGAGGCTTCCTCCTGGGGACCACGTGGTGAGACCTAATGGCCTCCCTCTCTTGGCAGATGAAGTTCGGGCTGGAACCTACCGCCAGCTCTTCCATCCAGAGCAGCTGATCACAGGAAAGGAGGATGCAGCTAACAACTATGCCCGGGGCCACTATACAGTGGGCAAGGAGAGCATTGACCTGGTGTTGGACCGCATACGGAAGCTGGTAGGTGTAGCCAAGAGCAGGGGTTGGTGAGTCCAGGCAGAGTGGACAGGCGTGGCCTCACACCTCTTTGATCAGGATGGGTAGAGGTACATGACCTCTGACTACAGGATACAACTCCAAAGGTTTGGGAATTTCCACTTATGTTCTGTAAGAAGCATTCACAGGGATGATGCCCGTTCTCTACCCCGGCATCATGGACTGTGCTACAGGCTGATGCCCTTTTCATACTTAGTGTTACCCTATGGCAATATCTGGAGAAGATTCCAGGTATAAGGTAGGTCTTTGCTCGTTGGAAGCATAGGTTACCAAAGCATTTATTTTTTTTAATTTTTTTTTCTATGTAAAGGTTTTTTTTTTTTCTGGCATATTATGGGGGTACAGATTTTAAGATTTCAATAAATGCCCTTCCCCCCCCCAAGTCTGAGTTTCCAGCATGACCATCCCCCTCATCCCACATCTCACTCATTATGTATGTATATACCTGCCCCCCTCCCCCCTCCCCCCTGCCCAATACCCTATTACTGTAGTACCTATGTGTCCACTTAGGTGCTGCTCAGTTAATACCAGTTTGCTGGTGAGTATATGTGATGCTTGTTTTTCCATTCTTGGGATACTTCACTTAGTAGTATGGGTTCCAGCTCTATCCAGGAAAATATAAGATGTGTTACCAAAGCATTTAACTTGGAAGCACAGAGGGAGAGACTGTTGATACATTTGAGCACTTAAAAATGCCATTACAAATGTCAGACATGTTCCTTCATTTAATCCTTAATAATGACACAAAGGAGGTCTCTTCCCTGTATTTTACAGATGAAGAAATTGAGCACCAAAGTGGTTCAATACTGGGTCACACAGCTAGAAAGGGGCAGGTTAGGGTTTGAATCAGGTTGGTTTGATTTCAAAGCTCTGAGTGGTAGGTTGAGTCGCTTTGTCTATTTAAGCTCCCACTTGCTTATCTGTACAATGGAAAAGGTTGTTCTTGATCCCACGTTCTTACCTGGGAGTTAAGGATGCCAAATTTTTGTATATGTTCACTTTTTCTGTCTAAAGGAAGGCTCATAGGAGTCATCAGTCTCAAAGCCATCTGTGGTCCCCAAATGTTTAAATCATACCTGACGGGAAAATTCTGTGAATTCTCTCAGTTCTAACAAGAGCTAACATTGAGTGCTACATGCCTGGTTCTTGCTTAGCACATTATGCTATCTCATTTAATTACCACAATAATCTTATAAGATGAAGATTTTTTATGTCCCAACTTTAAGAAGGAACATAAGTTTGGAGAGGTTCAATTACTTGCTTAAGTTTTTAAAACTGGAAAATGGCAAAGTTGATATTAAAACTCAGGTTCTCTGCTCCATTTACATGTCTGAAATTAGTACCCCGAGTCACCTTCCAAGGCTGGGTTGAGATGTGCCGGTAGCAGTCCTCACAAAGTCAAATGACAAGGGCAGGGGAAGTGGGCAAGGAGTTGGGGCTCTCAAAGGGCAAAGTCACTAACCCCTGTGGCTCTGAAGCTCTCATACTGGTCAGCCAGGCTATGGGGCTGAAACCTCCTGTGCCTAGCGGCACGGGCAAGAGCAGTCTGCCAGCCCAAGTTCTAGCCTCGCCCCCAAGATCAGTACGGCTCCTGTGTTTGTCCTTACTCCTTCAAGGCTGTTTTGAATTCACCCCACAAAGTGTTGAGGGGCAGAGTAGGGCAGACAGAGCAGGTTGCCTGGCTTTGTCCACTTGGGGGATGTTCCGAGAAACTTGTCTGTCCTCATGGTTTCTTCTCCTGTCCTCCTCTCTCCAGACAGATGCTTGCTCTGGCTTGCAGGGCTTCCTGATTTTCCACAGTTTTGGAGGGGGCACTGGCTCTGGCTTCACTTCTCTACTCATGGAACGCCTCTCTCTGGATTATGGCAAGAAGTCCAAGCTCGAGTTTGCTATCTACCCAGCCCCCCAGGTCTCCACTGCAGTGGTCGAGCCCTACAACTCCATCCTGACCACCCACACCACCCTGGAACATTCAGACTGTGCTTTCATGGTGGACAACGAAGCCATCTATGACATCTGCCGCAGGAACCTAGACATCGAGCGCCCCACCTACACCAACCTCAACCGCCTTATCAGCCAGATCGTGTCCTCAATCACTGCTTCTCTCCGCTTTGATGGGGCCCTCAACGTGGACCTCACTGAGTTCCAGACCAACCTGGTGCCCTACCCCCGCATCCACTTCCCACTGGTCACCTACGCACCCATCATCTCTGCCGAGAAAGCCTATCACGAACAGCTCTCCGTGGCTGAGATCACCAGCTCCTGCTTTGAGCCCAACAGCCAGATGGTGAAGTGTGACCCGAGACACGGCAAGTACATGGCCTGCTGCATGCTCTACCGGGGGGACGTGGTGCCCAAGGACGTGAATGTCGCCATCGCCGCCATCAAGACCAAGAGGACCATCCAGTTTGTGGACTGGTGTCCCACAGGCTTCAAGGTAAGAGCTGATGACTGAGGGAGGGGACAGACAACTAGAGGAGCAGGGGAGACCGCCCAGGTCGGGAGAACAATGTCTGGGGCTGACAGACAATTCCATGGGTGCTTCTGGCTTGATGTGGCGATGTGGGGAGGGACCTAAATGAAATTCACATGAATTTAATTCAGCTTTGGTTGAGACACAAAAGCTGTTAAGTTTTGTCTGCTTAAGGCACTTTAGAAAATGCATGAGTTTGGTGCTATTCTAAATTGGTTAACCACCTATGATTTTGTTTATGAGGAACAAGTAACGACTTGGTATCAACTTGAATCTATTGGCCTGCATCACAGTGCATTTGGGGTTCATAATTCAGTTCAATTTGCCTAAAGCTAGTTTTAATGGATATTTTACACTTCCTGGTACATGATAATTTTGTGGCCGTTTTAATTTTAGAGCTAGCCAAATTATTCAAGTTGCCAGAGAAGTATAATTCCCTCCTCAAAAGATATGTGCTCCCAATTTATTTTGAAAAATTAAATATCCTGCAAGTTTTAATTTGGAGTAACAATAAGAGGATTTTATAGTTATCATATGATTATGAGTCATGCATACTATGAAGCCCTCATGTTTTCCATTACCATTAACCAGGAGTAAGTAAAAACCGAGGAAGCTGTCATAGATTAGGTGTCTTGCAGCCTGGAAGATGCCAGATTCTGAGAATCAGTGGGGAGATAACAGAATAGCCAGGGAAGACGCCCGGGTTCCAGGACCAGGAAATGTAGAAAGTTGCCGCCACCCCTTGAGTTGGACTGGCAGGGCCGGCAGCCTGGCTGTGCATGTGAACAGTGTGACCACATTGTCCTGTGTTCCCATGGTCTTTTGTCAGATTCTACCACCATTCACATTAGTTAGTACCCTCTAGTCTTGCCCTTAATAAGCCAAAGGTTTACTGAGTGCCTATTATGTGGCAGTGGTTGTACCAGTTGCTGTAGACAGAGACAAGCATATCTCAGTCCTTCCTTGGTGGTAGTTACAAAAGTGAGCACTTTATGCTGGCCTTGTGACTGGCGTATCTGGGCACGAGGCTGTGACTTAGCCGAGCTCCTGCATAAGGCAGTGTGGCTTTCCTTCTTACTGCTCAACTCCTAGCTACATATATAATCCTTTTTCCCCAGACTATGCCTATTTTTATGTGACGGTCTGGCAAAAACAGACAAGGTCTTCTAAAAAATTGAGCTCTTTTTTCTTTTTCAAAAGAAACAAACAGCAAGCTGGTAGGAGAATGAATGGGAAAAAAGAAAAGATGAGAGATGGTGGCGGGGTGGAGAAATGAACAAAAAGGAGATGCCTCTCATTCTCTCTTGTTTATTTTAATTTGATGCTCTGGGGTTATGTCTACAAAGATAAGTAAGGTAGTATTAGTGTAAACTTAAGTTGCTTTTCAGAAAAGTTCACGCCATGGGAGTGGATGTTGCTAAACTTCGTCCTCTGGCATTCTCCCCAAGGATATTGTCCCCCTTGACTCAGGTCAAGCGTTGTTTGTTTGGCTGAGAGGAGAGGTGGCTCCAGGAACAAGATTTATACTGCTCAGGGCCAGATCTAGCCAGATACGCTAGGGTGGCAGAGTTCACATTTGTTCCTAGCTCAGCATTGCCTCCACCACCACGATGCCACATGTGTGTACAAGAAGTGACAGACCACTGTGGGTTCAGCAGAGGGTGACCCGCTTTCACTGCGCAGCCCCTGCACTCCTGCCATGCCCATCCAGAGGACTTGCATCTTGAGGCAATGAGTCTGTGAGACTGGCAATTAAAGCATGAGGAGGAGAGGTGGTTTGGGACCTCACTGTGGTTCTCAGTGTCTCGTAAATAATATCAGTTTGTCACATTAGACTTCTTCCAGTTTCCTACAGTTCCTGGGCTTAGCTTTGGCTTGGGATATGTGTATGGGGAGAAGAGAGATTTCTAGGCCAGTAGCCCCACCATAAGACTGGGCTGAGATTAGACTGGAGGGCCCTGATGTGTTACCAGAGGTTGGGGACTTGGCTTGTGCAGGCAAGATCTTCAACTTTCTTTGATTGGAATCCCTGCTTTTCTTCTAAAAAACCCCATTTCCCAGAAACTTAAAGCACAGTTAACACTAACACCATCTCTCAGGACCTCTGATCTTTTTATTTACTGCTCTGGAATATCCCTGTGACCTCTTAAACAGCCCTTCACTCTTGGCAGAGAAACCTCCCTAAATCTGTTTGTAGCCAAGGAACTTCAGATGACCATCTGGGAAGGAATAAACTTCATAGTGACTTCCAGTCTGGGAATTGCTTTGCCTCTGAAAGGAAGTACACTTCTCCTCTAGGGACTAACACGTGCTAGACACTTCCCACCTACTGGCGGTTCCGGCCATCACTCCCACCTGCCTGCTCGCTGCGCTCCACTGACAGGTCTCCCCGAAAGGCAGGAGCCCTGTTCTTTCCTTCTCCCGCCTTGATTCCCAGCCCTTCCCCTTGAGTTTGTCTGTCCCTGACCCCACTGGCCTTCACCGCCCCCGAAGTACGCAGTTGTCACTGCCTGCCTGCCTCCCCAGCTCCCGGTCCTGCCCACGCCACCCTGCGGGCATGCTCCCACCCGCGGCCGGTCTTGAGCTATCCTTTGGCTGACTTGCACCTTCTTCTGTTGCCCCGCCTCTTTCTCTGTCCCTCAGGTGGGCATCAACTACCAGCCGCCCACCGTGGTGCCAGGGGGGGACCTGGCCAAAGTGCAGCGGGCCGTCTGCATGCTCAGCAACACCACGGCGATCGCGGAGGCCTGGGCCCGCCTCGACCACAAGTTTGACCTCATGTATGCTAAGCGGGCCTTTGTGCATTGGTACGTTGGAGAGGGAATGGAAGAAGGAGAATTCTCTGAGGCCAGGGAGGACCTGGCTGCCCTGGAGAAGGATTATGAAGAAGTGGGGACTGATTCATTTGAAGAAGAAAATGAAGGGGAGGAATTTTAAATATACATCTGCCCCTTGACCGTGTCTCTTTATTTACGCCACTTCACTCGAAGTACGTCACCTGTTTGAGAGTAACAGACCCCAGCCCAACCCCAGTCCCAACCCAGCCCGATTCCTGCCTTGCCCAGGGCGGCTGCATGACGCTGGTACCCACGGGTGACGTGACTAGGCCACAAGTGGACGCTGAGCTCCATCAGACCTTCCCTTGGGTTAGAGCAGCTTCGTGTCACTAAAGAAGATGAGTGTTGCCGGGCGCGGTGGCTCGCGCCTGTAATCCTAGCTCTCTGGGAGGCCGAGGCGGGCGGATTGCTCAAGGTCAGGAGTTCAAAACCAGCCTGAGCAAGAGTGAAACCCCGTCTCTACTATAAATAGAAAGAAATTAATTGGCCAACTGATATATATATATAAAAAAAAATTAGCCGGGCATGGTGGCGCATGCCTGTAGTCCCAGCTACTCGGGAGGCTGAGGCAGAAGGATCGCTCGAGCCCAGGAGTTTGAGGTTGCTGTGAGCTAGGCTGATGCCACGGCACTCACTCTAGCCTGGGCAACAAAGCGAGACTCTGTCTGAAAAAAAAAAAAGAAGAAGAAGAGTGTTGCTGTGTTTGGGTGAGGGGCATTGAAGTCATGTGTGAGGAGGCCTAATCGGGAGTTTCCTTCTAGATCAGGCTGGGTCTGACCCCAAAATGTGGCCTGGTGTCTGGAGAATGGGGAAACACTGGAGAAAGAAAGATCTGGGCACTGGGGAGATTCCCGGGAGGGCGTGGGCAGAAGGGCACAGTACCGGTCGGCAGCATGTCCGGCATCACCGAGAGCCATCACACAGTCACCCGTCCACCGGCCATTTGAACACACGCTGTCTAAGAGCCAGAGACCGACGCATTTCCCGTCCCCATAAGCTCATGAGCGAATGAACGAGATCTCCCAGCTGGTGCTGGGAGAGATGAGAGGAAGTGTCTGGGAGTGTCCTGGGCGCAGGGTGCTCAGACAAGGCCTCACCTGGACTGGATGACCTGAGGCTCTGGAGCAAGAGGATCCAGGTGTGGGGATAAGCAAGTGCAAACACAGGGCGAGCTCAGAGCATCTGCAGAGCAGAAAGGAGGCCGGCGTGCCTGGAGGGTGGCGAGAGGTGGGAAGATGCAGAGGGCGTCCAGCCTCCCAGGCCGGAGAAGGACTTTAGATTTGCTCTCAGTGAAGCAGGAGCATGGGACGGTGTCAGGCAGGATGCGTACTGAACCTCGCCTCCACACACACAGCGCTTACCTCCGCTCCTCCCAGCAGTCTCAGCGTGGACATTCTGCTGATTTCATAGATGAGGAAATTGAGTTAGAGGGTTCAGGTGTTGGGGACGGTAGGAGGTGCAGCCCAGTTGGCAGGGCCCACAAGCTCTGTCTGCCCTGCACTGTTGCCACTGCTTGGTGTGTGTGCCAGGCTCCAGTGGCTCCTCATAAAATGAAGGGTGGGGAGAAGGAAAAGACTGTCATTTACAAAGGAGAGGATGAGTAAATGCATCTCTTCCCTGAAGTTGGCAACTCTGGCAGAATTTCAGGGATTATCACAGGCTGCTCTTACTAACCAGCCAGTAAGACACCCAGGACCCGGCCTGTGGTTCAGCACACACCTCCTTACCTGCGGGCTTGCCCCTAGTGTTTCTATCCTATATTCCTTAGAAGCCCTGAGAGAAAATAGAATAAAATATTCCAAGAAAGGGGAGACTACATGGAGGGGATGCTAATCACTTCTAGAGGATTGTTTCCTTCTTCTATAAGGAAATCATGGTGCCAAAAGGGGAGGTCAGATCTGTTGTCCACTGTGGCCTCTCTTGCTGGAGATCCCCGCTGCACCAGGTCCCCCTGCACCAGGTCCCCCTGCACCAGGTCCCCCTGCACCAGGTCCCCCTGCACCAGGTTCCCCTGCACCAGGTCCCCGCTGCACCAGGTCCCCTGCACCAGGTCCCCCTGCACCAGGTCCCCCTGCACCAGGTCCCCCCTGCATCAGGTCCCCCTGCACCAGGTCCCCCTGCACCAGGTCCCGCTGCACCAGGTCCCGCTGCACCAGGTCCCCCTGCACCAGGTCCCCCTGCACCAGGTCCCCCTGCACCAGGTTCCCCTGCACCAGGTCCCCCTGCACCAGGTCCCCCTGCACCAGGTCCCCGCTGCACCAGGTCCCCGCTGCACCAGGTCCCCCTGCACCAGGTCCCCCTGCACCAGGTCCCCCTGCACCAGGTCCCCCCTGCATCAGGTCCCGCTGCACCAGGTCCCCCTGCACCAGGTCCCCCCTGCACCAGGTCCCCCTGCACCAGGTTCCCCTGCACCAGGTCCCCCTGCACCAGGTCCCCCTGCACCAGGTCCCCCTGCACCAGGTCCCGCTGCACCAGGTCCCCCTGCACCAGGTCCCCCCTGCACCAGGTCCCCCTGCACCAGGTTCCCCTGCACCAGGTCCCCCTGCACCAGGTCCCCCTGCACCAGGTCCCCGCTGCACCAGGTCCCCCCTGCACCAGGTCCCCCTGCACCAGGTCCCCCTGCACCAGGTCCCTCTGCACCAGATCCCACGCGAGCCGTCCTGGCGGCTGTCAGCTCCCTCTCAGGAGAGGCATATTCTCTCTTGCAAAGGCGAGAGACCTACTCATGAATTTCAGACAAGCTTTAAAGGACTTCCTGAGTGTAGGAGTATGACCTAATTAGGGACAGGATAACACACCCCTAGGCCAGGATTTAGGGCTGGGGCAAATAACACTTGATGTGTTCCTTTCCTTGATATTTATGTGACTTAGGTTAAAATAAACATGAATGGCAAAGTCATAAAAGTGATGCCTAAGAGGTATGAGTACAGGCAGGCGGGCTTCAGGAAAGTGTGGGGTAACGTATAAGGGCTTTGGGTATATCCTCCCACACCAACCAGTTTATCCTGTTCTGTTTTTCCTCATTTGGGTGAGTCTCTGTCCAGCCAGGGGGGTGGGGTCCTCTAGCCCCACTCAGCTTTCACAGCTCTGTTCACACAGTAGGTGTACTGAGTTTTAGAACTGAAGATAAGGGTCCCTAGAAAGAGGGTGAGTAGAAAAGTGGGTGATTCTACAGTTCCCCAAGACAGGTAGTTTTCTAAGCCTTTCCCCAGCATGGGTGTGGCTGGAGACGTCTTAGACTGTGAAGCAAGTCTGGCGGGCACTAGCTGAAGGCTGGCGTCAGAAAAGAGAATGGTGCCGCAGCCTCGGGCAGGTGGCTTGCTTGGCTCACTGGGCAAAACAGCCACATACCCAGTCTCTCGACTCCCAGTGACGGCTCTCTTAAGGATGCCCCACATCATATTTACTTGTCAAGAAAAGTTATTCTTACTTTTTTATACTTTACCCCAGAAAAAAGAGAATCCATAGTTAACATAATATCCAATGAAATCTTTCAGATGTGCTTGGTTCTCTCTTCTCTCTGGTTTGGGAGCATGCGTATTGCTCTGCACCCGCCACTGCCGTGTTTTCAGTCCTGAGTTCTGGGCAAGAGGGACACACCTCCAGCCTTTCGACAGAAATCAGCTGAGCTTCCAGAATGAACCTGAGGGAGAAGACAGTATGTGTATTTTATCTGCCCTTGCTGGTTCTATCAGCAATTTGAGCTAGCCCCACCATTCTGAGTTTTTGTGTCACTGGGTTGAGGCCAGTGTCACTGTCTTTCCTATTGCAATGCAAATTGAAAGGGTGGCCTTGCTGAAATAACAGGAAAATATCTAATCTCACAATTTTCTAACAACAGCTATCTATCCTGTAAGCTCTCTCTGCGTCCCCAACGCTGGCCGGCACCCTGCAGGGACTCTGTTTTCACAAACATCTGAAAGGAGCCCAAAACACAGAGAGAAATGTAAGTCTTTTTCTTTACATTTGCCGGAAACTGCTTTTACAATTTGTTTTACAGCCTTCCAGGTGTTCCTGAGAAGCTCCTCGACGGACAGCAGGGGGGAAATGCCAGGCCTTATTTTCCTGCCCAAACTATATCTCAGGGGCAAAATCACATCCCTTCCATAAGCCTGACTACATTTCAGAGATAACCAAGTCTCCAGGAACAGAGAAAAAGAAAGAAAGACAATCTGACGTCTCACAGCCGCCCGCTAATTACACCATCTGCACCTCTGTTTCAACCGACAACAATCACTGTTTTTTCCTTCTTTCTCTTTCCCCATAAAAGCAGCAAGCCACTCGGCCTCCTGCTGGCACCTTTCTCTTCCTTGGGATGCCACTGCTGGCTCTCTGCTTTCCCTCTCTTTCCCCTTTCTCTCATTCTCTCTGTCCTTCTAAAGGACAAAATAAACTTTTAAGTTTTATATCTTGGTTTCTGCCTGAGAAATCTTTCCCTACCCACACCACTGTAATCACATACCAGACTTTCCACCCTAACACAAATATGCTGGGATTGAAAACTTCCCTTTTTGTATTGTGAGTCCAAACTGTCCACAATTTTTTTTAAAAGGTGCCATTATTAGCTTTTTTTTAGGTTGTCAGGGAAAAGAAGCCAAACTCTGCAAAATAATTTAAAGAGGTTTATTCTGAGTCAAATTTGAGGACCGTGACCCAGAGCCACACCCAAGAAACCTTGAGCAAGTGGACTCACTGTGGCTGGGTTACCGTTTGGTTTTATACTTTTTAGGGAGACAGGGGTTACAGGTAAAGTCACAAAGCAATACATGGAAGACATACATCGGTTTGCCTAAATAGGTGGGACATCTCAAAGTGGAGGGGGGGTGGCTTATAGGTTATAGGTGGGTTTAAAGATTCTTTGACTTATAATTGGCTGAAGACTTGAAGCTTTGTCTAAAGGCTTGGAATGGTTTGAGATAAGGATGTCTGTTAATCAGAGACAAGCCACTGGACATGTTTGTTGTGTGAATTGAGGACCTGCAGGTTTGTCTTGTATAGCTTTAGGCCTGTTAGGGTTACAAAGGATGTCTCCAAGAAAGGAGGGGCATGATGAGGCCTGTCTGACCTCCCTCTTCGTGGCAGGCAATTTAGTTTTAGGATATTCCCTTGGCCAAGAATATCCAATGTACCCTTGGCCACGGTACATTCAGTCAACCAGTGGGGGGGAGTCGTCAGATTTTATTTTAGTTCACAGGTCTTGTGGCAAATTATGTTGGCCATTTTAGGGATGATGGGAGTGAGTGGGTAAGTAGGGCAAAACTAGAGTCTGGCAATACTGAGAGTAATCAAAGTTTACCGTGTTTAGAATATCCTTCTTCCCTTATGCAACAGAATCCTCAAAGTTAAAGGTGAGTTCTCACTTATTCAAATCGTTTTTTTCATGAATATGCAGTATGGAGCCCCTTACATGACCTTCTATGCACTGTATTTGGGGCTTAGAAACTGAAGTCTAAAATGTAAGACTGCTTGTTAGGCTCATGGTTAATGAGACGGAACATGGTCTCTTTAGGCAGGTTCCATTATCTTGCAGTGGAGGGAAATAAAAATACATAACATGGTCCTCCTTATAAATGTCAACGTGAAAATCATCAGTAAAATGTTAACAAACAGAACCCATACCACATTGGAAAAATACAGCACAACCAAGGATTTATTCTAGGAATTCAACCATGGTTCAATGTTAGAAATTCTATCTGTCTTAAAGCCACCATCTTTGTTGGAGAAATGCTAGAGACATTACTTTAAGGTCAGAATTAAGGCAAGAGTGAAAGATGCCTAGTATTTCTACTACTATTTAAATTCTACTGGAAGTATTGGCTAATGCATAAAAGTATTAGCTAATTACATAAAACAATAGTTAAAAGAATAATTAGAAACAAAGGTGAAAAATATATTTGTAGATGATGATCATATCCTATGGAATCAATGAGAAGACTAGAAGACAAACTCAAACAAAATATAGCCTTCGTTTTATAAACATAATAACCAGTCAGGATGCAGTAGAAGAGAAAACCTCCATTAACAATAGCAACGAAAAAGTTAAATACTTAGGAATAACAATTTAGGAAATGTTAGAAGCCTTTATGCTTCTAACTTTAAACTCAATGACACAAAAGTAGATGAACAAATTTAAAGACATTCCTAACTTGATAGTATCTCTCAAGAAAATAAACATGTAACTCTAAGTTAATTTACAAATGTAATGCAACCCAGTAAAAATGCCCACAAGTTTAAAAAACTCTCATTGTGGAATCATTATAAATCCATAGGAAGCTGCAAAAATAGAGAGATTGAGAGTACCCTTAGCCCAGTTTTCTCCAATGATCATATTTTACATATTACCAAAACCAAGAAAGTGACACTGACACAATGTGTGTGTGTATCTCTGTGATGTTTTATCACGTGAGGACTGAACTCTGATCTTTTTCTTTGCCCCAAAAATTCCTTTCTAAGAGGGCCTGGTGAGTCACTCCTACAAATGATGAAATCTCAGTGAACAGGTTTTTACATGTGGTTTACTCTCAACCTAATTCTGGGATAGCATTATGTGAAGGATGGAAGACCCTTAAGTCAAGCATTTCTTTCTACTGATCCCTGGTCTTTGGACAAAGCCTAACTCTTTCAACTATTTGTCAACTAAAGAATCCCTAAACCCACCTATGACTGTAAGCTCTGGCTTTGAGATGTCCCACCTTTTCGGGCCAAACCAATGTATGTATGGCCTCCACATACTGATTTATGACTTCACCTATAATCCCTGTCTCTCTAAAATGTATTAAATGAAACTGTAACCCAACCATGGCAAGTCCACTTGCTCAAGACTTCTTGGGTGTGGCTCCAGGCCATAGTCCTTAAATTTGGCTCAGAATAAACCTTAAATTATTTTACAGAGGTTGTCCTATTTTCCATTGGCACGTGTAGATTGGTGCAACCACTGCACTAATCAAGACAAGGATCTTTGTGATCATCACAAAGGTCTCCCCTCTGCTACCCCTCTACATGCACACTCACCATTCCTTCTCCTGCCATCCCTAACCAGGGGCAACTATTAATCCACTCTCTATCTCCACAGTTTTGTCACTTGAAAAATGTTATAAAGATGAAATCATATAATATATAAGTTCCTCTCTATTCCTAAGTTTCCAAGAGTTTTAAATCATGAACGGATAACGAATTTTTTCAAATGCTTTCTTTTCACATCAGTTGATCTGATCTGGGATTTTCTTGTTTAGCCTGATAATATAGTAGATTACATTGATTTTTGAATATTAAACCAGCCTTGCATCCTTGGAATAAATTCTACTTGTTCAAGGTTCTTTTTACTATTGTTGAATTCTATTTGCTAAATTTTGTGAAGGATTTTTATGTCTATATTCATGAGGGATCTTGGTCTGTAGTTTCCTCCTTTTTTGTGTTGTCTTTGATTTTGGTATTAGGGTAATATTGGTGTCATAAAGTGAGTTGGGAAGAGTTCCTTCCTCTTCTATTTTTTGAAAGTGTAGAATTGATGTTAATTCTTAAAGCATTTGTTAGAATTCTCCAGTGAAATCAACTGGGCCTGGGAATTTCTTTTTTGGGAGTTTTAAAAGTTAAATGTTTAGTTTCTTTAATAGTTTTTTTTTTTTTTTTTTTTTTGAGACAGAGTCTCACTTTTTTGCCCAGGCTGGAGTGAGTGCCATGGTGTCAGCCTAGCTCACAGCAACCTCAAACTCCTGGGCTCAAGCGATCCTTCTGCCTCAGCCTCTCAAGTAGCTGGGACTACAGGCATGTGCCACCATCCCCGGCTAATTTTTTCTATATATATTAGTTGGCCAATTAATTTCTTTCTATTTATAGTAGAGATGGGGTCTCGCTCTTGCTCAGGCTGGTTCTGAACTCCTGACCTCGAGCAATCCACCCGCCTCGGCCTCCCAGAGTGCTAGGATTGCATGCGTGAGCCACTGCGCCCGGCCTCTTTAATAGTTATAGGGCTATTCAAATGATCTCTTCATATCTTTCGGTAAGTTATAGAAGTTTGTGCTATTCAAGGAACTGGTCCAGTGCAAATAAGTTGTCAAATTTATGTGTGTAGAGTTATGTGTATCATTCCTTTATTATGTTTTTGTGTCTACTGGGTCTATAATACTAACCTGTTTTATGTCTGATGTTGGTAATTTGTATCTTCTTTTTTTTTCTTTGTCAGTGTTGCTAGCTAGAGGTCTGTCAATTTTGCGGATCTTTTCAAAGAATAAGCTTTCTATTTCGTTTATTTTTCAATATTGTGTATCTGTTTTAAATTTCATTGATTTATGCTTTTATTTTTGTTTCCTTCCTTCTGCTTGCTTTGGGTTTATTTTGCTTTTTCTTAGAGTGGGAGCTTAAACCATTGAGACTTTTTTCTTTTCTAACATAAGCATGTAGTGCTGTAAATCTGTAAATTTCTCAGCACTGCTTTACCTATGTTCCACAAATTATTATTTTTATTATTATTTTTGAGACAGAGTCTCTGTTGCCTGAGCTAGAGTGCCATGGCATCAGCCTAGCTCAAGTGATCCTCTTGCCTCAGCCTCCCAAGTAGCTGGGAGTATAGGCATGCTTCACCATGCCCGGCTAATTTTTTCTATATATTTTTAGTTAGCCAATTAATCTCTTTCTATTTTTTAGTAGAGACGGGGTCTCCCTCTTGCTCAGGCTGGTTTCGAACTCCTAACCTTGAGCGATCTGCCTGCCTTGGCCTCCCAGAGTGCTAGGATTACAGGCGTGAGCCACTGCGCCTGGCCTATGTTCCACAAATTTTGACATGCTGCATATCGGTTGTCTGATATGCTCTATCTTGGTAAACATTCCATGCATGCTTGAAAAGAACATGTATCCTGCTGTTGTTGGATAAATTGTTCTATAAATATCGGTTATATCCTGTTGGCTGATGGCATTGTTGAATTCTTCTACTATCCTTGCTGATTTTTCATCTAACAATTTCATCTATTTTTTCATCTATCAATTGTTGGGAGAAGGGTCTAGAACTCTGCAAGTATAAATGTGAATTTGTCTATTTCTCCTTTTAGTTCTATCAGTTTTTGCTTCACATATTTGGCATTGTGCTATCATAAACATTTATGACATTATTGTACATATGCATTTATGATTTCTGTCTTGATGGATTGATACTTTTATCATTATATAATATCCCTTGCAATTTTCTTCACTCTGAAATCTACTCTGTCTGATCCCAACACAGCCACTGCTCCTGGATTTTGATTAATGCTTGCTTAGCATATCTTTTCCCAGTTTTACTCTCAACTTACCTGTATCTTTATATCTGAAGTTTCCTATAGACAGCTTATAGTTGGTTCTTTTTTTCTTTATCCACTCTGTCAAGCTGTCTTTTTATTAGTGTACTTAGATCTTTCACATTTAATGTAATTATTGGTATGTTAAGGCTTAGGTCTGCCATGTAATTTTTTTTATCTCTTTGTTCCCTCTGTTCTTTGTTTCTGTTTTCTTTCCTATTTCTTTTCTTTCTGTTCCTACCTTCCTTTGGGTTACTTGTACCTTTTTTTAGAATCCTGTTTTGATTTATCTATAATGATTTAGAATGTACATCTCTTTGTGTAAATTCTTTAGTGGTTGCTCTATATATTACATTATACTGATATCTTAGTCTACTGGTGTTGACTTTTACCAGTTTGAAGTATAGAAACCTTACAATTCTGTTACGTCTTTCCACATACTTTGAGAATTACATTTGACAATGTTATAATTTTTGCTTCAACAATCAAAGATACTCTGCAAAATTCAAGAGGAGAAGGAAAATCTACCCTATTTATCTATATTTTTGTTTTATCTATTTTTACCTTTCCTTTTGTTTTATGTTCTTCTGTGGTGTTCTAAGATTCTTTCTTTTATCATTTCCTTTCCATTTCAGGGACTTCTTTTAACCATTCTTCTAGGGTAGGTCTGCTGGTGACAAATTTTTAGTTTTTCTTCATCTGAGAATGTCTTGATATCCCTTTCATTTTTCAGGATCTTTTTACCGGATAATAGAATTCTGGATTGACAGCACTTTTCTTTCAGCACTCAGAAAATATAGTGCCACTTCTTTCTGGCCTCTGTAATTCTGGAGAAGAAATATTCTGTCATTTTAAAATTGTTTTTCCCTTATAAATATGGTGTAAATTCTGTCTTACTGTTTTCAAGATTTTTTTCTTTGCCTTTAGTTTTCAGAAGTTTGATTACAGTGTATATTGATATAGATTTCTTTACACTTATCTTGTTAGGAGTCCATTCAGCCTTTTGAATCTGTAAGTTTATGTCTTTTGCCACTTTTGGAAAATTTTGAGCCATCATATCTTCAAATATTTTTCAGCTTCACAGTTTTTTCTCTCTTTTTGGGATTTTGATGACATGATGTTGGATCTTTCATTATAGTCCCACAAGGCACTGAGGCTCTGTTAAATTTTTTAGCCTATTTTCTCTCTGCTGTTAATATTGGGTAATTCCAATTGCTCAATTTTCAAGTTTTTACTGAATCTTTCTTCTGTTATTTCCGTTCAGAAATAGACCCCACCTAGTGGTTCTTTTCCTCTTAAATCTTTGGCCTGATCTAACAATGTTTTCTTTTTTAATAAAATTTTTTGTGCTGATTTTAAATACAGTTCTTATATAGCACATTGCATTTTCCATTTACAATGCACTGCTAATAGAGGACAATCTTATTTCCTTTTCTTGTACACACATTCTATATTCAAGTAATAAGAATGCCCAGTAATTTAATATAGTAGCCCAGCTTTAAACTGTCACTGAATTTGCAATAAAGGAACAATTGTTTTTGTTTTTTTTTACTGTGGAACAATGCTAAGGTACCTATGCTCAGATTGACCTAGTTAACCTCTTCAGTGGTGGGCCCAGCAGAGGTACCACCAAATGGAGGACTCCATCACCAGTGAAGTCTCAGATATTCTTCCTGGCATGCTGCCTGCACTCCAGTACAGCTCAATAATGATGAGTTTCATGGCCGGGCGCGGTGGCTCACGCCTGAAATCCTAGCACTCTGGGAGGCCGAGGCGGGCGGATTGCTCAAGGTCAGGAGTTCAAAACCAGCCTGAGCAAGAGCGAGACCCCATCTCTACTATAAATAGAAAGAAATTAATTGGCCAACTAATATATACATATAGAAAAAATTAGCTGGGCATGGTGGTGCATGCCTGTAGTCCCAGCTACTTGGGAGGCTGAGGCAGGAGGATCGCTTGAGCCCAGGAGTTTGAGGTTGCTGTGAGCTAGGCTGACGCCACGGCACTCACTCTAGCCTGGGTAACAAAGTGAGACTCTGTCTCAAAAAAAAAACAAGAAAACAAACATACAAAAAAAATAATGATGAGTTTCAGATTTTCTCCAACTCTCTCTGTTGATGCTCAAATTCTTTTTTCTCTGCAATCTGATTCTTACTGCACCAGCTGACAATTTCATTACACTGGTCAAGAACCTTCTAAACTTCTGCACAGCTAAGGAAACAACAGAACAAAGAGACAACCTACAGAATAGAAGAAAATATTTGCAAACTATCCATCTGACAAGGGATTAATAAGTAAAATATATAAAGAACTAAAACAACTCAATAGCAAGAAAACAAATAATCTGATTAAAAATGGGCAAATGATCTGAATAGGCATTTCTCAAAAGAAGATATACAAAGGGCCAAAGGTACAAATATAAATGCTAAACATCACTAAGTATCAGGAAATGAAAATCAAAATCACAATAAGCTATCATCTCATCCCAGTTAAAATGGCTGTTATCAAAAGGACAGAAAATAGCAAATGCTGATGAGGCTGGGAAGAAAAGGGAACACTTGCACACTGTTGCAGGTAATGTAACTTAGTACAGTTATTATGGAAAACAGCATGAAGTTTCCTCAAACAACTTAAAAACAGGACTAGCATATGATCCAGCAATTCCACAGATGTGTATACATCCAAAAGAAAGAAAATCAATATATGGAAGCCATAGCTGCACTCTGATGTTTACTGCAGCATTATTCGTAATAGCCAAGATATGGAATCAACCCAAAGGTCTATCAGTAGATGAATGGATTAAACAAATGTGGTGTATATACACAACAGAATATTATTCAGCCAAGAAAAAGATAAAAGAAATTCTGTTATTTGCTGCAACACAGATGAAACTAGAGGCCATTATGTTAAGTGAAATAAACCAGGTATAGAAAGGTACGGTACATATCCCATGTTTTTACTTATATGTGGGAGCTAAAACACTTGATCTCATGGAGGTAAAATAGAATGATAATTACCAGAGGCAGGGGAGAGTAAGGAAGAGGGGAGAATGAAGAGAGGTTGATTTTGGGTACAAAAATACAGTTAGAAGGAATGCTGTTCAATAGCACAGTAGGGTGACAACAACTAATACTAATTTATTGTATATTTCAAAATAGCGAGAAGATTTAGAGTGCTCCTGACACAAAGAAATGATAAATGTTTGAGGTGATGAAAATGTTAATGACAATCATTACACATTGTATGCATGTATCAGAATATCATATGTATCCCATAAATGTGTATAATTATTATGTATCAATAAAATAAAATAAATTTTAAAAAAGAAAGGAAAAAGTTGCTGTAAAACAATATTGGGATGACTGGCAAAATTTAAATGTTGAGTGTATATGTTAGAAAATTATATTGCATCAATATTAAATTTCTTGAATTTGGTAATAATTGCACTGATGTTATATAAGAAAATATATTTGATCCTAGAAGATTCATATTGAATTATTTAGAGCTGAAGAATCTTTTTTTTTTTGAGACAGAGTCTCACTTTGTTGCCCAGGCTAGAGTGAGTGCCTTGGCATCAGCCTCATCAGCCTAGCTCACAGCAACCTCAATCTCCTGGGCTCAAGCAATCCTCCTGCCACAGCCTCCTGAGTAGCTAGAACTACAGGCATGCACCACCATGCCCTGCTAATTTTTTGTATATATATTTTTTAGTTGGTCAATTAGTTTCTATTTTTTTTTAGTAGAGACAGGGTCTCGCTCAGGCTGGTTTTGAGCTACTGACCTTGAGCAATCCGCCCGCCTCGGCCTCCCAGAGTGCTAGGTTTACAGGCGTGAGCCGTGAGCCACCGTGCCCGGCTGAGCTGAAGAATCTTGATTTTAGCAATTTACTCTCAGTCCAGCAAAAAGAAAAAAGTGTGTACATATATATGTATCTATACACACGTAGGGTACATCGGGTCATTGTAATATTTTTATAACTTTTCTCTATGTTTAAATTTTATTTCCTAAAATAAAATATTTAATTAAATAAAAAAGTTCCCCCATTAAGGGAACAATTTGTCAGGGGATAATGAATGAATGGGAAAGGTAACGGGGGCCACCAAGTCATACTCCGTTTCAGCTGCACCTTGAAAACTACACCAGGAAAAAGAAACTGAGCTTCAATTTACCACTGCCATCTCCTTCTTAGGAGAACGTGTTTACCCAAATGCATACTGTGAGGGAAATGCAATTTACACATGTTAAAAACAAATGTATGACTTATTTTTAGAAGCATGCAAAATACACTACAATTTCAAGTAAAAAAATCTTGACAAAATGCAGAGGAGAAAACATCGTGGAGAGGGAATGAGCAAAGAAGTCACATGAAACCACATGTGTTTCTTGAGAACTGAGTTTTGCAAAGAAGTACTGATGCTTTATTAGTCATTGGTTCTTTTTTCCTTTCTTTTCTTTTTTTTAAACATCTTTGCTCTTACCCCATGCAACAAACCTTATCCTTTCCCCAGAAAGAAAATTAGCATCAGTTTCTATAAATTGTTCCTCACATTGGGCAAGTAGCTTTTTCCTAAAGTAGCTTTCCACTGTGAGAACTATTAATAGATGATTCCATTAAAGTCAGCCAACCTCTTCCTCTGTGACCAAGTTTGTAGGCAGAATTTTCAAGTGGTTAAGTGTAGCCTCTTGCCTAATAGTTTAAATTTTTTTAAAAAAGGGGAAAAAAGTAAGAAATTCAGTTGATGAGAATTTCAGTGACACTGAAAATATCCCACGTTGGCAGCAATATGTGCAAGCTATAGAAAGTGTTTCTCAGGGCCCAATCTTTCTTTTGAAACAAGTATTATGCAGTTTCAATTTAAACTCGTTCCTGTAATGTTTTGAGAAATCTTTCAACCAATGCTTCCAAAAAGCACAATCTTGTAAACAGTCTTCAGAAAAAAACTACCACCCCATAATATTTTTTTACATTTTAAAATTTTGAAACAATGTTAAGCCTATGGAAAAGTTACAAGTATAACAAAGAACTTTTTTCTTGAACTATCTGAGAGTAAGTTTTCCATGTGACATTTCATTTCTCTCTAATACCTTAGGATGAAGTTACTACTACCTAATCCTGAGACCCCATTCAGGTTTCATCAGTTGTCCCAACATTGTCCTTTATAGCAAAAGGATGCAATTCAGGATTTCCTGTTGCATCTTCTTATAATGATCTCTTTGGTCTCCGCCATTCTGAAACAGTTCCTCAAACCTTTCTTTTCTTTCGATGACCTTGACACTTTTGAAGATTACAGGCCAGCCATTTTGTAGAACAGCCCTTAGTTTGGGCTACTTATATGTTTCTTCATGAATGGGTTCAGGTTATTCATCTTTGACAGGAGTATCATAGAAGTAATGCTGTGTTCTTTTCATTTTGACAATGTTCAATTGTCAGCATACAATTTCAATTTTTCCATCACTGATGATGTCCACTGGTACCATGAATTATTTCTCCCTTTGTAATTAATATCTACATATTATTAGTAAGTAATAATGTGTTTTGTGGAAAAGTACTTTGAAATTGTATAAATATCCTATTCCTCATCAAACTTTTAATTTATTCAATTATTTACTTTTATTGGTATGAAGCAATTTATTTAATGGGTTATAATGTTACTATCATGATTTATTCTGATGCCCAAGTTGTTCTAGACTTGGCCGCTGGAAGCACCTTGGAGCTGGCTTCTGTGTCCTTTTGACACATCCCCTTCAATCTTTCAGCATTTCCTTCCTTTGTGGCAGAACAAGATGTCCTAGGCAGGCTCATCTTGTACTTTTTCTGCCCTAACCCGGGAAACAGCCATTTCTCTAAGCAACACTGGTTCATTTTATTAGAGAATGGTAATTGGAAGCCAAGATCTGGGTGCTAGATGTGCTATTGGGGTGTCACTGCTCCCTGGCCCTCTCAGTGGACCAAGTTAGGGAACATATGCATGTGTATGTACGTTTGCTTCTATATGAACTTCTTTATCTATTTGTCTATACACAAGGAAAATCAACACTACAGGGTTCATTTTCTCTTTCCTTATCTGCAACTCCCTTCTCTGATAGTTTCAAACCTAGCTCTAATTAGTCTTAATATGGTCACTTATTTGATCATTCCCTTGTATGTAACCAATCTCTCTTCTCCACCAGCATCCTTCCCTACATGGACCCCTTCCTGACCTTGGCTGTACTCCAGTACCACAGATTGCACCAGCCTGCCACATAAAAGCCAGCCTCAAATAACCTGGGCTCTGAAATCCAGGCCAGGCTGCACCTGCCACTGTGGAACTCTAGTGCACAGATGCCAACCTTGCACAACGCACCTCCCAGCGTTAGCACTGGACAGCTCAGGAAGCCATGATAAAGAAAGGGAGGGGGAGCAAGAGCCCCCACAGTACCTGTAATGAACCCTACAGTCTCCAGCCCCAGGACTGGCCCTTCTACACTCTGTGCAGGGCAGCTATGCCCATTACTTTGCTCCACTGAACTACCAAGATTCACACAGGATAAATGAAGTGCCCATAAATAGCTGTCTGCTCATAATCACTGGAAGCAAACACCTTCTGCTCCCTAGACTTCTACTGACTTGAGACATTGGGCACACTGTCACATTCTGTAGCATCCTAATCTCATTCCCCTCACTGCAGTTTTTGAGGAGTTTCTCAACAAGGCTTAACACGTTCGTGAGCTAGCAAATATCCCGAGGGCCTACTCTGTGCTTACCCTTGTGTCCTGTGTCAGCAGTAAGTTGACACACTCACCGGCGTTCCGGAGAGAACGCTGTCTGTGCACTACGCTGCCTTCCGCTCCAGGGGCCAGGAATGGGAGTCTTCGCTTATCATGGGCATTCGGGCACAGCACGTGTACATACGTGTTTATCCTTCTAGGCACATCCATTAATATTGTGTACATGTTTACATACCTTCATGCCATGGTATTTTGTACCTCACTGTAGACCCTACTGGTGCCTCAGTGAGGTCCCAGCAGCTCTGGGGTTTTGAAGCCTCTTTCTTACTCACACATTTGTCCAGGGCTGGGTGGGTGGCTTTCAGAAAGAATGAACACTTTTTTGGAGATTTCATTCTGCTTTTCTGCACAAACTGAGCAGCCAGAATTTGAGGCCACTGGCAGATCATCCTCTGCTCCCCCACCCCATAAGTCTACATGCATGGAATACATTCCTAAAGAGGTAACAGGCCTTCCTTCCACACGTGCATGTTGCAGACCCTTTGGCCTTATGTGTAGGCGGTCCCCGACTTACTGTAGTTACGTTTATTATTTTTTGGCTTCGTGGTGGCTTCAGTGCCATGTACCCCATCCTAAGTTGCAGGATATCTGTATCCCCATGCCTACCAGTGAGCCCCTAGTTACAGTGATCCCTGATTGGATATGAAGCGGCGAGATTAAAGGCAGAGGGGCGGCAGTGGCGGTTAAGACCGAAGGTTCTGGAGTCAGATCCCATTAGAATCTTGGCTGCACCGCTTATCACCTTGTGAACTTGGGCAGATCACTCCACCTCCTCGAAATTTAAATATTAAAAACAGGACCAACCTCAAGGCACTGCTGAATAGATTAAACCAGGTTTAGAGGGTGATGGCGACTCCAGCAGGGACCCAGCAAGCGTGGGGCCCAGGCGCGAGGCCCGCCGCTGCCGCCCCGCCGCCAGGGCGCTCCTCGGCTGGCTCCGCGCGCCGGGCGGCGGGATGACGACTTACGCCGAGTCATCGCAGTCCGGTCTACAAGCCACCGATTTTAACACATACGACTCACGAAATCACAGCACTAAGAAAAAGATGCTGCCTCGCGTACTGCGCTCAGCAAAGGCCGCGAGAAGCACGCCGAGGCGGAGGCCGTAAGGCGCCACGCACGGGCGCGCGCGTTCCGGGCGCCCCGACCGGCATCGACTGGCCCCACGTGCCCGTCTGCCAAGCGGGGGCCCGGCGCTCGGGCGCGGGCCGCTGGACGCCCGGGACGGCCCCGCGGGCTCAGTTTCGCTTTCCATTGCGAGAGAAACGAAAGCGGCGGGCGGCCACGTGACGGGCGGGCCACGTGACGGCGGCGCCCCGGCGGCGCGCCTGGGGGCTCGGCATTCGCCTCCCGCTCGGCGGACTCGCAGCGACCCGCGGACGCGGCGCCGGCGTGGCCCTGGAGGCAGGTTTGGTGCTAATTCTGGAAGTTTTCTTTCTAGGACAGACCTCGAACGGAGCTCTGCTCAGGAGCCAACTGGATAATTGAGGAATTTATCTGGGCCCTGCAAATTAGGATGATGATCTGTGTTTATTACATACATACGTTGGGCCAGTAACATTTTTTCTAGGCTGGTGTATTTGTTTGGACTTTTTGCATGACTTTGTGTTTTAAAAAAAGAAATTATAGAAGTGTTGCAATGCAAATGTGTCTCTCAATGCGCAACTCAGTATCATTTTTGTTTATACCTTATCAGAAATTTTTCTGTGTACAAGTCTTTAAAATTGTTTGTAACTTGCTTTCCACGTCACAATATATTATGGACATCTTTTCATGGCGGGACATGAAGATACGTTCATGGAGTTTTTTAAACTGGTGCATAATATGGAAAGTACATTATCTCTTTTAGACAATGCATGGACATTTAGGTTGTTTCCAGGTTTTGCTGGTATAGATGATATAACAATGAATATCATTTTATGTATACATTAATTCAACTATATAAATATTTGTGGGAAATTCCTAGAAGTGGGATTGCTGGGTCAATGGACATATGTACTGAGAAATTTGAAAGATGTTCTTCTAACTCTGCAAACCAGAGTATTTTAGTCTTAACCCCTCTACTCTCTCCCTCCTCTTTTTCCTGGAAGAAAGCTAAATTTAGACCTTTAAACATAAAACTTCATATGAAGATCCCTGAAAATCTGGGTTCAGAGTGTTTGAAAATTAAAGCAGAGGCTTTAATTTCGTACTTAACCTCATTGAGGTAGTTATCTTTGGAAGATATTCCAGAAAACAGGGCAAATATTTTTTTTAAAAATTTTAAACATTTCATGTAAAGTTTTCTTTCTGGTGCTACAGTGTGCAGAGTGAGGGGAGTTAATGTAGCAAAATGGGGAGGAGAGTAGCACAGGTGTGCAGCTCCACTTTAATTTATTACAGTACTAAAAAAAGGCTTTTTTAGGGTTTTGGATTTTTCTTATTTACTTTTAAAAAAGTGTTGTGCAGCTTTGGCACTTTCACACAATGGTGGGATTACAAAGGTGGAACTGTTTAAAGTAGCCTCAGAGAAGATAAATCCTAATTCTTCCCCATGGGCTGTTTCTTTTACAGGGAGTAGCTCCAGGGTTCCTGTATTTGGTTTCATCTGAAGTGTTCTAATCTGTGTCTGGGATGTTATTCAAAAAATGAAAAATAATGTGAACAAACCGTTGAGAATGAAGTCTAAGTTTGTTGTTGCTGTGATGGTTTGGGTTTGGAAGACAGTGAGGCTGCTTGAATTATGTTTCTGGCATGATAAATTTGTTCCTCTCTGGACATTTGAAGTTGGAGTCACAGTGAATCCAGTTGTGAGTGAAGCGCAGGGCAGGGCCCCAGACCCTCCCAGATTTTCTGTCCCACCTCCTTGGCCTTTTTGCTGTTTCTCTGAAGACTGTGGCTGATTCTGTGGCCACTGTGGTGGTGGGCCCACGCCAGCCACTTCATCAGCCAGCCACTTCATCATTCGCATCTCCCTCTCATTTGAAAGATAAAAATTGGGCAAATGATAAAAATTGGGGCGGGCGAGGTGGCTCACACCTGTAATCCTAGCACTCTGGGAGGAGGCCAGCCGATCACTAAAGGTCAGGAGTTCAGACCCCGTCTCTACTAAAAATAGAAAGAAATTAATTGGCAAACTAAAAAAATATATAGTGTCAACGGAAAAAAAAGCCAAAGTCTGCAAAATAATTTTAAAGAGATTTATTCTGAGCCAAATTTGAGGACCATGACCCAGAGCCACTGCCAAGAGGCCTCGCTGTGGCTGGGTTACAGTTTGGTTTTTATACATTTTAGAGACAAGGGTTTCGGGTAAAGCCATCTATCAATATGTGGGAGGCATACATTGGTTTGGCCCAAAAAGGAGGGCCATCTCGAAGCAGGGGCTTACAGGTTATAGGTGGGTTTAAAGATTCTTTAGATTGTAATTGGCTAAAGACCTGAAGCTTTGTCTAAAGACCTAGAATGTTTTAACATAAACTGTTTACCAGAGATAAGCCACCATTTGTTGCAAATTGAGGGCCTGCAGGTTTGTCTTGCATACCCTTAGGCCTGTGAATGGGTTACAAAGGAAGTCTCCAAGAAAGGAGGGGGGCATGATAAGGCATGTCTGACCTCCCTCCTCCTGGCAGGCAACTTTGCCCTAGAATATTCCTTTGGCCATGAGGGGGTCCATTCAGTCAGCTGGTGGGGGGGTTGGGGTGAGCATTTTAGTTCACAGTAGAAAAAATTAGCTGAGCATGCTGGTGCATGCCTGTAGTCCCAGCTTCTTGGGAGGCTGAGGCAGAAGGATTGCTTGAGCCCAGGAGTTTGAGATTGCTGTGAGCTAGGCTGATGCGACAGTACTCTAGCCTGGGCAACAGAGTGAGACTCTGTGTCAAAAAATAAAGAAAGAAAGAAAGATAAAAATTTCAGGAAGAGTGGGAGCTAAGTCACTTTAGTACCTTGGGGCCAATTTTTTGAGTCAGGGCTTGAGTCAACTTCCTTGGAACATGTCTGTGCCCTTTTCTCCCGCCGGTGCTTGAGCCACTGCTTACCTCAGCTCTGTCCTCTTTGCCCCTCCTGTTGTGCACCCTTCTGAGCTAACTCAGCTTCACTTTCCTTTCCTTTGTTTCTCCACCGACCTGTCTCCCCTCTGTGATCAGCCCTAAGTTTCCTGTGGGTTTCTGTTGCTCTTTGGGACCTGGCGTGCCAGCCTGCCGGATGATCTGCCCCCTGGGCTTTACTGAAGTCAGTCAGAGGTCTCCGCACAGGGCAGGACAGTGTGTCTGGAAAACGCAGACTGGAACTCTCTACTCTGTTTCATCGGTTTCCCTCAATAGGTCTCAAAATCCTCTTTCTTGACAATGGAATTTTTTTGAGACAGGGACTCATTCTGTCGCCCAGGCTAGAGCGCAGTGGTGTCATCATAGTTCACTGCAACCTCCCACTCCTGGACTCAAGTGATCCGTCTGCCACAGCCTCCTGAGTAGCTGGGACTACAGGTGTGCACCACCACACCTGGCTAATTTTTTTTTTTTGGTATTTATTTATTTTTAATTTCGGCATATTTTCTATTTTTTATGGAGACGGGGTCTTGCTATGTTGCCCAGACTGGTCTCAAATTTCTGACTTCAAGTGATCCTCTGCCTCAGTCTCCCAAAGTGCTGGGATTACAGGTGTGAGCCACCATGTCTAACCTTGATAATGCAGATAATCGTCTGCTGTCATCATTTCTCTTTCAGTTTAACTTTCCTAGGCTGAGTTTCATAAGAGGAACAACTGTTTATAACCATTAAAAATAAATATGTAGTAGGAAAAAGAGGTTGCTTGTTATCTGAGCCATTTAACATGAATTTAATAACATATTCCAATCATACTTAGTTATTTCCAAGCTTCAGATGTTTCCTTTATTTCTGCCCTGTATTTCCGCTTAACCACTTGAGTACTAGCGTCGACTGTAGTCGACAGCCACAGATGAACGCGCACAGCGACTTTAGCCGACAGCCGTGATATGACTTTTCTAATTTTTCATTTATCAAAATAAAATTGTGAACATTTAAAAATAACGTAGTGAAAACATATGTGTATATGTTACCTATTCTGATTCACATGACAAGTAAAGCTGCCTGTAAAGGAGAACAAGCTTCAGTGCTTTAAGGCTCTCCTCGTCACACAAGAGCAGAACGGACGCGTGGTCAACGCACAGCACAGACCGCCGGCGACTGCGAGTGCCGCTGCGGGCGAGGTGTCGCGGCCGGTGAGCGCCGGACCAAAGCGGTTAATAAAGATAGGGAAAATTACAATGCTATTTTACAGAATAAAAAAGAAATTATAAAAAATCATATTGTATGAATCTTACTATATAAAACATAAATATGTTTATAACTTATACGTACAGGGGTCAGGGGAAAACTGAGAGGAAATATAGTAAAATTGTCATTAATGGGTAACTCTTGATGGGATTACAGATAATTTTTACCTTTTTCATAATATTTCTTTTAATTTCCAAATTTCCTGTAACTAATTAAGATGTAATTTTAAAATGTGCAATAATTCATTTAGGAGATAGATTTAATCTCTCTTAAGAAAACTTTTGTGGGTTTTTTTTGTCTGTTTTCTGTGACAGGGTCTCACTCTGTGTCCTAGGCTAGAAGGCAGTGGCATCATAGCTCACTGCAACCTTCAACTCCTGGGCTCAAGCAATCCTTCTCCCTCAGCCTCCTGAATGGCTGGGTCTACAAGCACGTGCCACCACACCTGGCTAATTCTTAAATTTTTTTGTAGAGACGGGGTCTTGCTATATTACTGAGTCTTGTCTCGAACTCCTGGGCTCAAGTGATCCTCCCACCTCGGCCTCCCAAAATACTGGGATTATAGGCATGAGCCATAACATATACATATATGTTTTCATTACATTACTTTTATTTTTATTTATTTATTTATTTTTTGAGACAGAGTCTTGCTTTGTTGCCCAGGCTAGAGTGAGTGCCGTGGCGTCAGCCTAGCTCACAGCAACCTCAGACTCCTGGGCTCAAGCGATCCTCCTGCCTCAGCCTCCCGAGTAGCTGGGACTACAGGCATGCGCCACCATGCCCGGCTAATTTTTTCTATATGTATATATTAGTTGGCCAATTAATTTCTTTCTATTTATAGTAGAGATGGGGTCTTGCTCTTGCTCAGGCTGGTTTTGAACTCCTGACCTCGAGCAGTCCGCCCGCCTCGGCCTCCCAGAGTGCTAGGATTACAGGCGTGAGCCACCGCGCCCGGCCGGTTTACATTACTTTTAAATATTCACAATTTTATTTTGATAAATAAAAAATTAGAAAAGTCATATCACGGCTGTCGGCTAAAGTTGCTGTGCACGTTCATCTGTGGCTGTCGACTATAGTTGACGCTCGTACTGAAGTCGTTAAACAGTCTAAAATGATTTTAATGTCACTACAGTTTTCCATTTTATAAATGTGTCTAAATTTATTGAACCCTATTGTTACATTTCCATTTTTGGGCCATTATAAATATTGCTACAACTGTGGAATTTGAAAGGATACTTTTTGGGGTTAGTTGACCTCAACCAAAAAATCCCCTTAAAAATCCCAAAGTTTTTGCATGCTTGTAATCCTAGCACTCTGGGAGGCCGAGATGGGCAGGTTGCGCAAGGTCAGGAGTTTGAAACCAGCCTGAGCAAGAGCAAGACCCCATCTCTACTATAAATAGAAAGAAATTAATTGGACAACTAATATATATAGAAAAAATTAGCTGGGCATGGTGGCGCATGCCTGTAGTCCCAGCTACCTGGGAGGCTGAGGCAGGAGGATCACTTGAGCCCAGGAGTCTGAGGTTGCTGTGAGCTAGGCTGACGCCATGGCACTCTAGCCTGGGCAACAAAGTGAGACTCTGTCTCCAAAAAAAAAAAAATCTCGAAGTTTTCTGCTGGGCACTGTGGCTCATGCCTATAATCCTAGCACTCTGGGAAGCTGAGGTGGGAGGATTGCTTGAGGTCAGGACTTCAGGACCAGCCTGAACAAGACCAAGACCTTATCTCTACTAAAAATAGAAAAAAATTAGCTGGGTGTGGTGGTACACACGTGCAGTCCCAGCTACTCAGAAGGCTGAGGCAGGAGGATCACTTGAGCCCAGGAGTTTGAGTTGTAGTGAGCTATGATCACACCGTTGCACTCTACCCATGGGGGACAGAGCTAGACTTTGTCTCCAAAAAAAAAAAATCACCAAGTTTAAAAAAATACATATATATTACTTTAATTGACAATTTATAATTGTATTACGTCTGTGGAGTACAATGTGATGGATGTTTGATATATGTATACCAGCAGATAGAAAAAAGGTTTGTGAACTGGGTAGCACTTAGGACCAAAGTGGTTTGGAGAACTCTGCTCTATAAGTGGGCAGAGAATATTTATATAGTCAGAAAAGGTAAGTGACTTACCTAAATAGTCTGATTGGTTACAGTTCTGCATTTGCCTTATTTGAATGTGTTCTGGCAGTTTTCAGCCTGTGATTGGCTGAAAGCTCAGCTGCTATGATTGGCCAAGACTTGGCTATTTATTACAGCAATATACTCTAAAGTTAGGTTGTATTAATACTTTGTTCACTTATTAGGTTACAGTGTGCTATAAATGGAAGCTAAATTTGATCTAATCTAACAACACAGCATGGAGTGATTAAATCAAGCTGATAACATACTTATCCTCTCACTTGAGTTTTTTTGGTGTGATACATTTGAAATTTACTCTTCTTAGTTATCTTGAAATACACAATACGTTACTATTGACTATAGTCACCCTGCTGTGCAAAAGATTTCAAAATGTAGTCCTCCTGTCTAGCTGAAGCGTTGTACCTTTCTACCAGGAGCCTGCCATTCCCTTGAGCCCTAGCCTCTCGTAACCATCATTCTACTTTATTTCTATGAATTCACCTGTTTAAAGATTTCACATGAATCTTAAAGTGCGATTATGTGGATTTGTCTTTCTGTGCCTGGTTGATTTCACTTAGCATACTGTTCTCTAGATTCATCCATCTTGTTCTGAATGACAGAATTTCGTTGATTTTTTTTAAAGGCTGATTTTTAAAGAAGTATTCTATTATGTATACATACCACATTTCCTTATTCATTTATCTGTTGCTGGACACTTAGGTTGATTCCACATTTTGACTATTGTTAAACAGTTAAACAGTACTGTAATGAGTATGGGAGTACAGATATCCTTCGGACATATTGATTTTGATTCCTTTGGTATATTCTCAGAGATAGGATTGCTTGCTCATATGGTAGTTCTATTTTTAGTTTTTTTGAAGGAACCTCCATACTGTTATCCATAATGGCTGTACTAATTTACATTCCCACCAACAGTGTACAAGGATTCCCCTTGCTCCACATCTTTGCCAACACTTACCTTACTTACATCTTTTTTTTTTTTTTTTTTTTTTTTTTTTGAGACAGAGTCTCACTTTTGTTGCCCAGGCTAGAGTGAGTGCCGTGGCGTCAGCCTAGCTCACAGCAACCTCAAACTCCTGGGCTCAAGCGATCCTCCTGCCTCAGCCTCCCGAGTAGCTGGGACTACAGGCATGCACCACCATGCCCGGCTAATTTTTTGTATATATACTTTTAGTTGGTCAATTAATTTCTTTCTATTTTTAGTAGAGACGGGGTCTCGCTCAGGCTGGTTTCGAACTCCCGACCTCGAGCAATCCGCCCGCCTCGGCCTCCCAGAGTGCTAGGATTACAGGCGTGAGCCACCGCGCCCGGCCATACTTACATCTTTTTGATAAAAGTCTTTCCTACAGGTGTGAGATGATATTTCACTGTGGTTTTATTTACTTTAATGAACGAACGAATGAATTTTTTTTAATGAGGTTGCCTAGGCTGGAGTGCAATAGTGTGATTATAGCTCACTGTAGCCCAGAACTCCTGGGCTGATGTGATCCTCCTGCTTCAGCCTTCTGAAGGCTGGAACTACAGGTGCAGGCTAATTTTTAAAACAATTTTTTGTAGAGATGGGTCTCACTATGTTGCTCAGGCTGGTCTCAAACTGCTAGCTTCAAGTGATTCTCCCTCCTAGGCCTCCCAAAGTGCTGGGATGACAGACATGAGACACCGTGCACACCTTCCCTGTGGCTTTTTTTTTTTTTTTTTTGAGACAGAGTCTCACTTTGTTGCCCAGGCTAGAGTGAGTGCCGTGGCATTAGCCTGGCTCACAGCAACCTCAATCTCCGGGGCTCAGCGATCCTACTGCCTCAGCCTCCCGAGTAGCTGGGACTACAGGCATGCGCCACCATGCCTGGCTAATTTGTGTATATATATTTTTAGTTGATCAATTAATTTATTTCTATTTTTGGTAGAGACAGGGTCTCACTCAGGCTGGTTTCAAACTCCTGACCTTGAGCAATCCGCCCGCCTCGGCGTGAGCCACCACGCCCAGCCCCCTGTGGTTTTAATTTACATTTTTTTTTAAAGATTAGTGATACTGAGCATTTTTCTTGAACCTGTTGGCTTTTTGATGTTGTTTTGTTTGTTTGTTTGTTTGTTTGTTTGTTTGTTTGTTTGTTTGTTTTGACAGAGTCTCTGTTGCCTGGTCTAGAGTGCCGTGGCATCAGTCTAGCTCACAGCAACCTCAAACTCCTGGGCTCAAGGGATCCTCCTGCCTCAGCCTCCCGAGTAGCTGGGACTACCGGCATGCGCCACCATGCCTGGCTAATTTCTTCTACATATTTTTAGTTGGCCAATTAATTTCTTTCTATTTTTTTTTAGTAGAGACGGGGTCTTGCTCTTGCTCAGGCTGGTTTTGAACTCCTGACCTTGAGCGATCCACCCGCCTCGGCCTCCCAGAGTGCTAGGATGACAGGCATGAGCCATCACGTCTGGCCTGATGTCTTCTTTTGAGAAATGTCTGCTTGCTTTCTTTGCCAACTCTTAAAGTTTTTTTTGCTACTGAGTTGTTTGAGTTCCTTATATATTTTTGATATTAGCCCCTTATCAGATATATGGTTTGCAAATGGTTTTTCCCACACTGTGGGTTGTTCTTCACTTTTTCGTTTGTTTCTTTTGCTATACAGAAGCTTTTTGGTTTGATACCATACCATTTGTCTATTTTTGCTTTTAGTGACTGTGTTTTTGGGGACATATTCAAAAATCATTACCCAGACCAATGTCATGAAGCTTTTCTTCTGTGCTTTCTTTGAGTAATTTTACAGGTTCAGGTCTTATGTTTGCATCTTTAATCCATTGTGAATAGATTTTCGGGCATGCTGTGAGATAAGGGTCTAATTTCATTATTTTGCAGGTGGATGACCAGTTTCCCCAGCACCATTTATTGAATAGACTGTTCTTTTCCCTTTGTTATTTGTCCCTTTGTCAAAAGTCAAAAGGTAATAAATCTGTGAGTTTATTTCTTTGTCTTGTTCCTGATCTTAGAGGAAAAGCTTTCAATTTTTTCCTCATTCAGTATGATGCTATCTGTTATATGTGGTTTTTATTATGTTGAGGTACAATCCCTCTATATTTATTCTGTCAAGAGTTGTTTTTTTTTTTTATCATAAAAGGGTACTGAATTTTTTCAGATGCTTTCTTCTGCATCTATTGAGATAATCATATGGCTTTTGTTCTTAATTTTGTTAATGTGGTGGATTATATTTATTGATTTGCCCAGCCTTGAACCATCCTTGCATCATTGGGATAAAGCCCTCTTGATCATGGCGAATGTGAATGATTCTTTTAATATATTATTGAATTCAGTTTATTAGTATTTTGTTAAGGATTTTTGCATCTATGTCATCAGAAATATTGGCCTTAATTTTCTTTTCTTATAGTGTCCTGTCTGCCTTTATTATCAGGATAATGCTGGCCTCATAAAATGAATTTGGAAGTATTCTTTCTTTTCCAATTTTTTGGAACGATTCAAAAGGTTTGGTGTTAGTTATTCTTTAAATGCTTGGTAGGATTCAACTGTGAAGCCATCTGGTCCTGGGCTTTTCTTTGATTAGAAACTATTAGTGATTTGATTTCCTTACTCATTATTGTGCTCAGGTCTTCTGTTTCTTTGTGATTCAGTTTTGGTAGGTTGTATTGGTGTAGAAGTTTGTCTGGTTCTTCTAGATTATATAATTTTTTGATATATAGCAGTTTTTTATGGACCTTTGTATTTCTGTGGTATTAGTTGTAACATCTCCACTTCAATTTCTGATTTTATTCATTTTCTCTTTTTTTCCCTAGTTAATCTACCTGAGGATTTGGTTCTGTTCATCTTTTCAAAAAAAACCATAACTCTTAGTTTAATTGATTTTTTCTATTTTTCAAATGTCTATTTTATTTATTTATGTGCTGGTCTTTGTTATTTCCTTCCTTCTGCTAACTTTGGGCTTAGTGTGTTTCTTTTGTTCTAGTTCCTTGTGGTGTAATGTTTATTTGCCATCTTTCTTCTTCATTTTTTCTTTTAGTTTTAGTTGACATGCAGTATTGTACATATTTGTAGGATACAGAGTGATAGTTTGTGTGTACATATCATGTATAATGATTAAAAAGGATTATTAGCGTATCCATCACCTCAAACATTTATCATTTCTTTATGTTTTGAACATTCAAAATCCTCTTTTCTAGCTTTTGAAAAATATACAATAAATTATAGTTAACCTTATCCTACAGTGCTACGGAACATCAGAACTAATTTCTCCTCTATAGCTGTAATTTTGTATCCATTATCCAACCTCTGCCCATCTCCCCCTCCCATTCCCATCTTCAAATACCCACAGTTCTAGCTTTACTTCCATGAGCTTAAATATTTTTAGCTTCCACAGATGAGAACATATTGTAGTTATCTTTCTGTGCCTGACTTATTTTACTTAACATAACATCTTCCAGGCTCATCCATGTTGCCTCAAATGACAAGATTTCATTCTTTTCTATAGCAGAATAATATTCCATTGTGTATATACTACATTTTCTTTATTCGTTTATCCACTGATGGACGCTTAAGTTCATTCCTTATCTTAGCTATTGTGAATAGTGCAGCAGTAGGCATGGGGGTGCAGGTATTCCTTTGATATATTGATTTCTTTTCCCCTCCCCTTGGATAAAAAGCAGGTAGTGGGACTCCTGGATAGAATGGTATAGGTTTTTTTTTGTTTTTTTTTTAAGAATACTCTATACTGTTTTCCATAATGTCTGTACTAATTTACATTCCCATCAACTGTGTTTAAGAGTTCCCTTTTCTCTGCATCTTTGCCAGCATTTGTTATTTTTGGTCTTTTTGATAATAACCATTCTAATTGGGGTAAGATGACATCGCATTGTGGTTTTGATTTGCATTTCCCTGATGATTAGTGATGTTGAGAATTTTTTCATATACCTATTGGCCATTAGTATGTATTCTTTTGACAAATGTCTATTTATACTCTTACTCACTTTTTAATTGAATTTTTTTTCTGTTGAGTTACTTGTATTTTCTGGATATTAGTCTTTTTGTCAGATGAATAATTTGCAAGTGTTTTCTCCCATTCCACAGGTTGTCTCCTTACTCTGTTAATTGTTTCCTTTGCTGTGCAGAAACTTTTTAGTTTGATGTAATGCCACTTGTCTATTTTTTAGTTGCCTGTGCTTTCAAAGCAAAATGTTTGTCTAGACCGGTGCCCTGAAGTGCTTCCTCTGTGTTTTCTCCTAGTAGTTTTATAGTTTCAGGTTTTATGTTTAAGGCTTTAATCCATTTTGAGTTGATTTTTGTCTATGGTGAGAGAAGGGGATCTAGTTTCCTTCTCCCACATATAGATATCTGGTTTTTTCAGCACCATTTATTGAAGAGGGTATCCTTTCCTCAATGTATGTTCTTGGCACCTTTGTTGAAAATCAGCTGGCTGTAAATATGTGAATTTATTTCTTGGTTCTCTGTTCTGTTCCATTGGTTTATGTGTCTGTTTTTATGCCAGTACAATGCTGTTTTGATTACCATAACTTTGCAATATATTTTTAAGTTAGGTTGTGTGATGCCTCCAGCTTTGTTCTCTTTGTTCAGGATTGCTTTGGCTACTTGGGGTCTTTTGTGGTTCTGTATGAATGTTAGGATTGTTTTTTCTATTTCTGTGAAGAATGGTCATTGTTATTTTGACAGGGATTGCATTGAATTTGTATATTGCTTTGGGTAGTGGGACCATTTTAACAATATTAAGTCTTCTGATCCTTGAGCATGGGATGTCTTTCCATTTTTTGGGTGTTCTCTTCCGTTTCTTTCATCAATATTTTATAGTGTTTATTGTAGAGATCTTTCAGCTCCTTGGTTGATTTTATTCCTAGGTACAGTGTTTTTAGCTCTTACAGTAGAGATAAAATTGCTTTACATACTCCCAGTGTTAGAGTATTCTGAATATGACTATGTATTACTTATACCATTGAGATTTTTACCTTTGTATTTTAAAAATATTATTTTTTTAGGGAGAAGATCTTGCTCTGTCACCCGGGCTGGAGTGCAGTGGTGCTCTCATAGCTCATGGCAGCCTTAAACTCCAGGTCTCAGGCAATCTTCCCATCTCAGCTTCCCAAGTAGCTAGGACTATAGGTATGTGTGATCATGTTGGCTAATTTTTAAAATTTTTGGTAGAAACTGGGTCTCACTACATCTACATTTTTTATGTTAATAGTCCACATCATTTTATTTCAACTTAAAGAACTTGCTTTAGGCTGGGCATGGTGGCTTATCCTTGTAATCCAAGCACTTTGGGAGGCTGAGGCAGTAATAATTACTTGAGGTCAGGAGTTCAAGACCAGCCTGGGCAACATAGCAAGACCGTCTCTAAAAAATAAAATAAAATAAAGCAATTAGGTGGGCATGGTGGTACCCACCTGTAGTGCCATCTACTTAGGAGGCTGAGGCAGGAGGACTGCTTGAGCCCAGGAGTTTAAGGTCACAGTGAGCTATGATTATGCCACTGCACTGCAGCCTGAATGACAGAATGAAACCCTGTCTCAAGAAAAGAAAAAAAGAAGAACTCGTTTTAGCAATTCCTGTAGAGTAGACCTAGTGGTGACCTAGTAGACCTAGTTAGCTTTCATTAATTTGTCCCTCATTTCTGAAGGACAGATTTGCTGGGTAAAGTATTCTTGGTTGGCAGGTTTTTTTCACCTCAGCACTTTGAGTATATCATCCCACTCTCTCATGAGGGTTCTCTTCAGAGACTCTCTCAGAAACCCTTCAGGGTTTCTGCTGCAGAAATCCCCTAATAGCCATTTTAAAACTCCCTTGAATGTGGTGTGTTTCTTATCTTTTGCTGCTTTTAGTAAGATTTGTTTGTCTTAGATTTTTGATAATTTGATTATAATTCATCTTTGGGTTGAGTTGAATTCATCTTTGGGTTGAGTTTGATTGAAGACTGCTCAGCTTCCTGTACCTTGATATTATCATATTTCCCAAGATTTGGGAAATTTTCAGCCATTATGTTATTACCTTAAATATGCTTTTGTGCCCTTTTCTTTCTTTCCTACAGAAACTCCTATTATGCGTAGGTTGGTTCTCTTGATAGTGTCCCATACATCTTGTAGGCCTTTATTATTTTTCATTCTTTTTGCTCCTCTGACTGGATAATTTCAAATGTCCTATCTTTGAGCACATTGATTTTTTCTTCTACTTGATCAAGTCTGCTGTTGAAGCTTTCTACTGAATTTTCCATTTCAGTTATCATATTTATCTCTAGGATTTCTGTTGTTTAAAATTATTTTTATTTCTGTTAAACTTCTAGTTTTGTTCATTGTTTTCCAAATTTCATTTAATTTTGTGTCCATATTTTCTTGTAGTTCCCTGAACTTCTATAAAATAATTATTCTGGATTCTTTGTTAGTCATTTCATAGATCTCTAGTTCTTCAGGTCCATTATTGGAACTTTATTAGTTTCTTTTGGGGGTGTCATATTTCCTTGATTTTTCATAATTGTTTTGCCCTTGCATTGGTGTCTGTGCATTTGAGGGATGGCCACCTCTTCTAGCTTTTGCTGGTGTTCTTTGGCAATGGTAGACCTTCATTATTTAGTCTAGCATGGAATTCTGGTTAGGGAAGTTGGTGGTGACCCTGGACAGGTATACCTTGCTGTCATGTTCTCTACTTGGGGTGGGCTGTGCTGGGGTTGAGTAGAACTCTGGCTGTGCTCTGTGGTCTGATGAGACTACTGGCTAGACTCTGTAGTAAGACAGAGCTGCTGGTTGGGCTCTGTGATCACCTCTGATAAAGCAGTGTTATAGGTTGTCTTCTCCGGCTGGCCAGTTCTGCATCTTGGGTTTTGTGGTTGTGCAGCACCATGTGCTTGGCTCTGAGGCTGAGCAAGTTCTCTGGGGTTGCTGCTAAGCCCCATGGGTGGGCAGGGCCAGAGGCTATGCTCCACAGATATGCATGAACGTGGGCTTGCCTCCCATCCTAGTGTAGCCTTAAGCAGAATACTGAGGCTTGGTGTACTAGCCATTTGGCAGCTGGGACTGGGTGGGCCAGATACTTTCTTTGTGGATAATCACCAACCTGCCCCCTATCTCCCAGCGTGGGGAATTTTCAAGGAGAGCACCAGGGCTGGATGTGGAAGCCAGTCAAGGATTCAAGCCCGGGAAACCCATTGACTGTACTTCCTGCAGAGTGATGCTGTTGGCTGGCCTCTCTGGTGGTGATCCTCTGCTTCTGGAATGCAGACAACTACTAAGGTCATTGTGAACTACACCCCTTTTGTTTGTTTTTAATCGACCTTGGGTTGTCTGGCTCTGCTGATACCCCCAATGTTTCCTATGGGGTGAGGCAAGAGAGTGCCTTGCGCGAAGGGTCCCAGACTGGTGGGAAAGGTGAATGTTCACCTTGAACTCTCTCCTCCCTCTGTGAAAACCATGAGTCCTGGGGAATTCTCTGTGTGTGGTGCTGTGCTGGCTTGGGGGAGGGCTAACATAAGTCAAAATGAAACTGTTCCCCTTACCCATTGTGTGTGACTGTTCTGAGTTCTGTGGTCCCAGGGATTGTCTCAGGCTCACTTCCAAGTTCTGGGACATTCATGAGGGTATTCTCTTCTGTGGATAGTTGCTAGTTGGATTTCTGTGGTGGGTAAGAGAGTCAGAGTACATTTTTATACCACCTTCTTGCTGATGTCACTCTCCCATCTAATGTTATTTAATTGGAAAAACAAAAGATCTTTAATCTTTAATATATGAGACTGGAATTATTTCATCACCAACTCCTAACTGCCATAATTTTTCTTATCAGTATTCCATTTTACTTTGTTTGTAAAACACGTGGATAAAATAGGTCACCATAAAAATGAATTTTGGTAAACAATCTCTTATGTGTATCTTTGTGTATCCCTCTGATTGTTTCCTTCAGATAGAGTCCTAGTAGTAGATTCAGGATTATCAGTATTCTTTCCGCTACAATTGATAGGAACCCATTTTGAACTAATTTTAAAAACAGGGAAGAGGACTGAATGGAGAAGTCTGGTGGGAAGGCAGCTGGAGGCACTGTTGGATGCAGGACTTATGCTGGTGGCCTCAAGATTCTCTTTCTGTCTTTCTCCATCTCTTGGCTCTGTTTCCTTTCATTTTTTTTTTTTTTCTTTGCCTGATGAGTTTTCTTCCTGTGGTGGAAAAGATGGTCGGATTTATATTCTTCCAGCTTAAAACCCCGTCTAAGAAGTGTAGGGGCTGATTACAAGCAACCTTAATTGGGTCACACGCCCATTGCTGAAACAGTCACCGTGGACACTAAGAGGCCAATCCTGGGTCATGTAACCACCCCAGCCAGGGACTGGGTGTGGGAGTGAGCGCTACCCAATCATGCTCTGAAAATGGAGGTTTCTGAAAAGGAAAGGTAAGTCTGTTCCCAAAAGGAGGGGCGCTGGGCTGGCAGAAATGACAGCTGTGCACTATGATCGTTTGTGCGTTGTGGCATGTATTGTCAAGTCGGCATCCAGGTTGGCTGGAGCAGCGAGCAGCTCAGTGGCAGTGTGTGGGATGCTTGGACAGTGGGCTTAACGGGAGAAGCTGACTGCTAACTAAGCCTGGGCCAAGAGATTTCTGTCGTCCACAGCTACACAAAGGAAGCAATGTGAAGTTTTCACTGATGATTTCCTTAAATGGAAATAAAACAACCAGGAAGTCATGCACTTTAGGGAGGCTAACACTGAGAGCAATCTTCACGAAACTAACTGTAGGTAGTTGCTCTGCATTGAAACCTACGTGTCACTGGTCACCCCTCAGCAGCTGGAGCTTCTTCAGTACTCCTTATCTAGAGTAGCTTCTCAAACTTTAATGTGCGCATGGATTACCTAGGAATCTTGTTGAAATGTAGCTTCCAGTGCAGTAGGTCTGCAGTGGGGCCTAATATTTTGCTTTTTTAACAAGCTCCCGGGTAATGCAGTTGCAGCTGGTCCAATGAACCACCTTTGTTAGCAAGATATTAGACCAGTGCTTTCCAACCTTTTAGCAAAATAAAACAAAAATATTCAGGACCCCATTTTCCTCAAGATAATTGTAGTCTTAGTATCCATTAGTTGAGAAAACACTGAAAATTACCATGCATTCAGAAAAGATTTTACAGGAACTTTCATTTTTATAGTTATGACAACATCTGTCTACATTTTGGCACCTTTTGCAGAATACTAAAGGGCTGAGTGTTAAAATCAATATTTAGTCCCCATTGAGGCCATCTGCCCCTCACTTTTCCTTACATGCATGCCAGTTTCTTCATTTTTACTGGAATTGAAGGACAGGAGGGCCTCTACAGCAGGTACCGTATGAGAAATATTTGGATTCTTAGAAGGTCTTTGAGTTTGGTTACTTCTTCAGCAGGTTCCAGTGAATAAACTGCAGGTAATAAGTTCTGCAAATTACAGAGATAAGGCTTTTGTGGTTATTATTGTTCGAGTACTCTTTTAAGCATACAATGTCTGCTCTTTCATGGTTTTTAAACATCTTGTAAAAGTACCTGACAAGGCAATTCCAGAACCTCTTTGGTGTCATGTAGTGTGCTCTTGACTGATGAAGAATGATGAAACTGGCCCACTATCTTTTTTCTTTGGTGAGATTTCTTTTACATTCTGTTGTACTATAATTACTTCCTGAATACATATATGAAGAATATGAACAAATTTCTCTATACAGGATAGCCTACCTACCATGGCAAAATAAGAACATGGGGCTTTGGGTTAAAAAACAATGTTAAGAATTCAGTTTGGCTAATTTTTTCTCTTAATTCAGTTTGGGAACAGGAGAGCAGTAAATGAAGCCTGGCTCTCGTGGCGCCTGTGCCATGGCGCAGACTGCATGCGTATGGAGCCAGCCCTGACCATCTGTGTTGGTGATTCTTTTTTTTTTTTTTTTTTTTTTTTAGAGACAGTCTCGCTTTGTTGCCCAGGCTAGAGTGAGTGCCGTGGCGTCGGCCTACCTCACAGCAACTTCAAACTTCTGGGCTCAAGCAATCCTTCCTCCTCAGTCTTGTGAGTAGCTGGGACTACTCACCGGGCATGCATCACCATGCCCGGCTAATTTTATCTATATATATTAGTTGGCCAATTAATTTATTTCTATTTATAATAGAGATGGCGTCTAGCTCTTGCTCAGGCTGTTTTCGAACTCCTGACCTCAAGCAATCCACCCGTCTCGGCCTCCGTGTTGGTGATTCTTAAACCATTCATAGCTTTCATCTTCTTTAACCCATTGTCTGTGACAACTGTATGGCATTGATATTTTAAAAACTGGTTTTCCAGTCTGTAAATGTTTCTTCAATCAGATTTCACAGCAGAGAATCCTGACTCAGATTATCATTAATTTACCATGCTGTTAAGTTTAAAAGAGACTGTGGTTATTTTTGCCTGCTCAAATGCTTGAAATACACCATATAGAAGTAGCACACTTAAAGCTACTGGTTTTTTTTTTGTTGTTGTTGTTTGTTTGTTTTTTGGTGCATGGCAGAATATAATTTAGGAAAATTATCTTTAGGAACATGTTTTCTAGAAGTAATGTTTTTTCTGCTATTCATAATGTGGGCAAGTCTCAAAAGTTGAGAGTTTTGTCCTCAACTATTGAATTGAGTGACAGTCTAAAGCGATCCTTTGGACAATAATTTTTAGCTTCTATAAATTGACTAAACATTACAAAGAGCAGTGTTCTTTTTTTTTTTTTTTTGAGACAGAATCTCACTCTGTTGTCTGGGCTAGAGTGCCTTGGTATCAGTCTAGCTCACAACAATTTCAAACTACTGGGCTCAATCCTCCAGCCTCAGCCTCCTGAGTAGCTGGGACTACAGGCACACGCCATTATGCCCGGCTAATTTTTTCTCTATATTTTCTAGTTGGCCAATTAATTTCTTTCTTTTTTTTTGAGACAGAGTCTCACTCTGTTGCCCTGGCTAGAGTGCTGTGGCATCAGCCTGGCTCACAGCAACCTCAAACTCCTGGGCTCAAGCAATCCTTCTGCCTCGGCCTCCCGAGTAGCTGGGACTATAGGCATGCACCACCATGCCTGGCTAATTTTTTCTATATATATTAGTTATCCAATTAATTTCTTTCTATTTATAGTAGAGACGGGGTCTCGCTCTTGCTCAGGCTGGTTTCGAACTCCTGACCTTGAGCAATCTGCCCACCTCGGCCTCCCAGAGTGCTAGGATTACAGGCGTGAGCCACCATGTCCAGCCAAGAACAGTGTTCTTTTTTTTTTTTTTTTTTTTTTTTTTTTTTTTTTTTTTGAGACAGAGTCTCACTTTGTTGCCCAGGCTAGAGTGAGTGCCGTGGCATCAGCCTAGCTCACAGCAACCTCAAACTCCTGGGCTCAAGTGATCTTCCTGCCTCAGCCTCCCGAGTAGCTGGGACTACAGGCATGTGCCACCATGCCCGGCTAATTTTTTTGTATATATATTAGTTGGCCAATTAATTTCTTTCTATATTTATAGTAGAGACGGGGTCTCGCTCTTGCTCAGGCTGGTTTCGAACTCCTGAACTCAAACGATCCGCCCGCCTCAGCCTCCCAGAGTGCTAGGATTACAGGCGTGAGCCACCGCGCCCGGCAAGAACAGTGTTCTTGATTCATTTGTGCACTCTGTGATTTTTGAAGTTTGATTAGTTAGATCAAACTGTACCTTTTCTCTAGACCTTTTCTTTTTTCCCCAGCTTTTTAATATTTTTAGTGTATCTAGATTGAATAATGATTTATTATTGATTTTGTAGTATATATTTTAGAGTTTTTCCTTTTTATTTCAAAATATTAAGGGAGTACAGATGTTTTAAGTTGCATGGATCGCTTTTGTAATGCTTGAGTCTGACTATAGGTGTGCCCGTCACCCAAATAGTGTTCATTGTACCTACCCTTAGGTAGATTTTTGCTCCTCCCCTTTGCTCCTCCTCCCTTATATGATATTTACTCTCTCTCTCTCTCTCTCTCTCTCTCTCTTTTGGCTGCTTCAGGATTCTCTGTTTGTCTTTGATCTTTTTGACAGTTTGATTGTAAGATATCATGGAGTTGTCTTATTTAGATTGAATCTGATTGAGATCTTTGACTTTCCTGGTCCTGGATATTTATATTTTTCCGAGGTTTGGAAATCTTACTGTTATTATTTATTTAAACATACTTTCTCTGCCTTTTCCTTCCTCTTGAACACCAATGAACCATACATTTGCTTTCAAATATTATGCTATAAATTCCATAGCTTTCTTTTTTTTTTTTTTTTTTTGAGACAGAGTCTCACTTTGTTGCCCAGGCTAGAGTGAGTGCCGTGGCGTTAGCCTAGCTCACAGCAACCTCAAACTCCTGGGCTCGAGTGATCCTTCTGCCTCAGCCTCCCGGGTAGCTGGGACTACAGGCATGCGCCACTATGCCCGGCTAATTTTTTTTTTTTTATATATATATCAGTTGGCCAATTAATTTCTTTCTGTTTATAGTAGAGACGGGGTCTCGCTCTTGCTCAGGCTGGTTTTGAACTCCTGACCTCGAGCAATCCGCCCGCCTCGGCCTCCCAAGAGCTAGGATTACAGGCGTGAGCCACAGCGCCCGGCCTATAGCTTTCTTTATTCCTTTTCATTCCCTTTTCTATTTTTGCTTCCAAGTTTATATTTTTAATTAATCTGTCTTTGAGTTCACAGATTCTTTCCTCCGCTTGATCAGTGCTACTGTTGATGTTGTATATTGCATTTTGCATTTATTTATATTTTTTTAGTTCCAGGATTTTTTTATTTTTAAAATTATTTAAAATTTCCTGTTAAATTCTCCTGATAAATTTCTGAATTGTTTCTTTGTCTTTTCTTGAATTTCATAAAGCTTCATTAAAACAGCTTTTTAAAATTTTTTGTGTGGCAATTTTTTCATCTCTGTATCTTTAGGGTCAGTCATTGGCACTTTAATTTGTTCATTTAATGATGTCATGTTTCTTTGATTGATCTCGATCCCCATGGCTATGCATCGATGTCTGTGTATTGACAAAGGTACTTAATCCAGTCTTCACAGTCTGGCTGTTTGGAATCTTCTTTCATCAGTAAGCCTATCTAGAGATTGAGGAGAGGCTAACTGGTGAGAACTCTAAGCTTGTGACTGCTTCATGTCGCAGTTCTCGGGGCACCCTAAGCCCACATCACCATGACTGGAACCCTTTGGCTGCTGAGGCTGGAGCAGCCCTGGATCACACCTGAAGCTCACGGCTGCCAAGACACAGCATGGGGCGTGCCCAAGGCCGGTGGCTGCTGTGGCGGGCCTGCTGCTGAGGGTTATTCAGGGCCCAAGAACACTGCGGTTGGCTGGCAGTGAGACAGGCCAGATCTCAAGTCTGTCTTGCTAGGGCTGTGAGTTATTGTCTGGCACTGGGGTGGGTTGAGAGTGGCCTCTGGGTACTGGCCTAGTGTCAAGAGCAGGCGTCCTCAAACTACGGCCCGCGGGCCACATGCGGCCCGCCAAGGACATTTATCTGGCCTGCTGGGTGTTTTTGCCGCAGCTGCCTGCCCTGCTTAGCAGCCGCCTCGTCCCGGGCCCACAGTGCGCACTCTCCAACGGTCTGAGGGACAGTGAACTGGCCCCCTGTTTAAAAAGTTTGAGGACCCCTGGTCAAGAGAGATTGGGTTCTGCCTGGTACTGAATTTTACTATAGTAGATCAGTACTAGGTTCCAAGGAAAAGTCCTATGCTTACTTCCTTTGCCCCACAAGCAAACAGTGTCTGTCTTCACGCTGCTCTGCCTGGGGTTGGGGGAGTGGTGACAAAGGCAATCCCGTGGCCACTGAGGTTGACACAATATTGGATCACACCCAAAGCCCACTGTCACTGAGACCATCCCAACACTGGGACGTGCCTCCTGCCCGTCGGTGCTACAGCCTGCCTGCTGCTGTTCATCTGAGGCCCACGACTGCCGCAGTCATCAAGCAGTGATGCAGGCCAGAAGACAAGTCTGTCCTGCCAGGCTGCAGGTTCCCTTCTGGGACCGAATGGGTTGAAAGGCTCCCTCTGTGGGAACCAGCCCGGTGTCAGGGGCTGAGGGCTTCAGCCCCATGCTGGGTTTTATAGAGGTGTGCACAGTACTGGGTTGCGAAGCAAAGTCCTATGCTTACTTCCCTCTCCTTCCCCAAGAGGATGTTCAGTGCTAGGATATGGCAGTCCACTCTGAGGAAGAACAGATGGCAACGTGTGGGACCGCGGGCAGGGAATGTCTAGCCTCGTTGCCATTTCCAACCTATAGCTTTATGAGTCAATCTCCCCAAACATTTATTTTCCTCTAAGACTTGGCTCTTTGGAATCATAACTGACTACTTGAATATACTTTCCCCTTTTTCTAACCCTTACCTACCTGCATTGTATATTCACAGAGGTCCCACTGTACCTGGCTCACGCGAGCTCTTCCTGGAAGTGAAGTCGTGCAGTCCCAACCACGGGCCAGGCAGCCTTGGCCTGGGGGTTTTGGAGTGATCACTAACAGGCAAGGTGTTTGGGTTTCTGAGGAGAACCTGCCATCAATCCTGGCTGAATCTCAGTTCGCAGTGGAACCCAGTGAGAAGAAGGACGCGAACGACAACATGAAGAGGGAGAGAGAGCGGCTGAGAGAACATCTCAGCGCCTGGGACTACCCGCACGGTCAGCAGCTCCTTCCCGTTTCCTCTGCCCTGGCATGAGCGCTCTGCCGGCTGTGCTCGAGGCCGTAGAGCTTTGTGGTTAATGGCTCCTGACCTCTCGTGCCTCCGTTTCCGAATCTTTAAAACTAGGATTATAATAGTACCACAGATGCAGGGTTATTGGGAGGATTATGTGGGATAATCTATGGAAACAACTTTGAACCAATGCTGGGCATAACATAGCACTCAGGGTTAGTTCCTGTCTTTACTGTTACCTTTGTACAAGTCTGTCCAGGAGCAATGTGCTCCTGCTGATTTGCGAGCAAAAATCTGTGATCATCTGCTCCCCCCAGATTTTTACTTTCTTATTGTCCTATTTCATATATGCCAAAGCCCTTTCCCCAGGAATTCTGAGATTAATGGTACTCCCTCCCTGTTAATTTGCTCCCTTGTCTCGTTGCTGAGTTGAAGGCTAGGTTGGAAAAGAGGAAGTTGGTTGCTAGGGGTCAGGAGAAATGTGACCTTTAGTTTTCTTATATTCTTGTAAGTTTCTTTTGGCTTTCAGCCTCTCAAGGTGAGTTTAGATTCGGTGCCTCTTCCCTAAAGCTGTTTTCTGATTTCCTCCATCTGTGGTGGACACTGGGCAGGGGCCTCTACCCTGGAGTCCATCACAGACTATCTGGGGAGTTACTCTTGTCCCTGAATTCTACTGACGCCCATTCTGACTCCTATTGTGGAGAACAGTTTGAGAGGAACCCATAATTCTCCCAGTTGTGCTTTATGTAATGATCCTGTCTTTTCCTTTTCTCTTCCAACAATTGCTGTACTCATTTAGCAATGAATCAGATATGTTTTTGGTAACATCTGTCTTTTTCTAATGGACTATTAAAACTTTTCTTGTTATTTAACTTTTTAAGAGTACTTTACAGTATTTTGTGTCCTTAGTAGAGTCTAGGAGAGCATTTGATTTTTAGTTATCTTCTTTATCTAGGCCTTGCCCTCAGAATTTTATCTTCTTCCTTTTATAGGTCTGGTTGGTTTACACAACATTGGACAGACCTGCTGCCTCAACTCCCTGATTCAGCTGTTCATAATGAACAGGGACTTCACCAAGATACTGAAGAGGTAGGACTATAATTCAAGCCGTTGAGCATGAATACTATTTTATGTTTATAAATATTCAGTTATTCACAATGACTTGGACTTTTAGAGATCTTTCAGATCTTTTTCTGCATATTCTGGACTACACGTTAGAATCACCTAAGAAGTTTTAAAAATATGTATTAATAATACTTGATCTCACTCTCAGTTCTTTGGTTTCAGTTGGTCTAGGGTGGGGTCCAGGCATAGGTACTTTTTAAAAGACTCCTCAGGTGATTTTTAAAGCACAGCCAGGACTGTCAGCCACTGGTTTGGCTAAAAGGGAGTTGGGGCTAAACCAGTGTCAGAGAAGTCAGTCAGTGGTCCCCAGCACCCCTCCCCCACATACAAGCCCAGTCATTCTTTAGCGCTCACTTTTTTTAAGGACTAATATTTTGTCACTCATTCTTTTCTGCCCTGTACTTTCTCCTTGTTCCCATCTACTAATGGGCAAATTTCTCTATTTCTCAATGCCTGTAATTAAATGAATCATGCACCAGCATCCTTCATGTTGTCTTTCTTCCCAGGACCTAACTCAGTACTTGCTATTTCAGTCTGGAGTGCTTCAGGCTGGACATTTGCCACTTGTCCTGGATGTGGACCAGGACCTGGTGCATCTGCCTTCACTCCGGTGTGACCGGCGAGCAGGGTGGGGAGGGGGAGGCAGCAGCTGTGCCCATCCTCCTCTCTGGAGGACGCCCCATGCAGCTCTCTCACTGACGTGGGGGCTCTCGACGGTGGCTACACATTGAAATCAACTGGGGAGCTTAAAAATTCTAATAGCTGGGCCCCACTCCCAGAATTCTGATTTAGTTTGTACGGGGAATGGCCTGGATGTGGAGATTTAAAAAAATCCCTCATGCAATTCCAGTGTGCACCCAGCTTCCAGAACTGTGGGTGTAAGGTGGTTTCTGGCTGTTCTTATTTGGCAGGATAACGGTGCCAAGGGGAGCGGAGGAGCAGAAGAGAAGCGTCCCTTTCCAGCTGCTTATGTTGCTCGAGAAGATGCAGGACAGCCGGCAGAAAGCAGTGCACCCCTTGGAGCTAGCCTACTGCCTCCAAAAGTACAGAGTGCCACGTGAGAGTCCCCAGCTCTGCGGATCTGAGGGGTGGGAGCTGGAGAGAGACGGAAAGGAGAGCCGGGCTAAACGGCAGTAAATCAACGCGAGGAAGCTGGGGGACTCAGGACCTCTTGTATTGCAGGCATTGTGTAGATCTGAAATATTCTTAAGAGTCATACATTTTTGCAGGTGCAGAATTGATAATATTTATGAACATATTACGTTCAGACTCACCCTTTTTCTGCTTCTCAGTAGAGTAAGTAAGCCTAAGAACCTCCTCAGAGTTTATTCAGCCACAGGTAAGGAATCCCAGGAAAACAATAAAGGAATAAAAAGGAGAAACCATGTTTTGAAAAAGAATTCATAAATAGGTTAGTTTAAAAACAAATACAGCTTTATTGAGAGATATGTCACATACTGTAAAATTCCCCTGTTCAAAAATGTACAATTCAGGCCGGGCGCGGTGGCTCACGCCTGTAATCCTAGCACTCTGGGAGGCCGAGGCGGGCGGATTGTTCAAGGTCGGGAGTTCGAAACCAGCCTGAGCGAGACCCCGTCTCTACTAAAAAGAGAAAGAAATTAATTGACCAACTAAAAGTATATATACAAAAAAATAGCCGGGCATGGTGGTGCATGCCTGTAGTCCCAGCTACTCGGGAGGCTGAGGCAGGAGGATCGCTTGAGCCCAGGAGTTTGAGGTTGCTGTGAGCTAGGCTGACGCCACGGCACTCACTCTAGCCTGGGCAACAAAAGTGAGACTCTGTCTCAAAAAAAAAAAAAAAAAAAATGTACAATTCAGAGTTTCTTAGTTTATTCACAGAGTTGTGCATCCATCATCATAATCTCATTTTATAACATTCTCACCACACCCAAAAGAAACCTCATACTTATTAGGAGTCACTCCCCCATCCTTCTTTGTTTCATTCTAAGTTCTGTACTTTTAGCTCTTGCATTTAGGTCTGTGTTCATTTAGAGTTAAACTTCATGAGGTATGAGCAGGTGTCCGACTCATTCTTTTGCATGTGAACATCAGTTGGTCAGCCATTTGTCGAAAAGACTATTCTTTCCCCATGGAATTGTTTTGGTGCTCTTGTCAAAAATAATATGCAGCATGAGGACTATAGTCAATAATACTATATTGTACACCGGAAATTTGCTAAGAGAGTAGGTCTTAGGTGCTTTTACCACACATAAAAGGATAACTGTGTGAGATAATGGATATGTTAATTTGCTTGACTGTAGTAATCATTTCGCTGTGTATATGTATATAAAAACATAATGGTGTACACCTTAAATATATACAAGAAAATAAATGTACAGGAGATATTTAATAAACTGATAGTTATAGTTAATAACAATGTACTGTATTCTTGAAAATTGCTGACAATAGATTTTATATGTTCTCATCACGACAAATAAGTATTGAGGTAATGCATACATTAATTAGCTCGACTGGCAATTGTGCAATGTGTATTTTAAAACATCATGTTGTACATAATAGATATATACAATTTTTGTCAATTAAAAAAAGGAAGACAAAAGAACCACCCAATATTTGTAGCCTTTGAAATATGAAAATTAATTGACCATAAAAGTAGGTGTTTATTTCTGGACTTTCAGTTCTATTCTGTTGATCTTTATTCTTATGCTAATACTACACTGTCTTGATTACTATAGCCTTGTAGTAAGTTTTGATATTTGAAATTGTGAGTCCTTCAATTTTGTTCTTTTTCAATATCTTTGTGGCTATTTGGAGCCCCCTGCATTTCCATACAAATATTAGGATCACCTTATCAGTGTACTCAAAAAAAGCCAGCTGGAATTTCGATAGGGATCATGTTGAATCTGTAGCTCTGTTTGGGGAGTATTACCATCTTAGCAATATTAAGTCTTCAGAACCGTAAGTATGGGATGCCTATCCATTTATTTAGGTCTTTTTGAATTCCTTTCAAAAGTGTTTTGTAGTTTCATTGTATGAATTTTGCACTTTTTTTGTTAAATTTATTCCAAAGTATTTTATTTTTAAAAATCCTATTATAAGTGGAACTAATTTTATTTTGAACTGCTCAATGCCAGTGTATAAAAATATATTTGATTTTTATTTATTGATCTTATCTATTGCAATTGTTCTTTTTGTTTTTTGGTTTTTTTTTGGAGACAGAGTCATACTCTTTTGCCTGGGCTAGTGCGTCAGCCTAGCTCACAGCAACCTCAAACTCCTAGGCTCAAGCGGTTCTCCTGCCTCAGCGTCCCAGGTAGCTGGGACTTCAGGCACAGGCCACCATACCTGGCTAATTTTTTCTATTTTTAGTTGTTTGGCTAATTTCTTTCTATTTATAGTAGAGACAGGATCTTGCTCCTGCTCAGGCTGGTCTTGAACTCCTCAGCTCAAGCAATCCTCCTGCCTCGGCCTCCCAGAGTGCTAGGATTACAGGCGTGAGCCAACACACCTGGCCTGTTTTTTTTTTTTTTTTTTTTGGTAGATTCCTTAGGGTTTTCCTTTCACAGGACCATGTTATCTGCAAATAGAGATAGTTTTACTTCTTCCTTTCCAATCTGGATGCCTTTTGTTTATTTATCTTGCCTAATTTCTCTGGCTAGGATCTCCAGTGTACTGTTGAGTAGAAGTGGCAAGAACAGATATCCTTGTGTTGTTCCTGGTCTTAGGAAAAAACATTGAGCATTTCTTAAGTTTTTGGTTTTTTCATAGATGGCTCAGGTTGAAGAGGTTCCATTATATTTCTATTTTGTTGAGTGTTTTTATTATGAAAGGATGTTGGGGTTTTTCAGATACTTTTCTGCATCATTTGAGATGGTCATGTGGTGTTTTTCTTTTTTAATGCTGTATTACATTGATTTTTGTATATTCACCAACTGCGCATTTCTGGAATAGATCCCAGTTGGTCATGGTGTACAAACCTTTCTATATGTTGTTGTATTTAGTTTGTTAGCATTTTTTGAATTTTTTGGTCTACATTAATAAGGGATATGGTCTGTAGATGACTTTTCTTATGATGTCTTTGTCTAATTTTAGTATTAGGTTAATACTAGCCTCAAAGAATCAGTCAGGAATGTTCCTTCTATTTTTTGCAAGAGTTTTCAAAGGGATAACTGTTAATTTTTTTAAATGTTTGGTAGAATTTACCAGTTAAGCCATCCAAACCTGGATTTTTGTGTGTGTGAGAAGTTTCAAAATTACTGATTTAATCTCTTTACTTGTTACAGGTCTATTCAGATATTCTATTTCTTCTTTATATAGTTTGTTCTACTATTGTCATATAAATTGTGCATTTATACATTATAAACATGTCAACATAGTTTTATAATTATTACTTTATGTCATTGTCTTTTAAATCAGATACAAGAAAACAAGAGTTACAATCAAAAATAAGTTTGTTATTTTTTAGATTTTCCTCTGTAGTTACTTTTACCAGTACTTTTAATTTTTGTGTGCATTCAAGTTAATATCTAGTATCCTTTTATTTTAGCTAAAAGGACTCTGTTTAGTGTTTCTTATAAGGCAACTCTGTTATGAACATTCTCAGTTTTTAAGAATGTCTTAATTTCTTCATTTTTGAAGGAGAGTTTTGCTGATTATAGAATTCTTCCTCTTATACAGGAAGAGTAAGTTATGGTGTTCTATTGCACAGTAGGGTGATGATGGTTAATAATAAGGTATAGTGTATTACAAAATAGCTACAAAAGAGATTTTCAAACATTCTCACCACAAAGAAATGATAAATCCATGAGGTGATGGTAATGCTACATATCCTGATTCCATTATTATGCAACATATATAATTGAAACATCAAATTGTACCCCATATGCACATTTACAATGTGTCAATTTAAAAATAATTTTTTACATCTAGCAAATCATTTTGTGAATATTTACAAACTGATTCTAAAGTTAATATTGACAGACAAAATATGCAGAATGGCCAACATAATATCTGAGGAGAAGAATATAATCAAAGGACTGACACTACCCAACTGTAAAACTTACTTTAAAGCTATAGTAATCAAGATACTGTGGTATTGGCAAAAGAATAGACAAATAGATCAACAGAAAGGCCAAAAATAGACCCATATATATTGAATCAACTTACCTTCCACAAAAGAGCAAAGGCAATGCCATAGAGCAAACATAATCGTTTCAACAAATGGTGCAGAAAGAACTAGACATACACATGCAAAAAAAAAAGTCTGGACACAGACCTTACATCCTTCACAAAAATTAACTGAAAATGTTCTAAATGTGAAGTGCAAACCTATAAAACTGCCAGAAGATAACATAGAAGAAAATTTAGATGGCCTTGGGTATGATGACTTTTTAGATAAATACCAAAGGCATAATACATTAAAAAAAAAAAAGAAAGAATTGACCGAATAGTATTCCTTTGAGTATGGTGCCTATAGTTGAAAACAATGTATTGTAAATTTCAAAATAGCTAGAAGTCTTGAAATGTTTTCAACACAAAGAAATGATAAATGCTTGAGGTGATAAATATCCTAAATAGCCAGACTTTATCATTACATTTTCTATGCATATAACAAAATATCACATGTACCCCCATAAATATGTACAAATATTATGTATTAAATATCACATGTATCCCCATAAATATGCACAAAATATCACATGTACCCCCATAAATATGTACAAATATTATGTATTCATTTTTAAAAGTCAATAGGTCTTGAGCCCAAGGGAATTTGTTACAGCAAAATGAAAACATTAAAAACTTCTGGGGCCGGGCGCTGTGGCTCACGCCTGTAATCCTAGCTCTTGGGAGGCTGAGGCGGGCGGATTGCTCAAGGTCAGGAGTTCAAAACCAGCCTGAGCAAGAGCGAGACCCCGTCTCTACTATAAATAGAAAGAAATTAATTGGCCAACTGATATATATATATAAAAAATTAGCTGGACATGGTGGCGCATGCCTGTAGTCCCAGCTACTCGGGAGGCTGAGGCAGGAGGATCGCCTGAGCCCAGGAGTTTGAGGTTGCTGTGAGCTAGGCTGACGCCACGGCACTCACTCTAGCCTGGGCAACAAAGCGAGACTCTGTCTCAAAAAAAAAACAAAAAAACTTCTGACATCTCAAAAAAAAGAAAAAGAATTTATAACCTAGATTTGCCATGAATTTGTCATATATGGCCTTTATTATTAATATTTTGAAGTATGTTCCTTCTATACCAAGTTTGATGAAGATTTTTATCATAAAGGGATGTTGAATTTTGTCAAAAGTTTTTTCTGCATCTATTAAAATGATCATATAGCTTTTGTCTTTTTGTTAATGTGATGTATTACATTTATTGATTTGCATATGTTGAATCATCCTTGCTTGATCATTGTGAATGATCTTTTTGATGTGCTACTGAATTCCACTTGCTAGTATCTTGTTGAGAATTTTTTCATCTGTATTATTCAGGGATATTTGATTCTTTTTTTTATGTAGAGCAGAGAAATGTAGTTTTCTTTTTGTGTTTTGTAGTTACCTGGTTTTGGAATTGGTAATTCTGGTCTGCCTCATAAAATGAATTTGGAAATATCCTTCCTTGTAAATTTTCTGGAATAGTTTGGGAAGAATTGGTAGTAGTTCTTCTTCCTCCTCTTTTTTTTGTTTTTGTTTTTTGGAGATAGACTCTTGCTCCGTCATCTTGGGTAGAGTATAATGGCATGATCATAGCTCACTGCAACCTCAAGCTCCTGGGCTCAAATGATCCTCCTGCCTCAGCATCTCAATTAGCTGGGACTGCAGGTGTGTGCCACCATATCCAGCTAATTTTTTCTTTTTTGATAAAGACAGGGGCTTGCTCTTGTGCAGGCTGGTCTTGAACTCCTGACCTCAAGTGATCCTCATGCCTTGGCCTCTCAGAGTGCTAGGATTACAGGTGTGAGCCACCGCGCCCAGCCTAGTTCTTTAAATGTGTGGTAGAATTCAACAGTGAAGCTCTCAGGTCCTGTCCTTTTTGTTAATGGAAGACTGTTTATTACTGATTCAATTTCCTCACTCATTACGATCTGTACCAGTTTTCTATTTCTTTATGATTTAATCTTGGTAGGTTGTATTTGTCCAGGAATTTATCAATTTCTTCTGTGTTCTCAAATTTGTTAGCATATAGTTGTTTATAATACTCTCTTATGATCCTTTGGTTTTTTTTGAGACAGAATCTCACGGTGTTGCTCAGGCTAGAGTGCTGTGGCATCAGCCTAGCTCACAGCAACCTCAAACTCCTGGGCTCAGGCAATCCTTCTGTCTCAGCCTCCCGAATAACTGGGAGTACAGGCATGCACCACCATGCCCAGCTAATTTTTTCTCTCTATATATTTTTAGTTGGCCAATTAATTTCTTTCTGTTTTTAGTAGAGACAGGGTCTCGCTTTTGCTCAGGCTGGTTTCGAACTCCCCTTGAGCGATCCGCCCGCCTTGGCGTCCCAGAGTGCTAGGATTACAGGCGTGAGCCACCTCGCCTGGCCTCTTATGATCCTTTGTATTTCTGCAGTTGTAATGTCTATTTTTCATTTCTGATTTTATTTAGTTATTTGGATCTTTTCTCATTTTTTCTTTGTTAGTGCAACTAAAGATTTGTTGATTTTATCTTTTTATAAAATTAATCTTTGCTTCACTGATACTTTGAACTTTTTTAGTCTTTATTTTGTTTATTTCCACTCTGACGCTTATTATTTCCTTCCTTCTACCAGTTTTGGGTTGGGTTTCTTCTTGTTTTTCTACTTCTTTGAGCTGCATGGTCACATGGTCTAATAGAAATCTTTCTTCTTTTTTGATGTAGTCATTTCATGCCATGAACTTCTATCTTAGAATTGGTTTCACTGTGTCCCACAGGTTTTGTGGTATGATATATTTAGGTCATTAAATAGAAAATGTCCAATTTTGAATCAAAACTTTAGTTTATCATATCTCAAACAAGAAGCAGTGCAATTAATCAAAGTATGTGCCGAAACTATTAACACAGCTTTGCCATCTTGATGGTAACTTGCTTATGCCAGCAGCACAAAAGCCTGGAGAGCAAATGGCGATGAAATCGTGAAAAGCATTTCCACAGCTTGTTGAGAATTGAGTATTTTCCCTTGGAAGAAGTGGTCCAGATCCTGGAAGAAGTGGTAGTCAGTCAGTGCAAGATCTGGTGAATATTGTAGATGACAGAGAGTTTCCAAGTCCAGCTTCTGTAGTTTGAGCAGCATTATTTTTCGTGATGTGGTCTTGCAAGAGGATTGGCCTGTCTCTATTCATCAATCTTGGCTGCTTAATCACAAGCATCCTCATCATTTTGTCCAATTAGTTGCAGGCGACATCTGCTGTAATCACTTGACCAGGTTTCATGAAGCTGTAGTGGATAATAGCAGTGCTGGACCACCAGACAGACACCATTAGTTTTTTTGATGAATATTCAGCTCTGGACTGTGTTGTGGCACTTCATCTTTAACTAACCATTGTGCCAAACACTTGAGATTGTCAAAAAGAACCCGTTTTTCATCACATGTAACAATTTGGTGTAGAAATGGTTTGCCTTTATGTCATGACAGCAAAGAAAGGCAAGCTTCAGGAGGATTTCTCTTTTGATACATGCAGTTCCCATCTATCCAGCTTCTTGCTGATTTGTTTCGAACTGTCCAATATTGTTGGAATAGTAAGCTGTTAGATGGAATGTTCTGAAAATATCTATTAGGTCCATTTGGTTTATGGTGCAGTTTATGTCTGTTTCCTGGTTGATTTTCTGTCTGGATTATCTATCCATTGTTAAGACTGGTGTGTTGAAGTCCCCTACTATTATTGTATTGCAGTATATTTCTCCCTTTAGCTATAATAACATTTGATTAATATATTTGGGTCCTCCAAATATATGTTGGGTGCATATATATTTACAATTGTTATATCCTCTTTTGAATTGATCACTGTATTATTATAATGACCTCTTTGTCTCTTTTTATAGTTCTGACTTAAAGTCTACTTTATCTACTATAAGTATCTCTATTCCTGTTTGCTTTTGGTTTCTGTTTGTGGAATATATGTTCCCATCCCTTCACTTTCAGTCTATGTTTGTCTTTAACAGTGAGTTGAATCTCTTGTAGGCAGCGTATAGCTGAGTCTATTTTTTTTTTTTTAAATCCATCCAGCCACTCTGCATCTTTTAATTGGAGAATTTAATCTATTTACATTCAAGATTATTATTGACAGATAAACATTTACTCCTGCCAGTTTGTTACTTGTTTTCTGATTGTTGTTGCTGGAGCTTTGATTGGAATTACATTGAATCTATAGATAAAGTGGGAAGAACTTGAAAATCTTGATGATATTGAGTCTTCCTGTCCATGAACATGGAATATCTCTCCATTTATTTAGCTCTTTAATTTCTTTCATAAGAGTTTTGTAGTTTTCCTCATATAGATCTTGTACTTATTTTGCTAGATTTATACCAAAATATTTCATTTTCTTGAGTGCTAATAAAAATGAAACTGTGCTTAAATCTCAGATTCCACTGGTTCATTGCTGGTATATATATGGAGGAAATTGACTTTTGCATATTAACCTTGTATCTTGAAACCTTGCTATAATCAGTTATTAGTTCTAGGAGTTTTTTGGTTGATTTTTTTCAGATTTTACATATAGATTATCCTGTCATCTGTGAACAAAGATAGTTTTATTTCTTTCTTACCAATCAGTATACATTTTATTTTTTTCTTGTAGTATTGCATTAGCTAGGAGTTTTATGATATTGAAAGGAGTTCTGAGAGAGAACTTCCTTGTTTCTCACCACCAAATATGGTGTCAGCTGAAGGTTTTTGGTTGATGTTTCTTATCAAGTTATGGAAGTTCCCCTCTATTCCTATTTTGATAACATGTTTTATTGTAAATTGATGTTAGATTTTGTCAAATGCTTTTTCTACATCTGTTGATATGAACAGGTGAATTTTGTTCTTTAGCCTGTTGATGTGATGGATAACATTAGTTAATTCCAAAAATTGAACTAGCCTTTCATACCTGTGATAAATCCCATTTGGTCATGGTATATAATTCTTTTTATTTTTAAATTTTAAAAATAGAACGTATATTTTTAAGGTTACAACATGATGTTTTGATGTACATGTACATATACATATAGTGGAATGATTACTGCAGTCAAGCTAGTTAACATATCCATCTCTTCACATAATTACCTTTTTTTTGGTATTGAGAGCACCTGAAATCTACTCTCTTAGCTAATTTCCAGCATACATTATTATTAACTATAGTCATGCTGTACATTAGATCTCTAGACTTTTAAAAATCATATCTAATTATAACCTTGTACCTTCTGACCAACATCTCACCATTTTCCTCACCTTTCATCCTGGTAAACATTATATGCCTTGCTTCTATGTGTCTGACATTTTTAGATTCCACATATGAACAAGAACATGCAGTATTTTTCTTCTGTGTCTGGCTTATTTTACTTGGCATAATGTTCCCCTACCTAGTTCATTTATGTTGTCACAAATGTCAGGGGCTCCTTTTTAAAGGCAGAATAATATTGCAGTGTATTTACATAGCCCACTTTCTTTATCCATTCATCCACCGATGGACACTTAGATTTTTTTCCATATCTTGTATATTGTAAGTAGTGCTGCAGAGAACATGGGAGTGCATTATCTCTAAGAGGTGCTCTTTTGTTTTCCTTTGGATATATACCTAGAATAGGGATTGTTGAGTCATATGGTATTTTTATTTTTAATTTTTTGAGGAACCTTCATACTGTTTTCCGTAGTAGCAGAACCAACTTACATTTCACCAGTGGTTTACAAAGGTTTCCTTTTCTCCATACCCTGACCAATACTTGTTATCTCTAGTCTTTTTGATAATAACCATCCTAACAGATATGAGGTGATACGATGCTTCACTGTGGTTTTGATTTGCACTTCCCTGTGATTAGTGATGTTGAGTACCTTTTTGTATACCTGTTGAGTGTTTGTCTATCTTCTTTAGAGAGGTGTCTATTTAGGTTCTTACCCCATTTTAATTGGGTTCTTTGTTTTAGCTATTGAGTTATGTGAGTTCCTTATATATTTTACATATTAATCCCTTATTAGACGTATGGTTTGCAAATATTTTCACCCAATCCATAGGGTGCATTTTCATGTTGTTGATTGTTTCTTTTACTGTTCAGAAGCTTTCTAGTTTGATGTAAACTCATTTATTTTTGTTTTTGTTGCCTGGGATTTTGGTGCCATATCTAAGAAATCATGCCCAGTCCAGTGCCTAGAAGCTTTCCCCAATGTCCAAGAGCTTTATGGTTTCAGATCTTATGTTAGGTATTTAATTCATTTTGAGCTCATTTTTGTGTATGGTGTAAGATAAAGGTCCAGTTTCATACTTTTGCATGTGGATATGTAGTTTTCTCAACACCATTTATCGAAGAGACTGTCCTTTCCCTGTTTTGCCTTTTTCTTGTGCCCTTATTGAAAATTGGTTGATTGCATATCCTTGGATTTATTTCTGAGCTCTTTATTCTCTTCTGTTCATCTATTTGTCTGTTTTTATGCCAGTTCTATATTGTTTTGATTCCTATAGCTTTATCATATAATTTGAAATCAGGTAATGCCTCCAACTTTGTTTTTCTTTCTCAGGATCACTTTGGCTATTCAGGCCCTTTTGTGATGCCATACAAATTTTAAAATAATTTTTTCCTACTTCTGTGAAAAAAATGTCATTGGATTTTGATAGGGATTACATTGAATCTGCATATCACTTTGGGTAGTAAGGAAATTTTAACAATATTAATTCTTTCAATGTATGAACATGAGATATCTTTGCATTTATTTTCATCAAGGTTTTATAGTTTTCTGTGTATAGCTTTTTCATCTTCCTGGTTAATTATTAATTTTGATACTATCATAGATGAGATTATTTTCTTTATTTCTTTTTTGGATGTATCATTATTGGTATAAAGAAATTCAGCTGATTTTTGTATGTTGATTTTGTATCTTGCAAATTTACTGAATTCATTTATTGGCTCTAACAGCTTTTTTTTGGTGGAGTCTTTTGGGTTTTCTATATATAGGATCATGCTATCTGCAAATAAGGATGGTTTTACTTCTTCCTCCCTGATTTGTTTGCCTTTTATTTATTTTTCCTGTCTGATATTCTTGCTAGTATGTCCATACTATGTTGAATAGAAATGGTTGGAGTAGACATCCTTCGCTTATACCAGATCTTGGAGGAAAAGTTTTCAGATTTTCCCCACTGATTATGATATTAGCTATGGGCTTTTTATAAATGGTCTTTATTATGCTGAGGAAATTTCCTTCTATACCTAATTTCTTGAGGTTTTCTTTTTTTCCATCATGAAATGATGTTGAACTTTGTCAAATGCATTTTCTGCTTTAAGATGACCATGTAGTTTTTATTTTTATTCTGTTAATGTGGTATATTACATTAATTGATTTACATATGGTAAACCAACCTTGCATCCCAGGGATAAATCCCACTTGGTCATGCGGTATAATCTTTTTGATGCCTTGTTGAATTTAGTTTGCTAGTATTTTATTGAGGATTTTAGCATCTAGGTTCATCAGAGATGTTGGCCTGTATTTTTGTTTTGTTTTGGGTTTTTTGGTGTTGTTTTTGTTGTTTTCTTGTGGTATCTTTGTCTGGCTTTGGTATCAAGGTAATGCTTGCCTCATTAAATGAGTTTCAAAGTAGTACCTCTAGTTCTATTTTTTGGAATAGTTTAAGAAGGATTGGTTTTAATTCTCCTTTGAATGTTTGGTAGCTGAAGCCATCTGGTTTTTGCCTTTTCTTTGTTAGGAAGTTTGTGAGTACTGATTCTCCTTACTCATTATTGGTCTGTTCAGACTATATATATATTATTTTAGCATATTATGGGGGTACAAATGTTTAGGTTACATGTGTTGCCTTTCTCCCACTTTCCCTCCTAGAGAGACCTTATATTTTTTTTATTGATTCAGTCATGGTAAATTGTATGTTTCTAGGAATTTATCATTTCCTTTAGGTTATCCAATTTGTTGGCATATGACTGTTCATGATAATTTCTTATAATCCTTTTTAATTCTGAAGTGTCAATTGTAACTCCTCCTCTTTTATTTCTGTTTTTATTTATTGATTATTCTCTTTTTTCCTAGTTATTCTGGCTGAGGCATTGTTGATTTTATTTTTTTGAAAAAACTCTTAATTTTGTTGAGTTTTCTAGTTTTTCTGTTTTCTACTTGATTTGCTTCAGCTCTAATATTTATTATTTCCTTCTTTCTGCAAGCCTTGGGTTTAGTTTGTTCTTTTTCTAGTTCATTAACAAGTAAAGTTATGTTGTATATTTTAGGTCTTTTTAATGTAGTCATTCATCACTAGAAAATTCTCCCTTAGTACTGGTTTTTCTGCATCCCATAAGTTTAGGTGAGTTGTGTTTTCCTTTTTATTCATCTCAAAATATTTTAAAAATTCCCTTTCAATTTTCTTTCTGACCCAGTGGTTGTTCTTGAGTGTGTTATTTGCTTCCACATATTTGTAAATTTTCCTATTTTATTGCTGTTATTAATTTCTAGTTTCATTCCATTGTGGTTGGAAAAGATACTTGAAATGATTTTATTCTTAAATTTCACAAGGCTTGTTTTATGACTTAACATGAGATCTATCCTAAAGGTGTTCTGTGTGCACTTGAGGTAAATCTGTATTTTCTTTTGGGTGGAAAGTTCTGTATATGTCTCATAGATCCATTTGGTCTTTTTTTTTCTTTTTGAGACAGAGTCTTACTCTGTTGCCCTGGCTAGAGTGCTGTGGCATCAGCCTAGCTCACAGCAACCTCAAACTCCTGGGCTCAAGCGATCCTTCTGCCTCAGCCTCTTGAGTAGCTGGGACTACAGGCATGTGCCACCATGCCCGGCTAATTTTTTCTATATATTTTTAGTTGGCCAATTAATTTCTTTCTATTTTTAGTAGAGACAGGGTCTCCTCTTGCTCAGGCTGGTTTTGAACTCCTGACCTTGAGCGATCCTCCTGTCTCGGCCTCCCAGAGTGCAGTCCATTTGTTCTTAAGTGTTGTTCAAGTTCACTATTTCTCTGCCAATTTTCTGTCTTATATTCTATTATTGAGAGTGATATATTGAAGTCTCTTACTATTAATATTATTGTATTGTTGTCAACTTGTCCTTTTAGATCTGTCAATATTTATTTTTGGGGAAGAAATGTGGAAAGTACCCACATACCCATCCAGGCTCTCAGGAGACTGCTGATCGCCTGCTCTGTCAGCTTCCAGATGGATAGAAGCCCTAGGACAGCGGCTGCAAATGTGCAAACTCCTTTCAGGGAGAAGCTGGAAGCTGGGCATTTTTGCCTATTTTCTCTCCACTGAGCCTGACAGACTCAGTGGATAGATGCTGGAAGTGCTTGTATGCCGATTTAAAACCTATTCTTTGGTATTTGTGCTCCTGGGGGACTCATGAACAAAGAGTCCCTTCAGCTCCCAAAATGAGGTGAGTTTAGGAGCTAGTCCTTTGTGTGAGAGCAATAAAAGTTGTGTCCTTGATGTGTGGACAGTCTGCATCCAAGCAGAAGTTGGAGACCTGATTTTATTCCAGAGCAAGCCATGGGAAGAGCCCATAGGTTCCTGGAAATCTATTGTTGACTTGCCCCACTCGCTTCTAGATGCGGGCTAGTTAGAAGCCCATCCTCAGACAGCAGATGGAAAAGTGTGCAGACAAACCTCCTCCAGGGAAGAAGCTGGGAGCTGGTTTCCTCTGTGCTAAGCCCAGGGGTGCAGCTGCATCAAGGGCTCACATGCCCACTTAAAACTGTACCTTTGCTCTCTGTGGCCCCTGGGGATTTGAGCATGCTGGCCCATGTGTGCTCCCAGAGCTAGGTGATGTAGGAGCCAAACTCTTGGGTGGGAACCATAAGAAGTTGAGGCACTGTATGTGTGGCCCCAACCCTTCACCCCTCAGGAAGCTGAGAGTTGGGGATTCCCTCCTGATTGTCTAGGACGGGGTTTGTGGCGTGAGTGTGTCTCAGCTTTTTTGATCCATTTTGGTGTGGATATTTTCTTCATTACCCCACGTGTGGGATTCTCTCAACTAGATTCTGCACTTTTTCTCTGAGGGAATTGATCTGTGTGTGGATGTTTTTTCAGTGTGTCCATGGAAGGAGGGAACATAGCAGCCTCCTACTCCACCATCTTGCTTACGTCACATTTTATGTTCTTTTTGTACATAGATGGATTGATTTGCTCATATTTTGTTGAGAACTTTTGCATTTATGTTCATGAGAGATACTGGTTTCTAGGTTTTTTCTTGTAATGTCTTTGTCTCGTTTGGGTATTAGGATAATAGAAAGAGTTAGGAAGTATTCTATTCTGCTTTTATCTTCTGGAAGAGATTGTAGAAAAGTAGTAGTGAACTCATCTGGGCACTGTGTTCATTTTCCCTTCCATTTCTCAGTCTGCATAATCTCAATTGACCTATCTCCAAGTTTCCTGATTCTTTATTCTACCAACTTGAATTTGCAGTTGACGTCTAGTGAATTTTTTATTTCATCTGTTGTATTTGTGGAACTCAAGAATTTCTATTTGGTCCTTTTAAAATAATTTTTCCTTATTGATATTCTTTATTTGGTGGGACATCATTTTCATACTTTCTTTTAATTCTTTTGCCATGTTTTTCTTTAGTTCTTTGGATATATTATAATAGCCAATCTAAAGTCTTTGTTTAATAAGGCCAACATCTGGGTCTTCTCAATGACAATTTCTACTGATTGCCTTTTTTCCTGTGTGTGGGCCATGCCTTTTGTTTCATTGTATGCCTTGTATTTTTTGTTAAAAATGAAAGTTTTGGATAATGTGGCAACATTGGACATCAGAGACCCCCCACACCAAGGCTATTGTTGTTCTTCTTTTTATTGTCTTTTTGTCGTTGTTGCTCTTTGTTTAGTGACTTTCCTGAACTGATTCTGTAAAGCCTACAGTCCCTAGAGTGTGTGGCCACTGAAGTCTCTGAAGTTAGCTCAGTGGTCAGATAATAATTGGTCAGAGATGTCCTTAAATGCCTTGAACCAGTAAGTCTCCCACAGTTTGCAAGGGCCTCTCTGTGTCTGCCAGGGCACACTTTCAAAGCTCGAGGGGCAGTTTATGACTCTGTATTAGACTTTAGTTCTTTCTTGCACATGACCCCAATGTCAGCCAGAGGTGAGAGATTGGGGCCCTCTCAGGTCTGTCTTGGGCATGCAAGTGGACTTCTAGATCTCTAGAAACATGTCAGTGCTTTTCCAGAGACTTCTGTGAACATCTCATTCCCCAGATCTTTCAAGTTTTTTGCCAGGTTTTTGTTTACCCAAGTGACACTGTGGCCTTAGGTAACTGAATTGTTGAACAATTTTTACTGAGTTTTTTCCACAAATGCCCAGGGGATAGGGATTTTCTTCTGAGTGAGCTCAAGTCAGGCCAAACAATGACAACACCCTGGGTTTTTCCATGGAGTTGCAAGACAGGTCAAATTATGAAAGTGCTCTTGAGATGGGACTTTTTGAGAAGCTCCAGTCCCAGTCTGACCCCTATGGTGGTTGCAAAGCTGTTGCTTTTCATAGCTTCTGTGGTTGCAGGGCTGTTGGTGTTCAAGGCTACTATGGAGCTGGGAAGAAGGGAACAGGAATAGGCCAAATTTAAAAAGCCATAAACTTTTTAATTAGGTTCAGCAGTTTTTCTTGGATAAACATTCCTCAGATTGTTGTAAACTTTGGTCAATTTTCAGAGTTTTCAAAAAGTTGATTTGACGATTCCTGCCAGCATTCTCATTGCTTTTATGGAGGAGCAGGTTGATGGAGGCCCTCATTCCACCATCACAGTTGTATTCTCACTTTCATTTAGCTTTCCATAGCAGTTTGTATACCTTATTTTTCTTATTTTTTGTTTTTTTTTTTTTTGAGACAGAGTCTCACTTTGTTGTCCAGGCTAGAGTGAGTGCCGTGGCGTCAGCCTAGCTCACAGCAACCTCAAACTCCTGGGCTCGAGTGATCCTTCTGCCTCAGCCTCCCGAGTAGCTGGGACTACAGGCATGTGCCACTATGCCCGGCTAATTTTTTATATATATATATCAGTTGGCCAATTAATTTCTTTCTGTTTATAGTAGAGACGGGGTCTCGCTCTTGCTCAGGCTGGTTTTGAACTCCTGACCTTGAGCAATCCGCCCGCCTCGCCCTCCCAAGAGCTAGGATTACAGGCGTGAGCCACAGCGCCCGGCCTTATTTTTCTTATTTTTAAAAATTCTTCTTTACATTATGATTGTTTAGATACTTGTCCTCCACTAGAATCCAGATTTCTCAAGGACAGGAGCTTTCTCTGGCATGCACAATGCCTTGAGTATAACAGGTATTAAATAAGCTGTGGGTTGGGCAAGGACCCCTGTATTTCTTAGATGAATGGGACTCTTGGTTCTGATATGGTCAGGTGATGCCAAATGTCTCCCTGTGGCAAGGCTATCTGACTTCCTTCACACCCGGTGCCAGCTCTGTGGCAGGCAGCCTTCGTAAATAATCACATGGAGAACATCACCTTAACCCTGCTCCTAGAATGGCATTGAGTTTGGGGTTCATTATCTTGGAATATAGAGTAATCTATTCACATGATATATAATATTCACCAATTATGTGCCAGGTGCTGTGCTGGTGTTGTGATAAGGAACAAAGCTGGCAGTCTTTGCCTCCGTGGAGCTTACAGCCTAGAGGCGAGACAGAACAAAACCAAAACAAGATCAAACCCCCAAAATGTTGAGTACAAAGTGTGATAAGTATTATGAAGGAAAGAAAATGGTGTTGAGATGGCAGCTTTAGTACATTTACAATAACCACCTTTTCTTGCAACATCTTTCCATTTTATCACTTGCCTTTCCTTTTGTAAAATAGTTCTCAGTGTGTTTTCCATTTCTTTGGCTTCCCAGGTTTCTTTAAACTCAACAATTTTCACTTCATTTGTGTTTGTTCACAACACGCTCAGCCTGCATTCACCTCTATGACACGTGCACAGTTCGCTGTTAACTCCAGCTCCCTCTCAGCCGGAGGCAGCCGCACTGAGATGGATCTTTCCACTTTTGCTTTCCTAGATGCCTCTGGGGAGAACCTGGCTCAGATATGAGTATTGGGAAACTGCTCAATTTTCAGGAGGGCAAATAAAGAAAATACATAAAGGAGCTGAGGACTGGATGGTCCTGGGAGTTAGAGTATTGGCTCAGTACAGACATCAGTGATTTGATAGAGACACAGAGGAGAATACACTGTTGACATTGGTTCTATCTGGCTGGGCCCCCAGTAGGGGCCGGTAGGGGTGGCTGCCAAGTGAGAGAACAGGAAACTTGTGTAATACAGTGGGACTGGAGTGTCAGTTTTAAGAGGAGCTCTCAAAAATCAAATACAAGCTTATTTTTCACTTATTGATCCCTAATATTTAGTGAAAACTTAGCCTATCTGGGGGCAGGAGGCTAGGAGAAGACAAAGTGACAAGTATTCGCGTGCTCCCAGGGCACAAGGGCATGAGGAGTGTCTCATTGGGCTGTTGCTTTTCTCTTTGGCCAGTGTTTGTCCAGCATGATGCTGCTCAACTGTACCTCACAATCTGGAACCTAATTAAGGACCAAATCACTGATGTGGACTTGGTAAGAACCTAGAACTAGGGAACTCAGAAGTTTAAGATGCTGCTCATTGAACTCATTCAGCTATCGTTTATGTGATGTGTAGAGAGGAATAAAAGTGTTAATTCACATAAAATGCTCATCATCGTTCCATAGTATGGTTTCTGTTGGTCCATGGTATCTTGCACCTTTATGTGTAAAGAGCATTAGTGGCTACCATTTCTGGGGCTTCTGTCCATCAGCTCCAACTTCTGGGAATTGGCCTGACCAGGTCTATGAATTTACTCGTCTCACCTCTCTGCTCCTCCCTCTTGCAGGTGGAGAAGCTGCAGGCTCTGTCCGTGATCCAGATTCAGGAGTCCTTGGCTTGCCTGGACTGTGCAGGGCAGCGGAGCAGAGACAGCAGCATGCTGGCACTCCCCCTTTCTCTTTTCGATGCGGACTCAAAGCCCCTGAAAACACTGGTAAGGGTTTCACTTGGTGGGTTTGCAGCTCCCATATGTCCATTTTCTGTTGTTGTAACTGAATGCCTGAGACTGAGTGGTTTTTGAAAAAGAGGAATTTGTTTCTTTTTTTTTAAATTAATTTATTTTTTCCAGCATATTATGGGGGTACAAATATTAGGGTTACGTATATTGCCCTTGTCCCCCCTCCCCCATTGGGTCAAAGCTTCAAGTGTGTCCCCACCCCCCAGATGGTGCGCATCGCACTCATTATGTATGTATATACCCATCCTCTCCTGCCCCCACCTGCCCGACACCAGATAAATGTTATTCCTGTATCTCCACTTAGGTGTTGATCAGTTAATACCAATTTGCTGGTGACTACATGTGGTGCTTATTTTTCCATTCTTGAGATACTTCACTTAAATAGAATGGATTCCAGCTCTATCCAGGAAAATACAAGAGGTGCTATATCACTGTTGTTTCTTATAGCTGAATAGTACTCCGTGGTATACATCTACCACATTTTATTAACCCACTCATGTATTGATGGGCACCTGGGTTGTTTCCACATCTTTGCAATTGTGAATTGTGCCGCTATAAACATTCTAGTGCAGGTGTCTTTTTCATAGAGTGACTTTTGTTCTTTTGGGTAGATGCCCAGTAATGGGATTGCTGGATCAAATGGTAGATCCACTTGTATCGCCTTAAGGTGTCTCCTTATTGCTTTCCACAGAGGTTGCACTAGAGGTTGCAGTCCCACCAGCACCGTGTAGGAGTGTTCCTCTCTCTCTGCATCCACACCAACATTTAGGAATTTGTTTCTTACAGTCCTGGAGGCTGGAAAGTGCAGGGTTGAGGGCTGCACCTAGCTGGAGAAGGCTGTAGAGCCTGGTTGCAGAGCCCAAGGCGGCGCAGGACCTCACATGCAAGGAGGCTGAGCGTGCTGCTCAGATCTGTCTTCCTTTCTTACAAAGCCACCAGTCCCATGCCCACGATGACCCGCCAGTCCAGTAGCCCATTAATCCATGAATGGCTTAATCCATTCATGAGAGCAGAGCCCTGTGACCCAGTGACCTGTAAAGCTGTCCCTGCCCCCATACTGCCACATTGGGGGTTAAGTTTCACCATGAGTTTTTTGGAGGACAAATGTTCAAAACATAGCACTATACAACCCAATGTTGCCAAATTCCCCTTGCTTTTTTTGATCTACCCTTGGCTTTTAAAAAGTCACTTTTTATTACATTCACATGGCTCTGGCCAATTTCCCTTTTGTTTTGGCAAAAAAACATTTCTTTCCTCCTACTTCCACTTTCCTCACACTGCTCCCCGAACAAACGCCGCTCCTGTTCCAGTCCTTCCGTCACACGTACTTTGTGAGATCCTGCCAAGTGCCACACCAGCCAGACGCTAAGGGGCACGAAGAGAACCAGGAGAACAGCTTAAATCCCCGCCTGCAGGGAGTAGGGAGGTCGTGCTCTACATGCGAAATACCAACCCCGCGCTTTTCTTGTTCTCCTGGGTGGGGCAGGAAGACGCCCTGCACTGTTTCCTGCAGCCCAGGGAGCTGTCGAGCACAAGCAAGTGCTTCTGCGAGAAGTGTGGGAAGAAGACGCGTGGGAAACAGGTACTCGCTCCCTAAAACCAGACACAGCCACCCCTTGGTGTGCACGGGGGCTGGTTCCAGGGCCCAGGCTCTCACCAAAGCCCAGGCACACTCAGGCCTCGCAGTCTGCCCTGCGGGACCCGCGTATATAGAAGCCAGCCCATCCTATATGCCAGTTTCACATCTTGCCAACACTGTTTTTGGTCAGCGTCTGGTTGTGGATATGGAGGAGGGCTGACTGTATTTACTGAAAAAAAAATCCACAGATAAGTGGACCCGCCCCGCAGTTCAAACCCGTGTGGCCAAGGGCCAGCTGTGCCTCACCGGTCTGCGGTTGCCCCTGGTAGATTCCTGGTAGAGTCTTCAGAGTCCCTGGGAGCTCCTCGTGGTCGTTGAGGAAGGGAATGTGGGTCAGGTTAGTATCCGGGATCCTGGGGTCTCTGATTTCCAGAGCTGTGCATGTGGCTTCTCGAATCACATCACTGAGAGGGACAGAGCCTTTGAAGGGCAAGAGGAGAAGGTCCGCGAGCAGTGGGCAGGTTTTCCCCTCAGCTTCCCAGAGCAGACCCACAGTTCCCTTGGGTTCTGGGACGTGTGCGGAGCCCTGGGGCTGCTCGTGCTTTTGCGGGAGACGTGCAGTGTTGCAGTAGTCAAGTGCCAGATTATTCTTCATGGGCCTCGCCAGATTCAGCAAGTGAAAGCCATGAACTCTGTTCTATCATTCTGCTCTGATCTTTGGGAAAGAACATAACACCAGCCCTGAAGTTTCTCTGAATCTACCCATTTCAAGTGCCTTAGGACTTTATCACTACAGTGATTTTGCTTTTTCAGGTCTTGAAGCTGACCTATTTGCCCCAGACCTTGACAATCCACCTCATGCGATTCTGCATCAGGAATTCACAGACAAGAAAGATCTGCCACTCACTGTATTTCCCCCAGAGCCTGGATTTCAGTCGGGTCCTTCCGGCTGCGCAGGGCCTGTCCGACAGCCAGGCGCAGGTGAGGCTCCTCCCATCCTGTCTCGGCATGCACGTGCCCTTCAGGTGGGCCCTCAGCCCTAACCTGCTGGAAGTCACCCATTCATCAGATGGCATTGTCAGGCATCTCCTCTGTGTCGTTCTGTCATCTAAGAAACCACACGTCCTCTGCTGGCCATGCTTGGGATACACAGAGCAAGGCAACAAGGGCTTGGAGAGATTCACAGAAGCATATTCATATATTCAAAAACATATTTTAAATGGTATTTTAATGGTGGAAATCTGTGTGTTCTTGAAAAACAATAGGTTATCACCGTCAATGCTATTTGTAGTTACTTTTCTTTTAAGATTCAAAAGACCTTATTTCTGTTAATCAGTATTGGGTTTGTGCTCAGTTGCCTCATAGCACTGAGGGAAGGAGCCCACAAATGAGTATTCTTTTGAAATAATATGTGGAATAGTTTCAAATGCATACGCAAACGTGACATGTTGGTTCTTAGTACCAACCACGTCCTTATTAAACAACCTGTACCCACTTTGAGGATAAAATGATAAAGTAACCAGTTGACTGGGCCAAATTTAATCAAAGTAAAGTTTAATTCAATTTTCCTGAGATGATAACTTATTAGGAGATTCTGAGGGGGAAAAAATGACACAAATATCTTTTCTCCATAGGTTAGAAATGCTACGTGGCGGATTTTTTATTCCCATATATATGGATCAGTTTTTGGACTGTGTTCTATATTATGGATCTCTTTTCTATCTATGCCCTAGAACCATGGCACTTAAAAAATTAAGGCCTGGCCGGGCGCAGTGGCTCACGCCTGTAATCCTAGCAGTCTGGGAGGCCGAGGCGGGCGGATTGCTTGAAGTCAGGAGTTCAAAACCAGCCTGACCAAGAGCGAGACCCCGTCTCTACTATAAATAGAAAGAAATTAATTGGCCAACTAATACATATAGAAAAAATTAGCCGAGCATGGTGGCACATGCCTGTAGTCCCAGCTACTTGGGAGGCTGAGGCAGCAGGATTGCTTGAGCCCAGGAGTTTGAGGTTGCTGTGAGCTAGGCTGACGCCATGGCACTCACTCTAGCCTGGGCAACAAAGTGTGATTCTGTCTCAAAAAAAAAAAAAAAATAAATAAATAAATAAATAAATATTAAGGCCTGATAATATGTTATAATAGCTCCTGTTAAAACAGAATTTCTTTACCTATTTAGGGCATATACATTTCATAGGACACTCATTTTCTTTCCTTCTGGTTTTCTTAGTTCTACTTGCACAGTCTGCCTGATGAGGTATATTTAAAATTGTCTTCTACTTAAAGGACTTTGTTGTGGAAATTTTCAAATATATACCAAAGTAGCGAAGAATTATACAGTGATCCCACATATCCATCAAGCAGCTTTACCAGTTACCAAAACTCACAGCCAGCCTTGCTCTCCTGACACCCCAGCCTCTACTGGATTGTTCTCTACTACCAGACGTCATACTATGTAGTCTGTAAATAATTCCTTATGTATCTCTAAAGAATAAGCACTCTTTTTTCTAAACATAACCAACTCCATCTCAATTTCTTAATACGATCAAATATCCAGCCGATATTCAGATTTCCCTGATTGTTCTATACTCTATGTGGTTTGTTTTAATCTAGATCCAAACAAGGCCTACACTTAAATTTGGTTAAGTTTCTTTCTTTCTTTCTTTCTTTCTTTCTTTCTTTCTTTCTTTCTTTCTTTCTTTCTTTCTTTCTTTCTTTCTTTCTTTCTTCCTTTCTTCCTTTCTTCCTTTCTTCCTTTCTTCCTTTCTTCCTTTCTTCCTTTCTTTCCTTTCTTTCCTTTCTTTCCTTTCTTTCCTTTCTTTCCTTTCTTTCCTTTCTTTCCTTTCTTTCCTTTCTTTCCTTTCTTTCCTTTCTTTCTTTCCTTTCTTTCTTTCTTTCCTTTCTTTCTTTCCTTTCTTTCTTTCCTTTCTTTCTTTCCTTTCTTTCTTTCCTTTCTTTCTTTCCTTTCTTTCTTTCCTTTCTTTCCTTTCTTTCCTTTCTTTCCTTTCTTTCTTTCCTTCCTTTCTTTCCTTCCTTTCTTTCTTTCCTTTCTTTCTTTCCTTTCTTTCTTTCCTTTCTTTCTTTCCTTTCTTTCTTTCCTTTCTTTCTTTCCTTTCTTTCCTTTCTTTCCTTTCTTTCCTTTCTTTCCTTTCTTTCCTTCTTTCCTTCTTTCCTTCTTTCCTTCTTTCCTTCTTTCTTTCTTTTCTTTCTTTTCTTTCTTTTCTTTCTTTTCTTTCTTTCTTTTTTTTTTGAGACAGAGTCTCGCTTTGTTGTCCAGGCTAGAGTGAGTGCCGTGGCGTCAGCCTAGCTCACAGCAACCTCAAACTCCTGGGCTCGAGCGATCCTTCTGCCTCAGCCTCCCGAGTAGCTGGGACTACAGGCATGCGCCACCATGCCCGGCTAATTTTATATATATATATATCAGTTGGCCAATTAATTTCTTTCTATTTATAGTAGAGACAGAGTCTGGCTCTTGCTCAGGCTGGTTTTGAACTCCTGACCTTGAGCAATCCGCCCGCCTCAGCCTCCCAGAGAGCTAGGATTACAGGCGTGAGCCACCGCGCCCGGCTCTTTCTTTTTTTGATTAAGTTTTTTTTTTTCAGTTTTCCATACCTTTTCTTCTCTTTGCAGTTTATTTAATTGAAGAGTTTTTTTTTTTTAATATTCCACAATTGGCTGGTTGGTGTCATTTAACATATTCCTCTAACCCCTTTATTTCTTGTAAACTAATAGTTAAATACAGATATTGCCCTGCATTTTCAAGTCCAGCATAAAGTCCTCAAATGAAAACAGAGAATAATTTGGACCCTCCAATCTGGGTGACTTAGCTTCGTTTACACTACTCCACTCTCTGGCTCCCCTCCCTGATCCTTATTCCACAGTCTCAGTTCGGGGCATTATTGGACCGGGGAGAAACAGAACTGTGTTCTGATGGCTCTGCACCACTCATGGGAGGAAGTCCTAATTCTCCACTTGGTCTTTGTGGCCCACCCCTCACGGCCTCCCAGCACCTTCCTGCCTTCCCGTCCTCGGCACGCTCGGCTCTGTTGTGCTGCTGAGCTTTGCAGTCTCTGAGCCACGCGCAGGAGCACCCTTCCCATGACTTGTCTGCCACTTGGGTTCCTCCCTTAAGGTCACTCCAAGTATGTTTTCTCTGGGGCAAATTCCCCAGCTCCGTAGCCCTTCCTTAGCTGGTTGTTCTGTGTCATTTTGGGGCAGAATTGGGTCTTCCCAAATTACCTATAAAGACATCTGGTATAAAACATGCCATTATAATGCTGGTTTTTCTATTTCTTTTTCAGTTAGTTGTGAGATTCCTGAGGTTAAGGACTGTTTTCTAGTAACCTTGAAGTACCACTACCTGGCAAAGTGGAGGCAGTGTATAAGTGTGTGATGAAATAATGTGTTTTTTTAATTCAAGACTAGGGCTAGAAAAGGAAGAGTTATAGTTGAATCATTTTGTGCCTTGTCTCCTTCCAATCCCGACAGTATGAACTCTTTGCTGTGATCGCCCATGTAGGAATGGCCAGCTGTGGTCATTACTGTGCTTACATCCGGAATTCTGTGGATGGAAAATGGTTCTGCTTCAATGACTCCAATGTTTGCTGGGTGAGAACCATCATCCAAAACACTGCCTCTTGCCCTGCATTAGCCACCTTTAATAAAGTCTGAGCCCAAGACCGCATGGTCCTCAGGATCAAGACACACTGGTCCTGTTCCCTGCAGGGCCTCACGTGAGGTATAAGGCCCTTCTCTGCATGGCCTCCCCATAGGGTTACAGCTCTATGAGAGTCCACTTACCTCAGTTTCTAGGTTTTTGGTGTTCTAGGATGGGTGCCCTGCAGATTCATGCTTTGTGGGAAACTTCTGGAAAGCCAGAACAGTTAGAAATATATAAGTTAGGACTTTGTGATAAACATAACAAAGTCTGAACAGAGGGACAAGATATTAAGAAGACTTCATTATACATAACATCCTAGTTCTAAATAATCCCAGTTCTTGGGAGTTATGAGGGTGGGCTTGTCTGGAGGAGTGAGAGAGGGAAAATTATAGCACCCTGTCTTCTGCGGGTGCTAAATGTCAACTGGATGCTTGACTGCATTTGTTCGTGTACTTCCAGGTGTCCTGGGAAGACATCCAGTGTACCTACGGAAATCATAACTACCACTGGTAAGAAAAGTGTTCAGGTCATGGAGACCTGAGGAGCTTACACAGGGTTCTTGGAGCTGTATGAAATGTTGATGGATTCAGGTGTTACTATGACGCTGATGACTCCCCAGTGTCTGACTGTACCATGCTTTCCTGACAACTTAGACTGAAGTATATGTCGCTCTCCAAACAACCACGCCTCCCTCTTCCCCTGTGGCTGTGCACATGCGGCTCCTGGCCCGACTGCCCGCTCCTGCTCTGCGATCTAGGCAGATCCCTCTCCCGTGGGGCACTCATGGCTTCTGCTCTGTGCCACCTTCACTGATTGGCCCCAGGGCAGGCCTCCTTTACAGCAAGGGCCACGCTGTTTTTCAGTTGCTTGCTTGCATAGCTTGCTTTCACAGGAGAGCATGAACTCTTTGAGGGGAAGGATCCCTTTTTTCATCTTTCTTTGTCTGGCTTGCATTTAGTGAGGGTCAATAAACATTTTTTAAAAATCAACAACTACAGAGAGGAAGCTGGAGGAAAGAAATCTGGGTGAAGTTAAAGCAGGGAGACTGTACATTTTTTCAGCTGAGTTTCCAGATTGTATACTAGATGGTATTTAAGGTGATTTTCAGCTGCAGAGGCAGGCCTGATCACTTGAACAATAATGAATTAGGGAAAACTTTGTCTGAAATGCTCCTTCTACTTTCTTTTTTTTCTATCTTTCTTTTCCGTTTCTTCTAAGCATTTCTCCTAGATGCCCAATCGTTGTCACTTGCTGGTTGTCACTAATTCTCTCACTGTTTAGATCACAGCATGGCACATTTTCTCTGGAAAAGGCCATATGGGGCTTTGTGGCCTATATGGTCTCTGTTGCAACCACTTAACTCTGCCTCGTAGAACAAAAGCAGCCATAGATGATCCGTAAATGAGTGAGCATGGCTGTGTCTCAGTTAAACTCATGTGCAAAAACAGGGTTGGATTTGGCTCGTAGTCCCATGGTTTGTCAACTTTTGATTTAAACATTAACTAATAGAAACTTAGCGGTTATTTTCCCAGGTCACCCGTTTTGTGTCCCTCTGAGGTGATAGATAGGTGAAGACCATCCAACAACCTGGAAGTTTGCTGATGCTTCTTGTCCTTACGTGAATTAATAACGTATCATTTCATGATGAATGTTTCATTTTGCTATGCTGATACATGTTCTCTTCTTTCTAGGCGGGAAACTGCATATCTTCTGGTTTACATGAAGAGTGAGTCCTAGTGGGTATACCCTAAACCTTCAGAGACTGACAAATCATCATTTTCCTTTTCTGTTCCTGAATCTACCTAGTCTAAGAGATTTTGCAATGAGGAGAAGCATCATTTTTAAACTGTATAAATAAACCTTATTTATAATCAAGGGTAATTATCAAAATATTTAAGAATGACACTGGACAGGTCCTGATCAGTCAGATACTTTTACCAGCAGACCCTGGCCACATGGCTAGATCGGGGTTCTGGTGTTTCCTGCTGTGCGAGGCACTAACTCTTTAGTTGGGAGATTATGGGGTGTCCAGGTGCTCCCGGGGAGAAGAACAGTGGTAGTGGGAGGCATTTAGGTGGCAAGGGTCAGTGGTAGGAACGTATTTCAGCATTTTACAACTAATGTGACCATACTGGTATGTGCTGGCTGAATGCCAGTCCTGTTTATACTTTATTTTATTTTTAGAACCCATATGAATTCCATATAAATCAAATGTTTTATAATTGTTATTCATTTATTCAGTAAATATTTATTGATCTCCATAAAATAATGTACTGGGTACAATAATAAATAAAGTTCTCTTAAAAGGAGTTTGCAGTTTAATGGGGGAGGGTAATTAAAACACTTAAGATTCTGGGGGTTTGTGCTATAGGAACCCAAAGGCAAGGTAAATCATGTCTATTGCGGGGCTGTGGGGGAAGTCTTCGGGCTGGAAGAGGTTAGGTTGGAGGACAATTTACAGGGAAAAGCGGACTCAATGACATGGACGAAAAAGGCAATGCTCAGCGTTCAAAGACAATCCACAAACGTGTATTTTCTATCCAAGGAAGCAAGTGATGAGGGATAATGATGTGAAAAGCTAATTTGACAGGTAATGAGAAACACTAAAGGGGCTCAAAAAGAGAGGAACACTTGTTGCGTTCTGGTTAAACTAATCTGGGGGCCAGGGACATGGGTTAGAGATAAAGGTGGTGCCCAGAGCCATTTTGGAAGAAGAATGGGTGTGGATCATTAGAGAACGGGGGTCCAGGGAGGAGAGCCAGGTAGGTGTTAACATCAACATCCCCTTTTTCCGATAAAGCTATTGTTGAGACATTCAGATGTTTAATGATTTAAGATTTCATACTTGATAAGTGGCAGACCGAAACTTCCAACGAAAAATGTGGGTAATTTCTTTATTATTTTATTTTTATTGGCTAAAAATGATTAGCTATGCAAGAATAAATTCTTACTGTAAAACCTGCAAACAATATACAGATACATGGAATCCCTTCCTTAGAGCTTACCATCGTTAAACAAGTATGTATTGGTTTCCTAGAGCTGCCGTGACAAACTACCACAAACTGGGATGCTTAACATAACAGAAACTTACTGTCTCACATTCAGGCGGCCAGAAGCCCAAAAGCAAGGCATCCAAAGGGTTGGTTCCTTCTAGAGGTTTTGGGCGAGAATCTGTTCCATGCTTCTCTCATCTCCTGGTGGTTGCCGGCAATTGTTGTCATTCATTGGCTTATAGCTGGGTCATTCCAGTCGTGCCTTCCTCTTCACATAGCCTTCTATGAGAGTCTTTACATGGTCTTCTTACAAAGACACTAGTCACTGAATTTAGCGCCCATCCTAATCTATTAGAGCTTCATTTACACTTAACTAATTACATCTACAAAGACCTTATTTCCAAATATGGTCACATTCTGTGGATATAGCTGGACATAAATTTTTTGAGGATACTATTCAATGCAACACAAGGTGTGTATCCGTCTAGGCCTTTTTCTTTGCATTTGTATATATATACTGTGTTTCCCCAAAAATAAGACAGGGTCTTATATTTATTTTTCCTCAAGAAGACACCCTGGGGCTTATTTTCAGGGGATGTGTTATTTTCCTCTCAAAGCCTCAGCTTGCAGCATGCACAGGATGGCCGGGACCTGATGGGGGAGCTGACCTTGTTGGTGGGGCTGCCCGCACCTTTCTGGTCACCCCTGGGATAGTAGCTGTCACCATGGGGCAGATGAGAAGGGCTGCTTGTCGTCTTTACCGCTCCAAGATGAAATGCATGGGTTGTGCAGATCCCCTGTGTAGCCACGCCCACCACTAGGTCTTATTTTCAGGGTAGGGCTTACATTGCGCAAATGCTTAGAAATCCTGCTAGGGCTTATTTTATGGGTAGGTCTTATTTTCAGTATCACAGATACAAATATCTGTACCACTCCAGGTCAGGAGTTTGAAACCAGCCTGAGCCTGAGCAAGAGCAAGACCTCATCTCTACTAAAAAATAGAAAGATACTAATTGGACAACTAAAAATATATAGAAAAATATTAGCTGGACATGGTGGCTCATGCCTGTTGTCCCAGCTACTTAGAGGCTGAGGCAGAAGGATTGCTTGAGCCCAGGAGTTTGAGGTTGCTGTGAGCTAGGCTGACGCCACGGCACTCTAGCCCGGGCAACAGAGTGAGACTCTGTCTCCAAAAAAAAAAAGTCATTCTAACAGATGTGTGATATTATCTCATTGTGGTTTTAATTTGCATTTCCCTATTGATTAGGCTGTTGAGCATTTTTTCATGTACCTATTGGCCATTTGTATGTCTTCCTTGGAGAAATGCCTGTTCCAAATTCTTTACCCATTTTTAATTGAGTTGTTTTCTTGCTATTGAGTTGTTGGAGTTTCTCAAATATTTTGGATATACCCCTTAACAGATGCATGGTTTCCAAATATTTTCTCCCATTCTGTGGTTTGTCTCTTTACTTTGTTAATTGTTTCTTTTGCTGTGCAGAAGCTTTTTAGTTTGATGCCATCTTATTTGTCTATTTTTGCCTTTGTTTTCTGTGCTTTTAGGGTCATATAAAAAAAAATAATTGCCCAGACCAATGTTGTAGAGATTTTCCTCTTTGTTTTCTTCTACTAGTTTTATAGTTTCAGGTTTTATATTTAAGCCTTTAATCTAATTTTAGTTTATTTTTATATATAGTATAATGTAAGGATCTAATTTTATTCTTCTGCATCTGAGTATCCACTTGTCCCAACATCATTTATTAAACAGACTGTCCTTTCCCTATTGTGTCACTTTGGCACCTATGTGAAAGATCAGTTGACCATAAGTGTGTGGGTTTATTTCTGGGCTTTCTATTCTTTTCATTTCCATTTGTTGATGAGTCTGTTTTTATACCAGTACCATGGTGTTTTGATTATAATTTCTTTATAACATGTTATGAACTCAGGGTGTGTGATGTCTCCAGCTTTATTCATTTTGCTGAAGACTATTTGGCTATTGAGGGTCTTTTATAGTTCCATATGAATTTAAACATTGTTTTTTCTATTTCTGTGAAAAATGACATTAGAATTTTAATAGAGATTACATTGAATCTGTAGAATGCTTTAGGTAGACATTTTCAAATATTAATTCTTTCAATCCATATGGATAACCACTTATTTGTGTTCTTCATTTTTTATTTATTTATTTATTTATTTATTTATTTATTTATTTTTGAGACAGAGTCTCACTTTGTTGCCCAGGCTAGAGTGAGTGCCATGGCGTCAGCCTAGCTCACAGCAACCTCAAACTCCTGGGCTCAAGCAATCTTTCTGCATCAGCCTCCCAAGTAGCTGGGACTACAGGCATGCACCACCATGCCTGGCTAAGTTTTTCTATATATATTAGTTGGCCAATTAATTTCTTTCTATTTATAGTAGAGACGGGGTCTCGCTCTTGGTCAGGCTGGTTTTGAACTCCTGACCTCGAGCAATCTGCCCGCGGCCTCCTAGAGTGCTAGGATTACAGGCGTGAGCCACCGCGCCCAGCCATGTTTTCTTCATTTTTTAAATCAATGTTTTATAGTTTTCAGTAAGGCATTTTACCTCCTTGGTTAAATTTATACCTAAATATTTAATATTTTTATTGCTATTGTAAATTGAGATTTTCTTAATTTCTTTTTCAGATAGTTCATTGTTGATATATAGAAAAACTACTCATTTTTATATGCTGATTTTATATCCTGCAACTTAAATGAATTTGTTTATCAGATCTAATAACAGTTTTTTGGTGGAAACTTTAGAGTTTTCGATATATAAGATCATATCATCATCAAATAGAGGAAATTTTACTTCTTCCTTTTCTATATTATGATGCCATTTTTATTTCTTTATTTAGAACTTCCAGTACTATGTCTAAAAAAAAAGTGGTGAGAATGGGCATCCTTATCTTGTCCCTGATCTTAGAGGAAAAGCTTACAACTTTTCACTGTTTGAATAAGGATAGCTATGTGTTTGTCATATATGGCTTTTATTGTGTTGAGATATCTATAAGTATTCTGTTGAGATTTTTTATTCTAAAAGGCTATTGAATTTTGTTAAATGCTTTCCCTGTATCTATTAAGATGGTCATATTATTTTTGTCCTTCATTTTGTAAATATATTACATTTATTGATTTCCATATGTCCATCATCCTTATATTACAGTGATAAATACCACTTGGTCATGGTGAATGATATTAATATTGTTTTAGCCCATATTGAGTTGATATAAAGGAATATCTGAGACTAGATGATTTATAAAGAAATAAGGTTTATTTGGCCCATGATTCCGACATCTGGAAAAGTTAAAGATTGGGCATCTGGTAAAGGCCTCAGGCTGCTTCCATTCATGGAGAAGGTGGAGGGGAGCCGCATGTGCAGAGATCATGTGGTGAGAGAGGAAGCAAGGAAAAAAAGGAGCTAAAGGCATTTAAGTTGAAAGAAATGGCTGCTAACCCCCAAAGAAGAGTATTAATTTCTTCATGAGGGATCCACCCCCATGACCCAAATTCCTCCCATTAGGGCTGGTACCAACATTGAGATAAAATTTCAACATGAGCTTGGCGAGTGGGGACAAATATCTAAGATTCCATTTTTAAATTGGCAATTTTTGAATCAGGTCTATAAATTAGACAAGAGCACTGTAGCAATGTTAATGTCCTGATTTTGGTTACTGTCCTGAGGTTACATCAGTGAATACTTTATTTTTAGGTAACACCCACGACGCATTGAGAGGTAAATGAGCAGCATGGCCGCTACTTTCTGGAATAAGTCTAGAAAGAAAATAACAACATGGATATATGTGGAGAGAGAGGAGGATGCAGTCATGGGAAAATGTTAAGATTTGGGGAATCTGGGAGAAGGGGTACAGACATTCTTTATACTTTTTTGCTTTTATTTTTTGCATGCAACTTTTCTGAAAGTGTGACATTATTTAAAAATGGAATCTTTTCAAAAATACTCTAAAAGGAAGGTATAGCTTCATTTTACAGTGGAGGAAACAGAGGCACACACAGGCACGGTAACACCCCATGCGGGTCACGCAGAGTGAGTGGCAGAGCTGAGATTCCCACCCAGGGGGTCTGCCTTTCCAGGTCCTAGCTCTTGGCTGCCCGGCCATCCTCCCTCTAGAACGCTGAGCAAGTCCCTTTCCAGGGCCCTCTGCCTCACCTCCCTCTCCTGCACCCCTCACGGGAGGGGTCTACACAGCCAGAGCCTCCTCGGCACCAGGTCCCGATTCCTGGACCACAGGGTGAAGCCAGAGAATTTGAACAGGAAAGCCTAGGGTGGTGGGAGGGCAAGGTCAGGCATGGTGTGGAATGAGGCGAGGGCAGCCCAGGTGATGGCCCCTCAGAGCCCACACCTGTCAGCCCATGCTCCCAGGGACCTGTCCTGCACGTGGCCCACCTGTTCTCCGTGGGGGCTCTGGATAGGACACAATCTGACAGCAGGGTCCCAAGCTAGGAGAAGAGGACTGTGCTTCTCACTCCTCAGCCCCTTAGGGGAGGGCTCCCAGCAGCAGGAGGCTTCCCTGCTCCTCGCTGCCCACTTCCAGTGGGAATGGACACAGGCCCTCACACTTGCATAACGTGAAAATCTCAACCGCATCGTCGCGCAAGTGCATCTCCCACTTCTCTCCCTCCTCTGAGTGTCATGGCCTCTGTCCCTGCTGACGGGGCCTTGGTGCCCGTCTACCTAGCACTACCTAGAGTGTGCTGTCCAGGCTCGGGCCTCCAGGCCTGGGCGCTTCTCGTTTTCTCCACCCGCTTCCCTCCCCGCTGGGCTCTGCAGAGAGCCCGTCCCTCTCTCCCGCGCACGCTGCCTTGGGTGGGCTCCCTCCTGCAGACCCGCCACGCCCTGAGACTCACTCCTGCCCCCGTCTCTGAGCAGCGCAGAGCGGGGCACTGCCTGCCCCGCGGGTCGCCGGAGCCTCGCAGCGCTGGCACAGCGGCTCCCGAACGCGCCAGCGCGGACGTCTTCCCCGCCCTCGGCGCGCCCAGGCCCCTGTCCGCGAGCACCTCCCCCGGCGGACCTGCGGGAACCTCCCTCTGACAGCTGCCGCCTTCTCCCAGCACGGCACGCCCGTTCCTGCGCCGCCTCGCCGGGAAGCACGCGCCCAGACCGCCAGGGAAGCCAGTGGCAGCCAGCGACGGACAGGTGGGGCGAGGGGCGGGGACAGAGGCCCCTCCGTGGGCTCGAGGCGGGAGAGGAGCAGACCGGTCCTGGCTTAGCGTCCGGTCTCCTCTCCTGCTCCCCCGTCCTGCTCCAGCCTCTCTGCCGGCACACCTCGAACATCACTCACAGGGGTCGCCCCCTCCCGTGAGGAACCCCGTGCACAAGCATCGCCGCCCTGGGCTCTGCCGCTGCCAATCTGACCTGAGGCACCACTTCTCTGCTTGGCTGGCAAATTCCTGCTCATCTTCCCAGACAGACTCACTCCTCCGCAGGGGCCGATCCTCCCAGGTTGCCCAGGACTGAGGGGTGGCCCGGAGCTAGACTTTCAGTGCTGAAGCCAGGGCTGTCTTCAGGGAACCAAGATGGCCAAATGCCTCTAGGAAAGCTGCTCCATCCAGCCCCACAGGGAGACCAAGGCACAGCCCCCTGTGGCCATTTATTTATCTATTGACTCAGGCACACAAGGGCCTCCTGAGGGCAGGGTCTGTTCTCTCACATGCTACCCAGAATGCAGCACTGTATCTGTTATTTTATTTTATTTTTTTGAGACAGAGTCTCACTCTGTTGCCCAGGCTAGAGTGAGTGCCGTGGCGTCAGCCTAGCTCACAGCAACCTCAAACTCCTGGGCTCAAGTGATCCTCCTGCCTCAGCCTCCAGAGTAGCTGGGACTATAGGCATGCGCCACCATGCCCGGCTAATTTTTTATATATATATCAGTTGACCAATTAATTTCTTTCTATTTATAGTAGAGACGGGGTCTCACTCTTGCTCAGGCTGGTTTTGAACTCCTGACCTTGAGCAATCCGCCCGCCTCGGCCTCCCAAGAGCTAGGATTACAGGCGTGAGCCACAGCGCCCGGCCTTGTTATTTTTAATAACTGAATTTTTAGATAAAAATTCCTGTTTGCTTTATCTCATATTCCTAATCAACCCTCCACAAAGGCCCGCACACAGTGGGTGCTCATAGATACTTGTCAATAATTGGAGAGCAAATAGTCCTAGAAATGAGGCCTCTTTCCTCCTAAGCCCAAATAAAATATCGTTCAGTGACAAGAAAACAAGATTGGAAAATGAGAAACGTAGATCCGAGTGCCAAGACTCTAAAACCCTTGGGTTCCTTTTTTACACCATTGAGATAAGGTTATAACAGCAACAGGGTCATTTAGCCTTTTGACTTCACAAAGCACCTAAATGGGATCCTCCTGTTTCATCCTCATCCACTTCCCAAGGGAGGCAGCTGGGATCTCCCAGACCAAGGGTCCTCAGACTTTTTAAACAGGGGGCCAGTTCACTGTCCCTCGGACTGTTGGGGGCCGCTGGAGAGTGCGGTGCATGTTCCACACATGCGCACTGTGGGCCCGGGACCAGTCGGCTGCTAAGCAGGACAGGCAGCGGCGGGCCGCATGTAGTTTGAGGGCCATAGTTTGAGGACACCTGTCCCAGACCTTAAGACACTTGCTATGGGGGGGCCCTTGGAACAGCTGGGGAGGGGCTCAGGCCTTCCCCACCACAGGCCTTGAGCTCTGAGAGGGAGGCCCCACCTTCTCACTCAGCCCTGGACACCCGACACCACGCACAGGCGGCGCCCTGGGAATCAGCTTGCTCAAAGGCAGCACCCTTTCCCCGCTCCCCTCTGTTCCACACCAGCTGGGGCCCAAATAGGACAATAGATGGCAACGTGCTTAAAGAAGCCCAACTGCCACGCACATGTCACACACGACCTTGCTGCTCCTGATGGCCCCACCACTCCCTGGCCTCCCCTCCCTCAGTTCCTCAGGGCCCAGGGATACCGGTGTGCTCTGGCCCCCACAGCCTGTCCCCATGGGCGCGTCCACAGCCCTCCACCAGGCCCCTCCACTCCACCCTCCCCAACCGCCCCCTCCCTCTCCAGCCATGCGCACAGACACACCTGCTCCTCGTCACTGCCACCATTTATCCTCTCGAGGGTGACCACGGTGCGTTGCTCCCGCCAGCTGTCATTGTTGACAGTGACTGGTTGGAGAACTGAGGAAGAGGAAGGGAGAAGAGGACCACAGAACCGTGGAGCGACTTTCTGCTCGTGGAAGTGGGGAAGAAAGCAGCAAGCGACAGGGGTGCTGTCTGGAAACAGGGAGAAAGTTCCAGAAATGGGAAGAAAGACACAGAGTGGGGTGGTCAGGACAGAGAATGACAACACAATGGCGAGGAAGGTAATGCCATCTGCACGTGGAGAGAGGCCCTTTGTTAGAGGCAAGGACCCTCAAAGACCCTCAACTCTCTTATGACTCGTCCTACACACGGACTTCGCCCTGGAAAATTCTAGCTATAGCTCTGAGAAGAATGCAGTCTATGACGTGCTGACCACGAGATGCTCCAGGGTATGCTGACTGCAATTGTTCTTGACCACCTGCCAGGTTGGAGATGAGTAACCAGTCACAAACAGGATACCGATAAGACGCTGATTGGGGCTGATTAACCCAGACCCAAGCCTCATCGTCAACACTCTATTTTTTTGCTTCTACTTCCTTGTTTCTGTATGCTTATAAAACCTACTAAGAATCTAAGTAAAGTAGACCTTGACAATCATTCGCTTGGTCTCGTTTCTTTCTCTCGCTCATCTCTTTCAGGCACGGTCCCCCTCGCCCCCTGCGAGTAACAGAAGGTCCCGCGGGCCGGGACAAGTGGCGCCCAACGTGGGGCCCGAGGTACGGACCTTTGTCGGGTGACGTCGAAGAGTGAAGGAAACCCTACAGAGACCCTCGTTCTGCCGCTCACAGAGTCGACGGTCTGGTGAGTAAATTTTTACATTGTCATCCCATCGAGATGGGCCATTCATTGTCTAAAGAGGCCGTTTTTATTAAGGATCTCAAGGCCTCACTCAGAGAGAGAGGAATTAGAGTTAAGAAAAAGGACTTAGTAAAGTTTTTTGTGTTCATTGATCGTGCTTGTCCTTGGTTTATTATTGGTGGACGTGAGATTCACCCACGCAAATGGCAAAAAGTAGGTAGAGATTTAAGAAAAAAGACTTAGTAAAGTTTTTTGTGTTCACTGATCGTGCTTGTCCTTGGTTTATTATTGGTGGACCTGAAATTCACCCACATAAATGGCAAAAAGTAGGTAGAGATTTAAATGATTTACTTTTAAGTCAGGGCCCAGATGCCGTCCCTGTATCTGTTTTTTCGTACTAGGGACTAATCAGAGATATTGTTGAAGGGGCAGATTCAGACCCCAATAAAAAGCAGCTGCTCTCAGTAGCAGAATTCTGCCTCCGACCCGTGTCGCGGTCTGCTTTGAGAACTTCTTTAGAGGCGACCGGAGAGTCGGCTTCTCCTAATGATCCTGAGAGACCAACATGCCCTTCCCCTTGTCCTATTCAATTTCAGTCGGCCTCAGAGAACAGCCGACAAGAGGATCCCCAGCCCCTAGACTCCTCCAAGCGACCACAGGGAGCGCAGGAGTGGACTTGTGTGCCTCCTCCGACACAATATTAAAACCTAAAGATGGTGTTCAAATTTTGCCTACTGGCTCATTTGGACCCCCACCGGCTAACATGTTCTTTTTTATTCTGGGCTGAGCCTCCTCTACTCTTGCAGGGCTCATAGTCCACCCTTCCATAGTAGATAGTGACTTTACCGGGGAGATTAACATCTTAGCCAGCGTGCTTACCGGCCCTGTGTGTGTCTCTAAGGGACAGCGTTTAGCTCAGGCGTTGCCCTTGCCCCTTAATACGTCCTTCCCAGCCATCACCTCTAACCGAGGTGCTTCCTGCCCTGGCTCTTCTGATCTTTATTGGGTCCAAGCTATCACCAAAAAACGACCCACCCTGCGGTTAAAGTTAAATGGTAAACTTTTTAAAGGCCTTCTTGATTCTGGCGCCGATTCTGTGGGGGCGCCTCGATGGCCCTTCGGCGGCGTCTCAGTGGCACAACAAGAAAGGTATTTCCCCCCCTTCGTGTGAAGTAGGGTGAGGCAATTAGCGAACAGCACACATCTGTTTATACTCATACCTCCGGTTATCTCTTGGGTTGGGAAGAAAGGCAAAAGGGAGGTGGGATGCACAGGGATCGCGCAGAATTCAAAGAAAATTAATCACTTCAAAGGTCAGCTCATGGCCAGCGCGTAATTAGTTTGTGCCTTGCTAGGGCCCTTTGGGGGGGGATAAAAGGCACCCCGCAATTCAGGTCGGGGTCCTTGCCTGAAAGAGCGGCCACTGCGCTGGCACTCTAGGGCCTGGACCCTGGCTAGCCAGAAAATAAAGCTCCTCTTGAGTGATTGCATCCTTGGTGTCTTTGTTCGTCTGCCTGGCGGGGTGCAGGAAGCCGGTCCCTAACAATTCCACAGTTATTGCCCAGGACGCCTGGCCCGATTCATGGCCACTGCAGCCCTCCCTTACGCACTTGCAAGGTATAGGACAGTCTAATAATACTCTCCAGAGCTCAAAAATTTTAACATGAGAAGACCCTGAGGGAAACAAAGGCACCACTCAACCCTTTGTAGTCCCAAACCTGCCTGTTAACTTATGGGGGCGTAATATCCTTGCACAAATGAATGTCATTATGTGCAGCCCCAATGAAGTTGTAGCCAGCCAAATGCTTAAACAGGGATTCCTCCCAGGACAGGGCTTAGGCAAGGAGGGTCAAGGACTAAGAGCACCCTTGACCACCCCCCCCCTAAGTCAGACAGATCAAGACTAGGGTTCAAAGACCATTTTTCGTAAGGGCCATTGATCCCCCTGCACTTCAAGCAGATAAAATCACTTAAAAAAGTGACTCACCTGTCTGGATCGATCAGTGGCCCCTCCCATCTAACAAGCTAGCCGCAGCTACAGCGTTGGTGCAGGAACAATTAGCTGCCGGACACATAGAGCCCTCTACTTCACCATAGAACACCCCTATTTTCGTCATTCAAAAAAGGACTGGCAAGTGGCGGCTGCTACAAGACTTGCGGGCTGTTAATCAAACAATGGTTCCCATGGGGGCACTCCAGCCTGGTTTGCCTTCCCCGTAGCTATCCCCAGAGGCTACTATAAGATAGTCATTGACCTGAAAGACTGCTTTTTCTCCATACCATTGCACCCAAATGACTGTAAGCGCTTTGCCTTCGGTCTTCTGGTAGTAAACTGTATAAGACCCTCCCGCGTTTCCAGTGGCGAGTATTGCCTCAAGGCATGGCCAACAGCCCTACCCTTTGCCAAAAATATGTAGCTCAGACAATTGATTCTTTTAGAATTCAACATCCTCAAATATATATAATTCATTATATGGATGACATTCTTTTTGCCGGAGCCGACGAGGCAACTTTACATCAAGTTACTATGCAAGTTGTCTCGGCCTTACAAGCTCGAGGCCTCCGCTTGTCCCCCGAAAAGATTCAGGTCTGTCCCCCTCACCTGTTCCTAGGTTTTAAATTATTCCCCAATAAGGTCCTCTCCCAAAAAATACAGATCAGAAAAGACTCTCTTCAATGCCTTAATAATTTTCAGCGTCTTCTAGGCGACATTAATTGGCTTCGCCCATATTTAAAACTCACCACAGGACAGTTAAAACCCCTATTTGACATCCTGCAGAGAGATACTGACCCAACCTCTCCCCGCTCCCTAACTAAAGAAGGGCAGCAAGCGCTTAATTTGGTCGAGCGGGCCATAAATGCCCAGGCCATTGGCTACTTCTCCCCAAATTCCCCCCTTGTACTTCATTGTCCTCCCCACCCCCTTTTCACCCACGGGACTCTTTTGGCAGGGCAAGCCTCTTTTTTGGGTTCACCTATCGGCTTCCTCCCCTAAAGTCCTTCCCACCTACCCTTACTTAGTAGCTAAAATTATTCAATTGGGGCGAAAAAACTCCCTTAAGCTCTTTAGAAAAGATCCAAATATCATAATACTCCCTTACAATGCTTCTCAAATTCAGTGGCTAATACAAACTGATGATGATTGGGCGGTTAACTGTACATCTTTCCAGGGCAAACTAGATAATCATTACCCCCCTAATAAACTAATTCAGTTCCTCTATCGAACACCTGTAATATTTCCCAAAAAAACAAGAGTCTCCCCCATTCCAGGAGCCGTCTTAGTCTTTACCGACAGATCCTCCTCAGGCACCGCGGCCTATAGCATTAATGGCCAGGTCCGCAGTTTTCCCACCAGATTCTCCTCTGCTCAACTGGTTAAATTAGCAGCCTTAGTTGCAGTCTTCAAATATGTAGATCAGTCACCATTTAACTTGTATACTGATAGTTCTTATGTTGCTCATGCTGTCGCCGCTTTGGAAACTGTGCCTCATATTCGGCCCTCCAACAATACCACTCAAATGTTCCAGCAACTACAAGGACTCATTCACTCCCGTTCTGCGCCCTTTTTTATAGGCCATATTCGCGCCCACAGTGGCCTTCCTGGGCCTCTAGTAGCTAGAAATAATCTTGTTGATCAGGCGACTCGCGCAGGCGCTGTTCACAATATCACTGTTGATCCTGTCTGCGCTGCACGCCAGGCTCATGATTTACACCATCTCAACGCCCATACCCTCAGGCTTAAATTCTCCATTACTAGAGAACAGGCCAGAGAAATCGTCCGCCAATGCAGGGCTTGTTTTACCCTTCTCCCTGAGCCACACCTAGGAGTCAACCCTCGCGGCCTGATCCCTGGGGAGCTCTGGCAGATGGATGTCACTCATTACCCCCCTTTCAGAAAGCTTAAATATGTACATGTCTCTATAAATACTTGCAGTAAATTTATCTTTGCTTCCCTACAAACAGGCGAGGCCACCCGCCACGTTATTAGTCATATTATAGCCTGTCTCACCTCCCTCCCTCAGCCTAAAGTTATTAAGACTGACAATGGCCCGAGATATGTCAGCTCCAATTTCAAAAGTTTTTGTGCTCAGCTAGGCATTAAGCATATTACAGGCATTTCATATAACCCTCAAGGCCAAGGTATTGTAGAGAGAGCTCATCAGACGTTAAAAAATACGCTCTCCAAACTACAATCGGGAGGAGGAATTTTGTACCCTTTGACAGGTAATTCCAAAACCCTGCTTAATCATGCCCTGTTCATTTTAAACTTTCTCACCTTTGACACTGCCGGCAAAACAGCCGCCGACCGCCTTTGGCACCCATCCACCACAGATACTTATGCACAGGCCTTATGGAAGGAGCCGCTTACAGGCAAATGGCTGGGGCCTGACCCTGTCCTCATATGGGGAAAAAGACATGCCTGTATCTATGATACCCAGGCAGGAAATGCCAGATGGCTACCAGAGAGAGCGATTAAGTTATATAACCCACCCAGGGAATCCCCTGAGAAGAATTCTTAATTCTGTTCTCTTCCAAAAATACAATGACTCCCCGAGAAAAGGCGCTGCCTCTCCTATGCCTGATTCTAGTCGTGACCAAGAGCACCATCACAACCAACATCCATCAGATCTACAACTATACATGGCAGGTAATTAATGAGGCAGGAGAAGTTGTTAATTCCTCCTCACGCCTCTCTGCAGTTATACCATGAGATCCATTAGAAATTGACCTATGCGTATTAGCTCTTGGGGCTAAAGACCCTGCGTGGGGCCTTCCCGCACTTTTCGCCCCTCAGCCAGCTCCTCCACAGCTGACTCCTCCCCAGGCCTTTGTTCCTCAGGAGCCAGACGCTCAGCAACAAGGTATATAGACTTTTATGTTTGCCCAGGGGCCCATCGGCCTCGCACCAACAACTATCAATGTGGTTACGCCCCTGACTTCTTTTGTGCTTCCTGGGGCTGTGAGACCACCGGTAATGCCTACTGGAATCCCTCCTCTTCCTGGGATTATATCACCGTCAAAAAGCAGTTTCCCCTTCGAGCTCCTTCATCCCCTTACGCCCCCACAACCCCCCACTGACCCTCAGTGTAAAAACCAGTGGTGCAACCCCCTGTTGATTTCATTCACCAAAGCTGGAAAAAAGGTTTCCTGGGCTCAGTCCAGGGGATTTGAGTGGAGACTTAGACTTTACACATCTAGAAAAAACATTAGACTCACATTTAAAATCAAGTTAATTAAAAGCCTCCCCAGAGGTCCTACGGTCGCAATAGGTCCTAACCACGACCTACACCCACCTCGACCTCACGGTCCCTCCAGGGACCTACCCTCCTCCCCAACTGTGTCCCCTCCTCTGCTCAGCACCTCCCTATACCAACCTACCCTGCCCGAGGGGCCCCCCTCCTCTGCAGAACTAATTCTCTCCTTAGTCAACGCCTCTGTCAGGACCATCCGAGAGGCCAACAACTCAGAATATCAAGAGTGTTGAGTATGCTACTCCCCCCGGCCTCCCTTCTATAAAGGCGTCGCTACTTTTGGTGAGTCATTATTTACTAACGACACCAGCAAACTCAGATGGGGCCTAGAGACCCATGATGGCCTAACACTCAGCCAAGTCACAGGCCTAGGCCTTTGCCTTCTTAGCCCAAGAATGCTCCCTCCCGCACCCTTAAAAAAATATGTAATCAGTCAATTACTGTCAACTCCACTTTTCAGTATATTCAGGCATCTAACACCTCTTATTTTGCTTGTTCTTCCGGCCTTACCCCGTATGTAGTCTCTGCAACGTTTCTTGAGCATAGAGAATACTGTGTTTTAGTCATGCTCTTCCCCAGGCTCACACTACATCCTGCTAATGAGTTACTTCAGTTTTGGGAGCGCGGCACCACAATGCCCCGGGTAAAGAGAGAACCCATCACGGCCATAACACTCGCAGTTGTTCTAGGCCTTGGTGCCACAGGGGCTAGAACAGAAATAGCCTCTCTAGTCACCTCCAACCAGCAATACCTACAGCTCTCTGCAGCCATCAATAATGACCTCTGAGAGCTACAGCAGGGCCTAAAATATCTTAAGGAGTCCCTCGCTTCACTCTCTGAGGTAGTATTACAAAATAGAAGAGGCTTAAATTTAGTGTTCCTCCAAGAGGGAGGCTTGTGCGCAACACTCAAAGAAGAATGCTGCTTCTACGCAGACAAAACAGGCCTGGTAGAAGATAGCATTAAAAAAGTTAGACAAAGCCTTGAAAATAGAAAGAAACAGAGGGAACAAAGTGAGGCATGGTATCAAAATTGGTTTTCTACATCCCCCTGGCTATCCACATTGCTTCCCAGTGTCTTGGGGCCGTTTGTAGGTTTTTTGTTGCTTCTCACTTTTAAGCCTTAGGCATTCAAAAAACTAACCAACTTTGTCAAGTCGCAGGTAGACGCAGCCACACAAAAATCGGTCTCCGTGTTTTACCAACGGCTAGAACAAAGAGGCTCCAGAGAAAACCTCCATACAGAGTCTCCCCATTCAGCCACAGAGGGTCTAAATTTCTCAGACCTCGCCTCAGACATAAAACGCAGTTGGTTCCAAAGGCTGTGGAGACGCCCATGACGGGATTATCGCGATGCTGTGTACCAGGTGCACACCCCGCCAGCTGTGAGGTTACTCCATGACGGGAATATTGTAGGTCCATGCCCGGGGGCACACTTCATAATCAGAAGTGCCAGAGCTAGATGCCACCTACATAGCCTAAGACAGAGGCCTCACCTTCACATTAATCGCCAAATCTTATATTTGGGGTGCTGGTCGCAGAAGCACATCGCGTAGCCTAAGACAGGCTCTCCACCAACTTATATAAACCTCCCTCATATTAATAAGGAGAGGGGGAGATGTTAGAGGCAAGGACCCTCAAAGACCCTCAACTCCCCTATGACTCGTCCTATACACGGACTTCGCCCTGGAAAATTCCAGCTATAGCTCCGAGAAGAATGCAGTCCATGACGTGCTGACCACAGGATACTCCAGGGTGTGCTGACTGCAATTGTTCCCGACCACCTGCCAGGTTGGAGATGAGTAACCAGTCACAAACAGGATACCGATAAGACGCTGATTGGGGCTGATTAACCCAGACCCAAGCCTCATCGTCAACACTCTATTTCTTTGCTTCTACTTCCTTGTTTCTGTATGCTTATAAAACCTACTAAGAATCTAAGTAAAGTAGACCTTGACAATCATTCGCTTGGTCTCGTTTCTTTCTCTCGCTCATCTCTTTCAGGCACGGTCCCCCTCGCCCCCGCGAGTAACAGAAGGTCCCGCGGGCCAGGACAGCCCTTTCCGTCTGACAAGCCCTCTCCCATATCACCCTCTTTGCCTCTGCGTGGTAGGTGGGAGCATCCCCACTTTACAGACTGGGAAACTGAGGCCTGGAAAGGTGAAAGCACTTGCCCAAGGACACCCAACCGGGGATCATCCCCTTGCTCTCCATAGAAAGAGGGGCCTTGGGAGTGTGGGGGGCGTTGGGGGGTTGGGGCTGAGGGTAGAGTCCCAGACTCTGGTGCAGGCACCAGGAGGTCCAGGAGCCCAGAAGGAGGTTCCCATGGTCAGGGAGGTTCCTTGATGGTGGCCTCAGCCACTGGGGACCAGGGGCTTCTCCTCCCTAAGGGCCCTGAAGAGGGAGCCACACTAGGGGGCTGAGGGGTTCCCAGGAGTGCTCACCATTAGCAGCCTGCCCTCCCACTCGTCCCATGTGATCCGGGCCAGGAGAGAGTGTGGGGACCACCAGACAGGAGGGCCCAGCGGGGAAAGAGCCCACACTACGCTGGGGCCGCAAGCCTAGCATCTCGTCTCATTCTCACGCAGTCCTGCAACAGAACTGCTGTCCCACTTCACAGAGGCTCCAGGATGTGAGCGACAATCACAGGTCAAACGCACACCTGGTCAGTGTCTGAGCGAGGGTCGAAGCCGGGGCTGTCTGGTCCCGAGGCCCACGCTGCCCCGGTCCTCCAGCACAGGGGGGACAGTCGGTCTGGGGACTCTGGAGCCACAGAGCTCTGGCCTGTGTGTGCTCCGTGCACAGCACTGCCCAGTGCGCACACCCACCAGACAGCACCCAGAGGGACAGGCCGGTCCCAGAGCTCCTCGTCCCGGGAAGTCACTCCAGAAGCCTCAGGACTCCAGCCCTTCTGGAGCTGGCCCCACTGCCCAGCTCCCTTCCTCCAGCTCCCACAGCCCCTCGCCACGCAGCGTCTGCAACGTCGGGGGTCTCCCTGCTCCACAGCTGGCCCACGTGTGTGTTGATGACAGTGCAGGGAGGTGACGGGACACAGGGCGGGGAGGAGCCTCAGGGAGCTGGCTCCACATGCGTCTTCTCTGCAGGGCTTCCGGGCACACAACTGAGGAACAAGAATGGCCACACGACGTGGAGAGAAGGCTTTAAGGAAAGAGAAGGGAGAACATTAGGACAAACCTGTAGGAGTAGAGCCCCAGCTTAGCCCTCCTGTTCTCTTCCTCCTGTTGAGCATGTTCCCTGAGCTGCCTGAGACGCCCCTCCTCCGTGACGCCCTCCATGACTGCGGGAGGCCTGGCAGGCTTCCCCCGCTGAGCTCCCTGCCCCACCGTGGGTTCCTCTGTTGGTGCACTCGTCACATGTCACTCTGGGTGGCACGGTCACCCCCAGAGTCGCCGCCCTCACTGACACCGAACACCTCAAAGGAAGGCACAAGGGTGGTCTGTATCTTGTCTGTCCACAAGTTCCTAATGCCTATCACAGCACTGGGCAAATAGAGAAACTAAAACTGTACTTGCTGAGAAGAGGTCCAGAAAGGCACAGGGACTTGTCACAAGGAGGCCACACAGGAGACAGCCAGGCCTTCCCCGGCTCCCATCTCCCCCGGGCTCCTGGCCCCACACCTGTGCCCAGGGCCCTCCTCCAAGCCCTGTGGCCTGGGCTGCCCCTCCCAAGGCCTCCAAGACCCTCAGCCCCAACTCCTCATTCTGTGCCCAGGGTGATGCCTGGGACAGGGCGGGACTCAGCTGTTGTGGAGCGGTCAGGTCAATGGATGGACGGATGGAGACGTCCGTCCCAGCCTCGCATGCCACGAGCTATGTCAGGAGCTTCTGGGGGAGACAAACTCGAGCCTGCATCAAAGAGAAGATAAAGCAAGGGGACAGTGCAAGCCCTTGGGCGTCCCGTCTCCAGCCCCGCCAGCAGCCCACCCTCAGGACTGAAGAGGAGGAGCAGAGGCGAAGTGGAGAAGACGCAGCCGTGCAGTGCTGGGGCCTGGGACATTTCCACTCGGCCTAGAACATAAACCACTGCTGTCCCAGCTTACAGAACAATCCAACGCCTAGTCAGTGCGGAGTGGACACCCTCACCCCTCCCTCGCCCTGCTGGGATGGGAGGGGAGGGATGGGTGAGTGCAGAGAGAGGCCAGAGCTAGGACAGAGGAGGAACCAGGGACAGGATGGTCTGTGTGCCCACGATGTGGCAATTCCCACCCCTTTGAAAATGTTCCATCCAGGGTTTGAAAATGAGAAGCAAAGGCCATAGGACCTGGGTGTGGGGCTGCTCTCCTCCAGGCGAGGCTCCCCGCCATCTACGCTGCGGCCCTGACCCTTCATCTTCCTCCCCTGTCCCGGCCAGGCGCGGTCTGCAGCCTCACCGCACCGCAGCCCCGCACCCCCGCATCCCTGTGCCCTGCAGGGTCTCAGGCTGCACCCACCCCTCCCACTCACAAGGTGGAAGCGGCTGTGGTAGGGGCTGGCCAGGGCCCAGCCCTCAGAGCCAGCTCCGTGGCGGCTCTCGCAGGACCACGACGGCCAAGTGTTGCTGGGCTGGCGCAGCAAGCTGGCCAGTTTGGCAAGGGCACCTGGCAGGGGACGTGCCAGGGCTTCCGTGCCAACCCCAAACCAGTCCTGCAGGCATTCTCGGATGCTTTCCTCGAGGGCCCGTGAGGCCTGTAGACACAGCCCCCTCTCCCGGAGGCATCCTATCATCCGTCTCTCTCCCCACTCACCCCATATTGACAAAATGTCACCATGGTCCTTATTTACACCAGGAAGGACTTGATCAGATAGAGGAGGGTCCTGAAATCTGGCATGGTGCGACTGGTCATAGCCGTCACTGGGGAACATCCCAGAAGCAGAAGAAACGAGAGAGCTCAGCACACAGAGCTTGCGCAGAGAGTGGCGGCATGCAGGGGCAGAGGACCTCCCAGCTGTGCCCACCCACAGCCTTCCTGCCCAGTCCACAGCACCCCAGCTCCCAGGAGCCCCTGGGAACTCTTGTAGGCTGCTGTGAGCAGGCAGGGGACATCATATCCCCCTTTTGTACAGAAGGAGAAAGTGCAGCCCATGGAACAATTTGCTCAAGATGTCACAGCTGGACGTTGGCAGAGGGACTCGGGCTCAGGCCTCCAGACTCGCCACCCAGTGACCCTCCTGTGCTCCCGAGCCCCTCAGAGGAGCCCCAGGCCCTCAATCGGGAAGAGACAGAGGTGGGGAGGGGTGGAAGCGACAGGACAAGGGGAGACAGAGGGGAGGGAGGAGGATGCAGTCTAGAGATCAGAGGAGTGGTCTGGGAACCAGGCGAGCCCAGCTGTGTGTACCGTCTGTAGGATTCTGGAGCACATGCATCGGATGTCCTCTTTATTCCAGAGGAACAAAAAAAGAACTAAAATCTGAAAGCAAAGCCAGCTGTCTCTCCTGGTCAAGGTCTCCCCCGGCCCAAGCCCACCAACCAGGGCTGAGAAGGCCAAATACACCCCACCCCCAAGTCCTGCCAGCCGGCCTCCTCCCAGCACTTCCTCTCTGCCCTCCCCTGAGCTGGCTCCCTTCCTAGGGTCCCCCTCAGGGCTGGCCCTGCTTACTGAGGGGGCTGACTTACTGAACTTGATGACATAGTTGATGAGGATGCTGTCCTGGGAAAGGCTCAAGTAGTCATGGCAGCCCAGAGCCTCAGGGAAGCTCAGGAAGCCGTGCACACCTGTGGGGTCACAGACCATCGCGTGCAAGACAGCAAGGGACCTCAGGGAGGCTGTCTGACCCCTTGGGTTCCAAGTGAGGACACAGAGTGCCTCAGCAAGTTAGAAAGGTCTTCAAGGAACTTGGACCTCCTGATTCCAAGTCTGCTGTGACTCTTCAGTGGACTCTGTAACCATGACAGATCACCAGTCGCCGAACATGAGCACTTCTAGATGCTGCCCTGAAGTTCTGAGTGATATCAGCTCCCACCATCCTCCCGGAGAGCTCTCACACTGAGCTTGCCCACACCGTATCTGGGTAGGGGACAATCTGAGTCCAGGAAAGGCCCCGTGTTACACCCTTCACAGGTCAAGCCAGTAACAAGTCACACAAGTCCCAGCCCTCAGATCTTAGGCTCTTCATGAGCCTTCTGGGGACTTGGGCCCTTGTCTTTCAGAATGATGCCATTGTCCTACATTTGGTGCTTAAAGCCATTGTGCCCTGTTGTCACCATCCCAACACTCTGTCCTGCACCATCCAGAGCTGGGAGTCTCTGCTGCCTCCAGTCCTGGTTGTGGAGCTTGTTCAAAATAGGGCTGCTCAGACCCCGGCCCAGACATGATGTCTGAGGACTTCCCTCCCTCGGCAAACCGTGAGTTCCGGGGTGCTGATCGGTGTTATCTGGAGCGCCATGGCTCCCTGCGATACCACAGTGCTGCCCAAAGCAGAGGAGGCAGGCAGGAACCACCTGTCTGCTTCTCCAACTCTTCTCGGGCTTTGAAAAACCCAAATGTATCCCAAGGGCAGGGCCCTGAGGCCAGAATTGGCTTGGGCAAGGGGGCCCTCCAGGTACCCTCCCTTCCTTCTTCTTCACCATCCCTGCCCCATGAACAAGACCTCAAGGTCTCATAAAGCAATTGCCCTCCCAGCACAAGCATGCAGCCCTTCTGCTCACTGGTCTGTGGTCGTCCTCCTGAGTCACCACAACAGCGGAATCATCACCTGTGTCTTCACTGTCTCTGTCTGGGGCACTAGACAAAACACAGACATGCAGCTTGATGTCAGCTTCCTCCCTCCTCCCTGTTGCTTCAAGAGACAGAAGACAGACGGTTGGGAGGAGTTCCAGGCGCAGTCCTGGTCTTCGAAGGCCAGGTGGCATCTCCAAAGGTGTCTTAGCCACCCCTCTGCCTCCCAACTTCACTGAGATCCACAGCCTAGAAGGAAAAGTGCCCTGAAACAGTCCTCTCAGTCTCCCGTGGCTGTCCACACCACCCCTCTCCAGCCAATCTGCGCTCCCACTGTCTGTGCATCTCGGCCTGCAGACCTTGCCCCTGCCCTTCTTCACTGTGAGCTTCTCTCCTAGTGCATGGCGACACCCTCCTTCCCTGCCTTTGGTTGGTCTCCTCCATGAGACCCGTCCCAGGCCCTGACCGATCCCTCCCTGCATGCCTGCCCGACATCGCCGCGCACTGGTTTCAGCAACTTAGTGCACAGCCTGGTATCGTTTCCCCACAGGAACAGCCTCACCTTCCTGCCCACCCGTGAGCTCGTTAAGAGCAGGCCCGAGTCTTCCTCACGTGGGTCTCAGTGTCCAGCACTGCGCCGCGCACACAGCAAGTGTTTAACACACGCCCGTGACTGCAGGCGGGGCCTGCTCCTCAAGGCAACAGCCACAGACAAACCTCCGTAAAGCCATCTGCGTTGCAGGCGCTGATCCAATCACACCATGTACATGTGTGCTCGTGGAATCCTCACTAAAATCCCTACAGGTAGGTAATACTTGTACCTCCATTTTTCAAATGAGGAGACAGAGGCACAGAAATGGGTGTATTTGCCCAAGGTTGCACAGGTCGTAAGAGACAAAGCCAGGATTTGAACCCACTGGGTTTACTTTGAGTTTAAAACAGTGATTTTAACTACTGGCCTGGACCGTCTCCCGGAGAAAGGAGATCACTAGGAAAGAGCAAGTCCTGGAGCCTCAGGCCCTCACCCATCCCACTCACCTCCACGGACCACCCACCCATGAAGGCCTCCAAGGCTGACACGATTGTCACTTTATCCTCAGATTTTATCATTTCTTTAAGTAGGTGGAATATAGGGTACTTGCATAACTTACCCATCAAAAGGGTGTGTAGACAAGAGAATCACAGGTGTGTGTAAGTGGCAGGTAATAAGCAGGAGTGAATCGTGCTCACAGCCACTGATGCCAGGGACTGGCTACATCAGGGTCCTTCAGGACGGAGAGAGGAAGGAGGAAGGCAGAGAACCAGTGTCTGTCCAGCATTTGCCATGGGCCAGACATGATGCCACAGGCTTTTCCTTGGCCCTCCCCTGCCCCTGCATTTCCTAGGCCAGCACACCATGCTTGTCAGTGCATCTCCTTTCAAAGCTGTGGGTCCCCACAGAAGGAAGGAAGTCAGTCCCAGGCTAAGCGAGTGGAAACCAAAGGGGCAGGGTGGCCAGTTGCTGTAGCCTTGCAGATCAATTTCACTGTGGGCAGAGTCCTCGTGAACTACTTTGTGTCTTCTCTACAAGGATGGAAGGCCCCCGCCATGGGAACTTAGGCCCCCTCCTGTCCAGGGAGACAAAAGTGGCCCTGAGTACACAGACACACACACACACACACTCACACACACACACACATACACACACCCCTGGGGCTAGGGAAAGGTGTTCACTTAGGAGGTAGAAAGCCCTCAGGGCAAAGGTGTGGCTCCCGACAGAGACAGAATGTGACTGGCTGACTCTGTCACTCATTTGTAGGGAGACCAAGGCCATCAGACCTGGGAGGACTGAAACCAGGGCCCCTAGGCATGGCTGAGGAAACTGAGGCATGAAGCCGTGATAAGGCTGGTGCTTAGCTATAAGGAAAACAGGAAAATAGAAGCCAGGAACTCACACCCCCCTCCAGTGGGAGAAAGACAGTGGCCAACAAATTAAACACAAGGAAGGCATCGCCCTTTTGCACAATGTCAATGGTCATCTTCCCACTCCACACCACAGGAGTCCTGGCATTTCCCACAAGCTGGTGGAGAGGCTTGAACCTTCTGCCCTTTTCTCAGAGTTTAGGGGAGCAACAAAGGCCTTTCACCCCAGGAAACATATAAGATGTGTCCAGCTGACTTCATGGGGTCCCACTCTGTGCCCAGAATCCAGGCATGTGTCTGTTCCAGGGAAGCCTTAGGTGTGCACAGCTAAGGTCACCATGTGAAAGATGCCTGTGATGTGTGGAGGTGGTGACCCACCTGACCAGGGGAAGCTGTCACCTCTGGAGCAGAGAGAAAGGGCAAGCCCAGGATGCTTCTAGCCCTACAGCAGTCACCTGCTTGAATAGCATATCTGTGATCTCATCCAGCTGGGATTCCAAGTTCACACCTCTAGAGCCCCTGAGGGCCAGAGCATTCAGGACAGGGCAGATACACTGTGTGCTTAAGGACAGTCAGGATGCAGGACCCCTCCGCAGCCTTAAGGAAAATACTCTGCAATCTACTTTTTCTGATATGAATATAGCCAATACAGGCTTTTGTTTGAGAAGTGTTAGCATGTGTATCTTTTTCTATACTTTTACTTTTAACCTATTTGTATCTTTACCTTTTAAGTGCATTTCTTATAGGTATCTGTTTGCCAATCACTATCTTTTAATTGGGATATTTAGATCATTGACATCTTTTTTTTTTTTTTTTTTTTTGAGACAGAGTCTCGCTTTGCTGTCTGGGCTAGAGTGAGTGTTGTGAGGTCACCCTAGCTCACAGCAACCTCAAACGCCTGGGCTCAAGCAATCCTCCTGCCTCAGCCTCCCAGAGTGCTAGGATTACAGACGTGAGCCACCACTAATCATTGACATCTAACGTATTTATTTATGTGTCTAAGTTTAAGTCTACCATCTTGGTATTTGTTTTCCATTTGCCTCAATTCTTTGTTCCCCTTCCCATCTCTCTCAGTCTTTTTAAAAAAATGTATTGAATATTTTTAATAATTCTACTTTATATCCTTCATTGGCTTATTTGCTATAGCTCTTTGTGCTAGCACACATCTTTAACTTATCCCAGTCAACCTTCAAGGGATATTATACTACCTTATGGATAGTAAAAATAGGCATGCTTATACTGTAAGGATACTTTGTGCTATTGTCATACATTTTACTTCCACATGTTACAACTCCACAATACATTGTTACATTTGTTGTTCAGTTTTCTGTTTTTGAGACAAGGTCTCACTATGTTGCCCAGGCTGGCCTAGAACTACCAGGCCCAAGCCATCCTCCCACCTAAGCCTCCTGAGTAGTGGGATTACAGGCATGTGCCACCACATCTGGCTTAATTTTTGTTTAAACACTGATCTTTTAGAGAGATTTAAAAAATAAGAAAATATATATATTTATCCACATAGGTACCATTTCTGCTTCTCTTCCTTCATTTGTATAAGTCTGTATATTATTTCCAACTGGTGTCATTTTCCTTCTGCCCGAAGGACTTCCTTTAATATTTCTTAGAGTATGGATCTACTGATGAACAATTCTCTCAGCTTTTGTATGTCTGAAAACGTTTTTATTTCCAATTCATTTCTGAAAGATATTTTCATGGGGTTTAGAATTCTAGGAGAGCCTAGGGCCATACCACCCTGAATGCGCCCGATATTCTCTGATCTCGGAAGCTAAGCAGGGTCGGGCCTGGTTAGTACTTGGACGGGAGAATTCTAGGAGACAGGACAGCGGCCTAATGGTGAGCTAGAAGCAGCTTGCACACGCTGCTGTCAAGCAGAGGATTGAATGTTGCAAGTAGATGCCCACCTACACATGGACCCTCTTGGAGACAGCAGTATAAATCATTAGAGAAATGATGCGAGACACTCAGAGTGAAGGAGTCAGGAATGGGGAGACCCACCTGCCAAGATCGGAAAGTACCCGGGGGGAGACACCCATACATGGGGAAGGGATAAAGGAGAGAGTCCCAGGACCCCAGGCTCTATGCACAGACATTGCGACTTGAGCTGTTCGGGACCCCTCAGCACCACCGTGGGCCTCCATAATGATCAGAGAACTGGTTGGAAACTGGATAGTAAAGTTGCATCACAGAGCTAGCTCGCAGGGACCAGGGCCTCTGTTCTTGGGTCACCACAGCTGAAACGACTTTGAGCTCTTGGGTCCAGAGAACCCAGACAACACCGGTATCAACTTTGCTGCAGCTGCCCCACATTGCCCCTTGCCAGGATGGGGAGGGAGCAGGAAGAGCACATGCTCTCACATGCATGTGACTGGGAACCAAGCACACCACTCACCATGAACTCAGACAGAGTGTGCCATGCTGCCACTTGAGAGGTCCACAGTAGCAGCCCCAGTGGGATGTGTGTGAAGAGAAACCCAGCTGTCCAGTAGCCCAGTCCACACAGCCCCATGTGCCAACCAGCCCAAGAGGCCCCCAACCCTGTGTGCCACAGCACTGAAATCCACAGCCCCAAGAACTTGTGTGCTGTGTGGAGGTCTAAGCCCCCAGAAACCTGCATACTGACCTAAGGAGCAAGCCCTATGGCCCCACATGCCATCCTGAGGTCCACACCCCCATGCACCTGCACACCCACTCACTGTGGGCTGAGCCACAACCACACTGACCCATGTGCCAAATGGGCATCCACACCCCTGTGGATGAGCCTGCCAGCCAGAGAGCCATGTCCCTGCAGCACCACACTATGCCACACCTCTGGTCAGGCTCTCCACAACAGACTCACTAGCTCCAAGCCGCTCTCCACAGCATACCACCATTACACCTAGACCTGGGTTGAGTGGATATCCACACCCTTGACAACTACAGCCACTGCCTAGATAGCTTCACCAAGCAGCCACTGCCACTGCTACGGGGAGACACAGGTGGAGCAATGTCTAGCAATGCTCACCTCTAGGGAGAAGGACTCACCCAACCCTCAGCCCAGGCTTCCAACAATGGCCTAGGGACGAACCTACCACTCCACACAAAGATCCTATGACAACCACAGGGGAATGGAACAACATAGAACAGGTACATTACAAAATTGTAGTTCAGGCCGGGCGCTGTGGCTCACGCCTGTAATCCTAGCTCTTGGGAGGCCGAGGCGGGCGGATTGCTCAAGGTCAGGAGTTCAAAACCAGCCTGAGCAAGAGCGAGACCCCGTCTCTACTATAAATAGAAAGAAATTAATTGGCCAACTGATATATATATATAAAAAATTAGCCGGGCATGGTGGCGCATGCCTGTAGTCCCAGCTACCCGGGAGGCTGAGGCAGAAGGATCACTCGAGCCCAGGAGTTTGAGGTTGCTGTGAGCTAGGCTGACGCTACGGCACTCACTCTAGCCTGGGCAACAAAGTGAGACTCTGTCTCAAAAAAAAAAAAGTTATAAAAAAAAAAAAATTGTAGTTCAGCCATCCCTGTCCTACTGGATCAATATTCTGGAAATAAGACATAGAGGTGTCATCTGGTGACCTTGCCTTCTTCTCACTAAACAGGACAGTCTCTGCAAAGGAGAATAGGAGCACTGCAAACCTATCTGTCCTGAACTGAGAGAAGAGGTTTCAGATGAAAAGAAACCAGCAAAAGAATTGACAACATGAAAAAACAAGCTAATTCAACCCCCTCAAAGGATCACAATAGACCTACAGCAACAGACCCCAATCAAAAGGAAATTGTCGAAATGTCAGAAATAGAATTCAGAATATGCATGTCAAATAATATGAATGGGGTTTAATAGAAAGTTCAAAGCCAATACAAAGCCAAAAAAGTATTTCAGGACATGAATGAAAAAAATGAAAAAGTCACTATAGAGATAGACACATAAGAAATGATATAACAGAATTTTAAAAAATAAAGGAGTCAGAAATACAGCAGAAAGCTTCAACAACAGACTAGAGTCTAGGCCAAACAGAAGAAAAAATTTCAGATCTTGAAGATAAGGCTTTCAAATTAACCCAGTCAGGCAAAGATGCAGAAAAAAGAATTAAAAAGAATGAACAATCACTCAGAGAAATATAGGACTATATAAAGAAAACCAATATACAAATTATAGGTATCATTGAGAGAGAAGAAAAAGCAAAAAGCATGGAAAACATGTTCAAATAAATTATTGAAGAAAACTGGTATTGCCAAAATTCAGATATCTAGATACAAGATGGTCATTAAACACTGGGAAGATTCATAGCAAAGAGGACATCTCCAAGACACCTCAGCATCAACCTGGCCAAGTCAAAATGAAGGAGAAAAATTCTACAAGGTGAAAGTCATAACTAATCTACAAAGGAAAATCCATCAGGCTAACAGCAGACCTCTCAGTGGAGACTTTACAAGCCAGAAGGGATTGGGGCCCCATTTTTAATCTTCTTAAACAGAACAACTGCTAGCCAAGAATTTTGTATCCTGCAAAACTAAGTTTCATAGGTGATGGAGAAACATTCTTCTATACAAACACTAAGGCAATTTGTCACTACTAGACCTGCCCTACAGGTAATACTCAATAGTGTATTATACATGGATCAGCACAACAGACACCCACCACTGTAAAAACACTAAAAATTAAAGTTCACAGCTCTTATAAAACAATAGTAAAGGAGGGAAAATAAAACAAAAATGTATCATTCAACATGACAAACAGAAGTGTAACCCACATATCAATACTAAAACTGAATGTGAACAGTCTTAATGCTACAATTAAAAGACATAGACTGGATAAAAAATCAGTGCCCAAATATATGTTGTTTCCAAGAAACCCATCTAATTCTCAAGGATATCATGTATCTTCTCAGACCACAATGGAATAAAATTAGAAATCAATTCCAAGAGAAACTCTCAAATCCACACACTGTCATGTGTTGAGAAATATGATTGACGAATTAACCAAATGTGGCTGATAAGACCATTATTTTATTGTATCACCCAATATTGCTATATTAAAGACAGAAGCAGGAGTTTGCAGGGTTTTTCCCTGAAGGAGTATGTGAACTCAGTGGTTTGCTTATCAGAGGCTGCTATCAGGGGAGGGCTTTCATGGCTCAGGTAGGGATGTTTTCCAGGAAGGCTTCCTGGTATCTCAGAATCTGTGAACCTCCTTATTTCTTGAAAGGCAAGGCAGTGTAAATATGGCCCACATGATGGGAGCTGGAGACAATGAGTGCACTTTGCCCAGAGACATGCCCCTGTGGTTATAAACAACCTGTTTTGTAGAGATGGGCTTCTGCTCTCTCCTGACTGTCTGCCTTTAAGTCCACAACAACTAGATCAAAGAAATATAGGGTCACTATACCTCTTTTGTTATACTTTTGTTAATTGATAACTACCTCTTGGAACTTAGAAGTTAGTCCCTGAAAGACTTTATACCTGTTTGTTCACCTAGATAGATTAGAATTTGTTAGAAGCCCTTTGAGAGGACTTTTGACCCTAACCCGCTACCTGTGTAATCCTGTTCCTATAGCAACTGCATTCCCTGATATGTAAATGTGTCACTATGGCAACTGGTAATTGATATCTGTGATTATAAAAACCTATGTGAATCTAACCATATTGCTGGACATTCACGGTGGTATGTCCAAACTCCTGAGTAACCCTGCTGTTATCTGATCTTTTTATATAAAACTATAAACTGTACCTTAGTCTCTGTGTATTCTTTTCTTTTCTATCAATTTTCTTATCCTCTGTGGCAAACCCTATCTAAGGGACCTGGCTTCGCGGGGAGAAGTAGCTAATATCCTCGTGGGCCTGCCACTCCCCCGCAGTCATGAAAATTAAACAATCTACTGCTGAATGAGCCTTGAGTCAATGATGGAAGTAAGATGGAAATCAAAATTTCTTTGAACTGAATGACAGAGGGGACACAAACTTTCAAAACATATGGGATACAGCAAAGGCAGTGCTAAGGGGGAAATTTCATAACCTTAAGTGCTTACATCAAAAAGACAGAAAGATCACAAATTATCAACCTGATATCACATCTCAAGAAACTAGAAAAAGAAGAACAAATCAAACCCAAAGCCAGTAGAAGAAAAGATAAAAATCTCAGAGTGCAACCGGCTCCATAAGCAGGAAAACATTTTTTATAATTTTTTTTCTTATAGGTCTCTCATGTTTCAAGTTCCCAAGCCAATAACATTTATTGACCAGAACTTTGTAACTTTTTTTTTTTATTTCAGCATATTATGGGGGTACAAATGTTAAGGTTAAGTGTATTGCCCATGCCTCCCCTCTCCCTTTGAGTCAGAGCTTCAAGCGTGACCATCCCCTATACGATGCACATCTCACTCATTATGTTTGCATATACCCATCCACTCCTCCCTGCTCCCACCTGCCTGACACCCGATAAATGTTATTCCTATATGTCCACATAGGTGTTGATCAGTTAATACCAATTTGCTGGTGAGTGCATGTGGTGCTTGTTTTTCGATTCTTGGTATACTTCATTTAGTAGAATGGGTTCCAGCTCTAGCCAGGAAAATACAAGAGATGCTATATCACCATTGTTTCTTAGACCTGAATAGTACTCCATGGTATACATATACCACATTTTATTAATCCATTCATGAATTGATGGGCACTTGGGTTGTTTCCACAACTTTGCAATTGTGAATTGTGCTGCTATAAACATTCTAGTGCAGGATTCTTTTTTGTAGAGTGTCGTTTGTTCTTTTGGGTAGATGCTCAGTAGTGAAATTGCTGGATCAAATGGTAGATCTACTTGTATTGCTTTAAGGTATCTCCATATTGCTTTCCACAGAGGTTGAACTAGTTTGCAGTCCCATCAGCAGTGTGGGAGTGTTCCTATCTCTCCACATCCATGCCAACATTTATTGTTTTGGGACTTTTTGATAAAGGCCATTCTTACTGGAGATAAGTGATATCTCCTTGCAGTTTTGATTTGTATTTCCCTGATGATTAGAAATATTGAGCATTTTTTCATGTTTGTTGGCCCTTATTCTGTCTTCTTTTGAAAAGTTTCTGTTAATGTCCTTTGCCCACTTTTTGATAAGGTTTTTGATTTTTTTCTTGCTGATTTTCATGGATTCTAAATAGATTCTAGTTATCAGCCCTTTATCAGATGTGTAGCATGTGAAAATTTTCTCCCAATTTGTAGATTGTCTGTTTGCTCTTGTGACTGTTTCTTTGGTTGTGCAGAAGCTTTTTAGTTTGATCAGGTCCCATTTATTTATTTTTATTGTTGCTGTGATTGCCTTTGGGGTCTTCTTCATATGTTCTTTGCCTAGGCCAATGTCTAGAAGAGTATTTCCAACTTTTTCCTCTAGAATTCTAATAGTTTCATACCTTATGTTTAAGTCTGTTACCCAGAGTGAGTTGATTTTTGTGAGAGGTGATAGGTGTGGATCCTGCTTCAGTCTTCTACAATGTGGCTATCCAGTTTTCCCAGCACCATTTATTGAATAAGGATTATTTTCCCCAGTGTATGTTTTTGTCTCGTTGAAGATTAGATGGCTATATGAGGATGGTTTCATATCTGGGTTCTCAGTTCTGTTCCACTGGTCAATGTCCCTATTTTTGTGCCAATACCAAGCTGATTTAATTACTACAGCTTTGTAGTATAGTTTGAAATCTGGCAAATTGATACCTCCCATTTTGTTTTTATTACTTAGAATTGCTTTTGATATACGAGGTCTTCTCTGGTTCCATACGAAGCACAAAATTATTTTTTCTATATCTGTGGAAAATGATGTTGGTGTTTTAATAGGGATTGCATTGAATCTGTGGATCACTTTGGGTATTATAAAGATTTTAACATTGTTGAGTCTGCTGACCCACGAGCATGGTATGGATTTCCATCTGTTTACATCCTCTGCTATTTCCTTCCTCAGTGTTTCATAGTTCTCCCTGTAGAGGTCTTTTACTTCCTTAACTATATTCCTAGGTACCTTATTTTCTTTGTTGCTATTGTGAAGAGTATTGAGTCTTTGATTTGGTTCTCAATTTGACTGTTATTGGTGTATAGGAATGTCTCTGATTTGTGAGTATTGATTTTGTATCCTGAGATTTTACTAAATTCATTTATCAATTCCAGGAGTCTCTTGGTTGAATCCTTGAATTTTTCTAAATATAATATCATATCATCAGCAAAGAGTGAGAATTTGATCTATTCTGCTCCCATTTGGATGCCTTTAATTCTACTTTCATGTCTGATTGCTATAGCCAGGACTTCCAGCACTATGTTGAATAGAAGTGGAGATAATGGACAACCTTGCCTGGTTGTGGCTCTAAGTGGGAATGCTTTCAATTTTCCCCCATTCAGTATGATGTTAGCTGTGAATCTGTCATATATGGCTTGTATCATTTTTAAGTAAGCCCCTTCTATGCCTATTTTATTAAGTATTCTTATCATAAAAGTGTGCTGAGTTTTGTCAAATGCTTTTTCTGCATCTATTGAAAGGATTACATGGTCTTTGTTTTTGCTTCTGTTTATGTGGTGAATTACATTTATAGATTTGCATATGTTGAACCATCCCTGCATCCCTGGGATGAAGCCAACTTGGTCATGATGGATTGTTTTCTTTTCTTTTTTTTTTTTTTAACAAAGGAAACCAGGAAAAGCTATTTTAATTTTCTATTAAACATTCTTCCAAAAGCATTATTTTATTCCATATCTTACTGAATATAAGAAATAACATTAGTATTAGAAAAACTAGGAAAAAAGATAAATGCAGATAATTAAACTCACATGAAAAAGGAAAATTATAACAAAAGACTGAGAGCTTTATAAATTTAAATATGAGATATAATTTAAAAATTGTGCATCTCTAAGCAAACTTTATTTGTTCAGTTATTTTTTAACAACTGTGTTATGACTTTAATACACTGATTTTTCAAGAAGGAAACTCAGTTTTAAAATATTTTAAAATATTTTTATTTTAAAAATAGGCCTGTGTTCAGTTACATATCCCCCCCCCCAAGCTATGATCATATTTCTTTTATTTTGATTTGGGAAGAAAATACTGTTTCTGATGGCAGGAAATGCAAAGTTTTTATGTTTTTGGTGTTTTTTTTTTTTAATCCTGGTACAGAATTTTAAGAACTATTAATGAGAGATTGATTCAGGTCATTAAGTGCACAACATTAATTACTGACTGGCTATTGGTATTGTTTCTTCCCTAGTTCTCTCCAAGGAAAACTCTTAAACTGAATTTTCAGTAGAATAATCCTTAAATATGCTTTCTAAGCAAAATAAGAGCTTTTGTTTACATAATTTTTTGGATTTTACTGTTCCTAATTTTATTCTGAAACTCAATTTTACCCCAAACCATAATTACCATACTAACTTTGTAATGCATAGTTGTATGCAATTCAGCAAAGTAGTAGTAAACCATCAGGCTCTATTCACCCAGAGCATAGGAAAAACAGGATTGGTCATACCCATTGAAAAACAAATCTATCTCACACAATTTGCCAATTTGTAGTCTCAGTCTAAATTCTGAAAATGAAATATATGGATATATATCTATATATTTCATCTTCATTTTCAAAAGTAGTCAAAGGGGAATTCTTCACAGCTTAGCTTTGGCTGGCTGAAGCTGAAGATTTTGTAACTTCATAGCCAGACCCATATTTCCAGTGATTTTCAATTTGCCTTCAAAGAAGGCTGACTGAGGATTCATTTTACCAGTCATTAAAGTCAGTAAGTCGGAGTCAGCCATTGTGATCCTGCAGTTAGCCTTCTTATCTGAGTTAGGAAGCACTGATCCTTTGCCATTCTTCACATCTACCACGCAGGTGGCTTCTTTACCCCCAGGGCCATCCTTCACCTTGAAGGCAAAAATACCACCAATTTTCTTCACAAACTGTTCCCCTTCCTCTTCAAGCTTCTTCTCAATCTCCTTAAAGACAAGATTTTCCTTAAATCCATCACCTGGAGAGCTGGTTGGAGCAGCCTCAATTTAAAGAGTTCTAAAAGAACTGGGAGCTTCGGGAAAACCATCTTGTAGATCGTTACAACCGCAGCTCCTCCAAGGCCTAAATTATGCTGCAGAGCCACCTTTGCACTAGAAACTTGCCTCTTTCCCGGATTGTTTTCTTGATAAGCACCTGGATTTGGTTAGCTAGGATTTTGTTGAGAATTTTCGCATCTATATTCATATGGGATATTGGTCTGTAGTTTTCTTTCTTTGTTGCATCCTTTCCTGGTTTTGGCATCAAAGTGATGTTGGCTTCATAAAATGAATTGGGTAGGATTCCATCCTTCTCAATGTTGTGGAATAATTTCCGCAGGTAGGCACTAGTTCTTTGTAGGTATGGTAAAATTTGGGCTGGAAACCACCTGGTCCAGGACTTTTATTTTTAGGAAGATTTTTTTTTTTGAGACAGAGTCTCGCTTTGTTGCCCAGGCTAGAGTGAGTGCCGTGGCATCAGCCTAGCTCACAGCAACCTCAATCTCCTGGGATCAAGCAATCCTCCTGCCTCAGCCTCCCGAGTAGCTGGGACTACAGGCATGCGCCACCATGCCCGGCTAGTTTTTTCTATATATATTAGTTGGCCAATTAGTTTCTTTCTATTTATAGTAGAGACAGGGTCTCGCTCTTGCTCAGGCTGGTCTCGAACTCTTGAGCTCAAATGATCTGCCCGCCTCGGCCTGCCAGAGAGCTAGGATTACAGGTGTGAGCCACCGCGCCTGGCCAGGAAGATTTTTAATTGCTATTTCTATTTCGGCTCTTGAGATTGGTCTGTTCAGGAATTCTATTTCTTCCTGGTTGAGCCTAGGGAGGCTGTGTGTTTCTAGAAAGTTGTCCATTTCCTCCTCATTTTCCAGTTTTTGCTCATAAAGGTTTTTGTAGTATTCATAGACTATATCTTGTATCTCCATGGCATCAGTTGTAATCTTTCCTTTTTTGTTCTGGATGAAGCTTATTAGAGATCTCTTTTCTGCTTTTCGTTAGTCTAGCCATAGGCATGTCAATTTTGTTTATTTTTTCAAAGAACCAACTTTTTGTTTTATTAATCTTCTGTATAGTTTCCCTGTTGTCAATTTCATTTAGTTCTGATTTGATCTTGTTAATTTCACTTCTTCTGCTGGGTTTAGGGTTGGTCTGTTCTTCTTTTTCCAGCTCTATTAGTTTATTCATTAGGTTGTCTATTTGTGATCTTTCTGACTTTTGGATATAGGCATTTATGGAAATAAACTTTCCTCTCAAGATTGCTTTAGCTGTGTCCCACAGAATTTGATAACTTGTGTCTCCATTGTCATTAAGTTCAAAGAATTTTTTGATTTCCATTTTAATTTCCTCATTTATGAAGTAATCGTTCAGCAGAAGGTTGTTTAACTTCCACATTTTTGTGTAGAAATGAGAGTTTCTATTAGAGTTGATTCCTACTTTTATTCCATTGTGATTTGAGAAGATACATGGTATAATTCCTATTTTTTCAAATTTTTTGAGATTTGTTTTGTGTCCTAGGATATGGTCAATCTTAGAGAATGTCCCATGAGCTGATGAGAAGAATATTCAGTGGATTTTGGGTAGAATGTCCTGTAAATGTCAGTCAGGCCCAATTGTTATAGAATTTTGTTTAAGTCCATTCTTTCTTTTTTTTAAGACAGAGTCTCACATTGTTGCCCAGGCTAGAGTGAGTGCCATGGCATCAGCCTAGCTCACAGCAATCCCAAACTCCTGGGCTCAAGCAATCCTTCTGCCTCAGCCTCCCGAGTAGCCTGGGACTACAGGCATGCGCCACCATGCCCGGCTAATTTTTTCTATATATATTAGTTGTCCAATTAATTTCTTTCTATTTATAGTAGAGATAGGGTCTCACTCTTGCTCAGGCAGGTTTTGAACTCCTGATCTTGAGCAATCCACCTACCTCGGCCTCCCAGACTGCTAGGATTAGAGGCGTGAGCCACCGCACCCAGCCCCATTATTTCTTTATTAACTTTCTGTTTGGAGGATCTGTCCTGTGCAGTCAGTGGGGTGTTGAAATCTCCAGCTATTATGGAGTTGCTATTTATCAATTTGTTTAGATCAAGTAAGGTTTGCTTTATGAATCTGGGTGCACCTAAGTTGGGTGCATATATATTTAAAATTATTATGTCTTCTTGTTGAACTGTACCCTTCACCATTATATAATGACCCTCTTTGCCTTTTATTATTTTTGTTGGTTTCAAAACTAAGTTATCTGGGCCAGGCATGGTGGCTCACGCCTGTAATCCTAGCACTCTGGGAGGCCAAGGCAGGTGGATCATTTGAGCTCAGGTGTTTGAGACCAGCCTGAGCAAGAGCAAGACCCTGTCTCTACTAAAAATAGAAAGAAATTAATTAGCCAACTAAAAAAATATAGAAAAAATTAGCCGGGCATGGTGGCGCAGGCCTGTAGTCCCAGCTACTCGAGAGGCTGAGGCAGGAGGATTGCTTGAGCCCAGGAGTTTGAGGTTGCTGTGAGCTAGGCTGACACCATGGCACTGTAGCCGGGGAAACAAGAGTGAGACTCTGTCTCCAAAAATAAAATAAAATAAAATAAAATAATAAAATAAAATAAAATAAAATAAAATAAAATAAAATAAAACAAAACAAAACAAAACAAAACTAATTTATCTGAAATCAAAACTGCCATGCCAGCCTTCTTTTGGCTTCTGTTTGCTTGAAATACTGATCTCTACCCCTTTACCTTTAGTGTATATGCATCCTTGCAGGTTAGGTGTGTTTTCTGAAGACAGCAGATAGTTGGCTTATTTTTTTTTTATCCATTCAGCCAGTCTATATCTCTTGAGTGGGGAGTTTGCCATTCACATTTATTGAGAGAACTGATAGGTGGGGCAAATTTCTGTTCATTCTGTTGAGTTGGACTTTGTTTCTTTGTTTTCTCTCATGAGCCATTGTGTTGTCTGGCCTTTAATCCCTAGCTTTTGTGTGAATTTACATTCATGAGTGTTTATTATGCTGATCCATGTGTAACACTGTTTTGGGTACTTCTTGGAGGGCTGGTCTTGTCTTGGTGAATTCCCTCAGTCTTTGCTTATCTGAGAATGTCTTTATTTCTCCTTCATACATAAAACTTAGTTTTTAAGGGCACAAGATTCTAGGCTGGGCATTATTCTGCTTTAGAAGAGTGAGAAGGGGGCCCCAGTCTCTTCTTGCTTGTAAGGTTTCAGTTGAGAAATCTGGCATTACTCAAATCAGCTTTCCTTTGTATGTAACTTGCTTCTTTCACCCTACAGCTCGTTGAAGGGCCTCTTTAGTTGATATTTGGGTCAGTCTGATACTACATGTTGTGGTGTCTTCCTGTTTGCGCTGAATCTCCTAGGGGTCCTTTGAGCTTCTTGTACTTGGATATCTAGCTTTTTAGCAAGGCCTGGGAAATTTTCCTCAATTATATCTTCAAATAGCTTATCCAACCCTTGCATGTTTTCTTCTTCCCCTTCCGGAATCCACAACAATCTCAGGTTAGGTTTCTTCATAAAATCCCACATTTCTTGTAAGCTTTGCTCTTGTCTCTTATTTCTCTGCTCTATCTTTGTGACTAACTTATTTAATTTGAAGGTGTTATCTTCAATCTCTGAGATTCTTTTTTTTGTTTGATCTACCCTGTTTTGGGGGCTTTCCACTGTGTTTTGTAGTTCCCTGAATAGATTCTTCATTTCCAGGAGTTTGGTTTGATTTTTCCTTAATATTTCATTTTCTTTAGTGATTTTCCCTTCTAAGTCCTGGGTTTTTTTGTGTGGTTTCTTTGTGTTGTTATCCATTTTTTCTTGCATATCATTGAGTTTTCTTACAATCCATGTTTGAAATTCTTCTGTCATTTTAGTGTTCTGAATTTGGTTAATATCCATTGCTTGAGAGCTGGTGTACCTCTTTGAGGGAGTGCTTTCCTTTTGATTCTTCATACTTTCAGAATTCTTTCACTGAGCCTTCCCAATCTGTATCAGCCATTGTTTTTTAGTTTGGGAAGTAACAGACTCTGTGTAATCTCTATTTCTGTAGGTGCTATATGATCGAGGAAGCCTCGTTGTGCGCACTTCTATGGTTTCTTGATCTGCCAATGGGTGGAGCTCTTCCACCACAGTTAGGAGGCTACTCCTGATGGGAGGGGTTACTTGTTGAGTCTATTTGTGGCCTCTTGAGGGGGTTCTTGTTCCTTGACCACGGACTTCACTGTTGACAGCTGACTGGGGGAGGAGATCCAGCCCCAGTGTTTTGATCTACTGGGTAACCTAAACCAGTCTGAAGAGCAAAGTCATTGGGCTGTCAGCTATTGATCGTTGCCAAGGCCCAGGGGATTCATCCTAGTCCAGAGGGAAAGTGGATTTTCTTGTCTCACCTTACCTGCAGAAGTGGAGCCTACCACTTTTGGTGCAAAAGATGCTGGTTAGGGGGAGGGAGTAGTTCCCTAGTCTTCCTGCCACCTCAGCACCCCAGGTCCCACAGGTGTTAGCCTCCTCATGACTAGGGAAGTGTTTAGAGTTCATCCATCAAGACAGGCCTGGTTAGTTGATCATAGATTGTGTAAGGGCAGAGCTTGTCACAAGAGTCCTTGGGCTTGGGGAAGGGATCTGCTGACACACCATATCACACCACGATGGCTGGGCTGTGGACCCCAACAATTGCAACCGCCCACCCACCCGCCCGCAGAGTGCCAACACTGGGAGCAACCGTTCAGGAGATGGCAGGTGCCAGATTGGGGAGCTGGGTCTTCAGGACACATCATTGTCTCTTTTATGTTGCCCTCCCACAGTCTCTCACCTGTTCAACCAGAGCTCTCGCTCTTACTGACCCACCCTGAGTGGGCCTATTTGCCTGAAGCGGTTCCAGTGTAGAGTCTCCAACTTAGCACCTCCACAGGCCTCGACCCACTGGGTGCCAGAGGCAAGTTACCTGTCTCCTAACCACCTCCCACAGCAGCTCAGACCAGATCCCTCCCTGCTTAGTGCAGTCCTGGCATGGAGTCTGGGGAATTCAAGGTGCTTCCAGCTATTGTCCCCTCTCCACAGAACTCCATGCCTCCCACAGCGATTTTGCACCAACTTCAGGCAGGTCCCTGTCTGAGTGGGTGCAGAGGTCAGTGAGGAAGCAAGAAGTTCTCCTGTGGGTCTGATCCCACTTCACTCGCTGGCCCAGCGGGCCAGAGCCCTCCCAAGCTCTATGCTCTATTGTTTGTTTTGTACTCTCCAGAGATCTCAATCTTATCTCCCATTCACCTTGTTTTTTCCTGGTTTGTGTGTCCTGCACTGAATCTCTGCCGATTTACATCGCTGTTCTTGCGGGGGAGAGATTCATTCATGTGTAAGAGACCGGGATCTATGCCTCTTTCTCTGGGAGCAGTAGTCCAGGAGGTTACCTTTACTCCACCATTTCTTCTCCAGAACTTTGTAACTTTCTGTTGCACTGATGCATTCTTTTGAATTTCTTTCCTAGAAGCTGCAGAACCTCCTTATAGCCACAAGATAACTACAAAACTTCATTTCACCTGTTTGTCCAGAGGAGACAAATGATACTCTACCACAGACTATACCCAATGACCCACTGAGCTTGACACAAGGCTGCAAGAATGACCAATATTAACCCCTAACTCATAATAGTAAATCCCCACCCTGGGAAGGACTTACCTGCCATTTTTTATCACGTAGTTGCATGCCCTGCACTCCCATCCAGACACATAATGATGCTCACTCCCCTCATGCATTATTCATTTTGCCTTCAGAAAAACCCCCTGACCCTGTTGCTCAGGGAGGCAAATTTCAGGCAGTACATACCTACCCCTTCCAGTATACACATATCCACTATCATAAATCCTTTCTTCCTTGACCAATACTCATTGTCTTAGTAATTGGGTTACTGTGTGGTGAGCAACAGGGAACTCCCCCTTGTGGGTTAGTTAGCAAGAACCTAACTAAATGATAGGAAAACAACAAAAATACAAAAGATCAATTAAACAAAAAGCTGGTTCTTTAGGCTGGGCATGGGTAGCTCACACCTGTAATCCTAGCACTCTGGGAAGCCAAGGCAGGAGGATCCCTTGAGTTAAGCAGTTGCAGATGAGCCTAAGCAAGAGCGATTAGGGTGGTCCGGGACACGCGGCAGTGGTGGCGGCATCCAGGATGGAGGATGTGACTGCACTGGCTGGAGTGTCCCAGACACCCCACGCAGAAAGGAGGCTGCATGGGACTGGGAGCGGACCTGGACCAGGACCAGGACCTAGGGGTACAGCTGTTCTCAGGACACCTTTGAGCAGAGGTGTCAGTGGGTTCCCAGCTCCCAGTGGAGGGTCTGCCTCAGGGCAAGAGGCGAACATTCCGATCCCTCCTCCTAGGATCTGAGCTGGCATGAAACACTGGGGACAGACTTGGATGCCATGGGGGCGGGGGGTGTGTGTGGATGAAGCCTGGTGAGTGGGGATGGGGCCTACGGGGCACAGGGAGTTACCTGAGGCCCTGAGGGAAGGTGTCAGGTAACAGTTCACCGACTTAGGTGTCCAGTGCCTCCATCAGACCTGGGCCCACCAGTCACTGTTCGGTCTTAATCACCAGGGGCTGCTACCTGTCCCCACTGCTCTTTGGGGTAGGCAGAATGGCAGAGCCAGGCCAGTCCCAGGGAGAGCAAATGTGACCAGAGGGGTGCCTTGCTAAGACCTGACATCCCAGGAGGGTTTTCTCATGAGTGGGATCTGCCCCCTCCAAGACGGACTGTGAGGAGAAGGCATTCTTTCCAGGGGCCCTGAGGGCCCCAAGAGAGCTCGGGGAAAGCAGAGCCTACGTAGGACCACATGCACAGGCCCCCTTCTCGAGGCCTGGGCAAGACTGGCATTCTTCTGGCATTCTTGCCAGAAGAGAAAAGGGTTACCCCAGCAAGTGCACTCACCGCCCACCAACCTCAGCAAAGCAAATCACTGCCATGAACCCGCCTGCACCCACACAAACCCCAGTCCCTCCTCCTCCTCCCCGACCCTCTCAGTGCAAACAGTGGCAGGCAATGGCTCCTGCCAGGCCCACCCCTGTCCCACACTTCCCCAGGAACAGGCCAAACGAGTATCCCCCACCCCCAAGAAAGAAATCAAAGGAACCTGGACGCCAAGTGAAACAGCTTCTTCCTTAGAAGGCAAAGGCCAGGAAAGGTGTGCTACCACTCAGCCCCTGTGAATCACAGGGCCCGCCCATCGGGGACGGACACCAGGCTTGGTTCCCTTGCTGGCAGAAGAAATGGCTAGGTGCACGCGCACGGATATCAGGCCCACCCAGTCACTAAGAAGGGACTGTGGAGAAGGAAAGCCTCACGCAGTGGATTTCCCACAATGCTGCCCTTGATGGAGTGGGAAAGTGTTCTGGCACATAAGGTTCATCCAGAAGAAGAAAGGCCCAGGTCACGGAAACCGTGGAGGATGAGAAGAGAGGCAGGGGCAAGGCATCAGTCTACAAGCTGGCACCCGGGCAGGAGAAAGTGCTGCCAACCGCCATGGGTATGCCACCTAGGGTGGCTGACCTAGCTAGAGGGGCCTTGTGGCGGGAAAGACGCCCTCCCACCGTAGTCTCTGCTTCTGTGCCGCGGGCTTCAGTCAGAGAAGGCGGGCGTGGCCACAGCAGGGCGGAGGCCGAGGGCGGTAGAGTCTCCTTCCCGGCCTTCTCTGCACGCCTGTCCCTGGCGCGCAGACTTCCTGGGGAGGTGGTGGTCAGCGGCTTGGACGTCGTCCTCTTTGGATGGGAAGGGTGGCTCACCTCCTGTCGCCGAGGTGGTTCCTACACTTGCGGGGCTCAGGTGGCTCCCCCTCCTTACGAGGGAACGAGACCATGCCACTCCCGAGCAGGAAGCCCGCAGACACCATTGGCCAGCCACAGCCCGCCACGACCGCACCAAGGGGCTCGCCACCAGGAAGGGCGACTTCAGGCGGCCCCGAGGCCCACAGGCAGACGAGCTGCTCCGGCCAGCCAACACACACACACTCCCTCTCTCACACACACTCACTCCCACACACTCCCCTCTCTCACATACTCTCTCTCACACACACTCCCACACACTCACTCTCTCACACACACTCACACACACTCTCTCACACACACTCCCACACACTCCCTCTCTCACATACTCTCTCTCACACACACTCCCACACTCTCTCACACACACTCACACACTCCCTCTCTCACACACTCTCTCACACACACTCTCTCACACACTCACTCCCACACACTCCCTCTCTCACATACTCTCTCACACACACTCCCACACACTCACTCTCTCACACACACTCTCTCACACACACTCCCACACACTCACTCTCTCACACACACTCACACACTCCCTCTCTCACACACTCTCTCACACACACTCTCACACACTCACTCCCACACACTCCCTCTCTCACACACACTCTCTCACACACTCCCTCTCTCACACACACTCTCACACACTCACTCCCACACACTCCCTCTCTCACACACTCTCACACACTCCCTCTCTCACACACACTCTCACACACTCACTCCCACACACTCCCTCTCTCACACACACTCTTACACACTCCCACACACTCACTCTCTCACACACACTCTCACGCACTCCCTCTCTCACACACACTCTCACACACTCACTCCCATACACTCCCTCTCTCACACACACTCTCTCACACTCACTCCCACACACTCACTCTCTCACACACACTCTCACACACTCACTCCCATACACTCCCTCTCTCACACACACTCTCTCACACTCACTCCCACACACTCACTCTCTCACACACACTCTCACATACTCCCTCTCTCACACACACTCTTTCACACACTCACTCCCACACACTCCCTCTCTCACACACACTCTCTCACACTCACTCCCACACACTCACTCTCTCACACACTCTCACACACTCACTCCCACACACCGTCTCACACATACTCTTACACACTCCCTCTCTCACACACACTCTCTCACACACTCCCTCTCACACACACTCTCACACACTCCCACTCACTCACTCTCTCACACACTCCCTCTCTCACACACACTCTCTCACACACACTCACACACTCACTCCCATACACTCCCTCTCTCACACACACTCTCTCACACTCACTCCCACACACTCACTCTCTCACACACACTCTCTCACATACTCCCTCTCTCACACACACTCTTTCACACACTCACTCTCACTCACTCTATCACACACTCACTCTCTCACACTGTCTCACACACACAGTCACACTCTCTCACACACTCACACTATAAAATACTGGGCTATTAGGCTAACTGCTGTCTTTCAGCTTCTGTTTAGTGTTTGCTTGCTGACCACCGGGCATTATGGGTGCATTAAGGGATGCAGAAGGAAAAAAAAAAAAAAAAACACCAAAACGCTGAGACTGGAGCCTCTTGGCTATAACCCAGAACAGGTTAGAGCCAAACAGGGGCAAGATGAAATAAGAGGCAGAGATGCATGACTGGTGAGGGCCCACCAATCACTGTAGAGGGCCGATGCATGACTGGTGAGGGCCCACCAATCACTGTAGAGGGCCGATGCATGACTGGTGAGGGCCCACCAATCACTGTAGAGGGCAGATGCATGATCTGTGGGGGCCCACCAATCACTGTAGAGGGCAGATACGTGATCAGCAGGTAACCAGCTTAGATATAAAGGCTCACTGGCACACTGTTGGGGGGGGGGGAGCTTGCCCAAACAAGAGGCCATAGGGCCGGTGCTCCTGGGCTTGGATCCTAGCTCTAGCTAGAGAATAAAACTCCTTTTGATAATTACAGCCTCAGTGACTCTGTCTCTCTGTCCCGCTGCCCTCTGGATTCTGGCTCTAACAACACTCACACACTTGCTCTCACACATTCACACACTCACTCTCTCACACTCACACTCTCTCACACACGCACACACACTCTCACACACATTCACACTCTCACACACACTCACACTCACTCTCTCACACACGCACACACACTCACTCTCTCACACTCACTCTCTCACACACGCACACACTCTCACACTCACTCTCTCACACACGCACACACTCTCTCACACTCACTCTCTCACACTCACACTCTCTCACACACGCACACACACTCACACACATTCACACTCTCGCACACACACTCACACTCTCACATGCACACACACTCTCACATTCACACTCTCGCACACACACTCACACTCTCTCACACACGCACACTCACTCTCTCACACTCACTCTCTCACACTCACACTCTCTCACACACGCACACACACTCACACACATTCACACTCTCGCACACACACACTCTCACACTCACACACGCACACACACTCACTCTCTCACACTCTCTCTCACACGCACACTCTCACACTCACTCTCTCACACACGCACACACTCACTCTCTCACACTCACACTCTCACACACGCACACACACTCACACACATTCACACTCTCGCACACGCACTCACACTCTCACACTCACTCTCTCACACACGCACACACACTCTCTCACACTCACTCTCACACACGCACACACACTCTCTCACACTCACTCTCACACACGCACACACACTCTCTCACACACGCACACACACTCTCTCACACTCACTCTCACACACGCACACACACACTCTCACACTCACTCTCTCACACACACTCTCTCACACACGCACACTCTCTCACACACGCACACACACTCACACTCACTCTCTCACACACGCACACACACTCTCACACTCTCACACTCACTCTCTCACACACGCACACACACTCTCTCACACTCACTCTCACACACGCACACACACTCTCTCACACTCTCACACACGCACACACACTCTCTCACACACGCACACACACTCACACTCTCACACTCACTCTCTCACACACGCACACACACTCTCTCACACTCACACACGCACACACACTCACACTCTCACACTCACTCTCTCACACACACACTCTCACACTCACTCTCTCACACACACACTCTCACACACACTCTCTCACACACACACTCACACTCACTCTCTCACACACGCACACACACTCTCACACTCTCACACTCACTCTCTCACACACGCACACACACTCTCTCACACTCACTCTCACACACGCACACACACTCTCTCACACACGCACACACACACTCTCACACTCACTCTCTCACACACGCACACACACTCTCTCACACTCTCACACACACTCACACTCTCACACTCACTCTCTCACACACACACTCTCACACTCACTCTCTCACACACACACTCTCACACTCACTCTCTCACACACACACTCTCACACTCACTCTCTCACACACACACTCTCTCACACTCTCTCACACACGCACACACACTCTCTCACACGCACACACACTCTCTCACACTCTCTCACACGCACACACTCTCACACACGCACACACACTCACACTCACTCTCACACACACTCTCACACTCACTCTCACACACGCACACACTCACTCTCTCACACTCTCTCACACACGCACACACACTCTCACACTCACTCTCTCACACACACACTCTCACTCTCTGTCTCCCAAGCCGCAGGCACCCAGGCAGGCCCTGACACTGCCGGCTGGGCGCTGGCGAGGAGGGGCCTGGGCACAGCGGGGCGCGGGCGCGCAGGCGGGTCTGGGCGCGACACTGCGGCCTCCCGGGAGACGCACGTGCGCAGCCGGCAGGCGGCGCGAGGAGGCGAGGTGACGTGCCCCCGGATCCCGCGCTGGCTCCTGGACGCGGGGAGGAGGCTTCTGGCTTCTTCAGCCCGCTGGGCCGTCCTCCCCGGCGCCTGGGAACCGCCGACGAAGCCCTGGCTGGCATCCCGGAGAGGGCAGGCCCTAGCCTGACACGGACTGGTCGCGGAGGGCCGGGGTAGGCAGCGGTCGCTGTCTTGGAGACGCCGCTGCGCGTGCGCAGTTGCGAGGTCGGCCCGCGCCGCGGGCGAAGCTGTCAGGCCGCGGCCTTGCGGGCAGTGGCGGCGTCGGCCGCGCGATCTGGCGATCCCGAGGGGACGCGCTATCTGGGCACTGAGGTGAGGATCCTATGACCGATTGATTAGTGGTGTCTGCAAAAAGGCAGAGCGGGGCGTCACAGCAAACGTCTGTCTCAAGTATGCTCACTGGAGCCGAGACCAAGGCAGCCCTCTGCCCGCGCGGACGTGGATTTCTCTGCAGACATGGCCTCCCCGGAGTGTTGCAGTGCAGATAGGAGCAGCAACAGACTGGCCTCCCGAGGACTTGCTGGGCTAGTCTGCGGAACGAAGAAAGACCCGACTGCCATGCCCACCCATTTTGGTCACTATATTTACAGGCAACTTTGGCAGACCAGCACTCCGAAGGTTCCTATGGCCCTGACGCAGGCCTTCCACTGGGAGCTGCGAACCGCCCACACCGCTGCTCGGAGGGGTCCTGAGACCGGGCCGGGGCTGTGCCCCTCGGTCATGGTCCAGGGCAGCCTCCCTGCGCCCTCCCAGACACCCAGCCAGTGCAGTGTCGCCTCCTCTCCGCCGCCGCCGCCTGGCTCGTCGGGGTCGCGGGATCCCGGGCCGAAGCCGCCACTGCCTGCAAAGCCGCGCCCTAAACAATGTAATATTCACAGGAGTAGAAAAGTTTATAAAAGAGGCTCCCACAAATACAGATCCAGAATAAAGTAATTAACAGGGGAATAATACAGTCATTTTAAATATCACATAAATCAATGTTTTTAACTCAATTTAACATTACGATAAAAGTAGTATTAATACCTACAAATAAATTACAGAAAATATGGTAAATATTTCTACAAGCTGTGAGGCTAAGTCTGGCCTGTGTCTTAAATCAAGAAATGTTAATAAAATATGGATAGTGTACACAGTATAAAAGCAGGATATTGTGCATGGTAGGAAATAAGTCAAGTAAAAAGAAATAGGCCAAATGGGATAGCTATCTGCAAACTATATAACAGAGAAAGGGAAGTATGAATGTATGTTTGTTCTAGAAAATAAGAAAGCTCTCATAACATATGGTCTCCTGGCACAAGGACAGAGGAGGCAATGTGAAGGAAGGGTCCCTCACTGACCTAAGATGGGACAATTTGAACTGAAAAATATAGACTGTCATGTATGGAATACTATCAATAAACACAATAATGTCAGGGAAAATATCATTTATATGTTTTCTTTGTTTGCTGGGGCCACATCATCTTTGTTATGACAGTGAGAAGCTTTTATCCTTTCTTTCTTGATAGGTTAGTTTTGAATGTATTGAAGAGCTGATGAGAAAATGCAATTAATAATAGAAGAGGAAAACTATACGCAGATGATATAACAGAATTAGAAAACTGCTGTTTTGCAACCCTTAGTGAAATGAGTCAACTTAGGCAAATACTGATCAATAAATAAGGCCGGGTGCGGTGGCTCACGCCTGTAATCCTAGCACTCTGGGAGGCCGAGGCAGGCGGATATCTCAAGGTCAGGAGTTTGAAACCAGCCTGAGCGAGACCCCGTCTTTACTAAAAATAGAAAGAAATTAATTGACCAACTAAAAATATATATATAAAAAATTAGCCGGGCATGGGGGCACATGCCTGTAGTCCCAGCTACTCGGGAAGCTGATGCAGAGGATGGCTTGAACCCAGGAGTTTGAGGTTGCTGTGAGCTAGGCTGACACCACAGTACTCACTGTAGCCTAGGCAACAGAGTGAGACTCTGTCTCAAAAAAAAATAAAAATAAAAAATAAATAAATAATATGCAATTATGTTAAAGAAACAGGAAGGCATTCCCTGGGCCCACTGATCAACCTTAAGATAAATAAAAGTGATACAATCAGACATGTACATCCTAATATGCTGTCTTTTTTTTTTTTGGTATATTATAGGGGTACAGATTTTAAGGTTTCAATAAATGTCCTTTCCTCCCCTCCCCCCACAAGTCTGAGTCTCCAGCATGACCATCCCCCAGATGGTGCACATCTCACTCATTATGTATGTATATACCTGCCATCCTCCCCCCTCTCACCTGCCCAAGTGTCTTAATTGCAATGTTCTGGAATATTAAAATACAGAGTGGCTTTGAAAGATTTAGTACCCAAAATACTTCATTAACACATTGGCTGCCACGTGATTTGTATTTAACTCTGGCTAGTTTGAACCTAGGACCTCATGAAGCAAAACCCAGTAGTTGGTTCATGAAAATCTTAATTGTTGATATTTGTATTGCTACAATTTATATTGACAATTTAGTTCCAAAAACATGGATTGAGTTGCATATAACTCATGTACAGAAAACAATTAAAAAATTAGAAAGGATTGTTTTGTTTTAATAAAACACCATGACACCAGGGAAATTATTTTTTCTAGTGTGGCAGCTAATGTGTTAATAATGTATTAATGACATATTAAAACAATAATTTTGGATATATTGAGCTAAATGAATGATTATAACCAACTCCACATGTTTGTTTTTCATTTCTTTTATGTTGCTACTAGAAAATTAAAATGACATTTGTGGCTCCTACTTTAGTTATTACTAGGCACTGCTGCAGGACTGTCTCCCTTTTCAAAACTCAGGCTGCTTCCTCAAAACACCAAAGGCCATGACGGTTATAAAATTTTATTGATTGATTGATTGATTGATTGATTGAGACAGGGTCTTGCTTTGTGGCCGAGACTGCTGTGCACTGGTCTGATCATAGTTCACTGCAGCCTCTAACCCCTAGGCTCAAGCAATCCTTTTTCCTTAGCCTCCTGAATAGCTGAGACTACAGGCATACAAGACCACACCTGGCTAGTTTGAATTTTTTGTAGAGATGGGACTTTGCTATGTTTTCCAGACTGGTGCCAAACTCCTGACCTCAAAAGTGATCCTCCTGCCTTGTCCTCCCTAAGTGCTAGGATTTCAGGCATGAGCCACCATGCCTGACTCAAAATCTGAAATCTTAAAATATTTATCTTTATTATTTCTATTTTGGAAATTATATATATTATTCATGATGGATATAACATTGTATACAAGGTTAAATGCGAATGTCCTCCAGGCAGTACCAGGTTCCAGTAGGGAGCGAAAATCCTGGTTGCAGTTATGAATCTGCGAGATCCCATCACCTGTCACTCACGGTATTAAGGGCAGAAACATTGGGCCCTATCCAATCAGGAGCGCTGGGGTGGGAACTGTCCAATCAAGCTCGCAGCGGAAGAGGCGGGGCGCTTCAACAATCCCACATGGACTGTGTCTTGCTTCAGTTAGCCCAGCTCAGTCCGGGTTCACTGCTGCTTCTCCTTCACTTTGGAAGGTCCAGGTGTCTCTGCCACAGCCTCTGTCACCCTGTGACCTGCCTGTACTTAAAGATCTGTAAGGAGGGGACAATGCAGGAGCTGGCAAATGGGAAGTGTGTGGCGCTGGCTGTCCTCGAGGGCTGGAACCAGTAGGAATCGGCTTTGGCGGGTCCCAGGCCTCCCCACCCTGCAGCTCCCCAGTCTGCAGGCCCGAGTCCCCACTGGTGCAGCTCTGCCCTCGGACCCCTCTGGCCACACGGTGGGGGCGAGACCCACAGTCGGGACCCAGTCCTCCTGTCCGGTCCACGCGTGCCCGCGTGGCCAGAAGCCATTTCTGGGCAGTTCTGCGCCTACAGCCCCGAGTCTCCCCCAGATTGTGTGCTAACGACAGGAGAGTCTTGGGGGAGAATCCCGACCCACTGGCTGGGTAGGTGGTGTCTCCAATCTGCCCTCCTGTTAAAAATTAAGCTAAGCAAGGCTGCCGAAATAGCTCAGTTGGGAGAGTGCTAGGCTGAAGATATAAAAATTAAGCTAATTTTCACTGTTAAAACATCAAAGTGTTTATTAGAGGAAACAACGATATATGACCCAGGAAGACCCCAGCTGTTTTGTGTTTGAGGTTCCACAGGAGGGGCTTGAAGGAAAGGCTCTTATTAATATAAAGCGCATGAAGAAGCAAATCAAATTCAATAATTGATTCGTTATAGGTTGTGGTTGACTTTTTTGGACTATGATTGTAGCTATCTTCTGGTTATGTAGTCAGAGGGTAATTGGTAATTTGTAGTTGGTTAAGCATAAATTTTTTTGCTCTCAAAGTTAGGAATTTACAAAAATGCATTTGAGTTAGATTTCAGTATCCTTAGGTGTTAAGTCAGGGCACAAGAGTCAGTTCAGTCTAATTGCCAACTATTTAGTTATTTTAACACTCCACAGGAGGACTTTTTTCTCCTTGCATTTTCCAAATGTATGGCAAGCAGAGTCTCAAATCCACTACCTTTTTCCCCAGATTAACTCTCCTAAGGTTTGTAGTAAAATCCTAAATTTCTAGTTTCTGCCCCAGATTCCCAAATATCAACTTCCATTCACCAATTCACAACATCCACTATTTTTCCTTTATTGTACTTTTCAAAAGGACAGATTATTTTAATTGTTTATTATTTTTCACAGAGCAGTGGTTGAATTTTTAAAATATTTGTGTTTCTGAACATTTCACATGAGGAAATCAGAGAACGTTCACTTGACACTTTGCTTTAACAATTCTTTGTACCTCTCCTCCTTTAATTTTCCTTAGGCACAGACATTTTTCCAGAATGCCTTTGGGTTGAGGTGTCTCTTTAGAAACTTTATAGGGCGATATGTCCTCACCCACCTTCCTATTCCTGGTCCTGGATTTCACAATTGTCTGGGGATGACCCAGAATGCCCACAGTGGCCGTGTCTCTTGGAATATCTAATGAACATCAGCCTCTGGGGCTTCTCCCAGAGGACAGCCTGTGGTCTAGGGCTGGAGCCTGTCAGGAGAGCATCAGGATGCCTTAGTGCTGAGAGGAGTCTCCTGGTATATCCTTCAGCTAAAAAGCTAGCTTTTTGAGACATTAAGATTTTCTTCCTCCAACCCCAGTTTTTTCATTTTTTTTTTTTTTTTGAGACATGCCACCTGGATGCTATTATTGAGGGAAAAAGGCACAAATGATTCTTGGCTTTCTGAATTTTTCTCACTTGTGAAAAGAGAAAACTATCTGAAAGGGTAAGGAAAATATACCCCACTGAGGTGGTGCAAGGACCTGCAAAGCAAAATGTGCTTAAGGCACACAGGGGGGGACAGTGTAGTTTCTCCTGAGAGACGAGTCATCCAGCACTTCAGTGAGCAGTTGGGGTAGGTGAATGTGCCTAGAGATGGGGTGGCCTGGCTTCGCACCTGCGCCACACCGGTCTGTATTTCTCTCAGCACTGCCCCTCCCTGGGTTGCCACCTAGAAAATATTTGTTTTCTTTTAGTTTCAGGTTTCTTTAACTGTATTTCAGTTTCAGGATTCAGGTTTCAGTTTCAGGTTTCTTTAACTGTAAGATGAATTTTAGGAGTAGAGCTTGAAGGATAAGAAAATATTTTCAAAAAGGCACGAAAAACATAGATCTCAGGGAAAAAAACCTGGTCATATATTCCAATTGTTAAAAATTCTTATTTACCATTTTTCTTCCCAGAGTGAGTGTAGTAAGTTTCTCAGGTATGTTCTTTACTTGGAGGTGATTTTGGAATCCCAGGGCTTAGCTTTGGCAACATTACCTGAGAAAAGAAATAGGAAAAATCGCTCTTCCATTTTGGTTGCAGAAAAATGAATACATTTCCCCCTGATAGTAGAGTAGGAAAATTAGTGAATGACAAAGATTCACCAGAATATCCTCTTTTTGTTGTTGTTGCAGGGTGGAAAATTTGTGACAGTGGATAACTCTGTTCTGTATCTTGTCTGGATGTTGGAGTTTAATGATAAATCTTATGAGACAAGATTTTGGCAACTCCTAAATGTGTTTACTAAATGATTTTTTTATCATAGAAATAATAATTAAATGGCCTACTTGGTGTCTAAAAGGGCTATATACAAAAACTCTATGCCATTAGGGAGCCAACTAAAAATATACTGGTTTGATCTTCCAGTACTATGTTGAGTAAAAGTGGTAAGATTGAGTATGTTTCTCTTGTTTCTGATACTAGAGAACAAATCTTTAGCATTTCACTGTTGAGGATAATGGTACCTGAGGGCTTGTTATAAATGACCTTTATGGTGTTGTGATACGTGTCTTTGTATGTATATTGTTTCAGGTTTTTATTATGAAAGTGTATTGAATTTTGTCAAATGCTTTTAATAAATCTTTTGAGATGATTATATGATTTGCATCTTTTCTGTTTTTGTAGTATGTCATTTTTATTGATTTGTAGATGTTGTAACATCTTTGCATCCCAAGTATAAATTCTACTTGTTCATGGTGTGTGATCTTTTTAATGTGTTGATACATTTGGTTTCTAGTATTATGTTGAGAAGTCCTGCTTGTATCTTCATCAGAGATAATGGTTTTGTTTTTCTTTTTTTCCTTCAGTATGATAGTAGTTCTGGCCTCGTAACATGACGTTGGGAGTGTCTCCTCCCTTAAGTTTTTTGAAAGAGTTTGGGAAGGATTGTCATTAATTCTTCTTTAAATGCTTGATAGAATTCACCTGTGAAAAAGTCATTCAGTCTTGGGCTTTGCTTTGTTGGGAGATTTTTTTGTTACTGTTTCAATGTCCTTCCTTAGTATTGGTTTGTTTAGTATTTCTATTTCTTCATGATTTAATCTTTGTGGGTTTTTTCTTTTGAGGAATGTATTTATTTCTTCTAATTTATCCAATATATTGTCATACAAGTGTTCACAATCTTGTCTTATACTTTGTATTTCTGTGATATCAGTTTTTATATCTTCTCTTTCATTTATAGTTTTCTTTATTCCTTTCATTATTTTTCCCTTGGTTAATCTAGCCAAAAGTTTTCTAATTCTGTTTCTTTTTTAAAAACTCAACTATTAGTTACTTTGATCTTTTCTATTTTTTTCTAGCCCTTATTTAATTTTCTTGCTCTAATCCTTATTATTTCCTTCATTATGCTAACATCGGGATTATTGCATTCTTCTTGTTTAAATTCCTTGGGGGTTAAAATTAGGTTGTTTATTTAATAACTTTATTTTTCTCTTAATGTCAGAAGTTATCATTATAAACTTATCTTAGTAATACTTTTGTTGCATCCCAGAAGTATTCATTTGTGGTGTTTTCAATTTAATTTGTCTCAAAATACTTTTTGATTTCCCTTTGGATTCCTTCTTTGACTCATTGGTTATTTAGGGGCATGTTTTTTACTGCCCAGATATTTGTGTTTCCCAATTTTCCTTCTGCTATTGATTTCCAGTTTTATACCATTGTGAACAGATAGAAAAACTTAATATACGTTTAATCTTAAATTTGAAAAGACATTTTTTGGTTCAACGTATTCTCTATTTGGAGAATACTTTATGTGTTCTTGAGAAGAATATGTGTTCTCATACTGTTGGATGGAATGTTATATGTACATCTGTTAGGTCTGTTTTGTCCATAGTGTTTTTTTTTTTTTATTATTTTAGTCACACAAGCCTTCCAGAGATGTCCATAGTGTTTTACAAGTGGACTCATTAGTTTTCTTCTGAATGATCTATCCATTGTTTTAAGTAGGGTAGTGAAATCGCCTTTTATTATTATACTTCTGTCTACTTCTCCCTACAGTGCTATTAATGTTCACTTTGTATATTTAAGAGCTCTAATGTTGGATGTCTATGTATGTTCAATTGTATATCCTCTTGACAAATTAACCTCCTTTTTAATATATAGTGAACAAGTGAACAATTTTTACTTTTGTGACAAATTTTTCCTAGAAGCCTGTTTTGTGCAATATAAGTATAACCACCACTGCACTCATTTATTTATAATTTGAATGGAATGTTCATTTCCATCCTTTCATTTTTATGCTGTTTGTTCTTAAATCAAAAGTTAGTCTTAAAAAAAAAAAGTTAGTCTTATTTAAGAAGCTTCATTTTGGATTTTTTAAAATCCATACAACCACTCTGTTTTATTCCATTTTCTGTTGCTATAATAGAATACCACAGACTGGATACTTTGTAAAGTGTAGAATTGGCTTATGTTTCTGGAGGCTGGGCAGGGCAAGAGCATGTTACTGACATCTGATAAAGGCCTTTCCTTTCCGACACAACATAACATCAAGGAAAGCATAAGAACTGAGGGAGAGAGAGGGTGTGCAGCAAAGGCTTTTTAAAATATATATAACATCCCTATGCTCATGATAATTAACACATTCCTATGATTAAAAAAAAAAAAAAAAACCTGCCACTCATTTTGCCCACATGGCATAATCTCTTCTTAAAGGTACCACCTCTTAATTCCATTATATGGCAATTAAATTTTACTATAAATTTTAGAGGCAACAATCAGTCTATAGCAGTGTCTTTTCATTGAATAATTTAATCTCTTTATATGTAAAGTAATTGTAGCTAGGTAAAGACTTTCTATTGTAATTTTGTTTTTTCTATCCATTTTAGTTTGTTTCCTTATACTGTCTTTCTTGTTTTTTTGGAACTTTTTTGATTTGTTTTTGTTGTCAACACATACCTTCCTTATTTCTCTCTTTTCTGTATGTACTACAGTTATTTTCCTAGTGTTTATAAGACTTACATACATTTTATACTTATAACAGTCTAGCTTAAGATGATAACAATTTAACTTCTATGCATAGAAAAAACTCAGCATATTTTCTCCACTCCATATATTTATACAATTTGTTATACTTTATATGTTGTTGTATTGTCTATCCATTAACAAATTTTTTGAGCTATCTTCTTTTTAAATAATTTTATATTTTGTGACTTTTTATGCACTACCATTACAGTATAAGGGTATTCCGAATGTTCCTTTGTATTTGTTGTTTCCAGTGAGATTCATACTTTTGTATGTTTTCATATTTTTAGTTAGCATCATTTCATGTTGAAGAGTTCCTTTCAGCATTTCTTGTAATTTCAAATAATTTGGAGAATATTGTTCTATGGGTTATATTTCTCTCTTTAGAGTGACATCATGAGGTCTATTTCTGTGTCTGGTTTATTTAAATTAACACAATGTTCTCTAGGTTTATTAATGCAGTCATAAATGACAGAATAGTTTTTATATGGATGAATAGTATTCCATTGTTCATATATACCACATTTTTGTAGCCATCAACTTGATGATGAACACTTAGGTTGATTTTATATCTTGGTACTCTGAATAATGCCGCAATAAACATGGAAGTTCACGTTCTTTGTTAGCATACTGACTTTAATTTTAAAATACACCCAATAGTGTTATTGCTGGGTTATATGTTACTTATATTTTTTAATTTTTTGAGAAATCACCATCGTGTTTTCCATAATGACTATATTAATTTACATTTACACCAACAGTGTGAATGTATTTCTTTCTTTTTTGACAAGCAAACACTGAGGGATGTATTTCTTTTTCCATATCTTTACCAGCACTTGCTACTTTTTGTCCTTTTAATAATAGTCATTCTAACAAGAGTGAATTAATATCTCATAATGGTTTTGATTTGTCTTTCCTGATGGATAATTGATATTGAGCATTATTTATTTCACATATCTGTTGAAAATTGTATGTCTTTTTTAGAGAAATGTATATTTAAGTCTTTTGCCCATTTTAATAGTTATTTGTTTTTGTTTTTATAGTTGAGTTTCTTATATATTTGGATATTAACCTCTTGTTAGCTGTACAATTTGCAGATATTTTCCACCATTCATAAGTTGCTTTATCATTCTGTTGATTTCAGTGGTGCTGTGCAGAAGCTTTTTAGTTGAAGTAATATCATTTGTCTATTTTTTTTATTTCTGTTGCCTGGATGTTAGGTTAAATCCAAAAAATTATTACTCAGACCAGTTTATGGAGCTTTCACCCTATGTTTTCTTATAGAAGCTTTTAGAGTTTCAGGTCTTTGGTATTTATGCAAGCACAAAACAACCCAAATCTGACTTAATAATAGAAATAATTAATAAAATAGATTTACATCTTTTCAAAAGTGACGTGCATATAAAAATTATTTACAGCCGTTTAAAAAATATGTATGTAACTTGCAAATATCATGAAATTAGACTAGCATAAAACAGTACATTCTGTATTATTTTATTTGATTAAAGGCTAATAAGCAAAACAAATTCAGAAGTTTGATTGTTTTTACCATTGAGGAAGAAAGTATGGATTTGGGATTATAATATGAGGGGTCTCATGGAGGGCTTGTAATATTTTTTTTTCGTGTGGCCACTGGTAATTGGGTGTGCTCCTGTCAGATACTTAATTAGTATATTCAGGTGGAATATGTCTTGTCCAAAATGCTGGGACCAGAGGTGTTTCAAATTTTAGATTTTTACAATTCTGGAATATTTGCACATACATAATAAGATATCTTGGGGTTGGGACACAAATCTACACATAAAATTTATTTATGTTTTATGTATACCTTATACACATGGCCTGAATGTAATTTTATAGAATATTTTTAAATAATTTTCATGAAACAAAGTTTTTGTGCATTAAATCATAAGAAAGCTAAAATGTCAGTATCTCAACCATCCATGTGGATAATCTGTGTTTGTATGGAATCACCATCATTCCTAATTATCTACTAATAAGCAATGATTTTCTTCTTTTTTCTCTTTTTTTTTTTTTTTTTTTGTGACAGAGTCTCACTCTATTGCTCGGGCTAGAGTGCTGTGGCATCAGCCTAGCTCACAGCAACCTCAAACTCCTGGGCTCAGGCGATCCTTCTGCCTCAGCCTCCCAAGAAGCTGGGGCTACAGGCATGTGCCACCATGCCCGGCTAATTTTTTCTATAGATTTTTAGTTGGCCAATTAATTTCTTTCTATTTTTAGTAGAGATAGGGTCTTGCTCTTGCTCAGGCTGGTTTCGAACTCCTGACCTTGAGCGATCTTCTGGCCTCAGCCTCCCAGAGTGCTAGATTACAGGCGTGAGCCACTGTGCCTTTCTGCAATAATTTTCTTATACATTTGTGGTTAAAGAAAATTGCATACCATTAATGAAGGAAAAAATCTATATGTTCAGGCTAGCTAAGTAGCACAGTGGCATCACCAGAATACCTGTTTCAGCTTTTAAACAATAGCAACAACAAACAATGGCAGGCTTTCAGTTTCTACATATAATCTGTGATTTGATTAAAATATTACTGCACACTGTATTTTATTTTCTTTTTTATTTGGGAAGAAACATCAAAGCAATCAAGGGACCTCCAGTAAGTGGATCCTCTCAAAATGAGAGGGCACTCTGCTGAGCACCTAATATGTTTCCTCCAGAGTCATTTGCCTCATTAACAATCGTCTCTCTTTGATTTTATAAATCATCATTATTTCTTGTTTTGTTAAGAATGCAAAATACTCTGAGCGCTTCAATAAACCAGTCACACATTTCACCATGTCATCTATGGGCACTTTTTTGCAGTGTTAACATCATCTTCATCTTCACTATTATTATGATTACTTTTATTCAGAGTCATTTTGGCTACTTCACCATATATCAATGAATAAACAACTGGAGCTTCATTATCAATGTTATAAACTTCTTCAGTATCCACTTTGTCCAGTTTACTGATGGTCTCTCAAGGTAAATGCTTTGCATATGTAAGGAGCTCAGACTTTTTTTTTTCCCTTTTGATATACCTAACCTTCAGTGTCATCAACTTGTTCATCATCACCACTCAATATAGTCTCAGCCTAGAGTTTGTTCCAGGCATGCATAATTGTATCTTTAGTCACTGTATTCCAAGTGTTGGCAACAACATATATGGCATCCTTCATGCTAAACTCCTTTATAAAACTTTCCACACTCATACCTCTGTTCACTGCTGCTAGCATGCTCTTCAAGAAAGTGTTTTTATATTTACTATTTATTGATATAAGAATATCCTGGTCACATGATTAAATTAATGAAGTTACATTGGAGGAAAGTACATGGCATAAACATTACTTTTAATGAAAATTTTACTGGAAGCCAAGCAAAATTGTTGTAAAGAAATAAAAAAATCATCTGTATCAATATCATATTTTGAGAAATAAAAAAGAAATAACAAAATGTTGCAGTTTTTTCTAGTCCAGCTTCCCTGTGGTGAGCATAAGCTGCTGTTATAAAATGTATGTTCAACCAATCAGAAAAGACATCCTTAGAAATCCATGCCTTTTTAAAGCATAACATTTGACTGGTAAAATGTTCACTCCTTGAAAACAGCAAGGAAACACACGTTTGCCTATCACAGCAAGTTTACACTTTATGCATGCCTGCTACATTACACATTGCAGCACAGTTATTCTGCCTTGGCATCATTAATTCCTGCAGAGGATGTCTTGTCAGCTGTAGTCAGTTTCTTTCTGGGGCAATAATATCAAAACAATGATGTTTTATCAGCATTGTAGACTCATTCTGGCATCAAATTTTTACCAGCAGTGATTTTGGTAAACGCATCAATAAATTTCTCCACTGCTTCATGATTAGCACGTTTTATCACTATAGATATTTAAAAATGTAATGTAGTGTATTTTCTTAAATTCTTGCAAATGGACTTTGGAATACTTACAGTTCTCTTCAATGTTTAGTTTATTGTGATCTTTTCTTGTTTTGTGAACAACATACAATTAAGTGGCATGTGTTCACTGTGACTCTCAATTTACTTTTGCAATACACAATCACAATCTTCATTTTTAGCTTTATGCAGTGTTCATTAGCTTCTGTTCACCACTTTCAGCATAGAATTTTAACTTTTTATCCATTCCTTCAGGTCATATATGTTGATAATTCCAACACTATATACTCTTCTGTAATATGTTTTACACTTATGCCACTGTCTGGTTTTCCAGCAGATTGACTTTTTGTGCTATAGATAAATGTAAATGCTTCCTGCTTTTCTTATCATTGTTATCCATAGAAGTATCTGCAAGGCTTTTGACAATTTTAACATATCTTTATACCACAAGGTAGAGAATAAGCAAAAAACACAGTAAGCAATACATGTAGGTCTTGAAACTATGTGGGGCACCATGGGGAATGTGCCATTGCTGCATCCGGCCTGGACACATGCCGTTGTATTAAATATCACCTTTGTGGGCCTGCTTGCATGGGGAAATAATGGGTGTGCACAGAAAAGAGCTATTGCAGCTGAAGGGGACTGAGAGGGTCTTTTTTCCCCTTGGGGACATGGAATAAGCTGTGTCTTGTGCAATTGTATTATGACTGTGACTTATCACATTAGGTCAGATTGGAAACTTTCCACTTGTGTCATGTTGGCTCTGAAAAAGTTTTGGCTTTTGGAACATTTCAAGTTTCAATTTTTTGGTTTAGGTATGCTCAGCCTGTCCTTGCCATTCCCATACATTTAGGTATACATGCTATGCTTCAACACACGTATCTAATAAATTGGATCCAAAATTTTTTTCTGGTTAGTGTCAAGGCCAGCATAAATAGAGGTTTGTTCAAGATTCTGGAATTATGGGGCCTAGATTTATATCCTGGATCTCATCACTTTCTATCTCAGAGATCTAGGCCATATTTTTTTTTTTTTTTTTTTTTGAGACAGAGTCTCACTTTGTTGCCCAGGCTAGAGTGAGTGCCATGGCATCAGCCTAGCTCATAGCAACCTCAAACTCCTGGGCTCAAGCAATCCTACTGCCTCAGCTTCCTGAGTAGCTGGGACTACAGGCATGCGCCACCATGCCCGGCTAATTTTTTCTGTATATATTAGTTGGCCAATTAGTTTCTTTCTATTTAGAGTAGAGACAGGGTCTCGCTCTTGCTCAGGCTGGTTTCGAACTCCTGACCTCTAGCAATCCTCCCGCCTCGGCCTCCCAGAGTGCTAGGATTACAGGCGTGAGCCACCGGTGCCCGGCCTGGGACATATTTTTGAGCTTCAGTTTTTTTCAACTGCAAAATGTGTTAACTATGAGAATTCTCTTCTCATAGTTTCAGAAGGGATTAATCTTCTCAATAAATATTAACTTATAAGTTGATTCCTGTTTTTCTTTGATCTACGGGCTATGGGAATATGGGCACTTGCTTGAGGTAAGCAAAGGAGAAAAATGATGTTCCAGTCAAAGGCATTTTTAAGGTAAATAATGAGAAGGTAAATATTATAGATGACACTAGGGGGCAGGAAAAAGAGGTAAAGGCATTTTTCCTGTCTATGGCCTCACACCCATCTCTGAACATGGAAGGTGGACTACCCAGGTGATCTATGAAAGAAAGAAAGAAAGAAGAGAGGGAGGAGGGGAGGACATAATTTGATGTACAAGTTCCAAGCCAGCAAAGCCTTCTGGACAGGACAGAGATATCAGCGACTGTAAATAATTCCATTTTTTATTTCTATTGTGTTTTTTATCTTTTCCCTTGGTTGCTTATATATTTTTTCTTTTTCCAGCTAAAACTAATTCAACTTTCTTTACAATTTCTGTTCTTAAAAGAGAATGGTCCAATAATAGAGGATTGGTTGAGTAAATGATGTATGCCCCTTCATTGGAACCTTAGGCATTTATTAAAAATAGGATTTTTAAAAATGAGGAAATGTTTACGTGAGATGATATACTATTGAAATAGCACTTACGTGCACAAGCGGGCGCGCACCCCAGCCGGTCGGTACAGACGGTCCAGTGCGCAGCGCCAGCTCCCCGCCCGCTCTCCTGGCCAGACCGTACTCCCGGCAGGAGAGGGAACAGCCCAGCCTCTGGAAGATTCTTCCATCCGAGTGAGGTCACCTGCCTTGACGGCGAGCAGTGAGTGCAGCAATGGAGATCCCGCGCCGCCCTGCACCCCACGGTCGCCCCCGACGGTCCTCACCTGGAGGCCTGCACTAGCAGGAGGAGGCCGGGGACTCCCAGAAGTCCGACCTGGGGGGAGCGCGAGCCGCAGTTCAGCCGGGAGCGTCGCCTCCCGGTCCTCGCAGGGCTTCCCCCGCCCGGGCCTCAACGCCGGAGCTCTCCCTGGGCCTCCTCTCGAGATCGCCACCGCCGCCTGGCTGCGCGTCGTTCCCCCTTCCCGCGCCGGGACTCGCACTCGCACCGCGCGAGTGTGCCCCGAAGGGGCTGCGGGATGCCTGCGCCCCACATGCCGGGAGGGAGTCGGGGCGGTCGGAGCCGCCCATTCCTCGGGGGTGGGGAGAAAGGACTAGGCCATTTGAGAACCCGCGACCTCGGGCCGGCCCGTTCCCACCCCGGCGAAGCGGAAGGGAGAAGGGGCCGTCGCATTGGGGGCCCTTCACCTCGGGCCGCAGCTTGCGGAGGGCAGCCCCGGCGGGCCCAGGGCTCCTGCTGCGGCCGAGCGAGCGGTGGGGGCAGCATCTCGGCCCGGGCGGGCGGACGCCTCGGAGGTCCTTCTCGGAACTTCTCCGCCAGGACCCGGAGCGGCGGGAGGACTTGGCGCTGTCCGAGGTATGGGGGCCAGGCTACGGGTTAGGGACCTGGGACGGCCTGACTCCGCCCCTTCCTTGACTCCACCTCCTCAGGGTCATGCCTCTCCCTTAACCCCGCCCTCTCGTGGGCTCGCCTCCAATCAGGACTCTCTAGCAAAGTCAAGCCCCACCCCTTGAGCTCCGCCTCCCCGGAGCCCCAAGGAACAGAGCTCTGGAGCTGCTACCGCGCCCAGCTCGCCCAGCCCTCTGTGCCTAAGGAGCTGCCGCGCCTGGGGAGCGGAGGTGGAGAGGGGTTGGGGCGTGCAGTCTGCGAGGTGGGAGGCCCAGCGTGCCAGGGCGAGCGGCAGCTCACCTGCGCGTTCTGCCGCGGGATCTGCAGAAGCAAGGCCAGGTCGGAGTAGTCGAAGGTCTCGTCCAGCGCGAGCGGCGCCCGGTGCACCCCGCTCTCCGTGAGGTTCGTGGCGAATTCCTTCAGGCCCAGCCCGGACACCCAACCCATGACCCGCTCATTGGACCACACCATCACGTCTGCGGACGAAAGGGGCGCTCAGCCACGCCCGTGTCCTGTTGAGTCCAGTTGTGCCCATACTTCCCTCCCCATGTCCTCTTTCCTGGCCAGGCTCCCCACGCTGGCGCCGCCCCTGGTTCACGGTCGAGCTTTTTCTCTGGCCTCCCGCCATCACCTCTCCTCCAACCCCGATCCCTGCCCCTCCACCCGGCTCCCAGAGGGCCTCTTACAGTTTTCTGCTCACCTCGGATCTGGGTCTGACTCTTCCCGCCTCCGCTCCAGGTCCTTCCGGTCATAGTTGGGCCGTTTCCGGCACATAATCCCATAATGCAGACTCACCCTGAGCAGCAGGGGAAGTGGAGTCACAGATCAGCCTGCACAACCCCGCTGGCTGCTGCTCCTATTGGGCCCTCCCCATTGGCTGTGGTCTTCTGGGAGTCGTTGGGGAGCTGATCAGTTCCATTGATTGTTGACCCTCCCAGGAGGTGGGACATTCTCAACAGGCAGTTCCTATTGGCTAACCTGGAAACGGTATGGAGTTAACTAGCCAAGCTGTCTCAGGATCTGAACTTTTCCTATGGACCATCTTATAGGTGGAAGAGGCACAGAGTCAAGATTTCCCCCAGAACCTAGGCTAAAGGGCCAAAAATAATCCTGGGAATTTCCCATGGCCAGTCCCATTGGCTAAAGACTCGCTAGGCGTGAGGCTTCCCCTTGGATTGTTCCCCATTGGCCAGGCAACCTCACCTGTGGAAGCTGTCCACCATCTTGAGTTGGCCCCGGAGCTCCTTCTTGTTAAGATGATCTAACATTCGGGCATCCACCAGCGACTCCATGAAGTAGCTGCGATATTGGGGCAGACCCAGGCTGGGCAGCCAGTCGTTCCCCACCCACTCGTGGTTCATGCTGCCATATGCCAGGATCTGGGGCCATGGGCAGGTGAGGGAGGGTCAGGCCCTCTGGCCCCTTCCCATGTGTGTATGAAGGGGGTACAGTCCACACCCCGTCCCCAGATCTAAGGTTGTTCTTTCCTCACCCCATAGCAAAACAATGGCCCATCTCTGCTCAGGACAATAGACCAATCCAAGGTTCTCTCCCACCCCTTTATGACAGATGAGACTCTTGGCTACTCAAACCATAGTCCTGGGACCCACACCATCACCATCACCTGTGGACTTGCTGGAATTGCAGAATCTCAGACCCTACTCCAGGCCTACTGAAATCAGTATCTGCATTCACAAGACCCTCAGGTGACGTGACCTATATATTAATTGATTGATTGAACAATTTTAAATAAGGAGGTGTCACTATGTTGCCCAGGCTGGCCTTGAACTCCTGGGCTCAAGCAGTCCCCCAGTAGCTGGAACTACTGGCACCCGGCACTGTGCTATACAGTAAATTGCAAGAAGCACTGGTTTAACACTGCCTCAGCTCAGTCCAACGTCAACTACTCCCCCAAGTCAGGACAGTGGATTCTTTCAACGTCACTCTCCTGCCAGCAAAGGATCGTCACTCTTGCAATGTGCTGAAAATCCTAGTCTAATGTTGTATCTAGCCCAGGACAATACCTGGATCAGCCCAAAGTCCTTCACTCCTTTTTGCCTCTGGAGACAATCCACCCCTCCCCCTGGCTGGAAAAAAAAGACCACAGTCCTACGTAATTGCTCCATGACCAGTGAGTTCAAGCCCCCTGCTTCTTGAGAACAAGGCATTGCTCCTCCTCCGCAACTTCTCCTTCAGCCCGCCCTGCCTCACCACCACCAAACTGATGCTTCCCTTCTGCCCTGGTACACTGGACAGTCCAATGTAGCCCCTGCCCCTCAGCCAGAGGGAAAACAGGATGCCCAACGTCTCTCTCCAGCTATAGCAATGGAACGGCCCCTAGAGCCCCCGAAACCCGCCATGATGCAACGGCCCGTGCACCAGGCTGACAGGACCGATCTGGCCTTCCACATCCCACCCCCACGCCACAATGAAATAGTCCAGCGCCCCCCACCCCCACCCGTGGGGATGATGGAATGTTCTAGTGAGGGTAGGGCAGGGCTTGGAGAAGGAGGGGCATCCATGTAGCGTGCACAGCCTGTTTATGCACCCTGCCCGCGCCCCCTACCTGCTCCCAGCTGATCTCCTTGGTCTCCTGACCCGTTAGTGGGAAGAGGGGAGAGAAGGGGTGGGTTAAGGCGCAGGCATAGGTAGACGGAAGGGACAGACTTACAGACAGTCACAGACTCTGTCCCCACCCCCACCCTCAGAGAGAGTTAGTGCCACCCCCAAAGGCCGCCGGCAGGGGACACTCACATGCTTGGTCGTGGCCATGGCCGTAAGGGACTCCATGTCTCCGTGTGTCATCCACACATTTCCTGTGGACTGAGGGGCGGGGGCTGTTAATGGGGGTGGGGGAGGGCCTCCGATGAGGGAAAGGTTAGGGTTAGGGTTAGAGTGTAGAGCTCCTGAAGGCCCCAGGCCGTATGATTATGTGCATCCTGCTTTCTGGCTCAGGGACTGACAGTGACAGAGAAAATGATCCTTTGTTGAGCACCTGCCATGCACCAAGCAAAAGAACATGAGCTTTAGAGCTGGGCGAATTCAGGTTGGAATTGGGGCCCTGCTGGCATTTTGCTGAGTGGCCAGGTGCAAACGATGTCACATCTCTGACCTCATGCACACATACAGGGTGAGGATTCAGAATGAAGTAGCTGACACAGCAATGCATGGGGCAAAGGTTTGGTGGTGGTAGTGGGGTTTGTTCACATTTCTTGAGCTGCTGTTCCCAGCAACCACACGAGTGAGGATCCCATACAAGGGTTCACACATTTATGTAGCCCCTAAGGTCAGGCACCAGGGTGCAGGACACGGCAAGGAGCACAGCAGACAAGGCCATTGTCATTATGGTACAGAAGATGCAATCAACATATTGTTAATATGCTGGGAAGTTTGAATATAGACCGAATAGTACATGAAATTAACAATAATGGTAATGCCTTTGGGTATGATGAGATCATGGTGGCTAGGAAGAAGGAAAAGACCCATTAAAGTGAAGTTTTGGGGCTAACCTGTTGTGACGTCCTCAAACATTCAAGTACAGGTTGAGCATCCCTAACCAGAAAATTCAAAATCTGAAATGCTCCACAATTTGAAACTTTTTAAGGACCAACATGATACCACAAGTGGAAAATTCCACTCTTGACCTGCAACAGGTTGCAGTAAAAATGCAGTCAAAACTTTGTTTTGGGCCAGGCGAGGTGGCTCACGCCTGTAATCCTAGCACTCTGGGAGGCCAAGGCGGGAGGATTGCTCAAGGTCAGGAGTTCGAAACCACCCTGAGCAAGAGCGAGACCCCGTCTCTACTATAAATAGAAACAAATTAATTGATCAACTAATATATATAGAAAAAATTAGCTGGGCATGGTGGCACATGCCTGTAGTCCCAGCTACCCGGGAAGCTGAGGCAGGAGGATTGCTTGAGCCCAGGAGTTTGAGGTTGCTGTGAGCTAGGCCAACGCCATGGCACTCACTCTAGCCTGGGCAACAAAGTGAGACTCTGTCTCAAAAAAAAAAACAAAAAAAAACCTTTGTTTTGTGAACAAAATTATTTAAAATATTGTGTAAAATTACCTTCAGGCTGTGTATAAGGCATATATGAAACGTAAGTGAATTTCCTTACTTGGATATTCACTTACTTGGATGAGACTTGGGTCTCATCCCCAAGATATCTCATTAAGTATATGCAAATATTCCAAAATCCAAAAAAAATTAGAATAAAATAAAATTGGAATCAAAAAAGGAAAAAGAAATAGCACTTATATTCATAACTCAAAAATTATAGCCAATGTTATACAGTATGAGCTCAAAATTTAAAGTCCATAAAAAGTGACTTGGAGGAAATATGCCAAACATTAAGAATGGGGTGTTGCTTATAGGGATTATGTGAAAAACTGTTTTCTTTGGTTTCTTTGTACTTTTATAATTTCCAAAAGTTGTACAGAGAATGTTACTTAGAGCTCTAATTAGGAATGAAAATTCCTTTTAAATAAGCAGTACAGAACTTTAAATGAAGAATATAGTATTGGTCTGTGTGTTTCTTTCAAGATCTTGTTTTGTCTGTGCAGTGCTTCAGAGAGAACCAGGTGATTTCAACAACCTGTGCGGTCATCAAAAAGGCATTACCTTAATGTATCACATGGGGTCCTAGATTAACAAACAGGCAGCCACTAAACATTAGGAAGTCCATGAATGGCACTGACTTTGTAGAGCATCTGTGAAGGGGGGAAGCAGGTTTCAAAACACTAGGACAGAGTCAAGTCTGTTTTTAAATTTAAAAAATTAGAAATGTTATTATGCATGAGAAAAAGGTCCAGGGCACACAATCCCCTATTATTGGACATTTCTGTTTTTCCAATTCCTTGTGGTTTTAAAAACATTGAGATGAGCATCTTGATCCTAATTTAAATTTCTTAAAAGATGCCTTCCTGGAAGTGGCTCAATATCTGGTTTGGGGAGGAGAGCCCTCCTGCAGTGATGGGCCCTGGGGTTTAGGCCTCTCTGCAAAGTGCCTTCCTAGTAGCAGATCCCCATGTGTCCTTCTCAGGCCACAGCTGACCTCAGGGTGCCAAGGAGTCTGAAGCTGTGATCCCCCTTCTCAGACATTTCATGAATTAAGGTATAACTGGTCTGCTCCCTGGTGGCCACAGGGAAAGGCTTTGGAGCATTCTGTGACCCTGAAGAATGACAGGGTCCCTTAGATGAAGAAGATGGAAATTGCTGAAGCGGACAAGACGTCTCCTCAGCAGCAGAAATGTGTGCCCAATCCATCCAATCACTGTTCTCTCCAGGTAGGTGCTGCAGTCAAGGCCACACCGCCACATGCTGGGGTATGTGAGTCTTGAATTCACACAAGATGAGACCCAGCAGGAGTACAATCTTAAGAAGTTCCCCTGAAATGGGAAGGTAATATCATCTACTTTGCAGATTGTTTCCTCACCCCTCCAATAAATATTCATTAAGTGCCTAGGGCCAGGCATGGGTATGGGAATCTCATCTTCATGGAACTTGTGGCCTTACTGGTATATAAATAAGCAATCTCCTCAAAGTTGGGAAGGCTCTGGTGAAGAGGACAGGGGCTGTGGGACAGGAGTTAGGAAAGCTCTCTCAGGAAGGGTCTCACCTGAGAAGACCACTGTGACACACAGATTCTTAGGAACATGTAAAATATCATCACATGATTAAGACTATCTCTCTTATCAATATAATTTGGAGAATCAATTTAGCATAAATTTTATTGATGGCACCCCTGTCCATATTTGTAGGAACTTTTAGGGCAGTTTGTTCCTATTTCTAAAGCTGCACTGTTGTCACTAATTTACGACCAACTGTAACAACCAAATCCAATACTAAAACCCAAAATTCATTCCTGGATGCTGCAGGGCTGGCGGAGGGGGTTCTTCTCTCCTGCCTGCTGACTCAACAGTGCCTGGAAGAAATTCCTGCCTCAGTTAACAGGTGGACTTCATGCTCAGCGAAAATCTTCTACAGAGGCCAGAACCAGTCCTCAGGCCGAAAGGCACGCCTGCGTGCTGGGTGGGGTGTTCGGCCGCTGGTAGACATGCATCTCCTCGCTGGAGAATTCAGGTGCTCTCCGTCCTTCTCCGTGCTTTCCACATTTCTACAGCCTTCACAGTTAACTTCGAAAATCTCAAAAAAAGCCATTCACACAGTGCTCTGTCCTATCCCAGACCCACCTTTCATGTATTTGACATTCTGTGGCATTTTAGGGTAGTTACTAAATCAGTCATTTTCAAAGTTTTTTTCTCCATTTTATTTTTCTTATTTGATGTCATTTTCCTCCAACAATTATGTGGTCCGATACCAGGATGTGAAAATGAGTTGGTGGTTTTTCTAGGACAATTACAAAGTTCTGATGCAATGTCATTTATTATACATGTATTCACATAATAGTCTTTTCAAAAATTTCATCAAAACTTGAGTTAAGATTTAGGAGGTGAGGCCGGGCGCGGTGGCTCACGCCTGTAATCCTAGCACTCTGGGAGGCCGAGGCGGGCGGATTGCTCAAGGTCGGGAGTTCGAAACCAGCCTGAGCGAGACCCCCGTCTCTACTAAAAAAATAGAAAGAAATTAATTGACCAACTAAAAGTATATATACAAAAAATTAGCCGGGCATGGTGGTGCATGCCTGTAGTCCCAGCTACTCGGGAGGCTGAGGCAGGAGGATCGCTTGAGCCCAGGAGTTTGAGGTTGCTGTGAGCTAGGCTGACGCCACGGCACTCACTCTAGCCTGGGCAACAAAAAGTGAGACTCTGTCTCAAAAAAAAAAAAAAAAAAAAAAAAAAAAAGATTTAGGAGGTGGAAAAAAATTCATCGAAGTACATATTCCTCTTCACATTAGCTTTCACCTTGATGTTCTGGAAAAGTCTTGCACCCTTGGTATGAAAGTGCCATTATTCAGCCCTCTGTTACCTGCAACAGTGCCTACCTCTCCTTGCTGGCCATCTTCTCAGACGGGCTTCTGCTGAGCTTGAACTCAGCCAACTGCGCCTCTGCAGCCTGTCCAGCTCGGAGACGGCCTGGCCCCGCTGGCTCTTGATGAGCCGTGCTCGCTGCACACGGCGTCCCGCTCCTCCCGGGACTTCCTCGGCTCTGTCAGCTCCGTCTCCCGCTGCAGGCCCTCGTCCTGGGCCGGGCCTTGTTCGGCTCCTGGTGGCTGCCCCCAACCTCCTCAGGGAGAGGGTGCCGCTGGCGCTGCATCCGGAGGGCCCTGCCCTGGCTGGGCCAACCTCAGTGGCGGGGGTTCTCCTCCCCCAGCTGCTCCGAGCGGCTCCGTCTGAGCTGTAGACGGCGACTTTCTCCGCTCTTCCGTTCCGCGTCCACAGGGCACGCAGCCCTTCTTGACTGCGTCCAGCTTGTCCACGGCCATGTCACATAGCTTGCTGAGGATCTCGGATGGCCCACTGTGCTTCAACACCCGCTCCTGAGCCCAGAGGTCGCCAGTCTCCTGAGCCTCCTCGCAGAGTGGCCCCTTGTCCTCCCGGGACTGCGGCAGCAGGCCTCGCTCCCGCAGGGCCACCTCTCGCTGGGCCTCGCTCCCACAGGGCCACCTCTCGCTGGGCCTCGCTCCTGCAGGGCCACCTCTCCGCTGGGCCTCGCTCCCGCAGGGCCACCTCTCGCTGGGCCTCGCTCCCACAGGGCCACCTCTCGCTGGGCCTCGCTCCCGCAGGGCCACCTCTCCGCTGGGCCTCGCTCCCGCAGGGCCACCTCTCGCTGGGCCTCGCTCCCGCAAGGCCACCTCTCGCTGGGCCTCGCTCCCGCAGGGCCACCTCTCGCTGGGCCTCGCTCCCGCAAGGCCACCTCTCGCTGGGCCTCGCTCCCGCAGGTTCACCTCTCCGCTGGGCCTCGCTCCCGCAGGGCCACCTCTCGCTGGGCCTCGCTCCCGCAGGGTCACCTCTCGCTGGGCCTCTCTCCCGCAGGGTCACCTCTCCCTGGGCCTCGCTCCCGCAGGGCCACCTCTCGCTGGGGACCCAGTGTGCGGTAGAAGTCGGTCTCCGTGGCCGCCTCCTTGCACCTCTCCGCGTAGGGCGTCGGTGCGCTGGTTCTGCAGGCCCCAGCGTGTCCTGGGGCCTCACCCCTCGCAGTGGGGTTCAGCCTGCGACGTATTTCGGAACGCATGCCGTGCGTCGCGACAGCAGGGACTTGCGCAGCCCCCTCCTCTCTCTTGGGTGACGGGGAAGCTGGATGGGAGTTTTACCTTCTCGTTCTACCGCTGGACAGTGAGGGGCCGGGTGGGGCCGGCGCGCCCCGTGGCGCTCACACTGCTGAGGGAGCTGCTGCCCCGGCCCTAGGGACGTGGCGGACAGGGCGTGTGCGTGGAGCCCTCGACGTGCTGCGAGGTCCCACGGCGCCGTTCAGGTGGAGAATGATGAGTCTCCTCACCAGCAGGTGAGTCTCCTCCAGCTCCTGGAACTGGCCCGACTCCTCGGCCAGGAGCCGCTTGCACCGCGGCCCCGCCTGGCGCTCCCGGCCCTGCGGCCCGGCGCCCCGCGTCCTCCGGCAGCCCGCGCGCAGCTCCCATCCCGGCCGGCCCTGTGCGGCGCCCCGCGTCCTCCGGCAGCCCGCGCGCAGCTCCCATCCCGGCCGGCCCTGTGCGGCGCCCCGCGTCCTCCGGCAGCCCGCGCGCAGCTCCCATCCCGGCCGGCCGGCCCGGCCCTCAGGCTCCGCTGGGCCTGAGCGAGCAGCTCCGAGCCGGGCTCCACGGGGGCGGCCGCGTCGCCCCGCAGACGTCCGTCCGGCTCCCCAGCCCGAGCGCGCCCGGAGCCCGAGGCGAGGCGGCGGGGCCACCGTCCGGGCCTGGGCGGGCTGGGGGCGAGAGGCGAGTGGCGCTCGGGAGCGGCCGCCTCCAGGGCTGTGGGACGCGGACTCGGCGACCCCAGCGGCGGGGCCGAAGGAGCAGGCGGAGGAGGGGCCCGCGGCCAGGTCAGAGTGCCTGGCTGCAGCCCGCACACTCCCCTCCCCTCTCCTCCCCTCTCCTCCCCTCCCCTCCCCTCTCCTACTCTCCCCTCTCCTCCTTTCCCCTCTCCCACTCTCTCCTCTCCTCCCCTCTCCTCCCCTCTCCTACTCTTCTCTCCCCTCTCCTCCCTTCCCCTCTCCTAATCTCCCCTCCCCTCCCCTCTCCCACTCTCCCCTCCCCTCTCCCACTCTCCCCTCCCTTCCCCTCCCCTACCCTCCCTGTCTGCGCGCCCCCCCAGCCCAGTGAGAAAACGCCTTTGAAAGCTGGGTTAGTCAGCTGCCCCCAATAATTATACAATGCATGGAGGACAGTCCACAGGGCTCTGTCCCCGGGGCTCAGCGCCGCCTTGGCCGCGTGTGCCCTATCCGGGTTCACCAAGGCCTGCTATGCCATAGCCCAAGCCACCGCCGCCCTGCTTCTTACTTGAACGCCCATCTGATGACAGTTGTTAATCTCTGCGGCTCTGCTAAGTTATCACTTCTTCAGCCATATTATTTTTAACAATTTTTCTTGAGAGTATGACATGTATATAGAAAAGTGCATGCAAACTAATTGGCTAGTTTAATAAATTTATACAATCACCAAGTTAAGAAATAGAATGTGCCAACATCTCAAAACAACCCCACAGAAAAAAATTAATAAATCTGAAAACAGTAAATTCATAGAGAAAATTAATGAAATCAAAAGCTAGTTCTTGGCTGGGTGCGGTGGCTCACGCGGTGGCTCTCTGGGAGGCCGAGGCAGGCGGATTGCTCCAGGTCAGGAGTTCGAAACAAGCCTGAGCGAGACCCCATCTCTACTATAAATAGAAAGAAATTAATTGACCAACTAAAAATATATATACAAAAAATTAGCCGGGCATGGTGGCGCATGCCTGTAGTCCCAGCTACTCGGGAGGCTGAGGCAGTAGGATTGCTTGAGCCCAGGAGTTTGAGGTTGCTATGAGCTAGGCTAATGCCAGGGCACTCTAGCGCAGGCAACAGAGTGAGACTATCTCAAAAAAACCAAAAAAAAAAAAAAACCCTTTAAGCTTTTAAGGGATAAATTACACCAATACTATATGATCTCTTCCAGAACTCATTTTATGAGGCCAGCATTATCCTAACACCAAAATCAGATAAAAAAAAAAAAAAAAAAAAACTTTACAAGAAAGGAAAACTACAAAAGAGCAATATTTCAAATGAACATAGATGGAAAATTTTTTTTTTTTTTTTGAGACAGAGTCTCACTCTGTGCCTGCGCTAGAGTGCCGTGGCGTCAGCCTAGCTCACAGCAACCTCAAACTCCTGGGCTCAAGCCATCCTCCTGCCTCAGCCTCCTGAGTAACTGGGACTACAGGCATGTGCCATCATGCCCGGCTAATTTTTTTTCTGTATATTTTAGTTGGCCAATCAATCTCTTTCTATTTATAGCTGAGACAGGGTCTTGCTCTTGCTCAGGCTGGTTTTGAACTCCTGACCTTGAGCCATCCTCCCACCTCGACCTCCCAGAGTGCTAGGATTACAGACATGAGCCACCGTGCCTGGCTGCAAAAATCTTTAATAAAACTTTGCATTTCAAATCTAACAAGGCATAAAAAGAATTATAAATCATGAACAAATGGCTTTATTCCAGATATGCAAGGCTGGTTCAATATTGGAAAATCAAATAATGTAATTCACACCATCAGGCTAAATAAGAAAAATCACACAATGACACTAGTTGATGCAGAAAAATCCTTTGACAAAATCAAACACCCATTCATGAAAAAAACTCTTATCAAACTAGGAATAGAGGTAAAATTTCCTCAACTTGATAAAGAACATCTACAAAAATTCTATAGCTAACATCATACTTAATGGTAAGAAACTAGATGCTTTCTCACTAACATCCAGAACATGGAAGGTTATGCCCTCTTACCACTGTTATTCAACATTGCCCTGGAAATCCTAGCTAATTTAATACAAAAAGATCTGAAAAAGAGAGAGCGCCAAATCCAAACCACTAGACCACCAGGGAGCACTGAAGACCTGAGAAAGACATAAAAGATATACAGATTTTGTAGAAAGAAAAAAAACTGTCATATTCCAGATGATTGATTGGCTATATAGAAAATTCCAAATAATTGACACCCCCCCCCCAAAAAAAAACAACTTTTGGAACTAATAAGTGTTTATAGCAAGGCTGCAGGGCACAAGATTAATATAAAAAAGTAATTCATTACCTATGTACCAGCAATGAACAATTAGAGTTTGAAATGAAAACAATGCCATTTACATAAGCACCAAAAATTTAAATACTTGGTATAAATCAACAAAATATGTCAAGATCTATATGAGAAACACTACAAAACTCTGAGAAAAAGAAATCAAAGAACTAAACAAAAGGAACGTTTCATGTTCATGGATGGGATGATTTAACATTGTTAAAATGTCAATTCTAGCCGGGCGCGGTGGCTCACGCCTGTAATCCTAGCACTTTGGGAGGCTGAGGCGGGCGGATCGCTCAAGGTCAGGAGTTCGAAACCAGCCTGAGCGAGACCCCGTCTCTACCAAAAATAGAAAGAAATTAATTGACCAACTAAAATATATATATATACAAAACATTAGCCGGGCATGGTGGCGCATGCCTGTAGTCCCAGCTACTCGGGAGGCTGAGGCAGTAGGATCGCTGAGCCCAGGAGATTGAGGTTGCTGTGAGCCAGGCTGACGCCACGGCACTCACTCTAGCCTGGGCAACAAAGTGAGACTCTGTCTCAAAAAAAAAAAAAAAAAAAAAAAAAGTCAATTCTTAGCAAATTGGTCTAGAGATACAACACGATCTCAATCAAAACCACAGCAAGTTATTTTGTGTATATCGACAAATTGATTCTAAAGTTTATATGGAGAGGCAAAATACCCAAGACAGACAACACATATTGAAGAACAAAGATGTCTGACAACACTGAATCTCAAGACTTACTGTAACACTACAATAATTAAGACAGTGTTGTGTTGGCAAAAGAGTAGACAAAATCAGTGGGAGAGAATAGAAGGCCCAGAAATAGACCTACATAACCATAGTCAACTAATCTTCCACAGAGGAGCAAAGACAATTAAATGGAAAAAGGATAGACTTTTCAAAATATAATACTGGAATAATTGGACATCCACATACAAAAAGAAATGTGGACACACACTTTACACCCTTAAAAAAGAACTCAATGACCGGACGCCGTGGCTCACACCTGTAATCCTAGCACTCTGGGAGGCCAAGGTGGGTGGATCCTTTGAGCTCAGGAGTTTGAGACCGGCTCTGAGCAAGAGTGAGACCCCGTCTCTACTAGAAATAGGAAGAAATTAATTGGTCAACTAAAAACATATAGAAAAAATTAGCCGGGCATGGTGGTGCATGCCTATAGTCCCAGCTACTCGGGAGGCTGAGGGAGGAGGATTGCTTGAGCCCAGGAGTTGGAGGTCACTGTGAGCTAGACTGACACCACGGCACTCTAACCCGGGCAACTGAGCAAGACTCTTGTCTCAAAAAAAAAAAAAAAAATGGCATTGCATCTAAACCTACATGTTCTGTACTTAGTCACTCATCTCCTGATTTTGCTTTTATTAAAAATAAATTAGGGCCTAGAGAAAAGATTAGGTGTGCATATATATAGTCAGGTCAAAACCTTTCAACTTTTAAACTCTTGCTGCACAATTATCAGTTCAATTTAAAACTATATTTTTTTTTCTGTAGTTTTAAAATTCTGCATTGTCATTATAAAAGGGTAACTGATAAAATATTTTAAATTAACTGTAAGTTCTGAGGGGGCTAATATTTTATTATAGCTCATTCAGTATATACCACACACACACACACACACCGCACACAACACACACACACACACACACCACACACACACACACACCACACACACACACACACACACACACACACACACACACACACACACACATAGAATTTAAGTCCAAACAGAATATGGCATTTTATTTTTTGATTTTTCTTTCTCTTTATTCCTCTCATTCTTTGGATTGTTGTCATAGCTTTCCTAACTAAATCAATGTTTTTTAAACCACAGCATTAATTCCCCGATTTTAATGCCATTATTTTATCTTCTCATCATACAGGTACTTAATTTTTAAATCTTTTGTGCTATGTTTTTCCCCCATGCTTTCTTCTTCCATATAGTTTCATCTATGAAACCATTTTTCCTCTTAATTGACAGCATATCTGCTTCTTTTCACATTGATATGTGAATAAAAGTATGTGTTCCTGGCCGGGCGTGGTGGCTCACACCTGTAATCCTAGCACTCTGGGAGGCTGAGGCAGGCGGATTGCTCAAGGTCAGGAGTTCGAAACCAGCCTGAGCAAGAGCGAGAACCCCGTCTCTACTATAAATAGAAAGAAATTAATTGGCCAACTAAAAATATATAGAAAAAATTAGCCAGGCATGGTAGCACATGCCTGTAGTCCCAGCTACTCAGGAGGCTGAGGCAGGAGGATTGCTTGAGCCCAGGAGTTTGAGGTTGCTGTGAGCTAGGCCAACGCCACAGCACTCACTCTAGACTGGGCAACAAAGTGAGACTCTGTCTCAAAAAAAAAAAAGTATGTGTTCCCACATACACATGAGAATATCACAAATATCATATGCCTTCTGATATATATGAGATAGCTTACTTAAAGGAAAAATATGTATATATTTATACATTTATTATTATATAAATTTATGAATTTAGAAAATATGTTTTTGTAAAAGGTCATTTTCGGTTATTTATTTTTAAACTCTATAAGATAGCATTTTATGAAAGATAACATGAGGTTTATCATATTGAAATAGCAATTAAGATGGGAGGAAATCAATGCAATTAGATGACTTGACCCAAAATGGGAGGAAATGATAAAATAATGAGTTAAGTAACACCAAAGAGAAGCAATAAAAAGAGCAGAAATATGAGTACATAGAATATACTGTCCTTTTTCTCATGAGTTTATATATCATATTTGATAATTGAAACAAAAATTATAGTACCATCTGACACTCAAGACAATTATATTTTAAAATGAGGAAGATAAAAAACTAAATGGAAGTGAGGTGTCCACACATCACTCAAAGTGGCAAAATATATATGAATATTGTAATATGCAAAGCAACCACTGTGAAAACTCTACAGAGAGATACAGTGGTCCCTCAGTATCTGTGGGAGATTGGGTCCAGGACCTCCCTCAGATACCACAATCTGCAGATGCTCAAGTCCCTGATGTGAAATGGCACAGTATTTGGACATAACCTACTGACATCGTGTACTTTAAATCATCTCTAAATTACTTATAATACTTAATACAATGTAAATAGCTATTAAACTGTATTGTTTAGGGAATAATGACAAGAAAATTGTCTGTATATGTTCAGTACAGACAAATATTTTTGATCCAGGGTTGGTTGAATCCATGGATGCAGAACCCACAGATATGGAGGGTGGACTATACTCACAAATGCCATACTTAATAAATATATAATCCTAAAAAAATAAAAGTTCAAGTAACCCTCAGGAAAATAAGAAAAATAGAAGTATGAGATCCAGAGTAAACAAATATAAAACAAATAAGAAAATGGCAGACATAGATCAATAGTTACGTTAAATCTAAATGGTCTAAACACACTAATCATGTGAGATTAGCAGAGTGGATCTTAAAAAATGACCAATCTCTATGTTTCTTACAAGAATTTTACTTCAAATTCAATGGCAAAGGTACCTTTGAAATAAAAGAACAGAAAAGATGCAAATACTATTTATAAAAATTCAAGAGTGGTTAAATCACTATTTAATAAAGTAGACTTCAAAATGAAAATTACTATTGATGAAGAGGTGCATTACATAATGATGAAAAGATTAATGCATCAGAAAGGCAAAAATCTTAAATGTGTACATACATCCAAAAAAAAAAGATCCCCAGAACATACACAGAAAAAGCTGATAGAATTAAAAAATTGAAAAGAGAAATAAATGAATCCACAATTATAGTTAGGTGATTTCAACAACCTCCCGTCAGCAACTGATAGAACTACTAGACAGAAATTCTTCAAGGATATATTAAACAGAAGAGCTAAATCACACCATTAACAAATAGAATCTAATTGACATATATAGAACATCCCATCCAATAACAGTAGACTTTATTTAACAGCCTACGTATTATGGACTCAATTGTGACAACCCCACCCGAAAAATTCAAAAGATTTGCTGAAGTCTTAATTCCTAGTACTCTAGAATGTAACCTTATTTGGAAATAGAGTCATTGTAGGTGAAATTAGTTAAGATGAGGTCATAGTGGAATGGGATGGGCCCTAATCCAATATGCGTGGCACCATTATAAAGGGAGAAGAGGCACAGACAGGAACACAGAAAGAATGCTATATGAAGACAAAGGAGTAGAGCAACACATCCACAAACCAAAGAGAGCCAAATGTTGACAAACATTTGCTGACAAACCACCAGAAACTAGAAAGAAACAAGAAAGAATTTACTCACAGGTTTCAAAGAAGGTGTAGTCCTGCCAATCCTAAATTTAGATTTAGAGTCTGCAGAACAGTGAGACAATACATTTCTGATGTTTAAGACACCTAGTATTATGATATACAGGAATTAATTTACTATTAGGTAATGAATGCACCTTGAAGCATTCAACAATATAGAACATACCCTGGGCCATAGAACAAACCTCATAAAACAAATTTAAAAGAATTTAAAGTACACAAAGTGTCTTCTCTGATCAAAATGGAATCAAGCTATAAATCAATAACAGAAAGACAATAGGAAAATTATAACCTCACTGGAATCAAAAAACAGTTTTAAATAATTCATGAGTCATATAAAAATCTTAATGCAAACCAAAAAATACACCTGAATGAAAATCAAAACAACCCATATAAAAATATATGAGATTTCTCCAAAGCTGTGCCAAGTGGAAACTCCATAGCACTGAGTGCTTACATTAGAAATGAGATGAGTTCTCAAGTCAATATCTTAAGTTCTTACTTCAAAAAATTAGAGAAAGAAAATCATAACAAATCCAAAGTAAGCACAAGGAAAGAGATAATAAAGAGCAGAATTTAAGGAAATTGAAAATAGAAAAGAAATTGAGAAAATCAAGTAAACAAAAAGATGAATATTCAAAATAAATCAGTAAAACTGATAAACCTCCAGCAAGAATGACAAACATAAAGTGGAAAAAATACAAGTCACCTACATTAGGAATTAAGCAGCACATCTCTACAGATTCTGCAGAGTTCCTGTTAAAAGGAAAATAAGTGGATACTATGAAAGATTTTTCTACTCAGAAATCTGAAAATTACAAGAAATGGACCAATTCTTTGAGGACCATAGGTGAACACAACTCAACCAAGATGAAATAGATAATATGACTAGTCTTATAATCATTTTAAAATGAATTTGCTATTTAAAAAATAAATAGGCCGGGCGCGGTGGCTCACGCCTGTAATCCTAGCACTCTGGGAGGCCCAGGTGGGCGGATTGCTCAAGGTCAGGAGTTCAAAACCAGCCTGAGCAAGAGCGAGACCCTGTCTCTACCATAAATAGAAAGAAATTAATTGGCCAACTGATATATATAGATAAAAAAATTAGCCAGGCATGGTAGCACATGCCTGTAGTCCCAGCTACTCGGGAGGCTGAGGCAGGAGGATCACTTGAGCCCAGGAGTTTGAGGTTGCTGTGAGCTAGGCTGACGCCACGGCACTTACTCTAGCCTGGGCAACAAAGCGAGACTCTGTCTCAAAATAAATAAATAAATAAATAAATAGCAAGATATATCCCCAAAAAAGAGATCTCCAGGCTGAGATGGTTTCACTGGAGAATTCTACCAGATGTTTAAGAAAAAAATGATACCAATTTTACATACTCTCTTTAAGATGATATTACAGGATAGACTACTTTACATTTTTATGAGGCCAATAATACTCATATGAAAATTACATGGAGAGTACAAAGTACAAGAGTAAAGGCCAATATTTTTCATAAACTTAGACACAAAAAACCTCAGAAAATATTACCAAATTCAAAAATATATAAAAGAAATTATACACTATAATGAATTAGAATTTATTTCAAATATTTAAGGCTGATTTAGCATATGAAAATTAATCAAAGGGACCCATTATATCAATATACTAAAAATCACATAATCATATTAATTGATACAGGAAGACATTTGACAAAATCCAGCACCCACTATGAATAAAAACTCTCAGCAAGTTGGAATATAGAGAGATTACCTCCACTTGATAAAAAAGCATCTACAAAAACCTTTAGGTAAAATCATACTTAATAGCAAAAGACCGAATGTTTTCCTCTAAGATTGAGAACAAGGCAAGGAAGCCATCTCTCACCACCACTCTTTTTCCCCTTATTGCAAAACATTCTAAACACTTCAGTAGGCTATGGGGGAAAAGACATACAAGCTTAAAAGAAATAAAACTACATTTATTTGCAGATGATATGATTGTCTGCATAGATAATCACAAGAAATCTACAAAAATAATCTCAAAGAACTAATAAGTGATTTTAACAGGGTCTCAAAATAAAAGACCACACCCCAAAATCAAACACAGTACTCTGTCCTCACAATGAACATGCCAAAACTGAAACAAAAACAATACTACTACAGTCATTCCAAAGAAAATGAAATACTTACGTACACATGTAACTATATGTACAGGGTTGGTATGCTGACAGTTACAAAATGTCGATGAAACAAATCAAGGAAGAATTAAATAAATGTAGAGACAGATCATTTTCATGAATTGGGAGACTCGACATGGTAAAACTACCAATTTCCCAAAACTTGTCTATTGGTTTAATGCAATCTTTATAAAAATCTCATCAAGGGTTTGGTAGGCATTGACAAGCTTATTCTAAAGTTTATTTGAAAATATGTAAGTCCTCTCTCAAAAAATCTTGGTAGATAATAATAAGTGTGGAAAAAATCACTCTACCTTATATTGGGGCTTGTTATATAGCTACACTAAGACCGAGGGATAGACACACATATTGATGGAACTGGTTAGAGAACCTAGAAATAGATCAGCACACATATGGTCACCTGATTTTTTGACAAAGTTTCAAGAAGAATTCAATGGAGAACGAATAGTCTTTTCAATAAATGGTGTTGGAACAATTTGATATCCAATTTGGTGTTGGAACAATTTGATATCCAAAGGGGAAAAAAGTAAAACTTGACCTAAAGTTCACATCTTATACAAAAAAAAAAAAAAAAAATGAAGGTGGATCATAGACTTAAATGTAAAATGTAAAACTATAACAATTTTTTCCATTCATAAAACTTTTATTCCACTTACATGAACTTAATACACGTGTTCTTAACAATCATGCTTGAATTGTTCATGAAAATCTCATAAGACATTTAAACAAAGCTAGCCATCATCTCAAATCATTTCCCTGTTAACTATTTTTTACAGCACATGCATGTTAGGCAAGTATCAAAAAAAATTACAAAAGCAAAAAACCTAAAAAAAGTTAAATACATGGGATTTTTGTGTTACTGCTGTGCTTGATATACACGCAGTAATGGATGCCGAGCAATTCACTTTACTGCATCTTTACTGCATTTGTTCTTAGGTTGCCTAAAACATTTAAATACAAATAAAATGAGAGTAGCAAAATAATGAAAGCAGACAGCAGGTAACTTTACAAAATATGGAATGTGAACCGTTTCTGCCCTTATCCAGAGTAAACTAGGTCACAGTTTTGTCTAGAGGACACTTCTGCAGCTGCAGTCAAAGGTTGCACGTTGAGACTGAGTATTCTATAGATACACACGGTTTCACATGTAGTATCCATGACATGTCTGTTTCTGCCACAGCCTCGTAAGTGCTCCAAACCTTAAAGTACCCACAATAACTACCTCTGTGACCGAACCACTTGTCCCTTTTATCCCCCACCAGGACAAACCAATATGTAGGCAGTTTTCTTTGCTTAGACATGGAAGCAATTTTAACACTGGCCCTTGTGAAGCCACAATGTACCAAAAGTACTATGCCGAACATTTATAACTTGTATAAAAATTCCACATCCCCATACTGGCCACCTCAAGATGAAAACAGATAACCCCCTAAATGTTAACTGGCTCTACTCCCCTAATAGTAAACATAAAAACCACATGGGAAATACAGAAATTCAAATAGAAGTAACATAAACCTGTCATAAATCATAAACAAAAAACTATTTGTGGGACAGCATGGACGACAAAATGGTCTACCGTGTACATTCTAGAATGAGGCAGACGAAAGCTGGAAGGCCGGTTGATTTTCCCCTCCTCTCCCGCTTCAGCTTCACCTCCTTGCGTATCCGATGTCCACAAAGTCGAGCTGTCCCTCAGCAACTGCGTTATCAGCGTGCTGTCTTTGTGCGACTCCTCACTTAATGTGCCAAGTTCAGCGATGGCTTCATCAAAAGCTGCTTTTGCAAGAGAGCAGGCTTCCTCCGGGCGTGCAGGGTCTCAGAACGCAGAGAAGTTAAGGCCAGACCCCGCCTGACAGGGTGTGTTGGCTGCATGTCCTTTCTGCTGATGTCAGAAGCTTCTTGGTCGGCCTGCCGCGACGGATCCACAACCCTTCTCGTCCGCACCCGCCCAGCCTCGGCCCAGTAACGGCACCGGCTCCTTCAGTTCCAAGCAGAAGGCTTCGCCCCTGCTCGCGCAGCGCGGGGCCCGGGCTTCCCAGAAGAGGGCGCACCACTGCGGCTCCGTCCGCGTGCTCCAGCCGTCGGCGTCTTTCTCGGCACCCCGCCTTCCGCTCAGCGCTGGAGGCGGCCTGCGCCCGCAACGCTCGGGCAAGCCGCCCAGAGGGCCCTCCGCGCCCGCAGTCCGCGCCTGCCCAGCGCAGACGTCACGCAGGCCCCGTGCGGTTCAGCCTCCGGCCAGTGCGCCCTTCTGCACCGGCCCGTCTGTGCCACGGCTGGGCGTTCCCGAGCGGCGGGCGCTCAGCGGTCTCTGGGCGGCGGCGGGCGCTCAGCGGTCTCTGGGCGGCGGGCGGGCGCTCAGCGGTCTCTGGGCGGCGGCGGGCGCTCAGCGGTCTCTGGGCGGCGGCGGGCGCTCAGCGGTCTCTGGGCGGCGGCGGGCGCTCAGCGGTCTCTGGGCGGCGGGCAGGCGCTCAGCGGTCTCTAGGCGGCGGGCGGGCGCTCAGCGGTCTCTGGGCGGCGGGCGGGCGCTCAGCGGTCTCTGGGCGGCGGGCGGGCGGGCGCTCAGCAGTCTCTAGGCGGCGGGCGCTCAGCGGTCTCTGGGCGGCGGGCGGGCGCTCAGCGGTCTCTGGGCGGGCGGCGGGCGGGCGCTCAGCAGTCTCTAGGCGGCGGGCGGGCGCTCAGCAGTCTCTGGGCGGCGGGCGGCGGCGGGCGGGCTCTCAGCAGTCTCTGGGCGGCGGGCGGCGGCGGGCGGGCGCTCAGCAGTCTCTGGGCGGCGGGCGACGGCGGGCGGGCGCTCAGCAGTCTCTGGGCAGCGGGCGGGGGCTCAGCAGTCTCTGGGCGGCGGGCTGGGCTCAGCAGTCTCTGGGCGGCGGGCGGCGGCGGGCGGCGGCGGGCGGCGGCGGGCGGCGGCGGGCGGCGGCGGGCGGGCGCTCAGCGGTCTCTGGGCGGCGGGCTCAGCAGTCTCTGGGCGGCAGGCGGGCGCTCAGCGGTCTCTGGGCGGCGGGCTGGGGCTCAGCGGTCTCTGGGCGGCGGGCGGGGGCTCAGCAGTCTCTGGGCGGCGGCGGGCGGGGGCTCAGCAGTCTCTGGGCGGCGGGCTGGGGCTCAGCGGTCTCTGGGCGGCGGGCTGGGGCTCAGCGGTCTCTGGGCGGCGGGCGGGCGCTCAGCAGTCTCTGGGCGGCGGGCTGGGGCTCAGCAGTCTCTGGGCGGCGGGCGGGGGCTCAGCAGTCTCTGGGCGGCGGCGGGCGGGGGCTCAGCGGTCTCTGGGCGGCGGGCTGGGGCTCAGCGGTCTCTGGGCGGCGGGCTGGGGCTCAGCGGTCTCTGGGCGGCGGGCGGGCGCTCAGCGGTCTCTGGGCGGCGGGCTGGGGCTCAGCGGTCTCTGGGCGGCGGCGGGCTGGGGCTCAGCGGTCTCTGGGCGGCGGGCTGGGGCTCAGCAGTCTCTGGGCGGCGGGCTGGGGCTCAGCAGTCTCTGGGCGGCGGTTTGGGGCTCAGCAGTCTCTGGGCGGGCGGCGGGCGGGGGCTCAGCAGTCTCTGGGCGGCGGGCGGGCGGGCGCTCAGCAGTCTCTGGGCGGCAGCAGCGGCGAGGCTGAGACTCTCAAACTATAACATTTTTAATTCTAGTTCTAGACTATATAAAGAAGTGTTAAAACTCAATAATAAAACAACAAAAAATCTAATTAGAAATGTTCAGAAGACACATCTCACTGAGGATGATGTGTAGATGCCAAATAGGCATATGAAAATATGTACAAATACATTTCTGCACACCTATCATAATATCTAAAAGTAAAAAAACAATAGTGGCAACACCAAATGCTTGTGAGGATGTGGAAAAATTGGATCATCAGTACATTGTTTGTGGGGCTATGAAATGTTTCCATCTCTAAAAACAGTCTGCATAAAACTAAACATGCAGTTACCGGGTAACTCATAAATTGAAATCCTGTACATTTATCTCAGATAAAATTTTGTTTGCACAAAACTTGTCCACAATTGTTCACAGAAACATTATTCATAATAGCCTAAAGGTGAAAAACAAAGCTGAATTCATGTCCTTCAATAGGTGAATGGTTAAATAAACCATGGTACATCCATACCATGGAATACTGCTTAAAAATAAAAAGGAACAATCTATTAACATACACAACAACTTTAATGAATCTCCAAGGAAATATGCTGAATAAAAAAGTCAATCCCTGGCCGGGCGCGGTGGCTCACGCCTGTAATCCTAGCACTTTGGGAGGCCGAGACGAGCGGATTGCTCAAGGTCAGGAGTTCGAAACCAGCCTGAGTGAGACCCCGTCTCTACCAAAAATAGAAATAAATTAATTGACCAACTAAAAATATACATACAAAAAATTAGCCGGGCATGGTGGCGCACGCCTATAGTCCCAGCTACTTAGGAGGCTGAGGCAGTAGGATCGCTGAGCCCCGGAGATTGAGGTTGGTGTGAGCCAGGCTGACGCCATGGCACTCACTCTAGCCTGGGCAACAAAGTGAGACTCTGTCTCAAAAAAAAAAAAAAAAGTCAATCCCTAATGGTTACATAATGTATGATTGAATTTTGTAGTATTCTTGAAATGCCAAAATTATAAAACTAGGGGAAAGATTAGTGATTACCACTGGTTAGGAATAGCAGGTGGCAGGGAACATGAGAGTGATGTGAGTGTTAGCTGTACATGCTTAACAAGAGGGTGTTGGAACTGTGCAGTATCTTGGCTACTTTGCTGGATAAAGAAACCTACACAGGTGACAAAAGTGTGTGAAACATTCACGCACACACACATACACATTCAGAAACACACATGCAAACTCTAAACTGTAAAACAAAGAAAAATAAGACCAATGAATTACATCAATGTCAATATTCTGTTTAAGATATTACACTATAGTTGTACAAAACATTATCAAAGGGAGAACTTAGCAAGTGCACAAAATGTATTTTATTTTTTTACAACTGTATGTGAATCTATATTATAATTATCACAATCAGAATTTTTACAGTGTTTTAGATTATGAATTTCATTTACACACATAAATTAGCAGACTGGCAAAATAAGTTTTCAGGATCCTACAAAATAAATGGGATATATTATAATATGCTGCAAGCAAATTCCAATAGCTCAATTAAAGCATAAAATAAACAGATTTTATTTAAGATCTTTGTATGTTTGGATTTAACTATTAATATTTCTATTTAGCTGTATGTATTTTTCTTACATATAATTTGTTTGAATGTTTTGAAAATACAATGAATATACTCATTATCATCACCGCAAATGGAACTATACAGATTAGATAGTTGATAAATCTTGAATACATTATGATTAAAAACATGGCAAATGATATTCATTATAGGTGCCACGAACTTAATGACTTGCATCTTTAATCAAACTATAGATCATTCCATTCTCTGTAGAGAATGAAAAAAATTGTTGTATCTTTAGTTCACCCTTATAATCTAATCTTGAGTGTTCTTTGTCTGAGAAGGAAAATAGGTCTGGAAAACACAAAATCTCTTAGTGTTTGAGTGATGAATGGTAAGTAATTCTGGTGAAGGAAAATTAAGCCTTTTATTTCTACTTTGTACTTGCTTACAATGGCTGGGTCCTGAGATTTTTGTCTTGAACTCATGGACCTCTGAATTTCTGTGGACCTGGATTCAGGCACTTGAGGGGTAGCCTTGGGGCACACTGTACACTTGGAGGAGGGTTTGGTGGTGTGTATGTGGGGGGAAGGCAACAAAGGGGAAGATGCCATCAAGGACGCATTGGCACGGGTGGGGACATGGACATTGTCGGTGGAAAGACTGCTTTGTGCCAGATACTGGCTGAAGCAGGGCTGTGCTCTGGCTCACTCCTGTGTCCACACAGGCAGATGAGATTACGATTGGGTGGTACAGAAGCCCAGGTAGTTGGAGGGCCCAGGTTGCGACTGCAGATTCAAGGTTTCAAGGCAGGGAGTCCTCCAGAGACCTGTGTGGATTTTTGGTGGAAAACTCTAGAAACAAAGGTGCTGGGGATGGGATTCCTGAGGGTGGCATCTTGTCCAGGTCAGGGGGTAGCCGAGTCATTGCCTAGTGCACACGCGCATGAGTAAGCAGGGGGCACTCAAAGAGCAGTCTTGGTGAAATAACGGAAAATACTAATCCTGCAGCTTTCTAATAACAGCTGAAGATCAGTCCTATGAGCTCTTTCTTTCCCTGGCAAGCAGGCACCCTGCAAGGACTCTGTATTCACAAACATCTGAAACAAGCCCAACAGACAAAAAGGAAGTGTAAATCTTTCTCTTTACATTTATCAGCTCACAGCCTTTAGAATATGTTTCTTTAGCCTCAAGGGGTTCCTGAGAAGCCCAGGGATGGACAGCAGGGGAGAAAATGCCAGGCCTCAGATCCTGCCCAAAATCCTATCTTTTTTTTTTTTGTTTTGTTTTGAAACAGAGTCTGGCTCTGTTGCCAGGCTAGAGTGTCATGGCATCAGCCTAGCTCACAGCAACCTCCAACTCCCGGGCTCAAGCGATCCTCCTGCCTCAGCCTCCCGAGTAGCTGGGACTACAGGCATGTGCCACCATGCCTGGCTACACGTGAGCCATGGCCCCAAAATCATATCTTAAGGTCTGGATTGCCAGCAAGATCTTTGACATATGATAGCCACTTCTGTTGTTACCTGTCTGTCCAGAGGAAAAAGGAGCAGATGCAGCATTCACAGTATCCTGTTAATTTGAGTACAGCCATAAATCACCTTCACCTCCCTTTTTACAATTCCTAAATAAAAAACCTAAATACTTGATTCTCTATGACAACACACTGTTTCCGTTGCCTCCCTCGTGTTCAGCCCTTTTCCACTTTGGGAAAGTAAAATAAACTTCTTCCTCAATACATGGGGGCAGCAGTGTGGGAAGCGGGTCTTCCCTCAGAACTCCTTTTCTCTGTGTCCTCAGTCCCTCAGTCCCCCTGATGCAGGGAGGAGACACAGACTCACAGGACAATCTGCAATGTGGCAGCCTGTGTGCAGGCTTCTTGAGACCCCCAGAGACTCCCTCCAGCCCAGGCTTCACAACCCAGCGTGGGTGGGAATAGCAGGTGCCATTTCTCCTCAGCTCTGCCAGGTCACTCACTGGAGACACTCGGCCTAAGGGTCAGAAACCTTAGCACAGCAAACAACGATTTTGGTATCTCTCAGGACATATCGTCAGGAATTTTTACAGCATGAGCATGAAGGTGTTTTTATCCCAGCTTTGTCTGAAAATGAGCAAATGAGCAACATCGGAACATAGTTCATAAGGTCTGATGGGAGTGGAAGGAGGCCTTTAACAGCAATGCCATGATTTATAGGTGACGTTAGGAAACTGCCCTTCAATAACAGGGTGCAAGGTGAGAACTGTGGTAAGGCATAGCTAAAAATAAGGATAATAATTAGTATTGTCTCCCTGTAATTGCCACGCAGCTGGTGGTCATAAAGATTCTTAACTTCTCCCCATAGCTCGGGTCCATAAAGATTCTTAACTTTCTCCATAGAAAACCTCACCTTTTTGATACCTAACAGTACTTTTAAGTATCTTCCTGGCCCTGCATTCCAGTGGATTGACTGGCCCACCCAGACTGCAGCCCATACCAAGAAACTGACTCCACTGTAATTGTGACCCCAGGGACTGAAATAACACAAGATGAGGATTCTGATACTCCTAAAATTTTGCCCTAATTAACAAATCTAATTGCCTAATCCCTTGCCTTCCAAACTATCCCTAAAAACCGTGTCTTCCAAATTCTCCGGGAGGTGGATTTGAGAAATTTCTTCCATCTCCCTTGCTTAGTACTATACAGAATAAAGAATCTTTCTTGGCCGTAAAACCTGCTGACTCAGTGTATTGGCTTCCTCTTGGGCAGCAGGCAAATGAACCTGATTGGGTGGCAATAGATACACAAAGGAAGTTAGGATCCATTTTAAGTAATAAACCAGCTTATGTCTGTATTAAGAGATCAGATTCTGGGTTTTTTTTGTTTGGTTTTTTTTTTAGACAGTTTTGCTCTGCTGCCTGGGCTAGAGTGCTGTGGCGTCAGCCTAGCTCACAGCAACCTCAAACTCCTGGGCTCAAGCCATCCTCCTGCCTCAACCTCCCAAGTAAATGGGACTACAGGCACGCGCCACCAGGCCCAGCTAATTTTTTTTTTCTATTTTTAGTTGCCTGGCTAATTGGCTTTCTATTTTTAGTAGAGATGGATCTGGTTCTTGCTGAGTGAGGCTGGTCTTGAACTCCTGAACTCAAGCAATCCTCCTTGCCTCAGCCTCCCAGAGTGCTAGGATTACAGGAGTGACCATTATGCCCGGCCTCAGATTCTGTTTTTGTTACTTAGTATGTGTTTTCCATGAATTGTGGTACCACATATCCACACCGCTTTAGGTACTTATATTTTCCCCCTTCTTTAAAGTGCATTGCTTAAGGAATATAGAAAAAATCCTATTTTAAAATATACTTTGAGAGCATTGAATCTTTCAAAATGTTATCTATGCTGTTTTATACTCAACATATAACTGATTCCTAATGTTTATGTTATAAACAATTTTTTTCTTTTTGGCTGTGTTCCAAAATTTTTTATCTAAAGGATTTTTAGAAATGTTTAGTTCAAATGAGTGCCCACAATATGGCAAACATATGGGAGATTTCTCATGAGAAGAAAATCATAGAACTTATAAATTTTGAGGAACATCTCACAGCTATAATTAGGTAGGATTGACATGGAGGCAGGCATCTTATTGAAGCAGAAACAAAAGAAATCGACGAGCAGAATTCGATTGTTGTTTGCTCCAGGAACATTAGAGAGGAGAGGAAGGAGCTGAATTTGGAAGCTCAATGACGAGTGTGGTTAAGGACTATAAGTTTAAGTGGTCCCAAGAAGGTCTCACTGAGCATTAGGAGTTTTACTAATCACCTGATGGAGAGCAACTGAATAGTTATGCAGAGATAAGGTATAAATTTAATTTCTTCTAGGATTAAAATATTGACTGTCCTACTAAATGTACTACTAGTTCCAATGATTCCAAATAATTGGTATATTCTTATTACTATTATCTCAGCTATTCTATATGAAACATTTTAACCACCAAAACAGGATGTTACTTCTCTCTTTTAAACTACCCTCAACAATGAAATAGATCGCCTGTTATTATTCCTGTTTCACCAGTGAGAGCACTGAGCCCCAGAGAGCCTGTGTAAATTGTCACGGTAACTCTGTGAGGATGAGTTTCAGGCCCTAGCTCAGTCCTGCTTTTCACCCTGTTCAATGTCCCATCTATCTTTTTTTTTTTTCATTTATTCGCTCATCTTTTATTTTAGAAGTATTTATCAACCTCTTTGTATGTGCCAGGAACTGTGCCCCAGCCACAGTTGGGAGTAAGACCAACTGGGATCCTGGGGGCCTTGTAGTCTCATGGGAGAGGCTGAGATGAATCAAATAATCACAGAAATAAATGTAAAAGGGCAGTGTTAGGGAGGAATGCCCAGTAGGTACTCACAGCATGCGTGGAGAAAGATTTCTCACAAAGAGATTAGGATACATAAAAGCAAAAAAATTTTTTTGAGACAGAGTCTCGCTTTGTTGCCCAGGCTAGAGTGAGTGCCGTGGCATCAGCCTAGCTCATAGCAACCTCAGACTCCTGGGCTCAAGCAATCCTCCTGCCTCAGCTTCCCAAGTAGCTGGAACTATAGGCATGCGCCACCATGCCCAGCTAATTTTTTCTATATATTTTTCGTTGGCCAATTAATTTCTTTCTATTTTTAGTAGATACGGGGTCTCAATCTTGCTCAGGCTGGTTTCAAGCTCCTGACCTTGAGTGAGCCTCCCGCCTCGGCCTCCCAGAGTGCTAGGATTGCAGGTGTGAACCACCGCACCCAGCCTATAAAAGTAAAATTTATTTTATCTTCTTAGAGAAGAAAGAATGAAAGAGAGATGAGGCAGGGTGGGTGGAGGAGAGTAAGGAGATGGTGTGGCATCCCAAAGAAAGTGACGGGTGGCTTGCTGATTTTAAGGGAGATGAAGAGAGACAAAACAGTGATGGCTTCCAGTTGATAACAAAAACAGCAGCAAGATGTCAAAGTCCAAGACTGAGTTTCCTGCCTTTTGTTGGAGAAGGGATTATCACAGGAACTGTGACTCTGTCCTGGAGACATGCTCTCTGTCCTCAAGATATGGTTGAGGCTGTAGCTCTTCTGCTGTTTACCTGGGAACTCGGTAAAAGCAGATTGTTAAAAAGAATTTTGAAAGAGAGATTTACATCTCTTTTCTGTCCATTCAGCTTGCTTCAGAAGTTGTGCAAAACAGAGCTCATGCAGGGTACCTGTTGGTGAAAGAACTCCTGGGATTGACCTTTAACGGTCACTGGGGAAGTTGTGAGCTTAGGTATTTTCCGGTTATTTTGCAAGGCCGCCCCCTTCAGGCAGCAGCTGTGAAGGAGAGTGAAATGCAGCGCGTGCCCCAACGCATCCATCCACAGAACTGATCCATAGCCCAGCTTCTCTTCCCGCCAAGTTTTAGAATTTAGGGCCTTGTGGGAGAAGCCAGGCAAGCTGGGCCTGTGTTTCCCCATCTGAAAAAACATATATAATATTTTCTATTTCATAAGTATGTTGTGAAGATTAAATGAGTTCATAAATTAGGGAGAGCAGTGCCTGGCACAATTTAAGTGATCATTCATTCGCATTATTTTATTTATTTATTTTTTTTTGAGACAGAGTCTCGCTTTGTTGCCCAGGCTAGAGTGAGTGCCGTGGTGTCAGCCTAGCTCACAGCAACCTCAAACTCCTGGGCTCAAGCAATCCTCCTGCCTCAGCCTCCCGAGTAGCTGGGACTACAGGCATTCGCCACCATGCCCGGCTAATTTTTTGTATATATATATATTAGTTGGCCAATTAATTTCTTTCTATTTATAGTAGAGACGGGGTCTCGCTCTTGCTCAGGCTGGTTTCGAACTCCTGACCTCGAGCAATCGGCCCGCCTCGGCCTCCCAGAGAGCTAGGATTACAGGCGTGAGCCACCGAGCCCGGCCTCGCATTATTTTTTTATTATCCCCTCTTCTAAGCCTCAATCCTCTTTAAAATGGAGGAATAAACCAGGCCTTCTTCAGAGGGCGACAGTGAAGAGTAAACAAGTCATTATTGCGTTAACAGTCACAGCTAGCATTTCTCCAGCACCTCCTCTGCATCAGGCACTGTCTAACCTTTGCAACAATTCTGGAAGGGAGCTACTACTTTTACGCTCATTTTACAGATGTTGAAACTGAGGTATAAAGAGGTGCAACGACTTGCTCAAGAGCCCAAGGCCAGTTAGGATTTGGAGCAGTTGGAGGTTAATGATGAGGGAGGTCCCAGGTTGGGCCATGAGGACATCTGGGTGGGAATGACCCTGCCCTTCATGCCCCTTCCCCAAGGAAGCTGGATGCCTTCATCCATTATGCAGCCATGCTCAGCTACATGGCCCACAAGCATGAGGACTGCGAGCTCATCACCATCAGCTCTGGCAAGGCCTTTACCGCAAGACGCTGTAGTGTCACCCTGCACAAGGGCTCCAGCTGGGAGCGGCCCATCGCCCTGGAGCTGCTGCAGTCCTGGGGGCCGGTGTGGCTGTGCACAGGGATTTCTACTCAGGAGGGGGAGGTTAAGACGCCTGGGTCCTGGGGAAGGAGGGGTGGAGACCCAGACACCGGGGTCTGAGGGAGGACGGGGTGTGGGCCTACACTGCCACATCAGAAGGGAGGAAGGGTACTCATAGCAGGTGACCTCTGATCCCCTCCCGCTGATGAGATAGGCTGGAGCGCCTGTGGCTCTCCAGGATCTGCCACAGTGACAAAATCGAGGTGATGAGCAGCAGCAAGCTGGACATGAACAACATGGCAGGGGTCTTCCACATGCTCCTGGTGGTCATGGGTCTCTCCCTGCCGGTCTTCACCGGGGAGCACCTGGTGTGCTGGCGCCTGCGGCACTGCCTGGGCCACACATAGATGGACTTCCTGCTGGCCTTCTCCAGGGCATGAGGGAGAGGGAGGCAGGAGAAGAGATGGGGGAGACACAGGTAAAGACTGGCAGACAGGGAGATATAGGCAGAGACGGGGCGAGAGGGGGAGACAGCAGGGAGACGCAGCATAGACGGGGGAGATACAAGGATAGAAATGCAAGGGAGGCGCGGGAGAGGAAGGAGGAATCAAGGGAAAGCAGGCGTCCGGGCATCGCTCGCTGACCCTGCCCTGTCCCCCGGCCAGCAGGGCATGCACAGCTGCTGCCGCTGCAGCCAAGATCCTGCCACCGCCACAGCCTCTGCCCAGCCCCGCGTACCCCACGGCAGGCCGGCCCCCGCTGTGCCACCGGCTGCGCGTCCCCAGCAGAAGCCGCGGCCCTCCGGCTTAGATCGTGGGCGACAAGGAGCCGTCCGCGGCCCTCGGCTGCCTGGCCTTCGAGCACTAGCGCCCGGCCGCGCTCGAGGGCCATTCCTCGAGGGGCCGCGGCCGCAGACCGGTGTCGCGCCGCCCCCTTGCCCTGAGCTCCACCAAGAGCCATTGCCGCTGGACTACGTCGCTGGGCAGCCTGGAGCCTGGTTCTCCGACTTCCCCTACCGCTAGGCCGAGCTCCTCGGTCCCAACTGGTCGGCAGACAAGCTCGGGTGGGCGCGCCGGCCGCGGGGACCTCCAGCCTCCCGCAGCGTATTCCGGCCTCCCGGCCCTCCCACCCACCGCCGCTGCCTCGCCTGCGCCGGGCGCCCTTCCGCGCCCGCCCGCTTCGCGCTCGCCCGAGGACCCGCGCCACCGCGCGCAGACTCCCGGCCCCCGCCACGCTCGCGCCCGCACCGCGGCCCGCGGGAGACGCCGGCGCGGGGACCTGGGCACGTAGGGGCTGGGCGCCCTCTCCAGCCTCAAGCCTGAGGGAGGACGAGGCCCTGGGGGCCCCACCAACCCTTTGGTCAGAGCGTGCCACCGTACGAGGGGACACGCGGAGAGGACAAGACCCGTGTGGGTTGGGAAGTGTTAACCAGAAAAAAGCCAAACTCTGTAAAATACTTTTAAAGAGATTTACTCTAGCTAAATTTGAGGCATGACTCGGAGCAACGCCCAAGAGGCCTTGAGCAGGTGGACTCGCTGTGGCTGGGTTACAGTTTGGTTTTATACATTTCAGGGAGACAGAGGTTACAGGTAAAGTCATAAAGCAATACATGGGAGGCACACATTGGTTTGGCCGGAAAAGGTGGGACATCTCAAGCAGGGGCGTACAGGTTATAGGTGGGTTTAAAGATTCTTTGGTTTGTAATTTAGTTAAAGACATGAAGGTTTTATCTAAAGGCTTGGAAAGTTTTTAAGGTAAGGAGCTGTTTATCATAGATAAGTCACTGGACATGGATTTGTTGTGTAAATTGAGGACCAGCAGGTTTGTCTTGCATAGCCTTAGGCCTGTTAATGGGTTACAAAGGATGTCCCAAAGAAGAGAGGGGGGAATGATGAGGCATGTCTGACCTCCTGGTCGGCAATTTAGTTTTAGGATATTCCTTTGGCCATGAGGGGCTCCATTCAGTCAGCCCTAGGGAGAGGTGAGACTTAAGATTTTATTTTAGTTCACAATTACCCCGCTTTTGGCCAAGATCTGTCAGAGGCAACACCTGTGGCCAAACTCTTATTTTGTCTCATCTGTTGCCAGGGTAGTATGGCTACCTGCCCTGGGTCCATCCAGGCCCTCGGTGGGACCCTTGTGGCCAAGAGGACTGAAAAGCTGAAAGGGGGCTTGCAGTCAATTAAATATTTTAGGTCAAACAGGACTGGAGGTTGACAGGCACTCATCAAAATCTTAAAATCTTCTAGGTGATATAGGAGTAAAATCCAAAATGTCAAAGGCAAGGCTATAAACCTTATATATTCTTGGGTTTAGTGATAGACTTGTAGCAAATATAAGCATCATTAATATTTAAGCTAAGGAAATTTAGAGACTTTTATTGTGTCACAATATTTTGGTCTCTTTAGTAAGTTATACTAAAGTGGCTGATAAATTACTCATTATATCTCCTTTTGTATAAATCCATAACTGAGAAAAGTTATACTCAGGAAATTCTAAGTCTATAGGAAGAAGGAAAAAAATTTTTATGATTGGGATGCATATCTGCAGCATGTGGCCCGAAAAAACAAAGCTTATTCAGTTAGTATTCCTATGGGTTTCTGTGTGCCCCTCCTTGATCTGGAGAGTGTAAACTAATTCCATTGGCCCTTACAGTCTCACATGCTCCCTCTTCCACAATAGTCCCTGGGCCTAGAAGGAGGATATTTGGACAGGGCTTTGGCCGATTCCATGGTTCTAGGTCCCAGAGATCAGGTAAACTTGGTATTTACTTAAAATTTGTCAAGACTCTGGAAAACAAAATAAAAGAATTACTAATGTTTTAAATAAAGAGTCTTTTATGAAAATTTAATTCTGTCTCATGACGTTGAGTTAGCTATACTCATGGTCATATCAGTTTTCTAATTAAAGTCCTGGAAGTTTGTTTTGTTTTAGTCCAGTGGTATATGATCTCCAAAGCTATCAGAAACCAGTATTAAAGTGGATTTGTCAGTCCTTTCTATGACTTTATTTGAAGAAGCCAACTTTGGACTTAGCCAGAAAGAACCACTTTCTGAGATGAATCAAAGTAAAATAATTTTCTAAAATTATTAAAATAATTAATTTAATTAATTTAAATTTTAATTATAAAATTAAAATTTGGATTAGCCATGGTTAGAAACAATTGACAAACCAAATTGGTTACTTTTGTGGCATATAGCAATGTACATAATAACCATAATTATTACTGATAACACATACCAAGACATGTCAATATTTTATAATACTGGAACATATATTAATAACATATTGTATAAGTATAGTCCAAGGAAAGTTAAATGCCATTTCATGTTTGACAAATGTTCCCTGGATGGTTTTTTTTTTTTTTTTGAGACAGAGTCTCACTTTGTTGCCCAGGGTAGAGTGAGTGCCATGGCATCAGCCTAGCTCACAGCAACCTCAAACTCCTGGACTCAAGCAATCCTCCTGCCTCAGCCTCCCGAGTAGCTGGGACTACAGGCATGCGCCACCATGCCCGGCTAATTTTTTCTATATATATTAGTTGGCCAATTAATTTCTTTCTATTTATAGTAGAGATGGGGTCTCGCTCTTGCTCAGGCTGGTTTTGAACTCCTGACCTCGAGCAATTCACCCGCCTCGGCCTCCCAGAGTGCTAGGATTACAGGCGTGAGCCACCGTGCCCGGCCCCCTGGATGGTTTTGACACACCAAATAAATCTAATGTTTGTCTTAGACTTTCAGTGACCCTAATATATAAAGAGCTAGTTTAAGGTCAAAAGGCTGGATTTAGAATTTAAGTTTTGGAAAGTTTGCCAGATATCAAAGGCTTAAAACATTTGTTCAAATATAATGACAAACCACTATAAAATAAGGATCACTTATTTAACCAAGAGAGATAGTCATCATAAGATTCTAAAGGTGATAAAAGATTCTAAAGGTGATTACATGGGTGTAAACCTTAACCCTTTTAAAGTTTAGTTCTTTTAGCTAGTCAAAACCTAATAAAGAGTACAGGGATTATCTGATAAAACATAAAATCTTTGCTTCTTTTAGGTCAGTTGCCAAAATTAAAGAAAAACCTTCTGTAATGTGATATATTTTAAAAGGAAACATATTATCGTTACGGTCCAGAGTGTGATAAAAAGACCACCTTAGAGACCAAAACTGAGCCAAATTGTTAGCCTTATTAGCTGGCTAGCGACTACCCCCTGCACCTGCTATGAGGCAGCTTTTACAGGGAGCAGCCCCAAGCCTGGTGAAGTCAGTTCTTTTTAAAGGCAAAAATCACACTCTAAAAACTCTAATTACACAAGCACAGTTACAAAAGCAAAAGAAAGCATTAATCCACGGTACATTCTTATCTTGTTTCAGCACAATCGGGGAGGGGTTGGAGTCTTGGGGTGGGTTTTGTAGGAGTTACTGGCTACAGTTAAGATTTAACTATGAAGCAGTATGACTACAGACAACATTAATCTTAGTTAAAATACATTCTGCGTTCTATGATCTAAGCCAGAGTGCATTCCACTGGGTACACGAAGCATGTCAGGCACCTCAGGGACCCAGGGCATTTGGACCCTGGACTAGCAGCTATATCTTATGGGCAGTTGTGTGCCATGCACCACCGCCCTTCCTCTTATTTTCTAAACTTAATCATACTAGCAGAAGCGAGATGGCAGGTCCAGAGTCAGATAAGGGTCAGCTGAAAATTTTCCACTCTCCTAAGCAAGCAAGAATAATACAGAAGCTGATGGCTGGTTATTGGCTGCCCGTGGTCCCCAGGCCCTCACAGTTGTACAATCAAAATGAGTATATCAGGTCATTTAATATCTACAGAAATCTTTGTTTTAGCAAAAAAAATATTTTTTTAAATTATAGCCAACTGGACCACATACAAAATTCCTTAATAAATCCCCTTAACTTTATCCCTACCTGTGCATACCATACATGATCTACAAAACATGCCTAAAAACTTTCTGTTTTGTCCTAACATTCCCTTTCCCTAAATAAGCAGTCATTTTAGGATAAAAAAGTCCATGCAAGATCCTTTCTTTACATTATTCTTTCTATTTAACCCTTCTTACCAAAAAATATATTTTTATAATCATTGCCTTTGTACATCTTTCCCTTACTCGGAAGTGGAATTTTATTTTTATTTTCTTTCTAAATTTATTTATTTATTTTTTTCAGGCCAGTGACAAAAGTGTACTAAATTTATTTTTATTCAACCTTTAAATAACCTCTGAATTAGACAAATTGTATAAATTTTAATAAGAACACATTCTGTTTCTTTTATGATTTTTCATAGTAAAAACATATCTTATTCTTTGGTACACCTTATATATAGAAATACATGCATTGACTAGAATTCTTATTTTTAGTAACTTTAAAGTTTAGTGAAAGCTTAAAGAGCAGGAAGTCATGAATTGTTTATCACAAGACACTTGTCATCAAGCAAGATTGCAGGTTACTAGAAAATTATACCCAAACTGATAATTAAAATATTTTTTAAAAATGCAAAAATCCTATTCTTTGAGAGAGGAGACTCAGTTTCTCAAATAAGTATAATACGTAATAGACAGACTGAAGTACAAGTTAATAAGGAGGCTGAATCTGTGTCTTTATTTCCTTCCCTTCCTTTTTGCCGTTTATTAAAAGGTGAATAAAAAATCTTTCGTTGGCCAGGCGTGGAGGCTCACGCCTGTAATCCTACCTCTCTGGGAGGCTGAGGCAGGAGAATCCTTTGAGCTCAAGAGTTCCAAACCAGCCTGAGCAAGAGCAAGACTCTGTCTCTACTAAAAATAGAAAGATATAGGCTGGTCCGAAGGTAGTGAGTTATCTCACGTGATTGTTCACAGTCAGTTACAGATTGAACTCCTTGTTCTACTACTTTCCCCCCTCCTCACTACTGCACTTGACTAGTCTTAAAAAAAAAAAAAAAATAGAAAGATATTACTTGGACAGCTAAAAATATATAGAAAAAATTAGCCGGGCATGGTGGCGCATGCCTGTAGTCCCAGCTACTTGGGAGGCTGAGGCAGGAGGATTGCTTGAGCCCAGGAGTTTGAGGTTGCTGTGAGCTAGGCTGATGCCACAGCACTCTAGCCAAGGCAACAGAGTGAGATTCTGTCAAAAAAAAAAAAAAAAAAAAGAAGCAATTGAACTGTAACATAGGGTTTGGTGTCGTGGATCATAGTGTGCTGCTTGTGGGTGGGGGCTCCTCAGTGTTTCCCCTGTGAGTCGGTCCCACCCTCTTACTGTCAGAGCGTTCCACCAAAACCCGCCTAAATTGAGCAGCCACTAATACTCACAGCTGATGAGGTGATTTGGGGACATACTTCTGATTGGCTGACTACTATGTAAATGAGGTGACTTTTGTGAAAACTTGCCATTGGCTAACTGTAACCCCCAAAAAGGTATAGAACTAAAAGAAAATGAAAAAGGGGTGCTCAGAGTTTGGAGGCAGATATGACTCTCTGTGCCCGCTGGCGAAATAAGGCTGACTCTCCAACTCTCCGCGCGCCACTCGGGTTTTTCTTCAGCCAAGAGCTGTTCGCACCCGCGAGAACATTATGTCTCAGTTTCTCTCTTGGGGGTCTAGTGCCTCCAAGAAGGCTCAAAACACGGAGTGATCAGCCCTTATATGCATTTCCTGGACAAGCCTTCTTTTAATTAATTTGTTGGGGGGGTTCCCTATAGGGCCACTCGTGCCTCGGGGAATCGCCCTAGGCAATTCCCACTCAGGACCCCGGTCACCCAGGGCTGCCACAGCTGGGAGGAGATTAAGATGCCCCTTCTTTTCAGAGCTGAGGAATTCAGTCTCTCCAGTAATCCTAGCACTCTGGGAGGGCGAGGCAGGCGGATTGCTAGAGGTCAGGAGTTCGAAACCAGCCTGAGCAAGAGCAAGACCCCGTCTCTACTATAAATAGAAAGAAATTAATTGGCCAACTAATATATATAAAAAGTTAGCTGGGCATGGTGGCGCATGCCTGTAGTCCCAGCTACTCAGGAGGCTGAGACAGGATTGCTTGAGCCCAGGAGTTTGAGGTTGCTGTGAGCTAAGCTGATGCCCCAGCACTCACTGTAGCCTGGGTAACAAAGCGAGACACTGTCTCAAAAAAAAAAAAAAGAGAGACAGTTCAGTTTCCTCTTTCAGAAATGCACAGAAAAGCCAACTGAAATTAATTTTAGAATAAAAGGACAATGGAGAAGACCCTTTAGAATGCACATCCAAGTCTAAATTAGAAGCCCAGATAACAATTCCTAGGAAAAGCACCAGCTCAGAGTACCAAGACCATCGACCAAAAGCAGGAGGTCCAGAGCTCAGGAGGACTTAACAGTTCTGCCAGAGGAGAAGCTCAGAGTTAGAGAGCCCAAAAGGGCCATGCCAGTACCTGGTGCCAAGTTCGGGCTACTCCTTTGTTGGTCCTGACTCTTCTCTGAGCCCCACATATGGGGGCCAATCTTGTCAACGGGAAAAAAAGCCAAACTCTGTAAAATAATTTAAAAGAGATTTACTCTGAGCCAAATTTGAGGACCATGACACAGAGCCACACCCAAGAAACCTTGAGCAAGTGGACTCACTATGGTTGGGTTACAGTTTGGTTTTATACATTTCAGGGTTACAGGTAAAGTCATAAATTAATACATGGGAGGCATACATTGGTTTCGCTGGAAAAGGTGGGCCATCTTGAGGGTGGGAGGTTATAGGTTATCAAGGTAGGTATGAAGATTCTTTGGCTTGTAATTGGTTAAAGACGTGAAGCTTTGTCTAATGGCTTGGAATGTTTTAACATAGGAGCTGCTTATAAGAGATAAGCCATTGGACATAGATTTGTTGTGTAAATTGAGGACCAGCAGGTTTGTCTTGCATAGCCTTAGGCCTGTTACTGGGTTACAAAGGATGTCCCCAAGAAGAGTGGGGGGCAAGATAAGGCATGTCTGACCTCCTTCCTCCTGGCAGGCAATTTAGTTTTAGGATATTCCTTTGGCCATGAGGGGGTCCATTTAGTCAGCCAGTGGAGGGGTGAGCCTTAAGATTTTATTTTAGTTCACACCAGCCAGGAGCATAGATTCAAGTTGCCCTAAATATACACTCTGGAGTGGCCAGGCTACCTCCACCACCTGTGGGGTCGCGGTGCTGCCATGGACCTGGGACCCATGTGCAAGAGTTACCGCGGGGACCGAGAGGCATTCGAGGAAGCTCATCTGACTTCCCTGGACCCAATGAGGCAGTTTGCTGTCTGGTTCAGGAGTCTGTTCAGAAGCAGGAGTCTGTTCAGTGTCCTGACATAGGGGAAGCCAACATCATGTGTCTGGCTCCCTGTACCAGGGAGGGAAAACCCTCTGCCCGCATGTTGCCGCTGAAGGGCTTTGGCAAGGATGGGTTCTGCTTCTTCACTAACTTCGAGAGTTGAAAAGGAAAAGAGCTGGACTCTAATCCCTTTGCTTCTCTTGTCTTCTACTGGGAGCCCCTTAACCGTCAGGTGCGTGTGGAAGGCCCTGTGAAGAAGCTGCCTGAGGAGGAGGCTGAGTGCTACTTCCCCTCTCGCCCCAAGAGCAGCCAGATTGGGGCTGCGGTCAGTCACCAGAGTTCTGTGATCCCTGATCGGGAGTGTCTGAGAAACAAAAACGAGGAACTGGGGCAGCTCTACCAAGACCAAGAAGTGCCTAAGCCAAAATACTGGGGTGGCTACATCCTGCACCCACAGGGGATGGAGTTCTGGCAAGGCCAAACCAACCGCCTGCATGACCGCATCGTCCTTCGGGGAGGCCTCTCAGTAGGAGATTGCCCTCTGGGGCCCATGACCCACCGCGGGGAGGAAGACTGGCTCTATGAGAGACTGGCCCCTTGACTCTGGATCTGCCGCGGTGGAGCTGGGGCCAGGTGCTGAGAGAGGGTATGAGATTGGGAGCCAGGCCCTTCTAAACTCAACCCATTTCCCTCCCACCCCTATAGTTAGGACTCCTCAGAACTCATCCTCCAAGATGTCTGTACTCAGCTGGCTCTCAGTTTGCTGGTCAAGTGGAGTGTAGCAGTGTCAGAGGATCTCAAATGGGAAATAATCCCCTAATTATTTCTTGACCTTGCATATGATTTGTTGGAATAGCTCTCTCTAGGTGTAACAGCTGGTGTAACTTCCTTTCTAACGAACCAGCAGCCCTGTCTGTTACCATGTGAGCCATACTGGCCAAAGCCAATTGGTCCCAGTATAGGCACCTGAGCCAATCTAGCCAATCAGGTTGTCTTGTCGATAATCTGAAATTTGGCCATGTGGGTGGTTCACACCTATAATATCAGCATTTGAGAGGCTCAGGCAGGAGTATCACTTGAGTCCAGGAGTTCAAGAATCAGCCTGGACAATATAGTGAGACCCCATCTCTCTTAAAAAAAAATGGAATTTGTTTTTTTTTTGTTTGTTTTTGTTTGGGACAGAGTCTCACTTTGTTGCCCAAGCTAGAGTGAGTGCTGTGGCATCAGCCCAGCTCACAGTGACCTCGAACTCCTGGGCTCAAGCAATCCTCCTGCCTCAGCCTCCCGAGTAGCTGGGACTACAGGCATGCATCACCATGCCAGGCTAATTTTCTATATATACTAGTTGGCCAATTAATTTCTTTCTATTTATACTAGAGACAGGGGTCTCACTCTTGCTCAGGCTGGTTTCGACTCCTGACCTCGAGCAATCCGCCTGCCTCGGCCTCCCAGAGTGCTAGGTTTACAGGTGTGAGCCACCGCGCCCTGCCAAAAATGGAATTTGAAATGCCAAGACCCAGAGCCTTGAGAGTCATTGTAGCCAAGTCATTAATGACAATGAAGAAGCAACAGCCTCTGGCTGCTACTGTTGCAATTCCCTGAGCTGCCCAGCATTTCCCTTACTGATGGCTGCCTTCCATTATTTGAAGCACAGCAATGTAGAAAAGAGATTAAATTTATTCTCTGTAGCTCCAAGGGACCCAGAGGTGGAGGTTGCAAAGAAATAGGTTTCATCTCAATATGGGGAAAGAGTTCAAACAATCCAACCTGCCTAAGAGGTAGTGTTCTGTCACTAGACGTTTTCAATCCCAGTCAGTCAGGAATTTTGTAGAAAGGATTTATATACCCGTATCAACAGGCCAGGAAGTTTTTAATCAAGCTTTGATGTCTATGTTTGTTTATGGAAACATGCACATATTTCATTTTCCAAATATAAAATTAAATTATTATGAGATTACAAAAATATATATATACACTCTGATTAGCAACAGTCACAAGTGGGTTATTTAGGAAAAAAGAGGCAGTTCCTAAATTGTTGCCAAGAATTTACATGAGCACAAGCTCTTAATTGGCTACATTGTTCTTTGCATCACAAATTGCTGGAACTTGAAGATAATGGGTGAAACAGGTAGCCAGGAACAAAATGCATTTTAACAGTTGCTCCCCGGGCATGAGCAGGGGTGCTAGGGACACTGCTCTGAGTTTTTTTTTCTCATATGCCACATTGTAAAAACACAACAAATGTTAGCTACCGGGTTTGGTTTTGGTGTCCCTCTGCTTTTATTATACATTTCTTTAAATCCCACTTTAGAAATAAAAATGGTGGTGATAGAAATCTAAAAATAAATAAAATTGAATAATAAAATTAGGTCTTTACTTTGAATCAAGCTCTGAGATTTAGGTCTTTATTTGGCGTAGCAAAAATAAGGAGATCAAGAGGAGGGGGCTCACGCCTGTGATCCTAGCACTCTGGGAGGCCGAGGTGGATGGATTGCTCAAGGTCAGAAGTTTGAAACCAGCCTGAGCAAGAGTGAGACCCCGTCTCTACTAAAAATAGAAAGAAATTAATTGGCTAACTAATATATATAAAAAAATTAACGGGGCATGGTGATACATGCCTGTAGTCCCAGCTACTCGTGAGGCTGAGGCAGAAGGATTGCTTGAGCTCAGGAGTTTGAGGTTGCTGTGAGCTAGGCTGACGCCATGGCACTCACTCTAGCCTGGGCAACAAAGTAAGACTCTGTCTCAAAAAAAAAAAAAAAAAAAAAATACAAATCTGACCGGGACTCACTTCCGCTTAAAGTTTTGATTGGACAAATAAAATGTGGTGTATATTAACACTTATAAGGGAATATTATTCAGCCTTAAAAAGGAAAGAAGTTCTGACACTGCTATAACATGGATGAACCTTGAGGACTGTACTAAAATACAAAATGTTAAGGCCTGCTTGGAGTCATATAAATTTATAAGGCTTGAGGTATGTACCCATTTCCTGGAGAAGTTGGCCACTTCTTGAGGAAATGGGAATTGACAGCTCTGAGCTATGGGCCTGGGGAGGTTTATCCTGGACTTCCTGGGCTGCCTAGGATTGTTTATCCTGGGCTGTCCAGGAATGTTTACCCTAGGCTCATGCCTGGAACTGATATGTGAGACCAGTCACTACAGGCCCCAGTTCCTGGCCAGATCCAGGACCTCAGTGACCAGAGCATATGCCTTTTTGGCGCCAAAAGCCTTCCTTTGTTCAAACCACTATATAAATCTCACTGAAAAGCCCCCAAGGGCCACCATTCCTTCCTATTCAACTTCTCGGAGTGCCACTGCCTACCAGTTTGATATCCCAAAGTGTTGCCTTCACCATTGCCTGACAGACTGCCCCCGGTGTGAGAATTAGCCCCCAGTGTTGAGATTACCAGTGATGATAAGCCTCTGGTGCTGATAATGGGGTCCTAGTGGTATGATTACTCTTTTGTGTTCTTCCCCTCTGGTGCTTTTCTCTTACTTTCTCTCTTTTTCTCTTCTCCCTTAATAAATGTAAGTAAAACTGGTGTGGCTTGTGGTGGTGTGTCCTGCAGATCGAGCCTAAATTAGAAAAAGTCTGTGCATAGCGATTGATAAAATCAATTATCAATACAAGGACATTATGTGTACTATAGTTCTTCAGAGAAACAGAACCAGCAGGAGATATATATATATATATATATATATATATATATATATATATATATATATATATATATATAAAGTCAAAATCCGATCAGGTAGGCCGGCAGGCTGGAGACTCAGGGAGTTGCAGCTCGATTCCAAAGGCAGTCTTCTGCAGGATTCCTTTTTGCTCTAGGGAGGTCGTTCTGTGCTCTAGCCAACTAATCTTTGACAAACCAGACAAAAACATACACTGGGGAAAAAAATCCTTATTCAATAAATGGTGCTGGGAAAACTGGATAGCCACATGTAGAAGCCTGAAACAGGACCCACAGCTGTCACCTCTCACAAAATTCAACTCACTCTGGGTAACGGACTTGAATGTTAGGTGTGAAACTATTAAAATTCTAGAGGAAAACATTGGAAATACTCTTCTAGACATCGGCCTAGGCAGAGAATTTATGAAGAAGACTCCCAAGGCAATCACAGCAGCAACAAAAATAAATAAATGGAACCTGATCAAATTAAAAAGCTTCTGCACAGCCAAAGAAACTGTCAAGAGAGCAAACAGACAACCCACAGAATGGAAGAAAATTTTCACAACCTACACAACTGATAAAAGGCTGATAACTAGAATTTATTTAGAACTCAGGAAAATCAGCAAGGAAAAATCAAACAACCCTATCAAAAAGTGGGCAAAGGACATTAACAGAAACTTTTCAAAAGAAGACAGAATAATGGCCAACAAACATGAAAAATGTTCAATATTTCTAATCATCAGGGAAATGCAAATCAAAACTGCAATGAGATATCACTTATCTCCAGTAAGAATGGCCTTTATCAAAAAGTCCCCAAACAATAAATGTTGGCGTGGATGCAGAGAGATAGGGACACTCCTACACTGCTGATGGGACTGCAAACTGGTTCAGCCTCACTGGAAAGCAATATGGAGATACCTTAAAGCGATACAAGTAGATCTACCATTTGATCCAGCAATTCCACTACTGGGCATCTACCCAAAAGATCAAATGACACTCTACAAATGGGACACTGGCACTCGAATATTTATAGCAGCACAATCGCAAAGGTGTGGAAACAACCCAGGTGCCCATCAATACTTGAGTGCATTAATAAAATGTGGTATATGTATACCATGGAGTACTGTTCAGCTTTAAGAAACAATGGTGATATAGCATCTCTTGTATTTTTCTGTATAGAGGTGGAACCTATTCTACTAAGTGAAGTATCTCAAGAATGGAAAAACAAGGACCACATGTACTCATCAGCAAATTGGTATTAATGGATCAACACCTAAGTGGACATATAGGAATACATTTATCAGGTGTCAGGTGGGTGGGAGGGGGGAGGAGGGGACGGGTATATACAAACATAATGAGTGAGATGTGCAACGTTTGGGGGATGGTCACGCTTGAAGCTCTGACTCGAGAGGGGAGAGAGGGCATGGGCAATATACGTAACCTTAACATTTGTACCCCCATAATATGCTGAAATAAAAAAAAGAGGCATATGTAAGAATCTTTGTGGTGGCATTTTTGAATAACAAAAAATTGAGAGCAACTTAAATGTTCATCTATATGGGAAATAATGAATAAACTATTGTATATATCAACACTATGCGATAGTTTGCAGTAGTAATGGGAATGCAGTAGATCTGTGTATAAATTTTAGTAGGGTAAAAAGCAACTTGCAGAAACTGTTCATATATATATGTATGTATACACACACATAATGTATGACAGATAAAGAACAGAGGATTCTACAGAAAACAGGTGCAAGGAAGAGAGAAGAGTCAGGTAGGACAGGGGTGTACATTGGACTTTACCCTTACTGGTAACATGCCTATTTTTTTTTTTTTTTTTGCAAAGAGTCTATATTTGTGTGTTGCTTCTATAAATATAAATTAATGTTCAAAATAGTTTAATGCAATAAACTAGAACAAAAAACTGCAAGATCTTTAGATGCAGCGACTGTGTCTGTCTTGAACACCATTGCAGTGTAAGCACCTACAGCACATAATAAGTGCTCATTCACTGGAAGGGTAGGGCCCCAAAATATTAGCAGTGTTTTATCTAATGGGTAGGACAACAGAAAATCTGTTTCTTCTTACTTTTCCTCATTTTCTACTTTTCTATATTACATTGATCCTGTCAGGTCAAGTCTGGGACAAAAGGTGACCTGCTTCATCATGGCATGGGCCTGCTTGGCCTTTAGCAGATCGAAGAGGGCTCCCCTGCTGACGAAAGGAGGAACGACACTTTACCTATAAAATTGACCGCAGCTGCCATCAGGTAGGTTTGAGGGCTCCTTAGGAAGTCAAAGCTCTGGACAGTAACTCCCATGCAAGCTCATTTTTGCCAGTGTGAAACTATGGAGCCAAAGAGGGTGGTGCTGACCAGGAGAGGGGGCCCCTGGGGACTCTACTGAAGACCCTCTAGCAGACACACCCGGCCACCCTGTGCGCAGTGGCAGCAGTCCGTCTCCCTGTACCTTCCACTGCTCCACCCTGCACACCAAGCCCCAACCCCTCCCGCCCAGCAACGGCACACACTCAGCAGGAAGCTCATAAAGAGAATTTTGCTCCTGGCTACCAACAGGAGAAGAGAGAACATAGCTGATGTGGAGCCAGGAGACCTGAGTTTGAATGCGGCCATGACCCTTCCTGGCTTCACTATTCTCTCTGTAGAATGGAGGGGAACCTGTGCAGCCTCCCTCACATAACTGTAAGGCCCAATGGGGTGATGGCTGGAGAAGTGCTTTGTGAAGTGCTCTGCCTACGTAAGGGATTCATAATATCAGAAGTACTCGCATCACTTCCTAACCTACTTGCTCAGTCCTTAAATGTTTACTTTTCAACCAGGATTCCTGTTTTCGACTGCAGGAACCACAGACACTTATGACCACAACTACTGACCTAAAGTCCTGATGACTTCTACCTACAGGCTTCCTACCAATTCTACTGGAAGACCTCTGGCCATCTAGTAACCCGGCATGATGTCCCTAGCCTCTGAGGCAAGGATCGGGACGCCAGGAGGATCAAATACAGAGACCCAGACCTTAGTTCACCATCACCTCTCCTGCTCCCTGGTTCAGACACAGCTGCCCTGGCCACCAACCTCAGGACTGCCCTTCCCACACCCCTACCACATCCTCCCACTGCCTGGCCTCCTACACTGGCGGAAACCTATCAGCTTTCCACAGTCAGCTCAGGCATCTCCTCCTATGCGGCCTTTTTCAAATTTTTGTATTTTAACGGCAGGTGAGTTGCTACACACTCCTTAGCAGATTCCGACTTACATGGCCACTGTCCTGCTTCGGGTTTTTTGATGCCCCCTTCTCCCCATCCCTCCTTGAGACACCACAGACCCTGAAGAGCCTCTGCCTCAGCACCTCACCCCCCCACGTGGCACTTTCAGTGCTTCCATGGCTGTCGCCCTTTTAGACCAGGGGCTCCTCCAGAGCAGGACACAGTCCGCTTTGCAGCCGCGTGCCTGGCTCAGAGCCCGGCTCATAGTGAGCGCGGGAGCCACCAACACAGCGCCTGGGACCCAGACAGCCTGAGGCCGCCGGCGGGAGGTGGTGTGCTGCCCGCAGGCCACGCGTGGCTTCAGAGTCCTCCCCTCCCTCGTGGCAGAAACCAGTGGAGGAAGGAGCAGGAGAAAGGGAGCTGGTGGAGGGTGGGGGAAGCTGATGAGCTGTGTAAGGAGACGATTGAAGCTGGGTCAATACTTCAACAGGAGGGCATATCCTTAGCCTGGCTCTGTCTTCTCCCACTAAACTCAAAGCTCTTCAGATTACATCTTTTTCTCGATATATCCTATTGTCGTTGTTGTTACTCGCACTGCTGCTTTTACTTATTTCAGTAGGCAAGCACTAATTTTTTCCTCCATTGTTGTAAAGCATATGTTTTGCTCTTGTGGACAAAAAGACTTTGAATTTAACCACTAGCTTCTTCTGATTTCAACTCAGCTTGCTATTGACAGGAGCTTTCTCTGACATTCTGGGTTTCTCAGCTTTCTGCCAAAACAGAAATACAGTTGTCCCTCCGTATCCCCTCAGGGGGGATTGGTCACAAGACCCTCCCCTGAGAATAGCAAAATTCACGAATGCTCAATCTGTTACATAAAATTGCATAGTATTTCCATACAACCCATGCACTTCTTCCTGTACACTTTAAATCATCTCTAGATTACTTATAATACTTAATACAGTGTAAATGCTATGTAAATAGTCGTTATACTGTATTTTTAGGGAATAATGACAAGAAAAAAGTGTGTACATGTTCAGTACAGATGCAATTTTTAAAAAATTATTTTTGATCCGTGGTTAGTTGAACCCACAGATACAGAACCCACGTTTAGGGAGGGCGCCTGGACCACGTAGGCTTGCCCCACCCCCACTGTCGGCCCTTGCTTCCCCTGGGCATGTGACATCGTGCGCCCCCTCCTGGCGAAGAGAAGCATTACCCCACCTCCTCTTGGGGCTGCAGGTCTAATCTTTCTTGATATCTGGAAAATTGTCTAACACCTCACATAAGAAATGAACTTGGGGAAGGAGATTTGACCTATAGATAAAGATGTGTGAGTAGGCCGGGCAAGGTGGCTCACGCCTGTAATCCTAGCTCTCTGGGAGGCCGAGGCGGGCGGATTGCTCAAGGTCAGGAGTTCGAAACCAGCCTGAGCAAGAGTGAGACCCCGTCTCTACTATAAACAGAAAGAAATTAATTGGCCAACTAATATATACAAAAAATTAGCCGGGCATGGTGGCGAATGCCTGTAGTCCCAGCTACTTGGGAGGCTGAGGCAGGAGGATTGCTTGAGCCAGGAGTTTGAGGTTGCTGTGAGCTAGGCTGATGCCACGGCACTCACTCTAGCCTGGGCAACAAAGCGAGACTCTGTCTCAAAAAAAAAAAAAAAAAAAAAAAAAGATGTGTGAGTGAGGTGCACAGAGACTTGGAGCAGCTAACACCTACAGAGAAAAATCACCTATTATTCACCTTTGGATCCTTAATCTCTATCACACAGGGCATCCAGTAAACGTGACGCCTGCTGAACAAATGAACAGAGCAAAAGGGACTATCTTCCAATATCGAAGAAAATTAGAGCTGCCTGAACGTTGGACCTCAAATTTAGGACTCCACCCCACTGGACAGGAAATACCTTTTCCAATTAATAAATGATCTCTCCTGAGTTTCCAAAGAAGATCTACCTTCCTATCTCTTACTTCCAATCATTTCATTCTTTTTCAGAACAATTTACTGAATAAGGATCAGAAACGCAACATAAACACTGTTGTCATTGTTAAACAATCCCTGTCCTCCAGTGGTTTATATTTGTTGACATATGGAACATATGGATATATGGAAATGAAGAAAGATTGCACCCTGTCCTCAAGAAATCTGTACTCTCACTAGAACACAAGGCATCTGTCTTACACTTGCTTCACTAGGTCCACTAAAGAACCATGTAAAACCATGTGTAATGATTTGCTGAATTGACAATCACTTAGCACTGAAAATGTGTAGCACAGAAATATTTTCAGTTAGATGGAGCTAACAGAGCAGGCTTCCTATAGAAGGCTGGAAAGAGAATGGGAAATTCATTCTCCCGTGGTCTGGAGGCATCCTGGTTCCTCAGGCACAGAGTCTCAGTTGGATCCCCAGGTAGAGAGACAGGAGTGTGATGCCATCAGCCACCCAGCCCACATTTTCACTATTGAGAACTGTGCCACCAGGGCAGGAGCTTTACACCTTCCCAGCTCCCAGACAACAGTGGCTTTGGTTCTTACACAAAATGCCTCACTCCATCAAACTCCATTCATTTTGAGGGTGCAGAACACCACAGCGAAGTGCTGGTAGCCCAGAGCGAAGTTCTGACCAAGCTGACACCGCCATCTCTGAATGTCATCTCTATGAGACCAGCACCGATTTGAACGAGATTGACGGATAGGACATGCTGGGCCTTCCAAGGAACCAGAGGGTCTCCCAGGGGCCTCCAGATGTGTCACCCTTCATTAATAGAATTGGCTTGGTCAATGGAACTGTGCAACACTGTTCTAGAATAACAATAAACAGCATGGCAGGTTTGCCTTCCCATCAGAGCTGTGTGAGAGGGGCTGGGGACAGCTGTCTTCCCCAGAGCTTGCTTCTGCTCAGTCCAGCCGCCCCCATATTCCTGATGAACCATCCAAGCGCTCCGATAGCTAAGTGGTTTCTTACCACCTCACAATCAGATTTCTCTGCTGCTAAAATCTAGTAGACTCCACCTACCAAATCTCATCTCCTACTCTTCCAACACACTCTATGTCATCTAAGACTCATCTATTCAGTGGGCTAAAGAGGCTCTTGTCCACTGTGGGGTGGCTTCCTCGCTCTGTTCCCACTACCTGAAATACCCTGCTTCCTTCTACTCAGAACCATATGGGAGAAACAAAAGCTAGCTCAAGTCACTCACTGAGCACTGATGCACTGTGCCAATGCTACAACAATTACCGCAAACACAGGAACACAAATTGATTATGTTACACTTATGGAGGTGTGGAGTCCAAAATCAGTCTCAGTAGGCTAAAATCAAGGTGTCAGCAGGGCTGCAATCCTTCTGGGAGCTCCAGGGAGACTTTGTTTGCTTACCTTTTCCACCTTCTAGAGGCTGCTGGAAATCCACTGACCTCGCTTCCACTATTGCATTTCTGACTCTGGTCCTCCTACTTGCCTCTCATAAGGACTCTTGTGATTACATAAGACCCACCCAGATCAACCAGAATAATCTCCCTGTCTCAAGATCCTTGGTTTAATCATATCTGCAAATTCTCTTTTGCCATGTAAGCTAAGATATCCACAGGGGCTGGGGATTAGGAGTGAACATCTCTGGGGGGCCAGTATTCAGCCTACCTCATATATATATATGATTTTTATATATATGAAAATCTGATTTATTTTAATGGGTAAAATTTTCGACCAGACATTTCACCAGAGAAGATACACAAAAACGGTAAAACAACAACAACAATAACAAAAAAAAAAAAAAGAAGAAATGCTCAACATCATTACTTATTAGGAAAATGCAAATTGAGATCATGATGCTATCATATTACATACCCACTATAATGGTTAAAATCAAAAGACTAGCGAGTGTTGGCAAGGATTCAGAGCAAACGTAACTCTCATGCATTGCTCATGGAAATTCCAAACGGTGCAGCTACCCAGGAAAACAGTTTAGGAACTGCGTATAAGGTCAAATATGTACTTATCATGTCACTCAGCATCCTTCTCCTTGGTATTGATTCAAGTTAAATGAAAACATATTCCACAAAACAATTTGTATAGGAATATTCCAGCAGCTTCATTCTGTTAGCCACAAACTGGCAACAACTCAAATGTCCTCCAGTTGATAAATGGATAAACAAACTGTGGTATATCCATGCTGTGAAGTACTATTCAACAAGAAAAAAGAACTTACTGATGCACACAACAACAACAACAACGTGGATGAATCTCAAAAGCACTATGCTAAGTGAAGTCAGACACAAAAGATACATACTGTATAATAATTATTTTATGTGAAATTCCAGAAAAGGAAAAACTATAGGTGAAAGAAAGCAAGACTGTGGATGCAAGGGGCCAGGAAGGAATACTGGCAGGGATTCACTGTAAAAGGGTATGTGGGACCTTTTGGGGATGAGGGAAATGTTCTATATCTTGACATGTTTATCAAAACTCATTGAACTGGCCAGGCATAGTGGCTCACACCTATAATCCCAGCACTTTGGGAGGCCGAGGTGGAAGGGAGCTTGAGGCCAGGAGTTCAAGACCAGCCTGAGCAACATAGCAAGACCCTGTCTCTACAAAAAAATTTAAAAATTAGCCAGGCATGGTGGTGCACCTATAGTTCCAGCTACTTGGGAGGTTGAGGCAGGAGGATTGCTTGAGCCCAGGAGTTTGATGATGCCACTGTACTCTACCGTAGGTAACAGTGACATCTGTCTCAAAAAAAAAAAAACCTCCTTGAACTGTGCACCTAAAATTGGTAAATTTTAAACACGTGGATATTAAAAATTCATTGTCCATGAATATATATAAATAAAAAATAAATGAAAAAAATTAATAGCATGGTTGCACAACAGTGTGAATATACTTAATGCTACTGAACTAGTAGCCTAAAAATGGTTTAACATGGTAAATTTTATGTTATGTATATTTTGTCACCATTAAAATAAATAACTCCCAGGCCAGTCATGGTGGCTCACACCTGTAATCTTAGCACTGGGAGGCGAGGGGAGTGGATCGCTCAAAAAATTAGCCAGGCATGGTGGCACATTCCTGTAGTCTCAACTATTCAAGAGGCTGATGCAGGAGGATCGCTTGAGCCCAGCAGTTTGAGGTTGCTGTGAGCTAGGTTGATGCACTCTAGCCTGGGGGACAGAGAGAGACTCTGTCTCAAAAAAGAAGGAAAGGAAAGGGAAAGGAAAGGGAAAGGGAAAGGGAAGGGAAAGGGAAGGAAAGGAAAGGAAAGGAAAGGAAAGGAAAGGAAAGGAAAGGAAAGGAAAGGAAAGGAAAGGAAAGGAAAGGAAAGGAAAGGAAAGGAAAGGAAGAAAAAATAAACTTTTGAAAAGAGCATTTATAATAGTACCAAAGCCAAAAAATACCTAGGAATAAATCTAATAAAAGATGTCCAAGGCCTCCACACTACACAGACTCCACTCCACCATACAACATTGCTGAGAAAAAATTAAAGAATATCTAAATAAATGGAGGAATATATCACATTTATGAATCAGAAGATTCAGTATTTCAAGATGTCAAACCTCCCTAATTCAATGGAATCTCAATCAAAATCCCAGCATTTTTTATATACATTGTCAAGATTACTCTACAATATATATGGAAAAACAAAGAATGTAGAACGGCCAAGAAAGTCTTGAAAAAGAACAAAGCTGGAAGATGTAACTACCAGATATCAAACTTATATTCAAACCACACCAACTAAAATACTGAAATATTTTTCACAAGGATAGATTAAAACCAATGGAACAAAATACAGCCCAAAAGAGACATAAATATATGGTTACACCTGATAGATTACAAAGGAGCCATTATAGTTCAGATGGGAAATGATGGTCTTTCCATAAATGGTGCTGGATCAACTGTACATCCAACTATAACTCCCTACCTCCATATGTAAAATGAATTTGAGATGGATCATATATGTAAATGCAAAAGATGAAACAAAAATTTTTTTTAGATAATAAAAAAAAAAAAGGCTAGGTGCAGTGGCTCACACCTGTAATTCCGTCTCTCTGGGAGGCCCAGGCAAGAGTATCACTCAAGGCCAGGAGATCAAGACCAGCCTGAGCAACATAATGATACCTTATCTCTACAAAAATTTTTTAAAAATTAGCCAGACATGGTGGTGCACACCCGTAATCCTAGCTATGCAGGAGGCCGAGGCAGGAGGCTCACTTGAGCCCAGGAGTTTGTGGCTGCAGTGAACTGTGATGTTACCATTGTACTCCAGCCTGGGTGACAAGAGCAAGACTCTGTCTCAAAAAAAAAAAAAAAAGGAGATCACCTTCATGACAAGGGGATAGGCAAACATTTTTTATTTTTATATTTATTTATTTAGAGACAGAGTCTCACTTTGTTGCCCAAGCTAGAGTGAGTGCCATGGCATCAACCTAGCTCACAGCAACCTCAAACTCCTGGGCTCAGGCAATCCTACTGCCTTAGCCTCCCAAGTAGCTGGGACTACAGGCATGCGCCACCATGTCCAGCTAATTTTTTCTATATATATCAGTTGGCCAATTAATTTCTTTCTACTTATGGTAGAGACAGGGTCTCGCTCTTGCTCAGGCTGGTTTTGAACTCCTGACCTCGAGCAATCCGCCTGTCTCAGCCTCCCAGAATGCTAGGATTGCAGGCGTGAGTCACCACGCCCGGCCGGCAAACATTTTTTAAACAGGACACATACAAAAAAATCACCAACCATAAAAATAAATAAATATAATAAAAACTTAGGCCGGGCGCAGTGGCTCACGCCTGTAATCCTAGCTCTCTGGGAGGCCGAGGCGGGCGGATTGCTCGAGGTCAGGAGTTCAAAACCAGCCTGAACAAGAGCGAGACCCCGTCTCTGCTATAAATAGAAAGAAATTAATTGGCCAACTAATACATATAGAAAAAATTAGCCGGGCATGGTGGCGAATGCCTGTAGTCCCAGCTACTTGGGAGGCTGAGGCAGAAGGATTGCTTGAGCCAGGAGTTTGAGGTTGCTGTGAGCTAGGCTGACGCCACGGCACTCACTCTAGCCTGGGCAACAAAGTGAGACTCTGTCTCAAAAAAAAAAACACAAAAAAAAACTTGATGAATTAGACTTCATTAAAATTAAAAATATCTGTTCATCAAAAATACCATTATGTGAGTGAAAAGGCATGCCACAGATCAGAATAAGATTATTATTATATTATTAATATATAACTGTAAAGGCAAACCTTATCTATAATATATAAAGAAATCCCACAGATTAATAACAAAAGATAGACAATAAAATCTTTTAAAATGGCCCAAAGATTTGAACAAGTATTTCACGAAAGAGGCCCTCTAGATGGCCAATAAGGATATGAAAAAGTGTTACTTCATTAACTATGAAGAAAATACAAATCACATAGCACTACATCCCCAGGTGGGCTAAAATTAAAAGGACTGACAATAACCACATTTTGGCAAGAATGTGGAGCAATTGGCACTCTCATACACACTTGGAGGGAGGGTAACTTGATAACCACAACTTTAGGAAATGGGTAGTACCTACTAAAGCTAAACATAAGAAAAACCTATGACCCAGCAATTCCGTTTCTTAGATATACACCAAACTTAAACAAGCATTTATGTTTATCAAAAGTCATGTACAAGAATGTTCATAGAAGCTTTATTCATAATAGCCCCAAACTGGAAACCACCCCAATAACATCAACAATAGAATGGATAATGTGTGGTATATTCAGGCTATGGAACATTATAAAGCAATTAAAGGTAATGAACTACTCCTATATACAATAAAATGGATGAATTTCACAGACAGAATATGGAATGAAAGGAACCAGTCACAAATGAGTATACATTGTATGATTCCTCTTGAATGATGTTCAAAACAGATAAAACTAATCTGTTATGACACAGGTCGGAACAGTGGTTACTCCTGGAAATGATCATTGACTGGGAGGGAATGTGAGGAAGACTGTCAGGTGCTGGAATTTTCTGTATCTTGATCAGGGTGGTTCAAGATATTACTGCCAGAATAACCCTCTATGCCTCACTGGTCAGCCTGGGTTTTGTTCTAATTTTCTGTATGTGCAAGCTCCTTAAGGGAAGGTTACTTCTGTCATAGACTGTACACCCCACAGCCTCTAGTACTGACCCAGGAAACTATAGTGGGTGCTCACTAAATCTATACCAACTGGCCATTTGTAAGAAGTGTAAATTAGTGGAGGCAAGCCTTGAGGACAGGGGCTGAGGAATGTTCTCCAATGTTCTCCCTTTCCCTTCCCATGAGAAAGAAAGACAGGGTGGTTTGGGTGCCAAATAATTGATCGACAAAGCCTATGGCAAACCAAGAGCCCCTTCAAAAAAATAAAATAAAAAGATACCCCTCTTCCCCAAAAGTGCATGAGTCTATCCAGGAATAGATCTGGTCTATCCAGAAATCTATGTGAGAATTCCCACCCCTGGCAGGGTTTCCAGCAAGCTTAAGGAAATACCAGAATAGTTCCTCAGAGCAAGCAACTTGTAGAAAGAAGGGTTATGTAACAACCTATATATACAGCCCATGTGAAGGGTTAAAGTCAGAGATGTTCTGAGTACATATTTTGGCTAAATGCTGAAGGGATAAATATTAAAGTCAATATTTGATTAGACTAAAGTTGACTATTACCAACATAGAATGAACTTCCAGGATATGACAATAAATCCGAACTCTCATAAATTTTTATTATTAATACTATTATAACTCAAATGTTTTAAAGAGTAGATCGATCATAGAAGTTCGACAGGCCGGGCACCGTGGCTCACGCCTATAATCCTAGCACTCTGGGAGACCGAGGCGGGAGGATTGCTCGAGGTCAGGAATTCGAAACCAGCCTGAGCAAGAGTGAGACCCCATCTCTATTATAAATAGAAAGAAATTAATTGGCCAACTAATATATATAGAAAAAATTGGCCGGGCATGGTGGCACATGCCTGTAGTGCCAGCTACTTGGGAGGCTGAGGCAGCAGGATTGCTTGAGCCCAGGAGTTTGAGGTTGCTGTGAGCCAGGCTGACGCCACGGCACTCACTCTAGCCTGGGCAACAAAGCGAGATTCTGTCTCAAAAATAAAAATAAAAATAGAAGTTTGACATACTGAAGGAACAATAATTTAATTTCTCAGTAATGACAACTGCTGGATAGTTCCTGTAGTCACTACAGCACACATTTATGATATTAAATACATGTTTAGCCAGGCACAGTGGCTCAAGCCTGTAATCCCAGCTACTTGGGGGAGGGAGGCAGGGGCTGAGGCCAAAAGATCACTCGAGTCCAGGAGTTCAAGACTTGCCTGGGCAACATAGCAAGACCTTGTCTAAAAACAATAAAATAAATAAATAAATACATGTTTACTTTCAACTGAGGACAATGAGGGGGAACATTTTATTTTTCCCGAATGACAATCCATGTCCTAGTTGTGCTAATTATTAATAGATATAATGATAACCTAGACAAACACATGATTCTTAATCACACACATTTGAGGAAGGTATAAATAATGCTGAAATAGGCATTTGGCTATTTGACTCCCTGAAGAATGAGGCCAAAGACAAATTTCAGTGCACTCATACATACAATAGGATGAAGACTGGCTGCTTTTTATCTCCCCTAAGAGCAAAACAAAAATATATATTTTTGTCTGAAGCAAGAAATCAGATTTTATGAAAGAGAAGGAAAAAAACCTTTCTTTCATAAGGACAATCAACAAATATCCCGTCCCCCTCCCCTCAAGGAGATCAGATAATGGAAGGGCCCAAGGAAGTGTTAAAACCAAGTCTTTTTTTCTTTTTTTGAGACAGAGTCTCACTCTGTTGCCCAGGCTAGAATGAGTGCTGTGGCACCAGCCTAGCTCACAGCAACCTCAAACTCCTGGGCTCAAGCAATCCTCCTGCCTCAGCCTCCCGAGTAGCTGGGACTACAGGCATGCGCCACCATGCCCGGCTAATTTTATATATATGTTAGTTGGCCAATTAATTTCTTTCTATTTATAGTAGAGATGGGGTCTCACCCTTGCCCAGGCTGGTTTCAAACTCCTAACCTCCAGCAATCCACCTGCCTCGGCCTCCCAGAGTGCTAGGATTACAGGTGTGAGCCATCAAGCCCAGCCAAAACCAAGTCTTTATCTTCAAGGGGCTCTCAGTCTTCTTGGAATGACAAATATCATCATACAAAGCTACTGTAAGTTAAATAGTCAAGTTCATAAGCATTAAAGAGCAAAAGTCAGGCCCACGACTGTATTCCTAGCACTCTGGGAGGCCGAGGTGTGCGGATCGTTTCAGCTCAGGAATTTGAGACCAGCCTGAGCAAGAGTGAGACCCCGTTTCTACTAAAAAATAGAATGAAATTGGCTGGACAACTAAAAATATATAGAAAAAAATTAGCCGGGCATGGTGGCACATGTCTGTAGTCCCAGCTACTTGGGAGGCTGAGGCAGGAGGAACGCTTGAGCCCAGAAGTTTGAGGTTGCTGTGAGCTAGGCTGATGCCATGGCACTCTAGCCCAGGCAACAGAGTGAGACTTTGCCTCAAAAAAAAAAAAGAAAAGAAAAAGAGCAAAAGGCACAGACATCATTTAACATCAGAAGAGAAGCACTCCTCTGGAATTGGTGGCGCAAAGCCCTCTCTGGCACAGTGGTGATCAGTCTCAGGGTTGGAGACCTCCAGGTCTTCAACTGCACATTCCAGTAATAAACAGGTTGATGAAAGAAATGTGGCACACATACTAACATTTACCTACTTCCTATCTGCCATGCACTGCTCTAAGTACTTCACATGTTATAACCACTTAATCCTCAAAGAAAACCCTTATGCATTAGGTACTATCGTTACTGCCATTTTATTTTTATATGAAAAGACATTTTATTATTACTATTTTACTGTATAACATATTAGGGAATACACCAGATTACATTTCCCCAAATGGCAAATGAGGGACATTTCTCTCTGATTCCCTGAAGAACCTCAATATTATCTGTCCTTTGGAGGGTTCAGTTTCTTATGACAAGTGTGATACTGTCCACGAGGATACCAACGGTGCTTAGTAGTAAAGAACATTTTGCTAAGTTGTTCTATCATGGGTCCTTGCTCAAGGTTTTCACTTTTTTCTGCTAATCTGGTTTTCAGCATGTGATTATGTGTTTCTTCATTATTATTTATGCACAGGATCTGGTCGAGGGATAGGTTTTGTGTGTTCATATGGAATGTCCACCGAAGGGTGGTAGCATTCTATCGTCCTGCCATCGGATGTCAAAGCAAGCTCAACTTTGCAATTATAGTCATCTGGTAGAGAAGAATATGTAGATTTATGACAAACACAAGATAAAGCTCCATTTTGGATTGGAAATAAATGTTTCAAGATGGGTCTCTTTGATATCATCCATTTTACTGCTGCTGTGGCCATGGTGTTCAAGATGCTTATCAGGTAGTATGAAAAAAGATGTTTTAAAGAAGAACTGCTTTTAAAATCTGCTTCTAGGCACACCAATTTTCATTCCTTGACAGCTCCTCACCATGAGCCCACCATCTTGTTTCAATCCGGGTCCTATCATGACTGCCTTTTTAGAGATGAGGAAACCTTGCCCAAAGACTGACAGTGAGCTCAGTTATGAGCTGAGATTTGAACCTACATAAACCCAATCTACAGCCTGTGATGGCATTTGAACCCAAGTGAATCCAATCTAGAGCCTGTGAGCTTAAACTTTACACTATCCAGGTCTCCACCATGTACAGACTTCACATACAGGCCTATTTTAAAGTTATATGAAAATGGAGCTATCATCACTAAAATAAATAAATGTTTTATTAAATGTGGAGTAGTTCTTTTGGTCAGCATTATTTGTGTTTTCTCAATCAATAGACACCAAAAGTACCAGGAAATTATGTAACATTTTCTGGCATTACATTTTCAACACAAATTATACTGGTAATGTTCTAGCTCTTAGGTTGGGTAGTAGGTTCTCAGATTTCATTGTGTTGGTATGCTGTATAACATGTGTATGCATACATGTATTTACACATATTTATACACACATACTTATCTCACATTCTTTTGAATGATTCAAATACTACATAATTTTTTAAATGTTAAGTGCACTGGCAGCCTAAGAAGCTCAAAACATAAGCTGTAAAAACAAAAGGTTTTTAAAGGATGTGTAAAGGATAGCCTCAGAGTTGGGGAGATAGCCAGGTAAACTCAGAAAGGCTCATTCTGGCAATAATGAAGCTTTAGACCCAGCATGAGTCACCTACAGAGTAAGGTGAATGATAAAAAGTGGGCTCTCTTCCTCTTACAAAAGGAGAAATTTTGGAAGAATTTTTGAGTAATACCTGTTAAACTATGTTTAATAAGAATACTAAGGCCGGGCGCAGTGGCTCACGCCTGTAATCCTAGCTCTCTGGGAGGTCGAGGCGGGTGGATTGCTCAAGGTCGGGAGTTGGAAACCAGCCTGAGCAAGAGCGAGACCCCGTCTCTACTATAAATAGAAAGAAACTAATTGGCCAACTAATATATATAGAAAAAATCAGCCGGGCATGGTGGCACATGCCTGTAGTCCCAGCTACTCGGGAGGCTAAGGCAGGAGGATCGCTCGAGCCCAGGAGTTTGAGGTTGCTGTGAGCTAGGCTGATGCCATGGCACTCACTCTAGCCTAGGCAACAAAGCAAGACTCTGTCTCAAAAAAAAAAGAATACTAATTTAGGCCAAGTTCAGTGGTTCATTTCTATAATCCCAGCATTTTGAGAGGTCAAGAAGAGAGCATCTCTTGAGGCCAGGAGTTCAAGACCAGCCTAGGGAACACAGCAAGACACTATCTCTACAAAACAAAGGATTTTTTTTTAATTAGATGGGCGTGGTGGTGTGAGCCTATGGTCCTCGCTATTCTGGAGGCTAAGGTAGGAGGATCACTTGAGCCCAGGAGTTAGAGGTTGCTGTGAGCTATGAGTTATGATCTTGCATGCCACTATACTCCAGCCTGGGCGACAGAGCGAGACTCTGTTTCAAAAAAAAAAAAAAATACCAATTTAAATGGGCTGGGGAAGGGGTGAGAAGATGGAGGAATGAGAATAAAACATCTGTGCACTTTCTACAGTGAGTATGTGTGAGTTTTACCATCAGAAAAATATAAACAACCAGGAAAAATTCTAGAAACAATAAGGTCCTCCTCCCGAATTCAAGACCCCAATGCCTGTATCCCCCTCATTTACTGCTTCACTGAGTGGAGATAGAGCTTTCTCACTGGGAACCTTGGCCTCAGGCTCTTCCACCCAGTATCTCTGTTCTTAGCTCTCTGTCCGCATCTCCACCATAGTGCTTATCACATCAGAATAACGACCATTATTTACTAACCACTGGCTTAGAGGCTAACATGGTGCTTGATACAATACATTCATACCCTCTCTTTTCATCATCAAATAACCCTCACTCACACATATTACTAGCCCCATTTTATAGACAAGAAATTGAGACTTAAAGATTAAGTAACCTGTCCCAAATTAAACAGCTAGCACATGGGCAACCCAACTCTTTCCTTACACCAAAGCTCATGCTCTTTCCACCACTATTAAGTTATGTATTTATGCAATGGCAGGCACATCTTATAGTGCTCAATTAGTATGGGCTGAACAGAATTAAAGGAGTTGGACCAACACTGTCTACTTCCAATGAAGAAAAAGACGCAGAAGAGCATTACTCTAAAGGTCAACTCTTTTATTCCGACTTGTTTTGTCAAACAAATGGCCCTAGTATTAAAAGAAACTACCACACACGGAGAATCAGCAGGTGCATAAGCCAACCACAGGAGAAAACGGCCATCCCGCAAGCCAGCATGCCCCATCCTGGTTTCTTGGAGTTTGGGTGACCCTCCGCACTATTACTTCTGTAAAAAAAGAAATACATTTAACCCTACAGAAGCAAACCCCTTCCCCCACATCCCCTGAAGGTATCTCCAGCCCCTAACGAGACATTTCTTAGTTGTGGCTAAACTCATTTAGACTGTAAATTGCTGGAGAGAATGCTGGTTTTATTTCTTCTGCTTCACCTTCTAGTCAAGTTTCCTCAGAAGGAGCTATAATAATTAATCACGTTGATGATACTGAAATTTCATCTCCAGTAGCTCTTTCAATTACCTACCTAGATGAGGTCGTTTGCGTCCGACAGCACAGTGCCGGACAACTTAGCAAGAGCTCCCAAGAAAATGTTATTACTGGAATAAAAATTCATTCAGCCAATAACTATTTGACACCAAACCGGTGGTAAGTGCTGAACAAATCAGGCTCTTTGGGTCAAACAGCCATTATTAAGGTAACTAGCCACAAATTGGGACCCGCCACACACGCTGCCTGCTCCCCGGCGGTCAGTAAACACTTGGGAACCAAAGACTGAGAATATTCCTTCTGTGGACCTTTAGGAAAACGGAACGCCTAACTTCGTGGGTTCACCATTATTGTTGGCAAGCGTTAACCGAAACAGCACTCTTATCGACGGGGAAGATCCCCTTAGTATGTGCCCCATTTAAAGAGTCCTCAGCTCGGCGGATCACTTCTTGCAAATCGGCCGCTCCGAGCATCTCAAGAAGCCAAAGGCAGAACATCTGGCCGCAGCTGGGTCTCCCCGGCTCTGAGGAAAGCGAAGTTGCTTCGCCCCACTCTGTGCACCGGGTGGCCGCCGTCCACTCCCTCCTGCGCCCGAATTCCCTGTCCTCTGGCGCCAGGTCGCGAGGGCCGCCGCGCTCTCCGCCCGTCCCGCGCCGCGCACATCCGGCCGCCCGCCCCCGGGAACCCGCCGCGGCCGCAACCGCCGCGGCCGGTCTGAGCGGCCCACAGGCCCGCGTCGGGAGGGATGCCGGGGATCCAGAAGTGTCTGGAAGAATCCAGGCAGAGCGGGAAACGGGCGGGGGAGGGTCCGGGCAGAGCGCTGGGGGATCCCCAGAGTCCGAGGGTCCCGGGAGAAGGGGGAGGGAGCAGGCAGCCAGCCGGTGGAACGATCCAGAAAAAAAATCGTAAAAGCGCCTTCAGCACAAGAGCCCGAACCGGCTCAGCAGCCGCAGTCCTCTAGAAACTTCTCCACCCCCGCCCCCCGTCCCCGCTCCTGCCCCGGCTCCCGCCGGCCCCGCCCTCATGGCGGGTGGGACCAATCGCGCCCCTCGCAGCGCGTTCCCCTCCCACTCCCGCGCCCGCGCCCGTCCCGCCGCCACTGCGAGCGCCGGTAGCAGGGGCGCTCGAGCCTTCGCCCGCCCCGCAGTTCGCGGCCGCTGCGCCAGCGCCCGCTCGCCTGGCTGGCAGGCAGGCAGGCAGGCCCGGCGGGCGACAGCGCTGGGCTCGCGCCCGGTGTCCAGCTCCCGGAGTAAACGGCGCGCCAAGCGGCGATGACCGCTGAGGAGATGAAGGCGGCCGAGAGCGGGGCGCAGTCGACACCGCTGCCCCTCGAGGGAGTGGACCTCAGCCCCAAGCAAGATGAAGGCGTACTAAAGGTGAGGGGGGGCGGCCGAGGGCCTGCGGGGGCGGCCGGGCCCCGGGCGCCCAGCGCGACCGCCCTTCCGGCGAGCTCGGGAGCCCCCAACCCGGGCACGGGTCGGGGCTGCCGGCTCCGCAGCCTCTGGACCATTCCCCGGGTGGGTCGTGCACCGGCGGCCGGTGCATCGCCCTCCTCGACCGGGCTGCGCTGTTGGAGTGCGGAGGGGGCGGCTTCGGTGCGCAGGCCGCGGCATGGCCCTCTCCGGGGCCCTCGGAAGCCTGTTTCCGGGCCCCGGCCCGCAGCGCCTGGGCGCGGGCGGGGGGCCGAGACTGCGGCGCCAACTCCGGCGTGCGCGGTGCTGCGGAGAGGGGCGGGGCGGCCATCGGGCGCACGCGAGCCGCGGCTGGGTACGGGCTGGGGGCCCGGGCGCGGGCCTGCTCCGACGCCGCCCCCTCACCTCCACCCGACCTCGCGGCCCGGCCGAGCTGCTGGCTCCTTCCCTACCAGCCGCAGCCGGGAAGTCCCTGGGCCACCTTGTCGGTGGTGGCGCGAGAGCTCGCCCACCCTGGCAGTTAAATATTAGCTAGGAGGTGGAGCGGCTCCCGAAAGTGATTTCCTGGCCCAGAGGCCTTTTGTGCGGCTCGGCGCCCGGGCCTGGCCGCGAGGAGGGTTCTGGCGTGCTCCGCTCCCTCGGCGCCCGGGTCGGTGGAACCCCGCGGGGCGGCCGGTTCGGCCGGGCCCACTCCCTCTGCTCGGGGAAAACCGGGGAGCAGTGCATGCTGGGACCTGTAGTTCTCCTCCCCTCGCCCCCACTTAGCCCTCTGGAGTTGGGGCTTGGGGTGTGGGGCGAGGAGGAGGTGCTTTGCCTTGCAGTCTGCTGCTGAGTAACTGCTTGACTACAAATAGCCCGAGGAGCGAGGGGGAGGGCGTCTTGACCTGGGTCAGGACAACTAGCCACAGGTCAGAGCAGGTTCTGCCGAGAGTCCTGGATGGCGAAATCCTTAGCCTGCATTTCATGCCTTCACCCCATCCATTGTTTCTTCTCATCCTGACTTCCCACTGCTCAGTTCCCCGCGTGTGCCACCTACCTCAGGGAGCCTTTACCTGGTCTAGAAGTGCATCTGGCTTTGCCCCAGATACTTGGGACCTCATGCGCCTGCTATAGCAGCTCTTCCTGTAGGCATGTGGCTTTCCCCTCTCTCTCCATCATCCTGCTGCTTTTATATTATACAGGTTGTTATTGCAGGAAGTCCTTTTCTCTTTATATTCTTCACCCCTTCCCTTTGACTTTTCTATTTCTTAAGGTCTCTTTCCACTCTTTCATGGAAGTTTTCCCTCAGGTTAACCACAACTTATCAGGTAGCCCGTGGTGTCACCTTTTGTAAATGCTAAAGAAGAGAAACAGAAAGAAGCCTGTAAGTTCCTGGGAAATACTCTAGCCTTGAACTTAATTATCCTACCAGTAAGGACTACTCATGTCCCAAGTCAGAGTTCAGGGGCGGATGGAGAGCCTCTGGGCTTATCTGTAACATGATTTTTTCTTATACCTGTTTGAACTATTCTGTTCTCTTTGTTACCCGTATTCCTCTTGTTCTCCTTTCTCCAAACCATACCCGGATCAGATGACCACCGGCATTTACGAAAAACAAGGAAATGCAGCATAAATACTTCCCCCTTTGCTGCTGATAATAATAACCTTTTATTCAGCCCTTTAATGGTTTAATCTTCCAACAACTCTAGGAGATAGGGATTATCATCACTGGCTTTACAGTTAAGATCCAGAGAGTTTTAAAAGGCATCTCCATACAGTAAAAACTTTTTACCTCACGTCTTTTGTCTTTTTTCAAGCCAAGTCTTGCTGTACCTCAAGGGTGCAGGGAGGTTAGTCCACTCCTAGCCAAGTTACTAGTAACAGAATCATTTGAGGGTTGGTACTTGAATCTGCTTAAAAGTAGGCAGGGGCAGGGAAGGGTGGAAGCGGAAGAGCCCTTTATATTCCCTTCAGAGGCTTGTGGGCAGTTTTGGTGCCCCTTTCTGCCCTCATCCCTGGCGTACTCACTCTCTCCCACTTCATCCCAGGTCATCAAGCGAGAGGGCACAGGCACAGAGACGCCCATGATTGGGGACCGAGTCTTTGTCCACTACACTGGCTGGCTGTTAGACGGCACAAAGTTTGACTCCAGTCTGGATCGCAAGGACAAATTCTCCTTTGACCTGGGAAAAGGTAGGCATGGTTAGTGGGCTGGTAGGATAGGCTTCAGGCTATCACGAGCAGAAACCATATTCTCACAGGCTCAATGACCAGCGGTTTATCATAGTCCATTACTCTTTTTTTCTTCTACTACTCTGTAATGATATTGATCTCTATCTCCCTTTCTTATCACCTCTCAACACCTCACTCCTCCTTCAAGGGTAGACTGCATTGCTTCTTAAATTCCTTTGTAGGGTCAAATGCGCTGTTAGAGTTCTGAGACCAGACGGGACTTAATGCAACCAGGCATCTTACTTCCTGGTTCCTTTTCCAGTGAGTGTCCAGCTTCCCCATGGTGTGGTGCAGTAACGCTCTCTGGGAACACTGTTTGAGCCCAGAGTCAGACTCTTGATAAGGGGGTCCTGTTTGCCTCTCTGTACCTGCAGGTGAGGTCATCAAGGCTTGGGACATTGCCATAGCAACCATGAAGGTGGGGGAAGTGTGTCACATCACCTGCAAACCAGAATATGCCTACGGTTCAGCAGGCAGCCCTCCAAAGATCCCCCCGAATGCCACGCTTGTGTTTGAGGTGAGTGGCCGGCCACAGAGATCCAGGCAAAGAGCCAGGCCTTATCTCAGCCTGGTGGCTGGCTGCCCTCCAGCCCTTCCTGCCTCTTGGAGACAATGTAGCCAAGGCTGAGGGCCTGGCCTTAGGGGAGGAGGAGAAGTGGAGAAGGCAGCTAGCCATGCTGCTGCCAGGTAGGAAGGGGTAGCTGTGAACCCCCCTCCAGACTCAAAGTGTAGAGTAAAGGGTTGAGGCATCTTTATCTTGAGAGGGGTACCTGGAAGAGATGGGTTTGTCATTTTAACTGAAAGCGGTCAGAAACTGTGCACAGTTATAAATGACAGTATAGAATATTGGTAGTTCAGAGATGAGAGGAGAGAGAGATGCCTCTCTTGGGAGGTCAAGGGGTGAGGGAAGGCCTCACTAAAGAGGTGGAACTTGATACTGTTCAGTCCAAAAATGGCTGAGCCCATCAGTGGACATTTGAAGAATGTCCAGAAGACTTCTAAGAGATGGTACTCATTTCTAATGCCCACCAGATTGGGCTTCTAAAGTAGCCTGAATTAGGATTATTTGGAACATGTTCTTATTAAGTGGCGCAGGTAGCAAATATTTGCTTTCCTGAAGTTAACTTAAATTCGTATGACCTGCCTACCTCTACGGAAGCAGGGACTAGCACAACTCGCAAGAACTTAGCAAAAGTGCCATTTTGTCGAACTCCTCATGTAACTGCCCTTGAAGTCAGATCTAGTCTGGCAGTTACTAAGAACTCTCGGGACATGTTACTAAGTTGGTTTTTTGTTGTTGTTGTTATTGTTTTGAGACAGAGTCTCACTCTGTTGCCTGGGCTAGAGTGCCATGGCGTCAGCCTAGCTCACAGCAACCTCAAACTCCTGGGCTCAAGCGATCTGCCTGCCTCAGCCTCCCGAGTAGCTGGGACTACAGGCATGCGCCACCATGCCCAGCTAATTTTTTCTACATATTTCTAGTTGGCCAATTAATTTGTTTCTATTTTTAGTAGAGACAGAGTCTTGGTCTCTTGCTCAGTCTAGCATCGAACTCCTGACCTTGAGAGATCCGCCTACCTCGGCCTCCCAGAGTGCTAGGATTACAGGCGTGAGCCACAGCGTCTGACCTGGACACGTTACTAAGTTTGTATTTCACTGTTGATGAGTTAGTATGAGAAGAAATTGTGTCGTTTTCACCTCTTGTCCCACAGGTGGAGTTGTTTGAGTTCAAGGGAGAGGACCTGACAGAAGATGAAGATGGCGGAATCATCCGCAGAATACAGACTCGGGGTGAAGGCTATGCCAGACCCAACGAGGGTGCTGTCGTGGAGGGTGAGACAGTATAGTCTGGGATTTCATCTTGATTCTGATACTTAGGCCCTGGGTGGCTTTGGACAAATTTCCCTTCTCTGAGCCTATTTTCTCCTCCATAAAATGAAGGGCTAGACCGTACCCTGTTTACATCTCTCCAGGTCTGAGAATAAGATAGCGGCATCTTGGGGGCAAGAAGTGATGGGGTGATATATAGGTAGACTGATGGCATTTTTCCTAAGTCACCTGCCCTCTCATGCCCCTGGTACCTTGCCTCTCTTTAATGCCAGTTGCACTGGAAGGGTACTACAAGGACCAGCTCTTTGACCAGCGTGAACTTCACTTTGAGGTCGGCGAGGGGGAGAGTCTGGATCTGCCTTGCGGGCTGGAGAGGGTCATTCAGCGCATGGAGAAAGGAGAACATTCCATTGTGTACCTCAAGCCCAGGTAAGGGCTGGGCACTTTGTAGAGCAGGAAAGCACACCAAGTTCAGAGATGTGAATGTCCACAGTGAGTTGTATAACTGGCTATTTGTATCCTTTCCCCTCTATGTGTTCACTGCAACTCTAGGCAAACCAAACACACATCATTATGATCCCTTCAGTGTAATTAGAAGTGTGGCCACAATTGTCTACATTTCCTTGGATCGAAGCCTCATCTTTTCAGTCATAGTTGCTACAGATTCCCTTCTCTGCCAACATCAAGATTTTCATCTCCCATAATTCATTCAGTCGTTGCCATCATTTATTAGAACACATCCACTATGTGCCAGACACGCTGCTGAAAATTCCTGGGGATTCAAAGACATTGTTCCTGCCTTCAGGTTCTAGTTCATTGTTAGTGGGGTCCCATTTAAATAAGTAATCATACCACTGCATTGTTACGAGTTATTGGAAGGATATAGAAGAGCTTAAGGGACCACCTAATTGTGTGAAGAGGTCAGGGAAAATTTTGCCACACTGGAAACATTTGAACAAAGTCTAAAGGGAGGAAGGTACTTTCCAGGAAGTGGACAGGAAGCCTTTTCAGCCTGGAATAGGTTAAGGGCTGCTGAGATGACCCAAAGTTTTTTACCCCTTTAGCTATGCTTTTGGCAGTGTTGGGAAGGAAAAGTTCCAAATCCCACCATTTGCTGAGCTGAAATACAAATTACACCTCAAGAATTTTGAGAAGGTGAGTTTGTTTAGGTCTTCCCTATCCTGAAGTCAGATTCCACCCTGTAGATGACTCTGGGGTAGCTGACAACTTTGTTTCTCCCCTGGGGTGTGGCAGGCCAAGGAGTCTTGGGAGATGAGTTCAGAGGAGAAGCTGGAACAGAGCACCATAGTGAAAGAGCGGGGCACTGTGTACTTCAAGGTGAGCCAACAGTCATTGTCCTAAGGACACAGACTCCCAGGGAGGGCTGCTCTGAGCCCACCCTTCCCTCTGATGACTGAGATTATTTTCTGCTAAGAAGTGGACAGGTTGGCACCTGTAGTCTTCACCTAGTGTATTTGAGCTTACTGGTCTTGCCAGTGAGAGTCATGGAGGCTGGAATCTGGTGCCCATAGGTCACTGGTGTCTGCAGGGTATGGTAGCCTGTTGCCACTGAACCTGTGCTAGGTACCTGAGCCTCTCTCCTGTTCTAGGAAGGCAAGTACAAGCAAGCTTTGCTACAGTATAAGAAGATTGTGTCCTGGCTGGAATACGAGTCAAGTTTTTCCAGTGAGGAAGCACAGAAGGCACAAGCCCTCCGACTGGCCTCCCACCTCAACCTGGCCATGTGTCATCTGAAACTGCAGGCCTTCTCAGCTGCCATTGAAAGCTGTAACAAGGTGAGGCCCCCATAGAGGGCATGGGGGCAACATTCCCAGGCAAGGTTGGGTGAGTTGCCAGCATGTCTGAAACTTACCCTTGGTGACTAGGGTAGGGAAGTGGGTGGATGGGTGGGATCCAAGGTTATGGGCCCAGAGGCACAGATGTGATTAGTAAGCACCTTGGCTTGAGTGGTGGAAGGCAGTTGGCACAGAAATAGGAGGAAGCACTGAGTGGGAAGAACTACTTAAAAGTTTTCTCCCACTGCAGTTCTTAGCCTTTCTGTCTTACCTGCCTGTTTTATTCTAAAGAGAAAAGAAATGTCAGAGGTCCTTTTCTTTCATCCAAAGACCTGCTGTCCTCCCTCTTTGCCTCTTGAACTAAATGAGGTTCCTTTATAGACTTTGGTCCTTTCCATTTAATGCCCCAGGCCATATTTTTTCCAGATTGGAGCCAGCCATTTCCGTTCCTCCTCATCCTGCTGAGGGGCACCTTTGTAAATCAGCCTTAGCCAGATGAGCTGCAGGACCTAAGCTCTCACTGTGTTGTCTCCTCTCTGCATCCTTAGGCATTGGAACTGGACAGCAGCAACGAAAAGGGCCTCTTCCGCCGGGGAGAGGCCCACCTGGCCGTGAATGACTATGACCTGGCACGGGCTGACTTCCAGAAGGTCCTGCAGCTCTACCCCAGCAACAAAGCTGCCAAAGCCCAGTTGGCAGTGTGCCAGCAGCGGATCCGCAAGCAGCTTGCCCGGGAGAAGAAGCTCTATGCCAACATGTTTGAGAGGCTGGCTGAGGAGGAGAGCAAGGTGAGGATCAGGATTGGAAACAGGTGGAATGGCATCCCTCTGCTCAGCCCAGCTGGCGTGGGCTTTTTGTACCTACAGTTGTCTGTGCCAACCCTAGAAACCGGAAGTTGCCCTCTTGTCTGGAGCAATAAGGGGAAGCATGTATGTTCCCTAAGTAATAAACTCTGCTGATAGGTCTAGGGTTATTGTGTGATCAGAACTGGAAACCCACCCGTAAGTGTTTAAATAAGTAATATTAAATTCAAATTACACAAAGGATAGGTAGTAAAAAGTCTGCCTCCCCCAGAAGCAAATGATCCTTCTTGTATTGTTTGGTATGTCACATGCACAAGCAGACACATTTATGTTGCTTTCTCCCTTTCCCCTAACAGGAAACAACATACTCTATTACTTCCTATATTGTATTTTTTCAAATAATAACAGTTGGAAGCTTATTTTACATCAGTTTAAAAGAGCTTTCACATTGTCTCTTAGGCTTATATAGTATTCCATTGTGTGAATATAGTGGGGGTTTTGGGGGGTTTTTTTTTTTTTTTTTAGTCAAAGTCTTGCTCTGTTTCCTGAGCTAGAGTGCCGTGGTGTCAGCCTAGTTCACAGCAACCTCAAACTCCTGGGCTCAAGCGATCCTGCCTCAGCCTCCTGAATAGCTAGCTGGTACTACAGGCATGCGCCACCATGCCCAGCTAATTTTTTCTATATATTTTTGGTTGGCCAATTTCTTTCTGTTTTTAGTAGAGACAGGGGTCTTGCTCTTGCTCAGGCTAGTTTCAAACTCCTGACCTTGAGCGATCCTCCCACCTTGGCCTCCCAGAGTGCTAGGATTACAGGCGTGAGCCACCTTACCCAACCTACAGGTATATCTTTTAGGACAAATCTGGGAGAATTGGTGTATCCATGTAATTCAGGTAAAAATCATGTGCTTTTTTACTTGAGAATTCAGCTCCTCCTCCTTCCTTGCAGGCCAAGGCAGAAGTAGCTGCAGGAGACCATTCCACTGACACAGAGATGAAGGACGAGCAGAAGAACAACATGGCAGCGAGCCAGTCTCAGGTGGAGACAGAAGCATAGCCTCTCCCCAGCCCTTCTGTGGCTGCCTGCCTCCCCTGCTCCCTCCCCTGCTCCACCCTGTTAGTTTTGTAAAAACTGAAGAATTTTGAGTGAATTAGACCTTTATTTTTCTATCTGGATGGTGGTTTTGAGGGGAAGGGGGAAAAGGAGTGGGCTGGGGGGGATTGAGATAGGGGATAATTTTAGGTGGTGTCACCCCCTCTTCCCCACCCATTATACATGAACATATATCCATCCGCACATACTCATCAGAACATTAATTTATTTTGCTCCCTTTGTTAGGTCCATTTTTCCAATGGTAGAAGGGAGCAAGTGGTAGGGATGGAGTCTGATGTGAAACCAGGGTGGAGAGGGAGACTCCTGGGCAGCTGTTTCCTCATCCTTTTCCCCTCGTAGTCCAGTTCCAAACATGTGGCCTCCCATGTGGGTGCTAGGGGCATGGGATAAACTACTGCTGTGCCCATTACTTCTCTCTATCCCCTTCCTCACCCTAGATGGTGTGGCCGATGGTATCTTCTGGTGTCATGGTGACCACCCCTTTTACCCCCTTCCAGTATTTCCCCTGCCTTCTCAGCCAGGTTGTATCCCTACCCCCCTCAGCTTCTCTGCACGTTGCTGAAGGTCCAGGCTCACCTCAAGTTCTGTGCTTGAGCAATAAAGTGGAAACAATAAAACTCGGGTGTCAGGCAGCCCTTTCTGTTCAGCTCTGGTGGGTAGGTGTGGCTGGGTAGGGTTGGTGGGTAGGTATTAGCAAAATTATAGGTATTAGCAAAATTAAGTGGTCACCCACTTTCCCCAGTTTAGCTTAAATGCTGTATATAATGTAGACACCAGGGTTGGGCAGGAAACAGCCCACTGCAGGGCCTCTGGAGCTGGGACTTGTGCTTGTGGCCTCACCATAAGTTCCCAGCATACTCTCGACCTAGCAGCCTGGTGGTTTCTAATACCTCTGGTTTTCTTCCCTAACTCTTAGGAAGAGAAAAGTATCAACATCTAGAAGAGTGGGATTGCATGTTTCTTTTTAAGTTAGATTTCTCTCCTTCTGCCTACCTCTGATCCACAGAGGCTTCTTTGTGCATTCTTAGTTTTTAAAAAGGTAAAACCCCCAATATCACTGACCACCTCTTAATAAGATACTATTTACATTGATTAAGGGTAAGAGTGAAGCACTAGGCTGGGCACGGTGGCTCACCCTGTAGCCCTAGCACTCTTGGAGGCCAACTTGGGAAGATCACTTGAGGTCAGGAGTTTGAGATCAGCCTGAGCAAAAGCAAGACCCCTGTGTCTACTAAAAATAGAAAAAATCAGCCTGGCATGGTGGTGCATGCCTGTAGTCCCAGCTACTCGGGAGGCTGAGGCAGAAGGATCCCTTGAGCCCAGGAGTTTGAGGTTGCATTGAGATAGGGTGATGCCACTGCACTCTTATCTTGGCAACAGCAAGACTCTGTCTGAAAAAAAAGTGAAGCGCAGTGGTCATGCCCAACTTCCTTTTCACCCTTAACAGGAAAAAGCTTGTGCTTTTTTCTTAATGTGCTTTGACTCTTTCAATATTATGAGACCCTAGGAGAAGCTAGTGGCACAAGTCAGTCATGTCCAGCCTCCTCCAGGTCCTGGCTTCTGGCTAGAACCCATGTTTATGCCCTTACCCCTCTTATCTCCTACTGTGTGGGTACTCCAGAACTTTCTGAATAGTGATGGTAGTCTGCCTACCCACATACCTGTACAGTCCTTCCAGAAGAAATTCCTCCATAACTTTTTTGTGGAGGATTATTTTTTGTGTGAAAAAGTTTCACCAAGTCATATAGCATTAGCTGGTGCCCGAGCCAGGACTAAAATGTGGCTATTCAAGTCTCCCAATGTCACTGCTTGCTCTCTTGCTGGGCTTACCTCACAGTCCTGTGTTTGGAGTTTGTGTCTGGGTCCTTTTGGTATTTTGAAATTTGACTGTTGCCCCTCTAGCCAAGAATAGCAGCTAATCCTCATTAATCACTTACAATGTGAACCTAGCACTGTTCCATGAGCCTCATGAGTTAATCCTCACAGCCATCCTACAAAGGGGGTATTAATCCCATTTTACAGATGTGGAAACCAAGGCTAAGAAGTTAAATGGAAAGGTCTACTGGAAGGTGAGTTCTCTGAACTAATCCAAACTCTGCCGTGAGGTTATGTGACTGTGGGCAAGTCTTGAGCCTCTTTACTCATCTGCAAAAATAGTGAGATGAACAAATAGTGGCTCACACCTGCAATCACAGCACTTTGGGTGGCTGAGGCAGGAAGGTGGCTTGAGGCCAGGAGTGAGACCAGCCTCTGCAACATAGCAAAACCCTATCTCTACAAAATACTTTTAAAAAATTAGCCAGGTGTGGTGGTATACACATGTAATCCTAGCTACTCAAGAGGCTGAGGCAGGTGGATCATTTAAACCCAGGAGTTCAAGACTAGCGTGCCATGATCATACCACTGCACTCCAGCCTGGCTGACAGAGCAAGACCCTGTCTCTTTATATTAAAAAAAAAAAGGGCACTCTTAAGGTCTTTTCCAGATTTGAATGCTTCCGTAGGATTCTAAGAATTTAAAACTTATCTGGGCCGGGCACGGTGGCTCACGCCTGTAATCCTAGCTCTCTGGGAGGCCGAGGCGGGTGGATTGTTTGAGTCCAGGAGTTCGAAACTAACCTGAGCAAGAGCGAGACCCCGTCTCTACTATAAATAAGAAGAAATTAATTGGCCAACTAATATATATAGAAAAAATTAGCCGGGCATGGTGGCGCATGCCTGTAGTCCCAGCTACTCGGGAGGCTGAGGCAGTAGGATTGCTGAGCCCAGGAGATTGAGGTTGCTGTGAGCTAGGCTGACGCCACAGCACTCACTCTAGCCTGGGCAACAAAGTGAGACTCTCAAAAAAAAAAATTCATCTGGACTTTTGTAGAACACTAGAAATGAATAAATCTTGGTTCATGTAACACTAAAACTATCTTGTAGGATGTTTTGTTAAAATGGCTAAAAATAATCCTATGACATACTCAAGTCTGCTCTGGGTCAGTGCTCAAGTTCATTTCCCAATCAGTTGCACCTTCCCCACCAACACTTAAAATCTTTATATGTAGAGAATGTACTTGAATAAAGAAAACTAGTAGCAACCAGTGCTGTTAACTGCAGATTTGCAAATGGTCGGGGGGGGGGGGGGTTGGAAATGAAGTTTATCTTGTCCTAGTGCTGGTCCAACATCAAGTTCTATAAATTTTTATACCCTAAGTTCTCTCCATTGTACCGACACCCCCCCCCCAACATCACCATGCACTCTACCCTGCTATCCTACAAAAGACTCCTATCTTGCATTCTCCCCTGCCCTACCTACAGTTCATTCTGCACTGCATTCAAATCTTGTCCATCCAACTACTTAAATTACTTTCAGTGGCTTCTCATCTCATTTAGGCTAAACATCAAAATCCATGGACAAAACCCTGCAAGGCTTGACCAGGCTTGCCCCAAGAACTCCAGTGCACTTGGTATTCCATTTCACCAGCTACACCTCCCTGAGAGTAAAAGCTGGAGAATTGTGTATCCCATTTCAATTAGACAAGAAATATGTCAAAGACACTCTAGGCAAGACTAGTGAAAAGTAGTGCCTTTTTAGAAAATCCTTACTGGAAAATAAATGAACATTTCATGCCTTCCTCTCTTACGTCTTGATGGCTAATTTCCCTTTCCAAATGCAGAGCACCTCAGAACATTATAACTCAAGTTGCAATGACAATGAACTAAGGGCAGTACTGAATAAAGCCAATGTAAGAGTCAACAGACATTCTAAGAAAGGAAAACTTGTCTTTCTGGAAGTTGTTATTGCTGCCTATGGCTATAGTTCCCTGATTGCTTGCCAACGCCCGATAATGTGGATGTACTAACTATCCCCAGTTATGAAATCACCATTAATTTAGCATGTACTAAACATCATTATATCAGTTCGAAAAGCAAAGAAAGAATGAAAGGTTCTTAGGAGGGATGATCAAGAAAGCAATGCTTTCATGAACTTCTTGGGTCCTCCGGCTAGAGCAGTAGATTGGCCATACCCTACCCTCTCCCCCAAGATAGGCATGTTCCATTTCTTGGAATCTTCACTATTCCACTCTGAAGTGCATCAGACATAAAATGGCTCCTTTCGTATTTTTTTTAGGTGAAATTACAATTTAATATTGTTTTGGAGGTGGGGTCTTGCTCTGTCTCCAGGTGTTTGCCAACCCCAGACTGGAGTGCTGTGGCCCAATCATAGTTCACTGCAGCCTCAAACTCCTGGGCTGAAGCAGTCCTCCTGTCTCAACCTCCCAAGTAGCTGGGACTATAGGTACCCAGCTTAAAATTCACATTTTTAGGTAAAACAATATTAATCAGGCCGGACATGGCGGTTCACACCTGTAATCCCAGCACTTTGGGAGGCTGAGGCAGGAGGATCACTTGAGGCCAGGAGTTCAAGACCAGCCTGGGAAACACAGCAAGACCCCATCTGTAGAAAAGAATTTTAAAAGATGAACCAATTTAGGCCAGGTGCTGGTGGCTCACGTCTGTAATCCTAGCACTCTGGGAGGCCGAGGTGGGTGGATTACTCAAGGTCAGGAGTTCAAAACCAGCCTGAGCAAGAGCAAGACCCCGTCTCTACTATAAATAGAAAGAAATTAATTGCCAACTAATATATAGAGAAAATTAGCCAGGCATGGTGGTGCATGCCTGTAGTCCCAGCTACTCGGGAGGTTGAGGCAGTTGGATTGCTTGAGCCCAGGAGTTTGAGGTTGCTGTGAGCAAGGCTGACATCACGGCACTCACTCTAGCCTGGGCAACAAAGCGAGACTTGTCTCAAAAAAAAAAAAAAAAAAAGATGAACCAATTTAAAGCGAAGAATTCAGTGTCATTTGGTCTACTCACAACGTTGTACAACCACCATTTCTATGTAGTTCCAAAACACCTTCCTCACCCTTTGTGTTTTAAGCCCAATTCCTCACATTTAAGCTTGACAGACAGAACTTCTCATCCTTCTGTAGAGTCCTGAACAGACAACCCTGACAGGTTCTAGGATCAAAGCTTTCCAGAGTTGGAGGTTCTTTCTGATCAGGCCAGCCTTATAGACAGGGGTGAGACTCAAAGTGGACCTCTGAATAACAGCATTTCACTCAGAGCAGAGCTGCCCACACTTGTTCTGCCCAATTTCTAGGTCAAGTAAGTTTGAGAAACAGGTTTCTGTACTTCATGACTTTTAATAAACTAATATTCTAAGATGTACTGGGAATGAGAGAGGGAAGGGGAATGGTGATATAAGTCAAACTGAGCCCATTAGGAAGGCCTGGGCCCTGCCCCTGAGTGGTGATGCTCTAGGCATCATGTGCTGAAAGAGCTTTGAGGGTCCCGTATCTTACCGGGGCATTGTGGGTAGACACAACTGGGGTAGGGGCACTCTGTCCACTGTTGGAGGATGAAGTGGAAAGAATCAGTTTAACCACCTCCCACCCCCCCCCCCCACCAATCCCCTGCCATGAAGCTTCTACTGAAGCTATTGTTTGTCTGGTTTGTAAAGAATATGCCACCCACACAACCATATCGATGTCACCTAAGCAGGAAGGTAGCCTGGTTGGACAGTTCTGGGGCATAAGCCAAAAACTAGCTGAAAGAGTGCTCAGCTTAGCCAAGATGGAGTCTAAATGGTGCCAGTAGAGACTCACCAGCCATCCCACTAGAAAGGGCCAAGAGTAGGAGTACTTCTTGTGGAGCCAGGAATCTCTCCACATGGCTCTGTAATGCCTAGTCATGCCTTGTCATGCCTTTTACTTACTGTGAATGTCAGGCATAGGAATGGAAAGATATGATTTGTGGCCGGGCGCAGTGGCTCATGCCTGTATTCCTAGCACTCTGGGAGGCTGAGGCAGGGAGATTGCTCGAGGTCAGGAGTTCGAAACCAGCCTGAGCAAGAGCAAGACCCCGTCTCTACTATAAATAGAAAGAAATTAATTGGCCAACTAAAAATATATAGAAAAAATTAGCCGGGCATGGTGGCACATGCCTGTAGTCCCAGCTACTCGGGAGGCTGAGACAGTAGGATCGCTTGAGCCCAGGAGTTTGAGGTTGCTGTGAGCTAGGCTGACGCTATGGCACTCACTCTAGCCTGGGCAACAAAGCGAGACTCTGTCTCAAAAAAAAAAAAAAAAAAAAAGGAAGAAAGAAAGATATGATTTGTGTGCTGTTTTTTAGAGATCTATCTACTTTCTAACTTTATTTTAGACTCTCTTGACAAAAGCCTAAAGGAATAGTATAGAAGTTGTGATCATAATGGCATGACCTCCACGGCAAACATACTCCACATAAAAGCACCCTCTGGCACAGAAAGATCCAGAACAAGAAGCCCAAACAATAAGGATGGAGTGCTAGGTGTGGGTATGATTTTAGAGAACTGGGTCAGGCCAGGGCACTTGGTGACAAAAGCAGGGTGATCCTCATCTATTTAGTCCTGAGTTATTTATTTGTCTTACAATTTCATTCAGAGAGCTGAAAAAAGAGAAAGCAAAGAAATAAAAACATAATTCAAAACTACTTAACTTTAGAGGTAGACTTTTTTTTTTTTTTTTTTTCGAGACAGAGTCTCGCTTTGTTGCCCTGGCTAGAGTGAGTGCCATGGCATCAGCCTAGCTCACAGCAACCTCAAACTCCTGGGCTCAAGCAATCCTGCTGCCTCAGCCTCCCAAGTAGCTGGGACTACAGGCATGCGCCACCATGCCCGGCTAATTTTTTGTATATATATTAGTTGGCCAATTAATTTCTTTCAATTATAGTAGAGACGGGGTCTCGCTCTTACTCAGGCTGGTTTCAAACTCCTGACCTCGAGCAATGCGCCTGTCTCGGCCTCCCAGAGTGTTAGATTACAGGCGTGAGCCACCGCGCCCGGCCTATTTAATTTTTTTTAATGCTGGTTGCAATTCACATTATTTTCATGACTCCTAATATGTAGTTTTTATTTAAAAAACACTGTTGGAAACCATACAATTATCAGTTATTGCAATAATTAATATGACTCATGGACAGTCTGAAGGCGAGGAATCTTCATCGCCAGGACAACAAAGGAACGGGTCAAGGTTATCAGGTCAAGCCCTGAGAGCCCTGTTGCCAAGGCAACAGATCGGTCACTTCAGGGTTGGTCTACCCTTGAGCTCTATCCCTCTAGCGAAAAGGACTGGCCCGTGGCGCTGTCAGTCACATTAGTCTTGGGGTAAGCCCGCCTCTAGCCTCGGAAGACCCGCCTCCTCTCTAAGGTTATGCTAGGAAGGTTCAGGCGGTGACGTAACTTTCCGCTTTAGGTGGCCTTCCGCTCCGGCGGCTCGGGAGGGGGTTCGGGGAACATCGAGTAGCGTCCCCGATCCCTCCGCCTTTGGAAGTGCCATGAGATCGGTTAGCTACGTGCAGCGCGTGGCGCTGGAGTTTAGCGGGAGCCTCTTCCCGCACGCAATCTGCCTCGGGGACGTAGACAACGACACGGTGAGTGCATGCGCACTGGGAGAGACGCAGCCTCGACCTGCGCAGGCCGGGCTGGGGCGGGGCGAGCCTGGGCCGGAAGCCCCCCAAGCGGCCGCGTGAGCAGGGCGCATGCGCGCTGGCGCCAATGTGGAGGGCTGAGAGGAAAGCTTCGCTGATGGCTTCAGTGTCCGCTCGTAGTCACCGGACTACTTGGTCTGGTATCCTTGAAGTATTTTTTTTTAGCGTTACAGATAGTAGGTCCCTCTGCCTAATCCAGTAACGTGTTCACTGTGGGAGCCTGGTAAGCTCTAGTTGCCAAGTTTCCTGGATTACTGCTCTGAGTTTAGCCGCCTTCAGTGGCTTCGCTTCTTAAATCACTTTACCTTTCGAAAACAATTTTTTTTTCAGTCGTAAATTGGAAATAATGATACCGCTGTGCCGATGGCTCCGCTCCTCCGAAGACTTCTTTGACCCTATTCCTACTGTCACGGATTTAGACACTCCCTCCGTGCTTAACACGGCTGAAAACGCACCTGTGCTGCGCGCAAACTGGGTCCGGTGCGCGGGAGTAGGTTGGTGTATTTCCCTGGCGGCTCCCGCCGTGGCCTCCCGTATTCTGGCTGGGGCCACCCTCCACCCCGCCATCCCAGTCTTAATAATGTCAGGTTTCAGGCCGGGCGCGGTGGCTCACGCCTGTAATCCTAGCTCTTGGGAGGCCGAGGCGGGCGGATTGCTCAAGGTCAGGAGTTCAAAACCAGCCTGAGCAAGAGCGAGACCCCGTCTCTACTATAAACAGAAAGAAATTAATTGGCCAACTGATATATATATATAAAAAAAAAATTAGCCGGGCATAGTGGCACATGCCTGTAGTCCCAGCTACTCGGGAGGCTGAGGCAGAAGGATTACTCGAGCCCAGGAGTCTGAGGTTGCTGTGAGCTAGGCTGACGCCACGGCACTCACTCTAGCCTGGACAACAAAGTGAGACTCTGTCTCAAAAAAAAAAAAAAATAATAATGTCAGGTTTCTACAGTGCCTGCTCCGTAGTAGATGCAGGTGTCTGGCAACTTCAAAGTGCTACATACACCTTTGTTGAATTACAAAAACAAAGTCCACCTACCTTTTATTTCCCTAGCAGTCGTTCCTTATCTCGTTGTTTAAATAAGTTAATATAGATCAACGAGGTAAAACAATGCCTGGCACACAGTTAATGCTCAGTAAGTGTTAGCACTGTCGTTATTAGTATTTGATTCCATTTTTAGAATCTTTATTGAACTGCTCATTATGTGCCCAGGACTCTTGCTACATTCTGGGAATTAAAAAATGGTCAGGTGGGTGATAGTCACAAGAATGACAAAATATAATGAGGTGCGTTGATTAAAATGGGTAGAGGACTCTCTGGTGGACCATTAAAGGAGATGGTGTCAAATGCTCTTTTTTCCAGACTTTATCTTTCATTCATTATCCATTTCATAGTTTTTAATGCAAAGCACCATATTGCTCTCCTGGCCTCTGCCATATTTCTCTACTCTGCCTCCCATACTTTTCATCCTCTCCTCTTCAACTATGCACCCCACCCCCCAATATAAGGGCTAAAGCATCCTCATTTCCCACTCTCCCTAATGCTGTGGTGGAGAAGGTATTTTATGAGGCCTCTTTTGGCTCTACTTCCTCTAGGGAGGTAAGAGTTATTCTTGTAAATTTATATTATGTTTTCTGGGCTTTCACATTTATTCATATGCCAAGTAGTACAATTTTATTAGAAAACCAAGGGAGGCATTTTTAAACAGTAAATTAACAAAGTGACTTTAGATGTGCATTATTTTCTATTTTATCTGATTGCCCTCTTCAGTTAAAAGAGAAAGATACAGCTGGGTGTGGTGGTTCATACCTGTAATCCTAGCACTTTGGGAGGCTAAGGCAGGAGTCCGGGAATTTGAGATAGCTTTGGCAACATACAAGACCCCATCTCTACAAAAAATTAAAAATTTGGTCGGGAGTGGTGGCTCATGCCTGTAATCCTAGCACTCTGGGAGGCCAAGGTGGGCAGATCGCTCGAGGTCAGGAGTTCGAGACCAGCCTGAGCAAGAGTGAGAAAGTGTCTCTACTAAAAATAGAAATAAATTAATTGGCCAACTAAAAATATATAGAAAAGATTAGCCCGGCATGGTGGCGCATACCTGTAGTCCCAGCTACTCGGGAGGCTGAGGCAGTAGGATCGCTTAAGCCCAGGAGATTGAGGTTGCTGTGAGCTAGGCTGACACCACGGCACTCTAGCCCGGGCAGAAGAGTGAGACTCTGTCTCAAAAAAAAAAACACCAAGCAAATGTGTTTCAAAGCTTTGCCTATTATTAGTAAATATAATTGAAAGAAGGGCAAGTGTGATAGTTGGTGAGTGATCAAGTGTGATATACTTGGTCCACATGAGTATGGATAGAAATTTTGTTAGCAGTTCCAAAGCCAACATTTGGAGATTTGGGAACAGGAAAAACACTGATTTCAGCCTAATAAACTCTTCGCTTAAACTTCTTTGAAACTGATTTATTAATATTTCCCACTAACTCAGAGAGGAAGCCAGAAATAAGATACACATGCTCTAGGCCTGCCTACTGAAACCTGGCTACATCTGGGAAGAGAAAGCCTATGGAAGGCTGAAGCAGATCATGAAAACATCTCACCTCCTCTCTCCTGTAGCATTTCTGACTGATGGTGTACTCTTCAGCTGGGGTTTTTTAGTGTCACCAAATGACCTCCACAGACCAAAGCCACGCTCAGCCACAGAGAATTAGAACTGGTGGGAAGCAAGTGGGCTGCCTTGGAAATGTCCTCTTCCAGGAGGCCTGCTACCACCTCACCTTCGGCCTGGCTGTGCCCACCTACCTGCTCACTGCACTTGTACACTGTTTAATGGTTTTATTCCTGTGTCTGTGCACCTGTTAAAGTGTAAGGTTCTTCTTAGCAGGGAACCTGTGGCATTTCTCTTTATACCACCAACTGATTGTCCAGTTTTACCTGAAAACTCCTGGGCTGCCTGGAAGTTCTCTTTCATTCTGACTTTTATTTCTTAGAAAAATCTTTTTTGTTATTTGTTCATTAACCAAACATTTATCTTGGGCCTACTATGGCATTCACTAAATGAATGTATTAAAAAAAAATTGAATTGTATGAAAGTTGCTAAGTTCCCCAGCCTTGGAGGTGTTTAACTAGAGGCTAAAAAATCAGCTGGTATTAGTCCTATATGCCAATTACCGCTGTAAATGCTTTCCTCCATCAACTCGATTCTCACAACCACCTTCTGAGGTAGATATTCTCATCATTCTCATTTTATAGATGAAAAAATTTAGGCAGAGAGAGCTGGATTCAAATCCAGGCAGTTGCATTCTGAACCTCTACACCATGCAGCCTCTCCCGTGGGTGTCTGCAGAAGTTCTTTCGGGTGCCACAATTGAGACACCAGGTGTAGAGGGTTTGATGTGAATAAACTTGTTCTATGCTTTTTTTTTTAGACAGGTCTTACTCTGTTGCCTGGGCTAGAGTGCTGTGGCGTCAGCCTAGCTCACAGCAACCTCCAGCTTCTGGGCTCAAGCAATCTTTCTACCTCAGCCTCCTGAGTAGCTGGGACTACAGGCATGTGCCACCATGCCCGGCTAATTTTTTCTATGTATTTTAGTTGGCCAATTAATTTGTTTCTATTTTTAGTAGAGACAGGGTCTCGCTCTTGCTCAGGCTGGTTTCAAACTCCAGATCTTGAGCCAGAGTGCTAGGATTACAGGCATGAGCCACCGTGCCCGAATTGTTCTATGCTTCTATAATCTAATATTCTCACCAGAAACTCCGCTATTAAAAAATCAAAGATTCAAATAAATCATTATTAATAAATCACAATTTGTTTGTAATGCTCCCTTACTATTGATCTGTTATCGCTTTGTTTCCTTTAGAATTAAATGTCTTGAGAATCTAATATTAGTTCACTCTATTTTGGGGGCCAGAATGGGAGGTTGGCTGTACTTCCAAGAGAAAATCAGGAAGCTGTTTGCAGAAATAGGGTTTGAAGCCACCTGGTTGTCATCCTTAGCCCCTGAAAAGGGCAGCTACCCAGACACAAATGGTGGAGAAAGGGCTTTATTCAGGGAGTCTCCCTCCTGAGACCTTAGCCACCGCCTGGGGGCACTAGAGGCCCAGAGTGCGGAGCAACCCCTTCTCAGGCCCCACCATCCCCTGTGTGTGCCCACAAGCACACAAGATGCAAAGGCCTGGCTAGAGGAAGGAGGGCCCCAAGAGCTGGTATTTGGACCCTAAATAAATACAAAGTCTGAAGTTAGAGTTTCCAAAAGTCCACTGTCTTGGACTGTTTTCAAAACATGTCCATTTGTAATGATCAAATTAGAAGAGCTGACGTCAGGCATGTGGGGCACAGAACTGCTCAGATGTCAGACTTTCCTGAGATGTATCATAGATTCTGTGTAGCCCCCATCCTTCCAACCTCTCCTGCCTCCGATGCACACACCCACCCCTAAATGGACATAAAGAGCTTCTGAGAAACTATGGCTATGTTGGTATCAAAAATTTTTTAATAAAGTTGATAAAGATACAAGTTGAGGTCTTGTGATTTTTCCAGGTTAGGCCAAGTAGAAAAGAGGTGGCAGTGGTTCAACAGGACCCCCATCTTAACACTGTCTTCTCTCTCTGTTTGAAGTTAAATGAACTTGTGGTGGGAGACACCAGCGGGAAGCTGTCTGTGTATAAGAATGATGATAGCCGGCCATGGCTTACCTGTTCCTGCCAGGGAATGGTCAGTATTCACCTCCCTGGCCCTTGAGGGAAGAAGTCTCTTCTGTCTAGGTTCTGCCAAGGGTGAGCCCCACACAGGAGCTCACTGGTGTGTCCTGCCTCCCCAGCTACTCAACCAGCCACTGCTTCCTGGCTAATTTGATTTGGGAAGGGCAGCCCCCAGGCAGCACTGCCATCTGTCTCCCCACATACACGAACACAAGCCTGATGTTTTCTCTGTTGCAAAATATCCCTTGGTACTACTTGGTGGAAGTTTCCTATGCTTGTCTGATCTTACAAATTATAGTCAAAAATGGGGCCAATAGTTTGAGTAAGCCTGGAAATATGATAGTCTAGCTATATTAGATCTTGGGTTTTTGTTTTGTTTTAAGCTCAAATTATCCTAACTGCCTTGGGGCTTCATATTGCTATATGGGTAAACTGAACCTATAGCACAGTAACTGAATTAATAATGACCACCAATGGAGGTCACATGCACAAGTTTTCAGTGAATGATGGCAATTAGAAAACCCACCCCTTGTCACATCGCAGGGATCAGGGAGTACCAGTCTTCCTCCGTGTTTCCCTGAGCCTCACTTTCTCTCTTACAGCTGACCTGCGTTGGGGTTGGAGATGTATGTAATAAAGGAAAGGTAAGAACTCTAGGGGACCTTGGGACTTTGGTAGAACCCCGAGGCCTTACGTTGGTCCCCACCTCCAAGTGGAAATCAATTGAGGTTTGAACTTTGTGATGTAATTATCAGGATTATACCCTCCCCAGTCCACCTCTGTCTCTCCCAGAACCTGTTGGTGGCAGTGAGTGCTGAAGGCTGGTTTCACTTGTTTGACCTGACACCTGCCAAGGTCCTGGATGCTTCTGGACACCATGAGACACTAATGGGGGAGGAGCACCGTCCAGTCTTCAAGCAGCACATCCCTGCCAACACCAAGGTCATGCTGATCAGCGACATCGGTGGGCATGGCTACCTTTGCAGGCGACCAGGATAGTCGGAGTCAGCGGGCACTAGGGCACATCCTGAGGGCTGGGGTGAGAGGGAGAATTCACATTCATTTGTGTACTTGTCATGTGTTTAATGTGGAGTTACTGAGCTCCCATTATAAGCCAGGCATCACTAGGGACTGCGATTGCTATAGTGAATAAAACAGACAAAAATCGCTGCCCTTGGACCTTACTAAGAGGAGACAGGAAAGAAACAATATCAATTTTGAAGAAAATTAAATAGCATGTCAGAAGGTAATAAGTGCTGTGGAGAAAATAAATCATGGAAAGGGCTAGAGAGTGCTGGGGTAGAGGTAGCGGTTTCAAATGGAGTTGTCAGGGAAGTCCTTGCTGAGCAGGTGCTATTCTGTAAAAAACTGAAGGTGGCAAGAGGATGGGCAAGGCAGACAGGGAGCTTGCAGGTGGGAAGAGGTCCACAGGGTGACTCAGCACAGTGGAGTTGTGTGTCTGAAGGCAGAGGACAGATGGAAGCTGCGGAATAGGCACCGCGGAATAGGTGCCACCTGGCATGCTCCAAGCACAAGCAAAGGCAGGGGCAGGTAGCTGACGCGGTGTATGAGGTGAGCAGAGCACAGCAGGTTGGGCATGAAGCTACACAGGCTAGAAAGTGCCAGTGGGGGCTGCATGTGGGACTCCAAAGCCGTCTTATTCTCTGTGCCCACAGATGGAGATGGGTTTTGCGAGCTGGTGGTGGGCTACACAGACCGTGTGGTGCGGGCTTTCCGCTGGGAGGAGCTAGGTGAGGGCCCTGAACACCTGACAGGGCAGTTGGTGTCCCTCAAGAAATGGATGCTGGAGGGTCAGGTGAGTGGCTGCATGTGGGGTCCCAGGCGCCCAAGGAGCTGGGAGGAAGGCTTCCTGGAGGAGCCTTTGGGAGAACAGTCATGGGCCAGGGCCAGGGTGGGAGGCAGAGAAGGTCACCTTGTTGAGAGAGATCCAAAGAGATCATTTCCAACCAGGGTCTTAGGAAATCATAGCAACAGGCAAAGAGGAAGGACGCTGGGCTACGAATGAGGAGTGTGAAGGTGGGTGTGGATCTGGGCCCTAGCTGAGCATGCGCAGGGGAAAGCAGATGGTCGTGTGGAGAGGACAGCACCAGCCAGGAGCCCTGTGAGCTCAAGAATCCTACTGCTACCCTTGAAGCCTGGAGGCCTGTTCCCAGAACCCCTGTTCCACTTCTGCCCTGTTCTCTGCAGAGTCCTACTTCCTTGTCTCTCCATCCCCCTCTAAGCCCTGGTTTCCTGGTGCAGGTGGACAGTCTCTCGGTGACTCCAGGGCCTCTGGGTGTTCCTGAACTGATGGTATCTCAGCCAGGCTGTGCTTACGCAATTCTACTGTGTTCCTGGAACAAGGATATTAAGTCCCCTCCTTCCTCTGAGGGGGCCACAGAGGGCAGTAGGTAAGGGCGTACAGGCCTCTAGGGTTACATGGAAGCAAGATGGGCTCCCAGGTGGCACATGGTAGTGAGATGGGTCAGCAGTTGAAAGACTGCCGCATCTAGATCCCAGCCCAAGCATCTCTGCCCCATTAAGGAAGATTATTCTGGGACCCAGGGATTCCTGGCCTTTAACCTTACAGCACCTGAAAGAGGTTCTGAGATTCCAACCTGGCAGCCCCATCCCTCTCTTATTCTATTTGCCCATGGGCCAGAGGTGGTCAGCAGTAGGTTCCAAGCAGATTCAAATCCTGAAAGCTCTTGCAAGGATAGCAGCCACAAAGAGCCTGGAGAACTCAGCTCACTGGGCCTCAAGATTGGCCCACCTACCCTCCTGCCCACAGGGAGACACCAGCTGCCCGAGATGTGGTGCTGCACCAGACATCTGGCCGTATCCACAACAAGAATGTCTCCACTCACCTGATTGGCAACATCAAACAAGGTGAAGGTGGGGTGGGACTGAGGGAGGGGGCTGGGGGGCAGCGTCAGCTCTGGGCAAGAGGAGAGCCAGGCCCTTCCCTCATGTCTGGTCTCATCCTTCTCACCCTGCTCTTGGCTGCCCCTCTTCCCATCACTCTGATCTTGCCCTGCCCTTCACACTTTCTTCTGGGCCTTTCGTCCTACCCATAGGCCACGGCTCTGAGAGTGGTGGCTCTGGCCTTTTTGCCCTGTGCACCCTGGATGGTGAGTAATGCTGGGATGGGGTGGGGGGTTTTATGCCTGTGGGGTCTGCTTGGGCCTGTGCCACCCACCCCCAGCCTGCGTCTGCCCCACAGGGACACTGAAGCTCATGGAGGAGGCAGACAAGCTGCTCTGGTCAGTGCAGGTGGATCACCAGCTTTTCGCCCTGGAGAAATTAGATGTCACGGTGAGTGGGGACCTAGTGCAGCAGAGCGCTTTTGCCTTCTTCACAGGACGAAATGAGATTTAAAATAATCAGGCCATTCTCACTTCCCAGTTAACTGCCAACCTTTATCTTACATCTCTTTAGAGATACAGAGTAAGAGGAAACAAATTCAGATGGTCTAAATCCATCTGACATGAATTTGTTTCCTCTTTGCAGTATTTAACACTATACTGTGCTGATGGAAAATCTATCATTGCTGTACCTTTTGGTAGAAGTAATAGCTCCAAAGAAAAATGAGTTACTATTAGAGTCTAAAAGTAAGTTATTGGCCGGGCACGGTAGCTCACGCCTGTAATCCTAGCACTCTGGGAGGCTGAGACAGGCGGATTGCTCGAGGTCAGGAGTTCGAAACCAGCCTGAGCAAGAGTGAGACCCGGTCTCTACTATAAAATAGAAAGAAATTAATTGGCCAACTAATATATATAGAAAAAATTAGCAGGGCATGGTGGCACATGCCTGTAGTCCCAGCTACTCGAGAGGCTGAGGCGGCAGGATTGCTTGAGCCCAGGAGTTTGAGGTTGCTGTGAGCTAGGCTGACGCCATGGCACTCACTGTAGCCTGGGCAACAAAGCAAGACTCTGTCTCAAAAATAAAATAAAATATGGGAGGCTGAGGCGGGCGGATTGCTCGAGGTCAGGAGTTCGAAACCAGTCTGAGCAAGAGCAAGACCCCGTCTCTACTATAAATAGAAAGAAATTAATTGGCCAACTAATATATATATATATAAAACTAGCCGGGCATGGTGGCGCATGCCTGTAGTCCCAGCTAGTCGGGAGGCTGAGGCAGCAGGATTGCTTGAGCCCAGGAGTTTGAGGTTGCTGTGAGCTAGGCTGACGCCATGGCACTCACTGTAGCCTGGGCAACAAGTGAGACTCTGTCTCAAAAAAAATAAATAAATAAAATAAAATAAAATAAATAAAAGTGAGTTATTAGTCCCAACTCCACATGTATACTTCAAAGTTTTTTCTTTTCCATATGTGAAAAAGAAAACAGTATGCCTGTTTAATCGCACTGTGGCTTATGAATCAGCAGGTGGGCACTACACTTTTTATTGCCACGATACATGCTTGATACTTTAGGAGAAGAGGCATGAGGTTTTGAAGGCAGGTAGAATGGGCTGGGTTTGAGTCCTTACTCTGTTGCCTCCTGGCTGAGGGTCCTTGGGTGAGTGACTTTATGTCTGTACGCTGGATGGAATTGGGAATGATAACGCCAACTTCCTGGGGTCATTGTGAGCATTATGCACAGTGTCTCATTTGACAGCCCCCTTTTGTGCTGACCATGTGGGAAAAGTTCTTCTCCAGCTTGCAGTTTGTCAGTCAGAGTCAAGTACATAGCTCCCTTATATTCTTCCAGCTTCTGTCATCAAATCTCTTTCTATAGCGACTTCTTGCCACTACTGCAGTATTGTCTCTGGCCTTTCTTTTTCAGGGCAATGGGCACGAGGAGGTAGTTGCCTGTGCCTGGGATGGACAGACGTATATTATCGATCACAACCGCACTGTCGTCCGCTTCCAAGTGGATGAAAATATCCGTGCCTTTTGTGCAGGTGGGACCTCTGCCCCAGGCCCCCTCTCTCACACACTTAAGTTGGATAAATGTGTTAGCACGTTAGATAAATATTTGCCTCTCAATTCTACTTGACGGATCCCAAATACAAGTTTTCATGAACTCATGGGTTCCTCAGCTCTTTCCTTTGAGGGTGACAGGCGGGTGCTACATTGCTGTCTTGACAGTTTTAAATAAGAAGAAATAAAAAGCAGTGAGTTCTCCATCTCTGAATATTTTAAAGGATGGAATGAGTTATTGTCATATATGTCTGGGACGTGTGAAGACATCAGGAAGTTCCTTTCCATCTGAGCATGCCAGAACTCTCTGAAGAAAATTCTCCCAGAGCATTTTCATTAGTTCTAAATCGGGGACCTTGGAAGGCAGCACCAACTCCTTGGGTGACTAGGGAATGTGTCTGGTTACTAAAAATGAGAAGAACAAGTGGTGCTCTGGAGTGCACACTCTGGTGACCATATTCCTTGGAAGAAGAGAGCAACACCTCAGAGAAGGCTTCCTTTCCAATGACACTGTTACTCTCACCCTTGGACTAGCAAGGCTGTCCCTCGTTACTCCAGGGATTTCACTAAGATGGTAAAATCAACAAATATCACCTTTTTGGATGCCGTTCTGCCTAGTTGTTTTGGGGTGTTTTTTTTGCCATTTTTTAAAAATTTCAGCATATTGTTTGGGTACAAATGTTTAGGTTACATATATTGCCTTTGCTCTGCCCAAGTCAAGCGTGTCCATCCCCCAGACAGTGCACACTGCACTCATTGGTGTGTATATACCTATCCCCTCCTCCCTGCCTGGTTTTTCTTTCTTTCTTTCTTTCTTTTTTTTTTGAGACAGAGTCTCACTCTGTTGCCTGGGCTAGAGAGCCGTGGCGTCAGCCTAGCTCACAGCAACCTCAAACACCTGGGCTCAAGCAATCCTTCTGCCTCAGCCTCCCAAGTAGCTGGGACTACAGGCATGTGCTTCCATGCCTGGCTACATTTTTCTATATATTTTTAGTTGGCTGATTAATTTCCTTTTATTTTCAGTAGAGACAGTGGTCTTGCTATGTTGCTCAGGCTGGTTTTGAACTCCTGACCTCTAGCAATCCGCCTGCCTCAGCCTCCCAGAGTGCTAGGATTACAGGTGTGAGGCACCTTGCCCAGCCCCTGCCTGGTTTTTGTTACGGTGCTTTTTCCATATCTGGAATGGGACAGATATTTTCACGTCTTACGTATTTTACTGGGTTCCCAACAAAGGAAGAAATAGAAAGAGGGCCTTTCTTTGCCTCATGGCAGTGGGGGGCTCAAAAGTACTGACTCTGAGGTCTGTGTCTTGTTCTCTGATTGCCCACAATGGGGACTAGAACTTCTTGGCCTTTGTCTCACTGCCCACATCTTCCAGGCCTGTATGCCTGCAAAGAGGGCCGCAACAGCCCCTGCCTTGTGTACGTCACGTTCAACCAGAAGATCTACGTGTACTGGGAGGTGCAGCTGGAGCGGATGGAGTCCACCAACCTGCTGAAGCTGCTGGAGGCTGAGCCGGAGTACCGCAGCCTGCTGCAGGAGCTGGGCGTGGGTGAGTACCAGGAAAGCCAGGGCTTGGGTGCCCAGGAGACCTGCAACCTCTTACCTGATCCTTCTGCCCTGCAGATCCTGAGGACCTCCCTGCAACGCGTGCCCTACTTCACCAAACCCTCTACCACCCGGCCCAGCCAACACAGCGCACCCCTACAAGCCTCCAGGATCCCACTTAGCTGGACCTGCCCTCACAGCTGGTGAAGCACCCCTCTGAGCCCCGCCCCTAGCCCCAAAGGTGTCCATGGTGTTGGCAGGATGGGGAATATATTTTATAGAGGAGCAGGATTTCACTCTGGGCATGAAAGATGGTGGCAACCCTAAGGTGACTGCAAACTATAGATTCCGCGGTCTTTTTTGGTGAAAAAATGACTCTGTTCATTTCGTCATGGAGCTCACCTATCACATCAGCAGGGTCATGGGACCCTGGCCTTGTTCCAAATCATCTGGAATGTGCCACCTCCTCCCCCAAGCTCCCTACTCTCATTGTGTAGAAAACAGAGACTTGTTTATGAGGAGGGAGGTTGAATCTTTGCATGGCCCCAGCATGCTATGGAAACCAGGCTTCGGGCCCAGGGGACAGTGGCACTAGGGCTCCACCCCACCCTCCACACCATCCTTCCTAGCACCACTCCAAGCCATTTACACTGGTAATTCTTACAGGAATGGCAAACTGTTTGTTTTGAGGGGTCTTTCAGGATATTTGACAGTCTAGTCTGTCTCCCCTTCCTAGCAACCCTGAGATGATTCTCCTCCATTTCCCAAAGCAGCTGGGTCCATGTTTTCTCACGTTGCTGTGTTCTTCAAGCATCCTACGGCTTCAAAGGCCTTGCTCCCTTTCCCCCACCCCAAACGAATTATTGTCTATGAGACGATAGACATTTAAAATCGAATGTAGGTTCAGAATTATATCTTGGGCCATTTATGTTCCATCTGCTCATGGTTTTCTGTGCTCTAAATCAGTGTTTTGCAAATTGTAGGTTGCAATCCTCTGATAGGTTGTGGCTGGCATTTTTGAAAGAGTAGGATAGAATAATGTAAAATAGAAAATAACAGAGCTCATGGCTCACAGCGTAGGTATGATTTTGTTATAATTGTGTGCATGTGTGTGTCCTGAGTACATTATGAAGTGTATTGTGTGTATTGTGAGCTGTGGGCACTGGAGTTTGAAGGCCATTGCTCCCAATTATACTGACCCCAGTCAGATGAGTCCACTTGGGGAGGGGCTCAAGTTCTCATTTCCTCTCTGTATGGGAATAAGGGCAGAGATATCACTCAGCTCCTGATAGTCAGGGAGGAAGACTAGAGACAAGTGTCAGTGTAGAGAAATAAGGGTTTATTCCAATGGGGAAGTAGCTGAGTCGATGGCCTGCCACTGGGCCTGGGGTTTGCAGTCACAGAAGCAGCAGGAGGCAGACAGGGAGAGGAACACAGTGAGACCCAGGCAAGCAGAGCTCGTAGAGCAAGGCATTGAGGGACAGGGAACGAACCCTTTGGGATTTGATACCAGGTGCCAGGACACATGATGAGCGAGCCCCTCCCTTTCCTTGTGCGAGCAGGCGAGCTGCTGAGAAAGGTAAGGCCAGGCATCACGGGGCAGCATCCAGCTTCTTCTTCTTCTTCTTCTTCCTTTTTTTTTTTTTTTTGAGACAGAGTCTCACTTTGTTGCTCAGGCTAGAGTGAGTGCCATGGCGTCATCCTAGCTCACAGCAACCTCAATCTCCTGGGCTCAAGCGATCCTACTGCCTCAGCCTCCCGAGTAGCTGGGACTACAGGCATGTGCCACCATGCCCGGCTAATTTTTTGTATATATATTTTTTAGTTGGTCAATTAGTTTCTATTTTTTTTAGTAGAGATGGGGTCTCGCTCAGGCTGGTTTTGAACTCCTGACCTTGAGCAATCCACCCGCCTCGGCCTCCCAGAGTGCTAGGATTACAGGCGTGAGCCACTGCCCAGCCCCTGCTTCTTCTATAATCCAATCTACTCCAAGCTCAAGATTCTGTTCCCAGCCCAAGGGAACAGGTCCCTGGTTCAGGTCAGTTACACCATTGTCTTTGTCTACCCCAATCCATGATTTGAGAGGCTCAAACCAGCCAGAAAGACACTCGGGGGTCTGGCTTCTTAAGGTTTGGATTCTTCTCGAATCAAAAGAGCCTCAGTCTTCTTGCTTTGGCTCAGAGCCTGGCAGAGGGATGGAAAGCCACTGATTCCAGGACCAGGCAAGCTAAAGCCCAGGAGACTAGAGATATGGGGCAGGAAGAAAGCTTAATGAGCTGGCTAGTTGTAGAACTAAGAAAGAATACTGTATGGGTTAAGCTCAAGTGCTGACAAGCCCGCCATCCTTTCCACCACACAGGGGCAGTTCTCTACAGGGCTCTTCCACACACAGCCCCAAAGGTCAGGGGTGTGGTGGGTACAGAAAGCGAATGGAGAAGGATTAATACTTGTCAGGATCAAAGGTATACCCAAGGCTTCGCACAGGGAAATCAAACAAAAGCTGGCATCAGGCATTGCAACACCTGAAAAGATAACTAATAAAGTCTGTCAGCCTTCTGAGCTGGACATTCCCTCACTAACTCACCTTCTCTGCTGTATTGAATTATTCTAATATTATATCTCCCTGCTGTGAGCAGACATGCACAGAATCAGAGTGGTGGCACCAGAAGGGCCAGGGACCTGGCTGGTGAGGTGTGCCAGTCTAGTTGCAAGAGATGATAGGCCCCAGAAGGTGAGGAGAGATGTGGGGTGCAAGCAGTTGAGTAGAGTTTGGGGGGCAGGCGAGAATAGCAGTCAGTGCAGCCTTTGGCTTAGGCCTATTCCTGCCATGCTGAGGACCAAGAAGGTACCTCGTTTTGCTTAGGACCCTTTCTGCAGTCCTGGTCTGACTGTGCTCTCCTCAGTAGGGGAATGAGAGAACAGGGGCACCGGAACCCTGGAATCAGGGGCCCTCTGAAAACTCCCAGGGGACAGGACAGCTGCTGAGAAGCAGAAGGATGTGCAGGCTGAGGGAAATGGGACAGGGGTCAGGGTGGTAATAAAAGGGACAGATACACTAGTCCCCAGCCACCTGGCTCTAGCAGCGCCTTCACCACCCGGCCCTTTCCCTAAGGCAAGGTCTTTCCCCAGGGACTGACTGGGGCAGTGGTCACTGGCCAGGCTCTTGGTAGGAAGGCAGGAAGGGCAGCTCCGAGCATGGGGCCCTCAACCGCAGCACTCCACGTTCCAGGTCGATGCAGCACTGTGGGGTGTGGGACAAGTAACATGAGGTCACCTCAGCAGGTCACCTGTCTCCCTGCCCACTCTTTTTTTTTTTTTTTTTTGAGACAGAGTCTCACTTTGTTGCCCAGGCTAGAGTGAGTGCCGTGGCGTCAGCCTGGCTCACAGCAACCTCAATCTCCGGGGCTCAGCGATCCTACTGCCTCAGCCTCCCGAGTAGCTGGGACTACAGGCATGTGCCACCATGCCCGGCTAATTTTTTGTATATATATTTTTAGTTGGTCAATTAATTTATTTCTATTTTTGGTAGAGATGGGGTCTCGCTCAGGCTGGTTTCGAACTCCTGACCTTGAGCAATCCGCCCGCCTCGGCCTCCCAAAGTGCTAGGATTACAGGCGTGAGCCACCACGCCAGGCCTCTCCCTGCCCACTCTTTTTTGTCACCCCCACTAACCACAGCTTCCACCTGCTCTTTGCTCTGCCCCCATTCCCATATATCTGAACCCCATGGGGGGAGGGGCTTGGCTCTCTAGATTTTTCACTTACGAGTAACTAAGGAACCTCTAAGGAAGCGAAGACATTTGCACATCTCCAAGTCTCTCAGAACCTGGTCTGTGCTTCCACACCTACACCTTCTCCCTTTTTCCCAGCACTTTGGGTCAGGCTCCGAGTGTGGGTGCCTTACCTTGAGAGAGAGCAGGGTCTGCAGCCCCAGACAGAATTCAGGACTCTCGACATCTGCAGGAACCATTTGAAAACTGAAGAAGCTGAAGGTGCCCAGTAATCACTGCTGCCCTCCTCTCAGCCCTCACCCCTTCTCTGCCCCCACGTCCCCCACGCCCCAGCTCTGTGCATGTCGGCACAGAGCTGGGGACAACCAGAGCATCTCTAGGGCACCTTGTGCTGGCAATGGCTGAAAGTCCCTGCCTCTGCCCCACCCAGAAGAGAAAGGTAGAAGAGGTGAGAATCTGGGCCCTCAAGGAGGGGAGGACTTACCCACCACCTGTGCCGAGCATGCCACAGTCTTCTGCCCTAGCTGGAGCTCCAGCTGCTCCACCTGGGTTGTGGGCTCAGGTGCCAGGTCCCCAGCTGGGACTTCTGGGACCCTCTTCCCTAGCCTGTGGTTGAGAAGCAAAGGTTATGGCCACGAGTGCCCCCACCAGCTCACACACTTCCGTTAATCAGCTGATGTCCCCATCTACTATACTTGGGGTTCTCCTTTAGTGCCTCCACAGGGCCAAATCCTTATCTTCTCTGCCAAAATCTCCTAGCCGTTCTTTTCTTAAATAACAGCTTTATTGAAATATATACCCTAAAATTCACTCTTTTAGAGTGTCCAATCGGTGGGGTTTAGTATATTCACAGAGTTGTGTACCCCTCCCCCACCCCAAACACGTGTTTGGGCCACACTCTTACCCCAGGCGGCTGAGGCAGCCCGCAGAGATCTGATTGTGCTGGGTGCCTGTGTCCACGGCCACTCTGAGCAGCTGGTCCTGGCACTGAGGAAGAAGGATCGTGGTGGATCAGTGAGTGCCCAGGAGGAGGGGCCGGGGTTGGGTCCTTCAACTTTCCCAGCCCTTGGATGGTACCCTTCTAAGAATGAGCAGAGGGGATAAACAGAGTCTTTGCTTGTTTGTTTCCCTGTTTTTCATAGAGTGAAATAAACTGAAAGTGAAATAGGCGTCTCTGGATCATGCTGTGTGGCTGCTGGGTCTTTAAAACTGATTTTTGTATGACTCTTATGAGTGAGGCAAAATTGACTCTCAGATAAAGGAATCAAACAAGGAAGTGGAACTATACATGGTGAGTCCATAAGTTTGGGAAAGATCTTGCCAGAAATGGAGACGTTTGTTTAGAGGAATCCTTGGGAGGCTGGGGCCTCCTGGCTAGAGAACTCCAGGTTGGGAATAGAGGAGGGATGAGAAGGAGACTGGGATCCCTTGTTGGGAAACTCAGACGTGAGTCACCAAGATGCCCACTGCTGGAAACCAAGGAAGACAAGTTCAGTTTCTTTGGGTTATATATGAACATTTTGTTGTACATGTGAAGATACACACACACCCCAAGTTTCCTCATTCCAAGCATTTACTGGACACCTACTATGCATGAGATATATTACTGGAAGGCACATCAATGAATGCTGTTCTTTAGGAGTCTAATGGAGGTAAGTTGTTACTACTATATGGTAGGAAGTTTTAAGGTCTATAAGAGGATGTGAGCAAAGTGCCTAAAGGTTGAGAGGGAGGAAAGGCTGTTTCTGCCTGGGGAAATCAGAAAAGGTTTCAAGGTGGAGGTAATATCTGAGCTGGGCCTTAAAAGATTATAGAAGAATGTGGACATAGAATGATTGGAAAGCAAGAAGAGAGCTATCTAGACAGACGAAATGCTGCACCAAGATGGATGGCAGCAGAGAACCAGTGGGCATTTACTGGTAATGGTTCAGTAGGGACTGGGTAGCTAAATGGCTCCAGAGATGACAAGGCTGTCACCTTGGCACGCACAAGCTTATTCCAGGAGAGTTGCATTATACATACATGCACACACCATTTGTATATGTAGAGCACACTGAAGAGTATTTAGGTATTCACATTTAAATATTATACTTTGATCAAGGAAAGGGGGTAGAGTAACGATGGTGACATATGGAACTGCACAGATGGGAGATGGGGCGAGGCAGGGAGGAAAGAAGATAGAGGTCCCCATGTTTAGGTCCAGGCTATGGGGATGGTGCCTTTTCTTCTTCCTCCCTCCCTTACAAGTCAGGACAGAAAAGAGCCAGCTGCAGGAAGGGTTGTTGATGAAAGTCACTGCCTAGGAGTCTTCTTACCTTGCAGTTGACCAGAAGAGCTGGGATCTCTGCCCTGCTGGTCTTCCTGCTTTCCTGGCCATGAGTCAGGGCCTGCACCAGGGGAGACTCCCCCTGAACCCGACTCTGGTTTCCCTCCACCAGGCGTCTCTGGATCACGCTGTGTGGCTGCTGGCTCCATCACAAAACATGAAGGCAGGCAGGTCTAAACCCAAGTATCCAGGCCACTTGGTCCCCACCTTAGCTATCCCAGGGTGCCCTCCCCAGCCCCACCCCAGACCTGAGTCTCAGAAAGTGGCAGGAGCTTACCCAAGGATCCTAGCAATCAGATAATTAAAGCAGTGAGCCCCAATATCAGATCCCATTTTACTGGGACTCCAATAGATTGCTCAGCAATACAGAAAGGGGAAGAATCATGCCTGTAATCCTAGCACTCTGGGAGGCTGAGGTGAGAGGATCTCTTGAGCTCAGGAGGTCGAGACCAGCCTGAGCAAGAGTGAGACCCTGTCTCTACTAAAAATAAAAAAAATTAGCCAGACATGGTGGCGCATGCCTGTAGTCTCAGATACTCAGGAGACTGAGGCAGGAGGATCGCTTGAGCCCATGAGTTTAAGGTTGCTGTGAGCTAGGCTGATGCCACTGCACTCCAGCCCGAGCAACAGAGTGAGTCCCTGTCTCAAAAAAGGAAGAAGGACAGAAACAATTGAGAAGAGGAGAACAGTCCATTCTAGGTTATACTGACACACTGGGTGAACAAATATTTTAAGAACCAGTGTTATGGTTGGGGGAAATTTTATCTCAAACCTGTAACACTTTTTTTTTTACTAAGAGTTTTTTTTTTTTCTTCTTCCCCTCTGACCTCATCCTTCAATGGGCTATAGATCCCAGGGTTGACCGTATGATGAAAAGAAGTAACAAAGTCTTCAGAACTAGGGTGCTAGGAGTCATCCTTGACCTTTCCTTTATCCACAACCACCCCACCTTGTCCAGTCACTTCCCAGATTCTGCCAGTTTTGCCTCCTGTCTTTATGGAGTTCATCCCTCCTTTCTGTTACTGCCTGTATCCCAGCCTCTCTACAGCTTCCTGGATAACTGGAACACCTTCCTAAGTTCTTCAGAACCTGCCTCCAGGCCTGTTGTTTTCCAAATACACCTGCTTGAAGCCTCAGACTAGCTTTTCTAAAACCTTTGCTACTTGAAAGGGTGGTCCTCAGATCAGCAGCTTTCATAACACTTTGAAACCTGTTACAAACAGAGTCTCAGACCTACTGAATCAGAAGTTTCATTCTGACAAGATCCCTAGGTAGTTTGTGTGCCCATTAAAGTTTGAGAAGCACCAAAGTAAAACAAACTAACCATGTTACTTCCCTGTTTTAAATATATCAAGTATCCTCCATGCCTCCAATTGCTTACAGGACAGAGCCCAAACTTTTGAAGGTGGTCCATAGCCCAGGTGACCCAGCCGCTGCCTCCTGTCCCTCCAAGTTGGCCCCAGCAACACCACTCCTACAGGGCTGATTTTTGCCTATGTGCCTTTGCCCTGTTCTCCCCTCCTTCTGCAACTCTTCCCAAGGCCAGCTGGATGGCTTGCTTAACAGGCTTCATTAGGGAGAGAGGTTTTTATTTTAAGTTTGGTATTCCATGTCCATCCTGTAATTAATGCAGGATTTACCTCTTCCAGCCTCCCCTCTCGGACCTCTTCATGTTCCTCCTCCCCGCACCGGGCTGGGAGCCCTTCTCGTATCTCCCCTGGCCATGCTTCTCATAAATTTTGTTTTGTTTTGTTTTGTTTTTGTTATTAGAGACACAGTCTTATTCTGTCATCTAGGCTAGAGTACAGTGGTGCAATCAAACTCCTGGGCTCAAGGGATCCTTCTGCCTCAGCCTCCCAAGTAGCTGGGACTACAGGCGTGTGCCACCATGCCTGGCTAATATTTTGTAGAAACAGGGTCTTGATATATTGCTGTGGCAAACAAACTCCTGGTTCTCCTACCTTGGCCCCCCAAGTACTAGGACAGCCACTGGCCTGGCCTGTCACAAATATTATTTATGGATTTCCCTCCTCCATCAGCCCGGAGAGCCCCTGAGGTCTGTATCTCATTCATCTCTATGTCCCAGGGCATGGCTCCACATATAGTCGGCACTCAATAAATGCTTGCTGTGGAATGACTGTGTCCCCCAGGCTCCACCTGCCCTCCCTCCCTGGGAGCCTGGGATTGTTTTTAGCCCTTGGCTCAATGAGGCTCTTGGGGTTGCTCAGCAGCAAGGCTGCCAGCAGGAGACTCGTGCTGGGAAAGAGCAGAGCCTTGGGACTCGCCAGAAAGAAGGGCTCTGCAGTTCCCATCTCCTTCCACCTTTCCCACAGGGGACACAGGTTTCAGGGCTCTCCCACTGTCGTGCAGTTGGCTCCAGAGCTATCCTGGGGAAGGAGACAATGAGGTTCTCCCTAACAGTTGTATCTTTGCTCCCAAAGCCACACTAAGTGCCAAGATCCATTCAGGAGATCCCGAAGTGGAAAGGAGAAGTGGGAAGCCCAGGTCTTTCTCATCAGAAGGCTGGGCCTGCCACTCTGGGATGGCAGTGTTTATAGAACATCTTCTCCTGGGCCACACAGAGTTAGGATGGTCCCCAACAGATGTAGAGGCCACTGGAGCCAAAGAACCTGCTTCCCTGTTCCATCCCTGTTTCTCAGGTGTGCTTGCTGTGTCTATAAGGAGGAACAAGCCCCTGGCAGTTCTCTGAATTGAAGTCATCAGACCATTCACTTTTCCCCTTTGGGGGCTGCTGGGATGTGGCTCAGGGATTGCCCAGCCTCTTGGCTGGGTTCCTAGAGGGGAAACCAGGCTGGGAGGAGTCTGAAAGGCAGGCCTAGGTCAGGAGTGGCAATGAGGGGCTGCCTTGGCCCACAGGTTCCTGGGGCAGAAGCAGCTGCTGGGGTGGCCTCAGGCCAGCAGACATGCCTCATACCTCTCAGGGCGCCCTGCCGAGTACTTCCTCTTAGAGCCTCTGACTAGAAGAGGAGCGAGGGAGCAGACTGCTCCTAAGCTATTCTACAAAGGCCTTCCTCTCTTCTCCGGCTCAAAGGCCAGATGAAATTTCTTTTTTTGTTTTTGAGACAGAGTCTCTCTTTGTTGTGCAGGCTAGAGTGAGTGCTGTGGCGTCAGCCTAGCTCACAGCAACCTCAAACTCTTGGGCTCAAGCAATCCCTCTGCCTCAGCCTCCCAAGGAGCGGGGACTACAGGCATGTGCCACCATGCCCGGCTAATTATTCTATATATATTAGTTGGCCAATTAATTTCTTTCTATTTATAGTAGAGACGGGTCTCACTCTTGCTCAGGCTGGTTTTGAACTCCTGACCTCGAGCAATCCACCCACCTCAGCCTCCCAGAGTGCTAGGATTACAGGTGTGAGCCACCGTCCAGATGTAATTTCATATTCTCTGAATCCTGCAGATCTTAATTCAACTCTCAGGCTGAATGGAGTACTAGCTGGAGTACAATTGGCATTTAGATGGTGCTTTCTGTTAGCCAGGCATTGTTCTAAGTGTTTTGTACGTATTAGCTCATGTAAACTCTCCCAACAACCCTACACGATAGATACTCGTAATTTTATCCTCATTTAACAGATGAAGAAACTGAGCCAGAGAGACATAAAATAACTTGCCCAAGTTAGCAAGTGGTGCAGCCAGGATCTCATCGCAAGCCAAGTGGCTCCAAAGGCCCTGCTCTTAACCACTGCCTCTCAGAGGGGCCCAAGGCCTGTATATGCAGGTGAGCCCTGGCCCACCCACCTCTGCAGGCAAAGCTGCTGCCCAGTGGAGGGAACGAAAGGAGCCTGGCAGGGCCATTCCGCCTAGGAAGGAGGGGGGGCACACTCAAGGAGATGGGGGTGCAGGGAGGGCCACGTGGAGCCTCGATGCTCTGAAAAAAATGGAGACCCTCCATGCTTTGACTTTGCGGGGAAGGGCAGATGAATGAACAGCCCTGGTATGACAGAATCGGGGAGAGCGGGGAAGACACAACCCTGAACTGGCCAGGCCCTCCCGGTCTTAATCGACTGCTCCAAAGGGCCCCTGTGTCCCTGTAGGGGCCTACTCCTACACGGCAGAACTCTTCACCATCCCACCCCTTGGGCTATCAGGGGACAAGGTGGGCGAGGCGGAGCAGTGAGAATGGGGTCCCTCAGAGCTACCAAGCTGTGGGGACATCCCCAGTGAGGAGCCTCAGAATGACCAGGGTTAAGCCCCTCAAGTTGGCAGAACCATCTCTCCCCCATCTCAGCAAGGGAAGGGGATCCCAAGGCTGAGGGTCCACACTCTGGCCCTCCCACCCTGACCTCAGGATCTGGGAAGGGAGGAAAAGGGCAGGGACTTCCCGGGGCGGGCAGGGGAGAGGGCAGCCTCACCAGGTCCTTGGAGGTGCCGAGTCTCTTGAGGCTGTCCAGCGGCAGCAGGTCGGCAGAGTCCTTGTGCAGGAACTGGGTGGCCTGTTTGAGCCGGCGCTGCTGGCTCAGGTGGGCTCGGTCCCGGAGCTCTGCCTGCTGTTCCCTCCTCCTGGTGTCTCCCTCATCTCTCCTGGCCTCCGGCCTCGTGCTCATGGCCCCTGCGGGGAAGGGTGGGCTGGGGGCTTCTGAGGGGGCTGTCCCCGCGTGCCCCTGCGTCTTGCTGCCAGCCCGGGTCAGGCGGCTGCTCCCCTTCTGACGGGAGGGTCTCGGCGGGAGGAAAAGAGGAAAGAAACAGGTAAGGTGCGGGAGCAGCCGCGCCGCCAGCTTCCCGGGCTGCGGTGGAGGAGTGAGGCCCCCGCGGGGAAAGCCGGCCGAGCGGAGGGCGGGCCTGCGGCTGCCGGGCTCGCGGCCGGCGCGGGTGCTGGGGGCCGGTCAGAGCGGGCGGTGGAAGGGGCGTGTGCGCGCGCGTGTGTCTGGGTGGGTGTGTGCGTGCGTGCGCGCGGTGAGTGGGGCGCCGAGCGGGGCCGCGGGCGAGCGGCGCGGGGGACGGCCTGCGCGCTGTGCGGGGTGCGGGCGGCCTGCGCGCTGTGCGGGGCGCGGGGGACGGCCTGCGCGCTGTGCGGGGCGCGGGGGACGGCCTGCGCGCTGTGCGGGGTGCGGGCGGCCTGCGCGCTGTGCGGGGCGCGGGGGACGGCCTGCGCGCTGTGCGGGGCGCGGGGGACGGCCTGCGCGCTGTGCGGGGTGCGGGCGGCCTGCGCGCTGTGCGGGGTGCGGGCGGCCTGCGCGCTGTGCGGGGTGCGGGCGGCACAGCCTGCGCTCGCCGCCCTGCCCTCCCCAGGCTGCCCGGCTGGGTGCGCGCGGCGTCCTCTGCAGCCCAGCGCGGGGAGGCAGGCCAACAGCTGGGGTCGCGGCACAGCAGGGAGCCGTGAAAGGGCCCGTCCCTCCTCTCCTCCCCTGAACACAAGAGGCTTCGCCCTTCTGGGTCTCCCCCTTCCAGTGCAGCAGATGTCAGAGTCTTTAGCCAATTTACCCTGGCTTCCGGGTCCCAGGGGATGGCAAAGATAGCCCTGAATCTCCCAAGCGGGGCCCCAGCTTCTCAGTCTCGTTATGTGAGTGTTCTCAAGTCCTGCCTCTTTTGAAAAGTTATATTTCAAACATGCAGAAGTTATAAAGAATAATATAATTAATATTTTAATATTTCTTTCTTTTTTTAGAGATAGCGTCTTGCTCTGTCACCTAGGCTAGAGTACAGTGGCCTGATCATAGCTCACTGTACCCTTGAATCCCTGGGCTGAAGCGGTCCTCCTGTCTCGGCCTCCTGAGGAGCTGGGACTATAGGCACGTGCCACCACGCCCAGCTAACTTTTCTCTTCTCTTTTCGTTTCGTTTCTTTTCTTTTCTTTTTACAGATAGGGTCTTCCTATGTTGCTCAGGCTGGTATTGAACTCCTGGCCTCAAGTGATCCACCCACCTCAGTCTCTCAAAGTGCTGGGATTACAGGCATGAGCCACCATGCCCAGCCACCAATACTTTTTATTTACCACCTAGTTTAGAAAATAAACTAATACCAATATGATGGAAGCTTCCTGTGTTCCTCCCCTTTTCCCTCCTGGATTTGGTGTTTATCATGACCATATTCTTTATACTCTTTAAACGTATACATGTATATGTATCCTAAGCAATATATCATGATTTTGCCCCCCTCACTGTATATATTCTTCTGCAATTTGGTCTTTTTTGCACAGTATTTATTAGTGAGATTCATCTGTGAGATATACATAGCTCTAGTTAATCCACTTTAACTGCTGTATAATATGATATTCGAATATATAAATGCATTACAGTTAGGAAATTTAGGTTATTTTTTTTTTGCTCTTATAAACAATGCTTCTATAAATATTTTTGCAAACATATCCTGGGGTACCCGTGTGAGCTTTTCTGTATACCTAAGAGGGAATTGCTGGGACATCAGATATATATATGTCTTTGCCTTTTTGGTACATTGCCAAATTGCCCTCCAAAGCATTCATACCAACGGACGCTACAGACAGCCATGTGTGGGGGCTCCTCAGGTTCCACATCCTCGCCAGCACTTGGTGTCAGACTTTTGATAGCATTGGCTCCTCTGCCATCAGATTTTTCTCTCTAGCCTTTCGGCTTTACCATCATAAAAATACATTGGCCAAGCACCTATTTATGTGTTGGACTGTCACAGGACTGCCTGCCCCACCCGAGCCCTGCTCCCTAGAGGTGCAGTCTGACCCAGACAGCTCCAAGGCACGTGCACATCAGACAAGCCAGACATTCCTCGAGCTTCTGTGGACCAAGCCTCTTGGAGACTTCCATGCCTGCTGCAATTGTATGAGGAAGTTTTGTGTCTTGAGCCCCATTTACAGGTAAGGAAGGTAAGTGCTATGGGTTAAATTGTGCCCCTCCATTCTTATGTTAAAGTCTTAATCCCCAGTACCTGAGAATATGACCTTATTTGGAGATAGGATGTTTACAGATATAATCAAGTTAAGATGAGGTCATTAGAATGAACCCTAATCCAATATGACTGTCCTTATTAAAAGAAATTCAGGCCGGACGCGGTGGCTCACACCTGTAATCCTAGCACTCTGGGAGGCCCAGGTGGGCGAATTGCTCGAGGTCAGGAGTTCGAAACCAGCCTGAGCAAGAGTGAGACCCCGTCTCTACTATAAATAGAAAGAAATTAATTGGCCAACTAATATATATAGAAAAAGATTAGCTGGGCATGGCGGCGCATGCCTGTAGTCCCAGCTACTCGGGAGGCTGAGGCAGGAAGATTGCTTGAGCTCAGGAGTCTGAGGTTGCTGTGAGCTAGGCTGATGCCACGGCACTCACTCTAGCCTGTGCAACAAAGCGAGACTGTCTCAAAAAAAAAAGGAGAAATTCAGACACAGAGAGAAATGCACAACAGAGAGAAGTGCACACAGGGAGAACATCATGTGAGCATGAAGGCTGAGATTGGGGTGATGCATCTACAAGCCAAGAAACACCTAAGATTACCAGCAAACCACCGGCAGCGCTGAGAGAGGCGTGACACAGATCCTTGCTCACCGCCCTCAGAAAGAACCAACCCTGCCAACACCTTGACCTTGGACTTCCAGCTTCTAGAACTGTGAGACAATAAATTTCTATATGCAAGTTTGTGGTAATACTTTGTGATGGCAGCCCAGGAATCACTACATTAAGTCTTAGGGGACTCCCCCAAAATTCAGTTATTGTGTAGCAGAGCCAGAAATCAAACCCTTGTGTTCTGTCTCCCAAGTCCTGTTCAATTTCCACTGTGGCAAAAGGAGAATACTGACAGAAATGGCCATTTATCAAGATTTGTCCCACCCAGACCCAGGCCTCATCTATACTTGGCTTTTGTGGAATTTTCCAGCTCCCTCCCAGGTCTTGACATCCATTCCACCACGTTTGCCTGGGATGAAGGTCAAAGAGGATCCACTGACTTGCTGAGCAGGTGCTGTAGGTGTGTTCCAACAGGACCACCTGTATGCATCAACAGGTCAGCGGTGACACACACAGTGTGATGCTAGGCAGGCTCCGGTGCTGAAACGTATCTCCTCCAACTTACTTTATTCTTAGCAATTGATTTCTTAGGTTTGAAAATTCTGCCACATCTTCAAGAGTCCTTTATTAATTCACTCTTTGAATGAGTAATGCTGCGTTATCAGTTAGTGAGAGTAAGGCAGCTCCAGGGCACTTTGCAAAGTTGCCTTGAACCATCCCAACAACAGGGACAGGCTTATCTCAGGACCTCCGGTGAACTCAGGTCCACACCCCGAACCCCAGGGAAGAGTAAATGTGCCTGTGGCATAGAATGGATACTTTGGAGTTGAGGGTTTGGATGGGGCGAGGTTGGGGACATCGGGTGCTCTTTTCTAGCTGGATGGATGAGGCCTTTGTTACCTGGCCCTGGGAGCCACTGGCACTCAGGAAATGCCATTCTCTTTTGTTCCGTGACCCTAATACTGTCTCACTACTATCTTGGGGTGGAACTCAGATGAGGAGAATCACTTTTGCCTTTTGGTGTTCTTTTGCTTCTTCCTTTGTAAATACAGGTGTGGTGTCTGTCCTTCCCCCAAATTGCAGGGAGAATGGGAATGTTCTGGCAATACAAAGCTCTGAGATCTTTCTGAGGAGCTGAATAAATCCCTTGGATATGATGGTGGAGAACGCCAGGGACTGTTCTGAGACCAGTTTGTGTCTCCACTGGGCTGCCTGTGCCATCCCGTAGCTCACCTCAGTTCTCTCCCCTCATCATTTTTTTGATCTAACAGTTATATAATTCAAAAACCCAATTTGTTAACAAGGAATAATTACATTGATTTCCAATGATGAACATAGCGGGGAGAAACCTTCAGGAACACTACTCGGAAAGATTAAATTTTTCAGCACTACTTCTTCTCTGAATGACGTTTCCTTCTAGGGGAGGATCACTTGAGCTTAGGGTTTTGAGGTTGCAGTGAGCTATAATTGTGCCACTGCTCTCCAGTCTGGGAAAAAAGAAAAAAAATTAGTTTAAAAAAGTTTAATTAAAAAAAAAAAATATATATATATATTTAAGGCTGGTCAAGTAAAGCAGTGAGAGTGGAGGAACAAAGTAATCTGTAACTGGTTGTGATCAGTTAGTTGTAAACACCCCTGCACTCAGATCACCCAGAAAAAAATTTATTGAGCACCTACTATGTGTCAAACACTGAGCTAGGCCCCGGGTATGCAATGGTGAGCCAGATGACGTCCCTGCCCTCATGGAGTTCACGTTCTAATGGGAAGGGCAGACAATGGACTAAATTAATAATGTCAGGTGGTGGTAAGTGCTGAAGAAAAATAAAGCAGTGTAAGAGGACAGACAGTGATGAAGGTGGGGCCGGGCGTGGTGGCTCATGCCTGTAATCCTAGCACTCTGGGAGGCCGAGGCAGGAAGACTGCTTGAGGTCAGGAGTTCGAGACCAGCCTGAGCAAGAGTGAGACCCCATCTCTATAAAAAGTAGAATAATTAGCTGGGCACAGTGGGGTGCCCCTGTAGTCCCAGCTACTTGGGAGGCTGAGGCAGGAGGATCACTTGAGCCCAGGAGCTTGAGGCTGCAGTGAGCTATGATGATGCCCTGGCACACCAGCCCAGGCAACAGAGCGAGACCCTCTCTCAAAAAAAAAAAAAAAAAAAAAAAAGGGAGAGAGTGATGCAGGTGGGCTGGGGGCAGTGGCTCCTTTAGAGAAGATGATGTTGATGCAGAGATCATTATGGAGAAGGCGGTGTAGATCCCCAGGCAGTGGGGAGAGTGCAGGTGAGACAGGCGAGCCTGGGCCAGTCCTTAGCCCCCACGGCCCAGCCCAGACACGCAGACGGCCAGCTCTTCCTGTGGCGGTCACTCACACCAGCAAGGCTGGCTAGGGCACAGAGCACTGCCTCTTGCTAAGGGAAGAATAGGGCTAGCCTGTCTACACCAGCATGGAACACGTTTCCTCTCTGTCCTTGGCCCAGGGCTCTCACTGCTGAATCTGACAGACCTGCGGGAGTTCTGGTTTCGTCTGCAGAACGGAGAACATGGAACACTGGAGCATGTTCTATGACTCACCAGAGGGCTCTCACCAGAGGGTTACGGGTACGTGTTTCTAGCGATGATGAAGGCTGAGAAAGGCTCAAGAGTTAAGATTTCCTTAGCCTTGCAGCACCCTAGGCCCTCAGGCTTGAAGGCCTTCTAAAAAATTTTCTGCCTTTAGATAAAACCAGGCTACATCTTGGGTTTGCCTTCGGGTGTCAGACGGTTATCAGTGATTCTACACTTGTGCTGTCGGTGAAATAGCCACTAGCTACGTGTGGTTACTGAGCGCTTGCGATGGGGCCTATCTGAACTGAGATGTGCTGTGAGCATAAAATACACATTGGATTTCGAAAACAATATGAAAAACAAGGCGAAATATCTAATTATTTCCAAATTGATTACATTGTTTTATATTGATAATATTTTGGATCTATTGGGTTAAATAAAATACATTATAAAAATTACAAAGCAGGGTATAGCAGACAAAGCTGGGTGCCATGGCTCACATCTGCAATCCCAGAGACTCAGCAGGCTGAGGCAGGAAGATCACCTGAGGCCAGGAGTTCAAGGTTATAGTGAGCCATGATTGTACCACAGCACTCCAGCCTGGGAGACAGAGCAAGACTCTGTTTCCAGAAAATAAAAACAAAAATAAATTTTAAAAATACATTATAAAAACTAATGTTGGGGCCAGGCGCTGTGGCTCACGCCTGTAATCCTAGCTCTTGGGAGGCCGAGGCGGGCGGATTGCTCAAGGTCAGGAGTTCAAAACCAGCCTGAGCAAGAGCGAGACCCCGTCTCTACTATAAATAGAAAGAAATTAATTGGCCAACTGATATATATATAAAAAATTAGCCGGGCATGGTGGCACATGCCTGTAGTCCCAGCTACCCGGGAGGCTGAGGCAGAAGGATCACTCGAGCCCAGGAGTTTGAGGTTGCTGTGAGCTAGGCTGACGCCACGGCACTCACTCTAGCCTAGGCAAGAAAGCGAGACTCTGTCTCAAAAAAAAAAAAAAAAAACTAATGTTGGCCAGGCGCGGTGGCTCACGCCTGTAATTCTAACACTCTGGGAGGCCGAGGCAGGAGGATCACTTAAGGTCAGTGGTTCAAAACCAGCCTGAGCAAGAGCAAGACCCCGTCTCTACTAAAAAAATAGAAAGAAATTAATCAGCCAACTAAAAATATATAGAAAAAATTAGCCAAGCATGGTGGCGCATGCCTATAGTCCCGGCTACTCGGGAGGCTGAGGCAGAAGGATTGTTTGAGCCCAGGAGTTTGAGGTTGCTGTGAGCTAGGCTGACCCCACGGCACTCTAGCCCAGGCAAGAGAGTGAGATTCTGTCTCAAAAAAAAAAAAAAAAAAAAACCCACCTAATTTTACCTGTTTCTTTTTACTGTTTTAATGTGACAACTAAAAACTAAATTAAATTATGTATGTGGCTCCATTATATTTCTATTGAAGCCCCTGTCTCAATGGGTTTCACAGCTCCTTTCCTCTAACCTGATATAATGCACTCTAGCATCTCTCAACACTATCAGCAAGTTCTCCCTTATATCTAATCTAAATCCCTGCAGCTATATTCATGCCCCTGCCTCTTGTCCAGGTCTCAGTAGAGATAGAGATTAACTGTATCCCACCATCCTTGTGAAAGCCTTCGCACCTTTAAATATCTTTACGTCTTTTCTTCTCAATGTTCATTCCTCAATGCTGAATAGTGCCAGTTCTTTCCCCTGCTGGTAGGGATAGGGAGGAGGGCTCATCTGGCCCAGTGAAACCCGCTCAAATGCCGTGCCACATAAGGAAATTCCCAGAATGTTCTTGATAGAATGGGTTATTCAGAGCTAGACAAACAGCTCCCTTGAGCCCACCAAGGGTAGAGGGCAGCCAGTTCTATTTCAGGCTTTCTCCTCTGGGCCTGTCAGATCTGCTGAAAGCAGGAATGAAGTTATTTTCCAGAATTCTCCTGTCCGGCAAGGGCCCCTGGAACCCTGTGCCAGTTTTGAAATTTATTACCAAAAGAGGACACCCCGACTGCCACCCCAAAAAGGTAGATCTTCCAAAGACTACCAGGCTAGGACATTTATATTTGTGACATTGGGATGATTCTCTTATTTTATGGATGGCAAAAACCAAGACGCAGAACAGTCAAGTGGTTCGTCTCTATGGATGACAGCAGCCTGAGCATGGGACATTGAACTCAGAAGCTTGATTAAGAATTCTGGCTGGGTATGGTGGCTTGGGCTGGGCTCATGCCTGTAATCCCAGCGCTTTGGGAGACCGATGTCAGAGGATAGCTTGAGGCCAAGAGTATGAGACCAGCCTGGGCAACATAGTAAGACCCCACCCCCACAAAAAATAAATAAAGTTAGCCAGGCATGGTGGCACATGCCTGTAGTCCAAGCTACTCGGGAGGCTGAGGAGGGAGGATCACTTGAGCCCAGGAGTGTGAGGCTGTTGTGAGCTATGATTGTGCCACTGCACTCCAGCCTCAGTGAAAAAACCCAATTCTAACCCTGTCATTTACTAGCTGGGCCACCTTGGGTGAAGCGTTTAATCTTTTGGTATCTATTTATTTTATCTGTAAAACTGAAATGACACATAGAGTTGGCTTGACATGTTTGAGGTTTTCTTTTTGTTTTTTGTTTTAGAGACAGGGTCTTACTCTGTTGCCCAGGCTGGTCTCAAACTCTTGGCCTCAAACAATCCTCCAGCCTCAGCCTCCCAAAGTGCTGGGATATTACAGGCATGAGCTACTATACCTGGCCAAGTTGACGTGAAGTGTAAATGAGAGGCAGAATAGCAAAAAATGGTAAATTCTATGCCTTGATTGACCTTATCGCTAACATAGAGATCATAACAGGATGTACCTGACAAGTGTAGAAGTAAATGGATTGATTCATGTAAGTCTCTCACTGACACTCAGTAAGTGCTGAGCAAATGTGTGCTGTTATTTGGGAACTGTGTACATACACACATGCACACGCCCACACACCTGCACACACATGTGCACACACACTCACATTTAGGCACTGCTCTTTGCTCTGGCAGCACAACAGGATTAGTTATCTATGGCACTGTTTCTCACACTATTTTATAATTATTTACTTGTCCATCTTCCCACTGGCTTCTAAGCTTTATAAGGGCAGGGCCCTTTTTTCCCTTCTCTCTCTTATTACACAGTTTGTTGAATGAATTTTCAACAGGACACTCCGGGGGCACGAGAGGAAACAGGTTCTGTTAGTGTCCTGATCGCTCTAGGGGTGAAACACTAGAACAGCCTGCCCCTCCCCACCTGATACTTGTAGTCACAGAATCTACCTGATGCCACGGCTGGCCGTTCAGGATGCCTTCCTGCTCTCCCCCTTCCCTTGCTCCTGGTGACTCATCTGCCAGTCCCTCTCCTGCCCTGGGCTCTGTACCCCACTCCTAACCGTGCAAGTGCCCTCAGAGGTCTGGCAAAATTGCCCAGGTCCTTCCAAACGTTCTGGGCCTCTGGGCTCCAGCAAAGACTCCCACCTTGCCTTAGCTCCAGCCTCAGCATTTCTCTCCCTCCCTCTTTAGTGGATTGTCTTCCTTTCTGCTTCCGTGCCCCTCCATTTTCCCCTCGTCCTGCCTTAAGCTTTGCACCTGCACTCAGCCGCCTGGGACATGACCTCCACCGTCTAGGATACTAAGGCTGAAGAAATCACTGACTATTGTCTAGCAACCATCTCATGATACCTAGTGTCAACGTTCAATGAACACCCATGAAAATGATAGTGGCCTAAGGGAAGGCACACGTCAAAACTCCTACCTTGGAGTTTGAACAATGGCGAGATGCAGCCACATCATACGCAAGCATGCAGCATTCCTGAGGCTCTGTCCTAGAACCCGCAGAGAATGTGTTGCCTCAGGATTAGTAAGATGGGCAATTATACACATGGCGCAGGAACTGCTAAATATCATGATCGATAGGCAGCAGCAGCTATTATGTTGTGTAGGGGAAAGAGTAAATGTGTGTGGCTCTGTGGACAGCACGGCCGAGGGAGGGCTCGGTGGTAAAAGGGGGCACGGAGACAAAGGGCCTGAGGCACGCAGGTATCAGCAGGGAGTAAAAAGGAAGGCAGGCTGGGAGCAGTGGCTCGCACCTGTAATCCTAGCACTCTGGGAGGCCAAGGTGGGAGGATTGCTTGAGCCCAGGAGTTTGAGGCTGCAGTCAGCTATTATGACATCATTGCACTCTAGCTGGGGAGACAGAGCAAAACTCTGTCTCAAAAAAAAAAAAAAAAAAAAAAAAAAAAAAAAAAACCCGGAAGGCCTGAAGATCCTGGGGAAGGCAGGAGGTGGTGGAGGTGAGCTGGGCCTGCGGAGAGGATACTGGCTCTGATTGGTCATCTCAGGGAGCAATTCGATGGGACGACTTTGGCATGGCTGGGCCTGCATGATCCGCAGCTTCCAGCACTCCCTGGCCCCGACCGTTCCTCAGGCCCCCAGCAGGTCAGGAACCTGAACTTGCATCAGCAACCCAGCTCAGAAGACCTAGATCTGGCTCGGGGAAAAGGACGTGGTAGAAGGGGAGGTATTGGCCCAGAAGTGGCTCCGGAGTTTTCTGTGGTAGGATTAACTAACATCCAGGAAGCTGGGGGCATTCAGCAGGTCAGAAGGTGTTCTGGGGAGTGCTGGATATGTGGGGGGATGAGGGTGTCCATCCCTTCATCCCTGCTCCCCTCTCAGACCTGCCCTCCAACTGTGGTGAGTGGGTCTCTAAGGCAGGCCCAGGTTGCAGGGATCCCCACTCCACCCCACCAAAAGCTTTCAGGCCCTCCTGATTCATCAGTACACGGGGGTGGGAGCTGGGGGCTGCTCATGGTTGCCAGCCGGGTGTATGCAGGTGAGCTGGGGCTTGCCTTTTAGGGTCACTAGGCCCAGGAAGACATATGCTTATTATTGCTGTCCCCAGCTCTCCACGGCCTACTGGAGCCTGGGAACTTCAGGAGCCTTGTTTCTGCTCTCTGGCTGACTGATGGATCAGAGGCTGCCCCAGAGAGCAGGGCTGGAAGGGGTTGGGAGGGGTGACGCCCCGACTGAGGCTGGGAGCCTCAGGGGCTGAGGTCTGTGTGAGTGCAGCTCCCCCCTCCAGGCCAGAGAGTAGGCAGCTTGTCAGTACTTCCGATGGCTTCCTTCCTCCCCCCACCCCAAATCTTCATGCCAGGGCCTCTCATGGTGAGGTGGCAAGTACCCCTGGGAAGCAGGGTGACAACACAGGCCCTGGCATCCCAGCTCCCAACTCACGCCTGTTGTCACACCAGGAGGCGGGTGCCTGGCTATGTGGTCAGAGCAGGTCTCTGTATCAGGGGACTGTACTTTGCGCATCTGAACCTGGGCGCGTTAGGCTTGTTTCCTTTTTTCCCCACCTTGGAAGAACACACCGGCTAGACTTGTTTTCTAATGGTCTGCCCAGTTCTGACATTTTTGGGTCCTGTGTAAAGGGAACCCCGCTTTTCCACCGTCACTGCTAACCTGGAGTGGGGAGAGTGGCACGTTCCTGCCCGCCACCGCGCACTCAGGGTTTCCCCTCCCCGGCCGCGCCACGCACCGGGCTGGGCAGCAAGGACCGTGGGACACAGCTGGTGATTTGGAGCTAGAAGGAAAGTGGGAAACTGTCCACACAAGTTTTCCTATTCCTATGTATTATATAATTATGTTTAATTTAGATGAAATTCACATAAGATTTACTGGGTTATATATATATTTTTTGGTCCTCACTATGTTGCCCAAGGTGGGCTCCAGTTCCTGGGCTCAGGTGATCCCCTGCCTCACAACGCCGCTCCCGGGCCCAGATTCACCATCTTAAAGTGTACAATTCAGTGGCATTTAGTTCATTCATAATGTGCAACCACCGCCCCATCTAGTTCCAAAATACTTTTCATTCCCCTCCTCCAGCTCCTCGTAACCACAATTTACCTTCCAGCTCTGTGGGTTTGCCCAGTCTAGGTGTTTCACGTAAACGCAGGCCTACAACACGCGGCCTTTGTGTCTGGGTTCATTCACTCAGCACAATGTTTGCAACTTTATCCTTTTTTATTTTTGAGACAGTCTTATTCTGTCACCTGGGCTAGAGTGCCGTGGTGCCAGCCTAGCTCACAGCAACCTCAAACTCCTGGGCTCAAGCGACCCTCCTGCCTCAGCCTCCTGAGTAGGTGAAACTACAGGAATGTGCCACCATGCCCGGCTAATTTTTCTATTTTTAGTAGAGGTAGTGTCTCCCTCTTGCTCAGGCTGGTCTTGAAGTGGTCCTCGGCCTCCCAGAGTGCTAGGATTACAGGTGTGAGTCACCCCACCAGGCCAGTACTTTATTCTTTTTAAAAAATTTTACTGTGGGCCGGGCACGGTGGCTCACGCCTGTAATCCTAGCACTCTGGGAGGCTGAGGCGGGGTGGATTGCTCGAGGTCAGGAGTTCGAAACCAGCCCGAGCAAGAGCAAGACCCTGTCTCTACTATACATAGAAAAAAAATTAATTGGCCAACTAATATATATATATATGTATATATATATATATATATATATATATATATGTAGAAAAAATTAGCTGGGCATGGTGGCGCATGCCTGTAGCCCCAGCTACTCGGGAGGCTGAGGCAGCAGGATCACTTGAGCCCAGGAGTTTGAGGTTGCTGTGAGCTAGGCTGATGCCATGGCACTCACTCTAGCCTGGGCAACAAAGAGAGACTCTGTCTCGAAAAAAAAAATTTTTTTTTTACTGTGGTAAAATATACATATCATAAAATTTACCATTTTAACCATTCGTAAGTATACAAATTGGTGGTATTGAGTGTTACCATCACCATTATCTATTTTCAGAACTTTTTCATCATTATCCCCAACAGAAACTCTGTAACCATTAAACAACTCCCAGCACTCCCTAAACCACTGGTAGCCTCTGGTCTACCTTCTGTCTCTATGAATCTGCCTTTTCTAGGCACATAGAATAAGCAGAATCATATAATATGCCAGATGCCATATAACATGCCATATAATAAGCCAGATGCCTTTTGCATCTGGCTCAGCATGTTTTCAAGTTGCACCTACATTAAGTGTCTGTCAGTGCTCCATTCCTTTTCATGCTGAATAACATGCCATCCATTCACTATTTTTATCCTATGAACAATGATTGATAGCTTTATTTACGGGGGGCCTACAATGTGCCGGACATTTTGCAGTTACTTCACTTATTTTATTTATTCCACTAATTTATAGCCTAGTGACCTAATGGCTCCTGTTGTACAGATGAAGAACCTAAAGACCAGAGGGGAACAGTGACCTTCCCAAAGGTCACAGAGCTGGCTAGTATTAAACCAGCGCTAGAACCCTGTGTTGTGAGAAGTCACGGGTGCTGCCTGTGGGGCTTGAGAACAGTGGAGACAAAGAGGGCCGTGGGCAGGAAGCCAGGAGAAGCTCAGCTGGGGCAGATCACCACTGTGAGGATGTGACGGGGAAGGAGGAGGCGAGGGAGGCCCCCACCATACAACTTCTCCCCCGACCCCTCTCCACCCCAGCCACGGTCAGCACCGTTCGACTATGCCACTTGCCTGCCTGCACTTTAGGCCATGTCTTTGACTCCCCCATAGCAAAAGCTGAGGTGTATGGTATCGTCTGCAGCACAGGCCCAAGACCCTAAGGGAATGCTTGGGGCTGGCCACCCTTTTACCTCGAATCTCTGTGTTGTTCCACTTCTGCCCAGGCCAGGCTAGCCTTCCTCGGCCTGGCTCTCCCACACTCCAGCACAGCCCGACCCGACCTGTCCTCCCGCTGACCCAGCTGGGGACTGGCAACCAAGCAGAGCTATATCTGGCCTTCACCCAGAGGTCAAATGGTCCAGGGAGGGTGTGGGATTGAGGTTATTTTTGCAAAAGAGGCTTTCTGTACCCAGACTCATTCCAGATGGGTTATCAGAATGGAGGTAGCTTCTAGCTTCTTATTCACATTTCTTATAGCACCTCTTCCCCACTACACATGCACACTCACACACACCCTTGCCTTCTCCCTTTGGAATTGGAACCCTCTCTGTTCTCCCTGCTTTGCCCACCCTCTCTGCCCCGTCCTCCCACCTGCTGTGAACAGCCTCCAAAGAAGACATAACAATTTAGAGTTTCAGCAGCATCTCCAGGAGCCTGGGGTACAGAGGTGGCTTGAGGTTGGGGTGATGCTGGACTGGCTGTTCTAGAGAGGCAGGTCCTCCTGCCCCCCCTCCACCCCCGGCTTCCTGCTGAGGGAGCACTGCTGGAGAACGCAGCGCACGGGGTCTGGGCGCCCACCACGGCTGCCTGCTGCCCATCCAGAGGCTCTTCTAGGTGTGTCTAGGTCTTCTCTTCCTCTTCTTTGCCAAAGTTTTGCCAGGCCGTGCCTTGGAAAGATGGTAGAGGGGCAAGGCAACCCGGTCCTTTATCAGGGTTTGGTAACCCCTTATGAGGTCCTGGCTCAGGGGCGCACTGGGCAGTAAGGCCAGCCTCAGCACCTTCTCCTGGTAGTGAGGCAGAGGGTTTGGGCAGGGCCAGCCCATAGCTAAATTATTGGGAAGTGGGTTGGGCATCAGCTGGAGGCCTTGGGGTTCAAATCTCCCACCAGCAGATATGTGTCGGTACCTGTTGGGGACAGGGGTGTAGAGAGAACAGAAAGTCAAAGGTGAGATCCAGGCGCGGTGGGGAGGGTGTGAGAGGCAAGGCTGGCGCTGCCTTCTACCCCCAGTGAGGGAAGGATGCTGATCTATGCCTTTGGCCTGCACCCTGGTGTGTGTTTTGACGTTAGGTGGTGAATTAAGTAGCTAGTAACCTTTCCACCTCTTTGACATGTTGTGTATGATATCACGATCTAGATTCTGCATATCCTCCAAAAGTCCCCCTTTCTCTGCTAATGGGAAGACCAGTGAACTCAGTCAAGTGGATTCCAACCTAGATCAGTTGCACTCCAGAAGCCCTGCTTCCTCTGCCATCACACACATTTATTGAGTGCTTACTGTATGCTAAGCACTGTGCTAAACTCTTTTTATAGATAATCATATTTTTCTTATACTGCCTTCATAGGACATCATATTTTGTTAGAAGTTGTTTGAAGTTTGTTGAACTTGTTTGGTTCCTCAATTAGACACGAGGGGAAGTGGAGCAGGATAATTAAGAAGCAGCTCTGGGCCAGGCGTGGTGGCTCACACCTGTAATCCTAGCACTCTGGGAGGCCAAGGTGGGAGGATCACTCAAGGTCAGGAGTTCAAGACCAGCCTGAGCAAGAGTGAGACCCCGTCTCTACTAAAATTAGAAAGAAATTAATTGACCAACTAAAAATATATAGAGAAAAAATTAGCCAGGCATGATGGTGCATGCCTGTAGTCCTAGCTACTTGGGAGGCTGAGACAGGAGGATTGCTTGAGCCCAGGAGTTTAAGGTTGCTGTGAGCTAGGCTGACCCCACGGCACTCTAGCCTGGGCAACAGAATGAGACTCTGTCTCAAAAAAAATAAATAAATAAATAAAAAATATATATATATAGTTAAAAAAAAAAAAAGCAGCAGCTCTGGGGCTTCGCTCACTCACTCCCTGGGTTCAAATCCCAGGTCTACCCAGTGTTAGCTGTGTGAAATTGGGCAAGATACTTGCGCTCTCCATCTCAGATGTGCCCCCTGTAAGATGGGGTTAAGGGTAGTTCTTAGCCAGATGGTCCTGGGGGGTTAGATGAAACAGCTAAGGTGACTGAAACAGCAGCTAACGTGACTGGAACAGCACTGCAGTCCCGAGGAGTCCTTGGAAACTTACTCCCCTTTGCATGCCTAGTGTTAGCACTGTTAATCATCAACAATCCTCATAGCAAGGACGGCAGAGAGAAGCCTCAGTCCTGACTAATCTCTCAAAGTTACCAGCCTTTGGTGTCCTTTTTATTAAAGATTAAAAATCTCCACAGCCTTCCCCTCCAATCCTCAACGTTTCGGTTAAAGCCCTTGGGATTGCCATTTGAGACATTCCCTCTTTATTTCCCTGCCTCCTCGCTTTCCTGTTATCCCAGCCCAGTGCCTCCGCTGGGACAGTAGGGAAATATCTGTGAGTTCCCACGAAGGCAGGTGGGGAGGAGCTGCAAGGTTCTCCAGCTGCTCCTTTCAGTTCCTGTCTGCTCGGACCACTCAACCTGCCTGCAGGGCTCCAGCCCCTCCTTTTTAACTGCCAGCAGGCGTTCTACCCTTGCAGCCCCAAACCCCGGTTTCCCCATGAAGCCTTCCTGGGCAGGGGCATTCCAGCTCACTGTAGTCTGTCTGTTCTGAATTTCTGTAATAAGATCGAATTTTTGTTTTCAGTTCCTTTACATATTCACTAACCCACTTTTTCCTCACCTGGTGAGGTAGCTATCTATGATTTCCACTTCATCAATGATGGAATCAAGGCTGGAGAAACTAAGTAACTTGCCAAAGTGGTGCAGTCTGGACTTTAATACAAGCCTTCTGGGTCCAGCTTTCATTTCAGTTCTTTCCATTAATAATTGATTTCCTTATAATACTCACTGTCACCGGCCATGGTGGCACATGCCTGTAGTCCCAGCTACTCGGGAGGCTGAGGCAGGAGGATTGCGCAAGAGTTCTGGGCTGTAGTGCACTATGCCAATCAGGTGCCCGCACTAAGTTTGGCATCAATATGGTGACCTCCCAGGAGCAGCAGACCACCAGGTTGTCTAAGGAGGGTTGGACCAGCCCAGGTTGGAAACAAAGCAGGTCAGAACTCCCATGCTGATCAGTAGTGGCATCTCACCTGTTAATAGCCACTGTACTCCAGCCTGGGCAACACAGCAAGACCTTATTTCTTAAAAAAAAAAAAAAAAATTAAAAAAACCCAAAACACTCTTTCTTTGTCTCACATTTTGAATACTTTGCACATGTAGATGGGTTTTGATAGCTATCTTTTCTTTCTTTCTTTCTTTCTTTCTTTCTTTCTTTCTTTCTTTCTTTCTTTCTTTCTTTCTTTTCTTTTTTCAGGGACAGGGTCTCACCCTGTTGCCCAGGTTGTCATGCAATGGCATGATTATTCCTCACTGCAACCTTGAATTCCTGGGCTCAAGTGGTCCTTCTGACTCAGCCTCCCAAGTATCTAGGATTACAGGTGTATGCCTGTGCCGGGCTGATTTTAAAAAATATTTTGTAGAGATGTGGTCTTGCTATGTTGCTCAGGCTGGTCTTGAACTCCTGGCCTCAAGCAATCCTCTTGCCTCTGCCTCCCAAAGTGCTGGGATTAGGCATGAGCCACTATGCCTGGCTGGTAGCTATCTTTTCATAAGCTCCTGGTGGGTTGGGGCTGAATCACACTTCTCTGCATCCCCAGTGCCTAGTAGGTATTAAGTGCATAGTTGTGGCCCCAAAATTTTAGCTAAATAATTCAGTACCTCAACTAGCTGTCCTTCCCTAGCCTCCACCCCACCCACCCTTCCAGCTACACTCAGGGGTTTTCAGACGACCAGAAGTGGGAAGGTCAGAGACACCAGAAACAGGAACCAGGGGGAGGGGCTGCCTGCACTCGGCAGGCTGGGCGAGCCCCCAGGGAGGCACACATCTTACTTCTTGAAGTTTGCTGGTGGCAGGATGTTGCCGTGGACATCGAGTGGAGGTGCCCTTGCTTCACTCCTCAGCTTGAGTTTCTCCACCTCCTTCAGCTCCTTCGTCACCCTGAAAATCACCTGCTTCTTCCTATTCATGTCCATGAAGATGGGAGTAGAGTGGATGAAGGTCAGGAAGTTGTTTCGCCCCATCCGGGAGGGAGGGGGGATGGGGGGCTCGGCTGGCGGCTGGTGGTGGGCATTGGAATCGGTCAGCCAGCGCCAGATGTTGCTGTCGTAGGGCCGGTCGGGCCTCGGGGGGAAGGCGGGGGGCAAACGCCCCACGTCGAGCCACGTGTGAAAGCCCCAGGTGTGCTCGGCTGTGTCCTTCCAGGGGTGGACTACCCGATGCCGCACCTTGGACTTCATGTCTGTGCAGGGCGGTGGCTTCAGGGCCAGCTGGTGGTGGGCCTGCCGGCGGAAGCCAGGGAACTCCCAGCACTCACCAGGGCGGAAGAACTCACGCTGAGCCCACGTTTGGGAGGTCGGCAGGGACTCATGGGCCTGGACCATCTGGGGAGACAAGAGCGAGTCTGGGGATGGTTGTGCCAGCAGGGTGCAGGGGGTGGTGAGGCGAAGCCAGAGAAGACAAGCCATCAGCCTCCTCCAGCCCGGTTCCTCACCTGGATGCTGACAGCCGGCAGGGAGTCACCTCTCTGCCCCTTCCCGCCCTGCTCCGTGTCACTCACGGATCTCTCATCTTTTATCTTGGCTTTGATTTCCCACCCTCTGTCCTCAGCTTTCACTCTTTGCCTTCGCCCCCCTTCTCCATTCTGGTGCCTGCACATGCCTGCCGGCCCGGCGCCCCTCAGAGGGCCCACCGGGCCTGCAGGAGTCATGCGGGGAAATGTCCCACAGACAGCTCAGTGCTTCACGTGCTCCTGATCCTGGTGACATGCCAGGGAAGTCCTCCAGAAAACAGGGGCTGGGTGTTTTTCCATCCTGGTGTCCTCTTGTTACTCTGTCATCAGTGTTTTCCCCTCATTTCTCATGAAAACGCAAGTATAGAAAGCACCTAGAATTGCAGTTCCTTCCGCGTCTGCACCCTGCTCCTCATGAAACACGCAGCCGCAAGTAGGTGTTGACACTGCGCTAAATACTTAGTGCATCTCACTTAACCAGCACAACTCTGAGCAAGTATTGCTATTGTCCCCATCTCAAAGATGCTAAAAGCAAGACACAGGGAGGGTAAGTAACCCACACAGGGTGCCAAGTGAGTGGCGGCTGGGCCTTAAGCCGTCCATGCTCCTACTTGGCATGCTGTGCTCTGTGAAACGGCCTTACTCAGCACGGTGCCCGCCTTGTGCCTGGCTGTGACAAAAACGCATCCTTTAAAATTTCTTCTCCCTCCTTACCACTCCTGGGACTTTTCTTATTCCAAACCCCACCTGTTTCTTGAGCCTGGTCCCCTCTGCCATTTCTGCAGTGGTCTAACCAGGCATCTCCTCTGTTCTAGCTTCATGTTCCCATCATTATAGAACAGAGGGAAGACAGTGGAGAGTTTACATGCCAGGAGGCCTGCTGCCCAGGAGAAAGCATGGCCCACCGCAGGAGTCAGTAGCCCAGCAAAGTGCAAAAAGGTAGGCTGCCATGAGCCACCCCCTACCTGCAGGAAAGGTTCTTTGACATGAGGCAGAATGCTGGGCCCTTTGAGTGATCTTTCCAGGTTACTAGCCATTCTTCTTCTGGGGCTCAGAGTAAGGAGAGAGGCTCTTTTCCCCAGGAGGGGAAGCCCTTTCTGGCACCATTGTTTGCTGCCTGGGTTGCTATGGTGATGCTGCTGAGAGGTAACGCAGGGAGGCCTTTACCACCCTTACATGTCATTGGAGACTCTTTGGTCCCTGGTGGCATTTCAGGGTAGACAGGCAGGGGATAGTACTGTCTTGTAAATTCTGACCAGGAAAGATGGTAACAGGAGCAATTTCTGGGGCAGGGTTCCCCAGGAAGGCTCCAGGTGAGGCTCCCAGGCCTCGGTGTGAGGGAGGGGTGCAGGGGGGAAGGAGGCACCAGGATCGGGCCCCATCCTTCTGTGATGTTCCAGGGGCCTGTGCCTCCTGGGTTTCGCTGAGGAGCCTCCAAAGGCTAAGTTAACCAGCAAGGAGGGAGGTTCCAAGGAACAAAGTCACGGGAAAGCTATTTCTGTATGGGAAAGAAAGCATGTGTGCCTGTGCAGACTGGGGGAGGGAGGGGTCCTGCGACAGCCTGTGCGTGCTCCCTCAAGTGCTTCTTCAGGTTGCTTCAGGCTTTGCCTCTTCCCAGTCTCCATGGTCTCTGTTATCACCCCCTTTCTTTTCCAACTCCTCCTCGTACCTTAGGGACCAGACACCAACAGACCGAGACCAGTACTTCCACCCTGGATTTTATTGAGCAGGTAGTTGCAGTAGTGTTCTTGGGCTGGCTCACGTTCACGCGGTCAGCTGGGCCTAGGGTGGCTCTTGGCAAAGCTGAGGTGCAAGCTAAGGAAGCCAGGCAGGTCAGGGGCCCTTCCAGCCTTCTCAAGCCTCTGCCTGAGTTCTCATCAATGCTAGTCTCCCTGGCATGATTAGGGACATTATCAGAGAAATATCTAATGGGGGCACATCTGGGTACCCACACTCTTTGCTTCAGATGCATCCATCTCCCCGCCCTATATTCAACTCTCGACCCAATACAAAAGACCTTTTTAACCAGGATTTCTCCATGCAGGAAAGTTTGCTTGGAAACATGGGGAGGTGGGAGGGAAGAGCAATAAAAAGGACCCTGGCAAGCAAATCTGCTTGGCTGGGTATCTACAATAAAGAACCCTTGATCCAGCTACCTTGGCCTGGAAGAAAATGTGCACTGCAGGTCCTCCCTTGTCTAGGAACTAAAAGTAAGGAACAAAAGCAAACAAACCCCCTGGTCATCCTACCCACTTTCTGGCAGTCTCTAGATAATGATCTAAGGAAATAACCTTACATTTATAATTAGAGGAGAATTTAGAGAATTTACACTATTTACAAGAGCCACACTGCAAGGATCAGGGAAGGTGAGAGACTGCTGGACACAGAACGGAAACAGTTTGGGGAGTTCCTAATCTCTTGTCATCGCTGCCATTGCCATTCCTACCCTTTAGCTCCTGGTAGGGAGAGTAGAGGAATCGGATTCTCTTGGGAGCATAATAAGGTCCCAGCAGCAGCCAGGGCATGACTGCTGCCTTGGCATAATCAGGCAGGGTAGAGTGAGGAGGAGCGGGACGGCCCCGCCTGCTGTCCTCACTCGGAGGCTTGGGATGCACGGAGCCTTGGACTGCCAAGCCACATGAGCTCTGGGGATGGTGGACAGCTTGAACACAAGGGCAAGACCAGGTCTCTACCGTAGCTCAGGAATGAACTGGGACCAGCTGATGCCGTCGGAGCCTAGTGGGTCCTCCTCCAGGCCAGGGAAGCTGATGTCCAGCAGGATCTTGCTGAGGCTGTCATTCATTGTGTCCAGAACCAGGCCTTCTGTCAGAGAACGATTGGCTGAAACGCTGGGAGCCTGTGGCTCTGGGGGGCCTGGTTTGGGGACCTCGATATCTGTGGGGCAAGAGCTGCCAAAGGGGTCAGAGGGGAGGTCAAAGGGTTCTGAATTGAGGAGCTCTCGGGGTGAGTCAAAGAGGGGAACACTTTTCAGCGGGGTGGTGCTGAGATCCATCAGCCCCAGGGAGTCGGGCAGGGGGCCAAAGGCACCATGTGGGGTTCGTACTGGGCTGAAATCCAGCCCTCCCACTTTGGCTGGGGGTGTGAGCTTCCAGGATTCAGGGGTTCTGGGGAGGACAGATTTGCTTGGGGTAGAGGAGATGGGCAAAGTCTCCTTAATGGGTGTCTTAAAAGGTCCTTCCTCCTCCTGGGAGTAGCCAAGCTGGGCGGCAGGCTCAGAGGAATCTGCCAGGAAAGGAAGCTCTGTGGCACGTTGGGAAGTGTTGGGGCCCTCTGAGAAGAGCAGCTCAGGCTCATCGAGGCAGGGAGGCAGCAGATGCTGTTTCCTTCGAGACCGGCTCATCTCCCTCCTCTCCCTGCGTTTGATCACAAGCATTTCTGAGACACACTGGGCTGGGGACTTGATTCTGTTGTAGGACTTCTTGGACTTTGGGGTGGGAGAGTGGGACGAGTCCTCCCAGGAGTGAGATGATTCCTCTTTGAAAGATGGGGACAGGGAGGGCCACTCTTCCAAGGGAGGGCTCTCCACTTTGATGGGTCTCACTAAGTGCAGTGTTTCCTCCCCAGGCTGGATTTCTTCCTCCTTGATGGACTGAACTGGAAGCAAAGAAGACAGCCCTTCTCCAAGCAGGAGCCTCTCCTCTTTCACTGGTCCTGCAGTGGGGAGATTGGCTACCCCCTCATCAGCTAGCAGCACCTGAAAGGGAAGCAGAGATAAGGTGAGAAGGGGTCTAGAGGGCTTGTGAGTCAACTCACTGTCACCAGGCAAGACACAAAATCAGGACGACAATAAGTGCCATACTGAAAATGATACTTTTTGTCTTTTTAAAGTCTTTAAAGTATATTAAATATGAAAATATACTATATGATGAAGGTGGTAATTCAATTCCAGGGGTAAATGATGAGAGTATATACTACGGTGCTGGCATAATTAGTATCCATCTAAGAGAAAATAAAATTGCATGCCTATCTTATACCATATACGAAGATTTACACATAAAAATTAAAACCTTAAAACCATACAAATCCTGTAAGAGAATCTAGGAGACTATATGTACAATCTGAGAGTAGGGGTGACCTTCTTAACCAAGACTGGAAACCCAGAAGCTGTAAAAGAGAAGAGAGACATATTTGACTATATAAAAACGTACAATTTTACTATGGCAAGTGATACCATAAACAAAGTTAAGAAACAAACAATAGAAGTAGAAAAATATCTCTAGCATAAAAGACAGAAAGGGAATATTTTAACAACAAAAAGCTCTGACAAATTAATAACAAAACCTTATGGAAAAATGGGCAATGTCCATACATAATCAAGTCATAGAGGATAATTTCAAGTGACCAAACATAACAAGAAGGCACTCAAACTTACTTATAAAGATAAAATTATAAAGGAGATATAATACTTCATATACATTAAATTGGCAAATATTAAACAAACTCATAATATCAATTGCTGGCAAAGGTATAGATCTTGTCACATATTGCTGGTTAAAATGTGAATTATTACAGCTTTTCTGGAAAGCAATCTAGCAATATTTAGTAAAATTTAAAATACATTTTCACTCAGAAATCTCACAACTAGGAATCTATCCCATAGAAACAAAAGTACTAGGGCCAGGCGTGGTGGCTCATGCCTGTAATCCTAGCACTCTGGGAGGCCGAGGCAGGAGCTCGAAACCAGCCTGAGCAAGAGCGAGACCCTGCCTCTACCATAAATAGAAAGAAATTAATGGCCAACTAATATATATAGAAAAAACTAGCAGGCATGGTGGCGCATGCCTATAGTCCCAGCTAATCGGGAGGCTGAGGCAGAAGGATTGCTTGAGCCCAGGAGTTTGAGGTTGCTGTGAGCCACGGCACTCACTCTAGCCTGGGCAACAAAGCGAGACTCTGTCTCAAAAAAAAAAAAAATAAATAAAATAAATAAATAAATAAATAAAAGAAAGAAAGAAACAAAAGTATTAGGAAGAAAGATACTTGCAAAAATATTTATTGCAATGTCATTTATAGGGCAAAAAACTAAAAACAAGATGTGCCTATAAAAGTGAAATTGTTGAAAATTTTGTGGTATAGCCACATCATGGAATATTATATAGAGATTAAAAAACAATGAATTAGAACTATGCCAAGTGACTTGGAAGAACGTCCATGAGGTATTTTTTGTTGAGTTAGAAAAAGACAGATGTACAAAAGTGTGTGCAACATGATCACATTTTCAATGTTCTATGTGTTGTATGTGTGCATATAAAATGGCTATTGCTATATATATGCATATTATACTAAGAGCATGGATAAAATATGGAAGAAAGCATACTAAATCGTCAACATGTGTTATCTGGGGAGCAGGGGTGATGTAGGTGGGGTGGGAAGGAAAGAGGGAGGAGAGCCAAAAAGGAAAAACGGGCAGGGGAAAGACCCTACTGCATTAAAGCCAGAACAGTATGTATGCTACAATCACATTAATGCATCCATGCAAAATTATGTACGGTATATATAATTTTATGTATATTTAAAAAAGTTTTTAAATAAAAAAAATAAAAGCAAGCCCAAGTCACTCTGAACTCCAGAGTCCATGCTATTTCCAGCTCCCTGGAGGGGGCAGGGGGAAGCCCTTCACTTTGGTTTCGTGTCAGCCCCTGTTCACAGATTCCTCTCTGCAGGGTTATGTGCAGATTTGATGGCTACCTCAGTATGGTCTAAACTTACCCTCCCACCTTCCCCTCAAGCTGTGCTCAACCAGGGGTGATTCCCTACCCCCCCAGGGGACACTTGGCAATATACGGAAACATTTTAATTGCCATACCTGGGAGTGCTACTGGCATCTAGAAGGGAGGACAAGGGATGCTGCTAAACACCCTTCAATGCACAGGACAGCCCTCCACTGCCACCAAGAATCATCCAGCCCTAAATGTCAATATGACTGATGCTAAGAAACCCTGAGCTAGCCTGACCCAGTCACGCTGCTACTACCAGGTACAAACTGGCATTTCCTGCCTCCATGGCACTGCACGTTGGCAGGCTCTCTCCACACCTATTTGCTTCCCCAAACCTGCTTCTCTCTAAGACCTCCCTCCCCTGTGAACTCTTCCTTAGCCAGCCCAGCCCATCTATCACAATCGCCCTTGTCTGAATTTGATAAACTCGTCAGGCCTTGATGGGCCTTCTGACACCACTTACACTGTAATCCAAATTCCTTTTCAGCTCTTATAATGCTATTACATTCTTCTATGTTTTCATGCCTTGTCTACCCAACTAGATTTATAAGCTTCTCAAAGAACACTTAGCAGAGAGCTTTGCAAGCTGGAGGCCCAACATTTCTAATCCACTGGAATCTCCCTTCAGAGAAAAGGCAAGGACGCTCACCTTGGGGGCGATGCGGACTCGCTTGCTATGGCGGGCGAGCTCAGAGCTCATGAGGGAAGCCGCCAGGGGCAGCGGCACCTTCACTGAGGGCTGCAACACCAGTGACTGATTCACTGGGAACTGGATGGGCACCAGGTAGGAGCTGACCCGCGGTAGCAGTGGCTTCATCTTCCGCCCTGGAAGGGAACAGCAGTGATCAGGAGCAGGGGACCAGGCGCACCCTCCTCAGTCTCAGGAGCTTTGCTCTCCTTCTCTGGGCTCAGATCCCTTTGAGCTGGGAACAGCGTCCTGGCATCTGATTCCCTCAAGATACCCCCCCAGCAAGGGCCAGGCTTGAGGCCCACTCTGCGATAGATACTAACGTGCGCCCAGCGGGAGTTCCGTTTTGATGGTCACATTCCGGCGGAGCTCAGGATTGGGTCGTTTCTGCTGCTGCTTATGGCAGACGGAGAGAGAAAGAAACCTGGGTTAATAAGGTAAGGGGGGAAGGCAGAACCCCACCAGCTGCTCTGGCACCGTGGGGTGGAGCTAACCAACAGCCCAGAGAGAAAAAGCCGACCTGAGGGGGTAGATGCAGCTGAGCAGTCTCCAAAGCTGTGGTTAGTGGGAAGGGGGACAGCGTACAGACAGACGGCGGCAGGGCAGTGCTACCGCCTCACCCGTGTGTCCTCACCACCCCCAAAGGATGCTAAAGCAAGTAGCTATACAGGTGGCAAAGAAAAGCCAGGTAGAAAAGTGAGCTTCATCAACAGCTGCTGTGGCATGCTCTCTGCCATGCCCTGCTCTGCGCAGCCAACTCTGAGATGCCCGGTGGGAGGGGAAGAAGTGGGCACACGCCCAGCAACCTCGAGTTCTCACTCGCAGAGCCACAGGATGCTCTGTGCTTAGGGCTACCACACGGTGGTGGGCTCCCTTCCCCACGTCACATCTTGTCTGTCCACTAAAGCCATGCTGAGCAGTGAAAGGAAAACAAGGCCAAGCCCCAAGCCAGACGGAAAGAATCTTACTGATTCCAAGTGCTCGGGCAATTGTGGAGACCCTGGGTCCAGTGGCTGGTGGCGGCCAGGCATTGTGGGAGAGAAATGAGATGAAGTTACCACCAATGTGGTCAATCTGACCAGACTGGGAAGAACATCTATTCCTGACTGATGCCAAGGGACACCCCAGACAACTGTCCCTCCCAGGAGAAGGGTTATAGCTATCAGCAGCATTACAGACACTCTAAAATCCCAAGACAATACTTTCTGAAAAGATATTCTGGTGGCTCCGCTTCTGGTTTTCAGCCTAAAGAAGGACTTTTTTAGAACATGGTTTCCCAGATTTTCTCTGTAAGAATCACCTGAGGTGCCTGTTAAAAATACAAATTCCCAGGCCCATCCCAGGCCACTGAATCAGGAACCCCAAGAGAGGAGCCTGGAAAACTGTATTTTAACAAGTGTCCCAGGCAATTCTTATTCACAGGAAAGTCAGGGAAATGCTCCCTGGGAAGTCCTCTCCTTGGGATCAGAATAGTCCTCTCTATGCACTGGTCTAGCACACAAGTGTGATCTTTGGTATCTGCCAATTGTACTTAATTCAGTGAGTTTTGTGCAAGTCACTAATTGGCAGGCTGGCTTCTAACTCTCCCCTGATCAAATGAGAGGATCACAAGGAGAACTTGTTTCTTTTTAAGATGGCTGCTATGACATCCACCTCTGGCCCTATTTAGATGAAACCAAGACAGTCACCTTAAACACCTGGTCCAACGTTAAGTAGCGATTGGCACTAGGGTGAATGGTCCAGAAGGAAACCTTGCCGTTGGCAGACGTCTCCCGAACAAACATGTCGTGGAGGGAAAGGTTGTGGCGAATGGAGTTCTGGAAGGAAAGACAACCAGTTATCAGCCATTTTATCTTCAGAAACATCACTTTTGAAACAAATGGGGAAATAAGCCTCAGGCCTCTCCCACTGTGCTCAGCACAGGCTTTATCTGGTGTCCTTGTAACCTTGCCTGTTGGCACCTCTCTTCCTGACACTCCACCCTGCAGAGCTGTCTGCCTTGGCCATGAACCCATCTATTCTACAGGGTGCCATCCTTAGGGTGGTGACAAAGGAACTCCCAGGATAGCTGTCAGAGGCTGGGAGAGAGGAGTGAGGCTGTGAAGCCGTGATCAACAGCAAGATAGGTGGGGGAGAGATATTAAGAAACCAGGAAATTAAAGTGACGCAAGAGTATGAAGTTAAGAGTTCTACCGTGGTGAAAACAAAGCAGCCCTGGCTGGGAAGTGAGAACCCGTCAGACCTCCTTGGTGCTCTGACACTGACAAACTGTGTGAGCTACACTGGCTCCCACGCGTCGCAGTGTTCCCATGAATAAAACAAACGGTAGATCCCTGCCAGCTAGAAATGATATTTGACGTTATAGGAGATGAATCTTGGGGCATGACGCTCACAGACAGCGTTCTTCTTTTTCTTCAGGATCTTTTACTGAGACTATCATGTTACACTTGGCCACTCTAGCTGCTGGTATTAGGACCACGGCTCAGCGTAGCATGAAGGAGGGCTTGGGTGCTAGCTACACTGAAGACTCTCCATAAACCTTAGGTAGTAACAGATGAAGTGTTTACAGAGGTCTATTAAAAATTTTGCCTGCATTCAATCAGATCGGGTCACAATCCACAAGACACATTTGTTTATATTTCTGGCATCCTTTGCACTTATCTGCTGCCCTGGCTAAAAACTGCAGCACAGCACCAGAGACAAACTGTCAGGCCACAGTGACCTTGACTTTGGTTGTTATGGGACATGTTACCTTCCAGCCTGGCTTGGCAATATGCTTAAAATAGGGGAAGTGGTCCTCAATCCAAGTGTAGATGTCTTTCAGGGTCATGCGCTTCCTCTCAGTGCTGTTGATGGCGAATTGTATCATGGCCATGTAAGAGTAGGGCGGCCGCTCAGACACAGAGTCCTGCCAGGACGTCGATATTCCTGAGGCCTCCTCAACCTGAGGGTTATGAAAAGCCAAAGGGAAAGAAAAAGGAATGACACGGAAGAGTTCACAAGAACCACCCCCTTGAAGACTGGGCCCCTGAAGAACATCCCCCGAGAGACCTTTATCCCACAGAACTGTACGAGAAACAAACTCATTGAGACCACTATTTCAGAAAATAAGGCCGGGCGCGGTGGCTCACGCCTGTAATCCCAGCACTCTGGGAGGCTGAGGCGGGCAGATTGCTCGAGGTCAGGAGTTCGAAACCAGCCTGAGCAAGAGCGAGACCCTGTCTCTACTAGAAATAGAAAGAAATTAATTGGCCAACTAATATATATAGAAAAAACTAGCCAGGCATGGTGGCACATGCCTGTAGTCCCAGCTACTTGGGAGGCTGAGGCAGGAGGATCGCTTGAGCCCAGGAGTTTGAGGTTGCTGTGAGCTAGGCTGATGCCACAGCACTCACTCTAGCCTGGGCAACAAAGTGAGACTCTGTCTCAAAAAACAAACAAACAAAACAAAAGAAAATAAAATTTTAGGATTGGGATAAATCTTGGAGATGATCTAGCCTAGACCCCAGCCAACAAGGAACTGTTTCTCTGTCATCATTCATTTTGCTGAAGATATTATCTAATAATAAGAGAAAGGCCAGTCCCTTCTAGTTGAAACTTCTCAGGAGAGTTTGGGTATATACTTTGATTCTCAAAACATTTATACTAAAACCATGCTGATTTTTCAGACTCGATGGTCACAAGACCTAGGTCTTAGTACCATTTCTATTCCTGATGCGATGTGAATAAACCCATCTGATTTCAATGCTTGTTAGAGAGAAACATTCCCAAGAGTATGGGATAGACAAATGTCTGCAAAGTATACATTTTGCTAAGTCTTAGGCAAAGATCTGGTCATTCACATTTTTAAAAATTGAGATATAACTTTATAAAGTACACAAATTTTAAGTACACAGCTCAATTAATAATAACTTATGTACACATGCATGTACATTTTCACTTTTAAAGGTTGTTGAGGCCAGGCGTGGTGGCTCATGCCTGTGGCTCATGATCCTAGCATTCTGGGAGGCCAAGGTGGGCGGATTGCTCAAGGTCAGGAGTTTGAAACTAGCCTAAGCAAGAGTGAGACCCCATCTCTCCTAAAAAAATAGAAAGAAATTAATTGGCCAACTAAAAATATTTAGAAAAAATTAGCCGGAAATGGTGGCACATGCCTGTAGTCCCAGCTACTCGGGAGGCTGAGGCAGAAGGATCGCTTCAGCCCAGGAGTTTGAGGTTGCTGTGGGGTAGGCTGATGCCATGGCACTCTAGCCGGGGCAACAGAATGAGATTATGTTTCAAAAAAAAAAAAGGTTGTTGAATGAATAACAGGTATATACAATAGAATCTAGATGTATGATAATGGCAAAACTATGAAAAAAATAAAAACACTCAGACTACACAATTGGGTCAGATCAATCTTGATTGCTCAGTAAGTATTTAAAATTCACATCTAACTCACTTTATTTGTTATTAATGTTATATCTTCTAATAAAACTATCTTGTTATGTTGCATTCAATTCATACTGTTGAGTGGTCTCTTTAAAAATTAAGTGGCTTCCCAAACTAAAACCTCTTCATTATTTCCTAAATACCTACTAAGAGCAGAAAACTAAACTCAGTGCTGCTGGGAATACAGAGAGAGCCAAGGGAATCTGCCCTCACAGAAATTTCACAGATGCAGGGGAAAAAAGATCCCAGGCAGAAAAGTAGCTCAAAAGTTATACAGAATAGCACAAAGTAGAATGCTAATACAAGAACTTGGAAATTCTGCTGCAGCAGGCCACTTAATCCATTTCCCATCTTAGAAATTCCCTGCACTGTCTCTGACTTTCTTGGTGAGTGACAGAATAGTTTACCTTAACCTGTCTCTGCTCCAGGTGACAATTCTCTTTTTCTTCCATCTCTTGCTTGATGCCACAGGATCCCAGTCCATCAGAGCTCATCTTTCCAAGCCACTGGATGTTGGTTAAGCTGTTGTCAAGAGTGCAGCCTGCTGCCTCACTGCCTGCTAGAGGGGAAACAATGCAGTGCCCCACTTAGCTCTGCCGGATCACATCCAGTAGGCCCATCAGAATTGATGATTAGGCATTATCCCTCCAAGACCTTAGGGTCAGGGAACATATGCTAAATCTATTGTGGCTCTAAGTTACTCTGCTCCATTAAACATCTCAGGAGAAATTCAGGAGCACAGTTCAAATTACATTTCAATCTGAGACACACTGAGCCTTAAAGATCAATCAAGGCAACCTTACAAAAGAGCTACTCTCTGCACAAAAAGGTCACTTATCCTCATTTCAGTCTTCTCCTTTATTAAGATGGAGAAAGATTCCTACTTCTTCATATATAGGATCAGTGGAAAGGGTAAATAGAAATAATAACTCCTTGGGAGGCTGAGGCAGGAGGATTGCTTGAGCCCAGGAGTTTGAGGTTGCTGTGAGCTAGGCTGACGCCATGGCACTCACTCTAGCCTGGGCAACAAAGCGAGACTCTGTCTCAAAAAAAAAAAAAAAAAGAAAGAAATAATAACTCCTTTTCCAATATAAAGAAGACAATAGAAATGCTAAATTATAACTGTAACCTTTTCAACAATACCACAAAGTATCCAGGTCAAAGTTTCAGGGTGAAAAAAGACTTTCCCTTGCCTCAGGCTAGATGCCTGTCTGTTGCAAGCAACAGGACTAACTGCAGACCTTGCTACCTGAGAGGAAAGGCTGTGCTCCCAACCCCTTGTCTTGCAGACCACATACCACAGCTCTCCCATCTCTGCCCCAAAAGGGTTCCAGGTGGTCTAGGAAGATTCACATCCCTAGCTGCAGGTTTTGGTCCCAGCGCCTCAGTGATCACTTCTGTCTTCTTAGCATCATTGCAGGTTTGGGCTTGAGGCTGGAGTTCTGGAGGGTGAGTTGGGGCTCCCCCACAGCTGATGAGGATAAATTTGTTGGGCCCACTGCTGCCACTCTCTTTGCCTTTGGCAGTCAATGCTGTGATAATGCTCTGGATATTGGCATTGTTGGGGATGGCCACCACTTGGGTATTGGGCATGGTGGGATGGTTAATAATCTTGATCCCAGCTGGAAACTTGCAGGAGTTTGACTCCGCCACCTCCTTGGAGGCCTGTGCTTGACTAGGCTCTTGTCGGGCAGGGACCCTCTTAGGTTCTTCCTCTGATGTTTCACCTGAGGCATTTTGAACAGGAAGGGGCAGCCTCCGTCTTTTGAGAATCAGTGGCCGACGGGGGCTGGTTTTCATTATGAATCTATGTTTTCACTCTCCATTGAGAATCACAAGCATGGACCCTGAAAAGTGCAAGGAGGAGCAGATGTCAGATTTGTTAAACTGAAAGGTGTTCCTCTTTATATGGCTAGGTGCATGAGCCAAAGGCCCAGGTGAATGCTCCCTGAGCCTCTAAAAAGAACTCAGTCAATAAGATGAGCCCTATTGATAAAAAAAAAAAAAAAAAAAAAAAAAAGCTAAAATTACAGCAAACAGAAGCAATTCAAAAGGGGAAAGAGGAGCCCAGCACGGTGGCTCACACCTATAATCCTTGCACTCTGGGAGGCCCAAGCGGGAGGATTGCTTGAGGCCAGGAGTTCAAGATCCAGCCTAGGCATCTACAAAACATAAGAAAATATTAGCTGAGTGTGGGGGCATGCTCCTGTAGTCCCAGCTACTCAGGAGACTGAGGCAGGAGGATGATTTGAGCCTAGGAGTTGGAGGCTGCAGTGCACTATGATTGTGCCACTGCACTCTGGCCTGGGCAACAGAGCAAGACCCTGTCTCAAAAAAGTATATTTTCTTTCACAAGTTGCAATATATTTATATAATGCCATTTTAGTACTCGCATGTGGTTATACATAATTTACTTTCTAAGCATGCTTTGTTGATTTTAATAGATACATGGAACACTACTACTAAATATAATTGTATAATCCTATTTTGAGGTACTTTGAGATACAGAGGAATTGGCTATTTCTTTTTTAGGATATTTACTACCTCCCCTCAAATGACCGCACTTTTTTAACATTTGCCATCCACTTGAAGTTCACAGGCACTCCCCACCCTGCAGCCTCCTTTTTCTTTATATCTGTGTTTCTTCTACTTGCAAATCTCAGTTTTACTTTCACCTCTTATCTCTCCAGGCTTCCTTCCCTCCCCTCATCAATCAGTAGATAATATTCTTTTTCCATAGAATATCTAAGTCTTAATTTTCTCTTCTATTTCCTGACCAGCCTCTTATTACTGCCAACTCTTTCTGGCCCGGAAGACTTCCAGAGTGACTCTTCTGACCCCACCCCCATCCTAAACAGGAAAACCTCGCTATTCTCTGGAATCAGGAGAGAGGCCCTGCAAAAGAGTAGGATGGAGGCAGTGTTGCCTAGTGGTGAGAGCGCCTGGGAGTAGGGGAGTGTATGTGCGGGTTGGTCTTTGAATCAATGCAGAACAAGCTCAGTGTTCATCCCAGCCAAGTCCGCACTAAGAAAGCAGGCCACCCCAGCCCTCCCGAGCTTGTGGGCAGGGTGCAGAGGTCAAACTTCCAGGGAAGGAGCAAGGGTGCTTTGAGAAGGAAGTGAGAAGGCAAGACCAGGAGGTTGGATGCAGAGAAAATGTGCACCCTCTCGCTCCGACCGCCTTCCCGTGTGGCCCCAAATCTCCACTCGTGGCCAGGGCCCCACTGCTACATGTGGTGACCTCCGCGCCCGGAGGACTTGCGGAGCGGCGCCCGAGCCCCTGCCCCCTGCCCCTGGCCAGGCCGGGCCTCGGACTCCATTCCTGCTCCCCGCTCACCTCCAGACTGCAGCCGCCGCCGCCGCCGGGCTGTGGCTCGGAGGGCGGGCTCCGGGCTCCTCCAACCTGGGGCCAAGCCTGGGCCCCGGACAGGGACTCGCGCCGGGCCGGCCGGGTCCCCGGCCGTGCGGGAGGGGTGGGAACCCCGGGGGATCCCGGGAGGGGAGGGGGTCCCGGCCCGGGGCCGGGGGTGGGGTCCGGCACCGGAGCTTTCAGTTTGTTCCGCTGTTTGAAATTGGCGCCGGCGGAGCGTTGCGGTCACGTGACGGAGCGTCGCCAATCGGCGCCGGCCTTGTCTCCGCGTTCCGGGCTGGAACGCTCTGCGCCCTGACAGGAGCGGCGGCCGGGCCTTGCGGGGCGGGTAAGGCGGGCCGCAGGCAGGCTCGTGGGGGGAGAGGCGGCTGTGGGGGTCGGGGACGAGCCAGAGGGGCCCCCGCGGCCGGGCTGGGTGGGCGCAGGGACAGTCTGGGGACGCGCGGAAACGGCGCCGGCCGGCCGGCTCCCTCGGCCTGCTTTCCCTCCCGCCCGACCGGCGACACGCCCCTGCCTCCCTGGGTTTCTACCCCGTCACTGGTCTGTCTTAGTTGAAGTCTTTCCTGCGGGAGGTTGTTCCCCAGTTAACGATTGTCTCCCGACTAGACCGAGTTCCTTGAGGGCCGCGGTGATCTTGTTCCAAGTTTATTCCATCTTAAAAAAAATACACACAGTCTTCAAGTACTGACCTGTCTTTTGCTCCCCTCCCAAAGCCATGCCTTTAGCTATAATAAAGTGCTTTATTTATTTACTTGTTCAGTAGATCTTGTTGAGCTACTATGTGCCAGGCACTGCTAGGCCCTGAAGATACAATGGCAGACAGGATTTTCCTTCCCCTGAGCTTACAGTCTAATGGAGGGAGAGAAGAACATTTTCAAAGAATCAAATAAGCAAATGTAGAAATATAACTGTGACCTGACAAATTAGAGGTCACATTAAGGAGTTATTAGGTAGGACAGGAAAGGCATTTCTTTTCTTTTTCTTTTTTTCTTTTTAGAAAGAACACTTAGAAAGAACACTCTGGGAGGCCGAGGCAGGTGGATTGCTCGAGGTCAGGAGTTCAAAACCAGCCTGAGCAAGAGCGAGACCCGTCTCTACTATAAATAGAAAGAAATTAATTGGCCAAATAATATATATAGAAAAAATTAGCCGGGCATGGTGGCGCATGCCTGTAGTCCCAGCTACTCGGGAGGCTGAGGCAGCAGGATTGCTTGAGCCCAGGAGTCTGAGGTTGCTGTGAGCTAGGCTGACGCCACGGCACTCACTCTAGCCTGGGCAATAAAGTGAGACCCTGTCTCAAAAAAAGAAATAACAGGGGCCATGCTAATCTCTGTATCGTTCCAATTTTAGTATATGTGCTGCGGAAGCGAGCACAGGAAAGGCTTTTCTGATGAGCTGAAGCTTTGGTGTGATATCTGATGCCTTTTACAAAAAAGGGAGGGAAACACTCTTAAGCAGATGGAATCATGTCTGCAAAGGCTGTGTAGCAGAAGAAAGCATGGTGACACAAAGCTGGGCTAAGAGACCTGAATGGAGTGTGGTATAGTTGAAGCGGGAGCCAGAGGAAGTCCGGCCTTAGCCATACTGAAGAGTTTTGTCCTTATTCAAAAATTAAAGGAAGCCAATCAAAACTTTAAGTGGAAGTGAGTCCTGGTCAGATTTGTATTTTTTATTTTTTTGAGACAGTCTCACTTTGTTGCCCAGGCTAGAGTGAGTGCCGTGCGTCAGCCTAGTTCACAGCACCCTCAAACTCCTGGGCTCAAGCCATCCTTCTGCCTCAGCCTCCCGATTAGCTGGGACTACAGGCATGTGCCACTATGCCCGGCTAATGTTTTCTGTATATTTTTAGCTGTCCAGTTAACTTCTTTCTATTTTTGTTAGAGAAGGGGTCTCACTCTTGCTCAGGCTGGTCTTGAACCCCAGAGCTCAAACCATCCATCTATCCGCCTCAGCCTTCCAGAGTGCTAGGATTATAGGCCAGAGCCACCGTGCCTGGCCCAGATTTGTATTTTAAAAGGTCCCTCAGCAGGGGGTGCCAGAGTGGATTAGGGTTGACCATTTAGGCTGTTGCAATACTCTAGGCAAGAATTGCTAGGACTTGAAGAAGGTTGGTGGGGAGAGAGTGGAGGAAGAGTGAGGAGGGCTTTATTGAAGACATGTTTAAGAGGTAAAACTGACAGGGCTTGATATTGGGTTGGATGGCTGAGGGAAATGTCAAGGTTTTTGGTGCATAACTGAAGGAATGATGCCATTTCTTTCCAGGGCCCTGGAAGAGAATCACTTTGGCTGCAGGTAGGGGGTAGGGATCCTGAGGGAATGATGGATCATGAGTTCAGTTTTGAACATGTTGAATTTGAGACATGTAGTTGCTATCAAGTAAGCAGTGGGATATATGGATCTTGAGCTTAGAGAATTCTAAGATGAATATCTAAATAGTGAAGTCCTGTACTTGAAATGCCAACAGATGAGATTGCCTAAGAAAAGTGTATAGAGTGAGAATGACTCCAAAGCACAGCCAGAAGGGAAGGCCTTAGATAGCAGAATGGACTGACCTCTAATAAGAGCAGAAAGAAAGAGGATGTATGCAGATATATATAGGTTTGTATGTTTGATCTCTGGAAAATAAGACTATTTCCTTTGATGTCTTCTGTCCTTTGTATTGTTTGTCAAGTAGGAAGTAAGGCCATTTGTTGAGTAAAAAGGGGTTTCTGAAGTTTTAAGAAAGTGGAATAGTTTTAAGATAGCCGTTGTGGAAAATGAATTGATCAAGGAAACAGTAGGATTACTGAGCATTACAGTGCCCATTTGAGGCTGGTGACTTTCAGTAAGTCATGAATTTCAACACTTCTCACTATAGCCATTGCTACCACAGTCATCTCTCCATTAGACTCTTTCAGTAGCCTTCTAACTGGGTACCCTGCTTCCTTTATCCACCCCCCATCTCCTCAACCAGCTTTTCTCACACAGTGTCCACCTAGAGTTTCTTTTAAAAGTATAAATCAGATTGTGTTCCTTCCCTGTCCAGAACTTTTCAGTGGCTTCCTATCACTCTAAGAATAATTAAATCTATAGTCCTTAACCATGTGTCATTTGAACTGCTTCCACAATGTCCTTACTGTTTCTTGAACAGGTCAGACATATTCCCACCTTGGAGACTTTGCACTTACTATTCTCTCAGCCTGGAATATTCCTCCCTCCTGTAATCCCATTGCTTGTTTATTCTCCTTTCTTCATTCAGGTCTTTGCTCAAATACCAATTCTTCAGGTCGGTATTTCCTGACAACCCTGTCTAAAATAGCACTCAGTCAGCTCAACCCCTTGTCCTGTTTAATTTTTCTCCATACTTTTATTATTTCCCAACTAGTGTGTAAACACCATGAAGGCAGTGATTTGATTTGATTTTGTTCTCTGGTATATATTTTCAGTACCGGGAATGGTGCATAACACATAGTAGGCACTCAGTAAGTATCTCTTGAGTGAATGAATGAATGAATGAATGAATGAAAAAATGGATGTATTTATTACCTTGGTTCTCCCTAAAATGTTAGATCCTTGAGGGTATAGACTTTGTCCTTTTTCTTCTTTCTTTCCTTCTTCTTTCTTCTTCCTCTTCCTCCTTCCTTTTTCCTTCTTCTTTCTTCTCTCTCTTTTTTTTTTTTTTTTTGAGACTGAGTCTCACTTTGTTGCCCAGGCTAGAGTGAGTGCCATGGTGTCAGCCTAGCTCACAGCAACCTCAAACTCCTGGGCTCAAGTAATCCTTCTGCCTCAGCCTCCCAAGTAGCTGGGACTACAGGCATGTGCCATCATGCCCTGCTAATTTTCTCTATATATATTATTTGGCCAATTAATTTGTTTCTATTTATAGTAGAGACGGGGGTCTCACTCTTGCTCAGGCTGGTTTCGAACTCCTGAGCTCAAATGATCCGCCCGCCTCGGCCTCCCAGAGAGCTAGGATTACAGGCGTGAGCCACCGCGCCCGGCCTCTTCTCTCTTCTTGAGACAGGATCTCAAGCTAGAGTGCTGTGGCATCATCACAGCTCACTGCACCCTCAAACTCCTGGACTCAAGTGATCGTCCTGCCTTGGCCTCCCAAGTAGCTAGGACTACAGGCAGTGCTACCATGCCTGGCTAGTTTTTCTATTTTTTGTAGGGATAGTCTCTCTTGTTTAGGCTGGTCTTGAACTCCTGGCCTCAAGCGATCTTCCTACCTCAGACTCCCAGAGTGCTAGGATTATAGGCGTGAGCCGCTGCACCCGACCTTTTTTTTTCCTTTACCTGTATCACAACTGCCTAGTCATATAAGTCAGTATATTATTTTTTGTGGATGTTGACTGAATGACTGAATCATTAATGTATTGTGGAACCAATTTGTACTGTTATGTGACTTTCCAGCATGCTCAGCTGCACCTCCCATTTACCCTTCTACCTATTGCATCAGCCCTGTGTCCCATCATTCCATCAAAGAAGCCCTTATTAGAGCTAATCTTGTTACTAGATCCAATGGACACTTTTTCAGACTTTTGTTACGTTCTGGGTCCTGTTAACCTGCCTCTGTCTTATCCTCCTATCTCCACTGACACAGCTCAGATTTGGGACCCCATTATTTCTCACTCAGATGACATAATTGATCTCTAAACTGGTCCCCCTACTTCCAGGGTACTTGTTCTCTCTTTTGTACTACTGCCAGGATTCTCTGTCTAAAAGACACAAACAAATAAAACAAATATGGCATTTATGAAACAACTGAAAATGTAAACATTGCCTGGGTATTTGATAATATCAAGGAATTTATATATATGTGTGTGTGTGTGTGTGTACGTATGTTTAATTTATTTAGTTGTGTTAATGGGAATGATAAAATGAGAATATATTTCCTTCGAAATCCAGGGGTAGGGGAAGTAGATAGGTGTATAGATGGGTCAGGATTGGCCATGGGTCAATTGTTGTTGGAGCTGGATGATGAGGACATGGAGGCCTATTATGTTATTCAGTCTATTTTTGTGTATGTATGTTCAAAATTATCAAGGGTGAAAAATTAAGGAAAAAACGCCAAGTGTGATCACATCCTTCTGCTTGAAAATCTTCAAAGCTAAAGTCCAAACTAACATGGCCTCACCTGGTTTTTTTGACCTGACTCTAACACCATGTTCAGCCTCAGTGCTTGCCATTCATCTTTTCATACTCTGTATCCAGCTACAGTGAGTTTGTAATTCCCAGAATTCACAGTACTCCTTCATGTCTCCATGCCTTTTTATGTGCTGTTCCCCAGGCTGGAGTGTATTTTTGTCCTAGCCCTTCCAAACCTAAGTCAGGTATCTCCCTTTCCAGAAAGCATCCCTGAAGAGAATGGAAGTATATTGTATTCTCATATTGTATTGTAATTATCTGTCTCCCTCTGCGAGACTCTCAGCTCCTTGAAGACAGATTCTGCTGTGTCACTACACATGCTTGACACTTAATAAATGAGTGTTGAATAAATGGTTATTCATCTTTAAATTCCCAGCACCCAGCATGACACTTAACACATACTAGTAAATGTTAATTGAATGAATGTTGTTAAATATGAATACTGTGTAGGTATAGAAAGCTGTGCTCGCCCGGGCATGGTGGCTCACGCCTGTAATCCTAGCATTCTGAGAGGCCGAGGCAGGTGGATCGTTTGAACTCTGGAATTTGAGACCAGCCTGAGCAAGAGCAAGACCCCATCTCTACTAAAAATAGAAAGAAATTAATTGACCAACTAAAAATATATATACAAAAAAATTAGCTGGGCATGGTGGCGCATGCCTGTAGTCCCAGCTACTCAGGAAGCTGAGGCAGGAGGATTGCTTGAGACCAGGAGTTTGAGGTTGCTGTGAGCTAGGCTGATGCCATGGCACTCACTCTAGCCTGGGCAGCAAAATGAGACTCTGTCTCAAAAAAAAAGAAAGAAAGAAAGAAAGAAAGCTGTGCTCCCCAGAACCTTGAGGTAAAAGTGGTAGTTTATGGTAGAATTGGCTGGCAAATGATCAGGAAGAGCTGAGGAATCATCTGAATTATTTTCTCCCAGCTTTTGTTTTTTCTTTGCAGGAATAGGTTAAAATTGGAACGTATTTCACAACCTGAAGACAAACAGCATCATGTGGTTACTAACTGCTCTTCATTCACCTATTGATGCCTCCCAGAAAAAAACGGCCCCCACGTTCCCAGAAAGCCCAGCTGCTATTCCACCATCAACCACTGGAGGGCCCCAAACACCGCTATGGATCACCACAGCTTCCCATCACTCACACTCGACAGGTGCCTAGCAAGCCCATTGACCACAGCACCATCACTACTTGGGTAGGCCCATGGGATTCTTACTTTGATTTTTACTCTGGTAGACTTTCCTGCATGCTGACTCTTCTGTCCCTTGAACCAGGGCCTCCAAAGACTAAGAAGATTTGTGGGGCAGGGGCAAGGAGGTAATGTACTCTTTGTCTGTGGTTAGCCCTCTGGTGTATCTATCTTCTTTTCTCAATTCAGACTGAGGAACAGCTTAGATGGGATTGGAGTCCTGTCTCTCCTTCCCACCTCCATCCCTCTGAAAAAGTTCAGTGTAAAAGTTTTTCACTCAGTAACTGGGTAAGAAAACAAGACGTGTGAGAACAAGTAAAAAATGTTTGTTCCTTAAATTTCATGTGAAAGTGGAATATTTAGGCAGGTACTCTATTTACTGTTCAATGGATTGAACCTTGAAAAAAAATCTACAACTATGGCATATGTTATATTTTCAGTTTTTTGTGTTTTTTTTTGGTTATTAAAAGTTTGCTTTATTTTACTGTTGAATCAGGCACAGTTAGATTTTTTTGTGCCTTCCAAGTATCAGCATAGTTAACATTGCCTTATCTAGAATCAAACAATAAACTAGGTTCCAGTGGTTATGTTCATATCTAGAGTGTTCAGGACATCAGGAACTCTTTCAGTTGTTTGCTTTTGCTTTTAGTTCTTGGTTATATCTCCAAATTCGAAAAAGCTGAGGGGGCTCCTGCTGCCCCCACAAAGAAATTAACAGCAAACAGACTCCAATTTTTTGGAATAATTACAAGTGAATATCTTAACCAAATAAACCCTGTAGCCATTAAAACAGCAGATTGAGCTGTGCAGGTCTGGCCATGTCAGCCAATCCAGCACACACCAACCCCCATTTCATAATTGGAGCCCAGAAAAAAACTGTTCTGGGGCCTGCTGGGTGGTTGTACAACGGCCTCAATTTTTCAGGCAGCATTAGCTCCACTTTGTCGGGGAGCCGGTGGTAGGTGGCCCGCAGGCCTCAGGTGCTGACAGCAAACATCGCTGCCGCCGAGTGATCATGGGCAGATGGGTGGGAGCATGGCTGTGTCCTTGTCCCTGGCTGACAACGAAGGGCAGCTAGTCACTTTCCCCTGCCACAAAGCCTGGTGTCCCCCTCTCCCTTAGGGTGCCCTTCCCACGTTTCTGACTGTCCCCCAGTGAACCACCACACAGTTTAAAAGCCCTGGGAAGAGAATATAACTACTATATGGTAGGGAAATAGTGTAGCAAAAGGGCCATACAAAAGCATTAGCTCTGCATAAATCTATTTAATAAATATAACTTGTTCAGGACTTCTTAGAAGAACCACAATACTTGCTTCAGGATTGTGGAAGAAACTTAAACATTAGAATCCTGTGGGTGAGAACAGGAATGAACATTTATTGAATACTCATTACGTGCCAGGTCCTCTACTAGTTGCTTTTTGTACATGATCTCACCCCTATTGTTAGAGTCAGCCATTCATTATTTCCTGAAGGCCTTCTTTGTCCCAGGCATCTGCTAGGTACTGGGGATCAATGGTGAATAAGACTGCTGGTCCCTGCCCTCCTTAAGTTTAAAGATAGTTAAATAAGTTGCAGCCATATGGTGTGATACATTGAAAGAGGCACTGTCCCCTTTCTTACAGATCAGGAAACAGAAGACCAGAGAGATGGAATAATTTGCTCAAAGCTTTCTATTACTATGCCATTAGATAGCTATTTTATTGTGTGTGTCCATTACTATAGTGGGGCCCCATTTAGGATTCTGGCCGTAGTTTTCTCTGTTTGGTTAGTACTTGGTAGTTGGGTTGCCTCACATTTTTTTTTTTTTTCTTTTTTTCAACGCTTAGATATCACCTGAGTTTGATACAACAGCAGAAACCCAGTTCCCAGACTACCGGAAACGTCATTACCGAGACCAGCCAAGACATTCAAGTCGAAAATCTACCACCTCCAAGTTTCCACATCTAACTTTTGAGAGTCCACAATCTTCTTCCATTTCAGAGACACTGGAGATCCCCTTAATCAAGGAGTACCCCAATCAATCAGAAAAGGACAATTCCAGAGGACCCTTAGTTCCAATGCTCAGTCCCCAAAGTTGTGGGGACCTGTCAGTACATACACTTCAGAGTTTACCTTATGTGTTCATTCCTCCTGATATCCAGACCCCAGAGTCCTCTTCTGTGAAGGAAGAACCTGTTCCCCCCGATCAGAAGGAAAATAGCCTTCCAAGCTGCTCCCTTCACACTACTACTGCTAGCAGCCCAGAGCCGGGGCCCATTCTGGTTAAAGACACCCCTGAGAATAAGTATGGAATAAAAGTCACGTGGAGGAGACGACAGCACCTGCTTGCTTACCTCCGGAAGCGAGGGAAGCTGAGCAGAAGCCAGTTCCTTGTGAAAAACTGACTACCTCTTTCATCAATAGTCTCCAGAAATTGCTGATTTTCATAGAGTTGCTAAAGTCACTTTTCTGGCTCTCAAGAGTATATCAATAAAATAAAATGGAAACAATACCAATAGAAAAAACTATTTTAACTAGAGCCCTGGAGTCATAAGGGAATTTAATTCCCAGATTTGCTTTTTAAGATACCCTGTGCTGTGAACTGTTCACTTCATATTTTTCTCGTGTTAACTGTTTAAAATGTATGTAAATAAATGGTTGCAGAAAGTTTTTAGAGAACTCTGCTTCTGTCAATGCAGCAATATTGCCCCATCCACAAAAGGTCTTTCTTAGCTGTTAACTTAAACCACTACTCATTAATCCTTTAATCATCTCACTCAAACTAATTCTTTCCACATTATATATATATATATATATATATATACACATACACACACACACACATATTTTTTATTTTTTTCCTATTTTTAGTAGAGCTGGGGCCTCACTTTTATTCAGGCTAGTCTTGAACTCCTGACCTCAAGCTCTCCTCCCACCTTAGCCTCCCAGAGTGGAAGGATTACAGGCATGAGTCACTGTGCCTGGCCCACATATTTTTTTTTTTTTTCAATTGAGACAGGGTCTATTTCTGTTGCCTGAGCTTAAAGTGTGGTGGTATCATCATAGGTCACTGCAACCTCAAACTCAAGTGATCCTACCACCTCAGCATCCCGAGAAACTGGGACTATAGAGGCACATGCCAACATGCCCAGCTAACTTTTTTTGGTTTTTTTGTAGAGATAGTCTCACCGTTTCCCACGCTGGTCTCCAACTCCTTGCCTCAAGTGATCCTCCCACCTTAGCCTCCCAAAGTGCTAGGATTACGGGTGTGCCGGCCTCATTCCATAATTCCATCAGGCTCAATGGCAGCCTCTTCTGTGACTTGACGGGTGGAAAAAAAATCAAAGCAAACCATGACTTTTTCTGGTTGACTGCCACCTCTGCAACCTTGGCTCACCTGCTGAAAAGGAAAGATGAAGAAAGGGCAGCAAGCCCTGCTTTAGGGACTACATGGGATCAGGGGAGATAAAGGGGACATAGATGAGTCTCTTAGGTTTGCTTGTGTTTTGTTTCCAATCAAATAAATTTGTAAATATTAGTAGGATAGGAACAGTTTCTTATAGTAACTGTTTAAATTGCACGTAAATAAATGTGGAAAGTTTTCAAAGAATACCACTTCTTATTGTAATTAATGCAGAAGGACTGCCAAGTCAACAAACTGTCTCAATTGTACTTTTGCCGATACAAATAGCATCTTATTCATCCCCATTCATTTAGCATTTAAAAACCGACTGAGTCAGGTCCAGCCCAAGCTAGATCAAGCAGGGATCACTGTGATAGATGGGAATTCAAACACAGAATGAACCATGCTCAGGGTCACACAGTGAGTGGAAGTTGACCCAGTGAAGGCAATGCCCTGGTCGCCTAGCTTGTGCCAACTTCTATGCCTCCTAAAAAATTAACTTCTGGGTTCAAAACCAATGTAGAAACAAACTTTGACCTTGAAATGCTATAAAGTCAATATGCAGTAACTCCTGTTAGGTTGTTCTGTAGGGACTACAGTGATACGTGTATAGAAAGGAACTGGCCAAACAGGCATTCATAGACTCATGTTAGTAAAAAAAAAAAAAGAAAGAAAGAAAAGAAAAGAAAGGAACTGGCAGTTGGGGACAGGATTTATTGGAAAGAGTACAGATTTAGATAGTAGATCTCATTATGGGCCATGGATGTTTGAAGTTGGTCCACAGGAATCCGAGAGAAGGATGGATGGTGTCTCTGAATGCCCTGGTGTGCTCTAGGAGCGGGTCTAGGAATAACGTAACAGATTGGGCCGGAGTAGGACAGGCTGCATCAGTTCTGCGCAGCTCCAGGGCGAGGCCAGGCCGTACAAGATGCGTTTCCCTGGGAGTGGCTGCTGGACAGGGTACCACTGTGGTTCCAGCAAGGCCCCGGGTAACAGGGAAGGGGAGAGTGAAGGAGGCAGAGGTGTGTAAACGCTTACACGACAGACCTCAGGAAGCGCTCTGGGTGGTCTCCGAGCAAATGGCGGGGGTGCGAGGACCCGCCCGGTGTGTGGCAGTGGTGGGGGATGGGCGGCTCCGACGGACGCGCCAGCAGGCCACGGGAACAGGCGCAGCGGAAGCACACACATCCTGCCGTTCTCAGCCCCTGCTCGGCGCCAAGATCCAGGAGACCCAACCCAGGCGCCGCGCGTCTTCCCCGCCCGGCGCAGGCGCCTTTAACTCCGGCCTCCTCCCGCCCCTTAGAAACCCTCCCGCATCTCGGAGTGGGGGCAATAGCCAATGAGGCAGGAGCGGCGGGCTCACGGGCCAATAGGCGGCGGCGACAGTGCGGGGTGTGGTTGCCAGGGGGCGGGGCCCGGCGGCCGGCCAGACTTGCCACCTAGCGGCGGCGTCTGGGGGTCTGGACGTGGTCGCCGGTGACCGCGCAGCGGCATGGAGGCCTCGCGCTACCGACTCGGACCCCGCGGGGACAGGTCAGCGGGGGCTGGTGGCTGGCCTCCGCTTGAGGGAGACCGAGGGACGAAGCGAGAAGGCGGAGGTCTCGGCCGCGAGCGGAGGGCGGGGGGTGCTGGTGCCGCGGCGGGAGGCGACGTCCTCGCCCCGCGCCCGGTGGAGGGACCCCCGTCTTTGAAGGGGAGCGGTGGCAGCGGCGGGCTGCAGACTGCGCCGTGGGCAGAGACTCTTCGCTCGGGCCCCTGCTTGGGAACCCTGGCCCTCAGTGGGAACGCATTGTCCCGGCCCCGCGCGCGCCGCCCAGTAGGGCCACCACTGAGACTGGACGGAGTCTTTCCCGGAGGTTGAAGCCGAAGGCTGTGGGCGATATTTAGTAATTTGCTCTGATGCCGTTGCTTTTGGCAGGCAGTGCTGCCAAGACGGAACAGTCTGAGGGCCGGAAATGCAAAACGATTCTTCTTTTTCTTCTCTCTGCTTTCCGAGAGTTGATAGTTATCCCTTTTTCAGGATGGTCTGTTTGCTACTGTGTCATATCCCTGTTCGTGGTCCTCTTTCTCTGCCGTGCCCCCCTTTTCTGCCTCCACCAGCGGTAGAGCCTGGGAAAGAAAACGATCTGAAATCTCAGCCTGTCAAGTTCTTGTTAGCTAGGTTAATGAAAAGTTAATGGGGAGCTCTGTGAAATCATTGGCTTAAAACTTTGGCATTGTCTGAGGATTTAAATCATGCACGCTAATTGTATTCCTCGATTTTTATTCCATTACCACACCTCAGCAAAAAAGATTTGGCGTGTGAGGATTTAGTCTGTTATTTAGACATTTAAGCAATTCTAAACCAGTTTTAAAGAATTGTAAGGAAGGAGGCGTTGGGGTAGAGAATATCCATTTTCCTCTTTCATTAAGTTCTGTTTACATGATAGCTATATTCTGAAATTTGTTCACTGCGTTTTTTTTCAAGTCGAGGAAAAAGTCTACATGTACAAGTATAAATATGGAAGTGCTAGAGGAGGTAAAGTCGTTACTCAGCATCTCTGGTTGAATTCATATGGTATTTGTTCAGTTGTGGGTACTCAATAAGTTTTAATTGAATGAACTTAAAGCAGTAAATTTTATGGGTACCAGTTTTGGGGTTTTTTTTTTGTGGTTTTTTGTTTGGTAGGGTTTTTTTGTTTGTTTGTTTGTTTGTTTGTTTTTAGGCAGAGTCTTGCTCTGTCGCCCAGGCTAGAGTGCAGTGGAGTCAGCCTAGCTCACAGCAACCTCAAACTCCTGGGCTCATGCTATCTTCCTTCCTCAGCCTCCCAAGTAGCTGGGACTACAGGCACCCGTCAAGGCACCTGGCTAATTTTTCTATTTTTAGTAGAGACGGTCTGGTTTTTGTTCAGGCTTGTCTCAGACTCCTGATCTCAAGTGATCCTCCTGCTTCAGCCTCCCAGAATGCTAGGATTACAGGTGTGAGCCACGGCACTCAGCCTGACTCATGATTTTTGAGGGGAAAAAATGGAATTGACTCTGAAGTTAGGATTCAGGAGGCAAAATGGGTTATGGTTTATTAGACCTGAAGTTTAAAGGTATAATTTTAAAGTTTTCCCCCTTTTTACTTCCTAAAGAAACCTGTTCTTCAATTTTTAAAATTAACTTCAGAGGGGAACTTGTGAATCACCAAATGTTTCTCCTCCTTTAGGTAATGTTAGAGCTTCTATTACTGTTTAACTTATTTGTTGCTAAGAGGAAGTGAATGTCTCTTGCTTTTTTGACTTCAGGTTGTGTTTAATGTTTTCAATGAAATACATTGATAGAATTTTCCATATTAGTTCCTTTCAGTGTGAGGATAACATCCAACTTTAGCTTTCCTGTGATTTTTTTTCTTTGAATTATGTGACTATTTTACCATGAGACAGATTTATATTCAACATAGTAGAAATATTTCAACAAATAATCTTCACATATTTTCCCTACATCTGAAGTATTTAGTGAAAATTGGAGGTGAGTTTTGAAACAACACTCAGGACCTTTGTCAAGGCTATGCATTTTATGTTATAGATTCCCTGGAGATGATAGGGGTTGGCTCCTGCTGTAACTTCAGCTCTCTCTGTCTGGGTATTTGCTAGTGAGAGAATTGAAGGTATGATTCCCACTGTGGTATGACCTTGTGACCCAGAGTCATATAAGAAAGTCCTGGTCTATGGTTTATCCATATGTCATGATTTCTCTTTAAAATATGAATGGTAGTTGTGGCTGGAAGTTATGTCCTGGCCAGTCTTGTTATTTTCTCATGTTCTCGTTTTGAAATGTTTCACCAGATCACCTAATTGTTGGCAAACAGACTTAGTGCTTCAAAATACTTCCAATTAACTAATACATGACTACAGTATGTTTGGTAAATATCAAAGCTATAGTAAAGGCCTAATAATGTCTAACATGCATGCATTTCTTAAAATGTGAAGGATACAAACAGACCTAGAAAGGAAAGAATAAATAGTCCCTGTAAAAATTTCTTTTTTCCAAGGTCCTTCCATTTCATGCAGGCAGATTTAGAAATTTTTTGGATAGTTTTAATTTCTGGCTTCTCTTACTCTTTCCAGTGGAAACTCTGGAGTTTTCCTTTTATTTGTGCCCATTGAAAGAAAAAGTTAATGTTTCCTCTTACCAAGAGGAAAAGAATGCTTGAATTACTCAGAGGAGTCGAAGCTGCCTTGCTTGTCAGTATTCGAAGGTTTTAGGAATAGAGGTGGTCATAATCACTCTTAGTTCTCCTGTTGGAGCACAGCTCTATAGTGGAATTAAGTCTTTGTTCAAACTAGAATTTCCTATAGGCTGCTCTTGCTTTATTTCCTCTGAGTCAGTTCACAAGGAATAAAGTCTTTGTACTACTAAATCTCTTTTGTCTCATCGGACATTCATACTACTAGTAATAATGAATGCTTCCAAATTGTTCTGGCCTGGTTAAAGTTTGACTCCACTTATATCTGAGAGAAGGCACACTCTGCATTTTACTCCATGTGCTGTCTGTAGTAACTCACTTGGTAGGAGTCTTGGTAAAGAAGATTGTCACATCTCTCCCTTTGCCTTAGAATTTCCAGGAAAACATTAATGATTAGTATGAATCACCAGGACCTCTGGAAGATCACAATTCTGAGAAGGGTTATAGTAATACCTTTCTTAGTTGTGAGATGGCACTCTCTGTCTCACCGCTTAGCATTATGGTTAGGGGGAAACACTGGAAGCTTTCGCTGAATTCCTGAGTTGTAGTCTCAGCTCTTCCACCATTTGGCAGTATGATCCTAAGCAGGTTATCTACTTCTTTGGCCTCAATTTTCTCCTCTGGGAATGAGGACTTCTTTGGATTTCCTCAATGATTTATAAGGAATTAATAAAATAATAAATACATATATATTTAAAATGCATGTGGCTCCAATTTCAAAAGGTACAAAATGAAATTTCAGTGTAAAGTATATCTTTATCATTGTTTCCATATCACCTAGTTAATTCATTAGTAGGTTTCTTAGGGGGCCTTCCAAAGATAATCTGTGTGAATTTTTTAATACCCTTTTCTCACTTAAAATTTGATGATTTTAATTTTTTGGGTAGAATATGATCATCTGTCGAAACCCTGATATCTACTTTCATTGTGGGTAAGATGTATTTTTAGAATATGAACTATAGTTGCAAATTTTGAGTTTTTTTCTTGTGATATATAGAAAATAAGACTGTAACAAGAAAAAATTATTTTTCAGACAGGCTGCTGGAAAAACAAATCATTGCTATTTAGTTTTCAGGAAGAACTTCAGTACATCTGTAGTTTCCTTTTGATTTTATGTTTTAGAATGAAATAATAATAGGGGGTTGATTTTTTTTTCCCCTATTGAAACATAGTATAATTTTGTTACAGAGGTCTGATGTGTCCAGTAACTAGGGGAAAAAGTAAGGAGGAGGGTTTTGACAGTGAAGTTTTTTTTTCTTCTTCTTCTTGTTCCTCCTCCTTCCCTCAAACGGCTATGACAGTAAAGTTGGTAAGCTGTGTTTTTAAAAAGGGAAGATTTGTCAAGATAAAATGATCAACAATAATGGTTTACATTTGTGTGTCTTTTGAAGACTTCAAAATGCTTTCATATATTTTATCTCTTTGGAGCTTCATACCTCTGAAGAAAGCAAAGTGCAAATGTCATTATCTTTGTTTATAGATGGGGAAATTAAGGCTCAGAAAGGTTGTGCACAATGAGTAAAAGATGCAGTTGGAAGTAAAATCCAGGCTTTTGACTCTTTTTCTTACATATTATCAAAATATCTAGTCCAGATATTCTGTATGTCATTTGTGTATATAATTAATAACAACTGATCCTAATTACATTCTAATTATTTTTAGAGCAAGCAGTTGAAGAAATTAGATATTTTAGCAGTGAATAAATAAGTATTAATTTTATCCAAAGGAAAAGGAGTGAGAATATATGGTATTATTAGGCAAAAGAATGTACTGTTATCTTTATGCAAGAAAGGAAAGGAAAACAAATAACATTCATGAAGAGAGAAAATGTAACCCCTGAGGAAGGGAGAATAGGGCAAAAGGTAGGATGAACAGAAGTTGGAAGTAAATTAAAAAACTATGAGGGGCTGGGCCCTGTGGCTCATGTTTGTAATCCCAACACTCTGGGAGGCTGAAGTGGGAGGATTGCTTGAGCTCAGAAGTTCAAGACCAGCCTGAGCAAGAGTGAGACCCCGTCTCTACTAAAAATAGAAAAAATTAGCTGGGACAGAGTCTCACTTTGTTGCCCAGGCTAGAGTGAGTGCCGTGGCGTCAGCCTAGCTCACAGCAACCTCAAACTCCTGGGCTCAAGCCATCCTCCTGCCTCAGCCTCCCAAGTAGCTGGGACTACAGGCATGTGCCACCATGCCCAGCTGATTTTTTCTAGATATAAATTAGTTGTCCAATTAATTTCTTTCTCTTTATAGTAGAGACGGGGTCTCGCTTTTGCTCAGGCTGGTTTCAAACTCCTGACCTTGAGCAATTCGCCTGCCTCGGCTCCCAGATTGCTAGGATTACAGGCGTGAGCCACCGTGCCTGGTCCATATCATATATTTAAAATAACTTTTCTGTTTGGTTCACTCAAAGGAATGCTTTTTTCTTTTGCTATGTGAGACGTGCAAAATCAAGAGGGATTCACTCTAAAGTAGTTTTCCCTGCTGCATTCCTTCTGGCTGTGTGAATGCTCAAGTCACTTGCCAGCTTTTCCTTCTCAGCACCTCCCTCTCCCCACACAACTCTCCCTGCTGTCTGCATCTCTGCTAACTGGGCCTCATAGGAAATGGATGTTAGTTCCCTAGCTTAATTAAGTTGGCTGCAGACTGTGGCAGTCTTTCAAGTAGAAGACAGCTGAGCCTAGAATATTAACATTTCTCCTAGGATGAGGATAGATTTCAGAGGAGTCTTTTCTGGCAATTCTAATTTTACTCTTTTGTTCCTTTTCCCAGAAACAGTGTTTTGTTCTAGCCAGATGTATTCTTGGTGTCTCAGTATGTGTAAAAATATGACCTTCCAATATTGACATTTAGGATTTGGACAAGATGAACCTATTTGTCAATTGACTTAGAAAACATACTTTATTAATATCATACATTTTTTTTAGAGTTTCACTTGGTTGCCCAGGCTGCAGTAGTGTTGTGATCATAGGAATTCCTGTGCTCAAGCAATCCAATCCTCCCATCTTAGCCTCTCAAGTAGCTACGAGGAAAAAAAAATGCATTGTTAATAGCTATTGCCACATCATCTGAAAGTGTTACCGGTTTGAACATGATGAACTCTGATGACTCTTTTTCACTATATGTAATCATGCTCTCTGCTTAATGATAGCATGGGTTCTGAGAAATTCATTGTTAGATAATTTTGTCATTGTACTAGCATCACAGAGTGTACTTACACAAATTTAGATAGTATAACCTGTAGGCCAGCGAGGTGGCTCACGCCTGTCATCCTAGCACTCTGGTAGCCCGAGGCGGGCAGTTTGCTCAAGGTCAGGAGTTTGAAACCAGCCTGAACAAGAGTGAGACCCCGTCTCTACTAAAAATAGAAAGAAAATTGATTGGCCAACTAAAATACATAGAAAAAATTAGTGGTGCATAGTGGTGCATGCCTGTAGTTCCAGCTACTTGGGAGGCTGAGGCAGGAGGATTGCTTGAGCACAGGAGTTTGAGGTTACTGTGAGCTAGGCTGACACCACAGCACTCTAGCTCTGGGGAACAGAGTGAGACTCTGTCTCAAAAAAAAAAAAAAAAAAAAACAACAACCTGTGCAACTAGGCTATATGGTATAGCTTATTGCTCCTAGCCTACAAATCTGTGTAGAATGTTACTGTACTGGACACTGTAGACAACTGTAACACAATGGTAAGTATTTGTGTATCTAAACATAGAAAAGGTACAGTAAAAATACTGCATTATCATTTTATGGGACCACCATTGTATACGGGGTCCATCATTGACCGAAATGTTGTTGTGCTGTGCATGACTCCTTCCAAGGGCTTCTTCAAAATCCATTTACTGGCTTGGAAGTTCTAGCTAAAAATAGCAAATGGGCTGACACTTTTAATGAAACTTTTTTTTTTTTTTTTTGAGATGGAGTCTTACTCTGTTGCTCTAGGTAGAGTGCAGTCATCATAGCTCACTGCAGCCTCAAACTCCTGAGCTCAAGTGGTCCTCCTGCCTCAGCCTCCCGAGGAGCTGGAACTACAGGCATGCGCCACCACGCCCAGCTAATTTTTTCTATTTTTGATAGAGATGGGGTCTTGCTCTTCCCTAGGCTGTTCTTGAACTCCTGAGCTCAAATGATCTATCTGCTTAGGCTTCTCAGAGTGTTAGGATTACAGGCGTGAGCCACCACACCTGGCCCTGAGCCTATTTAGTAAATGAAAGTGTCATTGATTTCTTTGCAATTTAGTACTTTTAGATCTACCTTTTTCTTTTCAAGGACCACAAAGTATTATTTTTCATAAATGTATCTTATTAATTGTCCACCCATTGATAGACATTGAAATTATGTTCAGTTTTTTTTTCCCTGTGGAAAACAATGAAGCAATAACATACTTGTTACATGTGCCTTTGTTTATTTGGGGTAGGCAGAGTTTAAATTTTAATAGAAGTTGCTAAATTTCTCTTCCAAAAAGTTATATAAATTTTTTCTTCAGATTATGAATGCCCATTTTGAAGTTGAACAATTATCATCCTTTTTGCTCAGTTACTTGTGTATATACATGATGAGTACACAGTAGGCACTCAGTAAATATTTGTAGGTGATAAAGATGAGTGTAAAACTGAGAAGCTATTTGCAATTCGAGTCAGTAGAAAGGATCCTAAACTGACACTAAAAACGTGGTGAGGTAAAGAATTTAAAGTCAGCTACTGCAAAATTCTACTAATAAGATGAAATTTACATATGGAAGTAGGTACAATGATAGCTGGGATGTGGCAAGCACTTATGTTTTTTGGGGGTAAAACAAAGCCTATTGTTTTTTTTTTTCATCTTTTTTTTTTGAGACAGAGTCTCACTCTGTTGCCCTGGCTAGAGTGCCGTGGCGTCAGCCTAGCTCACAGCAACCTCAAACTCCTGGGCTCAAGCAATCCTGCTGCCTCAGCCTCCCAAGTAGCTGGAACTACAGTCATGTGCCACCATGCCTGGCTAATTTTTTCTATATATATATTTTTTTTCTTTATTATTATTATTTTTTAGTGACTTATTTCCTTCAGAATTCTATATATTTTTAGTTGGTCAATTAATTTCTTTCTATTTTTAGTAGAGAAGGGGTCTTGCTCTTGCTCAGGCTGGTTTCTAACTCCTGACCTTGAGTGATCCTCCCGGGCCTCCCAGAGTGCTAGGATTACACAGGTGTGAGCCACCTTTGGTTTATTGAGTCCAAGGTTTTTACTGGCAATTAGATAGGGAATTGCTATAGAAACTTTATCAGAAGTATATAGTTAAAGAAATTTTGATTGTTGTCGAGTTCGAGAGTTCTGGTTAGCAAAATATAATTGAATATATAATGGGAAAATATACCACCTTGGAGATGCTAAGGTTAATCAGCATTTTGCTTGATAAAGGAATGCACAGTAGTATAAATTAAAATTTAACTTGTTTAAAGCCATTGTTACTAGTTTTTCTGATATAAAAACATAATCACAGGCTAATGCTGGCCAACAAAACAAAAGGTCTGTTACATGATTTATTATAACTGATACTATGGTCTAGCTTGAAACATTGTCTCAACTAAGCACATAAATGACAGCAAAAGAAATGAAGAAACCAAGAACAGAGTGAAAGCCTCTGTCATCTCAACAATGAGGTTGATTGCATCTCTAGAGACTGATTTTTCTAATAATAGATTATAGTAATGTGTATAGACAATAGAGTAGATACTGTTATATTAAATCTGCAAAAGGTTCATCGGAGATTTAAAACTAAAAAGCAAAGCGTTTTTTTATCTTTTTTTTTTTTTTGAGACAGAGTCTCATTGTGTTGCCCAGGTTAGAGCGAGTGCCATGGCGTCAGCCTAGCTCACAGCAACCTCAAACTCCTGGGCTCAAGCAATCCTCCTGCCTCAGCCTCACGAGTAGCTGGGACCATAGGCATGTGCCACCATGCTCCGCTGATTTTTTCTATATATTTTTAGTTGGCCAATTGATTTCTTTCTATTTTTAGTGGAGATGGGGTCTCACTCTTGCTCAGGCTGGTTTCAAACTCCTGATCTTGAGCGATCCACCCACCTTGGCCTCCCAGAGTGCTAGGATTACAGCTAGCTGTGAGCCACCTTGCCTGGCTGGTTTTTTTTTTATCTTTTAAAAAATAATTTTAGGCTTACAGCAACCTCTATTGAAATTATTTATTTATTTATTCATTTTGAGACAGAGTCTCACTTTGTTGCCCAGTGCCGTGGCGTCAGCCTAGCTCACAGCAACCTCAAACTCCTGGGCTCAAGCAATCCTGCTGCCTCTAACTCCTGAGTAGCTGGGACTACAGGCATGCGCCACCATGCTCGGCTGATTTTTGCTATATATATTAGTTGGCCAATTAATTTCTTTCTTTCTTTCTTTTTTTTGTTTATAGTAGAGACAGGGTCCCACTCTTGCTCAGGCTGGTCAAACTCCTGATCTCAAGCAATCCGCCCACCTGGGCCTCCCAGAGTGCTAGGATTACAGGCATGAGCCACCACACCCAGCCTGTTGAAATTATTTGTGATAATTAGACAGTGTAATCGGTGGATCCTTCCTGACGGGGAATTTTAAAACTTTATGATAACCTTCTACATTTCTATTATCATTTTCTTGATTATTTTCCACAGCCCTACAGCTATAAATTGGGGACAAGAATATCTATTTTTACTAAACTACTTTGCAAAGTCAGAGCAAGGAATGATGAATTAGAATGTTTCTTTAAGACATAAGTAGGAGGAATTTTCTTTCGTGTAATTTAAAAAATTCATTTATCTAACATTTATTTTACATCTTCATGTTCTAGGCACCATGTGTTGAGAAATTTTAGAAAGTATAGATGTTTGTAAGTTTCTTTGGTAATTTTGTTCTTATTTGAGTATTAGAAGTATTGTCTCTAAAGTCATAAAGTAAATTACTGTGTATGTTACTGAGGAGTTTAGCAGAGGCATTGTTTTGGCAGTTGTTCTGTGGTAGCGAAAACAAGAGAATTCCCAGAGACATGTAGAGTGTATCTCCTGACACCACAGCTGTAGCATAAACACCTGATGAAAGACACTGTTGTGGATAAATTTAGTTTCATTACCCACATGCCTGCACTGGAACCAGACAAGTGCACCTACTCCCTTAACAGATCCCGGCTAAAAGTGTCAGCTGTCTTACCAAAGCCCAGAGCAAGTTATTCCTGAGGGTGTCCTGGGAGTTTATGTCGTTAACAGTGCTAATGGCATTGGTTTCAGATTTCTAGTTTAAAAATAATCAACAGAATTTACGATCTTTTTTCATCTTAACACGCAGCCATTCGAGAGCTTTTGAGTGTGTTCTGAGTGAGCATGTTCAGCAGCAGTGGAGATCAGATGAGTGTGTTTGTGGTGGGGACGCTGGGCTGGTCAGTACAGAGCAGAACAATTGTGAGCCCCATGTTGTTGTCAGCCATTTGTAATTTAAAATTGTTTTTATTCTTAGTCACATTTCGGGGCTAAAAAGGTGACTTTTCATATATTTTTAAAAAATATATTCACGTGGTATAAATTCACATGTTACAAAAGGTTCAAAAGGGTATATAATGAAAAGTAAGGCTGTTTCCCTCCCCATTCCCTACCTATTTAATTTTTCTCCCTGAAGGCAACATTGATACCAGATTACTGTGTATTCTCCTAAAGATAGTCTCTGCATTTCAAATGTAAATATATATTTATGTATATTTTTCCTTCCATAAATGGTAGCAAATGCTACTCCCTAATGTTCTGTACTTTGCATTTTTCTAATTAACAAAACATCATGGGACAGGCGAGGTGGCTCATGCCTGTAATCCGAGCACTCTGAGAGGCCGAGGCAAAAGGATCACTTGAATTCAGGAGTTTGAGACCAGCTGGACAAGAGCGACACCCTGCCTCTACTAAAAATAGAAAAATTAACCATGTGTGGTGGCATGAGCCTGTAGTCCCAGTTACTCAGGAGGCTCAGGCAGGAGGATCTAGGAAGATCACTTGAGCCCAGGAGTTTGAGGTTGCAGTGAGCTATGATGACACCACTACACTCTGCCCAGGGCAACAGAATGAGACTGTCTCAAAAACAAAAACAAACAAACAAAAAAACTTGGAAATCTTACCAAATCAGTACCTCTATATTTCTGTATTCATATCAATGCTTGTTTTTAACAGCTGCATGGTGTTCCACTGTGTGGGTATGCTGTACTTTAACCAAGTCCCCTGTTAGTGAAGATTAGGGTGTGCTATCTTTTGTTATTACAGATATTACTACAAAGTCATACCAAGTTTTAATTTATACTTATCCTGGGTATTAGAAAGTAGTTAATAAGGAGCATAAAAGCAGTAATTCTGTAAAGTTGCCTAAAGATGAGTTTCTCTAAGAGTATATGCATTCATTGGTGATTAGAAATTTTATGTTTCCTATCAAGGTATTTTTAATATTTTAAAAACATGTTGAAAAGAACAATTATGAGATAATTTTATACAAGTGGGCTTTTTATTTATTGGGAATAAAGAAATAATGAAACTGGGAGCTATCAGAAGGCTGGAGTGAAGAAGACAGAGTAGTACTTGTATCTGTTACCTCTTTTTCCCCTTCTTTGATAGTATTTATGATAATTCTTTGTGGAAGCTTCAGAGTAAAATCCCTTACCCTTGATAAATTATACCAGCATAGGTTATACTGTTTATTTGTAGCTGCTTAAATTTATTGGGTACATATTATTGTTTTATAATTAGCATACCACTTTATTTTGACACAAAGATTTTTTTTAAAACTTTTGTTAATATTAGTGCTATTAATTAAATATAAGCTATTTTGGCCGGGCGCGGTGGCTCACGCCTGTAATCCTAGCACTCTGGGAGGCCGAGGCGGGCGGATTGCTCGAGGTCAGGAGTTCGAAACCAGCCTGAGCAAGAGTAAGACCCTGTCTCTACTATAAGTAGAAAGAAATTAATTGGACAACTAATATATATAGAAAAAAATTAGCCGAGCATGGCGGCGCATGCCTGTAGTCCCAGCTACTCGGGAGGCTGAGGCAGCAGGATTGCTTGAGCCCAGGAGTTTGAGGTTGCTGTGAGCTAGGCTGATGCTACGGCACTCACTCTAGCCTGTGCAACAAAGCGAGACTCTGTCTCAAAAAAAAAAAAAAAAAAAAAAAAAAAAAAAAATATATATATATATATATAAAAGCTATTTTGCTCAGTACAGTGGCTCATGCCTATAATCCCAGCTACTTGGGAGGCTAAGGCGGGAGGATTGCTTGAGCCCAGGTGTTTGATCACACCACTGTCCTTCAGCCCGGGTGACAGAATGAAACCCCATCTCTCAAAGCAAAACAAAATAAAATAAAATAAACCTAAACCTTTGTTGAAGTTCTTGAGGGGTGTGTACAGGGTGGAGACGTGGGGGCAGCAACAGGTGGGGAATGCCTCCCTTTTCTCTTTCCATTGACTTTTATGGTCTCTCTGATTCATCTACACTTGCATCAGTTTGCTGATAAAAGTGTAGTGTTTATCTATATTTATAGATTTTATAATATAATAAATATTTTATGTATTTTATTTTAAAATAAATATTTTACAATATAATAAACATATAATATAATATATGACATAATATAAAATATTTTATAATATAATGAATTAATGAAACTGGCTTGTGTATAGCTTGTAAAATTATTCTGATTTCTTTTGTTACACATGCTGTATATAATCTTACATGACATTTGCCAAAATTCCTTGACAGCAGAAAATGAGGAAGTGCAGGATGTTGCAGTATGACAAAGTATCATGAATCAGTGATTAGAAAGAAATACATTAGGCCTGGGACTGTGGCTCAGCCAGTAATCCTAGCACTCTGGGAGGCTGAGGTGGGCGGATTGCTTGAGGTCAGGAGTTCAAAACCAGCCTGAGCAAGAGCGAGACCCCATCTCTACTATAAATAGAAAGAAATTAATTGGCCAACTAATATATATAGAAAAAATTAGCCAGGCATGGTAGCTCATGCCTGTATTCCCAGCTACTTGGGAAGCTGAGGCATCAGGATCCCTTGAGCCCAGGAGTTTGAGGTTGCTGTGAGCTAGGCTGACGCCACGACACTCACTCTAGCCTGGGCAACAAAGCAAGACTCTGTCTAAAAAAAAAAGAAAGAAAGAAAGGAAGGAAGAAAGAAATATATTAAAGTGGCTGGGCACAGTGGCTCACGCCTGTAATCCTAGCACTCTGGGAGGCCGAGGCAGGAGGATCGCTTAAGGTCAGGAGTTCGAAACCAGCCTGAACAAGAGCAAGACCCTGTCTCTACTAAAAATAGAAAAAAATTAATTGGCTAACTAAAAATATATAGAAAAAATTAGCCAAGCATGGTGGCACATGCCTGTAATCCCAGCTACTTGGGAGACAGGTAGAAGGATTGCTTGAGTCCGGGAATTTGAGGTTGCTGTGAGCTAAGCTGATGTCACAGCACTCTAGCCCAGGCAACAGAATGAGTCTCTGTCTCAAAAAAATAAAGAAAAAGAAAAACATTAAAGTATTAGATACATTAATTTGAAAGGCATATGGGAAATTTAGGGATTTCAGAAGGAGTTCAAAGGAGAAATTAAAAAAGAGAATTGTATCTTGAAAGGGTCTTTAACAATATAAAGTACAGAACATTACTTTGCATTGATTGGGGGCATAGTTGAAGAGTAGACCAGGAGAGAGAGGGCAGTATCTGTTCTCCTACAGAGTTAACTGTTAATGGAGTGTGTCTCTCTCCTTCTGTCTCTCCTCCTCTCTCTCTCTCCCTCCCTCCACACACACACACACACACACACACACACACGCTCCCTCCCTCCCTCCCGCGCTTGCTCTCTCACACTCTCTCTCTCTCTCTATATATATATGTTTATACATATATATATATATACGTTTCTTAGATCTTAACTGTTTCTTAGATCTTAACTCATTGTCTATGCTATTCCACTGAGAGATGCCAGTTGTAGTTGCCCTATCAGTTTGTATCAGTACCAGCTTCTTATTGGTTACAAATTAATGTAAAGTACAGTATCCTCTGTTACATATTTTAGTGGAGTAGTTGAGAGCCCAGACTCTAGATAATGCCTGTTCTTAAATCCTGCCTCTGCCACATACTAATTGTGCGACCATATAACATAACTTAGCTGTGTCTCAGTTTCCTCAGCTATGAAATAGTGATAGGGACTTATATAGCTGCGCATTAGCTAAGTAGCCTGTATTGAACTAGATCTCTCAGATCTCTTATAAACATCCCAGAGAGTGTGATTGCTCATCTTGGGTCAGATGTCTGCCCCGGTCTGCCCGTTCATGTTCATGGAGACAGGCTGGTGCAGAATTAACAAGCTGTACAGACACAGTTCTGGAGGTCTAGTCTTGTCATACATAGGGAGTCATCTTGGGCTAGGCAGAAACTGCACAAGGTGCTTTTAAGTATAATATTGATACTTTTTTTTTTTTTGAGACAGAGTCTCACTTTGTTGTCCAGGCTAGAGTGAGTGCCGTGGCGTCAGCCTAGCTCACAGCAATCTCAAACTCCTGGGCTCAAGCCATCCTCCTGCCTCAGCCTCCTGAGTAGCTGGGACTACAGGCATGCGCCGCCATGCCCGGCTAATTTTTTCTATATATATTAGTTGGCCAATTAATTTCTTTCTATTTATAGTAGAGACGGGGTCTCGCTCTTGCTCAGGCTGGTTTTGAACTCCTGACCTTGAGCAATCCGCCCGCCTCGGCCTCCCAAGAGCTAGGATTACAGGTGTGAGCCACCGCGCCTGGCCAATATTGATACTTTTTAAAAAATTAGTAGCTTTTATTTTTTGGAAGAGTTTTAGGTTTACAGAAAAATTTATGGAAAGTACAGAGCTCCCCTCTATCCCCTCACTCCCTACCTCTGTTTCCCCTATTATCAGCTTGCATTAATGTAGTACATTCATTACAATTGATAAGTCAGTATTGATATATTATCATTTATTAACTCAAGTTCATAGTGTACGTCAGGGTTCACTCTTTGTATTGTACATTCTTTGGGTTTTGACAAATGTATCCACTTTTTAAAAACATGTATCCACCATTACGGTATCATACAGAGTAGTTTCACTGCCTTAAAAGTCCCCCATGCTCTACCTATTTATCCCTCCCTCTCTCCCCACTGAATCCCTGGCATCCACTGATTTCTTTACTCTGTCTCTAGATTTGCATTTTCCTGATGTCCTGTGGTTGGAATCATATAGTATGTAGCCTTTTAAGATTGGCTTCTCCGTAGTAGTATGTATTTAAGTTTCCTCAATGTGTTCTCATGGATTGATAATTCATTTCTTTTTGTTGCTGAATATTCCATTATATGGATGCATCACAATTTATTAATTCACTTATTGAAAGACATCTTAGCTGTTTCCAAGTTTTGGCAATAATGAATAAAGCTCCTATAAGCATTCATATGCAAGTTTTTGTGTGGACAAAACCTAACTCATTTAGGTAAATACCAAGGCGTATGATTGCTGGATCATAGGGTAAAACTGTGTTTAGTAACAGTTTGTGTTACTGCCAAACTGTATTCCAAGGTGGCTATATCATTTTGCATTCCCAACAGAATTTCTGTTGTTCCCTATCCTCACCAGCATTTCATGTTGTTAGTGTTTTAGAATTCAGTCATTCTAGTAGGTGTGTTGGGGAATCTATTTGTTTAAATTTGCAGTTGCCTAATGACCTCAAAGGTAACCACTGTTCTGACTTCAATCACCATAAATTAGTTTTGTCTGTTCTTGAACATAATATAAATGAGACCATATAGCAGGGGTCCTCAAACTTTTTAAACAGGGACAGTTCACTGTCCCTCAGACCTTTGGAGAGTGTGCACTATGGGCCCAGGACGAGTCGGCTGCTAAGCAGGACAGGCAGCCGCGGCAAAAACACCCAGAGGGCCGGATAAATGTGCTTGGTGGCCCACATGTGGCCCGTGGGCCATAGTTTGAGGATGCCTGCCATATAGTATGTACTCTTTTTTGTTTAAGTCGGTTTTCAGTCAGTATAATATTTTTTGATTCAGCCATGTTCTTGTGTATATTAATAATTTCTTTTTTATTGCTAAGTAGTGTTCCATTATGTGAATACACCACAATTTGTTTACTAATTCTCCCGTCATAGACATGCGATTCCAGTTTTTGGCTGCCATGAATAAAGCTGTTATGAACATGAACTATGAACTGCTTGTGTAAGTCTTTTATTGGACTTATGTACTAATTTTTCTTGGGTACATAGTACATATCTACAGCCTTATGTTTATTATTAAAAAAAATTCTAGCACTTTAAGAGGCTGAGGCAGGAGGATCACTTGAGGCCGGGAGGTTGAGACCAGTGCAGGTAATATACTGACCTCCCATCTCTACAAAATTTTTTTAAAAAAAGTTAACCAAGGATGGTGGCACACACCTGTAATCCTGTCTATTCGGGAGGCTGAGGCTGGAGGATCACTTGAATTTGCAGTTACAGTAAGCTATGTTTGTGTCACTGTGCTCCAGCTTGGACAACATATTGAGACTCTGTTTCTAAAAATAAAATTGTTTTAGAAAATTAGCACCCATAATAATTACAAATGAATTAAAAATTCAGCAACAACATGAAAATTCAATAATAGGGGAATAGACTAATATGCTATGGTATGGGCTAAATTTTATACAGTCATTAAAAGCTGCTTATAAAATTGTTAATGAAAGGAAACACTTATGATATGTGATGTGGAAAAAAGGATACATAATGATTTGTATAACATGTTTTTCTTTACTTTTTAATTTTTCTTTAATGGGAATAAATTACTTTTTTAATTAGAAAAATAACTACTTTAAAGGTATGAATGAGAATTATTGTACTTTAGATATTTTAGGCTTTATATGTGTGGTAGAGAATGATCAAGTTGAACGTTTTTGTATCTTTGTTTATATGACTTTTTGTATTTGAAATCCAGAATTTTCCCAGTTATAAATTGTCTTAGTTTCTGTTGCTATAAAGGAAAGAGGTTTATTTGGCTCATGGTTCTACAGGTTATACAAGAAGCATGATGCTGGCTGGGGTTGGTGGCTCATGCCTGTAATCCTAGCACTCTGGGAGGCTGAGGCAGGAGGATCGCTTGAGCTCAGGAGTTGGAGACCAGCCAGAGTGAGACTCCATCTATACTAAAAATAGAAAAATTAGTCGAACGTGGTGGCACGTGCTTATAGTCCCAGCTACTCGGGAGGCTGAGGCAGGAGGATCACTTGAGCCCAGCAATTTGAGGTTGCTGTGAGATAGGCTGATGCCAAGGCACTCTAGGCAGGTGACAGAGCGAGACTATGTCTTTAAAAAAGCCCGAGGCGGGCGGATTGCTCGAGGTCAGGAGTTCGAAACCAGCCTGAGCAAGAGCAAGACCCCGTCTCTACTATAAATAGAAAGAAATTAATTGACCAACTTCTATATATAGAAAAAATTAGCCGGGCATGGTGGCGCATGCCTATAGTCCCAGCTACTCTGGAGGCTGAGGCAGGAGGATGGCTTGAGCCCAGGAGTTTGAGGTTGCTGTGAACTAGGCTGATGCCACGACACTCACTCTAGCCTGTGCAACAAAGCAAGACTCTGTCTCAAAAAAAAAAAAAAAAAAAAAGGCCGGGTGTGGTAGCTCACGCCTGTAATCCTAGCATTCTGGGAGGCCAAGTTGGGAGGATCGCGCTCAAGGTCTGGAGTTCGAGACCAGACTGAGCAAGAGTGAGACCCCATCTCTACTAAAAATAGAAAATAAATGAATAGGACAACTAAAAAATATATATAGAAAAAATTAGCCGGGCATGGTGGTGCATGCCTATAGTCCCAGCTACTTGGGAGGCTGAGGCAGGAGGATTGCTTGAGCCCAGGAATTTGAGGTTGCTGTGAGCTAGGCTGACGCCATGGCACTCTAGCCCAGGCAACAGAATGAGACTCTGTCTCAATAAATAAATAAATAAATAAAAGGAAAAAAGAAGCAGCAGCAGCAGCATGATACCAGCATCTGCTTCCGGTGAAGGCCTCTGACTGTTTCTACTCATGGTGGAAGGCAAAAGGGAGCCAGTGCGTATGGAGATCACATGGCAAGAGAGAGGGAAGAGGTCCGAGAGTCTTTAACAACCAGCTGGGGGGGAACTAACAGAGCAAGAACTCCTGTACCCGACTCACAGCTGGGATGGGGGGTGTTAATCTATTCATGAGGGATCTGCCTCATGACCCAAACACTTCCCATTAGGCCCCACCTTTAACACTGGAAATCAAATTTTAACATGAGATTTGCAAGAGTCAATAAACTGTTATCAGGGAAATAGTTATTTGTGATATGATAAATACTCTTCCTTGGTAATTAAAATATGCAAATTAAACAACCTTAACTTACTTTAACACACTATTAAGCTAACAGAAATAACATCCCAAATTGGCAAGAGCATAGAGACATATACGTTGATAAAGTACTATTTTCTATGAAAATAATCTAGAATAATTATATGTAAGGAGCCATAACAGTATCATTTATAACTTTGGACTTAAAAATCCCACTTTGAGAGGGGAAAAAGTCCCAGGGAACATAGTGTCAAGAGGTCCTAAGAAAAATACACCTGAGGCAGTTGGGTTACAGTTTGGTTTTATACCTTCATGGACACAAGAGTTGCAGGAAAATCATAAATTGATACATGGAGTCATACATTGGTTTGGCTCAAAAAGGCGGGACATCTCAAAGAACGGGGCTTACAGGGGTTATAGGTGGGTCAAAGAGTCTGGTTTTTAATTGATTAAAGAAGTAAAGCTTTTTCTAAAGATAAGTTAAAAGATGTTTAACTTAGGATAAGGAAGCCTGTTAGTCATAGGCAAGCCACAATGTACTGATTCAAGTGGTTTGTACAAATTGATGGCCTGCAGGTGATTTAACTTTTGCTGTGCATGGCTTTATGTCCTGTTAATAATTTAGTATCCTGTTGTCACGGAGAGTCTGTTTTGTCAGTCTTGTGATCTGTTTTAACAGTAATGCTGGTCAGTTGTTTTATCTAAACTCCAAAAGAGAGGAGGTATAAGGAGGTATCTGATCTTCTTTCCCTTCATGGCCAGGAACTCAATTTTAAGGTTTTTCTGGGATCTCCTTGGCCAAAGGAGGAGGGGTCCATTCAGTTGATGAAGGAACTTAGGATTTTATTTTGGTTCACATAATGATTTAAGAAATAGACCAAAATGAAATAGTTATAGTCTTTACAATGAATCTATTCATGTGTTAAAGTTCATAGAACAGTATATCAAGAAAAGTCAATTTTACTATATAATAATTGAAAATAAAATTAGTAAAAACAAACTCAAGTTGAGAAAAAAGTATATGAATATACATTGACAAGGGTCAGAAATTAATTCATTGTGACATTAGAGTTTGGCATATTGGAATCTTTTTTTTAAAGTGTGTGTGTGTATATTTTGTTTTTCCTTTCATCTCCCTCTCTTGCAAGGAAGAAAAGAAGGAAGTTTATTATTATTTTTTTGGAGACAAAAGTCTTCACTCTGGTGCCCGGGTAAGTGCCATGGCGTCAGCCTAGCTCACAGCAACCTCAAACTCCTGGGCTCAAGCAATCCCCCTGCTTCAGCCTCCCAAGTAGCTGGGACTACAGGCATTGCCACCATACCCTGCTAATGTTTTCTATTTTTAGTAAAGATGAGGGTCTCTCTCTTGTTCAGGCTGATCTCAAACTCTTGAACTCAAGCAATCCTCCCACCTTGGCCTCCCAGAGTGCTAGGATTACAGGCATGAGCCACCGTGCCTGGTGTAAAGTATATTTTAATTGCTTTAAAAAGTGAGCGCTATATGTGTGTGTGTATTTGTGTTATATATGTGTGCTAAATCACATTGAATAATCTTTTTGTGTGTGTGGTCCACTGTCAACATTTTTAAAAATTTCTTTATAATTTTTATTTATTTATTGCTAACAGAGGTTGTCAGATAAACTATTTTTATATATCACTGCTCTAATAGGTAGGAAACTGATACAAGCATAACATCAGGATATTCAAGACAAGTGCTATAATTTAAGCACTTGTTTAATGTTTAAGGTGATCTTGAGTTACAGTGGAAGAAATTATTTAGTATGGAGAAATGGAGGACTTCATAGAGAAAGTGACAATTGAATTTGGGGTAGGTGTATGTGTACATGTGTGTGTTTTTTGTTTATACTGCTTGGGATTCACTAAACTTTATTTTATTTTTTTGAGACAGAGTCTCTGTTGCCGGGGCCACAGAGCCATGGCATCAGCCTAGCTCACAGCAACCTCAAACTCCTGGGCTCAAGTGGTGCTCCTACCTCAGCTTCCCGAGTAGCTGGGACTACAGGCATGTGCCACTGTGCCCGGCTAATTTTTTCTATATATTTTTAGTTGGCCAATTAATTTCTTTCTATTTTTAGTAGAGAAGGGGTCTCCATCTTGCTCACGTTGGTCTCGAACTCCTGACCTTGAACGATCCTCCCGCCTCGTCCTCCCATAGTGCTAGGATTACAGGCGTGAGCCACCATGCCCGGCCTTAAATGCATTTTTGACTTAACAGTATTTTCAATTTATGATGGGTTTATCAGCATGTAACCCAATCATAAGTAGAAGAGTATCCGTAATCTCACATTATGTTCTCTTTGCTTGGCATTTTTTTTTTTTTTTTTAAGCCAGTCAAATTTAGCAGTGGGGGGTTGAATACCAACTTTAGTGACACTAATGTGAATAAGTTCTGATAACCCACTACCATCGGACCAGCCAGCTTGGCATTTTTTATTCAGCAAAATGGTGTTGAGATTCATCTGAGTTGTGTATCAATAGTTTTTTCCTTTCTATTTCTGAGTAGTTTTCTTCATAAAATGTGTTTATTTGTTTACTGGTGGACAGTTGGGGTGTTTTCAGTTTTTGGCTATTACAAATGAAACTGCTATGTGCATTTATGTATAGGTTTTTTTGTGGACATATACTTTCATTTCTTAGATAATTGTCTAGGAGTGGGATGGCTAAGTCAAATGGAAGGGATATGTTTAACTTTTAAGAAATTGGCTGGGCGCGGTGGCTTACGCCTGTAATCCTAGCACTCTGGGAGGCTGAGGCGGGTGGATCACTCAAGGTCAGGAGTTTGAAACCAGCTTGAGCTAGACCCTGTCTTTACTAAAAATAGAAAGAAACTAATTGACCAACTAAAAAAATATATAAAAAAAATTAGCCGGGCATGGTGGCGCATGCCTGTAGTCCCAGCTACTCAGGAGGCTGAGGCAGGAGGATTGCTTGAGCCCAGGAGTTTGAGGTTGCTGTGAGCTAGGCTGACTCTACAGCACTCACTCTAGCCTGAGCAACAAAGTGAAACTCTGTCTCAAGAAAAAAAAAAAAGAAATTGCCAAACTGTCTTCCAAAGTGGCTGTGTATTACACACAATTGCTGGTTTATCCAGTCATGTGAGAGTTGCTCCATCCTCACCAACACTTGGTATGGTCAGTCTTTTTAGCCATTCTAGTATGTATGTACTGATATCTCATTGTGGTTTTAATATGCATTTTCCAAATGATTAATCATATTGAGTATCTCTTCATGTTCTTATTGGACATTTGTATAACTTCTTTTGTGAAATAACTGAATCTTTTGCTGAATTTTCAATTGGATTGTTTGTCTTAGTATAATCAGTAAGAGTTCTTTAGATTCTAAATAGAAGACCTTTGTTTTGAGCCGGACATGGTGGCTCACGCCTGTAATCCTAGCACTCTGGGAGGCTGAGGCAGGCAGATTGCTCGAGGTCAGGAGTTCGAAACCATCCTGACCAAGAGCGAGACCCCGTCTCTACTATAAATAGAAAGAAATTAATTGGCCAACTAATATATAGAAAAAAATTAGCCGGGCATGGTGGCGCATGCCTGTAGTCCCAGCTACTTGGGAGGCTGAGGCAGGAGGATTGCTTGAGCCCAGGAGTTTGAGGTTGCTGTGAGCTAGGCTGACGCCACGGCACTCACTCTAGCCTGGACAACAAAGTGAGACTCTGTCTCAAAAAAAAAAAAAAAAAAGACCTTTGTTTGATATATATATATATATATATATTTTTTTTTTTTTTTTTTGAGACAGAGTCTCGCTTTGTTGCCCAGGCTAGAGTGAGTGCCGTGGCGTCAGCCTAGCTCACAGCAACCTCAAACTCCTGGGCTCAAGTAATCCTTCTGCCTCAGCCTCCCGGGTAGCTGGGACTACAGGCATGCGCCACCATGCCCGGCTAATTTTTTATATATATATCAGTTGGCCAATTAATTTCTTTCTATTTTATAGTAGAGACGGGGTCTCGCTCTTGCTCAGGCTGGTTTCGAACCCCTGACCTTGAGCAATCTGCCCGCCTCGGCCTCCCAAGAGCTAGGATTACAGGCGTGAGCCACAGCGCCCGGCCTGATATATATTTTGCAGTTATTTTCTCTAGTCTGTGGCTTGCCTCTTAATTTTCATAACAATGTCCTTGTAGAACAGAAGTTCTTTATTTGGATGAATCCCATTTCGTTGATTTTTAAGTGTGTGAATTTAAGTAAAAGTAATAATCAAACCTATAATTTTTCTCCCAGAGGGTGTTTGTCTTCAATTAAGCATGTAATCTTCAATTAAGCATGAAGTACAGACTAGACTTAAGAATAAAAATTTATATTATTTTTTGTAGTTGTCTTTTTTTTTTTTTAGAACAACTCAGCAAAATAAAATTCTGGTTTATTGTTGGACAACATTGTTTCACACATACATCAAACAGGCCAAAAAAAAAAAAAACAACCCAGCAACTTCATAGACAAAAAAAGGAAAAAAAAGAACCCTTTTATCTTTGGCCTTTTTAACCATCTCATACAAACCAACTACTTATAGTACAGCTAAGTACATACACAAAAAAAGTTACTGGAATGCTCGGAATAAGATTGTTTTTTTGTTGTTTGTTTTTTTGTTGTTGTTTTTGCTTTTTTCTCCTTTGAGATTATAATAAGCATGGTCACACCACAAGGAAAGTCAGAAGTAGGACAGAGAATGCTCCAAAGGCTGGTTTGGTCATGCGAGATCATTAAAAATGGCTGACCCCTAACAATATGTACAAAAATATAAAATGTAAATAAAAAATACAAACAGATTTCCTTTTTAAAGTACTTTTAAGAAAAAAAGCAGGGCCTTGGAAGTTTTGGTTCTTTTTTTCCTCCCCTGTTGCAAATTCTTGTGGTTTTGGTTGGGTGGTGAGAGCGCGTGTCATCAGCTGGTGGCACTGCCCACGGTGGGCAGACAGCCTCTCTACTCAAAGGTGACCGCGTTTAGATTCTGAGACAGGAAGTGGAGGGTGAATAGGTCATGGTGGCCTTTTTTTTTTTTAAGTTTAACTTTTCCTTTTTTGCTATCTAGTCATCCTCATCAGTCTTCTGCTTCTTGGTATCAACATCATCGTCCTCATCATCTTCAGCTGCTTGTTTGCCAGTGGCAGCCTCAGCTTCCTCATCTTCCTCTCCATCCTCTTCCTCACCATCACCTTCTTCTTCCTCCTCTTCCTCGCCGCCTTCTTCCACTTCTTCATCTACCTCATTGTCAGCCTCCTGCTTCCCATTTTCCTCGTTAGCATTCCCATTGGCAGGGGCTTCTCGTCCATTCTCTGCCTCCTCCACAACTTCCTTCTCATTTAAGTCCTTGGTGGTGATCTCGGAGCTGGTGTCCACAGCTGTGTCTGACATCGTGGGGCATGGAATCCAGTGCCGGGGATGGAAAAGAAAGCACGAGTTCGGGGACTCTGGCGCTGCCAGAGTCCACGCAGCCAGCAGGAAACCGACCGGGAACAGAGAAAGATGGCTTTTCACAGCAGCCAGTTGCTGTTGTCTTGATGTAACCTTCTTTTTGACCTTTATCTTTCCAGTAATTCCTTGTCACACATACCACATTTATTTTTGTTAGGTTGAGTTGAACCAAATTTTTATAAATTGTATTTATTTTAACTCTATGCAGGCAGCTAATTACTAAAGATTTACAGTTATGAATTCCTCTAACTAATATGAATCAATAACTAATATGAATCAACTAATATGAATCAATTATGAGGTGTCCTCTTTATCAATCCACACTAGCATTTCTTGCATTTATTTAATAAAGCAAGGTAAACCATTCTGCTTTGTTCTTTTCTTGACTATATCTAACTATGAGGTTGAAAAGTATCAATTTGTGTTGTTACGAAGTGAGGACTGAACTCTGATCTTTTTCTTTTGCTAAAAACTCCTTCCTGGCCGGGCGCTGTGGCTCACGCCTGTAATCCTAGCTCTTGGGAGGCCGAGGCGGGCGGATTGCTCAAGGTCAGGAGTTCAAAACCAGCCTGAGCAAGAGTGAGACTCCGTCTCTACTATAAATACAAAGAAATTAATTGGCCAACTGATATATATATAAAAAAATAGCCGGGCATGGTGGCGCATGCCTGTAGTCCCAGCTACCCGGGAGGCTGAGGCAGAAGGATCACTCGAGCCCAGGAGTTTGAGGTTGCTGTGAGCTAGGCTGACGCCACGGCACTCACTCTAGCCTGGGCAACAAAGTGAGACTCTGTCTCAAAAAAAAAAAAAAAAAAACTCCTTCCTAAGGAGGCCAGCTAGGTCAGGCTGACAAATTCAAATTCCCATAAGCGGGGTGGTTTACTTCCCAACCTGATTCTGGTATGGCATTAATATCACCTAAAAGATAAGAAGCCCCGGTCTTAACTCAAGCATCCTAGCAGATGCCTATCATAAATTTAAAATGTCTTAAAGCATCCTAGCAGACACCTATTGTAAATTTAAAACATCCTCCTGTCTGGACCTCCCAGAGTGCTCACACCCTTATCTTAAAATAAGCATATCCTTTCTGGTCTTCTAGATAAAGTCTAACTAACTCTCTCAGCCAATTGCCAGCCAAAGAATCTTTAAACCCACCTATAACCTGTAAGCCCCCAGCTTGGAGATGTCCCACCTTTTTGGGCCAAACCAATGTATGCCTCTCATGTATTGATTTGTGACTTTGCCTGTAACCCCTGTCTCTCTGAAAATGTATAAAACTGAACTGTAACCCAGCCACAGCGACCCCGCTTGCTCAAGGCCTCTTGGCAGTGGCTCCGGGTCATGGTCCTCAAATTTGGCTCGGAATAAATCTCTTTAAAATTATTTTACAGGGTTTGGCTTTTTTTTCCGTTGACAGAAGCAATACTATGGTCAGTAAAGGAAGTGTTCACTCAGGTCAGTATTACAAAAGCCACTGCTGCTCACAGCCTTAATCCCTGCAAGTCTTATCCTGTTGCTTTCCTGGCAAGAGTGCTGCTTATTCTCCAGTACCACAGAAGGAGCCTGTTTAGCCTCCCGCATCACTGGCCAAATTGCAGTTAAGTGCTGATCACAGCATCTTTATTATCTGGCACAGTGTAGGAGGCAGCAAAAAACACTCCCTGATTGTTTAACAGCAGTGGATTTTGTGTTTACTGATAGCTTGAAAAATGTACTCTTAACAGGCTGTGAGAACTTGACAGGGATGTAGAGAATGTAGAATAATCATAGATTCTGAGGCCAGGCACAGTGGCTCACACCTGTAATCCTAGCTCTCTGGGAGGCTGAGGTGGGTGGATCGCTCAAGGTTAGGAGTTCAAAACCAGCCTGAGCAAGAGCGAGACCCCATCTCTACTGAAAAGAGAAAGAAATTAATTGACCAACTAAAAATATATAGAAAAAAATTAGCTGGGCATGGTGGCACATGCCTGTAGTCCCAGCTACTCGGGAGGCTGAGGCAGGAGGATCACCTGAGCCCAGGAGTTTGAGGTTGCTATGAGCTAGACTGACACTGCGGCACTCTAGCCCAGGCAATAGGGTGAGACTCTGTCTCAAAAAAAACAAAAAACAAAAAAAATCATAGGTCCTGGTGGGGCATTTAATACATTATTGAATGCTTCAAACTATTTAGTAGAATGATTTGTTGGTTATAGCTCTAGACTAGCAGTGGAATGAATAATGTTTTTTTGTTTGTTTGCTTTTTTTGAGACAGTCTCACTCTGTTGCCTGGGCTAGAGTTCCATGGCATCAGCCTAACTCACAGCAACCTCAAACTCCTGGGCTCAAGTGGTCCTTCTGCCTCAGACACCTGAGTAGCTGGGACTACAAGCATGTGCCACCGTGCCCGGCTAATTTTTTTTTATATATTTTTTTATATATATATTTTTAGTTGGCCATTTGATTTCTTTCTTTTTTTTTTTTAGTAGAGATGGCATCTCCCTCTTGCTCAGGCTGGTCTTGAACTCCTGACCTCGAGCCATCCGCCTACCTTAGGCTCGTAGAGTGCTAGGATTACAGGCATGAACCACCGCGCCCTGCCCGAATAATGTTTTGATGTAGGTTCGAAGCTTCTGTTATGTGATCTTGGACAGATTTCCTCATTGTTCATTCATACCATTTCCATTCCATACTGTGAGTATAATTTAGGTGCTAGATTAAAGGGCATAGATAGGGATTTTTAAGTGTACTTAGATCATGAATATGAAATATTTAGTAAAATGTCTATTTTCCTTTTTCCTCTAGTTTTTTTATTTTGAAAAAATTTAAATTTGCTCCTAGCACTCTGGGAGGCCAAGGCGGGTGAATTGCTCGAGGTCAGGAGTTCGAAACCAGCCTGAGCAAGAGTGAGACCCTGTCTCTACCATAAATAGAAAGAAATTAATTAGCCAACTAATATATATAGAAAAAATTAGCCAGGCATGGTGGCGCATGCCTGTAGTCCCAGCTACCCGGGAGGCTGAGGCAGAAGGATCCCTTGAGCCCAGGAGTTTGAGGTTACTGTGAGCTAGGCTGATTCCACGGCACTCACTCTAGCCTGGGCAACTAAGTGAGACTCTGTCTGAAAAAAAAATTTTTAATTTGCTGAAAAGTTACAAGAAAAGTACAATTGATAATCTTCGCCCTTCACCTATATTAATTATTTAATATTTTTTAGTACTTCACTTTTAGAAATCTTTTTAAGTAGAAGTATAGAAATGTTGTAAACATATTAGGGAATTCCTATATACCTTTCACCACATTTTTCCTAATGTTAACATCTTATATGAGCATAGTGCCATTATCAAAACCTGGAAATTTATATCCATTCAGTACTGTTAGCTAATGCACTAAGGCCTTATTTGATTTTTGTCAGTTTTCCCACTAATGTCTCTTTTCTAGTCCTGAATTCAAATCCAGGATCCTGTACTGTATGTAGTTGCCATGTCTCCTTAGTCTCCTCTGATTTGCATCTTTCTTTTTTTGTTTTTTTTTTTTTTGAGACAAAGTCTCACTCTGTTTCCCAGGCTAGAGTGCTGCAGCGTCAGCCTTGCTCACAGCAACCTCAAACTCCAGGGCTCAAGCAATCCTCCTGCCTCAGCCTCCCGAGTAGCTGGGACTACAGGCATGTGCCACCATGCCCAGCTAATTTTTTCTATATATAGAAGTTGGTCAATTAATTTCTTTCTATTTATAGTAGAGACGGGGTCTTGCTCTTGCTCAGGTTGGTTTCGAACTCCTGACCTCAAGCAATCCACCCGCCTCGGCCTCCCAGAGTGCTAGGATTACAGGCGTGAGCCCCCCCCCCCCCCGCCCGATTTGCATCTTTCTTTGCCTTTACTGACCTTGATGCTTTTGAAGAGTACTGGCCAGTTATTTTATAGAATGTTCTTCAATTTGAGCTCTTCTAGTGTTTCCTCATGATTAAATTAGGATTGTGCATTTTTTTTTTTTTTTTATAATACCAAAGATGTGGTGCTGTGCCTTTCTTGGTGCATCCTATTGGGAAGAGTTTGATGTCTCTATGGCTTACTACTAGAGATGTTAATCTTAATCACTCATTAAGGAGCTGTCTCCAGGTTTCCCCACTATAATGTTACTATTTTTCCCTTTGTGATGACTAATCATCTTTTGGGAAGTGCTATGGTTGGAAGGGGTGTGTCTCCCCCTCCTGCAAATGAGCATGCTGCAGATCTAATCACCAAAGTGTTGCTGTTAGAAGGTGGGACTTTGGGGAGGCAATTAGGTCATGAGAATGGAGCCCTCATGAATGGGAGTAGTGCCTTTACCATAAAAATGATCCCTTAGAGCTCTTTTGCCCATTCCACCAAATCTGCTCGCCCCTTGACCTTGGACTTCCCAGCCTCCAGAACTCTGAGGAATAGATGTTTATTGTTTATGAGCCACTCTGTTTGTGGTATTTTGTTATAGTAGTCTGAATGGACTCGGGGAGATACTTTGAGACAATGCAGATAATCCTATTTCTTATCATACTTTCACCCATTAATTTTACCACCCATTGATGGTGTTTGCCTAATGGTGATTTTCTGTTTCCATTCCTTTTTTTTTTTTTTTTTTGAGACAGAGTCTCGCTTTGTTGTCCAGGCTAGAGTGAGTGCCGTGGCATCAGCCTAGCTCACAGCAACCTCAAACTCCTGGGCTCAAGCAATCCTTCTGCCTCAGCCTCCTGAGTAGCTGGGACTATAGGCATGTGCCACCATGCCCGGCTAATTTTTTCTATATATATTAGTTGGCCAATTAATTTCTTTCTATTTATAGTAGAGATGGGGTCTCGATTTTGCTCAGGCTGGTTTCAAACTCCTGACCTCGAGCAATCTGCCCACCTCGGCCTCCCAGAGTGCTAGGATTACAGGCTTGAGCCACCGTGCCTGGCCTCCATTATTTCTTTTAACTTTATTAATTGGATTTTTTTCTATAAAGAGAACTGTCCCTTCTCCTCACTTATTTGTTCTTTCATTTATTTATTCATATCCTATGGACTTGTGGTTACTCAGAGAAGTATTGCTCTCCTCCCTACCTTACTACACTGTTCATGTTCCCTCATTATTTCTACCCCAGTCCTACTCAGAACTTAAATAACCACAATAAACTAATCACACATGGGAACTTAACAGTAATATAAATTCTTGTCTAATACACAATTCATAATCAGATATCCTCAGTGCACCCATAATAGTCTCTTTGCTATGTTTGTTTTGGTCTAGAATTCAAGGATTATTGATATATTTGGTTGCCAGAAAGCTCTTAAATCTCTTTTACTTTAACCTAGAACAGTTCTTCAGTCCTTTTTTGGTGAGTTGGGGGAAAGGTGTCTTGCTTGGTGCCAACATTTTTGAAGAGTCCTGACAAATGTTTTGCAAAATTGCCCTCCATTTGGGTCTGTTTCCTCCTTAATAAATTATGGTTAAACATGTTTGGCAGGAATATTGCACGCATTTTATTGTGCTGTTCTCAGTGTTACACATGAGGGTACCTGTTGTCAGTGTGTCCTGTCACAGTTGATGTGTCCAATTACTTGGGTAAGGTGGTGTCTGTCAGATTTTTTCTTTGCACTGTTATCTTTTCCTCTTTGTGATTAATACAACCTGTGGGGAGATACATGAGATTATGTTGAATATCGCACTTCACTCCAAGGTTTAGCATCCATTGATGTTTCTTGCAAGAATCAATTAATGTGGTGATAAAATGGTGATATTCTATTTTTATCATTTTTTCTACATTTATTAGTTGACATTCTGTAAAGAAGATTTTATTATCCATTTCATTCGTTTATTAGAATCATACAGACTGATGTTTTCTTTTTTTATAACAGCTTTATTGAGACATAATTCATATACCATATAATTCACCCTTTTAAAGTATGTAATTCAGTGGTTATTAGTATAGTTATATACAGACATGTGCAATCATCACCATAGTCGATTTTAGGACATTTTCATCACCTCAAAAAGCTACCCCATGCGCTTTAGCTACATCTCCTAATTCCCGTCCCTCCAAACCCAAAGCAACCACTAATCTACTTTCTGTTTCTCTATTTGCTTATTTAGAACATTTCATAAAAATAGTAATAGAATCATATGTAGTATTTTGTGACTGGCTGCTTTTACTTACCATGTTTTCAAGGTTCGTCCATGTTTCAGTACTTATTTCTTTTTATGGCTGTATAATATTCCATTGTGTGGTTTTACCACATTTTGTTTCCATTCATCAGTTGATGGACATTCAGATATTTCCATTCAGATATTTCCATCTTTTTGGCTTTATGAATAGTACTGCCCTGAAAATTCAAGTATACACAACACAATGTAAATATATTTAACACTACTGAACTGTACACCTAAAAATGGTCAAGATGTGGGACTGCAAACTAGTTCAACCTCTGTGGAAAGCAATATGGAGATACTTTTTTTTTTTTTTTTTTTGAGTCAGAGTCTCACTCTGTTGCCCAGGCTAGAGTGCCGTGGCATCAGCCTAGCTCACAGCAACCTCAAACTCCTGGGCTCAAGTGATCCTTCTGCCTTAGCCTCCCCAGTAGCTGGGACTACAGGCATGCAACACCATGCCCGGCTAATTTTTTTGTATATATTTTTAATTGGCCAATTAATTTCTTTCTATTTTTAGTAGAGATGGGGGTCTCACTCTTGCTCAGGCTGGTTTCAAACTCTTGACCTTGAGCGATCCACCGGCCTTGGCCTCCCAGAGTGCTAGGATTATAGGTGTGAGCCACCACACCCAGCCATTATGGAAATACCATAAAGCAATATAAGTGGATCTACCATTTGATCCAGCCGTCCCGTTACTGGGAATCTACCCAAAAGAACAAAAGTTACTCTATAAAAAAAAGACACCTGCACTTGAATGCTTATATCAGTACATTTCACAATCGCAAAGATGTGGAAACAGCTCAAGTGCCCATCAGTACATGAGTGGATTAATAAAATGTGGTATATGTATACCATAGAGTACTATTCAGCTATAAGAAACAACGGTGATATAGCACCTCTTGTGTTTTCCTGGATAGAGCTGGAACCCATTCTATTAAGTGAAGTATCCCAAGAATGAAAAAATAAGCACCACATGTACTCACCAGCAAATTGGTATTAACTGATCAACACCTAAGTGGACATATAGGAATAACATTTATCAGGTGTCGGGCAGGTGGGGGGAGGAGGGGATGGGTATATACATACATAATGAGTGCGATGTGCACCAACTGGGGGGTGGACACGCTTGAAGCTCTGACCCGAGGGGGGAGGGAGGGAAAAGGCAATATACATAACCTTAACATTTGTACCCTCAAAATATGCTGAAAAAAATAAATTAAAAAAAAAATGGTTAAGGGGCCGGGCGCGGTGGCTCACGCCTGTAATCCTAGCACTCTGGGAGGCCGAGGCGGGCGGATTGCTTAAGGTCAGGAGTTCAAAACCAGCCTGAGCGAGACCCCGTCTCTACCATAAAAATAGAAAGAAATTAATTGGCCAACTAATATATATAATATAAAAAATCAGCCGGGCATGGTGGCTCGTGCCTGTAGTCCCAGCTACTCAGGAGGCTGAGGCAGGAGGATTGCTTGAGCCCAGGAGTCTGAGGTTGCTGTGAGCGAGGCTGACGCCACGGCACTCACTCTAGCCTGGGCAAGAAAGCGAGACTCTGTCTCAAAAAAAAAAAAAAAATAAAATGGTTAAGATGGTAAATTTTATGTATGTGCTTTTTGTCACAATAAAAAAAAGAAAAATATGGAATGTCCATATGATAGAACATTATTTAGCCATTTAATATTATATTTAAACAACCTTTTTAATAACATTAAAAGATACTTATTGTATAATATTAACATGATTGAAATATTTCAAATTATAAAAATTTATAAAAATATTTGGAAAGATATTTTCTGAAATATTAGTGATTACTTTTTTTTTTTTTTTTTTTTTTTGAGACAGAGTCTTGCTTTGTGCCCAGGCTAGAGTGAGTGCCGTGGCATCAGCCTAGCTCACAGCAACCTCAAACTCCTGGGCTCAAGCGATCCTGCTGCCTCAGCCTCCCAAGTAGCTGGGACTACAGGCATGTGCCACCATGCCTGGCTGATTTTTTCTATATATATTAGTTGGCCAATTAATTCCTATTTATAGTAGAGATGGGGTCTTGCTCTTGCCCTGGCTGGTTTCGAACTTCTGACCTTGAACAATCCAGCCCCCCTCAGCCTCCCAGAGTGCTAGGATTACAGGTGTGAGCCACCGCGCCCAGCCTTTTTCTTTTTCATTTTTTTTTTTTTTTTTTTGAGACAGAGTCTCGCTTTGTTGTCCAGGCTAGAGTGAGTGCCGTGGCGTCAGCCTAGCTCACACCAACCTCAAACTCCTGGGCTCAGGTGATCCTTCTGCCTCAGCCTCCTGAGTAGCTGGGACTACAGGCATGCGCCACCATGCCCGGCTAATTTTTTCTATATATATTAGTTGGTCAATTAATTCTTTCTATTTATAGTAGAGATGGGGTCTCGCTCTTGCTCAGGCTGGTTTTGAACTCCTGAACTTGAGCAATCCGCCCGCCTCGGCCTCGAAGCTAGGATTACAGGCGTGAGCCACCGCGCCCGGCCTCTTTTTTTTTTTTTAGAGATGGAGTCTCACTCTGTCACTCAGGCCAGAATGTGGTGGTATCATCATAGCTCACAGCAACCTCAAATTCCTGGGCTCAAGCAATCCTCTTTGCCTCAGCCTCCTGAGTAGCTGGGACTACAAGCACATGTCGCCACACCCGGCTAATTTTTTTTTTATTATTTTTTGTAGAGACAGGCTCTCACTCTTGCTCAGACTGGTCTCAAACTTCTGACTCAAACAGTCTTCCTGCCTCAGCCTCCCAGAGTGCTGGGATTACAGGCGGGAGCTACTGCAGCTGGCCCTTTATAATGGTAGGATTTTAAAAAGACCATTTCTTTTTCTTTAACATTTTTGACAAAATACACAAAATGAGTATTTTTTTTTTAAGAGATAAGATCTTGCTCTGTCACCCAGGCTGGAGTGTCGTGGTACTGTCATATCTCATTGCAACCTTGAACTGCTAGGCTCAAGCAGTCCTCCCACCTCCATACTTAGCTAATTAAAAAATTTGTTTTGTAGGGACAGGTTCTCTTTATGTTGCCTAGGCTGGTCTCAAACTCCCAATCTCAAGCAATCTTCTTGCTTAGGCCTCCCAAAGAGCTGGGATGAACCACTGTACCTGGCTGTGCATTATTTTTATAAGCAATGTGGAAAAACATTTAAAAAAAAGATAATTCATGCAAAAAATGTTTGGCACAGCAATCTTCTTGTAACGTGTATTATTTCCAAAATCCTTTAAATTAAAGAAGTAATATGCTATAAATAAAAAAAATTATCAGTTTTTGTGTGGACATATATTTTCGTTCCTCTTGACTATATTCCTAGGAGTGGGATTATCGGGTCATGTGGTAACTTTATATCTAATCATTTGAGAAACAGGCTGTTTTCGAAAGTGTGTGTACCATTTATGATTCCTACCAGAATGTGAGGGTTCTGATTTCTCTACATCCTCACCAACACTTGTTATTGTCTTTTTGATTATAGCTATCCTACTGGGTGTGAAGTGGTATCTCATTGTGGGTTTGATTTACATTTCCCTGATGACAAATGATGTTGTAATGTGATTATTGGCCATATATTTGTATATCTTCTTTGGAGAAATATTTGTTCAGATCATTTGCCCATTTTTAAAGTGGTTTTTTTTTTCTGCCATTAATTTACAAAAAATAAAAAAATAAAAAATAAAATGTTTTTTTTTTTCTGTTACTGGGTTGTAAGGGTTCTTTGTATAGTCAGGATACTAGACCCTTATCAGATACATGTTTTGAAAATATTTTCTTCCATTTTGTGGGTTGTTTTACTTTCTAGATAATGTCCTTTGATATACAAAAGTTTTAAATTTTAATGAAGTCCAATTTATCTGTCTTTTGTTGCTAATGCTTAGTAGCATGTCTACGAATTCATTGTCAAATCCCATGTCAAAGATTTTTTCTTATATTTTCTTCTAAGAGTTTTATATTAATAGTTTCAGCACTTATATTTATATCTTTGATCTATTTTGACTTAATTTTTCTATATGGTGTGAGGTAGAGGTCCAAATTCATTCTTCTGTGTGTGTATATCCAACACTACTTATTGAAGAGACTGATCTTTCCTTATTGAGTGATCTTGGCACCCTTGCCAAAAATTGATTGACCATAGATGTATGGGTCTGCTCTGACTTTTTATTTTTTATTTATTTTTATTTTTTTATTTTTTGAGACAGAGTCTTGCTTTGTTGCCCAGGCTAGAGTGAGTGCCGTGGCATCAGCTTAGCTCACAGCAACCTCAAACTCCTGGGCTCAAGCAATCCTGCTGCCTCAGCCTCCTGAGTGGCTGGGACTACAGGCATGCGCCACCATGCCCGGCTAATTTTTTCTATATATATTAGTCGGTCAATTAATTTCTTTCTATATATAGTAGAGACGGGGTCTCGCTCTTGCTCAGGCTGGTTTTGAACTCCTGACCTCGAGCAATCCACCTGCCTCAGCCTCCCAGAGTGCTAGGATTACAGGCGTGAGCCACCGTGCTCTGACTTTTTAGATAATTGTTTCCTTTCTCTTTATGAATATTTTGTCCTATGTGTATATTCTGTAAACGATCTAGTTTTTTAGCTTCGTATAAAAGGAGACTTGCTATGTGTATTCTTTTTTTTTTTTTTTTTTTTTGAGACAGAGTCTCACTTTGTTGCCCAGGCTAGAGTGAGTGCCATGGCGTCAGCCTGGCTCACAGCAACCTCAATCTCCGGAGTTCAGCGATCCTACTGCCTCAGCCTCCCGAGTAGCTGGGACTACAGGCATGTGCCACCATGCCCGGCTAATTTTTTGTATATATATTTTTTAGTTGGTCAATTAATTTATTTCTATTTTTGGTAGAGACAGGGTCTCGCTCAGGCTGGTTTCGAACTCCTGACCTTGAGCAATCCGCCCGCCTCGGCCTCCCAAAGTGCTAGGATTACAGGCGTAAGCCACCACGCCCGGCCAGCTATGTGTATTCTTTTGTGTGTCTCCTCTTCTCTTTAACATTGTGTTTATGATCCATTCATGTTTTTGTGTTAGAGTGAAGTTTATTTTTATTGATCTGTACCTGGACATTTCATTGTATAACTGTATCAGAAATTTTTATCCATGGTGGTACTAACCTGTAGTCCCAGCTACTTGGGAGGCTGAGGCAGGAGGATGGCTTGAGCCCAGGAATTTGAGGTTGCAGTGAGCTATGATGACACCACTGCACTTTGGCCAGGGTGATAGAGTGAGACTCTGTCTCAAACAAAACAAAACAAAATAAAACAAAAATTTTTATCCACCTTAGTGATGATAGATACTTGCTTTGTTTTCATTTCATCTAGTGACTCTTAAAGTATGTATATAGGAGTGGATAGGGTCTTCCTTTTAGCAGACTTTTGCCAAATATTTGGTAGATGAATAAGCAAATAATAGTATGGGGGATTAGGAAAAATGGTATCCATAAGCAAAGATGGCTGTAAGGGGGCACATTCTCAGAAAATTCTCTCCATGTGCCCTTCACTGTAGACTTTGGCTGGTGGTAACCAGAGAATAGTGTTCTGTGAGCACTATCTTCTTTTCAATGGAATAGTGCACTATTCAAAAGAATAGTGTTCTGTGAGCACTATCCTCTGCCACACTAAGTGTTTCTGTGTTTCTCTAAGATGTGTGTTTAGGGTTTCCACTGTTTAGACTGAGTACATAGGAAATTTTCTGTGAGATAAGTGGGAGGAAAAATGATAATTCCATTTGTTTTATTCTGTAGGAATTCTGTTTCATGTTAATTTACTAACCAGGCTTGGTTAGACTTGCTACTCCTAGTTTGAAATGAAGGAAAGAGAATATTAAAGGGAAAAAAATGCAAATTTAGTAAGAATATATTCCAGTTTAGACTAGAAATCCTAGTTCACATTGAATATACATCTATAAAGTATCTTTATTTTTGCTAAGTTATAGTTTTTTGTTTTTTTTTTTAAATTAGAGATAGGGTCTCTCACTCTGTCACCCAGGCTGGAATACAGTGGCATGGTCACAGCTCACTGTAACCTTCAACTCCTGGCCTCAAGTAATCCTCCTGCCTCAGCCTCCCAAAATGCTGGGATTACAGGCACATCTACCATACCCTGCCAATTTTTGCTAAATTATAATTAAAAGAATTCAGGGAAAGTATGGCTTTTGATATATAGGATGTATGTAAATATTATATTTCTATTTATTGTCTCTTCTGTTCATGTCAAAATGCTTTCATTATACCCTGTTTATTTAGATTGTCTATTCAGCTTGCCCAGGCTTGATGAAAGGAATTAAGTGGTGTCTAGATACAGCATTAAAGACACACCTGGTTTTTTCACTATTAGAGGCCTTAAGGAAATGTTTGAGGACTTTAGTTATGTGTCAGATTTTACCATTTTCAAGGAGGTTTTTAGCATTTGGGGGAAGGGGAATTATTATTTTTTTCTCATTACAGAAGGGATCACAGTTTTGGTTCAGTGTTGAGGACAGTTAATTAATTGAAGGAAAAGCAAATTCACAGCAGCAGCTATTTTAAAACACTAGTCCATTAACACTAGATTTTTTTTCTAGAAGAAAAACTTAGAAAAAAAATTATGTTCATAATTTTTTGACTTAGTCATTTTATATAGAACTTTTTCAAGTTTATACTAATAACCAATGAATACCAGTAATTAATGGTAGTGCTGTATTAATACTAGTAGCAGTGTATTAATGAAGGATTTTTAAATTTAGGACTTAAAAATATGTGAATGAGGATGAAAACATAGGAACATATCTAAAAGAAACATAGGCCCACAAAGTTGAAGCCAGAGGGATATCACATCTAACATTTTTGTTTGCCCCTTTATTTACTTATTTTAAATGTTTTATTTTTAATTGTTATGGGTACATAAAAGTTGTATTGTTTGCCCCTCTTTTGAGCTGGGAGAAAAACATGATTTATTGACTAGCTGGTGTTTTTTGTTTTGTTTTTTTTTTAATGTAAAAGTTATGAGGAAATGGGGGGGGAATGGGCATTTATTGAAACCTTAAAATCTGTACCCCCATAATATGCTGAAATAAAAAAATATTTTAAAAAGTTATGAGGAAATTAATAGAGGGCACTGTCAGAAAATCAGAAAGCACCTGTACATCTGTATCTGAGGGGTTACTAAACCTGCTCGCAGGTGATTAGGCAGGAAGAGTTTTGGAGATAGTATGCAAATTCCAAGTTGCTATTCATTATTAAAATGCATAAAACCTTCTAAAATGTAAGAATGTCATGTAAACCATTAAACCATGGATAGATTCTTCGGTGTATTTACCCTAAATGTAGCAAATGTTTCCCTTTGTAGTCATGGAATTTGTCTTCTTTTTTTTTTGAGACAGAGTCTTGTTCTATTGGCCATGCTAGAGTGCTGTAGCATTAGCCCAGCTCACAGCAACCTCACACTCCTGGTGGGCTCAAGCGATCCTCCTGCCTCAGTCTCCCAAGGAGCTGGGACTGCAGATGCATACCACCACACCCAGCTAATTTTTTGTTTCTATTTTTAATTGCCTAGCTAATTTTTCCTATTTTTAGTAGAGATGGGGTCTCCCTCTTGCTGAGGCTGGTCTCGAACTCCTGACCTCAAGTGATCTTCCTGCCTTGGTCTCCCAGAGTGTTGGGATTACAGGCATGAAACACCATGCCTGGCCAGAATTTGTCTTCTTAAATAGGACCATGTATTTCCAGTTTGTCTGACAGTAAGCTCCCAGTAAAAATTTATAATTTAAATAATTAAGAACCATTTCTGCATTGCTTCATACTTTACTGTTTCTAAAAATGCTGAGTCACAAAATAAAATCTTAAATTAGGAAATTGTCAAAAATAAAAAAGACTTCAGAGCGAGTTAAAAAATGTTCAAAAGAGAGGCTGGGCATGGTGGCTCAAGGCAGGAGGACCGTTGAGCCCAGGAGTGTGAGGTTGCAGTGAGCTGTTAATATGATGACCCCATGGCACTCTGGCCAGGACTACAGAGCAAGACTCTGTCTCAAAAAAAAACCAAAAAAAACAGTTCAAAGGGTCTGGTTTATCAACCGAAGATAGTAGTTTTGATCCAATATTTGTTGCTTTTTCTTCTTCAAACTAATCTGTCTCCCCACAGTGGTATTAAATCTTGTCTGTTTATTCACATTTTGATTACTACATATTTAGTGTTATTAATGGCAAACTTGGAGAGTAAGTTACATGACTTGCCCAGACCTTAAGGTGATCGCTGGGCACTAGTAAGATGCTATATACACAGCTTAATTTTCCCTCTCCTAGAACAAGCTCTAAAATGAAGTAAAATATACTTGATTTTTGTAATTTGGACTCTAACAGGAGACCAGGATTAGGGTCTGTTTCTGCTATTTAACTTTCCACACAACTCTCCATGTCTCTGTTTCTTCATCTTCAAAGTATGAAAAATAATGGTATCTAGTTCATAGGGTTGTTTTTAGGAATAAATACTGTAATGTGTGTAAAATACTTAGCTGTGTGTTAGGAGCATAATGCATACTCAATACATGGTTTAAAACAAAAAGAAATGGCTGCATGCATGGAGTCTGTGCTCTCATCTTTTTCTTATCCTTTGGGCATTTCAGCCCTCTGAGGTCCCCTGTGGAATAAGTTTGTCATTAAGGATGGAAAGTCCTCTCTCAGTCAGTGTGGGCAGGATCTAGAAACTGATAGTTTATTTAAGGCAGAATTGATTGGTTCCATGCTGGACGTGGTGGCAAGAGCCTGTAGTCCCAGCTACTTGGAAGGCTGAAGCAGGAGGATTGCCTGAGGCAAGGAGTTCAAGACTAGCCTGGACAACATAGTGAGACCTCATCACTACAAAAAATTTAAAAAACAAAAAATTAGGTGGTCGTGGCAATACATACCCATAGTCTTAGCATTTGGGAGGCTGAGGCAGGAGGATCCCTTGAGCCCAGGAGTTTGAGGTTGCAGTGAGCTATGATGACGTGACTGCATTCTAGTCAGGGTGACCCAGCGAGACCCTGTCCCCAAAAATAAAATAAAATATAAAGGATTTAAGAAGATTTGCTTTTTACATGCTTTTTTTCTTAATAGTGCCTTTGAAGACGAGACCATGAGGCTTCGACAGCTGAAACTAGATAATCAGGTGGGTAGAGTCTCCTCTTTTGAAATAGATGGCCAGCTATGTTGACAGTGAAGCTGGTGGTCTTGGCTCTGAAGGCTTGGCAGGGCCATGGAAAGAAGAGTGGCTATGGCGAGACCAGAGTGCTTTGAGGATATCAGCAATAAAACTTATTTGGATTTATAATCACTGAAAATTTCTTGGTACTTTCATAAGAATTAGAAGAATGTTAACATTGTATTAATGTAGTAATTTGGTTCTGCTACCTTAAATACCTCTCTACACTGTAATTTCATTTAACTGCAAGATTGTTTTCTTATCCTAAAATGCAGGTCTGCATTTGCTGCTATGCTACTTAACAACCTCTATTGCTACGGAATAATTTTCTTCACAGCCCTAGTCCCAGTTTTTAGTTAAACTTTTTTTTTTATGTGTGTGGGCAGTGGTTTTACTTATGTTTGCTTCCTCTGCTAGACTAAGTTCCAGGAGAAGAGGAACCAAATGTGTTTTTGATAATCAGTATATCAGAAGTTCCTGGCATAAGGCTGAGTATATAACAATCCATTAGTTTTTGAATGAATGAAGAAATAAATGAACAGTTTTGTGTTCTTTCCTGGCATGATCATTATGATTGGGCAGCTTAGAACCTATACTCAGCATGCTTTTGTATTTGCTTTTTTATATGAATGTTTTCTAATGTAGTCTGTTATTAACAATCAAGATGTCTATATTCTGTAGGGGACTAAAAGCTTCTAAAGTTTTATCATCTTTATGTTGCTGGTGGAATTAGTGATGGGACTTCTGGCCTAATAAATTACTTGAAAGGTAGAACTATCTATTCCATTCCATTCCATTCCATTCCATTCCATTCCATTCCATTCCATTCCATTCCATTCCATTGCATTCCAGACAGAGTCTCGCTTTGTTGCCCGGGCTAGAGTAGAGTGAGTGCCGTGGCGTCAGCCTAGCTCACAGCAACCTCAAACTCCTGGGCTCATGTGATCCTCCTGTCTTCCCTCCTGAGTAGCTGGGACTACAGGCGTGAGCCACCATGCCTAGCTAATATTTTGTTTCTATTTTTAGTTGACTGGCTAATTTTTTTTTCTATTTTTAGTGGAGACAGCGTCTCACTCTTGATCAGGCTGGTCTTAAACTCCTGACCTCAAGTGGTCCTCCTGCCTTGGCCTCCCAGAGTGCTAGGATTACAGGTGTGAGCCATCACACCTGGCCTGGAATAATTTAAAAGTAGGAAAGAAACTAATTTGCGATGATCGTGGGAAAGTTCTGTGTGTGTGTGTGTGTGTGTGTATATATATATATATACACATACATACATATCAGAACTTTGTGTATATATATATATACACACACACACACAGACATATACATATACATACACACTTGTTCCCCCCACCCCCAAGATCAGAATGATTTTGATGAGCCCTTTATATTGTTCATTCCATTGTGTAGCAAACTATGTAGGGGGAAGTGACCACAAAAATTTAGATCTTTGATTTATTTTTATTCATAGTCATCCTAATGTTATAAGGCCAAATGGTACATACTTTGCTAACATTAAAAGAAATCTATGGTTCATTTATCAAGACATTAGTTTTTGAATTTTGCATATAGATATATTTTCTGGAGTTTTTAAAAGGTAGCCCTGGCTGGGTGCTGTGGCTCATACCTGTAATCCTAGCATACTGGGAGGCTAAGGCAGGAGGATCGCTTGAGCTCAGGAGTTCGAGACCAGCCTGAGCAAGAGCGAGACCCTGTCTCTGCTAAAAATATAAAAATTAGCCAGCATCGTGGTATGCACCTGTAGTCTAAGCTACTTGGGAGGCTGAGGCAGAAGGATCACTTGAGCCCAGGAGTTTGAGGTTGCTGTGAACTAGGCTGATGCCACGGCACTCAGGGCAATGGAGTGAGAGTCTGTCTCCAAAAAAAAAGGAAGCCCCAGTATTTTATGATTTTTATTTTTTTCATTGAGAATACTTCATATGGTGTATATGTGGTATAAATATTGGGACTTTTGTAAGCCTTTTTATAGCACAGATTTTTGAAAATTATGTTTACTTTTTAAAATTATTTTTTGTAGGTAATAAAAGCATATGGTAAGAATTCAAATAATACAAAAAAGAAATTTGATGGAAAGTTTCTGTCCCTCTAGTTGGCCCAGTTCTTTACCAGAGGTGTCACTGATTTCAAGTGTATCCTTCAGAGATAGTGAATGAATATAAAGACATAAAATTTATAGAAATTTTTAAAAATTAAAAAATAATCTTTGGACGTGATATATAAATTTTGATGTTAAATAGCATATGAAAACACTTTTAGAGCCCTGAAATGCTACCATGCAGATAAGAAGGAGGTTGCTCAGCATGGGGTCGAGGAACATACACAAGTGCGAGCTGCGCATTCAGAGGGTGTGTAATAAACGCAGAACCACATAATGAATAAAACACTGGGTGGGGGAACCCAGTGGCTTTGGTTCCAGGTCTAGCTCTACCATTAATTCACTGTGTGATTTTAGGTAAGGTTCTTATACTCGATGGGCCTCAGTTGTTTCATCTGTAGACTGAGATTACACTGGTTAAAATAATGGAATGTTAGAAAGGATCTTAGAATATCTTAAATTAGGGAGAATAGAGATGGAGGTATATTGAGGAAGGGTAGGTTGCAGCTCAGCCTAGGCCTCATAAGCAGGCAGTATCTTGGCGGGAGCTTCACAGTCCAGAGCACGCCGTCCTGCCGGAGGCGTACAGTTGCACGCAGTCAGTGGTGCACTTTGACAGTGATTGGCAATAGAGGTCGGAGGGGCTGGGGAAACCCTGCCCCAGGTATATATTAGATCAGACTCTTAGGAATTCTGCTATGGGAATGTCCCATTGGTTGAGAGTCACTGGTCATGAGCTTTGTAAGAAATAGTTTGCTAAGAGTGAGCAAAGTTAGTCTCATGAGGATTGGTTCCCGTTATCCAGTCTCCTCAGTGATGACTCTAAACCAGGGAATTAATTTCCAGTGAACTATACCAGAATCAGAGGGTCATCACATTCTCAATAGAACAGTCTGTGCAGAGTTTACAATCAGAAGGTGGCTTGGTGTGTTTGAAATCAGAGTAAGTAGAGTTTGTAAAATGATATTTACAGTGAACATCATTAATATGTAATGATTTAATTACTTCACCTCTTCTGAAGGGCTATACCTGTCAAAGGAAGGAGATACATGAGTATCTGGCCAGGACACTCTCCCTGACTTGGATAGTATTGGAGACACAGGGTGAATCTTGCTCTTTGGCTCTACCTTCCCTGTTTCCATATAGAACATTCCCCTTCTTTGAACTCATTCTTTCATCATCCAGGCCACAGTGTTAGCTTACAGTTTGCTGTCCATCATATTTTCCTGATGTTCTAATCTTAGAACGTAATGTTTCAAACCCCTACATTTTCAGATAATTTACATGTGGCTATTTTGTTCTATGTCGATTTTGTTCTGTTCTGTTTTTTGAGACAGGGTCTTGCACTGTCTACCAGGCTGGAGTGCAGTGGCACACTCATAGCTCACTGCAACCTCCAATTCCTGGACTCAAACAGTCTTCCTGCCTCAGCCTGCCAAGTAGCAGGGACTACAGGCATGCACCACTGTGCCTGGCTAATTTTATTTTATTTTATTATTTTTTTCCAGCATATTATGGGGATACAAATGTTAAGGTTATGTATATTGCCCCCCCCCCCGCTAATTTTTTAAAAAATTATTTTGTATAGAGACAGGGTCTCACTATGGTGCCCAGGCTTGTCTCAAACTCCTGACCTCAAGCTATCCTCCCAAAGTACTGGGATTACAGATATGAGCCACCACACCTGGCCCCATATAGTTTTTTAAACAGCTTTATTGAGATATAATTCATCTTACCATAAATATACACTGAGATAAAGTATACAAATGATTTTTAAATCTCATAAATGGAATCATACAATATGTGGTTTTTTTGTATATGGCTTCTTTGACTTAGGATCAGGTTCATCAATGTTGTAGAATATATCATTACTTTATTCCTTTTTATTGTCAAATAACATAATGGTATGTGTATATACCACATTTTGTTTATTCATTCATCAGTTGATGGAATTTGACTTGTTTCCACTTTTTAACTATTATAAATAAGGCTGCTCTGATTATCTGTGTACAAGGTTTTGTGTGGACATGTTATCACTTCTCTTAGGTGTATACCTAGGAGCAGAATTTCTGGGCAATGTAGTAACTCTGTGTTAAACATTTTAAGGAACTGCTAAGCTATTTTCCAGAAGGCTGAGCCATCTTACATTCTCATCAGCGTTGTATGATGCTTCCGGTTTTTCCATATTCTTACCAACACTTGTTATTGTCTGTCTTTGATTTAGAGCCATTTTAGTGGATGTGAAGTGATATCTCATTGTAGTTTTGATTTGCATTATCATAATGATTAATGATGTTGAGCATTTATTGGCTTAATGGCCATTTGTATATCCTTTTTAAAAAATTTTTAAAAATTGACACATAATAACTGTACATATTTATGAAGTATATAGTGATGTTTCAGTACATACAATGTATAGTGATCAGTTCAGGATAATTAGCATACCCACCATCTCAAACATTTATCATTTCTATTGGGAACATTTTAAATCGTCTCTTCTAGCTATTTCAAAATATGCGATAAATTATTGTTAACTGTAGTCACCCTACTGTGCTATTGAATGCTAGAACTTATTCTGTTTATATATGGTCCATTTTGAGTTATATATACTGTGAGATGGCCTTTTTGCATGTGGACATCCAGTTGTTCTAACATCATTTATTAAAATACTTTCCCAATTACTTGCTATGACATTGAAGGAAAAGAAGAAAAAAAAAAATACTTTCCCATTGAGTATATTTTGCTTTTATTTTTATTTTTAAAATTTTAAATTTAATTTTTATTTATTTATTTTTTTGAAACAGAGTCTCACTTTTTGCTTGGGCATGAGGGCAGTGGCATGATCATAGCTCACTGCAACTTAAACTCCGGAACTCAAGCAGTCCTCCTGCCTCAGCCTCCCAAGTAGTTAGGACTATAGGCACGCACAACCATGCTGAGCTAATTTTTCTACTTTATGTAGAGACGGGGTCTCACTATGTTCCTCAGACTGGTCTCAATCTCCTGACCTCAGCCAGTCCTCCTGCTTAGGCCTCCCAAAGTGTTAGATTTACAGGCCTGAGCCACCGCACCTGGCCCCTGAAGTTTAATTTGAGTCTACAGTTGTTTTTCTTGTTGTTGGTCTAAATGAATTTGATGGGTGTCGAGGCTGATAGAGTGGCTTCCCCAGATACCTTGGCAGAATCACCATGGTTTGTCAGTGAACTGGATGTAACTAGGTCCTTTGGCATAAACTCACTCTAGTTGAAGTCACACCAGTAAATTATAAGACCAGGACACCAAGTTATTAATTTGCAATAGGAACTCTACTCTTTCAGTGTGTATTCATCTCTACTGTTCATGATGCTCTTTTCCTGGGAATACGATATTGATGAAGTTAAATTGAAAATTAGAAGGCTGATGGTAAGCAAAGACTCAGAGGCAATGAAACTAGGTAGTACCGAGGGTTATTTAATCAGAGTTTTTAAGAAGCCTTGTACTGTTTCCTGTCCTCAGAGAGTAAGCTCACCTAGTAAATAGAATACTCTTGTCTACCAGATTCAGTATTTCTCTTTGTTGGACAGACTGGATAAACTCTGTCAAATTCTAGTTCTTTGGCCTCTCTTCTCTAGACTATAAGCAGAATACTTCTTTTCTATAGAACATTTTTTCCTTATATATGTTAATAAAATGGATTAGGCTATAGCTTGTGTTTTTCATTTCACAGTTATGAGACTGTATATATGAGGAGACACTAAATAGTGGTGGCCACATAGATAAAATATGGCAGTTTCTACTGTTTTCTTTCTTTCTTTTTTTTTTTTTTTCTTTTTTTGAGACAGAGTCTCGCTTTCTTGCCCAGGCTAGAGTGAGTGCCGTGGCGTCAGCCTAGCTCACAGCAACCTCAAACTCCTGGGCTCAAACAATCCTACTGCCTCAGCCTCCCGAGTTGCTGGGACTATAGGCACGAGCCACCATGCCTGGCTAATTTTTTATTTATATATATATATATATATATATATTAGTTGGCCAATTAATTTCTTTCTGTTTTTATAGTAGAGACGGGGTCTCGCTCAGGCTGGTTTTGAACTCCTGACCTTGAGCAATCCGCCCGCCTTGGCCTCCCAGAGTACTAGGATTACAGGCGTGAGCCACTGCGCCCGGCCTCTACTGTTTTCTGTACTTCAGATTTACAGAAAACATGAGAAATAACTTGTCTCTTCAGGTGGGTTATTTCTCATCCATTATACAAGACCTCTGAGTTGCTAGAAGAATCTTACCAGCAAATTCTATGGGGAAGAACTTATTATAGCTTCCTATGTATTTAATGTTCCTGGCACATTAAAGTCCTGTATGTCATAATTCATGAAATCTCAAAATATTAAATTTCTTACTCTAACATCTGTTCATTCTTTTTTTTTTTTTTAACATGGGATAAAAGTCAACGAAATAACGTCTATTTATTCTTGATGATATAGTCCATGGTGGCACATTGTCTTAACTCCCCAGTCTTTTCCCTATATATACAGGTTAAGTAAAAAAAGAATGGCTTTCTTTCTTTTTTTTTTTTTGAGACAGAGTCTTGCTTTGTTGTCCAGGCTAGAGTGAGTGCTGTGGTGTCAGCCTAGCTCACAGCAACCTCCAACTCTTAGGCTCAAGCCATCCTTCTGCCTCAGCCTCCCGAGTAGCTGGGACTACAGGCATGCGCCACCATGCCTGGCTAATTTTTTCTATATATATTAGTTGGCCAATTAATTTCTTTCTATTTATACTAGAGAAGGGGGGTCTCACTCTTGCTCAGGATGGTTTCGAACTCCTGAACTCGAGCAATCCACCCGCCTCAGCCTCCCAGAGTGCTAGGATTACAGGCGTGAGCCACAGTGCCCGGCCTTCTTTCTTTCTTTTTTTTTTTTTATGAGACAGAGTCTCACTCTGTTGCCAGGGCTAAAGTGCCATGGCGTCAGCCTAGCTCACAGCAACCTCAAGCTCCTGAGTGCTAGGATTACAGGCGTGAGCCACCACACACCCAGCCTATTTCTTCTTTATCTTTTGAATTTATCTGCATCATCAGCCCTGTTCAGGAAAAACTTACTTCCTTTCCTATTTTTCCCCCCACCCAGCCACCACTCCTTCCTTTCCTATGGATAGTCTTATCCCTTGGAGTGGCTCTTTTTCCTAGAGGTACTTTTCTAAAAGCAGAATCAATGAAGAAAAATAAATAGGTGGCTTTTTGCCTAAAAAACAGGAGTAAGTAGGTTGTAATATATTTGCTTTTTAATCATGGCTTTATTTTTTAGCTTGGGGCTTGGCATTTTTCTTATTCAGAGATATCCCAGATCCATAATTATTTCTGTGTTAGAAGCTCTTATTTACCAAAGTTTCAAAGTATATGTGCTAGTACTTTCTTTTCCCATTTCATTGGACTTTTTCTCATATAGTCTCTCATGCTTTTTTTTCCTGACTTTTTTTGCTATAATCTATATTTTGTTTTAATCCACAGAGTTCATTGCTTTCTGTTTGTTATGTTTCAGCTGACATTTTTTTTTTCACCCTTGGCCCAAATTTGTTTGATTTCTAATTATGTAAGATGAGCAAGAAGGCACAATTTAGGCCAGGTGTGGTGGCTCACACCTGTAATCCTAGCACTTTGGGGAGGCTGAGGCAAGAGGATCACTTGAGTTCAGGAGTTTAAGACCAGCCTGAGCAAGAGTGAGACCCTGTCTCTACTAAAAATAGAAAAAATTAGCTGGGTAACTAAAAATAGAAAAAAGGAAATTAGCCAAGTGTAGTGGTGTGCCCTGTAGTCCCAGCTACTTAGGAGGCTGAGGCAGGAGGATCACTTGAGCCCAGGAGTTTGAGGTTGCTGTGAGCTAGGCTGACACTATGGTACTATAGCCCAAGCAACAGAGCGAGATTCTGTCTCAAAAAAATAATAAGAAGAAGGCAAAACTTATTGCTCTTTGGCCGATTAGAACATGAAGTAATTGAGGTTTAGAGGAAAATAAAATTTTTTTCTTCCGATTACAGAAGTTAGATAGCACTCTGGGAGGCTGAAGCAGGAGGATCACTTGAACTCAGGAGTTTGAGACCAGCTGAGCAAGACCAAGACCCCATCTCTACTAAAAATAAAAAAATTAAAAAGTTAGAAAATTTGGAAAATAAAAACTAGAAAAATGGAAATAATTGTTCGTAGTCTGCCACCCAAAGAAGTCACCATTGATGTGGTCTTCCCTCTTTTCCTTTATGCATATATGTTTATGTTTTGAACTTGTGATCATACTTTGATAATGATATGATATTGATAATTACCATATTTTCAGTAGACTTGAATCTGCTTGGCTAGAAATGCATTTTGTGATTTTAATTAGATCTTTATAGGTATTTGATAAACATTTGTTAAGTGAAAGGAATGAATCCTTCTTACTTTCTTTATCTCAATTTTCCCCTTTCTTTCTTTCTTTCTTTCTTTCTTTCTTTCTTTCTTTCTTTCTTTCTTTCTTTCTTTCTTTCCTTCCTTCCTTCCTTCCTTCCTTCCTTCCTTCCTTCCTTCCTTCCTTCCTTCCTTCCTTCCTTCCTTCCTTCCTTCCTTCCTTCCTTCCTTCCTTCCTTCCTTCCTTCCTTCCTTCCTTCCTTCCTTCCTTCCTTCCTTCCTTCCTTCCTTCCTTCCTTCCTTCCTTCCTTCCTTCCTTCTTTCTTTTCTTCTCTTCTCTTCTCTTCTCTTCTCTTCTCTTCTCTTCTCTTCTCTTCTCTTCTCTTCTCTTCTCTTCTCTTCTCTTCTCTTCTCTTCTCTTCTCTTCTCTTCTCTTCTCTTCTCTTCTCCCCTCCCCTCCCCTCCCCTCCCCTCCCCTCCCCTCCCCTCCCCTCTCCTCTTTCTTTCACTAGAGGAATGATGCTCTCACAATTTTGGAGGCCAGAGTCAAAATTAAGGTGTTAGCAGGGTGTTTCTTTTTGAAGGATCAAAGGGATAGTTGGCCCCATGCCTCTTTCCTGGTGGTCTCTGATCATCTTGGCACTCCTGGCGTGCAGCTTTGTTACTCCAGTGTCTGCCTCGTCTTTGTATGGTAATCTTCCCTCAGTTTTCCTATTTCTTTTTTTTTTCCCACAAAACCACAAGTTGTATTTTATTACACAATAGTCAGAGACAAATTATCTTCAAACAGTAATTGCCATAGAGCTATACTCCCTAATTAAATAAGTATTTTTTTATTTGAGGAATTATTCCTTAATAAATGTTATATTTAACATTACAAAAAAGAAAACATTTATAAAGAGCAAAGGCAGTGGTTTTCCCATTTCTTAAGTGGGAAAAAATTAATTTACAGGAGTTTTTGTGAGGATCAATGAAAAACAAGTTATAAATATTCAAAGTGGCTAGGTCTTGGTATAACTCTCCTGGCTGTAGTATCACATTTCTTTCCTAGAGAGCACTGCTGGAGAAGAAGCAAAGAAAAAAGCGCCTTGACCCACTCATGGTACAGCCAAATCCAGAAGCCAGGCTATGTCGGTCAAAGCCCAGAGGCAGTGAGGAGCATACTCCTTTAGTGGAACCTCATACTCCTCATAACAACGTCATCCTACATGGTGTGTATTCAGGCAGCATTACTTCCTGCTGGGGGACAATTTTCACAAAACCTAGGAGAAGGCAGGAAGGTTCTCAGATGGACCAAAGGGACAACATTAGCGTCGTTTCTAGGTACCTTTGGATAATCACATTCTGGGTCTTTGAGTAGAATAAAAGCAATGGTCTAATCAGTGGAAGATGCCTTAAAGTTCATTCCATCCTAGAACTGTTGTTTTTACGTGCCAAATGAATTAGTCTGAATGGCCTATTTGAAGAGCTTACAGTTTTGATTGTTACATCTTGCCAGAGGTTAACCATGAAGCCAGGAGTTAGAAGACAGCACCATTCTTCCAGTAGCTGGCTCAAAGGATCATCTGGGGGGTGGGGCATAGAATAGGATTAAGAGCCTTTAAGTCAAGTCCCCTGAGCTCTTGGCTTGGGCTGATCTGTGCTATGGAGCACCTACTTTGTTTTCTTGACCTCATTCTTAAATTTCTAAAGCACAGCATGAGGTACATGTTACTTCACTAAGAGAGGATGCTAATAAAATGAACACCAGGCCTGGACTACTCTCTTAACAGGTGTTCCTGTGGGTGTTAAGGAAGGAGAAGAGATGAAATGATTTGGTCATTCTTAGTTCTGATCACATTCACCAAAACCACCCAGCTAAATAGTGGATAACACTTTCCTCTCTTTTTTTCTTTTGGGCCCTAGGCATTGATGGTCCAGCTGCCTTCCTGAAGCCAGATGCTCAAGATTTAGAAACCAAACTTCACGTTCCTTCGGTAGGCTCTTCTGCTACAGAAGAAGATACTGAGGGCAGTGTCGGTGGGGAAGGCACCTTGGATGCTGCTTCCAAGCCAGGTCTTCAGGAGATTCTCCAGAAACATGGTGAGGATTCGTCATGATTTGAAGGCAGTTTGTCTTCCTAATCGTTTGTAATCTTTTCCTTTACTTTCTTTCATTGTGGTTGACAATCTAGGTGACTCAGAATTGCTCATAATGGTCGGACATAGTAGCTCACACCTGTGATCCCAGGACTTTGGGAGGTCGGGTGGGGAGATTGCTTGAGTCCAGGAGTTCGAGGTCAGCCTGGGCAACATAGCAAGATCCCATCTCTGCAAAACATTTAAAAAAATTAGCCAGGCATGGTGGTGTGTGCCTGTAGTCCTAGCTACTATTAGCTACTTGGGAGGCTGAGGTAGGAGGATTGCTTGAGCCCAGAAGTTTGAGGTTGCAGTGAGTTATGATCAAGCCACAGTACCTCAGCCTGGGCTACAGAGCAAGATCCTGTCTCTCAAAAAAAAAAAAAAAAAAAAAAAGTAGTAGTTATACTACTGCCTGAGAAAAATAAGATAATTAAATCAAATATAAATAATATATTATCTGCTATATATGACTTTCTCATTTTTTGGCCATTTATTTTCAGCTTCCACCTTCTTTTGACAAAGCGAGTACCACTTAATACCACTGCTCCACTTCAATTTCATAGTTCATGATGATCTCGAGCTCAAGCCTACTTTTTTTTTTTTTTTTTTTTTTTTTTTTGAGACAAGTCTCACTCTATCTTCCTGCTAGAGTAGTGCAGTGGTGTCATCATAGCTCACAGCAACCTCAAACTCCTAGACTCAGCTAATTCTCCTGGCTCAGCCTCCCAAGTAGCTGGGACTACATACCATCAGGCCTGGCTAAGTGTTCTATTTTTTTTTTTTTGCTCAAGCTGGTCTTGAACTCCTGACCTCAAGCAGTCCTCCGACCTCAGCCTCCCAGATTGCTAGGATTACAGGCGTGAGCCACCGAGCCAACCGAGAGCCTACTGTCTGCCATTTGAAGTTCTCATGTCCGTAAGTATTCCTGTACATTTCAAAGGTCCCTTATAGTCTTCTTTCCTCCTGGGAAAAATGATTTTACAGTGAGAAGGAACCAAGTGTCCCCTTTTCAGATGACAAAACTGAAGCCCAATAAATATCTATTTGGTGCCTGCTTTGTATCTGGTTGGAATTGTTAGGTCCTGGGATATATGAATCAGGAGAGTCATTCATTTTCTAAATGAATGAATGAATATATGGATTTGTTTGAACATCCACTTATTCTACCATTCTGTGGTAGACTCTCCTGATTCATATATCCCAGGACCTAACAATTCCAACCAGATACAAAGCAGGCACCAAATAGATATTTATTGGGCTTCAGTTTTGTCATCTGAAAAGGGGACACTTGGTTCCTTCTCACTGTAAAATCATTTTTCCCAGGAGGAAAGAAGACTATAAGGGACCTTTGAAATGTACAGGAATACTTACGGACATGAGAACTTCAAATGGCAGACAGTAGGCTCTCGGTTGGTGCGGTGGCTCACGCCTGTAATCCTAGCACTCTGGGAGGCTGAGGTCGGAGGACTGCTTGAGGTCAGGAGTTCAAGAAATATTCATTCATATAGTATATGTTTTGAGCATGTACTATATCTCTGGCATTATCCTAGGTAAATATGGTTCCTGCCCTCATGGAAGGCCTCCTGTCTAATTCAATTGAGGCTCAATTCTAATTGAGGCAGCATGCACTTAAATAGTCTGGAGGTGGGAAGTCAGGGTGTTGAGAAAGCACCAGGAAGGGCTCCTCACCCAGACTTGGTGGTTTGGAAGGCTTCCCAGAGACAGTGATGTCTGAGCTAGGGCCTGACATAGCAAGAGGCACTGGCCAGCTCAGAATGCCAGCAGCTTAGTTAAGGTGGTAAGGTGATAGGTGGGGAGGGGGATGTAGACAGAAGAGCCCGGAGAAGGACGTGGCCTCTACTTATATGGGCCCTAATGGACCACATCAGGAACTGGGACTTTATCTACAGAGAAATAGGAACCTGTGAGGGAATTTAGGCTGAAGAATGTTATGATTGTGCTTGGGCTGTAGAAAAATTACTCTGCACCATGTAAAAGGGGTTGGAGGGTCAAGTCAGGAAGCAGGAAAGCCAGTTAGGAGATGATTTGACTGATGGCCTGGCCTAGAGTTACCGCGTAGTGTGGTGCATGCAGGAGCATGAAGCAGGAGACCTGGAATTGCAGGAGACCTGGAATTACTGAGTGGGGGCATGAGAAGGGCCGAGAAAGGCCCAGGGAGGAGAGGGAGTGGGATCAGGCTGAGCTGAGAGAAGGGAGCATGTCTGTCTCTGTGCTGGTGTTGGCTGGGAACTGACACTTTGAACATCTGGTGTATGGCAGGCTCTTGATGTGCATTATCTCATTTGATTCATTATTCGTAACAATACTTTGAGTGTTTTTTTGTTTTTTTTTTTTGAGACAGAGTCTCACTTTTGTTGCCCTGGCTAGAGTGAGTGCTGTGGCGTCAGCCTAGCTCACAGCAACCTCAAACTCCTGGGCTTAAGCAATCCTCCTGCCTCAGCCTCCCAAGTAGCTGGGACTACAGGCATGTGCCACCATGCCTGGCTAATTTTTTGTATATATATTTTTAGTTGGCCAATTAATTTCTTTCTATTTTTAGTAGAGACGGGGTCTTGCTCAGGATGGTTTCAAACTCCCAACCTCGAGCAATCCGCCCGCCTCGGCCTCCCAGAGTGCTAGGATTACAGGCGTGAGCCACCACGCCCGGCCTTTGAGTGGTTTTTATGTGTTTGTCTCTCCCATTTTATACATAAGAAAGTTAGTTCTTAGAGAAGCAAAGACATTTGTCCTAGATCATGCCTCTAGTTAAGTGGCAAACTTAGGCAGAATAAATAGTACTCACAAAGGCATCCAGGTATGGAAACATGAGATATTTCATAGATTTTCAATATGTTCAGAGTTTTGCAACCATTATCACAATCAATTTTAGAACATTTTCATCACCCCAAAAAAAGCCTCATACCCATTAGCAGTGGCTCCCCTTTTCTCTCCAATCCCCCCAGTCCTAGGACCACCGATCTAGGCAAACTGAGACGGATGAGCAGAGTGCAAGGTGCAGCAAAAGCAGTGTGCTGAAATGGATAGGGCATAGCTCTGGGGCTGGCTGGATGGGTATTTTTTTTTTTTAGAGACAGAGCCTTGCTTTGTTGCCCAGGCTAGAGTGAGTGCCGTGGCGTCAGCCTAGTTCACAGCAACCTCACACTCCTGGGCTCAAGCCATCCTGCTGCCTAGGCCTCTCAAGTAGCTGGGACTATAGGCATGCGCCACCATGCCCGGCTAATTTTTTTCTCTATATATTAGTTGGCCAATTAATTTCTTTCTGTTTATAGTAGAGACGGGGTCTCGCTCTTGCTCAGGCTGGTTTCGAACTCCTGACCTTGAGAGCGATCCGCCCGCCTCGGCCTCCCAGAGTGCTAGGATTACAGGTGTGAGCCACCGCGCCCGGCCTGACTGGCTGGGTTTTAAATCTCAACTCTGCCACTTCTGGCTGGAAAGGGAGGCAAACACCCTCACTTTTCTCTACCTCGGTTTCCCTGTCTGTAATGTGAAGGTGAGCATGGTACTTCCCTACTACTTTACTACCAATATTTTGACAACAAAAGAAAGTGAAAGATGTGGTTGGACAAGATAGGAGGAGTCAGAGCAAAGAGAGCTGTCTATTTAACCAAAGAAAAATTACTTACCCAAGTCATCTGGCTGAATAGTGGCAGACCTGGATTTTCTGATTCTTAGGCTAGTTCTTTATCCCTGACTATAAATAGCAAGTTGTTTCCTTTTGCAGTGCCCTTTGAAATGATTGCTTTGTTCTTTCTCAGAATTGGTCTTTCAGTGCCAGATGAATTAATGCCTTTTCATGTCTCAACAAGTTGTATTTTGACTATAATACCTATTAAGTGCTCCCTTGATTAATTTCTAAGAGTATCAGTTTGGCAGATTGTGTCCCTTAAGTAGGTCCAATTTGCTTGTTTTAAACGTTTGGGAAGAGATCTTTGATCTCTGTTTTAAGGCCGCTATTCACAAGAACTGAGTTCTTAGTATAAAAGTGGCATTTGAGAGCACAGCTAAGTGAAGATGTCCATGTGGGCGGGCGCGGTGGCCACGCCTGCAACCCTAGCACTCTAGGAGGCCGCGGCGGGTAGATTGTTTGAGCTCAGGAGTTTGAGATCAGCCTGAGCAAGAGTGACACTCTGTCTCTACTAAAAATAGAAAATTAGCTGGACAACTAAAAAATATATATAAAAAATTAGCCGGGCATGGTGGCGCATGCCTGTAGTCCCAGCTACTCTAGAGTCTGAAGCAGGAGGATCGCTTGAGCCCAGGAGTTTGAGGTTGCTGTGAGCTAGGCTGACGCCACAGCACTCTAGCCAGGCAACAGAGTGAGACTCTGTCTCAAAAAACCCCCCAAAACCAAAAAGATACCCATATGATAGTAATATCTCATGAGTTTTCTGCCTTTTTGCTACCAAAAATAAGGTTAACATTTTAGAAAGCAGAAGAAAACAATATCCTTAACAAGCCAAAGAATTTTGTTTAATAACAGCTTTTTGAGATATAAATTACATGTCATATAGTTTACCCATTTAAAGTGAATAATTCATTGGTTTTTCAGTATATTCAGAGTTTTACAACCATTATCACAATTTTAGAACATTTTCATCACCCCCAAAAGAAGCCTCATACCCATTAGCAGTAACTCCCCATTTCCCTCGAATCCAATCCCCCCAGCCCTCTCCACCAATCTACTTTCTGTCTCTGTAGATATGCCTATTCTGAATATTTCATATAAATAGAATCATACGTGGTCTTTTTTTTTTTTTGAGACAGTCTTGCTCTGTTGCCTGGGCTAGAGTGCCGTGGCATTAGCCTAGCTTACAGCAACCTCAAACTCCTGGGCTCAAGCAATCCTCCTGCCTCAGCCTCCTGAGTATCTGGGACTACAGGCATGCGCCACCATGCCTGGCTAATTTTTCCATTTTTAGTACAGATGAGTCTTACTCTTGCTCAGGCTGGTCTTGAACTCTTGAGGTCAGGCGATCCTCCCCGTCTTGGCCTCCCAGAGTGCTAGGATTACAGGTGTGAGCCACCGTGTCCAGCCTGAATGGTTTCTTTCACTTGGCATGATGTTTTCAAGGTGCATCCATGTTGTAGCATGTATTAGTACTTCAGTCCTTTTCATTGTTGTATAACATTCCATTGTGTGGATAAACTACATTTTGTTTATCAGTTGATGGACGTTTCAGTTGTTTCCACTTTTGGGTGTTATCAATAATGTTGCTATGAATGTTCATGTATAAGTTTTCTCTTGAGACTGATTTTTTTAAACTGAGTTTTGTCTTATCCTTGGGTTTCCTTGAGTAAAGCTAATAACGAATTTATTTATGCACTGTGTAAAAATAGATCATTGTTTTCTCTTTTATGAGATGGTTGAATATGAACAGGAAGAAAAAAAGCCACACTGTTTTAAGTCTACTTGTAAATAAGTGGAATCATGCAAAATTTGTCCTTTTGTGTCTGGTTTATTTCACTTAGCATAATGTCTTCAAAGTTCATCCATATTGTGGCATGTATCAGAATTTTATTCCATGTAAGGTTGAATAATATTCAGTTGTATGCATATATCACAATTTGTGTATTCATCAGTTGATGGACATTTGGGTTGTTTGCAGTCTGTGAACATTACTGCTGTGAAGATTTGTGTACAAATATCTATTCAGGTTCTGCTTTCTTTGTTTATATAGCCCAAAGTAGAATTGTCGGATCATATGGTAATTCTATGTTTAATTTTTTTAGTAATCATTATACCATTTTCCACAGCAGCTGCACAATTTTACGGTTCTACCAACAGTGCACAAGGGTTCCAGTTTCTCTACATCTTTACCAATATTTGTTGTTTTCCATTTTTTAAAAAAATAGTAGTCATCTAATGGATGTGAAGTGGTATCTCACTATGGTTTTGATAGGCATTTCCCTAATGACTAGTAATGTTAATCATCTCTTAAAGTGCTCAAGGGCCGTATGTACATCTTTGGAGAAATATCTATTTAAGTCCTTTGCTCATTTTTTAATTAGTTGCTTGTTTTGTTGAATTGTAGGAGTTCTTTATATATTCTAGATATTAACCCCTTGTTAGATACATAATTTGCAAATGTTTTCCCATTAGACTTTTTTTTTTGCCCTGGCAAGAGTACCGTGGTGTTATTGTAGCTCACTGTAACCTCACATTCTTGGGCTCATGTGATCATCCTGCCTCAGCCCCCAGGGTAGCTGGAACTATAGGCGCTCGTCACCATGCCTGGCTAATTTTTCTGTTTTTAGTATAGACAGGGTTTCAGTGTTGCTCAGGCTGATCTCGCACTCCTGAGCCCTATACCTATTATATGAGTTTTTTTTTTTTAAAGAGCTAAATTAGGTGGGAGCAGTGGAAGGGAAAACAAGAGATGAATGTGAGACTATGAATAATTGTCAAAATTTTGGATAAAAATTTGTCCATGTAATGCCTAGGCTAAGAAAAAAAAAGAAAAAAATTAAAATAAAAAGATAAGTTCAAAAAATTTATTTAAAAAATTTTGGATAAAATAGCTGTGTTTGGCATAAGAATAGTTAGGAATATTTTAGGTAAGAAAATTAAAACTATCTTTTCTTCAAAAAAAATTTTTTAAGTTAGTGTTGGCAAGTAACTGACAGTTCTTCCTTTTCTGCCAGGTATCTCAGGTAGTTTGAACTTTGATGAAGAGGAGACTGACAATGAGGAAGAAGGAAAAAAATTAACATCCCATTCAACACATTCAGAAACAGAGAGGCCCAATTCTGCATCCAGCCAGAAGTCAGCCACAGTATGTTGTCTGAAATTTCTTCCTGTGGAGCTAATTTGACTATTTCCCAAGCATGTCTTCAGTATTTAAGCACTGTTATTTAATGAGGGTTCCTTCAAAAGACTTAAGCACAAATTTAAACTTAAAGTTTATGATCTCTCTGTCTTCTGTCTCAGGTGAACTATTATTAGGAGGCTATATCCCTTTTTCTTACTTAGTCCTTCATTACTCCCAGTATTCCTATTTAACTTTTCAGGGTTTCCCTTTATTTTGTCAGAAGACTGAAGACATAGGGGTAAATCAATAAGTTTTTTGTCCGTTAAGTTTTTCTTGCAGGGCATCTGAGGTTTTCTGATTCAGCCTCTTATTGCTTATATATGTCCTTTCAGGATACAGGAGCTTCCAGTACTGCAGCCCAACAGGCTGATAACCACCTGGGAGAAGTGGAGAATTTAGTGGATTTTGCATATAGTCCTGCCCCTCGAGGAATCACAGTAAAGTGTCGCATAACCAGGGATAAAAAAGGAATGGATCGGGGTATCTTCCCCACCTACTATATGCACTTGGAAAAAGATGAAAATCGGAAGGTATGAGAATCAATTCCTGAAACAACTCTTTTTTCTTTTTTTTTTTGAGACAGAGTCTCACTCTGTTGCCCGGGCTAGAGTGCCGAGGTGTCAGCCTAGCTCACAGCAACCTCAATCTCCTGGGCTCAGGCAATCCTGCTGCCTCAGCCTCCTGAGAAGCGGGGACTACAGGTATGTGCCACTATGCCCAGCTAATTTTTTCTATTTTTGGTAGAGACGAGGTCTCCGCATCGCACTCTTGCTCAGGTTGGTCTCGAACTCCTGAGCTCAAGCGATCCACCCACCTTGGCTTCTCAGAGTGCTAGGATTACAGGCGTGAGCCATTACGCCTGGCCTGGTTTTTCTTTTTCTCTTTATTATTACTTTTCATTTTAGAGACCAGGGTCTTGCTTTGTCATCCAGGCTGGAGTGCAGTGGCATGATCATAGCTAACTATAGCCTCCAACTCCTGGGTTCAAGTGATCCTCCAGCCTCAGCCTCCCAAGTACCTGGGATTACAGGTGCGCACTACCATGCCTGGCTGTTTTTTAAAACTTTTTGTAGAGATGAGGTCTTGCTGTGTTGCCCAGGCTGGTCTCAAGTGATCCTCCTGCCTGGGCCTCCCAAAGTGCTGGGATTACAGGTGTGAGCTACCGTACCCAGCCTGGTTTTTCTTTTTATTATGGTAGAACATGACATTGTGGAAGAAGAAGAGCAAGTTTTAGGGAACAGAAGGAATTGGAAATACAGGACTTGCATGTTAAGTGTCTTGTTTCTCACCCTAGAACGTCTAATTTATTTTATAAGTGTGAGGCAATTTAATACTTGCTAAATGAACTAATGAGTGGTGGAACCAAATTGAAACCCATTTCTGTTTGATTTAAAAGTCCCGTTGCCTAGCCACTGCCACTCTGCTTTCCTGTTATGCCCAAGTCTAATAGAGTTCAGAGCAGATGCATAAATATGATGTGTTCATATCATTGATATAACAGGGGTTTAATACAACAATAACAAAATATAAAAAGTTTATTAAGAAAGCCATCGCAGTAAAGGATGGGAAGGTATTCAGGATCTTCTCTCCTAAATTTGGAAAGACTCATGGCATTGGATGAAAAATTTTTAACTGGAAGTTTTAGGGATGAAGTTGTAAATAATCATATGGAGAATCAAGCCAGTGAATTTAGAAAAATTGTACAGGAAGGAAACTCTGAGTGAATGCTGAGAAACACTGAGGGTTAGAAAAAGGGATCAAGACCCAAAGATTGACTGCTTGACACATAATAGGCCCTTGCTAAACTCTTGCTAATGCATAGATAGAACAGCCATGGGGTTCTCTTGACTTCATTTTTGACTGACTTTTTCTTCTTTTTCCAGGTATTTCTTCTTGCAGGCAGAAAGCGGAAAAAGAGCAAAACATCCAACTACCTTATCTCCACTGACCCAACAGATTTATCTCGTGAAGGAGAAAGTTATATTGGCAAACTCAGGTGCAAGCAGCCTTATATCGCTGTCCTGTTCTTTCTGATAGGAAATGTTCCACTGTTCTGATTCTTTTATTCCTATAGTTTTAGAACAGTCCACATCATTTTTTACAATTATCATGCATTGATGTTTTAATCTTTAAAAAAAGGTAAAAGAGAATCTAAGTCCCTTCCTTGTTTTAATGAGAGATCTTTGAAAAAGTGATGATGAACATTTAGGCATTTAGAGAACCGGCAATAGGCTTCCGTTCTACCTTTACCTCTCCTAGATTGTGTTTGTAGAAGAGAAAACATATAGATCACCCTGGTGACTTTTTCTCCCAATTCTAGATCTAACCTCATGGGGACCAAGTTTACAGTTTATGACCACGGTGTCAGCCCAATCAAGGCCCAAGGTCTGGTGGAAAAGGCCCACACACGCCAGGAGCTGGCTGCCATCTGCTACGTGAGTGCCATGCTCGTGCGGTGCCTTTCCCCGACCCTCCTGGACGTCCTGCTGGCTCTTTCAACTCAGTGTGACCATCGCTGCACGCAGCATCTTCCCCTTCAAGCTTGCTTCTATTTCTGTGATCCCCATTTCTACATGTATTCAAGTTTTAATTATTTATAAATTGCCAAGTTTAATTATTTTTCACTTTTGTACTATTTCTTCTTTTCCTTCTTTCTTTTCCTAATGCTCCTTAATTCAGGCCTTCTTTACCTCTTATCTATTGGACAGAGGTTACAATAAATTAAAACTGATTTCTTTGTTTTTAGTCTTTTCCTATCTAGTTCATTTTGTACTGCTGCCAAGTAAATCTTCCACAATGGGCTCCAGTTGATCTATTGTTCTCCCACTTCAGATCTTTTAATGACTGCCCATTGCATACAGAATAGAACCCTTCCTGGCTGAACTGAGTTAACAGGAAAAAAGAATGGTGCCCTAACATGTTAGCCTTTCCGTTCAGGCTCCCCTAGTGGCATCTCCCCTGCTGTAATACCTTTGCCTAACAACACTCATCTTTACTCACCTGAGAGCCTTTCCTTTTCCCCCTCCTTGTCTTTTGCCTAGTCAAAGTCTTTCTTGATGTGTTCCAGTAGATACAGTTGACATTCCTTTGTTTATATATCCCCCTGGCATCTGTAACCCACATATTATATTTATTATTATTTTTCTCTTCCAGTTTGTAACTCTTGTGAACTCTTGTTCACTGCTGTATACACACTAGCACATGGCCTGGCGCATAGTAGGCATTCAAAGACTTGTTGAGTAAAAGAAAGCAAGAAGTAATCAACCCAACTCAGTTCCTTTGATTCAAAGTCTCGACTTTCGATGAATTGAAATTAATCTCATCATTTGGCTCTAAGTGCCTGAGAACTATTCGATTTAACACTTTATGATATAAAATATTTTTCTTCTATTGCTTTCATATGTATGTATATGAATGCACACACATACATATATCCACCTATTTAATGTACTTATATATGCTCATAATCTGCCTGGCTTGACAGACATTTGAATGTTTAACTTCCTGGTACAGGCCCTATTTAATTAAAACTAATTCTCACTGTATATTATATAGCACCATGCCCTCATTGGGAAATATTTATTGATAGCGATAGGTTTGGCAATTTGTTCACAATTGTCTTAAATTTCACTTAAGACTAAAGAGTAAGAGTAAAGTCTCAAGTCAACAGAATCTGTTTTACTTGCAAGTGTTGAAAGTTTAAAAAGAAGTACAGTGTTACTTTCCTGTTTCCTTTTTTTTTTTTTTGAGACAGAGTCTCACTTTGTTGCCCAGGCTAGAGTGAGTGCCGTGGCGTCAGCCTAGCTCACAGCAACCTCAAACTCCTGGGCTCAAGCAATCCTTCTGCCTCAGCCTCCCAAGTAGCTGGGACTACAGGCATGCGCCACCATGTCCGGCTAATTTTTTCTATATATATTAGTTGGCCAATTAATTTCTTTCTATTTATAGTAGAGACAGGGTCTCGCTCTGGTTCAGGCTGGTTTTGAACTCCTGACCTCAAGCAATCCGCCCACCTCGGCCTCCCAGAAAGCTAAGATTACAGGCGTGAGCCACCGCGCTGGCCTTCTTTTTTTTTCCTTCTTTTTTTGTTGTTTTTTTGCCATATGCCTTTCAACCCATACTTTCCTGTTTTTGATTCTCTGCTTAACTACAGCAAAGTAATAACATTGTTTGTGGTGCTCATGACATTGCTAACATTGTACGTGCCCAAGAAAGTCTTGTGTTGTAACAGAATGTGGTCTCTCTTGCCTTTCTAAGTTCTGCCTTATTTTCCTATCTTCCAGGAAACAAATGTACTTGGATTTAAAGGTCCTAGGAAAATGTCTGTGATCATTCCAGGGATGAATATGAATCATGAACGGATCCCATTTCGACCACGAAATGTAAGAAAGAACATATTCAATCAGCAAAGGACTCTAAAAGACAATAATACAATACAGAGAGATCAATACAAAAAAGTATTGATAATTCAAGAACTTTAAACTGGAGTCTGGCTCATACTCTTCTTTAGGAGAGCATCGGTGCAAACCCTCAGGATAGGTGCTGTTGCAGACTGTTGCTAAAGTCGTTGATTTGAAAACACTTTGTCTACAAAGAGAAATGCTGGCTAGTGTGTAAGAATTTTAAAAAACCTTCCTTAATGTCTGCTTTAATTCTTTGCTTCTGTTTTTCCTTTTCTGAAATGGAGAAAATATTGCTCAGCTCTACCTTCTACTTCACAGAGATGAGAATGAATGAGATCTTGGGGTTCTTAGTAAAAAGTTATGATTTTTCATTTGAACAGGACCATGAGAGCTTGCTTTCAAAATGGCAAAACAAAACCATGGAGAACTTGATTGAACTGCATAACAAGGCCCCAGTATGGAACGATGACACCCAGTCCTACGTCCTGAACTTCCATGGCCGGGTCACCCAGGCGTCTGTGAAGAACTTTCAGATAGTCCACGGAAATGACCGTAAGCCTGTAGGGAGGGTTGGATAGGAAATAGGAGGAAAGACACTCTTGCCGGATGGGGAATTAGCATTAAAAGATTTCTTTGGAAAAACACAACTACAGTTTTAGGGGAAAACTGCTAACTTACTATGTTGAGGATGAGAGCAGCATGAGAGATGTGCTGTGGCAAATCAGAGAAGTCTCAGGGTCGGCTGTCTGGGAAGCAAAGGCAACTGACTTTCAATAAAGGTTTCTTGGTAACTCTGGCCCGTGGAGCTTGTGCCATCCCCAACAAGCTGCCCTTTTCTCTCCTCTTGCTCTTTCATGCTATCAGGGAGTCTCCTGTTCTCTGTAGATGAGAGGAATAGTAATAGAAACTTTGCTTATGGCTAGCAGATGCTCTTCTTAATAGCTCTTTTCACCCTTTAAAAGTTTCCTTTTAAAGAGACCTGGTGATTTGACCTATTTGGAGGATTCTTTCTGTGTCTTGAACAGGTTTTTCCCCAGTATAACCACATTATCTTCTAACACCCTGCTTCCTTTCTCTTTCTAGCTGACTATATAGTCATGCAGTTTGGACGTGTGGCAGATGACGTGTTCACACTGGACTACAACTACCCACTGTGTGCGCTTCAGGCCTTTGCCATTGGGCTTTCCAGCTTTGACAGCAAGCTGGCGTGTGAATGAGAGCAGCAGCGAGCGTGGAGCTGGGCTTCCTCACTACAGAGCTTTCGGGAGCAGATAGTTGCTGCCCTTGCCCCTTTGCCAGGGCATGAAGAGCCCCCTTTGGAATGGTCCCTGAATGTATGTATGTATGTGAGTATATGTGTGTGTACACAAACACACACATAGACACACACATACTCCTTCTCTGGGTTTCATAGACTTGGTCAGGGATCACAGCTTAGCGTGGGTGAGAGATTGCTTAAAGCACAGAGAGGTTCTTATCACATTGGTGACTCATGACGTTACTGCCCAACAGTTTCTGTGCCTCAAGAGTGAGTTTTCCAATGCTTGGAAACTTGCAGTAGAATCAGGTTCTAATGATTAAATACTTGGATCTCTTTTTTAAAAGATCTTTTCACAGGAAGACAGTTCCCTAAATTGCCTTTAGTTTCCAGGGCAGGAGTCTGCAAACTTTTTCTGCAAATGACCAGATAGTCTCTCTCCCGGCTAGTCGATTCTGCCCTTGCAGTGCAAAGCCACCGTAGGTGCAAAGCCACCGTAGGCAATTCACAAGTGAGCGCGTGTGGCTGTGTTCCAGTGAGACTCTACTGACAAAAACGGCATCAGGCCCAATCTGGCCTGTGGGTTGTAGTTTGCCAACCCCTGCTTCAGGTGTATCCATATACTCTAGGCTTGAGCATCTTTCAAAATTGGTTTATATTTAGAAAGTAACAGTCCTACAGATTGTCTCTAACGAGATGCCACATCCACTGTTAGTTACACAGATTCACCTTGTTTTGGTGACATTGGTTTCTAGGGTACCATCTACCATGAACACTGGGAAAACCCAAACATAGGGATCATTTAACTAATTAAGTCACTAAGGTGACTTAATTCTGCTGTCTCACCCACCTTACCCACAGGAGAAAGTGATGACAGCCACTTTACCCACCCTAAGAAAAGAACTTATGCCTACTACAAAACAAATCTGGAACTATATGTTCTTTATCAGAGCAAGTATGGTATTTGTTTCCCAGAGCTTGCTGCGCCCCAGGGCCAGGAAGGCACTGAGTCACAGTCCTGTCTTCCCTTCCTTCCCTCAGAGCAGGTTGGCTGGAACCAACTTGATCAAAATGGCTCTGGCCAGATTTGTGATCAATTATGCGAGAATTTTATATAATTGTCTTCATTTCAGTTAAGGCTAAAAGCATAAACTCCAGAGGTGACTTAGTCTAGTTAAGACTGAGAGTAATTTGATAATTGCCTTCATTTTCAACCCAAGAGTGCCTCCCACAGCTGTGTCACTATGGAGCCATTAGTGTGGAGGGACATACACACCTGTAGGCATCATGTGCAGACCCTTTTTTATTGTCATTATCAAGAGAGGTGGCAGGAAAGGCCCTGGTGAGGACCAGCCAGCTGCCTCTCAAGCTCTGCAGGCCTCATTGGGCAGAGCTTGGGCCTTCTTGACATGAGGATTGTCAGCTCCCCAGCACCTGGTTTGTTGGTGCAGGTCATGCTCCTGTCACTTTTCATCACAGATCAGAAGATTTTCACTAAGTCTTTCAGATTATTGGCACCTCTCAAATCATGTGACTCTTGTACCAGTTCGCTCGTCCCAGACTGTTTCTGAACTTTGAGAATGCAAGAACTCTCTGCGCCCTGCCTTCAGCCTGTGCGCTGCGCTGTTAGCCAGCATGGGCCAAGGAGCCGTGGCCGTTGCTCCATCATGTTTCCCTTCTGTGGACTGCCTTTGCGTCCTTGCACCTGTTGCTCCCACTCCACATCAAATAACCACTTGAAGGAAAGAGATCAGGGAGATGCCAAGACCCTCGGCGCATCCCCTGCTGGCAGGTCCGCCCTGCGTGGTTTCAGCATGACTGGTTTCCATCTCAGGCATGCTTGCCATCAAGTGCCTCCTTTCTAGAAGTGCCCCAAAGCCCTTCACACCTCCGTTGCCCCTTCCTGAGGCACTGCCACCTGTTGGACACAGCTGTTCACTTATCTCCAGGTGCAACATCACCGCATCTGGGGAAGGGGACCCTACAGTGGGCAGCCTGGACCTGATCTTGCTTCCTCCTCCTTCCCCTGGCTGGGAGACATACATCCCAGTTTCACATTCTTTCTGCTTGAGTGTGCAGGTGATTGGTTTTACATAAATCATATTTACACCTTTTGTATGCTACAGAAATAAAAGATAATTTGTAGAGAAATGCAAGTGTCACCTTCTTCTTTGCAAGTCCCATCCCTCAGAGAGTTCCTGCTGTCCTGCTCTGTGATAATAGTTTTCATTTTGGCAACTGAGCTCGTCAGTTCTTTGGAGCCAAGTAAGTTTCCACGTAAACTCTCGTCCTAGGGTAGAGCTGGAGCTTGCAGGCGGAGAAGGGTATACTGCAGACACCCTACATGCACCATACACTAGGACACATGACGAGACCCAAGAGCTGAGCACAGGGGGGCTGCAGGAGGGTGGGGTTTATACTGTCTGGCCACCTGGACTGGTCAGCTACCTGGATCTGTTGTTGGTGTTGCTACTGACTCAGCAGCAGCACAGACAGAATATATAACAGTGAAACAGACCCCGTCTCTTGCCTCAGTGTGCACATTTTAAAGCTAGCTTATATTCACAGGTTGAAAAGTATGTGTTCACAACTCTTTGCTAGGCTTTCCTGCTCTTCTCAGTGTCATGGTGATAACGAGACACATGGAAAGTAGCAGGAAGAGCCTAAAAGTCAGGATGAGAGCTGGAGTCAGAGTTTAATTCCTACAGCTTGGTTTTTCTTTTTCACATGGGGGTTCTTTTTGACTAAGGTGCCTGGCTGACCAAATGGATTCTTTTTTTGTAATACGAAGAACACTTCAGTTTTTGTAAGTTGTATTAAAATACTAATCAATGCAGGATATAGAGAAAAATTTAACTAGAATTTTTCATTAACTACAACATTCTTTTCTCAATAATGTTATTTTTCCCCAGCTATTGTAGGGGTACAAATGTTAAGTTTATGTATATTGCCCTTGCCTACCCTCCCCCCTCAAGTCAGAGCCTCAAGCGTGTCCAGCCCCCAGTTGGTGCGCATCACATTCATTATGTATGTATACACCCATCCCCTTTCTCCCACCTGCCCGACACCAAATGGATTCTTTGTGACACAGTTTTGTATACTTTTTAGTGATCAGGGACATATTAGTGGTCATTGACAGGAAGATTTCTGTAAGAGTAATTTAAAAATCTAAAACAGGCCTGCAAAATGCTCTTTTTGATCAGAAGTTTAGTAGAGCATAAAAAAAATGAACTAGCATTATTCACTTCCTTTAGGCAGCATCATAGGTGCAGAAATAAAGTGATAGTTCAACTGAGGCAAAAATCCCTGGGTTCCAACCCTTTTCTGCCAGTGATTTGCCATGTGTCTCCTCTTACTTTTTTTGTTTTTGAGACAGTCTCACTCTGTTGCCCAGATTAGAGTGCAGTGGTGTCAGCCTAGCTCACAGCAACCTCAAACTCCTGGGCTCAAGTGATCCTCCTGCTTCAGCCTCCAGAGTAGCTGGGACTACAGGCATGCGCCACCATGCCCGGCTAATTTTTCTGTTTTTAGTAGAGACAGGGTCTTGTTCTTGCTTAGGCTGGCCTCAAATTCCTAATCTTAAGTAATCCTCCTTCCTCGGCCTCCCAGAGTGCTAGGATTACAGGCGTGAGCCACCATGCCCAGCCCATCTTTCAATTCTTGAATTATATAATTTTCTCCTCTCGTGCTGACAATAGTTTCCATAAATATGTTTTGACTTGAACTCTTTGGTTACTTTGACCTTATAGCTGTTTTTCCACAACCACTGAGTGGAGGCTTTTTTAAAAATGTCCTCTTTATTGTACCAAACATAATTTATCAGTTAAGTTGATGCTTGTCAATTGTTACTCTGTTACTATAAGTAAGTAAGACACATTTTGCTCCACAGAGAAAACCCTGGAATGCTGCAAGCTGCCCATTTCCTCAGCCTCTTGCTCCTTCTCCAGATAGAATGGCTCTTGCCCATGAACTTGTACCATATGTGTAATACCTGCCTCCCTCCAGGTCACAGTCCTCTTTTAAACTTGGCCATGTGGGCCCAGCTAGGGGCTTGCCAGTTTCCGTCCTACCTCCCGAGACACATTTCCTGGTCTCCTGGTATATATTGGATCATTTTGCCTCCTTTCCCACTTTGGTCGCCTTGTTATCACAGTCAGTGTGTATTCTTTGAAAGTCTAAGTCTTTATCAACAAACAGACTCTTCCTTCATCCACAGAAACCTGGGGTGCCAAAACAAATGAAGGATTTGCCATTGGGGGGCTGATAACTTTAGGTGGTTCCATGGCACCACCTACTGACCAAGTATACACATTACAAATGCATTAAATGAGCAAACCGCTCAGGTGCTGTAATCCAGAAAGTCACCAAAGGCTCAGAGTGACTTCAACACAGGGACCACCCATTATCATGTATTTACTGAACACCCTGTGTTGCAGCACGACTCTTCTGCGGGCCTGAGAACACGAAGATTTCTGGAATTCAGAAACTAGTTGAGGTTTCCAGGTAAAATGCCCAGCACATAGCAGCAAGTGTCAATATTATCATTTTATAAATGTTCTTTTAAAATGGGACAATGAAATATTTAAGCATGCTGCTACACAAAATGGCTTGTGAATGCTTAGGACACAAATTTAGATGGTTTTCCAGGGAGAATGAGGAGGGAAAAAAAAACCATGATTTTACCAGGTCATTGCACATATGAGTTCTAGCCTCAGTCCTCATCCTCCCTCTTTCCTCTCTTTGTACCCATCTCTTCATTTCTACTTGAAGTGACAGCCTGGGAAAAAGTTAGCCCTGATGTTAATGGAAATTTCTGAAATATTTCAAATATGAAATGGGCTACCATGACTCTTTCTGGTTCCTCCTCATTTTCTGGTCCATCAGGCCCAAGCTCCTTGGCACACTGCCCCCAACACGGTGCCCTGAGCAAAAGCCACACAGAGGGTGTAGCTGGAGGGGGTGGCTCTCTGGGGCAGGATTGTCTCTGGTCTGTCACCACCTTTCACTGTACATCTTTGTTTTTTTCAGGTTTCCTGATCTTGCCTTTGTCTGTCTTATTCTAAATCAGATACATAGGAGATAGAGATATGTAATTTTTAAAACTGTAATCCTGTTACAGATTAGAGATATATAAATTTAATAGCAGTAATCTCATATGGTTTAAAAAGAATTTTTAAAAGACTCCTCCCACATCTGTCTTGCCCTTCTGTGCCCTGTCCTACTCCTATAATTAACCACTTTTTAGTGTCTTTCCAGACTATCTTGCCAGTGTTTATGCGAACACAATGAGTTTGTAATTTCTCACCCTTTTGCACAAAAAGTAGCATACTATATACCTGGTCCTGTAGCTTGCTTTTTCACTTTACTCACCCTGGAGATATTTCCATGTCAACAATCTGGCCCTTCCTCATATTTGTTTATGCTCCACAGTATTCCTTGTGGGAAGGACCAGGGTATTTTTAACTAGTCCCCTACATATAGGCAGTTTGCTCATTAAGAAATGTTATCAGGCTGGGCGTGGTGGCTCAAGCCTATAATCCTAGCACTCTAGGAGGATTGCTTGAGGTCAGGAGTTCGAGACCAACCTGAGCAAGAGCCAGATCCCGTCTCTACTAAAAAAAAAAAAGAAAGAAAGAAATTAGCTGGACAACTAAAAAATACATACACATATATATATATATAAAATTAGCCGGGCATGGTGGCCCATGCCTGTAGTCCCAGCTACTCGGGAGGCTGAGGCAGGAGGATTGCTTGAGCCCAGGAGTTTGAGGTGGTTGTGAGCTAGGCTGATGCCACTGCACTGTACCCAGGGCACAGAGCTAGACTTTTTTTAAAAAAAAAAAAACAGGCTAGGCATAGTGGCTCACGCCTGTAATCCTAGCACTCTGGGAGGCCGAGGTGGGAGGATCGCTCAAGGTTAGGAGTTTGAAACCAGCCTGAGCAAGAGCAAGACCCCCGTCTCTACTATAAATAGAAAGAAATTAATTGGCCAACTAAAAATATATACAAAAAATTAGCTGGGCATGGTGGCGCATGCCTGTAGTCCCAGCTACTCAGGAGGCTGAGGCTGGAGGAAATCTTGAGCCCAGGAGTTTGAGGTTGCTGTGAGCTAGGCTGACGCCGTGGCACACTAGCCTGGACAACAGAGTGAGACTTTGTCTCAAAAAACAAAATAAAACAAAAACAAACAAAAAATGTTACCAACATGTTTGAGCCTACAGTGTTCCAGGGACCTATGTCATTTTAATCTTTTCTTTCTCACTCTTCACATTCAACAACGGCCATAACTTCACACTTGTCTCCCACAGTCCTGCATTTCTTCCTGAGCTCGCAAGTGTTGGGCATCTCCCTTTGGATGGTGCACAGCTATGCTAACCAACAGGAGAGCCATGAGAGCCAATGCATGGCCATTTAAACTTAAATTAATTAAAATGAAATTCAGTTCCTCAAACTAAATACATTTCAAGTTGTCAGTAACCACATGTGGCTAGTGACCGCCACACCGGACAGTGCAGATATAGAAAGTGCTGTAGGGCAATGTTTGTTGGTCCACTGAAATCTCAAGGTCAGGTTTCTAAGCCATCTTCTTAACAAGTCCCCTCCTTGTGGAAATTGTTGCTTGTAGTAGCTCGAGAGGCAGGAACTGTGACTCTCTCTGTCTCTCTCTCTGCCTAGCTAGCACATTGCCAAGTACATCACATGTGTTCAATAACTGTGAAATGAAAATATGAGCTATGAGGAAACTGAGGCGCATGTAGTAGGCGGCCAATCTAGAACTTAAACAGACTGTTTAACTCCCCAGCCAGGTCATGATACACAGCTTATGCTAACTCTCAGTTTCAGAATATCGTATCAGACGGGGTTACTGAAGACGAAGATTTTAGCCAAACAAGGTTGGAGGAAGTTTTCCCCCTTTGATTTTATCCAGGAGGATCCTGGAGCTGATCCTGAAGGCCCCGTGGAACCTTAGAGACGCTGCCTGTTGAAAATTGTGCGGAGAAGTCTTCAAACCCTGGGCTCCGGAAAACAATCATTTTGTTTCCATTTGGAAATAACACTGACTTAGCTCAGACTGCCATAAAACCCACAGACTAGAGAGAGAGCTTAAACAGCAGAAATGTATTTCTTATAGTTCTGCGGCTGAAAGTTGAGGGTGAAGTTATCAGCAGGGGTGGTCTCCTCCTAGGCCGCGCTCCTGGGCTTGCAGACTGCCGCTGCCCCATGTGCCCCACATGGTCTGCCCTGGTCTGTGTCCTCATCTCCTCTTGTAAGGACACTAGACAGACTGGATTAAGGCCCACCCTGATTAGCTCATGTTAACTTTTTTTTTTTTTGAGAGAGTCTCGCTTTGTTGCCCAGGCTAGAGTGAGTGCCGTGGCGTCAGCCTAGCTCACAGCAACCTCAAACTCCTGGGCTCGAGCGATCCTCCTGCCTCAGCCTCCCGAGTAGCTGGGACTACAGGCATGCGCCACCATGCCTGGCTAATTTTTATATATATATCAGTTGGCCAATTAATTTCTTTCTATTTATAGTAGAGACGGGGGTCTCGCTCTTGCTCAGGCTGGTTTTGAACTCCTGACCTCGAGCAATCCACCCGCCTTAGCCTCCCAGAGTGCTAGGATTACAGGCTTGAGCCACTGTGCCCGGTCTTTTCATGTCAACCTAACCACCTCCTTAAAGACATTCTCTCCAAACACTGTCACATGCTGAGGTACTGAAGGTTAGGACTTCAACACGCGAATTAGGGGGAGCAATTCAGCCCACAGCATACACTGTTCTCTAGATAGTGCACCTTTTCTTTGATGAAAAGATAAGAGAACAAATAGTATGTTCATCAATTTTTATTTTTTATAATTGAGATTTTATTGGTGGTCTTGAGAATCAGTACAGACATTTCAATTTGTACACAATTCTTAACATATATACCAAAAAGCTAAAAAGACATTTATTGTAATTCCTTTTTAAACAGTTAATTCCAGTGACTTTCCAGCTTAAAATTTGGAGGCAAATGTTCCTTAAGAGGATATCAAGTACCAGTATCTTCATATATTGATAAGCTGTTACATAAGTTCCACCAATTCACAATTTATTATCATATACACTACATATTCAAATTTCCAATCACTGACAGCACATTAACAAAGTTATCAGGAACACAGGGCTACTGACCAAAGATGTTGCAGAGTGCACACGATTCTGATAGAAGAGCCATGGTCAAGGAGTAGTTTTCTTTTTTTTTTTTTTTTTTGAGACAGAGTCTTACTTTGTTGCCCAGGCTAGAGTGAGTGCTGTGGAGTCAGCCTAGCTCACAGCAACCTCAAACTCCTGGGCTCAAGCGATCCTCCTGCCTCAGCCTCCTGAGTAGCTGGGACTATAGGCATGAGCCACCATGCCCGGCTAATTTTTTGTATATATATATTAGTTGGCCAATTAATTTCTTTCTATTTTTTATAGTAGAGACGGGGTCTTGCTCTTGCTCAGGCTGGTTTCGAACTCCTGACCTCAAGCAATCAGCCCGCCTCGGCCTCCCAGAGTGAGTGCTAGGATTACAGGCGTGAGCCACCATGCCTGGCCAAGGAGTGGTTTTCTTTAGGAAACAATGCTACTAAAAAACAACATGGGAGTACAAGTAATTTAAAATGTTCAAGACATTACATGCAGGCCTGGGACTCCACATTGCCATTTAGTGTGCTTTGTGTTATAGGATATAAAAACTAACCCCCATCTAAGGAATGTCTTGACCCAAGACAGTCAAAGCCCCCCATAATTCAATATCCCACACTATTTTCTGGTTGTACCAAAACATAAACAACCAGCAAATGATTTCACGTATTAAAAAAAAGTATTTACACTAAAAAAATGGGATGGGGTGGGATTCCTTCCTTCCTTTTTTTTTTTTATTTCGGCATATTATGGGGGTACAGATTTTAAGGTTTCAATAAATGCCCATTTCCCCCCCTTCCTTCCTTCTTAAAAATGTCTCTAGAGCTACTAAGAAACTTGCATTTACAAAATAGTTGATAAAAATATTCCTCTGGATTGTACAAGAAGGGAGACATGGTGTGTAGTATTAATCAAACGTGGCTTCTCTCCTGCTTCAGCAGAGGCAGGACTCTTCAGCTTTAGTTTCTCTGCTTTCTACAGGTAAATCTTTAGTTTCTCCATTGGCCACTTCAGCCTGCTTTCCCTTTGTTCCCCTTTCCCTCCGTTTGTACTTTTTTGTCTGAAGATTTACCCTCCGCTGCAACTTTCTTTGGCTGGCTTCCTTTCCACTTTTGCCCACGGAGATTTAGCAGACACCGGAGGGGAGGGCGTGCTGGAGGCTGCAGGAGAGCCCTCCCGCAGGGCCGGCCGCCCGTCGTCCACTGCGGACTGGGGAAAGACTCCAAACAGCTTTGATAAAGGTCTGTTTTGCCCTTCAAAACACAAGATGAAATTCGGTTGGTGTCCAGTGAAGAGTCTTCTTAAGGAAAAAAGTAAGTAGAAATATAGGATGGAGAGGTCGAAAGAGAAAAAGAACCCGAGTCACAGTTGACACCAGCACAGTATGAGTCGCCCACACATTGCTTTTGAAGGTGGGGAGGGAGCAGTGCTGGGGACATCTCAAAAGCAAGATATTTGCCTTTTTCCTGGAGGCCAGGAAACAATCCTCCCTCCTCGCCTTTCCCATCAGGCTATTGCATCCAGTTGCCAGTTTTTTATTTGTTTGTTTGTTTGTTTTAGGGAAATGGCTTGATTTACGGGAACGAAAACGTTTCTGGAGTTATAAAGTGGTACTCAGCAATAGTTGAAACAAATAGCTAGGATGCTGGTGGGGTGCCATGGCTCGGCCTGTAATCCTAGCACTCTGGGAGGCCAAGGCCACCCCCCCATTGCTCAAGGTCATGAGTTTGAAACCAGCCTGAGCAAGAGTGAGACTGTCTCTACTATAAATAGAAAGAAATTAATTGGCCAACTAAAAATATATAGAAAAAATTAGCCGGGCATGGTGGCACATGCCTGTAGTCCCAGCTACTTGGGAGGCTGAGGCAGGAGGATTGCCTGAGCCCAGGAGTTTGAGGTTGCTGTGAGCAAGGCTGACGCCATGGCACTGTACCATGGGCAAAGAGTGAGACTCTGTCTCAAACAAACAAACAAACAAAAAACCAAATAGGATGCTAAGTGGATCAATGAAAAGTCTGGAAGACTTTTAAATGTTGGTGTTTCCTCAGAGATCCATTCATTGAGTTCTTTTGACTCTTCCCCCATCTCAACCAACTTTGGTAAAGAATAATTAACAAATACAAATTATACATATTTATGGTGTACAATGTGTGTGTGTGTTTAAAGTGTTAGCTTCACAGATTTGCCTGTCATCAGCAGCAGGGGCCATGCTGATCTCTGCACCATTCCAAGTTAGGGCATGTGCTGCCAAAGCAGGCCCCACACGTGCCGTTTTGATACATGCATAGGGTTTTGTGTTTCAAAGATGTGGAGAAATTAGGGGTTACATAGATAGTTGTAGTTACATTTTTCCTCTGATTATAAAAGAAGTGTAAGTTTGTTATAGAAAATAAAGAATAAAAATGAGAAACCCCCTTAATCTGCAAACTTTCAGAGATAACCATTTTAAAATACTTTTCAGTTTCTTTTTCAAAAACAGGATCATACTATATATACTGTTTTTAGAATCTGCTTTTCCACTTATATCAAGAATGTTTATTTGGCTTATTTAAAAAATCTTGTTATTTTATTTTTCTGTGTGTGTGTATGCTGGGAGTAGGGTCAAAAATCTTGTTATTAGTAGCTGTTCCACCACACAGATGTGGTTGGGTCTGTTTGACAACATATCACATGGTTAATTTGACTACAACCATGTGTGTTGGAAAAACGAGATTTATTACAGGAATGGAAATAATACCAAACAACATAGGGGAAAGTAATTCATATGAATTTTAACTTTGACTTTGGAATGTGGCTAACACAAATACCCTCCCCACACTGAGCGTGTCTCTGACCACACCACTGCCCTCTTCCCTCTGCACCACCCATCATCCGGCTTGAGTGAAGATCTTTCTGGATCACCAGGAAGTGGGGGAAGTCGTGGATTATACGATGTAATCTGAGGAAACACATATCTTCCAGCTTAATCTGGATGGATGAAATATTTCCATCAATAGATTCATCCCTGGCCAGGTGTGGTGGCTCACACCTATAATCCTAGCACTCTGGGAGGATGAGGTGGGAGGATCACATGAGGTCAGGAGTTTGAGACCAGCCTGAGCAAGAGCGAGACCCCGTCTCTACTAAAAATAGAAAGAAATTAGCCAGACAACTAAAAATGGAAAAAATTAGCTGGGCATGGTGGTATATGCCTAGAGTCCTAGCTATTTGGGAGGCTGAGGCAGGAGGATCACTTGAGCCCAGGAGTTTGAGGTTGCTGTGAGCTAGGCTGACACCACGGCACTCTAGCCGGGCAACAGAGTGAGACTCTGTCTCAAATAGAAACTAGATTCATTCCTGAGGGTCAATGAATTAGAGTCCTGTCCTTTAAGAAATGTAAATACCCCTGGGAAGGGCTGGTGTGTGTATAAATCACAGTCAGTCTTTATACACAATTTGTATAACTGATAACTTTCCTTTACCCAGAGGGTCCTTAACAGATCCAGAGCGTAAAATCCTTAAAGGTGCAGAGCTCTTTATGAACCTGTAAGGGTATGAGCAGGAGGCCAACATTTTGAAGACATACCTTTCCAGTTTGGATTCCTGATGCTCTTGGGTAGTTAAGATTTGGAGGGAATAAAGAAACTAGTCTGAGGGAGATCAGCAGTTTGTGCTGAACGCAGCACCCTAGGGGTGCTTTCCTGTCTCCACTCTGGACTCTGTCCTGCTTCCTCTCAACTCTGAACCTGGCAGGATTCAGCCTCCATCTCACCCTACTCTCCTCCTTTTTTTGAATTCTTATCTTAGTGAATCACACCATCCATCTTAAGCTGTTGAAGGTTAAGCAACTTTTGTTTTCTCTCTCACCTTTCCAGCCAAAGGAGTCTTGCTGCTTTTGCCTCTGGACTGTTTCCTAGATTCTTGCCCTCATCCCCGACTTTAGGACCACTGCTTGGGTTTAGGGCACCCCAAGTCTCCAATCCAACCTCAAGAGGTTGCCAGAGCGTCTTTCTGATGGTGGCACTGATTATGTCACACCCACTTCTTCTATGATGCTCAAATCTTCAGCATGACATACAATGATCTTCACAACCTGGCACCTACTTCTTTGGACCTTATTCTCCAGCCACACCTGGCTACAAGCCTTCCCTAACCCCCCGGTGCACACAGGCTACCACCTTTGCATGCTTCTCCACATGACTTAAATGGGGTTTCAGTCTCGGTTTGGCAAACTCTCGTTGTTTTCTTCAGGAGTACATCAAACACAGCCCGGTAACTTGGATTTCATTGTTTCTTTCCTTGAGTTCCACGGAACTTGGCGTAATTGTCTGTCTTCTCACCTGGCTTGTGAGCTTCTGAGGGCAGGGCCCATCCCTGTGTTCAGCATGGTGTCAAAGCCAATAGACACTCAACAAATGACTGTTGAATCAAATAGTTGGTGCTCATAGTTCGCATTTCATGTGGTGTGATACACTGCCTGGATTGTAGTCCTTTCATGTGTATGAGGTGTGACCAAACCTTGATATGACTCATGATTTAACAAGCATACCAGAATCTATATATTCAAATGAGGGCTGCTTCCTTCAGAGTCTTCTCCTTGTAAGACTGGAAACTTAGTCCAGCGATGCTGTCATTGTGCAAAACACTTTTGGAGCGCCTCTCTTAGAAACTATGTTGGCCACTATAGCACTTTCTTTTCAATATTTTCCACAGGAGCTAATGTTTTTCATTAATTCAGCATTCATCATGCACTTGTCGATCCCAGGCACCAGGCTGGTGCTGGGTGAAAGATAAATCAGACATTTATCCAGTCTTCAAGGAAGTTTCTGTTTGGCAAGGGAGATAAGATCTGGGCAATCTCTGCGATACGTGGTTAAGGTATAATGCTCCAGAAGAAGTTTGATTTAAGTTTTGGAAAAAGCCAAAAGTCCTTTAGTTTCAGCCTCCCAACCAGGTGGATGACAGGACTACAGGAGACCATGCTGCTGTAAGCCAGTTTCTTCCGCAGACTCTCAAACAGGAGCCCCGCGCGTTTCCAGCACGCTCCTTCCCCAACACGAGACTCAATTCGCTTGGCATGTCGTTTAAAACCCAGACTCCCACTTGACGGCGGAGCTCTTCTGCGCAGCGGTCTTCCCAGCCAGGCTGCAAGGCCTTGGAGGCAGGTGCCAGGTCCCAGCCCTCACCACCCTCACTGCGCCTGGCGGACGCGGACTGCGTGTTGGACACACGTGCACTGAGCGGCCGAGCCCAAAAGGTGTGTCACGCCACGCGCGGGCACTTCACGCTCGGTGCCCTCTCTCCCTCTGGTTTACCCCCTCGGCGACAGCTGAGAGACAGGAGGGACCGACTGGAAGGGCTAAAGCCGGGAGGGCCAGCGTGGGGGCACCGGCGGCGGCCCGGCGTGGAGCCCGGAGTTCCTGCTTCCTGCTGGCGGCGGGAGCGCGGCGAGGGGCCGAGGGGCCCGGCCGGCAGCCCGACCCGGGGCGGCGGGGCGCGGGCAGGGCCGCGTGCGCCACGGGACACCGCCCCGGCGAAGGAGAAGGTTTTCGGCTCCGGGAAAGGGAGCCGGATCCGCCGGGAGGGCCAGGAGCAGCGGGCGAGGGAAGTGGGAAGAGGAGCGGCCGGAGGGAAGCAGGCGCGCGGGGTCGCGGGGTCGCGGGGTCGAGGCCGAGCGGAGGGTCCGCGCCGCCCGGCCAGCCCGGCGCCCGCGCCCCGCCGCGCCGCCCCGCCCGCCGCAGCCCGCCCCCGCCCCCGCCCGCGGCGCAGTCTCCTCCCGGAGGTGCCGGTGGCCCGGCCGCCACTCCCTCCGGCTCCCTCCCTCAGCTGCGCGCATCCCGTGCCAGCCCTCATTCCGCGCATTCCAGCGTCCTCCGCGCAAACTTGAGGCCGGGGAGGGAGGGCCCGCAGCTCCCGGCGCCGCCGCCGCGTCCCGTCAGGTGAGTGGCGCCCGCCCCGCCGCCCCCCGCCGCCCCGCCGCCCCGCCGCCCCCCGCCGCCCCCCGCCGCCCCCCGCCGCCCCCCGCCGCCCCTCCTCGCGCCCCGCCGCCCCCCGCCGCTCCCGCGCCCGCTCGTGCGCCGCGCTCCCTTCCTTTCCCGGTTGACTCACTCCTCCAGGAATAGGGATCTCCCCGTCTTCCCGGCAGTCCCATTCTGGGAAAACTCCTCCCTCCGCGCGCCGCTCCGCGCCCGCCGCTGCCCTCCCGCCCTGCCCTCCCGGCCGGCTCCGGCCGCGGCCCGCTGCGCGCTGACGCCCGCGGTGCCCGCTGCGCGCCTGCCGGCCGGGACTCAGCGGAGCCGCACGGGAGGAGCTGGAGCTGCGAGCGGAGCCCCGCGACCTGACTCAGAGCGCCCAGCCACCCTCCCGCACCCTGGGACCGGTAAGGCGGCGGGGCGGGACGACCCGGGAGTTTGCAGGACTTTGCCAGAGTGCGGGCGTCCGGTGTGGTGCGTGAGACGCTCTCCGGGACAGACTCGGAGAAGAGCGGGGCACGTGGAGGCGGCGCGGCTGAGGACGGGAGCAGCAGTGCGACTCCGCGGCTGGGGGTATACAGGGGTGTGTACCCCTCTCTAGAGTGTGTATAGTGTGCACCCGGTACAGAGGGGTGTGTACCAGGGACCTGGGGGGAAGGGAGTCCGGGCTGCTGCAAGGACTAGAAAGAGAGGACCGGGAGCACCAGCGACGCAGGAGACCCAGACCCATGTCCCTTTCTGCTGGGCCCCTTCTGGGTCTGGTAGAGAGCCTGGGGTAGGTGTGCTGCCCGTTCTCGTGCTAAAGCGATGATGTGAAAGTGGGCACCTCTGCAAGGGGCCCCACGCCCAGGGCTGCAGAAGCTGTTGGGTCCCCCGAAGGGGACTCTGAGTCAAGGGGACAGAATTTCCAAGCCCCAAGTGAACGTCCCCAGTGGGCAGTCCGGGAGCTGCGCACACGCACGCAGGGGCCTCTGGTGAGGGAGGGCACGTGGTGGCCGGCGGTGCCTGTCTCCCCGCTTCGGGTGTGTGAGAGGGTGATATCTGTTCCCGGGTGACTCACCTCGGCTCCCAGTGGGCGTGTTCGTTTGTGTGGATGTGGATGACAGAGTGTTTCTGCTGGAGGGGGCCATCTGCCCGGACGCGCTAGCGTCTGTGAGCAGGTGTGTGACAGGCAGACCGCAGGAGGCTGTCTACACCTGCCCCTTCCAGGCAGCTGTCCTTCGCAGGGACCTGGGTCCTGTGGCTGCAGGGACGGTTCGGAAGCAAGCTGGTAGAAGGCTGAGGGAAATTGAGGTCTTTGCCTGTGGGTGGTGGGGTGGGTGGAATGTTTGTGGGGTGGTCCCCCCAGAAAGATGGGACCATTCAGAATCTTGAGACTTGTGTAGACAGTGCTTTTATGTTGGCCTCGAGGACAAACAGATAGGGATGTATAGCAGCAACTACCTGCCACCGGTTCACCTCTCCTCGAGCTGAGCAGGTAACCCGGTGGAAGAATCTCGGTCTTGACGACTAGCTGGACTGCCCAGCGCTTCCCGCTGGAAGAGGAATGAGCTGCTGTTGTGCGCGTGCTTCTGTGTGGGTATGATGTTTAGGGCTTCTTGGAAAGAAGGAGCAAGGAACTGTCTCAGCAGGTGGGGCTCTGGGCCCTGCTCCCCGTCCACCCTGAGGAGGATATGGATGTTCAGGAGGATATGGATGTTCTGGTGGAAGCACCTCATCCTCTCACCTGCTCAGGCCAGGTGTGTAGCTGGTCTAAAAGCAGCATCGATAGAGAAGGAAGGGTTCAGATTTGGGGGCAGATAGACTTGGATACAAATCTTGACGGTCACTCACTACCTGTAAGTCTCAGGCTTAGTTTCCTAGTGAGTAAGGGGGGAGGAGTAGGGGGCTAATTAATATGTATCCAGAAAGTTGTGAAAATTCAGTGTATGCAAAACACCTATTAGCACGTCCTAGGGACCCCACAGGTATTGTATCCCATGTTTCCTCAGCTTATTTCAGCGAGGAACCTCTTTTTTTTTCTAGAGATTAAAGTGTTTTGAATTAGTGATTGTCTGAATACCCTTTGAGAAACTCTGCCCTATTTATTCATTATGTTTATTTAGCAGCCTGAACTGAACGTTTACTGTGGGCCAGGCCCTGCCATGTTCTTTAGGAGTCCACGGTGGCCAGTGGCCCAAGTAGAGGAGGGGGGCTGGCAGGGCTTTGTCACTGGGGAATACGCACGCTCCAACTCCTGTGTTTTTTTTTTTTTTTTGAGACAGAGTCTTGTTGGTTGCCCAGGCTAGAGTGCCATGGCGTCAGCCTAGCTCACAGCAACCTCAAACTCCTGGGCTCAAGCAATCCTGCTGCCTCAGCCTCCCGAGTAGCTGGGACTACAGGCATGCGCCACCATGCCTGGCTAATTTTTTCTATATCTATTAGTTGGCCAATTAATTTCTATTTATTTATTTTTATTTTATTTTATTTATTTATTTATTTTTTTGAGACAGAGTCTCGCTTTGTTGCCCAGGCTGGAGTGAGTGCCATGGCGTCAGCCTAGCTCACAGCAACCTCAAACTCCTGGGCTCAAGCAATCCTGCTGCCTCAGCCTCCCAGGTAGCTGGGACTACAGGCATGTGCCACCATGCCCGGCTAATTTTTTCTATATATATTAGTTGGCCAATTAATTTCTTTCTATTTATAGTAGAGACGGGGTCTCGCTCTTGCTCAGGCTGGTTTTGAACTCCTGACCTCCAGCAATCCACCCGCCTCGGCCTCCCAGAGTGCTAGGATTACAGGCGTGAGCCACCACGCCCGGCCCAACTCCTGTGTTCTAATTCCAGTTCTGCCTTGGCATCAGGGTGAACTTGTTGAATATTATTGGATACTCTAATGTCAGCACCTAACTCCCTCATTTTAAAGATGGGGAAACTGAGGCCACTAGAGGGTCAGTAACTTGCTTAATGTCACATAGCTTATGAGCGGCAGAGCTGGGACTAGAAGCCCTTGCTCTTCGCTGTCTCCTGCTCTGTGGATCGCAATGCGCAGACACCCCCCAGTTCCCTCACCTGCCTCCATCCCACTGGTGTGGAGGCTGGCGCAGCCCACCGTCCAGAGCTCAGATACGGTCGTCTGGTGGAAACACTCCCCTCCGGCCCAGCTGAAGGCACACAGCTGCTGGCGAATCTGAGGACGCTGAGTCTGAAGGGGCCCTCGGGTCTTTAAGACACATCCTCCTTTCTCCTTGGTGAGCTGCTCATCACCATGCCAGGTGGAGAAGGGTCCCCTCATCTTTTTAGATCTCCAGGGATGCAAATGTCACAGCCTCCCTTGGCTTCCATGCTGGAGTCTTGCCTCTCCCTGTGACTGTCACAAAGCAACCAGTATTGCCAAACCTGTGGCTCTTCCTCCTCCTTCCCAGTAGAAGTGGAGGTCGTTGGTCCCCAGCTTTGGTCCTTGTCTTTCGTGTAGTTGAGGTCAGTGCGGTGGCAGTTGAAACTTCAGGCTTGGAAGGGTAGCTTTACCTTGCCTGTCTTCCTGTGCCCCCTTGACCCTTTGTTGGCAGGGTTGAGACGACAGCTCCCTTTAAAGCTCTGAAATTGGAGCTGAACAGCTGCTCTCCAGCAAGGGGGGGCTGTGAGGGGGCTGGAACCAGCCAAGGGGCCCAGGTGGATGTGGGGGCAGGGTAGGGCTTTGTCACAGGGGAGCACAGAGTCTCCAGCTCCTACAGTCTAATTCCAGTTCTGCCTTGACCTCTTCTGAAATGACAGTTTGTCCTTTGTTTTTGGATTTTCCTGCTAGATATTGGGGAGATTCTAATCACACCTATGAGACCCAGCTGTGGGGCCTTCACCTAGTAGGGACTGACTCTTTGGGAAATTTTCCACTAGAACTCCAGTCTCTAAGATCGGTGCCCGTGTCCTCCCGCATTTAATATACACAGGCTCTTGGAAAGGCAGGGGGATGGGCCAGGCTCCCCTGTAGCTTGGGCCAGCTCCTTGGCATGGCCTGGCCCCCTTGGGTGGGGACTGTTTCCTTTGACCCAAACTTCATGGGAACAATAGACTTCAGAGGAGTCACCAGGGGCAGGAAATGGGAGCTGTGCTCAGGCTGGGGTGACCCCCTTGGGGGATGGGATTGCATATCCGGTAGAGCACTAGGGGCTGTGCAAAGGGCACTGGGGAGGGGCTGATGACACACAGGGTGGGCCTCTGGGGTGGGGCTCTCCTCTGAGGGGGCTGTTGACTCAGAGTGAAATCTGAGCCCTCAGAGCCCATTCTGTGGCTGAGTGTTCTGCTTTGTGTCTCTCTGGTGTCTGCCAGCCTTCACTCATGCCAAGCTTACCTCTGCCAGAACCTTCTCTTCCTCTTCCCTTCAATCCCCTGAGATGTCTCTCAGGTTCATCCTGGCCAGGATAAAAGGCTAGTGTTGTTTCCTCCTGGCTGGTCTCCACCTTGGCACTGAGCCTTGAGTAAGGGCTGCTGGGCTGCAATGCTGAGCAGAGGTCTGGGTAGGGGGTCAACAGGCCTGGGTCAGCTGGACAACGCGAAGGGATTTCTTTCTTTGTGTTTTTTGTAGGGACAGGGGTCTCACTATGTTGCCCAGGCTGGTCTTCAACTCCTGGCCTCCATTGATCCTCCTGTCTCAGCCTCCTGAGTAGCTGGGACTACAGGCACACACCACCACGCCCAACATGAAGGGATTTCTTTAGCCACAGTCAGAGCAAGATAGGCTGGAGGAGATTCCTGTCTCCGAAATGTGTTGGAATGTTTTGGGAGGCAGTGGTCTCTTATCTTGCTCCCTCTTTGTTTGTTTAGACCAGACTTGGTGAGAGGGCTGAAGCTGCTTTGGGGGAACTGCTTTTCATGAGTTCAGGTGGCCAGACTCATCAGGTCAGGGTCCTGGGAGAAGCGCAGAGTGACCGCAGGACTGCTGCCAGGGTCTGGAGGAGGAAAGGGTGGTGGAGAAAACACACACTATCCTGATTCATTTCTTCAAGGGGGCAAGGTAGGGATCCTGGAAATGGCAGGCTGCTCAGCTTCTTATTGGCCCCTGCCCAATTCTAGGTCAGAATTGTGAACAATCTTCAGAGACTTTGAAAATAAAGCTGAGATAACTAGGAGCCGACACGAGTTCACTCTACCAAGTCTGGGCAAAAAAAATCTAATTTGAGTGGAGGAATGTTCAGTAAGGATTTTCAGCCAAATGATTTTCTTGGGTACGAGAGAGAAATGTGACCTGGCTGATAGAGAGCAGTGACGTGGACATGTAGCTGGTTGAACCTTGGGCGCTGAGCTCGGGTCACCCTGGGGAGGTGTCTGGTCATATGCCACAGAGCTCTCTCTTTGTCTTTGTCTTTTTTTTTTTGAGACAGAGTCTCACTTTGTTGTCCAGGCTAGAGTGAGTGCCGTGGCGTCAGCCTAGCTCACAGCAACCTCAAACTCCTGGGCTTGAGTGATCCTTCTGCCTCAGCCTCCCGAGTAGCTGGGACTACAGGCATGCGCCACCATGCCCGGCTAATTTTTCATATATATATCAGTTGGCCAATTAATTTCTTTCTATTTATAGTAGAGACGGGGTCTCGCTCTTGCTCAGGCTGGTTTCGAACTCCTGACCTTGAGCAATCCGCCCGCCTCGGCCTCCCAAGAGCTAGGATTACAGGCGTGAGCCACAGCGCCCGGCCTGTCTTTGTCTTTGATGGACATTTCCATAGATACGAGAGCCTGTGTGGTCCATGTCCTCTGTTTCTCTTATTTCTCTGGGAGTTGAGGACAGCAAACATTGAGTGACAGAGCCAGGGTTCAAAATCATCTCAACTGTCTAGAATGCTGCAGTGAAGTAGAAAGATGAGATATAAAAGATGTTTTTTCTAACTTTTAAAACTAATACATGTTCATTGTAGAAAACTAGAAAGTAAAGGAATTCATAAAGGAGAAAACAAAGTGGTACATAGGACTACAACTCAGGGTTGACTTAGTATTTTTTAGGTCAGTGTCTCTCCAAATTTGTGTTTGTGCAAATCTGTATATTTTAACACAATTGCAATTATATTCTATCTAGTTTTTTCCCTACTGAACATTACATAGTAATACCATATGTCATATAAAATTATTCAAAAATAGTTTCAAAGATCTGAGTAACATTATGTGAATATACCTTAATTTATTTAACTGTGCCCGACATTGAGCAATATTAAACATATATACTTATCTCAAGAAGAAATCTAATAGGTTTAAATGCAAAATCCTGCATTTAAATTCAAAACATCAGTTGTATAAATATAGAATAGAGTGGAACTTACTCTCAATTCATGTGGAGGGGAAAAATTTTCGGGTTTTTGGTTGATGAAGGAAGGGGAAGGGAAACGAACATTTATTTTATTAAGTGCCTGCTAAGTGCCAGACATTATTCTAGACATTTCTGCGTACATCATCTCATATAATCCTCATTGCAGCCCTGTGAGATAGGGTTTGTTTGTTTCCTTGCTTTTGTTTTGTTTTCTTCTTTTAGAGACAGGATCTTATTCTGTCACCTAGGCTGGAGTGCAGTGGCACAATCACAGCTCACTGCAGCCTCAAACTCCTGGGCTCAAGCGATCCTCCTACCTCAGCCTCCTGAGTAGCTGGGACTACAGGTGCGCCCCACAACACCCAGCTAATTTTTAAATTTTTTTGTAAGGACAGGGTCTCACTATGTTGCCCTGGCTGGATTTGAACTCCTGGCCTCAATTGATCTTCCTGCCTTGGCCTCCCAAAGTGCTGGGATGATGGCGTGACCCCCCCCCCCCCCCCCCCCCCCCCGGCACCTGGGCTGTTTTGTGTTTTAACCTCTACAGAAGAGGAAAAAAGTTACATAGAGATTAATGTTGGGGTTGGAGTTTGAACCCAGGTTGCTCTGACTCTCCCTATCACGCCAGGAGCCCATATGGGCTGGGGGTGTGGAGAGGTCTGTGTCAAGGAAAACCTTAGTCCACTGAGCTCTGTGACACTCCACACTGGAAGGTACATACATCCCGATCCGTGTGTATTGGGCTCAGCATTATTGCGAGTGTCTGCATAGAGGCTGTGTGAAGAATTAGAACCTGCCTGTCATCTGGGTGCTGTCGGTTCTCATTTCTAGAAGGCAGGCCCTCTTTGTGGCAATGGCAGATTAGGTTCATCTGATCTGAAGTCTGTTTCATTATGTGGAACTACAGTCAGCCCACCATGTCTGTGGGTTCCACATCCGTGAATTCAGCTGATCCTGGATTGAAAATATTCAGGGGGAGAAAATCTCAGAGTTCCAAAACAGCACAACTTGAATTTGCCACGTGCTGAGTACTACGTTGAATCCACGAGAATGAACTGCTGTGTAGGCATTGCGTTAGGGATGGTAAGCAGTGAGAGCTGATCTATAGTGGATGGGAGTCCCTGGTCATCTAGTAGGTAGGAAAAAATTAAGTAAAATAAAATTTTAAAAAATCAGGAAATAAATTTAGAAAGAATATGGGAGGATGTGCAGAGCTGATATGCAGACACCACGCCATTCTCTATCAGGGACTTGCGTGTCCCTGGGCTTTAACCATCTGTAGGGCGTCCTGGACTCAATGCCCACAGGTCTTGAAGGACAGCTGTACGCAGTTTCTTCATGGAGGACTGTGTAGAGCTTGTGTGCTTTGGGAGAGGCCTGTGCTCTGGTGGGAAATTAGACTAGATGATCTCCAGGGCCACTGCTTCCTGAAAGATTTTGTGGTCCTAGGTTTCAGTTTCTCCGCATATTAGCAGACGATGTGTGAAGTGTTTCCCTACTGTATATTTTGGCATCCCTGCTATAGGGAGGGAGTGCTAAACTGCAGCTGGAGCTGGAGGCAAGGCTGGGAGCGGCCAGGTCAGAGCAGCCAGAGAAGGCAGAATGGGCAGATGCAGGAGTGAGTGCCTGGCTCCCTAGTGACCTTTGTCCAGGCTGTCAGGGACCAGCTGCACCTCGGTCCTGCCCTGAGGCAGACGGACAGGGAAGACGACTCCAACACAGTGCAGACTCCAGAGCAGTGCTGTCCAGTAGAAATGTGACACAAGCCAGATGTGTGATTTTAAGTTCTCTAGGAGCCACATTTATAAAGTAATAAGAAACTAGTAAAATGAATTGTAATAGTATATTTTATTTAACATGCTGTGTCTACAATACTATCATTTTAACACATGATTGGCCCTTTTGTTACAACAGAGGGGTCCGTGTGCCATTCTGTGGCGAATGTATTTTGCTCTTACTCTGTAAACCTATTTGTCCTTCTGCAGTAAACTTTGGTTCATATATTAAAAAAATAAAAAATAAAGCACTTTTATAAGAGAATAAAAAAACAAAAATGTGATCAATAGTAAAAAAATATTGACGAGGTAGTTTACATTTTTTTCATACAGAGTGCTGTATTGTACGCTTAAAAGCACATCTGAATGCAGACTGGCCACATTTCGAGAGCTCGACAGCCACATGTGGCGGGTGGCTGCATTTGGAGAGTGCAGCGTTAGAGCCAGCCTGCCTGGGTTTGAATCCCTTTTCTGCCACTTAGCAGCAGCTGTGTGATCTGGGCAAGTTGTCCCTCTGCAGAATAGGGATAACAGTGATTTTTCTTGTTTTTGTTATTTTATTTTATTTTTTGAGACAGAGTCTCACTCTGTTGCCCAGGCTAGAGTGAGTGCCATGGCGTCAGCCTAGCTCACAGCAACCTCAAACTCCTGGGCTCAAGCAATCCTCCTGCCTCAGCTTCCCAAGTAGCTGGGCTACAGGCATGTGCCACCATGCCCGGCTAATTTTTTTCTATATATATTAGTTGGCCAATTAATTTCTTTCTATTTATAGTAGAGACGGGGGTCTCGCTCTTGCTCAGGCTGGTTTTGAACTCCTGACCTCGAGCGATCTGCCTGCCTCAGCCTCCCAGAGTGCTAGGATTACAGGCGTGAGCCACCGTGCCCAGCTGGATAATAGTGTTAATAGAACCAACCTCATACAGTTGATGTAAAAATTATATGAATTAATATTTGTAAAGTGCTAAGTTCTTTGCCTTGCACAGACTAAGCATTGTATAAGCGTTTGTCAAATAAAGGACCTAGATGGTTCTTAAGAACTGTACAAGCTGGAATTTGTAAGAGGGAGAGCCCAGTGATGTGCTTGGAAAAACCCAAGTGTAGGGTGGCCCTGTGACGTTTCCAGTAGGCTGTGCCTATACCACAGTAGTTGTGCATAATAAAGTTGATTTCACATCAGAAGAACCTAATCTCCTAATTGCTGCAAAGAGAGCCTGCCTTCTGGAAGTGAGAAATGACAGCTCCCTAATGATGGGACAGGTTCCAGTACCTGAGCAGGTGTGTCCTGAGCATCTGTCTGCCTGGGGCCTGGAACTGTGCTGGGTGGCATGCAGGAAACAAAAGCATCCTCCAAAATGCACCATCATAAATTGCATGACCTCATGTTGGAACGGGAGGCGGGTCACTTCCAGCACTTGGAGGTTTAAGCAATAGTTGCTGCTTATGCAAGAGAAGAAGTAAAGCTGTGCCAGCGTCCTCCCATACCCTCCTCAGAACATGCCCGCCCCACAGCCAGCTCTCCTCCCTCGGCATCAGCCCCCTCTGCCTGCACCTGCCCTCAGCGGATCTGCCCTCAGCCGGTCCACAGCAGCCACAGAGCACCCACGGGGTGCCCAGCACTGTGCTAGGTGCAGCAGGGAGTGTGGAATCAAAGACCTGGCCCTTGTTCTCAAGGAGCCTTGCTACCCAGCAGGGGAGACAAACTGTGGATAGCTAATGACAGGGTGAAAGAAGGGCTAATTAGAGGCACAAATAGGTGCTGGTGGGGGTTTCTGGTAAAGGGTAATTCATTCCGGTGGGGCCAGGAGGGGTCAGGGAAGGCTTCCTGGAAGAGGAGGCACTCAAGCTGGCTTTGAGGATGGGTAGGGTTTTGATAGCTGTGTGTGTGAGTGAAAGAGAGGGAGAAATATCAGTGAGATATCAGTGAGAAATATCAGGGAGAAATATCTCCTCAAATCAAATGTAGTGATTTGAGGGCTATAGTCTTGAAATGATGAGAGGAGGGGGAGATAAGTCAGTTTTGTAAATGAGGTGGATTTGAACTGGGTCCTTTGGGCAAGATGAGGAGGGCTTATTTTAAATTTATTTTAATTTGCATATGGCAAAATGGACTGCTTATGGTATAGAGTTTTATGGGTTTTGACAAATGCACAGAGTTGTGTATTGACCACTACACTCATGGTGCAGAACAGTTCCACCCCCCACACAGTTCTCCCCTGCACTGCCCCTCTGAGGCCAGCCCTCCCCTCCCCCATAAACCCATCCCCAGCAATGCCGATCTGTTCTCCGCTCCTGTGGTTTTGCCTTCTCAAGAATGCGTGTAAATGGCTGCACCGTGTGTAGCTTCTTAAGTCTGGCTCCTTTCACTCACCATAATGCCTTTGAGTTGTCCAAGTTGTCACGTATCAATAGTTTGTTCCTTTGCATTGCTGAGTAGTAGTCCAGTGTGTGGATGTACCACAGTGTGTCTGTCCATCACTAATGGAAGGATGTTTGGGTTGTTTCCAGCCTCTCTTGATTATGAATAAAGCTGCTGTCAACGTTTGTGTACATGCGTTTGTATGAATGTGGGCTTTCATTTCCCCTGAGTGGGATTGCTGGGACATGTGTTATGTGTACGTTTAATGCTTGAAGGAACTGCCAGACTGTTGTCCAAAGTATACCATTTTCCATTCCCGTCAGCAAAGTGTGAGAATTCCGTTGCTTCATATTCCTATAGCACTTGGTATTGTCAGGTGGTTGGTGGCATTTCCCCCTGTCATTCTGGGTGGGTAGTAGAATCTTAATTGTGGTTTTAATTTGCATTTCCCGAATGCCTAATAATGTTTGACATCTTATTATTTGCTTATTTGACATTTGTATAACTTCTTTGGTGAAATGTCTGTCCAAATCTTTTGCCCATTTTTCTTTTGATTGTTTTGAGAGTTCTTTAACATTCTGGATATAGGCCGGGCGCAGCAGCTCACGACTGTAATCCTAGCACTCTGGGAGGCCAAGGCGGGCAGATCGCTCAAGGTCAGGAGTTTGAAACCAGCCTGAGCAAGAGTGAGACCCTGTCTTTATTAAAAATAGAAAGAAAATTAATTGGCCGACTAAAAATATATAGAAAAATTAGCCGGGCATGGTGGCGCATGCCTGTAGTCCCAGCTGCTTGGGAGGCTGAGGCAGTAGGATTGCTTGAACCCAGGAGATTGAGGTTGCTGTGAGCTAGGCTGATGCCATGGCACTCTAGCCGGGCAACAGAGTGAGACTCTGTCTCAAAAAAAAAAAAAAAAAAAATTCTGGATATAAGTCTTTTGTCAGATATGTGATTTATAATTTTGGGGGGAAAATTCATGTGAGGAGAAAATCTTCAAAAGATGATTGATGGGTGTGAGGAGCTCTGAGAGTGAGGCAAGAGTATGGCGTTTTGGGTTTTGGCCTTCAAGCACGAAAGTGGGACCACGGCCGAGTAGTAGGGCACATCTAGAGAATGGCCTATGAAAAAGAAGAGAGGCTGGGTGCAGTGGCTCACACCTGTAATCCCAGCGCTTTGGGAGGCCAGGACTTTGAGACCAGCCTGGGCAACATAGCAAGACCCTGTCTCTAAAAAATAAAATTAGCCAGGTGTGGTGGTGTGTGCCTGCAGGCCCAGCTGTACAAGAGGCTGAGGTGGGAGGATAACTTTTTTTTTTTTTTTTGAGACAGAGTCTCGCTTTGTTGTCCAGGCTAGAGTGAGTGCCATGGCATCAGCCTAGCTCACAGCAACCTCAATCTCCTGGGCTCAAGCAATCCTACTGCCTCAGCCTCCCGAGTAGCTGGGACTACAGGCATGTGCTACCATGCCTGGCTAATTTTTTCTATTCTATTAGTTGGCCAATTAATTTCTTTCTATTTATACTAGAGACAGGGTCTCGCTCTTGCTCAGGCTGGTTTCGAACTCCTGACCTCGAGTAATCCGCCCGCCTCGGCCTCCCAGAGTGCTAGGATTACAGGCAGGAGCCACCGCGCCGGCCATGGGAGGGTAACTTGAGCTCAGGAGTTCTAGATTGTAATGAGCTATGATTATATCACTGCACTCCAGCCTGGGTGACAGAACAAGACCCTGTCTCTTGAAAAGAAAAAGGAAGAAGAAAAAAGAAGAACAGGGCCTTCCATGAAGTTCAGTTCCTAGCTTCAGAATAAGAGGCAAAGCTGGGCATTTTGGTGTTCTGGGCATCCTCCCTGGCTGGCTGGCTGGCCTGGTCCACTCCTCATGGCCTACTGGGTCAGGTTGGGCTGGGCCCATCCAGAAAAACAAATGGTGCCCAGCCTGGGTTTCAGCCATTTCCATGGCCTTGTTTCCAAACCTGTGACCATGCATTCTGGAATGGGAGGTGCAGTGTTTGTCAGGCCTGCTGGGGTAAGCCACTGGGTATGTGACTGTGCAAGAGATAATCAGTAGGGATGAGTTTTCTGGGTCAGGGTGGGCCCTCTGTGATGATGACTCAGCCTAGGGTCTGAGGGCTTTTGGCCATTGCAGAGCTTCTAGAGCATCTCAGTCCTCATCCACGTCCACGGTCCCCGTCCCTGTCTGGGCAGGGTAGCTCAGAACAGAACACTTCTGTGAAAAATGACCAAAGCTAGGATGGATGCTGCCTCCTGCCTCTTGTCCAAGCTCAGTCCAGCTGTCCAGATGCTAGAGTCTTCATTCTTCTCAGGGACAGACCCTTTTCCAGAGCTGACTGGGGCAGGATGGGAGGGCAGAGCTGAAGAGTCCTGCCTTTCTGGAGCTACTAGTACCTGGCCGCTTCAGGGCACTGTGGGCTGCCTGTGGCTTCCCAATGCTCTGGGCCCTGGAGGGTCACTCCAGGTGCTTAGAGATCCTGCCTGCCTCCTCCTCCTCCCTGGGCAGAGTGTGTGCTGAGCCCCCCCAGGGTGGCTGTGCTGCATGGGCACCTGGTTTGGGCTGACCCTCTGGTCCTGGCAGGATGAGGACAGTCCTGTTGTCTCTGGGGGAGCAGCTGATTGAGGGCAAACCCACCTTACGACTGGGGAAACAAGCATTGTCCCTGGCTTTGATGGGACTCCTTCTGCTAAATCAGCTGTTTTGAGATCTGAATTTCCTAGGACATGCCTGTTTAAAGTGAAGGCACTGGTTTGGTTTGGTTTGGTGCTCTTGCCCCTTGAGTGCTATACTTTTGTAACTTTTGCTTCATTTTAGAACCCTGAAGAAAGGCCACAAGAGAAAAGAAGTACAAGGCTTACTCTCCCCACCTTTCTTTGGGGAAAAAAAAGTATATGTCTATATATAGAGAGAGACTCTAATTTTTTTTTTGAGCAGTTTTAGGTCTGCAGAAAGTCCAGTTCCCATATTTACGTTCCTCCCCAGTTTTTCGTATTATTAACATCTTACATTAATGTGGTACAACTCGTTGCAATTGATGAATATGGATACATTCTTATAGTCCATAGTTTACTTTAGGGTTCCCTCTCTGTGTTGTACATTCTATGGGTTTTTTTCACAGGTGTCATGGAATGTACCCACCATTATAGTACCATACAGAGTAGTCTCACTACCCTAAAATTCCCCTGTGCTCCACCTGTTCATCCCTCCTTCCCTCCTCCCAACCCCTGGCAACCACCGATCTTTTTATTGTCTCCATAGTTTTGCCTTTTCCATAATTGAATACAGTAGTCTTTTCAGATAGGCTTCTCTCACTTGGCAGAGTGCATTTAAGTTTCCTCCATGTCTTTTCATGGTTTGACAGCTCATTTCTTTTTTTCCCTGAATAATATTCCATCTGGTCTCCCTGCCTTTTCCTTTTGCAAATGGGGGCACTGAGGCCCAGCGAGGGAAAGTGAGGAATCTGTGGCAAAGCTGAGCTTGGAGTCTAATTCGCCTTCCTCCACAACTTCACGACCTGTTCCCTGTTCGAGGGGCCTCTGTGCTGCGCCTATAGCAGGGAGGGCCCCCCTCCCCTGCCCCCAGCAACCCCCTGCGTGACCTTTGCACTAGGCCTGCGGACACCCGTGCCTGGCTGCTTAGAAGGGGTGGCTGGAGGGCAGGGTCCCAGCCTCCTCTCCTGGGGCTGGGTGTGTCCCCTACCCTGCTGCCCCGCCTGGGGGCTGGGCTTGGAGCCTGGAGCCACTTAGGAATCTTATCTTCCCCCTTTCTCTGAGCTGCCTCCCACTTAAGACTCCCGGGCTGGCCTGCTTCCCAGACGTCTCTCCACCTGCTGACTGACCTCCCCTGTCTTCCTTCATTCCTTCTGCTCCTTCCTTGAGCCCACAGCTTGAGTGGCCATGACCGTGAATGTGTGAGGAGCCCTGGGCTCTGTGTTCCTGTCTGAGGGGCATGATTGGATTTAATCCTCACAACAGTCAAGAGATAACATTATTCCTGGAGGGTTGGGGTCTCCGACCTTGTCCCGAGGCACCCTTACCCTGGGAAGGACGGGGCCTTCTCTCTCCCACCCCCTCCCCAGGACGGGAGTCCCGCAGAGAAGCTGGGTGTGATGGAGGCGTCCGCGGAAGGGTGGTCCCGCCCGCCTTGCGCTGCTCTCCAGGGCTGACTGCTTTGTCTCGTGGCCGGCCGGTCTGTGAGTTGCAGGACAGCCACATAACATAGCTGGTAAGAAGCGGGTTTTAGCCAGGTCGTGTGACTCTGAGGCTGCTTGAAAGTGTACTAGACTTCCTGCAGTCCCTTGCCCAGAGCCTTGTGCCCCTCTCCTCTGGGACAGGAGGGGCACTGCTCAGCATAGGGGGACATCAGGCATGGGGACACCTATGTTTTGTAAGGTCTTGTCTCGTTTTTAGAAGGGCCCTTTCCTGGCCTCTAGCAAGCCCTGGCCTGGCGTTCTTAAGTCACATTGGCGTCTCTTCTTTCCAGCAAAGTATGTGGCCCAGCCCAGCCTAATCCAACCCACTTTTCTGCTGGGGTGTTTCCCTGTCCTTCCTTTCATCCCTAGGGACTCACCTGGCGAATTTCCTGTCTTGTCTGTCTTCATTTCCTGCTGTGCCCAGGCCATTTCCCTTTGTCCTCTGTATTTGGGGCCCAGGTTCCCCTGTGGTGCCGCCTTTCTTCTATCCACATCTTCTTATTCCCTTCCTGGTACCCTTTTAAATAAAAAATTGCAGTGGCCAGCCACGCGGCTCACACTTATAACCCTAGCAGTTTGGGGGGTCGAGGTGAGGGGACAGCTCAGTGGACAGTTCAGGGGCATTAAGTACATTCACGGTGTTGTGCTGCTGTCACCTCCATCCACCCATGTCCATGTCATCGTCCCATACAGAAACTCTGCCAATTAAACAGTAACTCTCCATTGTTGTTTTTATTAATGGAACCCCTCCTCCCACCAGCCCCTGATAGCATCTGTTCTATTTTCTGTCTCTATGAATTTGCCTCTTCTAGAAGTGGAATCAAATCGTACAGTATTTGTCTTTTTGTGTCTGGCTTATTTCACTTAGCATAATGTTCTCAAGGTTCGTCCACGTCTATGTCAGGCCTGTGCCACAATTTCATTCCTTTTTAAGGCTGAATATTATTCCACCGTATGAATAGACCACATTTTGTTGATGTCTGTTGATGGATATTTGGGCTGTTTCCACCTTTTAGCTATCTTGGTGCCTTTTGACATTTTTCTCTCTACCAGGCCTTGAGCTCAGCATTGTTAAAATCCTCCCTCTCACCCAAGATGTTGACCTACAATGGTTTAACATGCTGCTCTCCCTAGGTGCAGTCGGTTCTTGTTACTTGTGGTAGCTATGTTGTATAATTAAGTTGGTGCGAATGCTGAATTAGCACATACTGAACCATTGCTCCTAGGAGAGATACAGGGTTAGGTTCCTGCGAGCCTGTGGTCGCAACATTTTGTTAGTTGATTAATTTACAACTTTGTTTTATGTGTGTTCCTATTCATAGACACCTTATTTAATATATATTGTTGATTCATTAATGCAGAACTCACACACTCACAGCCAGTAGCACTGTAACTCATGCCTGCACAAAGCTTATCTGAAAAATGTATTCTCTCCCTAAGGCACATCACAGCCGTCGTGCACCTGGGAACACTAGACAGCACTTCAGTGCTTGGGGCCATTTTAAAAAGCAAAATCACCAAAAAAAAAAAAAAATGCAAAAAATATGTCACTAAATAGACTGTGAAAAGGACACTTGCTTATGGCATGAGAGCCAAGACCAGTAGGCAAAGTGCAGCTTTGACCTCTACTGGGAACATGCACATAAGGCGATTCTAATTTTTGGCCTCTCAGCACATGTGTGTGTCTGCGAATGACTGCAAAAGTGCTGCGAATATTGATTTTGTGATTACAAATTTTAGTGAGTGGGCAAATTTGCAAATACAGACTCTGTGGATATTCTGTGATTGATGAGGATTGACTGTACTTGCATCTTCGTGGGTGACTCTGGACCCTTCCCCTGCCCCTGGATAGAAGGATGGTGAGGGCAGGACCATGTCTTACTTGACTTCATCCCTGCTTTAGAGTCCGTTCTGTGTCACTATTACAGATTACCACAGACTGGGTAATTTATAAGGAATAGAAATGCATTTCTTACAGTTCTGGAGGCTGAGAAGTCCAAAGTTGAAGGGCAGCGTCTAGGGAGGGCTTCTTGCTACGTCATCCTATGACAGGAGGTGGAAGGGCAAGAGAGCACTGGAAAGAGTAAGAGAAAAGAGCCCTGGAGGAGCTGCTAAATGCATCCTTTTATCAGGAATCCGCTCCCGCAGCAAGGCATGGATGCATCAGGGCAGGGCCCTCATAACCCAGTCACCTCTTACAGCCTCACCTCCCAACACTGTTGTGCTGGGGAGTAAGTTTCCACCCAAGGACTGTGGGGGACGTATTCACACCAAAGCGGCACCCAACGCCTGGCACGTAGCACGTGCTCAATGTGCAATTTTCATTGGGTGACTAGAAGACACAAAGGGCCGAGCACTAATGGTGAAGCGTTAGGCGTGGAGGTCAGCAGAGAGGGAGATCACTCGGGCCAGGTCACCTGTTCGTCTCCATCCTAGGAGCAGGCCCTGTCCTGCCACATGCAGGGCATCCAGTGATGGCCATGGCAGTTGCATTCACATGCCAGAAAAGTACAGGCCTGAGATTTGGCTCCGGTCCCAGTTTTAACCAGCTTGTGGCTTTTTGGCAAGTCGCTTCTCCTCTCAGGTGAACTGGAGGGCAACTTTCTCCCTGTGGTTCTTTCCTCGCACAAACCTTGGGAACCCTGCCCCCCCCAGCCGGGACCTTCGCCAGAGGCTGTGGGAGCCGTGGGGCCATGCAGAGAAAGAGCCCAGCAAGGCTTTCACGTCGCAGAGAGAAACGTCTCTGGCTCCCTCAGTGGCCGGTCTGGGTCTGGTGTCCCTCTCTGTTACCCTCACGCCTAACTGCATCCCTCGTGCTGCAGAGTCAGACCAGTTCCCCCTCCTGTCATCACAGAAGTGTTGGTGAAACAGCTGAAAGCAGCGCGGTAGGCAAGAGGTGGCTGCTGCAGGGAAGGGCTTCAGAGCCTCAGCCCGGCGCTGCCCTTCCTAGTTCTGGGGCTTGGGCACAGCTCTTCGCCCAGTAACCTCAGCACCTTCCCCTGAGGCAGTGTCAGCGCCTCGCGGGGATGTGGAGGGTGGGGGAAGATGCAGTCCAGTGCTTAGCCCGGGGCCTGGTGCAGCATTGGCATTTGAAACTGTCCCCTCCTAGTGCTATATGAACGTAGTTCACTCTCTGGGGAGCAGAATGTGTGTGTCCCTCAGAGTCCTGGGCACCTCCTTGACATCCAGGCCTTCCGCGAGTGCTGGGCTGCCTGAATCTGTCCTACAGGGCATGCGCCGAGGGAGAGGCGGCACGGTGTGCCAGGAGGTGCACCTCCCACTCAAACCCGGTGCCGCCTGCAGGACAGGTTCTCCTGTCCTGCCCCAGGTCCCCTGTCATCCTTACCTGCTGTCTAGTTCCTGAGTTTCAACCAAGCACAGAAGATAGTGGACGGGCCAGAGCAGCACTTGCCAAGGCCAAATGAGAGTTTAGGTGGTCATCTTAGAGGCCTCTATGGACCGAGGCTCAGGACACCCTTCAGGGTGAAGGAGGCCTCAGACTGCGCCTACTGTATGCCCTGTACCTACTTCGCCTAAGCCTCTAAGACATCGCAGCACATATCTAATTACATGTCTTTCCAGTCCCTTCCCCCATCGTCCTGTCTAAAGTCTGGGCCCCTTAAGGGCCTGGACCTGTGTCTCCAGAGTTTCACCTGGTGGTAGGTACTCCACAGGTGTTTGTTCATGGGCTGTTGGCAGTGTGGAGGCCCACCCTAAGCAGAAACTGTGTGAAGGACCTTAGGGTTCAAGAGATTGTGAGCAGACCGCGGGGGCTGGAGGGGAGAGTGGGGATGAGTTTGGAAGAAGGGGAGTCTACTGTCCTAATTTCCTGCTCTTATTTTAATAATGAAGTCAGGGCAGTGTGGGCTCAAAGACACCCCCAAATGGGGTGTTTGCAGAGTGGTCTCATTCTTGCTCTTGCTTTAGTATATGCAGCTCCTCTCTGTGCCTGCTGGACTGGCCCATCTCCAGAGCCCAGTGCAGTGGGAACAGCGGTGGGAGGGGCGTCTTTTCTGCTCCGAATGTGTTGGACGGGAAGAGCCACAAGGTGTCCAGTGTCGATGTTCTGTGACTGCGGTCTCGGTAGCCTGGGGCGCAGAAGCGTGACTCCACTGGCCTCGGCAGCCAAGGCTTGCAGATAAGTCCACCAGCCTGGAGGAGGTTTCCCACGTTGGGATTGAGGCAGAAGGAGACCTCGCTTTTATGAACCTGCTCCCACCCTACATTCTTCTGGCCAGTGCCCCCCCCCCATCCTTATATCTCTGGGACCCACGTACATGGAAGACTAGGCTGGGTCACCTGAAGGCCACCCCAGCTTTTCTGATTCCTCCCAGCTGCTCAGTGACAGTCGCTGGGCTGAGGTGACCCTTTCGCAGTGCCCCAGGAGGGGAGCAGCAGAGCGAGAGCAGAGGCTGTGGTGGGCAGGACGTCAGGGGCTTGTGGTGTGGCTGGAACCTTTGGCCTAGAGCCTCAAAGCTCTTAGAATCAGTGGCACGTGAGGAAGAAGCGCCAGGGAACTGTTGCTCTCCTGTGATCATGAGACTCAGCCCCCGCCTGTGTCTCCCTGCTTTCTGGGTGGCCCCGGGCAGGTCTCAGAAACTGAGCTTCGGCCTCCATCTCTTCAGTTTGGGGGCGGAGCACAGGGGCTGGTTATAGCATGTGTTGGCCCAGCAGGTTAGAGGAAGTGTGACAAAGGAAATGAGGAGTGCGTTTGTCCTTGACTGAGGAAAGGGAATCAGTGGAAGAGTGAAGTCCTTAAGGATAACATCCACTGCCTAAGTTCCCAGCATCGAGCCTTGAGCCAGGCATGGCGAGGATGCCGTCATGCGAGAGAGAATCTTACTGCTCTCGAGTTGAATTGTGTAATGCCGCTCAGAGGGCGGGGGAGGCTGGGGCTCAGAGCTCACTGATGGCTGAGGAAGGCTGCTGAAAGGTGGGCTTTGGGAGCGCAAGATGGGCCAGGTGGAGGAGAGGGTGTCAGGGTGTGAGGCCTGGGTTTGCCACTTTCTCAGAATAGGTCATTTCTCCTCCCTGAGCCTGGGCTTGTCTATTTATAACCTGGGGTCATGATTCCCTTCCTGTCCTGAAAGTGTTTTTAGAGGAGCTTAATGTTCTCATTATTGGGAAGATCTTAATAAAAAGCCATAAATTCCTGATCCTTCTGGAAATCCCTGAGTACCCGGTACGTGTGGGCCCTGGGAGGGTGCAGCGTGCTGCTGGGGCCTGGGGTTGTCTGAGTAGGCCATCCGAGGCTCTGGGTGGGGCTGGGGCAGAGCTAGAGGCCTCTGGGCGAGGCTTCAAGAGCCAAGTCTGGGATTATTTTTATTCCTCTGTTCATGGCGCATGGCCCAGCTTGATGCCATCTGTCCCCCGCCTCCGGCTCTGTGCCTGGCAGGCCCCAGAGGGTCACTGTGGAGCACTTGGGGGAGGAGGAGTGGGCTACTTCTCTGGGCTACTGTTGGCGGAGCCCTGTGCCACCGGCCACAGGGCAGGGCCACTGTGTGGGAGGTTTGCCTGGTGGGCAGAGGCAGTGGCCAGGCTGCGGGTGGGAGAGGCCAGCCAGTGAAAGCTGTGGACCTGGAGCGACAGGGCCACATGGGGCTGGGAGCAACTCCATTTCAGTGACGAATCCCACGGCCCAGGGCCTTGAGTGACCTGCTGCCCTGCTTTCTCGGGGACGGGCCCAGTCCTGGGACACGTAGTGCAGGGCCTCAGAAAACCTCGCTTGTGTGGCAGTTTGGCACGAGGAGTCTCTGGTTCTCCCCAGTGTGGTGTTCTCTGCTGGGCAGCCCCGGCCCGACTTCTGCGGGCACTGACGGCGCTCGTCTCACCAGGCCAGTCTGGCTCAGCTCGGCTGCTGGAAGGAGACTTTGGAGGAGGGGCAGGGCCCAGAGACCATAGCCTCTGGCTCCCACAGTGGCAGAGAGGGGATGCCCCCCTTTCCATCCCTCCCAACATCTTGGCCTACACAGCACCATCCACCTGGCTCAGAGTATACATCAGGGCTTGGTGTCAGGTTCCAGAAGGAAATCTAGGCTACAGCCAGGACGTTCAAGGCCTTAGGTATAATATAAATTAGTTAATATTAGGTATTAATATTAGGTGTTAGGGCATCAGGTGTATGTACCTGTCAGGTCTGTTTAGGGCTTTAGACCTTCCAGTTGAGGCATTATTTGTGGCTTAATAATGACAATGGCAATAAATAGCTCTTGTTGAGCACAGACTGTGGCAGGCCCTGTACTAGAAGACGTCTCTCTTACTGATGGTCCTTCAGGACCTCTCTCCAGGGAGATCAGTTCCCCAGCCCCCTGGAGCAGAGCCATAGGTGAAAGCATGCAAGGTTTGTTCAGAGGCCACTGGGAAAGTGGAGGGTCTAGGTAGGGGATGTGAGTCACAGAAAGGCCCCAGACCCTGCAGGAACAACCCCTTACTTTTGCAGATGAGCACACTGAAGCTCAGAGAAAGGAGGTGATTTGTCCTTGGTTGCATAGTCGGTTATTGAACTGGAACCTGAACCAGACTCTTGCTTCTCATATGTCACACTTCAGTTTACAAGCCTCCAAAATAAATCCCAAAGGGATTTACATATACTTCAAGCTCTCTTTCAATATGCAAAAATCCAGACCTGTACTGATGTTGCTTTTGTTTCCTGAAACTAAGCACAGAACAACTCATTCACCCCACAGAGAAATCACTATGCCGCAAAGACCACTTACCAAATATCCATTCAAGCGTTCATTCTCTGTTCCCCAGCTCTCTGCAGTGCACTCAGGACTTAGGGAAAGACAAGCATCCTTGTCTCTGAGTTGTCTAGAAGTGGTGAAGGAGACTGACGCTTACTGGAGATGGGGGTGAGGGTGTGGGAAGACAGGGATTTGCTGAAGCTCAGAAGAGCATGCCTAACCCAGGCTTGGGGGTGGGGTTGTCTTCCCAGGGGAAGTGACATTTGGCTGGACCTCAAGGATGAGCAGGAGTTGGTCAGGTAAAAGAAGGATGGAAGGGAGGTTACGGGTAGTGTTTCCACCAGGAGTGGAGAGAAGGTTGAGTGATGATTTGGATGACTGGATTTGGGGCTTGGAGTGGGGAGCAACGAAGGGAATATAGACGATGGTGCAGGGAATATAGGGGGGTAGAAGGCAGGGCAGGAAAGCAGGAGTCAGCTGATGAAGGGCCCTAGAAAATCCCAACTTAGAGTCTATAGTTTTATCTTAAGAGCATGGAAAAGCCATTGAAAGATTTTTTTTTTATTTCAGCATTTTATGGGGGTACAAATTTTAAGGTTTCAATAAATGCCCTTTCCCCCCCTCCCCCCACAAGTCTGAGTCCATTGGAAGATTTTTAAGTAGAGGGATTATGTGATCAGATTTTAGAAAATTCTAGAAAAATTCTAGATATTCTAGAAAAATCACTCTGGCTGCAGTGCAGAGATTATGGAGTTTGAATGGTGTTGCTGCAGTCATCTTGGGATGCATTGGTGGAAGCTTGGATTAGGGCTGTGAGATAGAAACTGAAGTTCAGGAGACAGGATGTGGCCATTGATTGGATATGGCAGGTAAGAGGGAAAAGTCAGTATATAATCATGCATCCCTAATAACAGGGATACGTTCTGAGAAATGCATAGGTTAGGTGATGTGTGAACATCACAGAGCGTACTTACACAAACCTGGATGTAAATACACACCTAGGCTGTGTGATATAGTCTATTACTCCCAGGCTATAATCCTGTCCAGCATGTTACCGTCCTGGACACTGTAGGCAATTGTAACACAGTGGTACATATTTGTGTGTCTAAACTTATCTAAACATAGAAGAGCTACAGTAGAACTATAGTATAAAAGATAAAAAATGTTACACCTACCGTGTTTCCCCAAAAATAAGACCTACCCATAAAATAACCCCTAGCAGGATTTCTAAGCATTTGCACAATATAAGCCCTACCCCGAAAATAAGACCTAGTGGTGGGCGTGGCTACGCACAACCCATGCATTTCATCTCGGAGCAGTAAAGAAGAGCAGCCTATCTCATCTGCTCTAGGAGAGCTCTATTGCTCGACATCAGAAATTGGGGCCAATGGGTTCTAAAGGAAATAGAGTCGCAAGAAATTCAGGATGGAATTCGGGTTTTGGAGAGTTATGTTTCAGAAGAAGATGACTTAAGTATATTTGAATAAATGTAGATTGTTGTATCATACTTAAAAAAAAAATCCCCTGAAAATAAGCCCTAGGGTGTCTTCTTGAGCAAAAATAAATATAAGACCCTGTCTTATTTTCGGGGAAACATGGTATATAGGGCACTTACCATGAGTGGAGCTTGCAGGTTGGAAGTTGTTCTGGGCAAGTCAGTGAGTGAGTAGGAAGTGAATATGAAAGCCTGGGACCTTATTTACTTTGTAGACTTTATTTATTTATATTATTATTATTTTTGAGACAAGTTCTTGCTGTTTCCCAGTCTAGAGTGCAATGGTACGATCATAGCTCACAGCAACCTCAAACTCCTGGGCCCAGGTGATCCCCCTGCCTCAGCCTCCCAAGTAGCTAGGACTATAGGTGTGTGCCACCAAGTCAGGCTACTGTGGACTTTATAAACACTATATACTCAGGCTACTTTATTTATTTATTTAGAGACAGTCTCACTCTGTTGCCCAGGTTAGAGTGCCGTAGCTTCAGCCTAGCTCACAGCAACCTCAAACTCCTGGGCTCAAGCAATCCTCCTGCCTCAGCCTCCCAAGTAGCTGGTACTACAGGCATGCGCCACCATGGCCTGCTAATTTTTCTATATATTTTTAGTTGTACAGCTAATTTCTTTCTGTTTTCAGTAGAGACAGGGTCTTACTCTTGTTCAGGCTGGTCTCCTGAGCTCAAATAATCCTCCTGCCTTGGCCACCCAGAGTGCTAGGATTACAAGTGTGAGCCACCTTGCCTAGCCAAAAAAAACATATTACGTTGTCTAATACCTTATTTCTGGTATAAAAGAATGTAATTGATTTAGATATTAATATATTAATATTCCTGAACACTCTTAGAAGTTTTTATAATTTATTTATAGAATTTTTTCAATCTTCTAACATATTTCCTGAGAATAATGACAGTTTTACTATTTTCTACTCTAGTTCTTTTTCACTTGTGCTACCCTGTTGGCTAGGACTTGTGTAACTCTGTGAGGCTAAGTGTTGAAAGTGAGCATTCTTTATTTTATTCTTGACTTCAAAGGCAATAATCCCAGTGTTTCATCATCAAGTCTGATATTTGTTGTGTAGATTTTAGGAAGATAGCTTTTGTCAGATGGAGTGTTTCCTTTTGTTTCTAGCAGTTTGCTAAATTTTATGGTGAATGGGTCTGGAATTTTATCACGCGAATCTTCTGAAGGTATGGTTCTGATAGTGGTTTTTCTGCATGTGTGTGTTGCACGGCCAGATTAACCCTCATCATTGTTGTTATTGGTTTTATATATTTAGTGTTGTTTAGATTTCCTCTTATTTTTATTTATTTATTTATTTTTTTGAGACAAAGTCTCACTGTGTTGCCCAGGCTAGAGTGCCGTGGCGTCAGCCTAGCTCACAGCAACCTCAAACTCCTGGGCTCAAGCAATCCTCCTGCCTCAGCCTCCTGAGTAGCTGGGACTACAGGCATGCGCCACCATGCCTGGTTAATTTTTTGTATATATTTTTAGTTAGCCAATTAATTTCTTTCTATTTTTAGTAGAGACAGGGTCTTACTCTTGCTCAGGTGGTTTCAAACTTCCTGACCTTGAGCAATCCTCCAGCCTTGGCCTCCCAGAGCCTCCCTCCTGCTAGGATTACAGGCATGAGCCACCTCGCCCTGCCTAGATTTCCTCTTATTTTTAACCAGTTACTTTGCTTACTCTTCTATTTGTGTAATGTCATCTTTTCCTATCAATTTCACTTTTATTTTTTCAAATAGTTCCTTTACTGTTTTTTTCATTGAGGGTCTGTTAATAGTAAATTCTTTCCATCTTTGTTTAAAAATGCCTTTATTTAATCTTCACTCTTTTTTTTTTTTTTTTTTTTGAGACAGAGTCTCGCTTTGTTGCCCAGGCTAGAGTGAGTGCCGTGGCGTCAGCCTAGCTCACAGCAACCTCAAACTCCTGGGCTCGATCGATCCTTCTGCCTCAGCCTCCCTGGTAGCTGGGACTACAGGCATGTGCCACCATGCCCGGCTAATTTTTTATATATATATCAGTTGGCCAATTGATTTCTTTCTATTTATAGTAGAGACGGGGTCTCGCTCTTGCTCAGGCTGGTTTTGAACTCCTGACCTTGAGCAATCCGCCCGCCTCGGCCTCCCAAGAGCTAGGATTACAGGCGTGAGCCACAGCGCCCGGCCTAATCTTCACTCTTGAATGATATTTTGGTTGGGTTTTAAATTTGGAATGATAGTTACGTTCTCTCAGCAGTTTGGCAGTATTACCTTGGGTCTTCTAGTATTGCTGTTGAGAAGTTTGCTGTCAATTTAATAGTCCTTTCTTTGTAGGTGCTCTCTCATCTTCCATTCTGCATGCTTTTATTTATTGATTGATTTTTATTTTTTATTTTTAAGAGGGAGTCTTGCTCTGTCACCCGGGCTAAGGGTGCCGTGATGTCAGCCTAGCTCATGGCAACCTCAAAGTCCTGGGCTCAAGCGATTCTCCTGCCTCAGTCTCCTGAGTAGCTGGGATTACAGGCATGTGCCACCATGCCTAGCTATTCTTCCTATTTTTAGTAGAGAGGGAGTTTCGCTCTTGCTCAGGCTGGTCTTGAACTCCTGAACTCAAGCAATCCTCCCGCCTTGGCCTCCCAGAGTGATAGGATTATAGGCGTGAGCCACTGCACTCGGCCTCTGCATGCTTTTAAAATCTCTTTGTTTTTGTTATTCTTGTAGTGTCCCCTCTATATGTGTTTATTTTATTTGAATTAATTATAATTAGGATTCAGTATGGTTCCTGAATTGGAGGGTTCTTTCATTAATTCTGGATAATTTCCTGCCATTTTCTCTTCAAATGTTACTCTACTTTATTATCTATATTCTCTTTTTATGAAATTCTAATTGGAAATGTGTTGAACTGCCTTATTCTGTTCTTCTTGGCCTTTATTGTCATTATAAAAATATATCTCTAGGTAATGTCCTCAGGTCTGTCTTCCAGGTTGTTGCTTCTTTATCTAGCTGTATCTAATTTGTTGTGATTCTAAACCATTGAGTTTTCAATTTTAGTGACTAAAAAAATTATTTCTAAATGTTTGATTTGGTTCTTTTCCCAGCCTGCATTGTATTTTTTTTTTTTTTTTTTTTTGAGACAGAGTCTCACTTTGTTGCCCAGGCTAGAGTGAGTGCCATGGCGTCAGCCTAGCTCACAGCAACCTCAAACTCCTGGGCTCAAGTGATCCTACTGCCTCAGCCTCCCGAGTAGCTGGGACTACAGGCATGCGCCACCATGCCCGGCTAATTTTTTTTTTTTCTATATTAGTTGGCCAATTAATTTCTTTCTATTTATAGTAGAGACGGGGTCTCGCTCTTGCTCAGGCTGGTCTCGAACTCCTGACCTCGAGCAATCCGCCCGCCTCGGCCTCCCAGAGAGCTAGGATTACAGGCTTGAGCCACCGCGCCCGGCCGTGTATTTTTGATAATGTCTTGTTCTTTCTCATGTTTACCATTCCTTTTTAGGTCAATAATAATTTTAAATATAATCCTATAATAGTTTTTATCTGATAGTTCAATTGTCTGTAGTTATTAGGTATCTAGTCTCATCCAATATTAATCATAGTAGATTGTTTTTTTCTATATGTTGTAATTTTTAAATTTGAGATCCTCTTTAGCAAGGCAGTATTGTTGGGAATTCTCCGTAGTCTGCATTAAGGGTATATCTTTTCAGGAATTTTCAGCCTAGAACCGCTTTTTATTTTTATGAACTGGCTGGAAGTTTCTGAGTAATATAAAATTCAAATCTTAAATCCGTTTAAGGGCGATCCCTTAGTTGCACATTCTTGGTAAAGACAATTATTTTTTATATGTAGACCTTAGGCCAAGGTGTACGGTCTTCTTTGTCATATTTTGTCAGTATTCTGCTGTTTCTCTGAGATTTAGGTAAGTTCCAATGTCCTAGCATCTGTCAGTGCTATTTAAACTCAGTTGCTTCATTACTAAGGTCAGCTTCACCCCCTCTCTCCCAGGGATATTATAGTAATAATAATTTGTTTATAATTATAGCTTAGAGTTCTCTCATTTGGGACCCTGGGGTCTTTTTTTTTTTCTTAGTAATTTTTCATTTTTTATTTTTCAGAGACAGGGTCTTGCTCTGTTGTCCCGGCTAAAGTGCAGTGGTACAGTAAAAGTTTACTGCAGCATCAACCTCCTGGGCTCAAGTGATCCTCCTGCCTCAGCCTCCCAAGTAGCTGGGACTACAGGTGTGCACTGTACCACCACACCTAGCTAATTATTATTATTATTTTTTGTAGAGATGGAGTCTTGCTGTGTTGTGTCGAGGCTGGTCTTGAACACCTGGCCTCAAGTGATCCTCCTGCTTTGGCCTCCCAGAATGCTGGGATTGGAGATGTGAGCCACCTTGCCCAGCCAAAAATTTTAATTGTGGTAAAAAACACCTAACATAAAATTTACCACTTTAGCCTTTTTAAAGTGTATAGTTCAGTAGTGTTACGTATATTCACGTTATTGTGCAACAAGCCTCCAAAATGTATTCATTTTGCAAAACTGAAATTCCATACTCATTAAGTAACAATTTCTCATTTATTTCTCCCATAAGTACCTCATATAAGTGAAACCATACAGTATTTGACCTTTCGTGACTAGCTTATTTCACTTAGCATGATGTCTTCAAGCTTCATCCACATTATAGCATGTGTCAGAATGTCTTCCTTTTGAAGGCTGAATAATATGCCGTTGTGTGTGTGCACCACATTTTTGTTTATCCAGTCATCTATTGATGAGTCTTGCGGTGCCTCCACCTTTTGACTATTATAAATGATGCTACTATGAACATGGCTGTGCAGATAATCTCTTCAAGACCCTGCCTTTAATTCTTTTGGGTATATACCAAGAAGTGGGATTGCAGGATCATACAGTATATCTCTTTTTAATTTTTTGAGGATCCACTGCACTGTTTTCCATAGTCTTTGCACCATTTCACATTCCCACCAACAGTACACAATATCTTACACCCTTTTTGCCCAGTGTTAATTTGATGTCAGAGCATCCCCTGATACTGGGTCCTCGGCTCCTATTTCTTAGCTCTTGTCTGAGTTTATAGAGCCTCAGTCAGAGAGTGCCTAGGTCGTTGCACTCATTGGACAGGTGGGAAGCTGAGGTATCCAGAGGGAAAATGACCTGTCCAAGACCCTGGGCCTGATCCTCACAGACCTTGTCACTTTACTCTTTAACCCCTACATGGCTAGTTTGGGGCTCTGGTGCTCCCTGTCGGGCCCTGTCCCATGGCCTGCACAGCTCCTCCGCGTCTCACCAGCGCTGTGGTTTCCGCCCCAGCAGGTCCAACGGGCGCTCCTCCAAGCAGAGCCTTGGAGGGCAAGGCCGGCACCATTACCTCCAACGAGTGGAGCTCTCCTAACTCCCCCGAGGGGAGCAACGGCTCTGGGGGCAGTCAGGCACTGGACAAGCCCATCGACAATGATGCAGAGGGCGTGTGGAGCCCAGACATTGAGCAGAGCTTCCAGGAGGCCCTGGCCATCTACCCACCCTGTGGCCGGCGCAAGATCATCCTGTCGGACGAAGGCAAGATGTATGGTAAGAGTGTCCGGGCTTGGCAGCAGGACCCTGAACTCTCGGTCCAGTCCTAGAAATAAAGTGGAGGCAAGGAAATAAAGCTAGAATGGTAACCTTGGGGCTCCTTCTACGTAATGGAGGGAATGACCTCTTCTCTTGGCTTCTACCAGGTGGACGCTGCCTTCTTCTGTCCTAGGTCCCCAGGGACGGAGGCATCTGATTAGAAGCCTTTGAGTGGATGGAGGGTGGGTCCCCGGGGGTGAGCAGATATGGGGGAGAACTTGGAAAGGGGATATCTCCCCAGAACAGACTGGGAAAATCCTACAGGTGTCCCCCAAGCAAGTGCCTGATCTTCGGGCTGCCCACCTTGGCTGCAAGGGTGTTCAGGAAGGGGCTCATTCCCGCCTCCATTGCTTTGCTCACTCGTTCATGTGACACACAGATGCCGAGCCCTCGGGCGCCAGGACGGGTCGGGCAGAGCCAGGCCCTGCTCCTTACGTGGTGTGGGGGAAAGCGAGCACACAGGGAACTGCGCCTCGAGGCCGACTGCAGAGCTCCTAGGAGAGACTCGAGCACAGGCTGCTCACCTAGAGAGGTCCCTCCAGCTGACAGTCACCAGAAACAGCTTGATCTTCTTGAATGGCGAAGGGCGTGGAGCACACGGAAACACCGTGTTCAGTGGCGGTTCCGTGGTGCAATGGTTAGCGCTCTGGACTCTGAATCCCCCAGAAACACCGTGTTCAGCAGCCATGTGGGAAGCACCAGGCTGTCGGCATGGGGCTTTGTGGACTTTTGGATGCAAGAGGGGCATCTGGAAAAGTGAAACAAGAACAAACGGAACAGGTGTTGGAAAGCCTGTATTGGGCTTCCATTCCCATCGGAAAGGACCCCAGAACCCCCAGCTCAAAGCAGTAGTCTTGGGGCAGAAGTGAGAGGCAGAGAGGGTCTCTGCAACTGGCTGAGACAGTGACAACAGAAGCCCCTGCCACGGTGCCCAGCAAGATGGCCCTGGCCCAGCTGCCCACCCCTGGGTGGCCTGGTGCCCTCCCCCGCACAGAGGCTTTGCCGAGGTTTAAAGGCCATGGGAGGGGCTCCAGGGGCTGACTGCACTAGTTTCTGGGGGCCACCAGAACAAGTCACCACAAACTGGGCTGCTTAAAGCAACAGAAATGACGATTCTCTCACAGTTGAAGAGGCCGAACATTGGCGGCCAAGGGGCCAGCAGGCTGGCCCTCAGAGCGTCAGGGAGTGGGTCTGCTCCTGGCTCCGGCATTGCTGGCACTCCTGGCGTTGCTCGCTGTGGCCGCATCACCTGGTCTCGGGCTCTGAGCCTGCGGTCAGCTGCAGTCTTGCCTGCACGTGTGTCTGCACGTCGTCTCCTCCTCCCGTAAGGACACCAGCGGTTGGGTTAGGCCACCTGAATCCAGTGTGGCTTCATCTCCACTAATTCGCTGGCAAAGACCCAGTTTCCAGATAGGGCATACTGAGGTTCAGCGCCGCTCAGCTGACCCCACTCTAGTCTCCTGTGTGGCGGGCCGGTGGCCGTGGAGCTCCCACCCCCCATCCTTGGACCCCCCTTGCCCTCAAGGCCCCTCCCCATTCTTTTGCTTGTTGGGGAGCAGGGTCCTCTGGAGCTAGGCTGGGGTCTGCTCTTCAGCCTCCTGGCAAAGGCATATCTCTCCTGTCCCCCGTCCCCGGGCTTTGCTCCCCCCCACCGCCCTGCTGTGACTTCCTGCTCCAGCCGCAGGGAAGCACCACCGAGGAGGCAGCTGAGGGGCCTGGAGCCCGGGAGGGGCCAGGTGTGGTGTGGGGGTGAGGAAGCGCCTCTGGGAACGAAGGGTCCCACCCTCTGGTGGAGGGTGGGATGGGTCTCAACTGGGAGCTAGTGTGAAAATGAGGCAGGGCGGGGCTGTGAGAGGCGGGTGTGGGGCTGGGCTGGAGGGTCCCAGGCGCCTGGCTGGGAAGCTGCCACAGGATGAGTCTGTGCTCTAAAGGGACAGCTGGTCTGGAGGACATTAGGGTGCAAGTGGCGTCCAACAGAGGCAGGAGCCGAGGGGCAGGTGTGTGGGGCCAGGCCCTTGGAGATGGCAGAATGTGGTGGAATCGACCGGTTTCATTCAGTGGCCCTGTGGACCAGCGGCTTCGGCTGCTTACTCTTTTGGTTTTGATTTTGAAGGATTTTTTGTGGTTGAATATATTTATATATATATATAACATCAAATTTACCATTTTAACCATTATATATATATATATATATATATATATATTTTTTTTTTTTTTGAGACAGAGTCTCGCTTTGTTGCCCAGGCTAGAGTGAGTGCCGTGGCGTCAGCCTAGCTCACAGCAACCTCAAACTCCTGGGCTCAAGCAATCCTCCTGCCTCAGCCTCCCGAGTAGCTGGGACTACAGGCATGCGCCACCATGCCCGGCTAATTTTTTCTATATATATTAGTTGGCCAATTAATTTTTTTCTATTTATCGTAGAGACGGGGTCTTGCTCTTGCTCAGGCTGGTTTCGAACTCCTGACCTCAAGCAATCTGCCGCCTCGGTCTCCCAGAGTGCTAGGATTATAGGCGTGAGCCACTTCGCCCGGCCCTATATTTTTAAAGTTTATAATGTAGTGGCATTAAGTATGTTCATGTTGTTATACAACCATCACTGTCATCTATCTCCAGATATTTTTCATCTTCTCAAACTGAAATTTTGTACCCTTTAAACATGAATTCCCGATTCTCTCTGTCCTCCCTGCCCCCAGCCCCTGGCATCCCCTTCTACTTTCTGTCTCTGAGAATTTGACTACTCTGGGTACCACATGTAAGTGGAACCATACAGTAATGTCCTCAAGGTTTATGCATGTTATAGTCCAGGTTATGATTCCCTTCCTTTTTTAAGGCCGAGTAATATTCCATTGCTTGTTTGTTCCACACTTTGCTTATCCATCCATCCATCCATGGACATTTGAGTGGATGCTTAGATTTATTTAGTCGTTAGAGGCAGATATTTCTATCCCCAGTTCACATATGAAGAGACTTTGTCTGCCGTCACCAGAGCACTGTGACGGCTGAGCTGGTGGAAGTGCCGGCCGTGGACTTGGCAGGCTGGGAACTCTCGGGCTGGAGCTCTCTTTGGCAGGAGGGAAGCCGCCGCGTGGGAAAGCGGGCTGGGACGGTGTTTGACGGTCTCCCGGCCGCGCTGGTGTCCTCGGTGCTGCTCTCCCTCCCTGCTGAGAGACGGGGAGGGCGCAGGGCCGGGAGCCTCCTCATCGCCCCGTGACGCTCCGGCGCTCCCGGTGCTCCTGGACACCCACTGCCTCTTCCGTCCTTTCAGGGATCCCTGCAGGAGGGAGGAAGCATGGTCTCTGCTTGCAGATGCAGACATGGAAGCTCAGAGAAGCCAAGAGCCTCTCAAGTAGGAAGTGGAGAGTGGGCTGGGACCAGTCCTGCCTCCGGGCGCGGTGCTCCGCCATCGCCCGAGGGCCTTGCTCCTCGGCTGCTGCCCAGCCCCGGCTCCAGGTGGGTCAGGCTCTGGGCAGGGGCACTGGAGACTGCAGTGCAGTGTCTGATACCTCACCCAGCCCCCACGGCACCTGTCCTGCGTGAGCCCCATGGGTCCTGCTGGGATCCAGACACTGGCTCACCCATCTCTTCTTACCAGTCACGGGAGCTGAGCCAAGGCAGGGCCATGCAGGGAGCTGGTGGAGAGCTCTGCAGAGCTGACCGGCCCAGCTGGGCCATATAGATAGCTCTGAGCTCACCCGGCGTGCGGGGTGGGCCCTTAGGAGACGGAGCAGGAGGGAAAAGCTGCTGAGCTGACTCGGACCTAAGCTGCGTCCAGCTGCCCTCCTCCTGTCTGCTCGGCTTCCGTCGGGGGTCTGCTCATCCTCTGTGTACCCCAGACCCATCCTGAGACCTAGCTGGCTCGCAGCATCCCCAAGAGCCCTGGTCTTTACTCTCCCCCCACGTCCCTATGTCCGGAGGCCGCCAGGCAAGGGGGCCAGCCCAGCAGGGCCAGGCTAGGCTGAGGGCACGCAGGGAAAAGTGTGTTGAGAGAGTTCTAGACCCGGGGCCTGGCCTTTGCTCTTTGAGGGTAGGGATTAGGCCTGTCCCCACCCCTGGCCACAGCACAGCCAGAGCAGGACGCGCTGACCAGCGCCAGGCAGACATGCAGATGACATGCAGAGCAACACAGCAGATTAACACCTGCTATTTCTGAGCTGAGTCGCCCACTCTCGTTGGTCCTGGCCCTCCCCTCCCCTTGAGCACCTCTTACCCTCCTGGGCTGGCTCCCTGGCCTGGGGTGCTAGCTTTCTCCTGCTCACGGCCACTTTCATTTTTGCCCTGTCACTGTGTCACCCTCACCCTGGCACTGCCAACATCGGCCACTCTGACCTCCTTTGGCCAAGCTCGCTGCTGGCCCCTGTGTGCAGGTGGTGGGAGGTGAGGGTGGAGCGATTTCTCCCCTGCCTGCCACCCCGCCTGCTACGCACTTGGCCTCCCCACTCCTCCCAGCTCAGCTGGCCCTGCTGGGCTCTGGGCCTTCCTCTGCATTTGTTCCTTCCTGCCACCACCCCCGGCCCCCGCCTTTCAACTTCCTGGAGGTTGCCCTTGAACTTCCCAAGTCTCTATGGTCTCTTCTCTCCCTCTGTCTCTGTCTCTGCCTCTCCCTCTACCACTCTCTCTCTCTCTGTTTCTCCTGCCCTGGGTCCCAGGAGAGCTGTCCTGTCAGCAGCCAGTCGTTCTCATTCGGTGCCCCCAACTCCCGGCCAGGCCAGGGCCAAGGGCTGTGTGGCCTTTGCTTTCTACAGCGTCACGGTCTACGGGGAGAGGCAGGAGAAACACCTCTGGAAGGTCAGCCGCCCAGGCAGCACTGATGCCGGCCACAGCAGCTAAACCAGAGGCTGGGCTGTCTTGAAAGTTTCCTTGCGGGAAGTAGAGCTGAGCTGGGTAGAGGGTGCGGGTGCTTGTCTCAGTCTGCTTGCTGTTGCTGAGAACAGAATACCTGAAACTTGGTGATTGATAAAGAAGAAGAATTTGTTTCTTACCATTGTGTAGGCTGAGAAGTCCAAGGTCAAGGAGCTGCATCTGGTGAGGGCCTTGCTGCTGATGGGGACCCTCTGCAGAATTCCAGGCTGGCACCTGGTGAGAGGGCGGGCTCAGATCTCTCTTCCTCTTCTTACAAAGCCACCAGTCCCACCTCTGTGACAACCTCTTAACACATCGATCCATGAATAAATCAATCCATTCCCGAGGGCAGAACCCTCCTGAGCCAGTCACCTCTTAAAGGCTCCACCTCTCCATACTGCCATGTAGGGGGTTAAATTTCAGCATGCATTTTGGAGGGGACAAAACCCAAACCACAGCAGCGCTCCAGGCAGGGGAGGAGAGTGTGAGCAACGCCGACTTTGCACAGTCGGTTGGTGGGTCGGTTTGGGGGACCCCAGAGGAGGATCTGGGCAGAGCACTGTCGTGACTGACTGTCAGAGGGGAGGAACTCCTGGTTTTGTGGGTGGGTCACACAGCGAGGAAGAGGATGCTGGGCCCTGCTCGCCAAGGGGACAGGCAGTGAGCTTCCAGCCCTGCCCCCCAGGGCCTGTGCTTGGATTCTCTGCTGCCCTTTTATCCGTCCCCCTGCAGGTTTCTGGCTCCTTCTGTGCTCCCCCTGGACCCCTACTTCAGGCTTCTGGAAGCCTGATGGTGTGAGTGAGCTTAGGTGCAAATCTACTCTCTGCCCAGAAAGCGGGTGTGACCTTGGCAAGGCATTGACCTCTCTGAGCTTCACTGCCCTTATTTGTAAAATGGGCATAATGGTACTGCTACCTTTGTGGGGGGATATTTTGATTTTATTTTATTGTGGGAAAATATACATTATATAAAATTAACCATTGAAAGCATTTTATGTGTACAGTTCAATGGCATTGAGTGTATTCATATTGTTGTGCTATCACCCCACTATCCATTTCTAGAACTTTTTCATCACCACAAATAGAAACTATACCCATTAAACTATAACTCCCATCCCACTCTCCCCCAGCCCCTGGTAATCTCTGTTTCTATTTTCTGCCCTGCGAATTTGCCTATTTTAGGGACCTTGTAAAAGTAGAATTGTATTTGTCCTTTTGTGTCTGGCTTGTTTCACTTCCCACAATGTCCTTAAGATCCTTCAGGTTAGGGCTTCCCTGTGGCGCGGCTGGCGGCCCGCACTTCCGGAGCTCCCATGAGTGCGGATGTGCCTCACCTGGACCAGGTGGCCAGGACGGGTGCGGTGGCTCCTGTGTGTAACCTCAGCACTTTGGGAAGCCAAGGCGGGAGGATGGCTTGAGGCCAGGAGATTAACCTGGGCAACACAGCAAGACCTCATCTCTACAGAAAATTTAAAACTAGCTGGGCGTGGTGGCTGTGCACCTGTAGGCCTAGGTGCTTGGGAAGCTGAGGGGGAGGATGGCTGGAGCGGACGAGTTATATACAGGTCACAGTGAGCTAGGATCGCACCGCTGCGCTCACTCCAGCCTAGGCAACAAGCAAGACCCTGTCTTAAAAAAAAATTCAAGTTACTGAAATTGTTTTACTTAAAAAATATGCTTAATATATTTACAGGTGGGAAAAGTTTTAAAATACCATATGCCATTTGATATTTTTCTTTTAAAAATATAGAAAAATATTGGAAGGAATTTTCACAAAAATATTAACAGTGGCTATTATTAGATTCATGAATATTTAATTTTTCCTCTACATTTTTGATGTTTTCCAATTTTTATACATTGGCCATGTATTACTTTTGAAATCAGAATAAAAGTTTTGAAAGTAATAGAATGGAATTCTGGATGAAAATAATTCAATAAAAACTACATAGAATTACTAATTTATGTTGAAATCATCTAAGAGTAACTGCTGTTAAAGAAAAAGGTACTTCAGGTTGTAGCATGTCAGGATTTTATTCCTTTTTAAGGCTGAATCATGTTGCATTGGCTGTATATGCCATGTTTAGTTCATCCACCCATCCATGGACAGACGTTTGGGTTGTTTCCACCTTTTGGCCATTGTGACTAGTACAGCTGTGAGCCTTAGTGTACAGGTGTCTATCTGAGTCCCTGCTTTCATTTCTTTGGGGTATATAGGATTGGAATTGCTAGCTCATATGGTAATTATATGTTTAACTTTTTGAGGAGCCACCAAACTATTTTCCACAGTGGCTGTATCATTTTCCCTTCCCACCAGCAGTGCTCAGGGGTCTGATTTCTCCACATCCTCACCAGCACTTGTTATTTTCCATTGTTTTGATCATAGCCATCCTGGTGGGTGTGAAGTCGTGTCTCCTGGTTTTGATCTCCATTTTCCCAATGATTAGTGTTGTTGGAGCTTATTAGAATAAGACACTGCCTTCTAGTGCTGCCGTAGGGATGAGAGCACACAGTGGGTGCCAAATGCACAGCCTGGGGTGTGGAGCTGAAGGGAGCATGTTCTCTGTCCTCAGGGCGCTCTCAGCTTAGTGCGGGAGCATCACAGAGACCAATAGGAAGGCACAGGCAGGAACGGGCACACCCACTTGGGTGGAGAGCAGAGCCAGCTTCTTGGGGCTTCTTGGGGCCGTGGCCTTGCAGCCTGGCTAGGATTTCACCAGAAGCCTCAGAGCCCTCCAGGGACGGTGGTGGTAACAGCTTGGATGTCAGGTCCAATCACTGCTTCTGGACTTCAGTCAGAAGTTTCTTCTCCACAAATAGCCTCCGCCTCTGCCCCAGGTGTTTACGGCTTTATTTGATGCCTGGATGGAGAAGCCCCCACAGGCCATCGGGGTTTGGGGCAGGGCATGGAGGATGTGCCCAACCTGCAGGGCTGCAGTGCGGAGCTGCTGACTCCCAGAGAGGCCTCCAGGTCCCAGTCCCCACGTGGGCTCCGTCCCTTCTGGGGGGCGGGAGCACTTGCAAGGGTTCTCAGCCCTTTTCTCTTGTGAGGGCTAACAGCATTCATTACAGCAGGGCTTCATTAGCAGCACGAGCAGTGATAGCTGGCTTTACCGGCTGTCCAACGGCAGGAGCTTTCCTTCCTTTCTGCCTGTCCCCACAGCAGGGGTGGCTGGCGTGGAGAGAGGGGAATCTGCCCTGCCTGGGAGAGCGCTCCAGCCTCGCCCCGGGGTTAGGCCCAGGCTCCCGTCTCCATCGACAGTCCTCCCCCTGTGGGGTGGGGCTGTGATGTGAGCTTTGTGAGCTGGGGGCTGTTGGGCACATGTGCTCTGACAGATGGGCCCACCGGCTGGCGGGGGCGTCCTTCCCAGCCCCACCCAGGCGTGCTCTGGGGTTGGCCGAGGCCACCTGCCACATCGCAATGTCCAGCTGCCGGATGGGCTGCCTCCTTCCCCAGCCTGCGGTCTCCAAGGCCTGCAGTTAATGCAGCTAGTGGCAGAGCTGGGACATGGACACAGGTCCCCTACCTTCCCGCCACCTCACCTGAATGTTCTAGAAGTTTCTTACTGCTGTGGCTCTTCTCTGCTGCCCTTCCCTGTGGCATCAGCACTGTGCCTCTGGGCCCACACCCTTCCTGCCACTCCGGCCTAACTCTGCGGACCGCCTGGTGTCTGTATCACCTGGGGCACGTTGGCTTCCCCCAGCTCTGGGCACCACACTCTGAGAGTGGAAAGTGGTGGGCGGGCTCTCAGGTCCAAATAGTCGGTTCTCCCTCCAGGACCTGGGGCAGGGCGAGGGGCCGTCGGACACCCCCAAGGACTGACTTCACACAGAGACCCGGGGGATGGGGGATGAGTCCACAGAGAGGGCACGATGGTCCCGTGCAGTGGGCACCCCCGCCCAGCCGGGGAGAGCGCCCTTGTGTGGGGCCAGGAAGCGCTGGGCGCAGCCTTAGGGTGCACTTGTTCTCCTGGTGCCAGGACACTGGCGAGCCTGTGACTCTGAATAAACCATGCCCCTTTCTGGGCTTCAGTGTCTTCTTCCTCAGGCTAGACAGGGCCTCTGGGGCGCCTGGTCCAGCCCCTGCTTCTACGGGAGGTGGCTTCTCATCCCACGTTCGATAGGTATGATGCCGTGTGTGCAGTGCTGTAGTTGGGAGACGGGCTCTGGCACCAGACTGCGGATTTGAATCTCAGTCACGTAGTGGCCTGTGACCCCAAATAAGTTTCTAAACCTCTCTGTGCCTTGGCTTCTCTGTCTGTAGTGTGGATAATAGCACCAGGCTCACAGAGCCGGCGTGGGGATGGAGTGCTGTGTGCATGGACACTGGCACAGATGAGCTGTGCGGTACCTGGCACCGATATAATGTTCATTGTTGTGAATATTGTCACAGGGGACTACAGCAGTCCCCTGTGTGTGTGTAAAGCCGGATTAGATGCCGGCTGGCCTGGAGCCCGTAGGATGGGAGGGTAACCTCTGGAGGACCCTGGTGGCAGGAAGGCGGCCACTTGGCCCCCCTTGGTGCAGCACACCCGCAGCCCGCGCTTCACCCCCACCCTGGTGGGAGGGGTTCTCAAAGAGCAGCGCAGGCTGGTGTGAGACCGGTCAGCAGGGAGGGCACGGGCCACGGAGACAGCGAGGGGGAGAAGCGCAACTTGAAAAACTACAGGCCTGGAGGACTTCATGTCAAGCGACACAAGCCAGGCACAGGAGGACAAATGCCGCACGGTCTCCTGCAGGTGGGATCTAAAACAGTCGAGCTCACAGCGGAGAGCTAGAATGGCGGCTGCCGGAGGCAGGGGCTGGTGGGGGATGCGTCAGAGGGTGCAAAGTGTCAGGGAGACCAGAGGAGTGAGTTTTGGGGACCTATTGCACAGCTTGGCGACTGCAGTTAATAATATGGTGTATTATGTATTTCAGAAGTGCTAAGAGAATAAATTTCATATCTTCTCATCCAAAAACGGTAAACAGCTGAAGTGATGGACATGTCCGTCAGCTTGATTTGATAGCTCCACACCGTGCGCGTGCATCACAGCACCGCCTTGTACCCATCGCTGCAGGTTGAACATCCCACATCCGAAAATCTGAAATGCTCCAAAATCTAAACACTTTGAGTGCCGACATGACGTTCCAAGGAGATGCTCAGTGCAGCACTTTGGGCTTCAGATTTTTGGATTAGGGATACACTGGTAAGTGTATAATGTAGTTATCCCCAAATCTGAAATAATTCTGGTCCTAAGCATTTTGGATGAGTAATTTTAGAAATTAGGAGGCTCTCTTTAAGAAAAGGAATTTTTAAAAACATAAAATTAGGATAAAAACTTTACGGGTGATAAATGCTCGCTATCTTGATGATGGTGATGGCTTCACAGGTGTGCCCACCTATTAACTTATCAAATTGTCTACTTTAAGCGTGTGTCAATTAATCATACTCCATTCAAGCCGCTGAGAAAGTTAAGTTTAGGGACTTGGAAGGGGCCCATGCAATTGGGGAAGGGGCCTACTCAACCTGTATATTACAGTAAAAAAAAAAAAAAGGGAGCCAGGTACAGTGGCTCATGCCTATAATCCCAGCACTTTGGGAGGGTGGGGCAGGAGGATTGCTTGAGCCCATGAGTTCAAGACCAGGCTGGGCAACATAGTGAAGCTTCATCTCTAAAAAATAAATAATAAAATGAAAAAAAGGTTAGCTGGGTGTGGTGGCTCACGCCTGGGGTCCCAGCTACTTGGGAGGCTGAGGCAGGAGGATCCTTTGGGCCCAGGAGTTTGAGACCAGCCTGAGCAACATTGCCAGACCACATGTTTACAAAAAAAAAAGGAGAAAGAAAAAGAAACACTGCAAAGGCAGTTGAGCCAGCCTTGCCTGTGGTTTGGCTCTTCCCTGCCCCAATGCCTGGCCTCTCACCTGGGGCTGAGATGGCTCTTCCTAGCAACAGAGGGCAAAGGTAGTTGTGGGGCTGCGCAGGGGCTCCTGGCACAGGAGGCTGTGTCCTCTGTGGTGTCAGGAGTAAGGGTGTCAGCCGGTGGGGGTGCCGCTTACCGTGTGCTGCAGAGGAGACGACCCCTTAGGGGCCCACCTGGCCAGTGAGAGGGGTTTTCGGTAGCTAAGAGTCCTCTCCAGGCCAGGCACGAGGCCAGGTGTCAGCACCTGAGCCAATACTGGGCAGTTAGTCCCCCATCTGCTGCAAGTCTCTGGGTGTGATTATCTGCACATGGGAACGATCACCGGCCTATTGTAGGAGGAAATGGATTTAGTGTGCAGTTAACCAGGCTTACACTTAGGGCCCTTCCCCGATTGCATTTACGGTCATTTACGGCTGGGCGCGGTGGCTCACGCCTGTTATCCTAGCACTCCGGGAGGCCGAGGTGGGCGGATTGCTCGAGTTCAGGAGTTCAAAACCAGCCTAAGCAAGAGCGAGACCCCGTCTCTATTATAAATGGAAAGAAATTAATTGGCCAACTAAAAATATATACAAAAAAAATTAGCCGGGCGTGGTGGCGCGTGCCTGTAGTCCCAGCTACTCGGGAGGCTGAGGCAGGAGGATCGCTTGAGTCCAGGAGTTTGAGGTTGCTGCGAGCCAGGCTGACGCCCCAGCACTCACTCTAGCCTGGACAACAAAGTGAGACTCTGTCTCAAAAAAAGAAAAGGTCATTTACATTCATTTAACTCACCCCTTTTCTTAGAAGGCTGAACTGGTTATGGGACATCTGACAAACGTCACTGTGCATCCCCTTGTCACTCATTCTGCACTCACTGAGAGGCTACGATGAGGCAGTTTTCTAGGTGTGGGTATAAATAATTGAATAAACAGACCGCAAAAAGCCCTGTTCTCATGGCACTTCCCTTCTAGTGGGTGAGGCATGAACAGCATTCAAAATAAATAAGTTCCTTGCACAGCAGGCTAGAAGGTGCCATGGAGACCAGCAAAGGCGGTGGGACGTGCCGGGGCGGTGGCAGGGATGCTTTCGGCTGGGCTGGTCCAGGGAGACCTCTCTGAGATGGTGGCCCCCGGAGGATGACAGTGCTGCGGGGCTCTGGGGCAGAGTGTTGCCTGGAGGACAAATGAGCACAAAGCATGTTCCTGGAGCGGCGAGAGGGCCAGCACGGGTGGGCGGGACGGGGCGCTGGAGGGGCGGGCCCTGAGGGGCGTCCAGGCAGTCGTAAGGACTTGGACACTCTTATCTGAGGGGGGCATGTGGGAGCCCGTGGAGGGCTTTCGAGCATAAATGGGTCACTCCGGCTGCTGTGCGGAGAACAGAGTGGAGCAGGTGGTCCAGGGGGAGGCGGGATCAATACCCAGGCCAGAGAGCGGGGGAGCTCGGACCCTGGAGGGTGAGGTGGTGAGAAGTGGCCGGATTCTGGGTTTGTTTTGAAGGTGGAGTCATGATGGACTCATCCTTTCATTCATTCAGCAAATAGGTGCCAGCAGGTGGGGATGCAGACTTGAGCAGAGGTGCTAGGCGTCTAACAGGGAAGGCAGCACAGGAAGGCAGCACAGGCGAGCTGCTGTGCCCCGCATGCTCCCTCCCGCCCCGCCAGCCCCAGATCTCCCACTCGCCCTCTCCGCGCTGTCCACCAGCACTGTCACCAACCTCCCGGCTCCTGGGAACCTGCCCTCCTCCCCTGGCCTTTTCCTTGCCCTCAGACTAGTCTCTGAACTGGGCTTGTGCCTAGAGAATGTTCATTTTACAGAAGGGGAAAGTGAGCCACAAAGTTCTCACTGAGCCAAAGTTAAGGTCTTTTTCCTGAGGCTGTAAAATTTGGCTGGAAAAATCTGAAGGAAAAATTTTAAAGGAACTAGATCTAAGAAGAGTAGGCTAGGTGACAGTCTGTGAGGGCAGGGACTTGCCGAGGTCCCATAGCTCGTTTGTGGAACTGCTGGGCTAGAACCTGGCTAGAACTCCCAGTTCTGTGTCCGTTTTCGGTGACGCATTGGCGATGACTTAGACCTGAGGTGCAGCGTGAGTGCCTCTGGCTAGACACAGGGTGGAACTGTTGAGCGTTCACGGGATTGCCAAAGGTGCCGGTGGGCTCCGTTTCCCTGGAAAGCTTTGGGAAGAGACATCTTATGGACTCAGGGTTAGGTGGAGACCAGCCCATAGGCAGTGCCCGGAGCCGGCTCTCCCCTCCCTCCTTCCTCTGACAGACAAGCCAGCGCTCCCAGGCCAGCAAGTCTTTTGGCGTGTGGGACCTCTGGAGTTGGCCTCTTAATTCAGCCTTGGCAGAGGGGAAAGGTCAGCTGGGGGGCCAGCCTGGCCTTGGCCATGGAGTGCGGTTACACCCCAGGTGGCGGGCAGCCCACTCATCCCTCCTCCCCTTGCACCAGCAGCTTCCTCATGTGGACGCCGCACGCCCTCCAGGCTCAGCAGGACGGGCAGGCAGTGGCTGTGCCCTCTGGCCCCAGAGGTGGAGCAAGGAGGTGACGGCACCCTCCCGTTCACACCTTCTTGCCTCCCCCACGCTCTTCCGTAGGGTCTGATGCTTCCCAGTGCTCAAGGCCCAACTGCGGGCTCACCTGATCACCTGGCCTGAACTGACCCCTTGTCCTCTGGACACATCCCACTACTGAGCTAGGTGGCGAGCTCCTTTGAAAACAGGGACCTTCTTGTCATAATCTCTTATGATACTAGAAGCCATGGAAGGCTCCTTCTAGTTTTCCGGCATCTTGCAGGCTCAGTGGCAGCCTCAGGGAGGTTGGGCCTGCAGGGAGCGCCCAGCATTGGCCTTTGGCTGGCAGCCGTGGACCGGCAGCCGTGGACCGGCAGCCGTGGACCGGCAGCCGTGGACCGGCAGCCGTGGACTGGCTGGATTTCCTTGGTCTGAGTGAGGGGCTCAGGCTTCCTCCCAGGGGCACTCATCGTCTCGGCATTCTTACTCCGGTGCCTGCCACTGCCCACAGACGGGACAGTGCTTGGAGGGGCCAACTCATTTGCAGAGTGGGGGTGGGCAGGGAGCCAGGCACTCCCTGGAGCCTCCTGCGTGCGGGAGGCCACAGGAGAAGGTGGGGGCAGAGGTGAGGGCGTGGCCAGCATGGGGAGAGGAAGGGCTCAGGAGGCTTTGGAAGTGGCCAGCACCAATGGGCCCTGTGACCTCATTCTGTGGTTTCCAGTGAGGCCTTAGCTTCCTCTTGCTGCTGAGAGACCCCTGTGACCCAAGGAGGGAAGGGGGGCCCTGCAGAATCCCCAGCCCACATCCCCACTCAAGGTGGGCAGAGAGTTGGGGGAGAGCTCCCGAGCGGGCAGGGACCCTCGCCCCTTCCTTGCCTTTTGTCTTTCCCCTGGCTGAGGGGCTGTTGGTGTCTCTGCAGGTCGGAATGAGCTGATCGCGCGCTACATCAAGCTCCGGACAGGGAAGACCCGCACCAGGAAGCAGGTGGGCCCTGGGAGACAGGTGTACATCTCGGGGAAGGCACCCAGGCACCAGCCCATTCCCAAGAGGGCCAGGCCTGCAGGCCAGGTGTGGGCTCTTGGGGTGCAGCAGCTCAGGATGAGTGTCTCTGGTGGGCGTGCCACCGGCTGTATGGTTTTCCTGGGGTCTCTGCTGCCATCACTTAGGAGGTAATTTTTCACCTTGTGGCGGGGGGTGTCAGCAGCCCCTACCACACCTTCCCGAAGACACTTAACAGACAGCAGAGCATTGGCACTGAACTTTTTTTTTTTTTTTTTTTTGAGGCAGAGTTTCATTCTGTTGCCCCGGCTAGAGTGCTGTGGTGTCAGCCTGGCTCAAGCGATCCTCCTGCCTCAACCATCGAGTAGCTAGGACTATAGGTGCATGCCATGACACCCGGCTGATTTTTCTATTTTTAGTAAAGACAGGGTCTCGCTCTTGCTCAGGCTGGTCTCAAACTCCTGAGCCCAAGCAATCCTCCTGTCTCAGCCTCCCAGAGTGCTAGGATTACAGGTGTGAGCCACCACACCTGGCCAGCACCACACTTTTAAAATATTGCCAAACTCTGGATTAGCTGGACCAGGTTGGACTGAGGGCCCAGGCATTGACCTTTTCATTCGTTCATTCATGCATTCAGTTGGTCCACAGATGTGGACTGAGGGCTGTGGAGGACGGTGGGTGGGGAGCCAGGCTGTGGGCACAGGCTCTCTGGGAGGTAGAGACAAGACCCCTCTATCCCTGTTGCAGGTCTCTAGCCACATTCAGGTACTGGCTCGCCGCAAAGCCCGTGAGATCCAGGCCAAGCTAAAGGTAAGGCACGCTGCAGTGGGGGGAGTGGGGGTCAGAAGTTGGGGCCCTTTTCCCAGCAGGATGAGCCTGCCCCTTGCGTTCAGGGGCCAGCTGCTAGTGTGCGAGTCGGCATGCTTCTCACTGTCGAGAGGCAGGTTCAGCCCGTGGCCTCTTGTGTGCGCAGGGAGGGCCACTTGACCTCGGAGCTCTGTGTGTGTGTGTGTGTGTGTGTGTGTCAGGGTCTGTACTGTGGATCCGGGCCAGCTACAGGCCAGTCTCCTGGGCCCCACCCTCAGCTCCCTCTCGGGGCTCACATGGCTCAGAGCAGCCACATTGTCCTGCAGGCCCCGTTCCCTGAGCACCTCCTTGAGCCGCTGGTCCTCTTAGGAGCCACACTGGCCTCTTAGTGCCATCGGCCAGAGCCTGCGGGCACGGCAGGGCACAAGGGCACTGCTGCGGGGGGTGTGTTTGACAAATCCCTTCCTGCTCCCTGCTCTCCGGGACTGGCAGTTCCTTCCCATTCCTGTGTCAGCCCTGCCCTGCGGGGCCTCTGCCAATAGGTGACTGCCCTGTGGAGGGCCAGCTGCTGCTGGGATTCCCCCCGGGAGGCTCTGTCCCCACAGGAGTCTGGCCTGGGGACCCTGGAACTGTGGGCCTTTCTGTGAACACGCGGAGGGAGTAACTCCGTCTTGGAGGCAATATCAACAGAGCCTGCCACGTGGTAGGGGATCTAACATTCAGAGTATTAGACTAGACCAGGAGTTTATAAATTTGTAAAGCAGTGGAAGCCCCTTTTATTTTTACTTTTTTGCAAACAAAATATCACCCCAAAATGCTATTAGAAGAGCTGTTCCGTCAAAGCTAGGTTGCCCGGGAACAGGCCAGAGACACTGTCCTTCCCATGCAGCCTCTCGTACCTGATGGCACTTGAATCTTAGTGCACCCGAGAGCCAGTTTAAAAGCCCCTGGACTAGAAGACCTCGAAAGTCCTTTGGGCCCCAACAGTTCATGATCCTGACACGAGTCTCAGAGCAAGTGGGTGGGATCCAGACCTTTCTGCCTCCGAGGAAGCCACGCCCGGCTGCCCACTCAGTCCCATTCCCCCGCCATCAGCCCAGCTGTCCCCCACCCCCACAGCTGTGACGCAGCACCTCACTCCTTTGCCCCCAGGACAGCTGGCTGGGCCGCAGCTGCTGGTCCCTCCCTGCCGGGCTGGCTCACCTGCCCCTGGAACACCCCGGCCGGAGGGCACACGCTCCTGCTCTCCTGCTTTTCCCTCTCGGATCTGCCTCCGACTCCCCGGGACCCAGCAGGGGATCAGAATGCAGGACAGACTTCCCAGTGTTGTGTTTGGAGCCCCCTGGGCGCTGGCGGTGCGGCCCGCATGTGCTTCAAGGAATCGCACCTGTCCTGTCCACAGGTCAGAACCTGTGGACAGAACAGGTCAGGACGGCCTTCAGCAGATTGATGGACAGGCACTAAAGGAAGCCAGAAAGCCCTTAAAATATGCAAATGTTCATGTATATGTGCGTTTTCCTAGAGGGATTTTTCTGACGATTTTGTCGTACTCCAGGGATCTGGGACCCAAAGTAATTAGGTTCTGGGGTGGAAGCTGGGTAGAAACCCTTGGGTTGTGAGGCTTGGCTCTAGCCCTGGCTCTGCCCTTGTGGCCGTGGGCACTCAGGCCAGGCTCTGCACCTCCTTGAGCTCCAGTTTCCTCATCTGTAAAGCAACAGTTTGGCGGAGTGGTTATCTGAATTCCCCTTCAGTGGCTCCCTGGCCCTGTTGCCTGGCCCCTGCAGTCACTCCCCATAATGCTCTTCCCACTTCTTCCTGACTCCGGCCCCATCCTCCGAGGCCCGTGGTTTCCTGAGCTCCAGTCATTTGTTTGGATCAGGTATCCGGGAAGGGACGCAAGTTGCTGGCACTGAGCGGATGGCGCTCTCTGGCCTCATAATGCAATTGTTAATCACAGGTCTGCAGGCTTGCTGGGGTACGGCCTGCCATGTCCTTCCTGTCCCCCTGGAGGGAGAGGCCTGAGGGGGGCTGGCCTGGGTGTGCTTGGAACTTCCCTCCTGAAAAGGGCAAGTGTCCTTGGGAAGAGGCATGGCTTGGATTTACAAACTCAGCCTCTGCAAGCAAGGCCCAAGTTTGGCACCAAAAGGACAGTGTGGGGCAGGGCAGGAACAAACTTCATCAGCTTCACTGCATTTTCCAAGTTGAGGATGACCCCACCTCTCAGAACGGCCCCCCCATGCCCTCTCTGGTGCATGCTGGTGCTGTTGGTCTGCACAGCCCCTCTGTGCCAGCGTGGGCCGAGTTCACAGGGCCCACCGTCACCACTGGCAGCACCCTAGTTGCCCCAATTCTCTGAACCACACTTTCTTCATCTTAAAATCGAGATCTTACTGGTCCCACCAACCTCACAGGGGTTCAAGTGAGGTGGCATTCTCGCAAACCTCCTAAAGGCTGCCCTGTGCTACCCTGAGAGGATGATTGGAGGGCCTGCCATGTTCTGAGTGCATAGCCACGCAGCGCTAGGACGCTGGCTGGGCCACCTATACTTTTCTGGGCCTTGGCCACGATGCCAACCCTCTCGGGGCTGGTGTGCAGACCAGTGAAGTCTCCCTGCAGCAGTGCCTGTGAGCTGCAAGGATCTCTGTTGTTCTCATCCTCCGTATCACTCAACGGAGATTTGGGTCTACCAAGTTAATTATTATTAAGTATCAAATAATAGTTCGTTTATGTTTACCATTTAAAACAATTCATCATAAAGATATAGCATTTTTTTTTCTGAGACAAGATCTTGCTCTGTTGCCTAGGCTAGAGTGCAGGGCGTCATCATAGCTCACAGCAACCTCAAACTCCTGGGTTCAAGTGATCCTCCTGCCTCAGCCTCTCAAGTGGCTAGGACTACAGGTGCATGCCATTATGCCTGGCTAATTTTTCTATTTTTTTGTAGAAATGGGGTCTCGCTCTTGCTCAGGCTAGTCTTGAACTCCTAGTCTCAAGCCATCCTCCCACCTCAGCCTCCCAAAGAACTTGTATTGCAGGCATGAGCCACCACGCCTGGCTGAGATAAAGAGTTTCTAATTGGAGCTCCTGGGTTGATGCAATCAAACCATGTAGCCCCAACAAAGCTGCACACAGTGACAAAGACACAAGTCTCATTAGGCTTTTTGAAATAGGTAATGTTGTCTCGTTGGTTTTGAAAGCCTTTGGGATTACAGAGCTTAGGACTAGCACCTCTAGCTTGTACAAGTATAGGAGATTGTTACTGCTACTACAAGTGTCATACAAATGGCTCTCCTAAGTGTCTATTTGTGCAGGGCCTGTGCAGAGTGAACCTGTTCTTTGAGGTCTTTGAACCTCAAAGGTGGAGGGCAGCATACAGCAGGTTTTTACATTCTGACAGGTGAGAGGTTGGTGAGCCCCTTGTGCCCACAGTGTCAGGCGGGGCCCAGGAGACTGCCTCTTGCCTCCAGACAGCCCATGTGGCCAGGGATGATCCCTCCTGTATGTTTGAGGAGGAATCCAAAGGTATTTATACATCATCTGCCACAAGGCAGGTACTGAGCCAGGTCCCCATGGTGCCGGGTGAGCGAGGCATAGAAGAGCCCTGTCGTCAAGGTGCCGTGGTTAGTAAAAGGACAGATGCCATGTGGCAGACAGTCTACAACCTCTCTTCAAGCTCTGATGAAACAGGCAAGGCAAGTATTATGCCCCTTTGACAGATGAGGAAACTGATCAGGGAAACCAGGTGACTTGCTCAGTGGCAAAACAAGTTAATAGCGCTGCACGGGCTTACCAGCTGGTCCCCAGCTCTGGCCACTGGCAGTGGGTGAGCATCCTGACCCTGAGGCCAGACCCACCTCGCCTCAGCCTGACGAGCACTCCCTGCTGAAGGCCTGTCTTGCCATGTCTCCCCCAGGACCAGGCAGCCAAGGACAAGGCCCTGCAGAGCATGGCTGCCATGTCGTCCGCACAGATCATCTCCGCCACAGCCTTCCATGGTAGCATGGCCCTCGCCCAGGGCCCAGGCCGCCCAGCAGTCTCAGGGGTAAGTGGGTTGATGAGAGCCAGAGGCCAGACCAGCCCTCTCCTCCCTCCTCCCACTTCAGAAGAGCCAGAAGTATTGGCTGGTCTAAATTTTTCTCAGGACAGGAAATGGGGGAAGGAGGGAACAAGGACCAGGGGCCTTGCTGAGTCACAGCTCTGGCGGTATTGTAACCACCTTCTTGGGGTCCTTAGCAGTGCCTCAGCAGACCTTTCACAAGGGGAAAAGGGGTTGTGCCCATGAGCTGGCCAACCGGTAGCTCTGCAGAGTGAGCCCAATTTACAGATGAGGAAGCTGAAGTCTGCGGCCTGGGCACAGCACGGGCTTGTCCCTGAGCAGCCTGTGCCACTTGACCTCATCCCTGCTTCTCCTCCCAGGGACTCAGACCTGCCTTCCTTCCAGGCGGAGAGCTGATGTCCAGGAACAAACCCTTGCTTGGATTTTAAATTTCTTGCCTATAGGCAGGTTGGCCACACTTGCAAAGTGGTCCAGAAAGGCTCCTCCTTCCCAGAGCTGCCTCCTCACGGGGCTTTCTTGGCTCTGGGCACTAAGGCATGCCCACAGCACCGCCCTAGGCGTGTGGGAGGGCAGCGCCGGGCCCTGAGCTCACCCAGCGCTTTTCAAAGTGTGTGCCAGGGAGCAGCCCAGCGCACGGTAAGTAGATAAGACACGGAATGATTCTTTAGAAAAGTGAGTTTGCAACACTTAGAATTAAGTAGCTTGCGTGACTCCAGGACTCTTCAGAGCCTTAAGTGCCGAGCGCGCCGTGGATCTCTCCGGGAGGGACACAGTGCGCAGCCCCGGCCAGACGTAGCTGCTTGTTCCACGGAGCACCTTGTCGACAGAGCCTTTCAGGGACTAGATCTCCTTAAAACTGGCTTTGGGGACCCTGCTGTAGCCCGTTAACATTCACCAGCTGGACAGGGGCATTGACCTCCCTCCCTCCCCCTGCCGGGCTCAGGCTTCCACCTCCCTTCCGGTGGAGGCCCTGCCTGGTCTCCCCCACGCACGGGCCTGGGTGCACGCTGTGCTGACTCTGCACTTTTTACCTCCTCAGTTTTGGCAAGGAGCTTTGCCGGGCCAAGCCGGAATGTCCCATGAGTGAGTATGATCTGGTTTCTGATACCAGTTGCTCCCTGAACTGAACTTGAACCCATAAACTCATGAAGTTGAGCCTGGCCTCCAGGGTGGGATAGGGCCACAGCTGGGGGTGGGGTTAACCTTGGGGGACAGCCTTGAGCTTAGGGACTTGGCTGTCCTGCTCTCAGGCATCACTGGGCTCAACCCGTGGTGTCAACACCCTGGGGTGGCATTTGCCAAAACCCCAGTCTGTCCAGGATGTAGGCAGGGCCAGAGTGTGGGGCCCAGAGGGAAGGGGGCTGGGACTCAGACCTCTGGCTGACCTGGGGGTGAGGGGTGGGGGCGGGTTCCCCGACAGACATGCTGCTTCTGCAGATCTGCCACAAAACGCGAGGGAGCTGGCAGGGGAGGGAGCAGGAGGCCAAAGCCCACCAAGGCCACTGATGGCCAAACCACAAAGGGCATTGGACCCTGCTTGAGGCTCTGGGCGGCAGCCTGCCCGTGGCAGACACCCTCTCCTCTCTCCTGCAGCGTGAAACCTTTCTCCCAACAAACCTATGCTGTCCAGCCTCCGCTGCCTCTGCCAGGTGGGTCAGCAGTGCATGTGCCTTGCATGTTGCAGCCCTGTGGCTCCTGTCCCAGGCACCCGATAGCTGGATGCCTACATGCCCCTCTTAGGTGCTTCCCTGTTGTGTCCCGAGACCATACAGCCACTCTCCTGGCTACTGCCCATTCTTTGCCCCCAGCATGCACACCTCTGCCATTTTCCAGGCCCCTTCCTGCCCCCTGGGGTGCCTCGATTGGTCCCTCCCCAGCGGTGCCAGCGTCTGTGGGACACATGCAGCTCACAGGGCAGTGCCTGTGTCTGGGCAGCTGCTCCACCTGCCCACACTTGTTGCTATATGTGCGCCTCACACACCTGGGCTCCTGGGATGGCCTCCCTGCCCTTAACCACTGTTTCGGGCATGGAGACTGGCCAGCTGCCTACAGTCTGGCCCCTGGCCCCTCGGGCTTCACCTGTGCCGAGAGCAACCCTGCTGTCCCACAGGTCCCTGGGTGCAGCTTTCTCTCATCCCCACATCGAAATCAAGTCACTAGGCCAGGTCTAGTCCACCCTCTCTGTGTCCACACTGCCCCTGCCTTCACCCCAGCCCTGCCACTCTGCCTGGGTGACCGTGGCAGCCTCCTCGTGGGCTCCGTGCACCCTTGGTCTCCTCTCCTCGTCCAGCGACCGCCACCAGGCTTCACCAGGCTTCGAGCGCTTCCCTGGGGATCTGAACTCTCTAGTAAGCCTGGAGCCCTTCTCCAGTTAGCTGTGCTTCCTCGTATCCGCCCGCTCCCACCTGCCTCTGGCCGAGGCTGGGCCCGGCCTTCTGGGGCAAGGTGTCTCTCGCCTGCTGCCACCCAGGTTAGGTGCCTGCTGCTGCCTGCCTCCCGAGGGCGCTGTGCCCACCTGCACTCAGCACTGGGCACTCTTTGTTGTCATTGCCTGTCTGTGCCTGTGACTGGCTGGTGTCTGTGCAGTGCACAGCGGTCCCTCAGTAAGCCTTGATGGGACAGATGAGACACCTGCTTCAACTGGTGTGTCCAGCATGGCCCGCCTCTGCCAGGTCTCCCTGTGTCTGCTCTTCCACTTGCTCTTGGGTTCCCTGCCTCGGCACAGGGCCCACCCCTCCGTAGACCCCCAGATGGGAAAACCGGGGTCACCTACAGTCTGCCCCAAGGGCCCTTCTCGTGCCACAGTCGCTGACTGCCGAGCTCTCCTCCCTGCACGGTGGCACTTCAGGCCTCCTTCACCTTCCTCCGGGAAAGCACAGGACCTCACTTCTCACCCGCCTACCCACACCGGAAAGGGACCTTTCAGAAATGCACATCTCACCATTTCACTACCCTGCTTAAACTCCCTCAGCAACGTCCCTGGGCTCTCAGGGTAGACTCCGTGCTGTCTCACTGAACCCCTGCCACCTGACCCTTCAGCCTGGCCTCCTGCCGGGGGCCCAAACCCACCCTTCTGTGCGTTTCCACCGCATGAGCTTCCAAACCCTGCAGGCTGGTCCACAGCCCTGCATGCTTCCTCTGCGTGGAATGTCCTTTCCCGCGTCACCCCGTACACCCTGGCTGCCCCCAGGTGGCCGAGGAGCTCCTTTGGCGTGGGTGCCGGCCGCCTCGTCGACACGCATCACATTCTTCGGTCGTCCATTCCCGTCAGCTGCCCCGTGTCGGGTGCCTCTTCTGGGCGGGCCCCTGCTCTGGGTGTGGGGAAACAGGGAACATCCCTCTCTCCTGGGGCTGACGCTGTCTTGCATGGCTGGCTCCTCTGGCTAGCTCCCCGACTGGGCCAGGCACTGCTGCGGATGGGGATCTGATGGGGCCTGCCCGGAAGCCCTCTCCGCCCTGTGGGCCACGGCCGCCGGCGTGGTCCAGCTCTCTGCAGTGTGGTTCTGTGCAGAGGCCTGAGCAGACTGAGCGGGTCAGGCCAGCCCCTCTCCACGGGGGCTGCCCCGGTGCTCTGGCCCGTGCCTGGCACTGCCCTCAACCACGCTGCCAGGAGGCCCACCTAGCAGGATGAGCGGTCCCCCAGCCAGCATGGGGTCTCTCCGAGGAGGCCTGGGGTCCTCAAAGAAGGGTTGGCAGGGAGGGTGTCTGTGGACAGGTCCATGTGCGTCTCCCATTGTGTGCAGGGTTCGAGTCTCCTGCGGGGCCCATGCCGTCACCCTCAGCACCCCCGGCACCCCCATGGCAGGGCCGGAGCGTGGCCAGCTCCAAGCTCTGGATGTTGGAGTTCTCTGCCTTCCTGGAGCAGCAGCAGGACCCGGACACGGTAGGTCCTGCCTGGGGCCTGCCCGGCTCCACTCTTTTCTGCCCACTGTGGCCTTCGTGCCCCCCTCCTCTGCCCACTCCGCTTTGGGCCTTGGCTCGGGTTTCCTGTTCCTTTCCCATCTTCCCTTCCTCCGCAGACTCCTGCATCCCGTCCGGCTCTTTCCTCGGGGCTTCCTCCCCGACTCCAGCTCTCCGGGGCAGTCTCCCGCCCTCCACCCAGCCGACCAGCTCTCACCCAGAGTCCCTGCAGCCCAGCCCAGCCCAGCCTGTCCCTGCCTCCAGGGGCAGCCAGGGAGCCTCGGGCCTCCTGTGTCTGCCCCACACCCTGCGGGACACCAGCGCCCCTCGGTGTCCAGCGTCCTGGGTGACCAGCCTCGCCCGCAGAGGCCAGATGGGCAGCTAGCGGAGGCCAGGCTGACTGGATGCCAGAGACCGTTTCACTCTGACATGTTCAAACTTACCTTTTAGCTGAGGAGCCCATTAGCTAGACAGACTCTTACTCAGAAGCCCAGTAGATAAAAGAAATAGACTTCTACTGTCTCTGTTTTACCTGTGGGGAAACTGAGGCCCAGAGAGGTGCAGTGACTTCTCTGGGTCACATGGTGGGTGCGCACGAGCCTGGCTATGCGCTCCGTTCTGTCCCTCAGCCCACTGCTCTCCCCATAGTACAACAAGCACCTGTTCGTGCACATCGGCCAGTCAAGCCCGAGCTACAGCGACCCCTACCTCGAAGCCGTGGACATCCGCCAGATCTATGACAAGTTCCCGGAGAAAAAGGGTGGACTCAAGGAGCTCTTTGAACGGGGACCCTCCAATGCCTTTTTTCTCGTGAAGTTCTGGGTAAGCCCTTTGATAAACCCTTCCTTCCAGCTACCTGTGTGTCCGTGAGAGTGGGGAGAAGGGGGAGTGGGAGAGGGTGCCCTTGCCAGAGGAGAGAGCGGGGGAGGCAGTGCCGTGAGGGGTGGGCACGCACACAGTCTGTGGCCAGCGGGAGCTGCGCCAGGGGCCAGGTGCCTAGCGCTGGGCTGCTGGAGTGAGGCCTTGCCTGACAAGTGATGGCAGCTGGGCCGGGCAGGGGAGGAGCCGTAGGAGGTGTAGTGCAGAAGAAGACTTCCAGAGACACTGGGGGCTGGGTGAAAGGCCAGCATGCAGTGCCTTTGTCACCAGGTCTTTGGCAGAACCTGTATTGCTTTGGGGCTTGCAGTGGGGCAGCTGGTCCTCCAGCCTCATACGCAAGGCACCTGACTGGCTGGAGCTGGGAGAGGGGAGTGTGGGGTGAGGATGGGTCACCCAGCCACCACTGCTCCCAGGCCAGTCTCCCTCCCCAAAACACCCACCTGTCTTCTCAAACAGCCCAGCCCATAGAGTTGGCCTCTGCTTCTCCACCCACCTCAACCCTGGGCAGGTGCTCAGAAACGCCTCCTCTAAGACCTGGAGACACAGTACCTGCTCTGGGAGCTTACCATACCTGCCAGGTACACGCAGCAAAGGGATGCAGGGGAGAGAGTCAGACAAGCACGTGCAAACTGCGCCAGTGGTGAGGACATGCCGGAGGTCAGGTCTGCGAGGCTTGGGATATTCTCAGCATCCAGACACCAGGCTGGGTGGTTCCAGCCACATTGCCCTTCCTGCTCCCTCAGTTCTGTTAACTCTCCTTTTAAAGCCTTGTGCTCAGACATTCTTTTTTTGTTTGTTTGTTTTTGAGACAGAGTCTCACTCTGTTGCCAAGGCTAGAGTGCCGTGGCATCAGCCTAGCTCACAGCAACCTCAAACTCCTGGGCTCAAGGGATCCTCCTGTCTCAGCCTCCTGAGTAGCTGGGACTACAGGCATGCGCCACCATGCCCGGCTAATTTTTTCTATATATTTCTAGTTGGCCAATTACTTTGTTTCTATTTTTAGTAGAGACGGGGTTTTGCTCTTGCTCAGGCTGGTCTCAAACTCCTGAGCTCAAGCAATCCTCCCACCTCAGCCTCCCAGAGTGCTAGGATTACAGGCATGAGCCACTGTGCCCCGCCCTTGTTCAGAGATTCTTACCCTCTGTTGGCTCCCAGACTCCTTTGCTAATCTGAAAGCTTTACTTTTCCTAGAAAGCGGCATGTTCACACAGAAGTTTGTGTGTAATTCTAGGTGGCCTGCAGGTTCTGGCTAGCTGCCTTCCTCAGCTAACCTGGGAGGGTCTGGCTGTCTCCAGGAGAGGCAAGTGCTAGGACTGAGACCCAGGGCCTGATCTATGAGATGCTCAGTGTTTGTACTCTGCCAGCAGAGTGGAAATTGGCCTTAGGGATGGACAGATCTGTCAGGCAGAGATGGGAAAGGCTGCTACAGTCTGGGTGAGTATCTGAGTTATGTAAGGCAGAAGGAAGTGGGCTCCAGAGGGGAAGTCATGGTTGAAGGTGTGAAAGAGGGAATAATAGGAAACAAAAGTGGGAAAGTGAGTTAGATCCTGGAAGGTCTTTATCATCCTGGAAGGTCTGAGTTTTAATCTATGCTATGAGGAAAAATAGATAATATTTTATTTTACTTGATCTTTTAAAATCAATTCTTGTTCATAGTTAAGATTATTAATACAATACTTATTTTAAAAAACAGTAATGAAAAGGATCAGATTCTTGTCCTACTTCTGCCCATACCTCAGTTCCAATCCCGAGGCAGGCCTGTAAATTCAGCTGTTTGTTCTGGGCTTTTAGTTCTAAATAATATGCTTACATTGTGATATCTTGATGTCATGACTAAGACTGTATGTTCATTCCATTATGGTAGAAAATATTAGCTGTGTTACACTACTTTCCCCCTCATCATCCCAATGTAATCAGATCCAGTAATTTGGTAAAAGCAATAAAATATTTACATTTTTTAACAAGTAGATTGAGCACCAGAGAGCTAAGAAGAGTATTTTGATTACATTTTATTTGTTGTACAGCTTTTTGTTTTTTCTTGCAAATAAGTGGCTTTTTAAACTTCACACTTTTAAATAAGCCTATTCTTTTTTTTTTCACTCAATGATCCACTATCATTCCCAAATTAAGCCTATTCTTAAAATGTTACAAATTGCTTTGTCATAACCATCATATAAAATTTAAAGAAATTTTTTTCACAAATGCTCAAACTGTTAGATACTTTATCAGTCTCTCCTCTCACCTGGAACACTGCCTCCTGGAAGGCTCTGTTCTGCTCCCATTCAGTGGGTTCTGTTCTAGGCTTGCCCTCCAGTCGCCGTCCCGAGACTCTCCCATCTTGAGTTTGCAGTTGACCACATCTCATGTTTCTCTCTTTGTTGGTGTGCCACCTTCATTTTGCTGGAACGTATCTTGTAGTACTTTCTAAGAAGAGATGCATGGTGGATAAATGGCCTTGCATATTTGAAGTTTTTTTTTGTCCTTCTACTTGATTGATAGTTTGGGTAAGGAATCTAGATCATAAATCATTTTCCCCAGGAATGATTTTCAAGAACCATTTTTAAATCTATTTCTTTATTATCTTCTGGCACGAGTACTCTGATATCATTCTAATTCCCTATCTTTTTTTTTTTTTTTTTTTTCAAGACAGTCTCACTCTGTTGCCTGGGCTAGAGTGCCGCGACATCAGCCTAGCTCACAGCAACCTGGAACTCCTGAGCTCAAGCAATCCTCCTGCCTCAGCCTCCGGAATAGCTGGGATTACAGGCATGTGCCACCATGCCCGGCTAATTTTTTCTATATATTTTTAGTTGGCCGATTAATTTCTTTCTATTTTTTTGGTAGAGACGGGGTCTCGCTTTTGCTCAGGCTGGTTTCGAACTCCTGACTTTGAGTGATCCACCGGCCTCGGCCTCCCAGTGTTAGGATTACAGGCATGAGCCACCGCGCCCAGCCTAATTCCCTATCTTTTGTCGTGCAACTTGTGTTTTTGTCTCTTAAGTTATAGTATTTTTTCTTTCGTTTTTTTTGAGACAGAGTCTCACTCTGTTGCCCAGACTAGGGTGCCATGGCGTCAGCCTAGCTCACAGCAACCTCCAACTCCTGGGCTCAAGTGATCCATCTGCCTCAGCCTCCCAAGTAACTGGAACTACAGGCATGTGTCACCATGCCCAGCTAATTTTTTCTATATATATTTTTAGTTTGCCAATTAATTTCTTTCCATATTTTTAGTAGAGATGGGATCTCGCTCTTGCTCAGGCTGGTTTTGAACTCCTGACCTTAATTGATCTACCTGCCTTGGTAGTCCCAGAGGACTACAGGCATGAGCCACCACACCTGGCCTTAGTATTTCTTCTTTATTCCTTATGCTCTTCAATTTCACATTGATGAGCATTGGAATATGTTGTTGTACTTCCCATTTTTGAGCCAGGTACTCAGTAGGCAGTCTTTCAATTTTAGGAAATTTACTTGTATTATGTCTTTGATCATTTCTTTCCCTCTGTTTTTTTTCCAGGAGCCCCTTTTAATCTGATGTTGGAAACCCCTAGACTTATGCTCTATGATTTTTACTATTTCTTATTTATTTTCTGATGTATTTTCTTGATCTATATTCCTGGAGATTTCCTTACCTTTATCTTTTAACTTTTCTGAATTAGTAAGATTTATGTTGTATAAAACTCAAAGTAACATTAATACCATGCTTCCCCAAAAATAAGACAGGAGCCCACTCCCATTCCCCCAGTCCTATGCAATAATCTACTTTCTGTCTCTGAAGCTTTGCCTATTCTGGACATTTCATATAAATGAATTTATATGGTATGTGATCTTTTCTGACTGGCTTTGTTTACTTAGTGTGAAGTTTTCAGGGTCCAGCCATGATTTAACATGAACCAGTACCTCATTTCTGTATTTTTCCTCAAGTAGATACCCTAGGGCTTATTTTGAGGGGATGTGTTATTTTCCCCTCAAAGCCTCAGCTTGCAGCATGCACAGGATGGCTGGGACCTGACAGGGGGAGCTGACCTTCTTGGTGGGGCTGCCTGTACCTTTCTGGTTACCTCTGGGATAGTAGCTGTCACCATGGGGAAGGTGAGAAGGGCTGCTCATCGTCTTTACCGCTCCGCGAGGAAATGCATGGGTTGTGCAGATGCGCTGCATAGCCATGCCCATCTCTAGGCCTTATTTTTGGGGTAGGGCTTCTACTGTGCAAATGCTTAGAAATCCTGCTAGGACTTATTTTATGGGTAGGTCTTATTTTCGGGGAAACACGGTAGTTTTTTTTGCTGGGTGCATTGGCTCACACCTGTAATCCTAGCACTTTGGGCAGCCGAGGCAGGAGGATCACTTGAAACCAGGAGTTTGAGACCAGCCTGGGCAATGTAGTGCGACCTCATCTCTGAAAAGCAAAAGTAGCCAGTGTGGTGGTATGTACGTGTAGTCTTAGCTACTCGGGAGGCTGAGTAGGAGGATTGCTTGAGCCCAGGAGTTTGAGGCAGCAGTGAACTGTGATCGCACCTTGGGGGGAGAGCCTGGGTGACAGTGAGATTCTGTCTAAAAAATAAAAACAACTGTTTTTCTTTCATGTAAAGGAAGTCTGGAGGTAGACCATTCAGGGCTGCCCTGTGAATCAGCAAGGATCTGCCTATCTGCCATCCTCAGTACATGGCTACTGTCCTCAAAGTCGTGATGGCTAGAGTTCCAGCCATCATATTCATATTCCAAACATAAAAAAAGGTCCCTGTCAGGGGCTTCCTAAGAAGAATTAAATACCACATGACATGTAATTAGTTGTATGACTGCACATAGATGCAAAAGAGCCAGGGAAGGGAGGGTGCTTTTTCAGTTCGGTAAGTTGTCTTTCTGAATAAAATCAGGGCTCTGGGAGTATAGATGAAGCTAGAGGAGTCTTTTTATGGATGGTGTGTCATAGTGTCATGACATTTTTTCTTTTTTTTTGTTTTGTTTTGAGACAGAGTCTCGCTTTGTTGCCTGGGCTAAAGTGAGTGCCGTGGCGTCAGCCTAGCTCACAGCAACCTCACACTCGTGGGCTCAAGCAATCCTTCTGCCTCAGCCTCCCAAGTAGCTGGGACTACAGGCATGCGCCACCATGCCCAGCTAATTTTTTATATATATATCAGTTGGCCAATTAATTTCTTTCTATTTATAGTAGAGACGGGGTCTCGCTCAGGCTGGTTTTGAACTCCTGACCTTGAGCAATCCGCCCGCCTCGGCCTCCCAAGAGCTAGGATTACAGGCGTGAGCCACCGCGCCCGGCCCTAATTTTTTCTTTATCTATTAGTTGGCCAATTAATTTCTTTCTATTTATAGTAGAGACGGGGTCTCGATCTTGGTCAGGCTGGTTTCGAACTCCTGACCTCGAGCGATCCCCCTGCCTCGGCCTCCCAGAGTGCTAGGATTACAGGCGTGAGCCACCGCGCCCAGCTTCTTTTTTTTTTTTTTTTTTTTTTTTGAGACAGAGTCTCACTCCGTTGCCCTGGCTAGAGTGCCATGGTATCAGTGGAGCTCACAGCAACCTCAAACTCCCGGGCTCAAGCGATCCTCTTGCCTCAGCCTCCCAAGTAGCTGGGACTATGGATATGAGCTACCATGCCCAGCTAATTTTTTCTATTTTTAGTTGCTCAACTAATTTTTTCTATCCTTAGTAGAGATGGAGTCTCACACTTGCTCAGACTGATGTTGAACTCCTAACCTCAAGCGATCTTCCCACCTTGGCCTCCTAGAGTGCTAGGATTACAGGTGTGAGCCACTGTTCCTGGCGAACATTTTTTCATTCTTACTGGTTCATAAAATCATGGTGCATTTAACAGTTAATTGTGAATTAGATTAATGGGGTAGGGCAGCATCTCTGCCACACCTTCTAGTGAAGATTTAATTTTGACTATGAAATTTTATTTTTTAAAAAAATTTCCAGAGCATGTTGTTCTTTGATTACAACCTGCTCTTGTTTGATGGAGACAGTTTTTCCTCTTATCTTTATTGAGGGTATGAAATGAGAATTCTTTTTTAAAGTTTTCTTTGGTTCCTTTCTTTGTCTTTGTTTCTTTTAATTTCTATTTTCTATTTTGATATCTCTCAAGTGGGAGGGTTTCTTCAAATGTCTACAATTCTTGGCCATCTGTCTATATTTTTTAACATCTTTATTGTGACATAATTAACTTCCCATATAATTCACCTACTTAAAGTGTACAGTTGTTTTTGGTATATTCCCAGAGTTGTATAAATATTACTACAATCAATTTTAGAACATTTTCGTCACCTCCAATATAAACCCTATTCCTTTTTGCTATCACAGCCCACTCCCATCTCCCCAGTCCTATGCAATAATCTACTTTCTGTCTCTGAAGCTTTGCCTATTCTGGACATTTCATATAAATGAATTTTTATGGTATGTGATCTTTTTTGACTGGCTTTGTTTACTTAGTGTGAAGTTTTCAGGGTCCAGCCATGGTTTAGCATAAACCAGTACCTCATTTCTTTTTGTGGCCAAATAATGTTCTATTGTGTGGATATACAACGTTTTGTTTATCCATTCATTAGATGATGAGCATTTGGGTTGTTTCTACCTCTTGGCCGCTATGGATGATGCTGCTATGAACGTTACGTACAACTTTTGGTGTGGACATACGTTTTCATTACTCTTGGGTATATACTTAGGCATGGAATTGCTGAGTCAAATAGTAACTCCTTGTTTAACTCTTTGAGGAGCTGCCAGAGCCTTCCAAAGTGGCTGCACCATTGTACATTCCCACTGGCATTGTGCGAGATCTCATTCTCTCCACACCCTCACCAGCTCTTGATACTCTCCGATGCTGGCCTTCTTCATGAGTGTGAAGTGGTGCCTCACTGTGGTTGTTGTTTGCGTTTCCTTGGTGACTAATGATGTTGAGCATCCTTGCACGTGCTCCTTGGCCATTCTGCTTATTGGCCATTTGCATATCTTTGGAGAAATGTCAATTCAAATCCTTTGTCCATTTTAAAGTTGGGTTATTTATCCTTTTATTATTGAGTTAGGAGTTCTTTATTCTGGATAGAAGTCCCTTATCAGATACATGATTTGCAGGTATTTTCTCCCATCATGTCAGCTGATTTTTCACATTCATGAGTGTCCTTTGAAGCACCAAAGTTTTTAATTGTGATGAAGCTCAGTTTATCTATTTTTCCATTGGTTATTGTGCCAGTTGTCCACATTTAGTAGTGACTGGGAGCTGTGTGCAAGGTAGGACGTGTGATCAGTTGGGCTTCACTTCACGATGATTGGGGTTAGGGAGCCGGCTGTTTTACTGGGGAAACAAGAAATGTCAATATGACCTTTTTTTTTTTCCTGAGGTGATTTTGTTTCTCAAGAGAAGGTTCCTTTAATTTCCCTGGAAGGGATAGACTTGGTCACAAGCATTCTGGGAGTGGGAGAAGGGTGGAGGGGAGGAGGTCCCACCATTTCTGATGCTGTCACTTAACTCTCCTGTCCTCCACCCTGTCTCTTACCCCTCTTTAGGATATGCCCAGTGTCCCTGAGACTCTAAGCCCTCCTGTTTAATTTCTGAAGATGATCATCTTTGGTCGTCTGCCGACGTGGGTGGGTGGGCCAGCCGTTCCAGGTGTGGACATGTTTCAGCCCTGTGTGGCATGGCCTGTGCCTCTCGGGCCCCACTCTCTGGGTCTCTCCAGACCTGAGCCTCTCGGCCCAGCTCCTTCTTACCCGTGACCCCGTGAAGGCATTTTTAGGTCCTTATTGCTCATGCTTTCTTTGCCCTACAGAATCCATTCTAGTCCTAATCAGCCTTCAGTCGTCTAAAACTTATTGACCTATTTTTATCAGTTTGGTCTCTTCTCCATTTTCTTCAACTTATGGTGCAGCACATTTTATTTATTTATTTATATTTTTAGAAATGAGATCTCCCTCTGTCGCCCAAGGCTGGAATACAGTGGAGTGATCCTAGCTCACTGCAGCCTTGAACTCCTGGGCTTAAGCAATTCTCCTGCTTCAGCCTCCCGAGCAGCTGGAACTACAGGCGTGAGCCACCGTGCCTGGTTTATTTTTGTATTTTTTGTAGAGATGAAATCTTGCTATGTTGCCCAGGCTGGTCTTGAGCTCCTGGCCTCGAGCCATCCTCCTGCCTTGGCCTCCCAAGGTGCTGGGATTACAGGCGTGAGCCACCGTGCCCGGCTAGTGCAGCACATTTTAAAACGTTCTTTGCTATTATCATTCTAATTGGGTCTCTGAGGAGGGAAATAATAAACTTATACCATCAATCTCCCACCTTTAACCCATGCTCAGGAAAACAGGTTTGACCTGGGTGTTACTTCCAAGGGATTGGCAGTCATTGTTTGAAATGCTGGGTTGAGAAGGATCTAGAGGGAAGTGCTGGGTGGACGGCAGTGTCTGCGTGGGGGTAGCAGGGAGAATGGTGGCATGTTTATGGTGTATTTGTCGCACCTTCTCCTCAGGTAATGAGGAGTCTTTGGAGGTTTCTGAACAGGTATGACATGGCCAGACTGTGTTCACTTGGGTAAATCAGGTACCCAGGCTGGAAGCAAGCACGAGACTCCTGTAGATCAGGCAAGAGATGCCAGCCTCTTAGGGGCATCAGCCAGAAAGGCTGGCTTTAGGGTGTGATGTAGGAGGCAGGATGTCTACTTAGTTTTTAAAAAGGGCTTAAATCATTTCCCCATCCTCCCTCCCAGCCCTGGACTGGGAGTTGGAAGCCAGAGGCTTTGCCGGGGCAGCCAGTTAGCATTATCTCTATGCAGCCAGCGGCGGCAGCCCCTTTCCCGCTAAGTGCACGCAGGCTCCCCGCTCTGCTCGGAGGAGGCGACGCCCCCCACCCCGCCTGTCCAGGCTCAGCCTTGGCTTGAAGAAGCAGCGTGGGTGCGCTGATCCTTGGCTCTTTCCCAGCACTGGCTCAGCTACTTGCAAGTGCAATTTGGGGTCATAAGGGGGGCCTGGTTGGCAGTGGCAGGGAGCTCCCCTGGAGGGAGGTGACGGCCTGCGTGGGGCTGTTTTCACTGGCTCCTGCTGTCTCTCAGTTGTTCGTCATATTCTGTATCCTTCTAGCTACCCACCAGAGGAGAACCATCTTAGGCCCCTATTTCACAAATGGGGGAAACTGAGGCATAGGGTAAGTAAGGGCCTGGCTTTGAGGCAACAAGCCAGGATTGTGTCCTGAGGACCCCAATGTGTGTGTTGTCAGCTGGTTCCAGTCTGCCCCTGCCCGTTGCCTGAGCGCCAGGAGCCCTCTCCGAGTGCCAGCAGCTCAGGCAGGGTGAGGACGGGGGACTGTCCGAGGCCAGGGCACCTTGGCAGCCAGCTGGTCCCTCATCGCATGTGGGGAGGGTGGAGGCAGCAGAGGAAGGCAAGGACGTGACGGAGGAAGTAATTTTCACGTTGCTGACAATGAGACTTTGGGTCATTCGTGGGCCCCTCAGCACCTGGAAGCCTCTGCTCCTGTCCCCTGGCCTGGTCACTCTGTCCCCTGCCATCAGCTGGTGTGGACTGGACCACACACAACTAGGAAGGAAAACTGGTGAGACAAGGACACCTCGAGGCCGCTCCCCCAGCCTCTCTTTCTCTTCCTGCCCAGCTGTCTTCTGAGCCTTGCTCCCAGGCCGAACGTGGGTGCTGGAGAGGCCTGGGATCAGAGCCCTTTTGGAGCGGGAGGAGGGCTTCTTGTCCGCAGTCCAACCTGCTTCCTCCTGCACTGAGAGTTGCAGCTCTTGCTGACAGGGCTGCAGCGGTCACTGCAGACTCGTGGCAGCCGGGGCGCGTGTCCAGCCGGAGACGGCATCTGCGAGCAGGGGGCTGCATTGCTGAGGCTGTGCTCTCCTGATGAGGGACAGGGAAGCTGAACCCCCTGCCTCAGAGTCCTGTGGCACAGCAGGGACTGCCTCTGTCCCTGGGGCAGGTGTGAGGGGACTCTTGGACCCTGGTCTGCACCTTGAAAATGCTGGGCAGAGCTGGGCTGAACCATGGTGGCAGGAGACCTCCAGCTTTCCTCCTGCCCCAGCCTGCTCTGTTCCCTTTTGGGCCCTGACATTTCTCCCAGGCACATACCAGCACATGACAATGAATCTGAGCCCCTCCAGGCCCCCACACCCGGGCTGCGGCTGTCTCAGCTCATCTGTCAGCTACCCGATCCCCCACACCTGTTCCAGGCACGGCCTGTGAGCTGCTCACCCGCACGCACAGCTATGAATAGGTGGAGGGAGGGTTGCAGAGGGGCATTCAGATGGCGGGGGCGGGGGGACAGCTTTCCTCCTTTCTTAGCCTGAGCAAGCCGAGAAGCAAAGCTTGTTTTGGGGGCATGCTTGGAGTGGGGCGATACGAGAGTGGACAGGAAATATCTGGGTGCAGCTGCAGGAGAAGGGTGGGGTTGTGATTAGAAGGATCCAGGCACTGAGGACAAGACAAGGTGCTCTGGGGTGGACCCTCTGTGTCGTGGGCTGGCACCCCCTGAGTCTGCAGTGTGACCCTGGGGCAGGTTCTGGGGCTGCCTCTGGCCCGTCACTGGAGGAATTGCTGTCCTCTGTCTCTCTCCCTCTCTGCACACTTGCCCCCCGGCTCACGTATTCCACCTGCTCTCCCAGTTATAATTATAAATTCCTTGAGAGTAGAGACAATGCCTTGACCTCCTGGGCCGCTGGCGCCAGCAGTGATGGGCGGGGCTGAGTGGTGGGAGGAGCGAGGCGAGCTGGGCAGATACCAGAAGGGTGTTAGAGATGGTCCGAGTGGGCTCTTCCAGGTGAGCAAGGGACCTTTTTCCCATCACCCAGGACACCCAGCGGTCTGAGGGTGAATGGCCACACGCAGCCTTGACTGAAGGCCCAGCCCAGACTGGCAGTGCCAAGGCCCTGGGAGAGCTTCCTTGGTTCTGGCCTCCAAGGAACTTCCCTCGGGAAAGGGGTAAGGCCATCTGGACAGATGGTGACAGCTCAGGGTGATGCAGGGGTATAGAGAGAGCTGCTGGGGCTGGGGCAGCCACTGTCTTTGGGCGTTGGGAAGAGCTGGGAGGTATTGGTGCCAGCCCTGCCCAGCTTGGCCCATGGCATTATTTTAGGTGGCACATGAAGAAACACTGCTTTAATGGTTATGTAACAATTTTCGTATGCAGGGTGTCCCAAAAGTCTCCTTACAAAGGACAAATTTTGTAAAGTCTTGTGATGAATATTTTGTAAATAAAGGTACATTTAGCCACAATTTCCCATTTTCCCTAAGTATGGCAACTTTTGGGACACCCTGTATATTAGAAAAAATAGAATCCTTTATTTCATGGATTTATTGCTTCAAATGGAATCAAGGAACAAGAGTGAGTTGGTGTGAAAGAACCAGGGCCTGTGGTGGATGGCATGTGGTCGTAGTGTCAATGAGAGGAGGCCACCCAAGGCTGGAATCTGAGGGTCATCACCATTTCATGCCGGGCCTCGCCCTCGGCGTCCCCACCCGTCTGGTGCCTGCCCTTCCCGGGCAGCTGGGCTTCCTTCCTGCATTTCTCAGGCGTGGTCTGTGCTGCGCTTGCAGCCGCAGTGTGTCCTGAGCACACAGACTGCCCCCAGCCCCTTCCTTAGGACGAGTCTGACAAACTTGGTCACCTAGGAGCAGCACATGGCTTGTACCTGACGTGGGACCTTGGGCTGCGGTTAGTTCCGGCCCCACAGAGACGCGGCCACCTCTGCTGGACTCGCAGGCGCCCTGCGGCCCTGCCGCGCCCTGCCTCCCGCAGCCCAGGCTGTGGTCGGACGGGAGGGCAGAGGCCAGCGGGCTGGAGCAGAGCTGTCGAATAAGCTCTGCTGTGCGTTTCAGGGGCTGAGTGTGGACGGGGCTGCAGCCGCGAGTCTTTTGTTCTCTTCTTCCCAGTGGCGTCATTGTGCCACCGCAAAGCACACTGAGCCTCATGCCATTCTGTTTCAATGAGAACACAGTGTTTTTTCCTCATCATAAAGTAACACACCCTCGTCTGTCCCCTAACCTTTTCACTCAATGTTTGTAGCCAGCTACAGTAATAAGTGCAGGTCCCTCTCAGCACTTTTTGTGGCTATACAATATTTCCACTGTGGCCTAAGACAAGCAACCCTCCCTGCCAGTCTGGAGAAAGGTCTGGCTCTTGGGACAGTTTCCTCCAAAGGAGTGAAAAATGATGGTAGAGCGTCCCTAGTGGCCAGTAATAGAACTGCCCAGTGCCTGGCTCTGTTTCATGCCAAAACCTTTCTGGGGTTCAGGGGATCCCCTTACCTTTGTGCGGAAGAGTCCTTGTGTTCCCACTCCATTCACAGGCTACACTCTGGGGTCAGCTGGGCCGAGGTTGCAGACCAGTTGTGTGGGTGCGGGGAGAGGCTTCACCCTAAGGATACGCCTATTTTTTTTTTTTTTTTTTTTGAGACAGAGTCTCACTATGTTGCCCAGGCTAGAGTGAGTGCTGTGGTGTCAGCCTAGCTCACAGCAACCTCAAACTCCTGGGCTCAAGCGATCCTCCTGCCTCAGCCTCCCGAGTAGCTGGGACTACAGGCATGCGCCACTATGCCCAGCTAATTTTATTGTATATATATTAGTTGGCCAATTAATTTCTTTCTATTTATAGTAGAGACGGGGTCTCGCTCTTGCTCAGGTTGGTTTCGAACTCCTGATCTTGAGCAATCCGCCCGCCTCGGTCTCCCAGAGTGCTAGGATTACAGGTGTGAGCCACCGCCCCCGGCCAGGATAAGCCTTTTGTAATGTGTCTGAGCATTTTTTCTGAACCCTGAGTCGCGCTGTTGGCACCTGTGGCTCAGATGGGCTGGTTTAACTTGAAGTTCTGGGCTGGAGACCCCTACATGGCCCAGGGCTTCAGAAATATAGTTGCGCCTCAGTCCCCACGGCACTGAAATGTCTCCTTCCCGTCCTCCCTCCCTCTGCTGGAGTGGGACATGCATTGGAGTCGGAGCCTGGGGGCCTGGGCTTGTCACTTACCAGCTGTGTGGCCGACGTCTGGGGCGTGCATTGACACCGTGTTACTCCGCCTTTTCTAAGAGGGGAGTGTGGAGGCAGATTTCAGATCAGCCCAACTTGAGCAGGATGTGTTCTGGGCTCTGCCTTGGACAAGGAAGAAAGGGCAGCCTGTCTGGGGCTAGGAGGGACGCTGACAGAGAGACTGCTCTGGGCCAGGCTGGGGACCCAGGCTCGTCCTTGTGGGATGAGACGGACCACAGAGTGATGCAGTCTGACTTGTGTTCTGAAGAGACCCTCGGAGCAGTTGAGATAAGGAACCGAGGGAGGGAAGGCTAGTGCCAAGGAGACGGCTCTGGAGGCTGAAGCAGAACTGTGGCGAGATCCAAGGGGGCTGGACCCAGCAGGGCCGTAGAGCAGTGGCGAGGCCAGCCCCAGAGCCATTTCTGGAAGAGCATTCATCAGGCCGGGTGACCAGCAAGACTGGAGGATGAGACACAGGCGCCCCTGCGTCCCTTCCATGTTCTTGTGCTTTCTTCACTATCAGAATTCACTCTGGGCCGGGCGCGGTGGCTCACACCTATAATCCTAGCACTCTGGGAGGCCGGGGCAGGTGGATCGTTGGAGCTCAGGAGTTCGAGACCAGCCTGAGCAGGAGCAAGATCCTGTCGGTACTAAAGATATAGAAAGAAATTAGCTGGACAACTAAATATATATATATAGTTAGCTGGGCATGGTGGTGCATGCCTGTAGTCCCTGCTACTCAGGAGGCTGAGGCAGGAGGATTGCTTGAGTCTAGGAGATTGAGGTTGCTGTGAGCTAGGCTGATGCTACAGCTCTCTAGCTCAGGCAACAGAGCGAAACTCTGTCTCAAAAATAAAATTCACTCTGGAAACATTCTGATAGATTCATTCATACTAAAATAGACATGATGGATATAGATTCAAATATTTGCAGTTTAACAAGAACAGATTCTTAGACTATAAAACTTCAAGTCCTAAAGACAAAATTTGGGACCCCATCTGGTGGGGGTGTCACTACCTAAGCAGGCAGCAGTGGCCTGAAACGGGGGCCCAGCATATTCTTTTCCCATTGTTTAGGCAACATGACCTGATTTCATAGCAGGCCTGGGCATGGAGGACAGTGGAAGATTCCCAACATCCTACTGTCCAAGTGCCTTTTAAGCCCTCCTGATTTCTTCCCGGCCCCAGAACCTGGACTGTGCCCTTGGGGTCTCCCTGACTCTGTCCCTCATTCGGGCTTCTGCTGGCATGTCTGACCCCGCTTCCCTCCCCTGGTCTCCCTCCAGGCCGACCTCAACACCAACATTGAGGACGAAGGCAGCTCCTTCTACGGGGTCTCCAGCCAGTATGAGAGCCCCGAGAACATGATAATCACCTGCTCCACCAAGGTCTGCTCTTTCGGCAAGCAGGTGGTGGAGAAAGTGGAGGTAGGAGGCGCCAGCGGTGAAGGGAGAGGGTGGTGGCTGGTGTTTGCTCCCCACGGCTTTCTCGCTCTGCTGTCAGTGCTGTGTGCTGCCCGTGGGTGCCCTGAGCACCCCTGTCCAGCCCCGCTCCCAGAGGCCAGGCCTGCACCCTCCAGGCACATCCTCGTGCAGGCGCGGCCTCGGGTGGCCGCCCGTCCTGCCCTCTAGCTCGCGGCAGAGGCCCAGAGAGCAAAGGCTTCCCCACCGCAACACGGCAGGGGCAGGACTGGGTCTCTAGGGTCTCTGTTCCTTGCTCCCTTTTTATTTCCAGGGGTGCCCAAAACTGTTTGGATCCCTGCTTTTCTATTTGTGGGTACCTTTTGTGGGTGCGCTGGGCACTCTGCACTCGTGGAAGTCACAGGAAATTCGGGCCTGCGTCTGGGCAGTGGTTTCTACCACTGCCCAAGCCCTGGGCGAGGGCAGTGCAGGGCAGTGGTGACGAGCACGAGCTCAGGTGGGCCTGGCTTTGAATCCCAGCCAGCCCCTGCTTTCTGGTGGGTGCTGGGTGGGGGGTAAGAGTCTTCCGTTTAGCTCTAATCAAGTGACAAGTTATCCTCGCTGCCAGTGGGCGCGGCCTCCTGCAGCACCTGTTCCGGTCCGTGTGTGGTGAGAGCCACAAAGAGTGGGCGCAGGCCTCCAACCCGCAGCACCTGTGGGCTCTGAGCATCTGCGCCTGCGCAGCCACGCGCCTGCGCAGCCACGCCTCAGCACCCCGCGGCCCTCACCCATCCCCTGCCCCCATTTGTCGGAATTAATGACGTCTTCACCCCATCCCCCCTGCCCCCATTTGTCTGAATTAATGACGTCTTCACCCCATCCACCTACCCCCATTTGTCTGAATTAATGATGTCTTCACCCAATCCCCCTGCCCCCATTTGTCTGTTAATGACATCTTCACCCCACCCCCTCTGCCCCCATTTGTCTGAATTAATGACGTCTTCACCCCATCCCCCTGCCCCCATTTGTCTGAATTAATGACGTCTTCACCCCATCCCCCCTGCCCCCATTTGTCTGAATTAATGACGTCTTCACCCCATCCCCCTACCCCCATTTGTCTGAATTAATGATGTCTTCACACAATCCCCCTGCCCCCATTTGTCTGTTAATGACATCTTCACCCCACCCCCTCTACCCCCATTTGTCTGAATTAATGACATCTTCACCCCATCCCCCTTGCCCCCATTTGTCTGAATTAATGATGTCTTCACCCAATCCCCCTGCCCCCATTTGTCTGTTAATGACATCTTCACCCCACCCCCTCTTCCCCCATTTGTCTGAATTAATGACGTCTTCACCCCATCCCCCTTGCCCCCATTTGTCTGAATTAATGACGTCTTCACCCCATCCCCCCTGCCCCCATTTGTCTGAATTAATGACGTCTTCACCCCATCCCCCCTGCCCCCATTTGTCTGAATTAATGATGTCTTGCTCTCACAATCCATTGGCATGGACAACCTTCTGCCAAACACAACCCGATGCCAGGCTGGTCCGGGGAAGAGACTCTCTCTCCTCCGTCCCGAGGGTTTGCCACCCTGGCCGCACTGTAGCATTCCGGGGTCTTTAGAAACACACCAGGGCCTGAACCCCGCTCATCACTGCCTCAGTTTCTAAGGTGGAATTCAAACAATGACAGTTTTTAAATAGCTCCTCAGGTCATTTATTTTTAATTAAAGTTTAGAACTTTTTTTTTTTTTTTTTTGAGACAGAGTGTTACTCTGCTGCCTGGGCTAGAGTGCAGTGGCATCATCATAGCTCACTGCATTCTCCAACTCCTGGGCTCAAGTGATTCTCCGGCCTCAGCCTCCCAAGTAGCTGGGACTACAGGTGTGCAGCACCATGCCCGGCTAATTTTTCTATTTTTAGTGGAGATGGGATCACACTCTTGCTCAGGCTGGTCACGAACTCCTGAGCTCAAGTGATCCTCCTGCCTTGGCCTCCCAGAGTGCTAGGATTATAGGTGTGAGCCACTGTGCCTGGCCTTAAAGTTTTAAAACTTTTGAGATGATTTTGGATCCTCATGCAATCGTAGTCCCATGTACCCTTTACCCAGCTCCCTCACTGGGTACCTCTTGCACAACCAGAGTGCAATACTGGCAACAGGAGACCGGCATCGATGCACTCCACCAGTCCAGTTCAGATTTCACCAGTTTCACTCCTTTGTGTGTGCTTGTGTAGGTATGTGAATGTATGGATCTGTGTCATTCCCTCCAGAGTCATAAGCCTCCCTGTGCACTGTCCCCCGATGTTGTCCTAGTGCACAGACAGGATCGAGGTGCCTGTCCCATCTCTGCTGCTGCTTCTGGTCTCACTGAGCTCCCTCCTGTGATACTGGGTTTCTGCCCATCACTGGTGTTTAATGTCCACCAACCTAAGGGTGGCTCTGCTCTCAAGCCTCCAGGCCTCCTGCCTTTCCTTCCTACTTAGCAGAGCCTGGAGCTGCCCCATGCAGGTGGGCCTGGGCTGGAGGTGGCCAAAAGGGATTCTAAGCCCCCACTGTCCGCTGGGTCCTGCAGACAGAGTATGCTCGCTATGAGAACGGCCATTACTCATATCGCATCCACCGGTCGCCACTCTGCGAGTACATGATCAACTTCATCCACAAGCTGAAGCACCTGCCTGAGAAGTACATGATGAACAGTGTGCTAGAGAACTTCACCATCCTGCAGGCAAGTGGCGCAGGGGCACTGCACGTTTAGGGCTGGGGTCCATGGGTGGAGAGCACCCGGGCGTGTCCTCACCTGGGGCCTTAACCCTCTCTTTTTCTCGCCCACAGGTGGTCACCAACAGAGACACGCAGGAGACCTTGCTGTGCATTGCCTATGTCTTTGAGGTGTCAGCCAGCGAGCACGGGGCGCAGCACCACATCTACCGGCTGGTGAAAGAATGAGAGACTCGGGGAGCAGGGAGGGGGGAGGACACGTGTGTGCAGGAACCGGGGACGTGGGGAGGGGCCCTGCAGGGGTGGCCCCTGAAGTGCCAAGAGAGCTAAGAGGAGTGGTCGTGACTTTCTCTCCAGGAGCAAGCTGCCTGAACCTGCAGTGCCCAGCCCCAAATAAACCCAAGATGCTGTGTATTTTCAGAGGACCTGTTTGGCTGTCTGAGCTGTGGGTGGGACCGAGGGAGAAGGGACGGGGAGGCAGGCCAGAGGCGAAGCTCAGACAGGCGCCCAGGCACTTCTGCAGCCAGCGCCCGAGGACTCAGCCAGGAACCAGCCAGACACTGGAGCTCAAGATGTGCGGGTCCCTTGGTCCCTCCGTAGCTCGTTGAGCCCCTGCGCTGCACCGTGGGCCACACCGGAGGCCGGAGGACAGATGCGGGGACCACACGCCCACAGCTGCAGGTGCCTGCTGCATCTGCCCTCCCTGGCCACCCCTGCCGCCACTCCCAGGATGGCTCATGCAGGAGGCCCCATCCACAGAGGTGGCTTAGCCGGGGAGGTGACAGTCGTTGGAAAGGCACGGGCAGAGCTCTCTGGGTAGCTTTCATCCATCTCTGGCGGGCGCCTGCCTCCCTCCCTGCAGGGGATCGGTTCCAGACCAGGGCAGCGGGGCGGGGGCGGGGTGGGGGACAGGAGGTGGCGGCTGAGGGCTGTGGGTGGAGGGTGAAGAAGGAGGGTGAAGAAGGCCCAGAAGGCAGGTCAGAGGTCTGTGAAGTTCTGCTGGTTTCTGAGCCCGTGCATGGAGACATAGGCGATGCACAGCAAGGTCTCTGGGTGTCTCTGTTGGCGACCACCTGCGAGCTCCCAGTGAGTCTTGCTCCACTCTCCTCAGAGCCAGCCCCACTTCCTCCCCTTCCTCCCGGAGGCGGAGCTGTGCTCCCTGGCACCGAGGGCGAGGGCGAGGGAGCCTGCTCTGGGCCGGCACCAGCCCACCAGCCACCAGCCGCAGGGCTTCCCCGGTTTACTTCTGAGAACTGGCGAGGGTTTGGGGTTTGGGCGGTCCAGCTCCAGCCCCAGTACTCGAGCTGCCTGACCTGGGGCAAATGTGTCAGCGTGTCAAACTTCGTACCCTCTCCTTCCTGCAAAGTGGGAAGGCCGCAGTGAGGAGGAGAGAGTCTACGGTGCCTGGTGCCTGGGGCCTGGGGCAAGCTGTGCGGCTGACACACCTGACCGCATGCCCCCGTCCCTCAGGGAGGCCTGGGGCTGGCTCTCCGCTGCCACCTAGTGGCTGTTTGGTATCATCGTCGCCGATAGAAACCAGTCCCTGCCAGGGGTATCCAGGAGCTGAGGGGGAGCTTAGACTTCCAGGCAACTGCGGTGTGCCCAGCACTCAGGGAGAGACGGAAATGAGTGAGACAGCATGGGGTGTTACAGAGTGGTGTTTAGGAGCAGAGGCTCTGGAGTCAGGCCAGTCACTGACTAGCTGTGACCTTGGGGCAAGTTCTTTCATTTCACTGTGCCTCAGTTTCCCCATCTATAAAATGGGTATAATAACCTACCTCGTATATGTACAGTGCCTAGCATAGCACCAAGCACATGAATAAACGTGTATGTGCTCGTTACATATACATTGCTATTATTCGCAGGAGCTTGCAGTCTAAGGAGTCAGACTGAAAACGAAGTGCGGTAGGCGGGTCCTCAGAGCCACTGGTGTTGAGACAGGAGAGATCGGGTGCGCAGGATTCGGGGAAGGGCAACACTTGCGGGGAGCTGCCCTTAAGGGTGGGCGATATCTAGCAAGCAGACGGGACGGAGCGGCCAGCATCCCAGGCGAGGGGCAAGGCCAGCAAGCCGGCCTCCCTCCGTCCTCCGCGTCCTACCGCAGAGCAGCTTTGCTCAGACCGGCGCGGCGCCAGGACTGCCTGAACCCCACGCCGGCTGCAGGGCTGCCCAGGACGAGGAGGCGCGGCCCGCGCACGGGCCAGGGTGTGAGGGCCCAGGGAGCTGGGGCGAACCGCAAGCCCGGCCCTCGGGCTGCGGGTGGGGAGCTGGCGATGCCTGCCCCTCCAGCCTGCCCGCAGCCCAGCCCGGGAGCCTTCGGAGAGAAGGTCGGTGCCCGTGTTGCCAGGTCCAGGCGCTGGCTGTGAGTTCCCTTCCCATTAGGGACTGGCCGCAGTAGCCTAATAGTCCCCTACTTGGAGGGTGAAATCCAACCGGTCGGCCGTAGGTGGCGAGTCAGCTGCCTCTCCCCCGCCGTGGAGCAGGCTGTGAGCGGGCAGATGGGAGACGGGGCCGGCTCTCCTGCTCCGCTCCCGCCCGCCAGCCCCCTGAGTCACACTTCCCCCTGCCGCCTGGCACTCGTTCTTCAAGAGCCGGGAGGAATTGGCTCTTCTCGCACAGGAGGGTCGGTCGCTCCTGCCCTGGTGAGTCAGAAGCAGTCAGACCTCGTTGGCACACCTGTTACGTGGTAGCTGAATACAGGTACCTCTGTGATCGTATCTTGACACAAAGGGTGCTATGCGACCCCATTTTAAAGATGAGGAAAGTGAGGCACAGAGGTCAGCTAACTTGCTTGGGTTGCCAGTACATTTATTCATTCACTTAGCAAACATTTATGCAACCTCCGCTTTGTGTGAGGCACTGGGAGTGTGTCCGTGAGCAAGGCAGACATGCCCCTGGGAGACAGCAGGACAGACAGCGGCACTGAGCTGGCGGTCACAGGGCCTCCCTGAGGCCGTGGCATTTGAGCTGATTGAGGAAGGCAAGCAGAGCCGGCCTGGGAGGGGTGAGGGAACAGCCTTCCAGGTGGGGAGAGAGGTGACCCAGCAGCTCCCCGCCTGTGGTGAGGACTTTGGACCCCACTCGGTGTGATGGGAGTCCTGGAAGTGTGTTAAGCATCGGGGTCTTTTTGATCAGGCTTGAAACGACCACAGCGGGCTGCTGTGGACCGCGGAGAGTGCGCGCCTGAGTCTGCCTCCTGCTAGCCCGGGTCCTGGGGGGCTGCGGTTTCCTGTCTCCGTCACCCTCGCAACGTCGGATGAGTGGGTGTGTGCAAGGCAGGCGGTCCGTGTCACCCGGGCCTGTGAGGGAGGACGGGGACAGCCAGCCGTGCACGCCGACGTCACCCAGGGCAGCGCTGTCCAGGTGGAGGGGGACGGGACGCCCCGGGGCCTGACGGCGACCGGCAGAGTGCTTCTCGGGCACCGTCCTGCGTGGAGCGGGCGCCCTTCCTAATGAGAAAGAGACCCACACAGAGGGAGTTGGGGTGCGCACGCGTGTGCGTGAGTAGCCGGGTGTGCCCTTTCAGACTGAAGCCGGGGTGTGGGGCGAGGAGGGCTGCCCCTGGGGCCGGGCCCTGCGGGCTCGGTCTGCGCCTCCCTCTGCCGGGCTGCGTCAGGCGGCTGTGCTGGTGGCGACTGCGGGAGGGAGGTGGGGAGGGTGGGGACAGGCTGGGCTTTGCCCCAGGCGGTCCCGCTGTGGCCCTCTGGGTACCTGTGCTTCAGTGGCTCCAAGCATGGAAACAGGAAGCTCCTCCCCACGCAGTCGATCCCTAAGTTGTTCCTGGGGCTTAGGCCAGGCCAGCGAGGGCTGAGCCTTCAGAGGTCATGTGGCCCTGGGCATATGACCTCTCCTCGTGGAGCCTTGGTGACCTCACTGTGGAAGGGGGATGAAATGGCCGTGCTTGGGGTTCCCGCCAGGAGGGGGCGGGGTGCCAGGAGGGGGCGGGGTGCCAGGAGGGGGCGGGGTGCCAGGAGGGGGCGGGGTGCCAGGATGGGCAGCGCGCCCCTCACAGGGCAGGCGGAGTACAGGCCGCAGGCAAGCACGCGCGCGCGCACACACACACGCATGCACACACATGAATGCACACACGCACATGCACACACGCACATGCACACACATACATGCACACACTCTCGCGTGCACACACGCACACACACATGCACGCACGCACACGCACGCACATGCATACACACGCACTCTCGCTCCTAGACGTAAAATGAAAGCTCTGCTGTCACGTCCCTCAAAGGCGGCGAGGAAAAGGTCTCGTGTCTCGTTCTGCCGAGCGCCGTCCAGCTCAGGGGCTCAGCTTCGTCCTCAGGCTGGCGTCAGAAAAGAGGGGGAGGCGCTGCTGTCGGGATTAGGGCTTTGTGGCCCGTGAGGGGAGGGAGAGGGAAGGGAGGGCAGAGCAGATGGAGGCCGAGGCCGGCTCTTGTAGGAACTGCTGAGAAATCTGACTTTGGAGCAGGGTGGGATGTGGCCAGGCCCCTTCGCGGAACGCTGGAGCCCACTGGTGGAAAGGGCGAGGGTCCTTTTAAGCTCATTGATGTCTCATATTCAACTTCCAGTGTTTTGTATTTTTGCTTTGTAAAGCCCCTTGGTCTCTCTAAATCTTCAGTAAAGTCTGCTACGTACACGGAGGCCTTGGTGCGTGTGGTTTCTTCCTGCGGGAACAGCAGAGTTCCCCGTGGGCCGACAGTGCGGGGGCAGCGGAGGCGCCACTGCCAGGGCAGTCACACACCGAGCCCAGGAGAGGCACAGACCCTGGGCCAGTGCCAGCGGCCTGCCCAGTCCCTCTCAATAGAGTGGGGAGCTTTCAGAGGTGCCTGCAAGCCTGGGGTCAAGTTCAAGTCAGTGTCACTGGACGATCTGGGACCACGTGCCTCCTCCGTGGCCATCTAGGTCATATCTGTCCCTTACTGTCCCCAGTGAGGTTGCAGGAGGCAGTCCTGTCGCCAGGCTCCGTGAGTGCTGCGCTGTTAGGAGCATACCATGTTAGGTACTTAAACTACAAAGGGACACAAAGCCAGGGATTTGAAGAGTGGACAAAAGGGAGAGGTTGAGCAGGGGCTGGCAGGATGTGGCCCCTGGGTTGGCATCCTGGGAACTGGGTTTTAGCGCTTGGCTCGGGAGTGTGCTGACTGGCAGCCGCGGGGGACCCAAGTCAGAGCAGCGTGGATAAGAACAAGTGCCACTGCGTTAATTCACACTGAGCAGCGCCGCTCCCGGGACACGGAGTGCTGGTCTGCTCATGGGCTCATTCCCCCTCTGCGGGAGCCCTTCCTCCAGGAGAAAGCAGCTCACACGCGGTGGCTGTGCCGTGCGTGCGCAGGGCGCTGGGCGCCACCTTCAGGGACAGCATGCCGGGTCCGCTATGGGGCCGGAATTCTCCCATCCGAGGATCAAGGAATCCCTTTTTGTGGACGTTGGTTAGTGATGACTTTTTTGTCACTGCAAGTCAGCGGCGTCATGCCGAAACGTTAGGAGGCTACCAAATGAGGTGCAGCGTGTGGCCTGCAGTCACTGCTCACACCTCGCACATGCGTGCCAGCTGCTCTTCTGCACGGATGCCCACTAGCGCAGGGCTCAGAGCGGGAAGGTTCGGAGGCTCATTGCTACCTGGAGCAATCTCTCCTGACTTCCTGGGCAGAGAGGCAGGGGACCTGGCCTGTTGCAGGGCCTGCCCAATTCTCGGCACCATGTCTCGGTCTGCGGGCTGGACCTGACACTAACCCTTACCTGTAGGTCTGGAAGCTGGAGGACAGGCCAGCCTCAGCCTGTGAGTTCTCCTTGGCTCTCAGGTGTGGGGGTTGCCTGGGTGTCACAGACAGGTTTACAGTTCGGGATTGAGGAAAACAAGGATGACAAAGGAACAGCAAAACATAAGAGAAGGGGCTGGGGGAAGGGCAAAGTCGGGAGTGCCATTGTTGTCCCCGAGGTTGACCTTTCAGGCACTGCCCACTGTGATTGAGGGGTGAGGGTGGCTGGTGCGGCTCAGCAGCCGTTCCGCCGCAGCCAGCACTTGCTGAGCACACTGTAGATGCCGAGCATGGTCCTAGGAGCGGGGGACACACCAGGGCAGGATGCAGAGGTCTCTGCTCTCTCGTGTGGCTTCCATTCTAGCAGGGAACCGCCTGTCAACAAGCAGCAAAAGCACACAAACAAGACAGTAGCAGGCAGCGATGTGTGCTGTTATGCAAATAAAACAGGACAATGTGCTAGAGTAGGGTTTGGCTAAATCCCGCCCATCTGGTTTCTGTTGGTTGGTTGGTTGGTTGGTTTTTCTGAGACAGAGTCTTGCTCTGCTCCTGGCTAGAGTGCGGTGGCATCATCATAGCTCGCTGCCTCCAACTCCTGTGTCGTGGCCTGCTTGCAGGACGGAGGATGAACACGGCACAAAACACAAACGCAGACACACGTGCAAACGGTTGATTCGAGTAATAATGCAGCTGGCCAGTTTTATTTTTATACTCTAAAAGATTAAAGTTAGTTCCTTGTACGTGACCACCCAGGCGTGGCAGCGATAGCCATAAATTCTGGAATGTGTAGCCTTAGGGAAGCAGATATCCGCTGACGCAGAATTTCAAGGTGGTTGCTCTAGGCACTAGGCATAGATCATGGACCGAGATTAGCAAGGATGGGCAAGGTGAGCCGCAGGGAGCATTTCTCATCCCCAGCTTCTCTTAGGGTGACCCCTAAGATCTTAGGCTGACCCTCGGCGGCTGTGCATGGCTTAGGTCACTCCTCCCTTGAGGGTCTTACCCATCATTGACTAACCAGCCATCTTATGGGATGTACGCAGCAATCACAGGAACAACATGTTTATCGTGTGGCCTCCAGACCCCCATTGCCGTGGGGCGGGGCCGCTCTTGCTTACTTGCAACTCGGGTCCTTTGTTATGCCTCTAGGCAACAGCCTTGTTTATCACAAGGACCATGTCAGGAACACATTACTTTCAAACACTCTGGGCAGAACATGTACATTACTCACTAACTTTAATTCTTAAACTAAGAAAATATATGTCAGTCTCCTACACTCCTGGGCTCAAGCGATCCTCCTGCCTCAGCCTCCTGACTGGCTGGGACTACAGGCATGGCTCACGACACCTGGCTAATTTTTCAGTATTTTTTTTTGAAATGGGGTCTCACTATGGTGTCCAGGCTGTCACCTGTTTTTATATAGCCTAGGAGATAAGAATGGTTTGTACATTTTTATTTTTTAAATATTTTTTATATAAATTTAATAACTTTTTCAAAAATTGTATTTTCTTTTTTTTTCTGCTTCCCTTTTAATTATAAATTCCATGTACATTTTTAAATGACTGGATGAAAACTGAAAGGAGAACAGCATCTGTGGCCTGTGAAGATGGTGTGGAATGCAAGTTTCAGCGTCCACAGAGCTCGGCTGCACACAGCCACAGTCACCGTTCACGAGTCTTCTGTGGCTGTGCAGTTGAGGGGCCACGACGGGCTCGCAGCCCTCAACACACTTACTCTCTGCCCTCACGGAAACCGTTTCCCACTCCCGTGTTAGGGGTGACTGGAGGAGGGCTTGCTCAGAGTGGGTGGTCCCTGAAGGCCTCTCTGAGGTGACAATAGGGGCCGACCCAGGGAAGGGGATCCTATTCGAGGGTGCTTTGGTGGGAAAGAACGTGTCCAAACTGCAGAGAGAGGGCTGGAGTTATGTCTGGCCCCTCTCACGGTATCTTCAGTTATTTCCTTGAAGACAGTAATGATCTCAGGGAGGTGGTTCTCCTCCCCATCTGTTTCCTCCTAGCTGCCCTTCCCTTGGATGTTTTGGGTCATGATCATAGCAGAGCCTTTCCTCAGAAGCTGGGCAGTCCTTGGTTGCACACCTTTTGTTTAAGAGACAGGGTCTTGCACTGTCACCCAGGCTGGAGTGCAGCGGTGTGGTCATAGCTCACTGTAGCCTCGAACTCCCAGGCTTAAGTGATTCTCCCGCCTCAGCCCCCCAGTAGCTGAGGCTATGGGTGCACACCACCATGGCTGGCTAATTTTCCTATTTTTTGTAGAGAGGGATCTCACTGTGTTGTCCAGGCTGGCCTTGAACTCCTGGGCTCAAGGGGTCCTCCTGCCTCAGAGGCCTTCAGAGTAGCGGGGACCATAGGAACATGCCACCATGCCCGGCTGTAGGATTCAGCTCTCTCGAGTCTGCTAAGTTACCACTTGTCCTTCTGCTTTCCAGCCTCTGAATTTTTGTCGCTATTTTCTCTCCTTTCTTCTCCTTTTATGGTCATCTTGGAAGGGTTGCAAGAGGCAACAAGGTAGAGGTGTGTGTTGGCTCTACCATCCTGCCCTGATTTGCTTATTTCAAAGCTCGCTCTGGCTGTTGCGTGGAGTTAGGCTGCGGGGGCAGGCGTGGAGGCAGGGAGGCAGCTGCAGAGGTCCAGGTGAGAGCGGATGGCGCTCCGGACAGGGCGTAGCACAGGAGATGAAAGAAAGAGGATGACCTTGGGATGTGTTTTAAAGATAGAGTCTCACCGAGACCTCCGGGTAGCTCGGATGCAGCGAGTGCGGGAAAGTGAGGAATGAAGACTAGCTCCAAGGTTCCTGCTCAAGTCCCTGGTGCCATTTACTAAGACGAGCAAGACCCGGGGAGGAGCAGGTGTGTGGCTGGAGACCAGGAGTCAAGGTTGAGGTACTATGAGTGAACCAAGGGTAAGGGGATGTATGATTCTGGAACTAAGGGGCGGGGGTCAGGGCTGCCTTTAGGATTCCCTGGAACCCAGATCAGTAGTTAAATTCTTGGGAGTAGATGAAATTACTTAGGAGGAGAGTGTGGATGCAGAAGAGAAGGTGTTTCCAGGACTTCCCTGAGGCATTCCCATGTTTGGGGGTAGAAGGGAGGAGGAAGAAACCAAGAGAATGTGGTTTTCTTTGCAGTAGTAAAGTGTTTCCAGGGGGTGTGGTCAAATGCTACTGACAGGTGGATTAAGGTGAGGGCAGAGAAATGCCTATTTGTGTCAGAGACCCCCTGGTTTTCCTTTCCTTCTGAGTAATGGGATCCCTCCATTTTTCACTGTGTGTATGGTCACTCAGAATAAAAACCACATTTCCTAGCTGCTCTTGCAGCTAGATAGGACCATGTGACTAAGTTTGGCCGATGGAGGTAAGCAGAAATACAATTTCCAGAAATGTCCTAAAAGGAGAGAGTCTTCTTCACCCCTTTTTTCTTTTCAGTTGAATGGAATGTGATATGATGGCTGGATTCCCTGCAGCTATTCTGGACCATGATATGGCCCTAGGAAGCAACCTACGGCAAAGCAACAAGATGAAAAGATCTTGGGTCCTTAACCCTTTGCACTTGCTTTTTTCTCAATTCCTTTGTTCTACTCAGGATTTAATTTTTTAAATACCCCAGATTTTACAAAGCATGGCAGTAGAATAAAAACTAGAGTTTCTTCATCTTCTACAGCTATCTTATAAAGAAAAAAAAAGAAAAAGAAAAAAAAAACCTAGAGTTTCTTTTCATACAAACTCATTTATTTGGATTTTTTTATATTTCAAATTATTGATATATTCAAAGAGTAATTTTAATCTCTATAGTTTTTGCTAACCGTGTCGAGTCACACTCAACATCCGAGTGCAAAGAGTTAATACCATAGAGTACCGTAGCAGTGCTGGACAAATTTTATATGTGGGAGAAATAAATTTATATCTTGTTTAAGTCACTTTTATTTTGTGTTTTTGTAATGAGCAGCCAACTTAATTCTAACTGATATTTCACTGGGTCTGGAAATAAATATGGAGCCACAGTGGTTGAAGCATGAGCAGCTGGAATAGCAGTAATAATAATAATAATAATAATAATACCTCCTCTGACTCTTTTCAGTTTACAAAGCACTTTCAAATACACCATCTTGCTTGATGTTTACAGCTACAGCATGATACTATAGACATTTTCTTCACAGATGAAGACGTGAAGGCTCAAAGAAATCACTAACTCATGTCACCTGTTGGTTAAGTTGCAGATTTGTGCTGACTTCAACCTGGACCTGCGGCTCCCTACCCAGTGCTCCCGAGTGCAGGCAGACGGGTTACGAACGTGCAGGGCTTGCCTGGGCTGGGTAGGGTAGTTGGAAACTGGCCCCAAAAGTTGCCGGAGTACCGGCATTGATGGGAAAGAATTTTTGTGCAGCAGTCAAAGCCTCTTCCCCTTTTGGGTGAGTGTGTGGACGGGACGGCGGAGAACGCAGGCGCGGAGAGCGGAGCCAGGTCGGCGCCCGCGGCCCTGCCTGAGAAGTAGGCGGAGTGCCAGCTGTTCGGACCAAGAGCCTGCCGAGCGTCTCGTGCGCGCACGAGTGCTCCCTCGGCATCAAGGAGACCATCCCTGCTTCTCTGCGCCTCCGTTCCCCAGAGGCCAGTTGAGGGCTTCCGAAGTTTGGCACGGCCTCTCGTTCTGCTTTTCTTCGTCGGGAGCTACTTCGTTGACTTCTTTCCAGCCTCTAAATCCCCCAGTCCTGATGCAGACACTGGCTGGACTGTGCCAGGGTCACTTTGAGGCGGGGGATAAGCAGACTTCTGACTTTCAGCTGTTTCAGAGCTTACACCTTCTTAACAGCAAGCAACGTCGAGATCACTTTCAAGTAGCTTGCCAAGGCTCCACAGAGTGGACGCTGGGATTCAGAGGCACCTCCTGACTTCCAAGACCACATGCTGCCTCCCAGCTTTCGCCCTGGAACACTATGAGCCCCCGGGAAATGCCATTCCGTCCGTCCCTCCCGCGCCCGCCCAGCACTGCCCGGGAGGCACTTGAAAGCCAGCCCCAGATGCCTGCCCTGGGAAGGCCTCGGCCCCTCCCTGCTGGCTCAGCCCACTCACTTGTTCTCTTCATCAACCCGGGCCTGGGATTCCTCGCCGTGGGCCCTGCCTTTGATTTCGGCGCCTGCTGTCGCTGGTTTGGCAACTCATCACATTCCCCGTGGCCTCTGTTTTCTGTGGTTAGCCCTCTGCGCTGTTCCCTCCTCTGATTTTGTGTCCTCCCATGGCCCTGGGCAAGGAGCACTCTCTGGCAGGGACAGAGGTGGAAGTGGCATTGAGGTGGCCCTGCGGCAAGAGGCATAGGAAGACCCAAATCCTGCCTGCGGCCACACTGGCCCCATCTGCCAGGGAGATACATGCACCAAAAGGGTAAGCACGATTCTCAGCGCCCTCTTGTCTGCTAGGACTTGGACATCCCTGTGGAATTCTAGTAGGGTCGGCTTGAATGCCTACAGCCAAAACAGGCCTCATTCACTCCATAAACACGTATTGAGCACCTATGGTATATGTGGCACTGTTTTAGCTACCTACCACAGGCTCTGCAGTGAATCAAACCAAAGTCCCTGCCCTCAAGGGGCTTACATTCCAGTGGGGAGGAGAGTCACCTAAAAAATAAATACAATTATGTCAGGCCTCCCATTCTCTTTATCCCCTCCAGACACACCCAATCTAGGCTTGAGTCTGATCTCCGTGATGGAGACAAGGCCACACACACTAAATCCGCGGAGCGGGGATGAGACTCGAGACCAAGAGGGACAGTGGCCCTACAGCCGCCTTAGACAGGGCCCAGCTGCCGTAGGAGAGAAAGCACCAGGCAGGGAGGGAGATGCTGATCTGGCTGGCGGGGGAGGGGCAACTCCAGACCTTGTTCACTGGGACCATGGAAAAGAGCCGCCTGCACAGGGGCTCACCTTGCACAGGTGAAGAGCGCGTCCTGCGCGGACGCCAGAGTGTGGCCCCCAGATGGGGAACGTGGCCTCCTGGCCCCGCAGGCGCGGACTCTCACCCCACCCACCTCGGTGCTTTGGTGCTTCAGCATCAAAATCTGCAGGTGATTCCTGTGCACGCTTGTAGGGGGCTGACATATAGTTTCCTAGTTTAACAATTAAAGTTAGTGAGTAATGTACGTGTTCTGCCCAGAGTGTTTGAAAGTAATGTGTTCTGGACAGGCTCCCTGTAATAAACAAAGGTTTTGCCTAGAGGCATAACAAAGGACCTGAGCAGCGGGTAGCAAGAGCAGCCCCGCCCCACGGCATTGGGGGTCTGGAGGCCACACGATAAACACCCCATAAGATGGCTGGTTAGTCAATGACGGGTAAGACCCTCAAGGGAGGAGCGACCTAAGCCAGGCACAGCCGCCGGGGTTCAGCTGAAGATCTTAGGGGGTCACCCTAAGAGAAGCTGGGGATGAGAAATGCCCCCTGCGGCTCACCTTGCCCATCCTTGCTAATCTTAGTCCTTTATCTATGCCTAGTGCCTAGAGCAACCACCTGGAGATTCTGAGTCAGGAGATATCTGCTTCCCTAAGGCTACGCATTCCAGAATTTATGGCTATTGCTGCCAAGCCTCGGTGGTTACATACAAGGAACTAACTTTAATTTTTTAGAATATAAAAATAAAACTGATCCAGTGTATTATTACTCGAGTCAACCATTTGTACGTGTGTCTGCGTTTTTCTTTGTGTTCTGCGTTTGTGTTTTGTGTTCTGTGTTCATCCTCCGTCCTGTAAACAGGCAACGAAGCATGCTGAAGTCTGAGAAGCAACGGGCTAGACTTGTTGGCCAGGTGCAGAGCAAAGCTCCACCCCTAGGCTGTGGTCAGGCCATAGGATTCCTCTGCAGTGGAGACAGAGTGGAGGTCATGGTGGGTGCACAGGGCCCCCTTCCCTGGGAAAAGGGTGATTCAAGCAACATATACATCACTTGCAAAAATTAGTTACTTATCTCTTTACAAACAAAACACCAGTAAAAATGAATAAATTTTCTTTCTTAAATTCAAAAGAGGTGCTTCCTTTTAATTTGACTTCTAATGTTTTCAACTGTCAAAGTTTCAACAATAAATATCATTCTATGCTTTTGTATTAGTTTATAAACTATCAAGTCACTGTCAGCTGAGTTTTTATCTAAGGGGAACTTTTATGCACAGAAAGGAATACTTAAAATTTGTGTATTTTACTTAGTTTTCCAATTTATTGGAGTTGTAATTTTTTTTTTTTTAATGATAGGGCCTCACTGTGTTGTCCAGGCTGGAGTACAGTGGTGCGATCATAACTCACTGTAGCTTCAGCCTCCTGAGTAGCTAAGACTACAGGCACACGTCACCATGCCTGGCTAATTTTTGTTTATTTTGTATAGAGATGGGGGATAGATCTTGCTGTGTTGCCCAGGCTGGTCTCTAACTCCTGGCCTCAAGCCATCTTCCTGCCTCAGCCTCCCAAAGTGTTGGAATTACAGGTGTGGGCCATTGTGCCTGGCCTGAAGTTATAAATTGTAAAGACTAATTTTGTTAATTAATTAATTATTTTATTTCAGCATATTATGGGGGTACAAATGTTTAGGTTACATGTGTTGCCTTTTTCCCTCTCCCCCACCCCCTGCCAGAGTCAGAGCTTCAAGCATGTCCATCCCCCAGATGGTGCACATCGCACTCATTATTTTTGTATACACCCATCCCCTCCTCCACCTCCCATCTGCCCAACGCCTGATAAATGTTACTCCTATATGTCCACTTAGGTGTTGATCCGTTAATACCAATTTGCTGGTGAGTACATGTGGTGCTGGTTTTTCTACTCTTGGGATACTTCACTTAGTAGAATGGGTTCCAGGAAAATACAAGAGGTGCTGTATCACCATTGTTTCTTATAGCTGAATAGTATTCCATGATATATGTGTGTATATATATATATATATATATATGTATATACACATTATATGTGGTATGTATGTATATATATATATATACACATACATACATACCACATATAATTAATCCACATTTTATTAATCCACTCATGTATTGATGGGCACTTGGGTTGTTTCCACAGCTTTGCAATTGTGAATTGTGCTGCTATAAACATTCGAGTGCAGGTGTCTTTTTTATAGAGTGTCTTGTTCTTTTGGGTAGATGCCCACTAATGGGATTGCTGGATCAAATGGTAGATCTACTTGTATCGCTTAAAGTTATCTCCATATTGCTTTCCACAGAGATTGCACTAGTTTGCAGTCCCACCAGCAGTGTAGGAGTGTTCCTATCTCTCCGCATCCATGCCAACATTTATTGTTTTGGGACTTTTTGATAAAGGCCATTCTCACTAGAGATAAGTGATATCTCATTGTGGTTTTGATTTGCATTTCCCTGATGATTAGAGATGTTGAGCATTTTTTTCATATATTTGTTGGCCACTATTCTGTCTTCTTTTGAAAAGTTTCTGTTCATGTCCTTTGCCCACTTTTTGATAGGGTTGTTTGATTTTTTTTCTTGCTGATTTTCCTGATTTCTAAATAGATTCTAGTTATCAGCCCTTTATTGGATGTGTATCTTATGAAAATTTTCTCCCATTCTGTAGGTTGTCTGTTTGCTCTCATAACAGTTTCTTTGGCTATGCAGAAGCTTTTTAATTTGATCAGGTCGCATTTATTTATTTTTGTTGTTGCTGTGACTGCCTTTGGGGTCTTCTTCATACATTCTTTGCCTATGCCAATGTCTAGAAAAGTATTTCCAATGTTTTCCTCTAGAATTCTAATAGTTTCACACCTTAAGTTTAAGTCTGTTACCCAGCGTGAGTTGATTTTTGTGAGAGGTGAAAGGTGTGGATCCTGTTTCAGTCTTCTACATGTGGCTATGCAGTTTTCCCAGCACCATTTATTGAATAAGGATTCTTTCCCCCAGTGTATGTTTTTGTCTACTTTGTCAAAGATCAGATGGCTATACGAGTATGGTTTTATATCTGGGTTCTCTGTTCTGTTCCACTGGTCAATGTCCCTATTCTTGTGCCAATACCAAGATGTTTTAATCACCATAGCCTTGTAGTATAGTTTGAAGTCTGGTAAATTGATACCTCCCATTTTGTTTTTATTGCCTAGGATTGCTTTTGCTATATGGGGTCTTCTCTGGTTCCATACAAAGTATAAAATTATTTTTTCTATATCTGTGAAGTATGAAGAATCAAATGGAAAGCACACCTCCAAAGAGGGGGGTGCTAGACACCAGCTGTCTAGAAATGGACATCAACCAAAGTCAGAACACTAAAATGACAGAAGAAGAATTTTGAACATGGATTGTAAGAAAACTCAATGACATGCAAGAAGAAATGGATAACCAACACAAAGAAACCACAAAAAATATCCAGGACATTCTTCCTATCAGCACATGGGACATTCTCTAAGATTGACCATATCCTAGGACACAAAGCATGTCTCAAAAAATTTAAAAAAATAGAAATTATACCATGTATCTTTTCATATCACAGTGGAATAAAAGTAGAAATCAACCGTAACAGAAACTGTCATTTCTACACAAAGTCATGGAAACTAAACAACCTTCTGCTGGACGATTACTTCATAAAGGAAGAAATCAAGATGAAAATCAGAAGATTCTTTGAACTAAATGACAAAGGAGACACAAGTTATCAAAATCTGTGGGGCACAGCTAAAGCAGTCCTGAGAGGAAAGTTTATTTCCATAAATGCCTATATCCAAAAGTCAGAAAGATCACAAATAGACAACCTAATGAGTGAACTCAAAGAGCTGGAAAAAGAAGAGCAGACTGACCCCAAACCCAGCAGAAGAAGTGAAATCATTAAGATCAAATCAGAACTAAATGAAATTGACAACAGGGAAACTATATGGAAGATTAATAAAACAAAAAGTTGGTTCTTTGAAAAAATAAACAAAATTGACATGCCTTTAGCTAGACTAACGAAAAGCAGAAAAGAAAAATCTCTAACAAACTCCATCAGGAACAATAAAGGAGAAATTACAACTGATGCCCCAGAGATATAAGATATAATTTATGAATACTACAAAAACCTGTATGCACACAAACTGGAAAATGTGGAGGAAATGGACAATTTCTTAGAAACACACAGCCTCCCTAGGCTCAACCAGGAAGAAATAGAATTCCTGAACAAACCAATATCAAGTACTGAAATTGAAACAGTAATAAAAAACCTTCCTAAAAATAAAAGTCCTGGACCAGATGGTTTCACACCCAAATTTTACCACACCTATAAAGAAGAATTGGTGCCTATCCTGTAGAAATTATTCCACAACATTGAGGAGGATGGAATCCTCCCCAACACATTTTATGAAGCCAACATCACCCTGATACCAAAACCAGAAAAGGATGCAACAAAAAAGAAAACTATAGACCAATATCCATTATGAATATAGATGCAAAAATTCTCAACAAAATCCTAGCTAACTGAATCCAGGTGCTTATCAAGAAAATAATCTATCACGACCAAGTGGGCTTCATCCCAGAGATGCAAGGATGGTTCAACATATGCAAATCTATAAATATAATTCACCACATAAACAGAAACAAAAACAAAGACCATATGATCCTCTCAATAGATGCAGAAAAAGCATTTGACAAAATTCAAACCCTTTTATGATAAGAATGCTTAACAAAATAGGCATAGATAGGGCTTACCTAAAAATGGTACAAGCCATATATGACAGACCCACAGCCAACATCATACTGAATGGGGAAAAATTGAAAGCATTCCCACTTAGAACTGGAACAAGGCAAGGTTGCCCACTATCTCCACTTTTATTCAACATAGTGCTGGAAGTCCTTGCTATAGCAATCAGATAAGAGAGGGGAATTAAGGGTGTCCAAATGGGAGCAGAAGAGATCAAACTCTCACTTTTTGCTGATGATATATTATACCTAGAAAACCCCAAAGATTCAACCAGGAGACTCCTTGAATTGATAAAAGAATTCAGTAAAATCTCCGGATACAAAATCAATACACACAAATAAGAGGCATTCAAGGCCAGGTGCAGTGGCTCACGCCTGTAATCCTAGCACTCTGGGAGGCTGAGGTGGGCGGATTGCTCGAGGTCAGGAGTTCGAAACCAGCCTGAACAAGAGCAAGACCCTGTCTCTACTATAAATAGAAAGAAATTAATTGGCCAACTAATATATATATATATATATAATTAGCTGGACATGGTGGCGCATGCCTGTAGTCCCAGCTACTCGGGCGGCTGAGGCAGAAGGATTGCTTGAGCCCAGGAGTTTGAGGTTGCTGTGAGCTAGGCTGAAGCCATGGCACTCACTATAACCTGGGCAACAAGCGAGACTCTGTCTCAAAAAACAAACAAACAAACAAAAAAACAAATAAGAGGCATTCATATATGCCAATAACAGTCAAACTGAGAACCAAATCAAAGACTCAATTCCTTCACAATAGCAACAAGGAAAATAAGGTACCTAGGGATATATTTAACTAAGGAGGTAAAAGACCTCTACAGGGAGAACTACGAAACACTGAGGAAGGAAATAGCAGAGGACATAAACAGGTGGAAGACCATGTCATGCTCGTGGGTCGGCAGAATCAACATTGTTAAAATGTCTATACTACCCAAAGTGATCTACAGAGTAAATAATTTTGTTAATTTAAATTCAACTTACACATTTCGTTACTTTGCTTGTAAAGCTAGCATTTATATGTTAAATCTCTTTAACTTATTCTTTGATTAATACTCAGCTTATATATAAATTCTCTAAACATTTAATTTCACTGATAAGCTTGATTTAATTATATTAGTTTAGATTGTTTAAACTTTAAGCACTTCAAACATCTAACAAGGCAGACTTACAAATCTAACAAAATCTTAGACACTCAGCATTTAACACTGAGAACTTAAACACTATTCACAAAACATAGTAACTCAACTTACAGAACTAATCAGCTTTATTTAAGCATTTAATTACCAACCTACCTCATACTAAATTAACATCGTATGTCTAATGTCTCATGCTTTTATACTTTTCCAACACTTTAAAAGGCAGTTTTTAAAATTCTACACTTTAAAATGGTTAGCAGTTAATTTTATATTATATGAATTTTACCTCAACAACAAAAAGGCAGATAAGCCCAGATTATCCCAATGTCTGTGGCAGTCGCCACCACGCACCTCCTTCCTCTCACAGGGCGCTCGCCGTCCCGCCGTCCGCGCTCTGTGCTCGCCCGAAGCCTCGCCCAGACGGCAGGACCAGCCCCGGGGGCAGGCTGGAACCGGCCTGTGGCAAATGCAGGCCTTGGACACAGTTACAGATTAGAGTCAGAGCTCCAGCTGTGGAGCTGTCACTCTGTCACCGATGTGGACAGTCCTTGGAGATTGGGCACTGGGTCTTGGGGTGGGTTTCTAAGATACTGTCTCCCAGGCTGGCAGTTAGAATGCGGTGGCTTCCTTTGGTCAAATTTTTCCTGTTATAGTGACAAGATTCGTAAAAACCTCACTTACTTACTTATTTAAATACGACCTCTTTATCCTTCATCCCTGGGCATCCCTTAAAGCTCACTGCCCGATATAAGTACAAGAAATTCACGGCTTAATAATTAGGCAAAACGTGGCTATGACACACACATTGAACAGTGGACATTGTTGAGAACTCACATATGCCTCTTCTTGGCACAACCCATATCCAATATCCTTATGGACTCGGTTTTCACACAATTTTTTGTTTTCTTTCTGACGCTCAGACGGTTCGTTTGGACACTCTCTCAAACATCTGAGACTAAGGTGTTCTGGCATCAGCCAGTAGCCTTAGGCGACTTTGGCTTTTCTTGCACCAAGGTGTGGAATCAGCTACCCTCCAGGGCGCCGTCTTTCTTGCCGTGGTGAGCGCTGAGGAACGACATCCAGGCACTTGTGCGGATCCGTTCTCCGCGTGAGAGCTGTGGGCCAGGGTCTCCACTCTAGGGCCCCCTGGTGACAGAGCTGGAGAATGAGCCCACGTGGGTGTGCCGATTTGACTCCCACCTACTGTTAAGTCTTTAAAAAATGTGTCCTATATAAAAGGTTTTCGTTTTGTTCCCTCTTTTTTAGCTATCAATTTCTTCTTTTATGAAAATGACTTTAATATACCATGGTACATGCATATTATAATTATAAAATTAATGAACTTTTCTATGTCATAAACAGATGTCCATCTACTTAGATCCCAGACACTCTGGCCAGGGCTACAAATATGCCGTCTTCACTTGCACAATCCTTCTGTGTCCTACCAACCATCCTCCTCTAGAGAGTATCGGCAGTCACACCATTTCATCTCCCCCAACTCTGTTGACCTCACCAGGCTTTGGTTCCAGCGTCAAAGCCTCGGTGATGGCTGTCCTCTCCCGGAAGTCTGTGCCCTCCGGCCCTCCTCTGCACTGCACGCGGAGATCAGGGGTGCCACTCGCCCCTCTCTGGTATCTCAGCTCTCCTCTCAGACTCTCTGCGGATGCGCCTCAGCCGTCTGCTGTCCAAAGAGGCCAGGCTTTGGGAGGAAATATAACCAATGTGTATCTAAGCATGTTAACCTATTTAACACACATATTTTTATAAGGAAGCAGATTTCTTGTTTTCGGTACATATGGTGGAGAAAAGCAGGGAATGCAGTCTCCATCTGCTGTACCTCCGTAATCTAAGCCCCTCTCCTTGTCACCCGGCCCATCCTTTGCCACACCCTCATCCTCAAGTGCTTAGTACTTTTGCCCTGACCCAGCTCTCACCTTCCCCATCTCCCCCTCCCCCACCATGCTGCCCCGTGGTGACCAGGAAACGCCCTATGTGCTGGCCCCATGGTCTCTGACTCCTGGTCTCACACCTCTGGGTAATGTCCTCCCCACGCATCTGTGGCTTTCTTCTAATGATTAGATTATGCAAGAGATTGGGACGTCATGCATGTGATTATGGGATGTTTTTGTAAGATTCTGATATTGCCACCATGACTGGGCATGCTGTTACCTCAATAGTTTTACTGTAAAAGAGAAATCTGATAACAAGAACCAAAAAAAGAATGAAAAACTTCAAAAGTTGGAAAAACGAAAGAAAGGAAAGGAGGGAAGGAAGCTGAAACAACCTCATTAGCACCCAGAAACCCCAAAAGGCTTAGTGATCAGCAGCACAGGAGGGTTGCAAACAGGAGGCCGGATTAAACATCTACTTTGGAAAAGATCCCACTCCCCACTCAGATGGTGGTCTGGGCAACACCTTGATTCTAGTCTTCCAAGATCTTGAGCAGAGGCTGGGCACGGTGGCTCACGCCTATAATCCTAGGACTCTGGGAGGCTGAGGCGGGAGGATTGCTTGAACTCAGGAGTTCGAGATCAGCATGAGCAAGAACGGGACCCCATCTCAACTAAAAAAAAATAGAAATAAATTATCTGAACTACTTAAAATATATAGAAAAAATTAGCCAGGCATGGTGGCACATGCCTGTAGTCCCAGCTACTCGGGAGGCTGAGGCAGGAAGATCTCCTGAACCCAGGAGTTTGAGGTTGCTGTGAGCACGGCTGACGCCACGGCACTCTAGCCCAGGCAACAGAGTGAGACTCTGTCTCAAAAAAAAAAAAAAAAAAAAAGATCCTGAGCAGAAAACCAGCCAAGCAATGCTGGGACCGCCGCACCGAAACTGTGAGATATGAAATGCATGTTGTCCTAAGCTGCTAAATGCGGAGCAGTGTGCTGCACAGCAGCTAAGTACGGTGATGCGCTTGCGGGTGCGCGGTCCGCTGCAGCCCTCCTGCAGGGTGGCAGGTCTTTGCTCCCAGGCCACAGGTTAAAAGCCCAGAGGTAAAGTCATTGTTCTCCTCGCCTCCCATTTTCCTTAGGCTTTTTCTGAGTCTCAGCCATAGAGCTATCCCTCCTCTGTCCTCCTGAGAGCTTTCTGTCCACAGGCCTCCAGGCCCGCCCTTCTTCAAAGACCTCTGTACTGGCCCCGCGTCCTCTCCGGCTGTCTGCCGCTCCCATCCTGGGCAAATTCGGCGTTGGACTGGGTGAAATTTCCAACAGTCCAACTGGACTCTGTTTCTTGACTTCCTTCTCCCCAAAGACCACCTCTGCCACCCCCAAGCCATCCACTTGCACAAGCAGGATTCGGGCGTTGCCATTGCTGGGAACCATTCCCCTGTGCCTGTAGTCAGGGAGCCTCGGGAATGTCACACAACAGGGCATACTGCTTCTACATAAATTCAAGGTACTGTGTTCAGAGGGGCCTTCAGTACACCTAGGAAACCCTGTTAAGTGTGCATTATTAGCTTACTCGCCACAGAGATTATTCCAAACCTCTATCCATCTCCTCAAACTTCTGCCCTCCTCCACGCCTCCACTTGTAGCATGTGACCTTGTCTTCTTTCCTTTCCCTCCCTCCCTCTCCCCTCTCTCTTCCCTCCTCCTTTCTCCCTCCCTCCCTCCCTTCCTTCCTTCCTTTTTTCTTTCTTCCTTTTTTTTTTTTTTTTTTTTTACGGGGAAATAGAAGCCATCAGATGAAAATTCTCCTCCATATCCACCTACATTTGCTCCTATCCTAGCCTTCCCTTCCCCCACTGTGCCATGCAAGTGCTGTCAGCTTCTGCCTTAGCCAGGTCACCACCCCTTCCCATCATCTGCGGAAACTTACACTATTTGTGATCCCTTATCTTTCCCATTTATTCAACCTCTCCTTGTTGACTGGATTGTTCCCATAAGCTTTTAAATAAATTTCCTTCTGTCCCATTTCCTTTTCCTGCTCCTTCTGTGACTCCAGTTACTCATGCATTAGACATTTTGATATTGTCCCAAGAACCCAAGGCTCTGTTTTATCTTTTGTTCCCCCAATCTTTTTTCTCTCTGTCTTTCAATTGGATAATTTCTATTGATCTTTTTTTTTTTTTTTCAACCTCGTGAACCTGGAATATTGATCTTTCTTTAACCACTTCGGTACGAGTGTTGACCATAGCCAACAGCCACAGATGAAGGTCACAGCCGAGCGACGACTGTAGTCGACAGCAACAGATGAACTGAGCGTCGACTCTAGCCGACAGCCGTGATATGACTTTTCTAATTTTTCATTTATCAAAATAAAATTGTGAACATTTAAAAATAACGTAATGTACATGGTGAGCATTCCAATGAAAAAAAAAAACAAAAAACAAAAAAATAAAAATAACGTAATGAAAACATATATGTATATGTTACCTATTCTGATTCACATGACAAGTAAAGCTGCCTGTAAAGTAAAACAAGCTGTCAGTGCTTTAAAACTTTCCTCATCACACAAGAGCAAAATGGATTCGTCGTCACCGCACAGCACAGACCGCCGTGCGGACCGTGAGTGCCGCTGCGGGCGAGGTGTCGTGGCCGGTGAGCGGGGACCGAAGTGGTTAAGTTCATTTACTCTTTCCCCTGAGATGTGGAATGGTCATTAAGTTCTCCCGTGAATTTTGTTTGTTTGTGTTTTAGAGATGGGATCTTAGCGTGTCACCCGGCTGGAGCGCAGTGGCTGCTCACAGGCACACACGCAGCTCACTGCAGCCTCAAACTGCTGGGCTCATGAGATTCTCCTGCCTTAGCCTCCCACGTTACTGGGACTACAGGTGTGCACCACCACACCCCACCAGTGAATTTCTTATTCTAGATATTTTAGTTCCAAAATTTCCTTTGGTCCCTTTTTGTATTTTCTATTTTTCTGCTGTGGTTTCCTATCTGTTCACTCATTATAAATGTATTGTTCTTCATATCCTTGAGCAAAGTTATGATAGCTGCCTTGAAATCCTTGTCCGATAATTCCAGCATCTGCGTTGTCTTGTGACTGGCCTCTGCTGTTTGCTTGTCCCTTAGAATGGTCACATTTTCCTGGCTCCTTGTACGCTTGGGGAGTTTGGATCATATCCTGAATATTATGAAGGTTTATGTTGAAGAGACTCTGGATTATGTTTTATTCCTCAGAAAAGCGTTGATATTTTTCTTTTAGCAGACGATTAACTTGGCTAAACTCAAACTGCAGACTCTGTCCTACCTGCAGAGGGCGGAAGCACAAGCCCCGGTTTGGTTCCTTTGTCTTTAGCGAGTCTGCCTACAGTCTTCCCTGCCCACGTGTGGCTCCGGCATGAGTTGGCGACATCAGCAGAGCTTATTTAGAAAGCTCTAGGCTCCTCTCCTCTGGCTTTCTCCTTCCCAGGATTCACTCCTCACTCTTCAGGAACCCTGGCTGGTCTGGGCTCCAGCCTCTGGCTCCTCCAGGTAGAAAGGCAGAGGGCTTCAGTTGGAATTTCAGCCATCCCGTGCTGTGGTGTGACTGAGGACAACACAGGTGAAATCCACAAAAACATGAACCCGCCACGTGCCAGTTGCTTCTTCTACAGGTCGAATCCCTCCAAGACCTACCTACCTGGCTTGCTCTGCAGGGCCCTCGGGTGGGGTTTTTGCTTGTTTTTGTACCTTGTCCGGAGTGTACGGATGTTTCCTGTGGGAGGGTTAGTCAGTTAGGAGCTGATTCCTCCGTACTACAAACAGGACTCTTCCCATGAGGTTCAATAGGCTCAATCCTCCTGTTATCTTCCCCAACCCTCCCATCCACACTCTCCGTCAGCTCTCTGCCCTGTGTCTGCCCACCTACAGCACATCCTCGAAAGAGGTGTCTATCTCTTCTCCTCAGCACCTGCTCCCTTCTCACCTCCCTCTAGCACAGCCTCTGCCTCAGAGGTGACTTTTGCCAAATCCCCAGTGACCTTCAACTTGCTAAATCTGATGGACACTTATTAGCTTTCATCTTCCTCGAAGTCACCATCTTTCTCTTAAAATTCAGTCCTCTTCAACTGTGTCCAATCTCAGTGAATGACTCCACCAATCATCCTCTTTGACTGGCCAGAAACCTAAGTCTTTGTTTATTTACTTATTTAGAGATGTGGTCTCACTCTGTCGCCTGGGCTGGAGTGCAGTGGTGTGATCACAGCTCACTGGAACCTTGAACCTTTGGGTTTAAGTGACCCTCTCACCTCAGCCTCCTGAGCAGCTGGGACTACAGGTGCATGCCACCATGCCTTGCTAATTTTTAAATTTTTTGTGGATATGGGGTCTCATGATGTAGCCCAGGGTAGTCTTCAAGCCCTTGCCTGGCCTCAAGGGCTCCTCCTGCCTTGACCTCCCAAAGTGCTGGGATTACAGGCACCAGCCATAAAACCTGGCTAAATTTCACCTGTTAAATCTCTCTCAAGTCTATCCATATTGCTTCATTTTCACTGCCACCAACCTAGACCAGTCTAATTTCCTCTTGTGCCTAGATCACTGCTAAAGCCTCTTGTATCTGTTCTGCCCTCTGCCCCCTCTAATTTGTTCTCTACCTGATAGCAGGAGTGATAGTATCAAAATGCAAGTCTGATCTTGTCAATCTCTTATTTAAAACAGTGCACTGATGACTGACTCATTTTAGGACACGTATACATGTCAAAATCCTTAAACTAGCCTGGCATACTCTGTCACTTGTCTGATTCTTTGTCCTTAAGTTGCACGGTGACCCCTAAAACTCATCTGTTCCAGGCACATTAGCATTTCCTGTGCTGTGTAAGTTCATGTTTGGGTTTAATGCTTTTAATTACTCAGTCTTTTTATATGTGGTTTTGGTCTCCAGGGCAGAATTTAAAGCATGATTTTATACTACAGAATTGCCCTTGATAAGCATATAGGAATATTATTATTTTTTTTTTTTTGAGACAGGGTCTCACTTTGTTGCCCAGGCTGGAGTGAGTGCCGTGGCATCAGCCTAGCTCACAGCAACCTCAAACTCCTGGGCTCAAGCAATCCTCCTGCCTCAGCCTCCCGAGTAGCTGGGACTACAGGCATGCACTACCATGCCTGGCTAATTTTTTCTATATGTATTAGTTGGCCAATTAATTTCTTTCTATTTTTAGTAGAGATGGGGTCTCGCTCTTGCTCAGGCTGGTTTTGAACTCCTGACCTCGAGCAATCTGCCATATAAGAATATTCTAAGATCAGTAAGAAAGTTGATACAAATGTATCTGATATCACTATTACTGTTACATTAGTTGATTCCAACCACCATGCGAATTCCTCAGTTGCTACCCAGATGTTCAGATAGATGGTGTACACAACAATGCATGTGCGCGCGCGTGCACACACACACACACACACACACACACACACACACACACACACACACAGGCACTCACAGATAGTTACCATGTGTTCCTGAATACTCAACATCAATGGACCAATGCCAATGGCTTCAGTATTACCTGAAGACCTTCTGCAGGGTGTCCTGCTTTTCTTGGCTTCTGTAGTTTCTGTCTGGCTTCACAATGTTGCCTGTGCATTTCTGTCTTTACAGAGTACATGCCGACCACCAGCAACCCCAGACACAGAATCTGTCCTTCCTCAGATCAAGACCTTGTAAAACCCAGGCAGCTCCAAACCCTCTAGAGGTGCATCCATCTGCAGGCATGGACCCATCCTGGGTCACACAACACACATGCACACACCCACCCCTGGAACTGCTGGTGTTCATTATGCTCAATGCTTTTGATCAGTCTCACTCTGTTTTTCACACATGAAAACAGCCCACTCTCACCCCCATGATACATCTGAGAATAGCCAGGAGTCTGAAGGCCCAATCTGAAAGACACAGTAGCCCAGTGTAGGGGTTGGCTAACTGGTATGATGCCTGTTTTTGTAATAAAGTTTTATTGGAACACAGCCATGCTCGTTCATTCATGGATTACTTATGGCTGCTTTTGTGCTCCAGTGGCCCAGCTGAATAGCGGGGACAGAGACTGCATAACCTACAAAGCCTAAAATATTGGCTATCTGGCCCTTCACAGACAAGGAAGAACCCCCTGAAATAGCTTTGTCACTTGATGGTACTTAGTAGCAGTGAGTGCACAGGCCTGGGGTTAGAGCCCAGCTTAGTCATTTACTGGCTAAGTGACCCACCTAAGCCTCAATTTCCTCATCTGTAAGATCCGGGACGATGATGGTACTGACCTCGTGGAGTAGCCTTGGGGACCAAAGAATTGAAACATGTGACGCCCTTAGAACTGTGCCTGGCACACAAGCACTTGGTAAGTGTTAGCTGTTCTCCGCTTTACATGTGACTGTGGCCGAAGGTGAAGTGTTCCCGGAACTCAGCCTCAGGCAGTGCGAACTCTCCCCACTAGGTGTCACCATTCAGCAGGCACTGTCCCTGAAACTAGGGGTGGCTGGCTGGAAATTTTATTTTTGCTTATTATCATTTTTGATTTGATTTGGTGATTTCAAGGGGATAAACTGACATACTATCTTTTGAAGTCTCTGGGGATCCAGAAATTCCAGCAGAGTTGCTGACATCCAGGGCTGGGAGGAGCTGTTTGGAGTACTGCCTTTGCTAGTAGTGAAAGCGGCATATAATTTATTGTCCATACCAGGATATTTTGAGAGAGGGGTACTATTGATAACCATTGTAGGACAAGAGGAATAAGCAGGATATGCCCAAGAACCTGGATATGGTTACCCTGCCCATATCTAAGCTGATGTACGGTAACCCTCAGCAGCTTCAGAATCTCTAGGACAAAAACTCAATGTCACTCCTCTTAAGCCTGGTACAATAAACTGTGACCTCATGCTTTGGGGAGTTCCTTCTCCCAGAGTGCCTTGCTTCATTGTCAGGTTTATTCGAGTTTAGTCCTCAGTGGACATGATCAGCGTGTCTGCCTCACAGACCACGCACACCCTGCCGTCCTTTATGCTGAGTAATCTCATCTCTGCTACAGTTTCTCTACAGCTCTCCCTCCAAGTGGCGACCCTGCCGTGGCACTGAGGCTGCCATCTCTGGATGTGCTGAGGAGTGGGAGCATTGTGGCCAGTTTCTGGGTTACTGCTGAGGGGATTCTTGTAAGGTTTCATCCACCTCTAAGGCATCAAAGCCCCACCATTTCAGATCTGCGAGCCCTCCTTTGAAGGGCAGGAGGAAGCCAGCCTTTGCGGGCGCCCTCCATGGTCAAACGCTGTGCTTTGGCCCGCATGGCGGGGCGGCCCGTCCACCCTGCGGATTGGTATTCTCAGGCCCCAGAGGTCACAGCCCACGAGAGGCAGACGCTGAGTTCAGACAGTGTGTCTGGCTCCGAAGCCCGGGGCCGCCACCCCTCTAGGCTGCTTCCTGCTGTCTTCACAGTGAGATGTGTGCTGACGTGCATCGCTAGCAAGACCCTTTCCCTCTCTGAGCCTCAGTTTCCTTTTCTGGGAGTTTGGCAGAATTGGCAACATGCGCTAAGGGGCAGGCGCAGTAACCGGAGAGATTGGGGCTGGCGGGGGTTAGTCTGGGAAGATTTGGGGGCATTGAACACGGTTTTGGAGGAAGTGAGAGTATTTCACTTGGTGGGAGAGGGCCATCAGAAGGAGGAGGATTGTGAGTCGAGTCTAACGGACACACAAGGTGTGTATGAGGAGCGGGCCCGGATGAGGGGAACTGCTGGTCTAATTAGGGAAAAGCAAAGGGACCCTGGCGATTGTAGTCAGATTTAAAAAATTGTTTCAAATCACACTTATGGCCACTGCGATGCACGTGGGAAGCACACAATGCATCTTTGATGACAGTAATGTTGAGGGGAAGAGGTGGCGTTTTAGGGGTCTCTTTGGAGACAAGCTGAGGCCCTCTGGCTTCAAGAATCCAGGCCTGGAAAAGCTTATAGGAAGCTCTAGGAGCCGCTGCTCCAGCAGAGGTGTCTGGGGGCGGAGGTGTCACCGCGCTGTTGGCATATCAAATAGTCCGGCCCAAGTACCAGGGAAGGGTTTCTGGGGCGTGGGGGGCCGGACAGCCCGGCCCGGGGGACGCCGAGACCCTGGCCAGGGCGACCCTTGGGTGCCGTGTGGACGCGGAGCCAGGAGCGCTACCTGCCAGGCCTCTGTCTCCGCAACCCTGGGGAGGGCTGCAGCGTGGTAATAACACTTCGGATGAGGCGCCGAGCCGGGAATCCGGGCGGCGGGCGGGGAGGGAGGCTTCCGGAACCCGAGAGGGCGCCCGTGCCCGCGGGCCGTGCGCTCGGCCCCCTGCGCGGGGCCTACCCGGGGTGGTGGCGCAGGACCGTGGCCCCCGCGCCGCCCGCAGCCCGGTCCCGCTCCGTGCCGCCCCGAGGCCCGCCCCGAGCGCGGCTCGCCCCGTGCCGCCCGCCGCCCTCGCGCCCCGCGCGGCCCGTGGGCTCGTCCCGCCCCGCGGCAGCCCCGCCCGCGGCCGCGCCATTCCCGGGCAGGCCCCGCCCCGCGCCCGCTCCCCGGCCCGCCCCCCGTTTCCGCTGGCGGCGGCGGTGCGGGAGCTGCAGCCGAGCCGCGACCCCCGGTGCTGCGAGCGCGGTGAGCGCGGCCCCGCGGCGGGCGGCGGGCGGCGGGCGGCGGGCGGCGGGCGGCGGCGGCTCGGGGCGCGCTGGGGCGGGCGGCGGCGGCGGCTCGGGGCGCGCTGGGGCGGGCGCCCGGCGGGCGGGGCAAGCCCCGGCCGGTCCGCGGGGAGCGGGGACGCCGGGGAGGGGGCGCTCGGGGAGGCGGCGCGGCCCGGCGGCGGTGGGGCGAGAGGCCGGGACCCGGCGGCGCCGTGGGAGGGGCGGGCCGCGGCCCGGGAAGGGCGGATGTGTGCGGGGCCGGGCACCGAGCGCAGCGGGTCTCCCAGGGGAGGAAGACCTTTTGGGAAAGGGGCTGCGGGGGAGTGGACGGCGAAGCCCAGGCGGAGGGATGGGAGGTCTGTAGGATGCAGCAGCAGGAGACCGCCGGCGCTGTCGAGGGCTGACCGTGTGGCCCAGTGGACTGCCTTGGGACGGTCCGTACAAGGCCCCCAGGGAGGGCCAAGCGGCCTCAGGGCAGCGCTGGGATGCGGCCTGCAGACCCGACTCCTACCGCTCCTTGGGCCACTGCTGGCGGATCAGCGCTGAGTGACAGGGCTTTGGCACACCCCGAAGTCCGAGATGTAGCCCATCTGTGCATTCAAGTTTGGGACTTTAAAAAACTTTCTTGTGGTTAAAAAAAAAAAAAAATCCAAACAAGAAACTGGCTTGTTAAGAGAGCAAGATTTGTACTTGTGCATGTCAGAACTAGAGTCTTGGATCGCCTCTCTCTTTGAAAAAAGATACTGGTCTCTTCTACATCTTCTCCAAAACGCCCGGAGTGTCTAGGGAAGTTTGAAGCGTGGGGTAGCATGGGATCCCTGAGCCACGTTGACCTTTTCTCCCCAGCCCCAAAATGAGGGCAAGGAGGCAGCGGAGACCACTCTTGGTTCAGAGGAGCAGACTCTCATTATGAGAGGGCGCCTTTCCGACCTGCAGCTGTCCCCTTCTCTGGGGTGGCTCAGATATTTCCTCCTCCAGGAAGCTTTCCTGGACTGAGAAGACTGAGGACTCATGCCCTGACCCCGGCATACCTGCCAGCTCCCTTCTCTCTGCTAAAAATAGCCACAGAGAATGTTGTATGTATGTTTTGCTGTAAAGATATGCAGTCAGTTGCCGTCATAAGTAATGGGAAGGGAGGAGGGGATTATGGATAATTTCAAACAATGCTTGGACAAATCATTTATATTTAGCTAAGGAATGCAGCCAGAGGCAGACGATCACACTGCTTCCCACCCTCTGCCTGGTCCCGGCGTGGCTGGTGGGGCTGGGCTGTGGGTTGGGGTGAGGGAAGGCATAGGACTAGGGTGGACGAAACTTGAAGTGTAATTGAGTTAGTGTGTGCAGAAGACCCACACTGTTGCAAGGCCCTGAATAGCTGAGGGTAGACCAGAAAGGAGTGGCATTTTTTTTTTTGGTCCGACTTAATCAGATTTTAATCTTCGGGTGGAGCTCTTTAAATCTGTGAACAGATATTTAATATTAATAACAATAACGTGTGTTGATATAGTAATGTATAGTTGGCCAAGTGTTTTCTATGCACATTAGCTGCATGTAATTTTGATTCATATGTAACTTTACAAAGTTATGCTTTGTATGCTACTTTTAATTGCCTTGTTATAGGTTAGGAAAATGAAGCTCAGAGAGAATAAATATCTTCTGTAAGGTCATAAAGCTCGTCAAGTGACAGAAGCTGGCTTCTGATCCCTCCTGCCTTGTGCTTTCTCTGTGCCATCTGCCTGTCTGCCTTTCTTTCATACTGAGCCTTCACTTCACCCTAATGCCACTTATTTATGCAATCTCGGGCAACTCACTGCCCTTTTTCAACTCTCCGTTTTGGTGGGATACTGGATTAAATGTTTCTAGAGTCTTTTCCAGCATCAGATAGTTAACAGAATAAGATATCAGCAGCCAATCAGTCAATTAATATGTGCTTCATTTTAAAAAAAATTTAATTGTAGTGAAAACCACAATGTCAATTTTACCATCTTAACCATTTTTAAGTGTACAGTTCAGCTGCATTAAGTGTATTTGCATTGTTGTGCAGCAGATCTCCAGAACTTTTTATTTTGCAAAACTGAAATTCTATATCCATTTTCCCCTCTTTCCAGACTTTGGCAACCACCAGTCTACTGCTTAGTGTGCTTTATTAAGCTCCTACTATGTGCTTAGTAAATGCTACCCTTGAGGAATTAATAAGGAGAGTTGTGAGAAGCACTCCAGCTTAAATGGGAGCTCCTAGGGCCTGGGGTGGCTGGCAGAAGTGTCCTTCCTCAACCCTGTGTCTGTGATCCCAGCGCTGTTAAGGGAGAGGGTGCCATCACCTCTTCCAGCCTCAGCTTCCTGATTGCAAAATGAGGATAATACCAAGTTCTCAGGGCTGTGGGAAGGAGCCATGAGATAATATATGTGAAGCGCATAGCTTAGGGCTTCATATCCAGCAGGTGTACAGTAAATGGTGGCTGTTATTTATAACCTAGCTAGGGAGACTGGACTGATATGCTGGGAACAAGAGAGGACAAGACTTCGTTTCTTCTCCCATGAAGGCCCAGGCCTACTGTGGTTGTCGTCCCTGCTGACTAAGAGGGAGTGGATCCAATCCAGGTGCTTTGCTTGGCACTCAGAATCCTTCCTGCCCAGCCCAGCCTGCCTGGCGGACCTCATCTACCACTCTGCTCCCGCCAAGAGCTTGGGTCTGGCCACGCTGATCTTCCAAGTGTGCTTTTTGCTCATTCCTTCTTGGCCCCCGGTGCGTCCACTGCTACTCTCCTGGAATGCCCTTCCCTGTTCCATGCTCCCCTCCTTCAGGACCTGCCAAGTGTGAGCTCCTGTCATGGAGTGTTCCCGGACCACCCATCCCAAGCAAACCTCTTTGTCCTTGGACGTTTTCTGTCTTCACTTGTCTCCTACCTTTTTATGCACCTCCTTGGGTGATTCTTTAGTGAATTCCACAGACAATGTGGTGTGTGTGTGTGATATATACAAGAGTCTGTGCTGAGTTCTGATGATGCAAAAATAAAAAAGGTAAAGTCCTTGTCTTGGTGGGGCTTATAATCCAGTAAGAGGTTAAGAAAGGGGTCCAAAAATAATAATCCGAAGTACAAGGCAAGTGGCTTCTGAGAGCATAGTGTTATGTGGGTTCAAACAGGGGGATCAGTCACCCTGACGGGGGGCAGCACTTCACACCGCAGGTGGTGGTGGGCACGAACAAAGGGTGGCTTGCATTTCGGCTGAGGGAGGACAGATCAGCCTGAGGACAGGTGCTTAGGAAGTGCTGGGGTGTGCGAATGGCCCAGGTGGGCCAGTGGGTGGGATGTGTGTAGGAAAGCTGCTGGGGAAAAGGCTGGACAGGTAGACAGTGGCAACATGGGTAGCTTCAAATCTCTGGCCACAGAACTCCATCTGTCCATTCATTCATTCAGGAGAAACTGAGTGCCCCCCATGTGCAGGCATTAAGCTGGTGCTGTGGGGACAGCAGTCAGCCTTGGGGGCCCTGGAAACTATGCAGTCTTTTGAGTAGGGGTTATAGAAGCAGGGTTAGGCTTAAGGAAGGTGAGTAGGGGGTCTGAAGAGGGGAAGTCAGGTGGGGAGAGTGGCTGGGCAGGAGAGGAGTGGTGAGAACTCCAGTAGGATCAGGGCTAGTGGAAGTAGGGTCGGGACCATTGTGAACTGAGTGGCTGGAGTGGTGGGGAAAGGGTGAAGGGGATGGAAGGTGACTATGAAAATCCCATGCCCTTTGCTGTTTCCATCCCATCCTTGCCCTCCTTCAAGATCTTGCAGAGGGTAATTCTCTCCTGGCCCAATTTTGGGAGTTTATAAATCAAAAGTGAGGGCAGAGGGGCTTACCTCTGAGCTCCTTTCATGGAGCATTTGTGGCCACCTATCCCAAACAAACCTCTTTTTCCTTGGAACTCCTATGGCATTTTCTGTCTGCACTTGTCTCCTGGCTTTTATGCACCTCCTTGGGTGATTCTCTGGTGCATTCCACACACTGTGTGATCCATGACAAGAGTCCACCCTCCAGGGCATGGGTTCTAATAGCCTCTGATGATCTCAGAGCCTGCACTCACTGCTGAGAGGCACGGGACAGAGTTGGCCCGGGACGGTGTGGGCCCCTGATGTTCTTATGAATCATGTACCTTCTCGAATACTAAATTCGCGTCCATAGCAATATTTATACGCAGGCCTGGCTTTCTCTGGAGTCATGTTTCCGCAGAGAGTCAAATGTTTCCTGTATATATCCTCACACCCCAAGTTAGCTGCCCTTTCAGCTTCTGCTGCAGTTTTATCTCTCACTTGATGGCCATTTCCACCGAGTGTTTACCGTCCCGTGAGAGCAGCTTTGGATGGTTGAGATGAGAACAGAAGCCGCCTAGGCGTTCACACCAGCCTCATAGCCAGCGTGAGCCAGACATAATTCTCACTAAAGTTGTATACGCTTTTACATATCTTGAAACTTTGGGTCACTGGTGAGTGGTCACATTTGTAAATGTTAAATCCTTGGATGCCAGGGGTATGGCCCAGGGATGGCAGATATGTGGTGTGGACTCTGCTACTTCTGTAACTGCCCCTAGCAGACATCACTAATCAATTGCTGCTGTTTTTCCTACAGAGCAGGGCTTGCAGTCTACTTATAATGCTTTGGGTACCCACCACCCGCTGAGTGGGATTGGCACAGCAGCTGGACCTGTTTGCCATTTCTGGCCTTCTCTATTTGTTGAATGAATGGGTTCTTGGTGGGAGACTCCTGCTCCAAAAAGTGGTCATGGCTGGACAGAATTCACCCTAGAGTGGCTTCATACCAAAGTGATGACCTAATTTTTTTATTTTCCTGCAGGAATATCCTGGGATCTTCTCTTATTTGTCAGCTGCCAAAGTGATTACAGGAAATTAAAAGAAAACAGGTCAGTGTCAGTCTGGGCCTATTGTATGGTAGGGCTATTGAATGTCTGTGTGTTATAAGCTCTGTGGCCAAGCATGGTGGCTCACGCCTGTAATCCCAGCACTTTGGGAGGTTTAGGTGGGAGGATTGCTTGAGCCCAGGAGTTCGAGGCTGCAGTGAGCTGATTGCACCATTGCACTACAAACAAACTCTGTCTAAAGTCAAGGTCTTTCTTGCCCTTTCACTGTGGGTTGGGGAGGATAGAATAGGATGTTGACATTTCCTAGTTGCCCCTCTGCCCTCACTTTTGATTTATAAGCTCCTTAAATTGGGCCAGGAGAGAATTACCCTCTCCAAACTGTTTCATTTTCTTTTTTTTTAGCTCAACTTTATGGAATCCCCCCAGTTTTGATCGGTGGCTGACGGTACTCTTAGATTCTTTCCGGGCCTCCTCATTTTTGTGGAGGAAGCCTAGGGAGAGGCCTGTAACTTCCTGCTTCCTGTCTCCTCCCAGCAAGGTTGGGAGAGAGGGTGGAGTGGCCTCCCACCAGCAGGCCAGAAAAGAAACTGGGAACCCTGGCCAGTCCTCATGCCTCCTCTATATGTACGTGGCTGCAGGAATGCCCACAGGAATGCCCGGATCCTCTCCCTGCTCTGCCAGCCTCCTGGGGTCTTGCTGGGGGTTCATTCTTTGTCCCTAGGCTTGTGCATCCAGGCCCTGCTGAGCTACAGTGGGCCAGAGCTGGGCCAGGTGTGGATGGTGCAGATTCAGGTTCCCTGGGGTGCTGCTTACAGACTGAGGCCTTTTTATGTTTTAATGTATGTGCATTTAATCCCTGTGGCTTCTCCCTGCTGGGTGATTTGTCAGTCTCTTGGCTTCTGTGAACCCAGTGCTGTGTCTAGCAAGGAGGGCGAGGGGCAGAATGGTGCTGGCTGGTGGTTTATGGTGCCAAAAGATTCCCTTGTCTGTGAGTTCCAGCAGGGATTATTTGGTGGTCTAAGAGTGGTCTCAAATCTCGTATTGTCCTGCCATGCTTAGCATGTTATACTCAGGATGCTGGTATTCATATTTGTCATCATCATCGGCCAATTTTAGACCCTTTACGTGTGTCCACAACTAATTTACTTTAATCGGAATAAGTTGCTATTTAAATTTCATTTAACTTTCCAAGAGTCCCTTGAGGTGGCTGTCATTTCTTTACAGCAGCAGCAGCAGCGAGGGCCAAGAGCCCCTCTCCAGTGTTAGGTGGCTGCCGCCAGGTGCTCGACTGCAGCGCCTGCCTTTCTTACTGCAGTCCTGCGGCCTGGAATCCGCTGGGTCCCTCCCTGAGCCTGCTTGCAGCAGGAATGTGTGAGCTCCCGTTTTAAGTCCTCCTCCCTCCTCCCCTCGGCCTGCATGGGTGTCTGCTTTCATTCCCACAGCTCTGGGATTTGGGGCACCGCCTGTCGTTGGACTGGGCATTGCAGCTGGGCACAGGGGCCTGGGCTCAGGGAAACCTGTCTGGTGAAGATCAGGCGGCAGAGGAGACAGGACCTGAGGACAAGGACATGACAGTCCCTCTGCGCGGCACAGCCTGCACCATCACAGAGCCTGTGGGGCCTGCTCCTGGTGGCCCTGCCAGACAGACCTTGGTGGGGAGCTCCCCAGGGTGTTCACTTGGCCCTGGGGAGGCAGACAGCTCCTGACATCACCAGCCATTTCCTGCCAGGTGACCAAGTGAAGGAGACCTGAGCGAAGGACTTTGCAGTCAGGAAGCTTATCCCTTCCCGTGGCTGTGGCCTCCGAGGGCTTTGGTTTACCATTCTTGTCATGCTCTTGAGCCTCTGGAATGTGACCAGCTCTGGGGTGGGAGGTCCTCCTGGCTTGGGCTCCTGCCTCTAATTGCAGTGTGACCCTTGGCAGGTTAATTGCTTTCCTAGGCCGGTTTCCTCACCCGCAGGGCTGGAGGCTGGGTGATCCATTGCCCAGGTTCCTTCTGGCTCTGAGCGGCCAAGGGGTCATGCCTGGTTTGTGGCTTCCAATCCTGGGGCTTCCCTAATTCTTCTTCCTCTGGCCTGGAGGTGGACTGTGGAGGAAAGCATAGAGTTAATGAGTAAACCGGAGGCCCTGATTTCTGATAGGAGCCAAGGGGTGCGGGCAGAGGTTGCTTACAGAGATGGCTGCTCCACACTCAGTGGCGGGCTAGGGTTAGGGGTCTGCTGCCTGATTTCATCCTGTGCTGAGGGCTCTGCTGCTACTCTCATTTTGACTCTGTGCCTCCTGCTCGATGCAGTGAAGAGTTGGAAGGCTCCACTGCTGGACTCCAGCCCTGCAAGTTAATAATTCCAGCTCAGTCTTAGCCACCGTATAATGAACTGAGACTGCCTGGGTGCAGGAAAGCTTCCCTGCTCTTTCCCTGCTCTTGAACCCAAAGCACAGAAACTCAGCTTGAACTAGGCTGGGGCCCCTGAGAATGGGAGATGGAGGAGCCCCCGCGGCTTGGTGCGCCTCATGCCCTGCATGTCTCAGTCTGTACTCTGGAGCCAAACGTCGATTTTTCTGGACATTGTTCAGTACCTGTGCCTTTGAGTTCGCCACACCCCTGCTGCCCCACCTGTGTCTTCCCTTACTCCCGCCGTACGGTGGGTGGCTGGAAATTGGTGACGCACTGAGTATTTACTTCCTGAGAGCCTTGTGGCCATTTCTACTCGCAGTGGCCTGCATGTGTTAAAGCCCCTGACCTCGTGATGGGAACAGGAAGAGTTGGGTGGAGGACGGTCCGGGGGTCTGAAGAGGCAGGGAGCACAAGAGTTTCCCCCTGGAGTCTCCCCCCGTGTTGGGAAGGCTTGGCTGTCACTTCAGGAAGGCTGGAGGACCTTGTGATCTCTGGTGCAGGATCTTGGTGAGGCCTTGGCCTGGCCCTGGTAGCTTAGGGCTGCTGCTAACCTTTACAGCACCTTTGTGCAAATTTAGAAAATGGCCCTTCTTCAGTTACAAACAAAAATTAAAGTGAATATATTATTGTACAACTGGAACAAAGTCTAACTCGCCTGGGGCAGCCTCCTTGGGTCTTGGTGGGCGGTGACCTGGGCTGTGTGCACATTTGTGGGCACACCTCCCCCACTCGTGGGGTGCACGTGTTCCTGGCAGCATACACAGTCTGGTCCTTCTGCTCCCAATGAGGGGAATGTGTCAGGTGCAGAGTTGGGGAAAGGGCCTCTGAGAGCAGTGGGTGGTGAGGGAGGTGATGTCGGGGGTGGGGGATACTCAGAGCCGTGCTGGAACAGGGTATGGCCTTGCACAATGTGCGTGTGCTTGCCCTGGCACGCATGTGGCTGGGTATGCCTGCGTGGCTTTGTGTGGGAGGGTGTTCTGCTACATTGTTCTGGGTCTCAGCTGAGAGCCCACCTGTGCCCTCTCCATAGGTCCGTACATACCTGTGGTGTGAGTGCCTCTTCCTTAGCGGGCAGGTAAAACCACAACACAGTAGCTGGTAGGCCTGTCTGTGGCCTCTCCTCTGGCCAGCGACCATGGTGTGGGGACTCAGCTCCCCAACAAGCCCTAGGGGGTGGTGCCAGGGACTGAGGGAGCAAATCCTGCCTCAGCAAGCCCCTGATCCCCCTCTGGGCCAGGCCTGACAGGAGAGCTCAGAAGGGCAGGGTGCCTGGCTGGGTTTGAATCGATTGTGTATTTCTGGGTGTGTGAACATGCAGAGTGACATGTTTTGTTTTAGAGAAAATGAGGTAGAGGTCTGGGCTTGCAGTTTTCCACTTGTGTCAAACCTGGAAGATTCTGAACAGCTTTGTTTAAAAACTGGACATGGAGATTGCAGAGACCTGAGTGAGGAGGAGCTCTTGGGTCCCCACGAAGGCATTTAGGTTTGAAGCCAGAGTTTGGATTTGTTGACTATTACAAGTGCTGTCTGCAGCAAGTGGGACCTGTGTGTGCGCACGTGAGTGCGTGTGCACGTGCGTGTGTGCACGTGCGTGTGTGCATGTGTGCGTGCGTGCGTGTGCCTGTGTGCGTGTGTGCGCGTGCGCTGCGGGTGCTGAAAACATCACTCATGGCGTGAGTCACTCTAAATTAGCAGCAGTTCAGATTGGCATCCACTGGGTTGCTGTTGGGGATGGGTGGGGTTGGGAGGGAGTTCTGGGCCGGGGCGTTACCACCACCCAGGCTGTGGGCGGCAGGGAGAGAGGGGTTGGAACCGCCTGTCTTGACCTCTTCTGCGAGCCAACCTCCTGCTCCACCTGGGCCATGCCCACCTCCATCCCGACCTCCAAGTTCCCCAGCCACCCCTGCGGCCACTTAGAGAGCCCCTTCCTTCACCGCCCCAATCCCACCCTCCCTGGGCCCTAGCCCTGTCATCCCTGAGTTTCTCTACGGGTCTGCAGAGAAAGTTCCAGCCAACCCTGCCCTTGACAGGATGGTGTCCTGCATCATTCTCCCTGCACTGGGCACTGACTGCTCCTTACAGGAGACCGTCACAGCCACAAGCCGGCCACCAGCAGGGGAGGGGGAGCCACTGGGAGCACTGGCTTTGGAGGCTTCCGGTGGGGCGCTCGTGTTGGTCCCTCAGCGGTGGAATGAGGGGATGAACAGGACATTATAGGAAAAATTAGCTTGTAGCAGAATGTAAGGTGAATTTTTTAAAAGCATCTTCTTTTTGGTTGCAAAAATAGTACAAAGTCATTGTAATATTCAAACATTACATAAACTGCAGGAAAGGAAAATCTCTCGTAATCCTGCCCTTCAGAGATAATCACCGATAATACTTTGGTTTGTATTCTTTCCAGATATTTTTATGATAGACTAGCATCCAGCCATCCACCTATTTATCTTCTCAATTTCCGTAATAGAATTGTTTCGACTTAACCGTTTTGCCACTTCTTTGGTCATCTTTCCACATCAGTGCATGTGGAGCGACCTCATTCTTCTCAGTGGCTGTGCAGACTTGCTGAATGGGTTTTGTTTCAATTATCTATGCTGCATAATAGAGCACCCCAAATTGAGTGGATTAACACAACAACCCTCTTATTTGCTCCCATACCGTGGGGCAGCCATCGGCCGGGCCCCGTGGTCTCGCCTGAGCTCATTAATGCCGTGGCGGTCGGCTGGCGGCTCTGCCGGCCTGGACTGTGCACGAGAGCGTACTCGCAGTCTGGGGCTGGGCGGGCGCTCAGCTGGGCCTCTCCCCTGCTGTGTGGCTTCCCGCTGTCAAGGAAACTGGCCTTCAGGTGAAAACAGGATCTGGGAGACCGCTTGACATGGAGGCCCTGAAGCCTCACAACTATAATATCTGCCGACGGCGGGGAAAGCAAGGCACAGGACCAGTGAGCCTCGGGGGTCAGCAGAGGCTCTGCCTCTTGGTGAGAGGGCTGGCCATGTCACGTCAAAGGGATCTGTGTTCAGGGAGGGGAGGGCATGGATGTGCGATCCCTTCCAGTGCCCGGGAGCAGGAGAATTAGAATATTTGCAGGTGGACTCCGTAGATCTTTGGAAGATAATGCAAGCCCCTTCTCTTCCCAGCCCACCGTTGCCCCAGAGGAGTCAACCAGGGAAATTAGCAAGGGCAGGACACTTGGAGTGTCCTTTGAGGTGGATTCAGGGGGTGTGTGTGTGTGTGTGTGTGTGCACACGCGTGCGTGCGTGCGGGGGCTGGTGCTGGGAGAGATTTGCGCTTGGTCGTAGACAGTGTCTCCTGCCCCAGGGTGCCCAAACCTGTAGCAGGGGGACCTTCCTGCCCTCTGAAAGCTGCCAAGAGCTTGGCTTCTTGGTACCTGCTGCTGATTTTCATGGCACCTCTGAAAAATGAGTCAGAGAGTAATAGGTCATTAACAGAGCCAGCTGGGCACCCAAGCCCAGGCCTCTGCTGGGACTTCATCCTTTCGCTCGCTCGCAGTACTGCACGGACTGTCCTCCAGGCTCTACCCCGTCCCGTCCTAAGCCTGGGGAAGAACAAGAGGGCCTGGGGGTGCGACTCACAGACTTGGCTTTGCCTTCTCAGGCAACTCACGATGGACTTGACGTTTGACTTCCCACAAGGTGTTCGTTTTTATAGTTTTCTCTTCTCATCTGGCTTGGTGGCTCTTCCCTTTCTGGGAAATGTCACCAAGGGCGGGAGGAGGTAGGAGGAGGCAGGTGAGGGCTCAGCGGCGTGTCCTTGACGAACCCAAGTCCCAGTGTGGAGGCTGCTGCGGAGGGGCCGCTGGGAGAAGTTCTCCGAGCGCTGGTCCTGCGTCAGACTCTCCTCTGCGGGGTCTGGGGGGGACCAGCTGGAGTACGCCGTCCTCGAAGGGCAGCGCTGTCCTGCCTGTCACCCGCCCGCGTTTGTGCATTCATCAAACGAGAACAAAGGCAGAGTGGGCTTTCACACTTGAAACCCCTTGGTGTTTTATTATCTCCCTGCTCGCTCTCTGCATGTCTTGGAGGGGAAATGTTTTGTGGCTGGAAGGGTTCGCTGTGGAGCGCTCTGCACCCCGCAGCTCAGCTCCGGGCCGTTCTCAGCTGTGCCACGGGTGTGGGAGAGCCGCGGCCGCGGTGACGGGGTCACTGGAGGCTGCAGGGGAAGGGAGCACTGCCTGGCCCCGAGCACCACTCGGGGGCTCCCCGATACATCCAGGTGACTTAGGGGTGCCAGCACTGTGCTTCTGGAGCAGGATTAACGAATCTGACCAGCTTCCAGGCTTCACGCTCGCTGGCGCTCAGTGCTGATGGCAACGCGCGATGCTGACTCTGCAGACCTTTGAGAAGTCTGGCATCACAGGCAAGATGAGAAGCCTCAGCAGCTCCTTTTGGCCAAGGGATCGGAAAAACTGGATGGAGGCCTCAGCCTACTCCAGCTGTGCTAATTTGAGGCATTTAGTAGGTAAATTCCCCATAAACGGAGGCCCAGGAGGCCCGCTCTGGTTCCTAACTTCTCTGCTCACGTCCCCACACCCTGTTGTTGGTTCCCCGTGGCTATGAGATGGATTAAAACGTCACTGAGACAAGTAATTATTAAGCACTTGGTTCCTCAAGGGCCTGAGGTGTCTATTGGCCCGGGTGCGCTGAGTGAGCTCAAAGCTTCAGCCAAGTGTAGGGTAGGTCATCTCAGCCCTGTGTGTTTGTGATTGCCAAGAGCCTATTTCTGTTCTATCCATTTCTCTCGTTTCTCCCCAGGGTTTGGTCCCACGGCACCCTTGGTCCCCAGGAGTGGGCTGTGAGGGCAGCAAGCCAAGTAGGAAGGGGTGACATTGCTGCAGAGTGGCCGGAGCTCTCTGTGTGGGACCCAGAGCAGATGCCTGCTATGACCCAGCTAGGAAGTCTCACTGCCTGTTTTTGTTTTGTTTTGTTTTGTTTTGAGATAGAGTCTCGCTTTGTTGCCCAGGCTAGAGTGAGTGCCGTGGCGTCAGCCTAGCTCACAGCAACCTCAAACTCCTGGTCTCAAGCGATCCTGCTGCCTCAGCCTCCCGAGTAGCTGGGACTACAGGCATGCGCCACCATGCCCGGCTAATTTTTTCTATATATATTAGTTGGCCAATTAATTTTTTTCTGTTTATAGTAGAGATGGGGTCTCACTCTTGCTCAGGATGGTTTTGAACTCCTGACCTCGAGCAATCCGCCCGCCTCGGCCTCCCAGAGTGCTAGGATTACAGGCGTGAGCCACTGCGCCTGGGCCCACTGCCTCATTTGACATAAAAAATGATATTACCGAGTTTTATCATCTGCCTTACTCACTACTTATCCCAGTGACTCTCAGCTGTCTAGTAAATTCATATGTCCCCATAAGGGCAGGGATGGCTCTTCCCTGAGCATGCCCAGGGGCCTGTGCCTTGGCCCTGAGGACTGTTCTTTGGGAATACTGCAGCGGCGGCATCACAGACGTGTGGCTTTCCCAGAGGGCCGCACTCAGCGGGTGGAGAGGGGGGTTAGAGACGGTGGGTAGGCGAGGCTCACGGCCACCGTGCCAGGCTGGTGAGCTGGTGGGTGCTTCGAGCCTGCTCCTGGCCTGGACCCCGCGGGGAGGGAAGGACGGGCAGGGTGGGCCTCTGCATGCCAGGGGCTCGCATCCTGACACGTGGATTGAACTGACAGGCGGAAGCCCGAGAGCCCTTGAGCTGGAGGGCCTGAGACATTCACATTGTCTTCTCTGCGAACGCAGCTGGAGCTGCTGGCCCGTTGGGATGCTCATGCTAATTGTAGAACACACGTGTGCCAGGAGAGGAAGTGCTTTGGTGTCCTGGGTGCACGTCGCAGCGAGCTCTGGTGGCGCTGTGCCACTTGAGGTGGGTGGACTCGACTCTCTTTGTGAGCCAGGTGTTGGGGGCAATTGGCTCCTGAGTATGAGCTCTCCGCCCTCCTCCCCGCTCTGGGGCAAGGGAGGAGGTGCAGGTTGATTTGTTAGACGGCAGTGGCGTTCTCCAAACCAGGTACAGTGAGCTTTGTGCTCTGAGATTCTGGCTAATGGGCTGGAGGAAAGAAGAGACTTGGAGAGGCAGGGTCTGGTCTCCAGCTCACCCATAACAGCCAGTCAGTCTCTGAGCACCTTCAGGGCAGTGGGAGGGAGTCAGCCGCTGGCCCTTACCCTGTTGTGGTGGTGGAACAGCGGCTCCAGGCTGCCTGACACCACCCCTGCCCCAACCGCGGGCTTCTTTGGGTGGGGGATCTAGTGCCTGACACACAGTAGGCCTCAGCAAGTATTTGTTGATGGGCAGTAGGAGGGGAGAGTGAGTTACAAATATGGAAAGAAATTCAGTGGGCCAGCACGGTTTGAGGGGAAGACACCACCCCTCCCCCTTAACACCTCAGTGGCCTGAAATCCTGCCATCAGGTGTTTGTGCTTCTGGAGGCCTGCGGTCCTCAGGAGTCATCCCCGCCCGTGCGGCTGTGGCGGCAGCTCAGTGCAGCCTCTGGGGTGACTCTAGAGGCAGGGCCGGCCACCCGCAGCCTCCTGCCTTTCCCACCTTGCCCGGCATTGCCGCCAAAGCAGAAATTCCTTGGCAGAGAGGACTCCAGGGACCTCCCCCTCCAGAGCTCGACAGTTACTGCCCAGAAACCCTCATGGGAATTGGCAGGACGAAGGTGCGGCTTTAAAGCAGCACCCAGGAAGGCGGGTTCTGTGCTGTGGTGGTGGCTGTCTTGATCAAATACGTTCAGAACGTTCCTGATTCGTGGCAGGAGCTGAAACGCAGGTGCTGCCATGTTCTGGGCCAGTGGACACCCCCTCCACGACTCCAGACCGTGCCCTTGCTGACTGCCAGAGAGCTGACCCGCAGGCCCGACTCTGCCCCACTGGTGTCCTTGCGTGGGCAGGGCTGTGTCTGACGCCTCTCTCTGGTGGGCGGCATGTCGGCACTGTCCCTTCTCAAGAGCAGGGGCTTGGCTTCCCCTCCGCTGGCGCTTTTCCTGTTGTCTCATTGCCTGGCACCCGGTGGACACTCAGATATTTTTTGAATGAATGAATGAATGAATGAATGCTGCACTTGTAGTCTAAACAGAGATGTTTCCCTAACCTCCTCCATTTCGTTAGGACACTTAGGCCACTTGCTTGCTTTAAAACCATCCATCTTAGCCGGGCGTGGTGGCTCAGGCCTGTAATCCTAGCACTCTGGGAGGCCGAGGCGGGCGGATTGCTCGAGGTCAGGAGTTCGAAACCAGCCTGAGCAAGAGCGAGGCCCCATCTCTACTATAAACAGAAAAGGGAGGGAGCTGAGGGAGCTGAGGCTGGTTTCCTTGCGTTTCTGGGCAGGGAGGCTGGAGCTGGGCTGCCTGGACTCTGACTGGATTCCACCGCTGCTGCCCCCTCTCCTGCCCCTGCCTGCTCCTGTCTTCCTCCGCTCTGCTCGGGCGCCTCGGGGGTGACCTCACAGAGCCTGTGGGCAGCTTTGGAGGAAAACATGCACGCACCCAAAATGGCCAAATCCATGAGGACTTGAGAGAGGCACGTGTGGGGTTATTTTGGGTTTGGTGGGCCGGGCTCAGATCTCTCTGGCATTCCCGGCCAGCCACTAGCCTCTCAGAATTGACCAGAATGGAAGGATGACAAAAATTGAGGTTCCAGGAATAGCCCAAGAATTTGCTCATTCTTAACCTCTGGGAAGAGGTGCTGCCCAACCCAGAGCCCACAGGGAGGAGGGGGTGAGTGGGGGGACTGTGGCAGGGGTGGGGAGAGAAGGAAAGTTCAAGCCGATTTCTTCTTCCTTCCTGTGACTTTCCTAGAGGAAGGGGTGGCAAGTGCAGGTGGCTCAGGGCCAATCTGATAAGGGAGCAGGATTTAGAGACCATAGGAATGTCCTCCCTTCAGCCCCATCCCCGCCTCTTGGGGATTCTTGGTAACGGCCATCGGCTGGCTTGGTGGGTCAGTTTCTGCATCTCTCTCTGTCTCTATTTCTCTGTCCTCAGACTGAGGTCAGGCTGGGGGCAGCTCCAGCCTTGTGTCCTTAGGGAGCCTGCTATCTCCCTCCCTTCTCCAGAGTCAGATGGAAAAGTACCTTTTGCTCAGTGCACGTGCGGGAGGCTGCCCTGAGCACCTCCTCAGTGGAAGTTCAGCTCAGCGATGCTGCGCTCCTGTCTGTGCCTTGAGCCAGAGTGGGTGTGTGGAGACAGCACGTGTTGACCAGAGCAGGGCAGGGTACCAGAGTGCCGTGGGACTGGGACAGGCAGGCTGGGTCAGTGGAAAGAGCAGCACACTGGGAGTTAGGAGCCCAGCTGGCCTTGGGCAAGTCATGTTACTACTCTGGTCCTTAGATTTTTTTTCATCTGTAAAGTACGGGGTTTATGATCCCTGAGGTAATTTCTGGCTTAAGAGTTAATTTGATTCCAGCAGTCACGGGAAAGAACCTCCTGAAGTGGCTAGGATGTTTTCGTTGCCTCTGCTTTTGTTGCACATGAGTTCCACCCTTGGGCCCCATCTCAGCTGGGTTGGTCTCTTGTGGGGGGACAGCCTGAGCGCTCAGATGTCACAGCTGGATTTCAGATCTCTCTTCTGTTCTCTGCACTCTCTGCTTAGGAAACTGCAAAGTCTGCCTTTGGGTTCAGAAAATCAGTTGCACTTGTCTAGGACAAGGTGGTCCACCCCTTGGCCTGCAAAGGGAGGTCCAAGGAACTGCTCCCCTCAGGGCCTCATTGTTCCCCACCTGGAGCCCCTTTGTCTTTTTTGTTACAGTAATGCCAAGTTACTTGTTCTTGTTGTCTTTAGTGTTAGCTGTCTTGCTTGAAATGCCTCCCTCCATCCTGCATTGTTTTAGCAAATTTGAAAATTTGTTCAGCCCTTGTTCCTTTAAGTAATTTTCCGTCCCCATTTCTCTCTCTTTTGTTTCTAGAACTCCAATTATATGTATATTAGACTGTTTGATACTGTCCTATAGGTTGCTGGGCTCTGTTAATTTTTTGTCTTTTTTCTTTCTGTGCTTCATTTTGGATAGTTTCTATTATTATGTCTTTCAAGTCTTCTGCAGTGTCTAATGTGATGTTAATAATTCCATCTAGTATACTTTTCATTTCAGATATTGTATTTTTCAGCTTTAGAAGTTCTATTTGAGTCTTTTTAAAAAATATCTTTTCTTTCTTTCCTCATCATGTTTTTGTCTTCCTCTACATTCTTGAACATATGGAGCATACTTATAATATGTGTTTTTTCATCTTTATCTACTGGTTTCATCATCTGTGTCATTTTGGGGTCTTTTCTATTGATTGATTTTTTTCTCCTGTTTATGGGCCATATTTTTCTGCTTCTTTGAATGCCTGCTAATCTTTGATTGGATGCTGGACATTGCGAATTTAATGTTGATGGGTACTGGCTTTTGTTATTTTTCTTTAAATAGTGCTGGACTTTATTCTGGCATGCATTTAAATTACTTGGGATCAGTTTCATATGTTTGAGGTTCACTTTTAAGCTTTGTTAAGGAGGCTCCAGAGCAGCCTTTAGTCTAGGGCTAATTTAGCCTCACCCCAAGGCAACACCCTTCTGAGGGGTCCACTGCATGCCCTCTGTGTTTTGAGGTCTCTCTGCTCTCACTGGTGGCATGTGAATTCTCTCTGGTCCTTTGTGTGCTCTACAGGTTATTTGGCCTTTTGCTTTCCAGTGGTTCTTTTCTCCGTCTTGTGGAGTGTCGCCCCACAAGCATGCAGACCAGCCAGAGATTGCAGGCCACTCTTCCACAAGTCTCCCTGTGCTTTCTCTGTGCAGTCCTCTCCTCTCAGGTATTCTGCCCTAAACATCCCAGCTGCTGCACTCTAATTCTGTCTCCTCAACTTGGTGAGACCTCTGAATTCCACTTGAATCCCCCTCTCTGGGCTGCTTTGGGAAGTTGTCTCCAGGCAGTAAGCCGGGCCATCGTAGGACTCACCTTTCTTGTTTGCCTTCTGTTGGGGATGATAGTCTCATGCTGCCTGTGTCCAGTGTCTAGTTTCCTGTGTTCTTTCCGTTTTTTTTGTTGTTTAAGGTGAGAGGGTAAATACTGACCTGCTGCTTCACTATGGCCATCTGCAGGAGTCTGTGTGGTTTTACGACTCACCCCAGGCATCATCTTTTTCCTTAGTGTCAGCCTTCCCTCTAGTAAATACCTCTACAAGACCCCTTAAGCATCCTGTTCTTTTCCCCATAATTTTTTTTTTCTTTTGAGAAGAGTCTCACTCTGTCACCCTGGCTACTGTGCAGTGGTATCGTCATAGCTCACAGCAACCTCAAACTCTTGGGCTCAAGTGATCCTCCTGCCTCAGCCTCTGGAGTAGCTGGAACTATAGGTGTGCACGACCATGCCCAGCTAATTTTTCTATTTATTTGTAGAGGTGGGGACTCACTGTTGCTCAGGTTGGTCTTAAATTCCTGAGCTCAAGCAATCTCCCACCTCTGCCTTCCAGAGTGCTGGGATTACAGGTGTGAGCCACTGGGCCTGGCCCTTTCCCCTATAATTTTATCTGGTTTTGTTTTTATCTCAGTTGGCTGTCTCCTTGATCACAAAGATGACATGACATTTTCCTCATTATCCCTTGTACCTAGCTTAGTGCTTAGCATGTAGTAGGCAGCTAATGTTTGTTGACTGAATACACAAATGAGAATAAATGAAAGAAAATACAAGCTAACCATGCCATGTGGCTGCTAAGAAGTACAGCACCATCCTGGGTTTGGTGCTTGGCTCCCAGTCGGGCAGCCCACATCTGCAGCATTGGGGTTAATTCTGGTTGGGGCATTGGCAAATCTGAAGTCATCCAGGGAGGGCGAGTATGAGGGTGGAAACTACACTGCATGGAAATTGGATGAGGATTTGGGAATGTTCATTTTGCCTGGAAGTTATTTTTATGGAACACTATGGGAGAGGGACATAGTAACAGTCTTCTAGCAAATGCAGGATTGAAGGCCCAACCTTGGCCCATGGGGGAGGGGTTCCAGGGCATCAGATCTGGGTCCAGGTCCAGGAGGAACTTTCTAACAGTTGAGCCATCCAGCAGAGAAATGGGTACCTGGGGGTAATGCGCTACCTGTTGCTGGGGGAATTCCAGCAAAACCCATGTGTGCTGGTCGTGGATGTCGTGTTGCGAGTGTGAGGCTGGATGTCATGCTGTGTGAGGTAACTTCCTAGATACCATCGCTCGGTTCTAAGTCCTGCTCCCCGTGGATCCATCTCGCCCGGCAGCCTCCGGTCCCCAGCCTATGCACGCGCATTCAGAAACGCACCTGAGTGTGCTCCGCGCAGCTGCTCTGTGAAACGCCTGCCCCTCGGCCTTCTTTCTGGCCTAGTGTGGATTTCTTCTGAGGGCCTCGTGGACTCGTCACCGCCGCCCAGGGTCTGTGCTTGTCTCCGTCACTCCGACTGCAGCCTGCCTGGCACCCTTTTTTTTTTTTTTTTTTGCCTTATATGCTATGTTCTTATCAAGCGATCCTCCTGCCTCGGCCTCCCGAGTAGCTGGGACTACAGGCATGCGCCACCATGCCCGGATAATTTTTTCTATATATATTAGTTGGCCAATTAATTTCTTTCTATTTATAGTAGAGACGGGGTCTCGCTCAGGCTGGTTTTGAACTCCTGACCTCGAGCAATCCGCCCGCCTCAGCCTCCCAGAGTGCTGGGATTACAGGCGTGAGCCACCGCGCCCGTTGCCTGGCACCCTGGACCTGGGCTGGCCCCGTGTCCGCGTCTCGTCCCACCGTCTGCTCTGTCTGGACACACGGTGCCTTTGAGACACAGGGCGACCCTGGTGAGCTCATTGTCCTGCCCCTCCTCGCCGCCCACACGGTGGCCTGGGAGTGTCTCGGCAAAGGCTGGCAGCCTCCCTCCGCCGTCTGGGTGCCTGGGAATATCGCTCTGGATGGACACTGCCATTCTGGACCTGTTCATTTGCTTGTTTCTCGGGGTCTCATGCCCCTTTCTCTGGGCCTCCCTCTTCCCTGGACTGGAACTCTCAAGGAGGTGTCACCCCACTAGGTGAGCCCGCTGCACCCTGTGGAGACTTAGTCAGCAGTGGTGCTGGCGGATTTCTTGAAAGAATCGTCACATACCTGTCTTTGCCATTTATAAGATGGCCTCCAGGGCGCTACTCAGGAAGGGCAGGTGGGTCAGCAGTGTGGCTGGAGGGAAGGGGTCATAAGCTTCGGGACCTTCTTCTTTGCTTCCCTCAAACAAGGGCCCTTGTTGGAAGGAGCCTTTCTTGCTAGGAAGTCCTAGGCACCTGTCTGGCTGCTCAGGGCTTCTGCAGCCGTTGGCTTGACCCTGGGGGTGGAGGGTAGAGTCACAGCTTGGGGGCCCTGGGGCGAGGGTTTGCAGATAGCAGGCCTGAGGGAGTGCCCCTGAGTGCCTTGCTCTCTTGTGGCCCTCCCTTCCTGGAGGGCTCCTCTCTTCCCCAGGCCGCCAGCCAGGCGCGACTGTGGACGTGGAAGGAAGACTGGGCTAGGACTCGCAGTCCTGCTCTGCTTAGCCTTGGCCCCAGACAGGTCCGATGTGAGTGAAGTGTCCATCTCTTCCTCTGCTCAGTGGGAAGGACGGTGGCTCTGCGGGAGCTGGAGGAAGGGGCTTGTTGGTGGGACTGTCACCCGTGTTCAAGGCTGCTGGCTTCTCCGAGAAGCTTGTGCTGCCCTGAAGAGTGTGGACTTGGCATCTTCCTCAGCAAAAGCTCAAGACCCTTTGCAAATGAGAGTCCTTTCTCTCACAGGAGGAAAAGGTGACGGAATTTGAGGGCTGGATGTTCCGAGGGGGCTGGTGTCCGCAAAGGCAGCGCCGCCCGGACGGGGAGCTCCCGGGGAGCAGGGGCGAGGCTGTGTGTGTTCACGGGGAAGGCATCGGCGCGGAGCGTCGCTTGCTGGGGTTTGTGGGCCGAGAGGGGGAGTCCTGGAGGAGCGAGCGCCAGCAGCCGGGTGGCCGGGTGGCCGGGTGGCCGGGTGGCTGCGCTCAGCTGGGCTTCTGCGGGTGCAGAGGGCGGGGGCAGGGCAGCCCCGCTGCTCCTGGGTGGCAGAGCCTGACTTAGCACCAGGTGTCTGCCTCCTAGTTCCCAGCTTGTTCCATGGTGTGTGTGTGTGTGTGTGTGTGTGTGTGTGTGTGTGTGTGTGTGTGAAGAAAATAATGACAACTGAGATAATTGCAGCCAGTGTTGACCGAGTGTGTTGTCGTGAACTGTGGAGCCAGAGTTTTGGCTACTTCCTGAATGTGCTCACTGGGGAGAAGTTTCCTGAACTTGTTCCCTGTTCCCCGTGGCTGTCTTCACCAGTTCCCTGGTGTCTTCCTCAGAACACCCTCGCCCTTGACGTGGCTGTAGTGAAAACATATTCATCGCTTTTCTCAGCCTCACGCGTGGTAGCTGTTGTCTGCTGTATCAACTAATATCAACTGATATTTCTTCGGGGTTTTCATATTGGTTATCTTTCTGTTCTCTGTGTGGTTATCTGTGTGGATTTGTTCATTGATGCTTTTGCCAAACATCGATTAAGCACTTACGGTGTGCAGCATTCATGGTAGGTGCCTGGGGTTCTGTGGTGAACAGGACTGCGTGTCCCTGTCCAGGACCTCAGACCCAACTCAGCTGGACCCCTTGAGGCCGGAACTGTGTCTCTGCGACTCTTTGGTTTCCTTTCAGCACTCAGGGCCCCCAACCCGGAAGTGACATTTGGCATAAGGATATTGCTGGGAGAAATAGTTTTGGGGTCTTCCATTTCTATAGGGCTCCCCACCCTGCCAGGCATGGAAGCATATACCTGTTGGGTCGTCTTACTATTATCTCCTGACAGCGACCTTGAGAATTGGCTGGAATGAGGCCACCGAGCTTCCAAGACTGACACCTGGTGGGTGGAGAGTTGGGCTGGGGCGTGCGTTCCTGGTCCTCGCCTCTGTCGGGTTCACTGAGTGTCCTAAGACTCGTTCATTCCACGCATGTTTGAGGGGCTCTCCTGGGCCAGGTGCTGTTCGAGGCTCTGGGGCTACAGGAGTGAAGAAAACTCCCTGCGCTCAAGAGCTGGTATTTTGGTGGAGGAGACAGACGATAAGCAGTTAAAATGCTGTAGTATACTGGCTGGTGGCAGATGCTGTGGAGGAAAGAGGAGGTGGGAAGGGGTGGGAGGATGCAGCAGGGGTCAAGGAGTACAGAAGGCCTTACCTAGGAGGTGACATTTAAGGGAGATGGGACAAAGGCGATGGGTGAGCCTGTGACTATCTGGGGCAGGTGCCTCCCAGGGCAGGAGGTGCAAAGGCCTTGAGGCAGGAGCACGTGAGGCTTGTTCACGCCAGTACAGCAGGAGTGGAGTGAGCGAGGGAAGGTTATGGGACTTGGGTCACATAGGGCCTCGAAGGCTATAATCCCACAAATCCCGCAGAGGGATTTGCGCACAGGAGTGAGAGAGCTGCCTGCGTTTCAGAAGGGTCTCTGTGGCTGCTGAGCAATAGCAACAGCACCTACAGCTGTTACCCACCAAGGGCTAGCGTGTGCCCGGCGTGGCGCGGACTCTTGGTATGCGTGTCTCGTTTACTCCTCACAGCCAGTCCCTCTCCATTTTACTTAGGAGGAGGCCGAGGTTCAGAGCAGTTAAGCATTTTGCTCATGGCCACAAAGCTAGAAGGTGGTGGAGCGGCTGCCAGCTTGGGTCAGTCTGATTCCAGAGTCTGTGCTCTGGACTGTTGTCCCTATTTCCAGGGCAAAGGGGCCGACTGTTTAGGACAACAGTGAACAAACATCCGCTCTGCCGGCCAGGCTGACCCTGTGCCTGGTTTTGGCTACTCTCAGGCGTTCCGTTGTCACTGAGGTGGGTGGGTGGGGGCAGGCCCTCTCCTTGAGCTCACTCATTTGGTGGAAGGAAAAGCAAATTGCTTCCAGATGAGGGAGGGCTGCTGCCTGGGGAGTGGACTGTGTGCCCCGTCTGCAGACAGCAGCCTCTCTGGGCCTGCGGGACCCCGTGTCTTTGTGTTTGGCCCATCAGACAAGCCCTGCTGCTGGAGACCGGAGTGTCTGCTGGCTTGGGCGCAGCGCTGGAGGAGGCAGATGGGGGCCACTGCTGATGAGCCTTCCTCTCCCTGGGGACAGAACTCCTGTGTGTCTGAGTGAAGTCTGGGCCAAAATGCCCTGTCTTTTGTCTATTCCTTTTCTTCTAAGTAGTTCAGAGCACTTTCAGAATGTCATTTCCATAATTCTCCTATTTATTGCTCCCTGGGGAAGTAAGGAGGATTTTTTCCTTGTCTTTAAGAAAAATGCTGCAGTGCTACAGGGTGGGAAAATTGGGGTCAGAGAGTGAGGCTGGATGGAGCCCGGGTGGGAACTCAGAAGGAGCCCAGGCCTGGGTGCAGCTTGCTTCGGGAGGGGCTGGGAGGGAAGACCTGAGCCAAGGGGGGAACTGGGCTTCTGGATTTGGGGGCCGTTCCTTTTCATTAACCATGTGCTTTGGTGCCTGAGTCTGTGGGGGTGGGGAGGGTGGGAGTGGGGCTCCCTGTCCTTACATAGTAGCTGACTCAAGGAGTGAATGTGGCCCCGGGGTCCAGGCCCTCTCTGGACACTCACAGCCCCCCCACAACACGTTATCTCTCACACACACTTCATGCTCACATACACACTCATGTTCTCACACGTGTCTCCTCACACATGTGCTCACTCCCGCCCTTACTCTTACATGCACATTCACAGGTGCAGTGCACACTCACTCTTGCACACAGTCCGCCCCCACACTTACACATGGCACGCACGCTCTTGCATACGGGCTTGTCACGTGCCTGCTCACACCGGCTCTTACGCACGCTTGCATCTTGCTCACACGATTGCCCAGTTCACCCGAGCAGTCACCCTTCCGTACCCACAGGGAGGGGTCTGGGGTGCACATGCCAGGGTTGGCAGCAGTTGACTCGGCATGAGAGTTTCTGACAGCAGTGGAGTCCCCACAGCACTGACCTTTAGCCTACCACATCCCATGCCTCAGTTTACCTCTCTTGTGTAATATGGAAGAGCAAGAACTTGGAGAGACTGAGGACGCAAAGAGACACAGGTAGTTCAGTGTTTTGAGACCTGCAGCTGAGAGGTGTTGCATCTGTGAAATGTAGAATGAGCCAAGGAGGAAACGGTGGTGGGAAGTGGGGGAGATCCTTACAAAGAGGCAGCCCCTTGGCTGGGCTCCCTGGCTGCACGGTGCCAGCCCGGAGCAGGGTTCTGGAGCTCTGAGTGTGCTCCTCGACCTTGAATGTATACCATTAGCAAAACCAAGACCTTGGCCGCAGAGCGCGGGGCCTGGGGAGGGAGGACGCATTGCTCAGCGGGCTGGAAAAGGACCGTTTTGGAAAGGAAAGGCTCTCTTGGCTGCTCAGGCCTCAGCGGGTTACCAGCCACAGAAGCACAGCAAACAGGCCCTGACTCTGTTTCTATTTCTGAAACCTTGCTGCTGCCACTGCAGAGCACAGCATCATCGCGGGGCCGTGGAAATCCAATTAGACTTGAGCCGAGGGCGGCCTGCCTCCATGGGGAGGGGAGGGGCTCTATCTGGAAAGCTGCTTCCATAAATTTGAGTTAGACTGGGGGAGGCCCACTATCACTCATTCTTGACTGTTTCTTCTGACCTCCAAGTCCAGCAAGTGAAAATCTGCATGAAAACCCGAGGTCTGCCAGGCGGCGCTGTGGGGGGTGGGTGGCCCAGAAACTTGGATAGTGTCCTCAGCCTGTTTGGCTGCCTGACTGGGTGACCTGGGGCCTCTGTCCCCAGGTTCTGGGCCTGGTATCTTTCTGAACCTTAAAGCTCGGGCTTTCACAGTGGGTGTGGGGAGGGAGGGGCCAAGCACAGTGGCCCCCAGCCCAGCCCAGCCCCCACATCCCAGGTGCCCGCAGGGGCCTATGCACGCCTCTGCTCACCCGGGCTCATGGTGGCCTGTGCCTTATGGGGCTGGCAGGCTACTTGAGGGACCTTTAGGTCACAGTCAGAGCGAGCCTGCTGCCTCAGTGTCCCCATTCTTCATGCCCAGTCTGGTTGTATTTTATTTGTATTTCACCTCATTCCAGAAGCAGTGATTAAACCGAATCCAGACACCTGCTAATATCACTAGTGCTGCTTGAGCACGGATTTGTTTGTTCCTGGCTTGAGTTTCCAGTGTTGACTAGGACGCTTGTTTGTGGTCAGCAGACTGATGGATCATGATGGGTCCCCAAGCCTTTGCGCCGATTCCTGCGGTCTGGACCAACATTGTGCTGTTTATGCTTTACTTGTCCTTGTGGATTCAGTTTAGATGTCACCCTCCACTGGGCGGCTCCTGCCTCCTCCTCGCTCGGCTGGGTGCCTTTCTTATGTGCTCACCCTGCGTTATGTGCTGAAGCTGTCGGGAGGAATCAGTTTCCACCCTAGGCCCAGTGGGGTACACAGCGAGTAATCTGGCGTGGACGGCGCAGCGCAGTGAAGGTGCCACATGGTGACTACTGCTATGGGGAGGGAGGGACTGTGTGGTCCCTCCCTCACGTAGTGGGTGTTCTGCTAGTATTTGTTGGCCTTGCAAACCTGAAAAAGGTATTAATTCTACATTCAAAACATTTATTGATATTTTGGCTTGGTATAGGATCTAGGCTGGTGATGTTTTTTTTTTGTACAAAACTGTATTGCTATATTTTCTTTTGAATTTCAAGGTACTATTGAGAAGTCTAATGCCATTCTGATTTTCATCCTTTGTAGGTAGCATGACTTTTCTCTTTGGAGTCCCTAGTGTCCTGTGTAAAGTCTTCTCTGTGTCTCTGGTGTTCTGAAACATCACACACGACATGCCTTAGTGTGGATCGACCTTCATCTCACATGCAGGGTGCTCTGTGATCCTTTCGCTCTGGAAACACACATTATTTGATTCTGGACAATGTGCTTGAATTACTTCACTGATGATCTACTTTCTCTATTTTCTCCTTTCTTTTGGAATTCCTGGAATTTGGATATTAATCTCGTGGATTGGTCTTATGATTTTATTAAAATTTCTATTCTTTTTCCTTCCTTTCTTAGAAATTTCTTCAGCTTTATCTTCCTGCCTTCTATGAAGGTTTTTATTTTAGTTAGCATATTTTTAATTTCTAAAAGATTTTATGTTTTCTAAATATCCTCTTTTAATAGCACCCTGTTTTGGTTTCATGGATACAATATCATCTCTTATTTCTCTAAGGAGATTAGTGGTAGTTTTATTTTTGGGAGGAAGGATTCTTCACTGTTTCCTTGTATGTATGTGTGTGTGTGTGTGTGTTTTCAGTCTTTCCTGTGAAGGCTTTCTTTAGAAGTGTTGTGATCCTTGGAAATCTGCTTACATTTGAGGGAGGCATTAAAAAGGTAATTGGAAGCTCTGTGTGTGTGTGTGTGGGGGGGCTTGTGGATTCTGGGCCTTGTTTAGGGGGACCTGGTTGGCCTGTTTTGTTTAGGAACCTAATAAGTTAATCTGCTGGGTACTTTGTCCTGAGCTGTCAGGATTTCCTATAGAGGAATCTTCTTAGTCTACCTGGAAGGTCTGAGACACTCCCTGTGCACAGGTGGCTGATGGAGGAAGAGTTCAGGGTCTCGCGTTCTGCACTTAAACGTACCATGCTATCGTCCCTGTGCCTGGCTTCCCGGGCACAGGCCTCCTGCCATCCCCTCTCCCGAGAAGGTCCACTCTGTGGGCTTGTGCTGGGGTGGAGGGACATTCACCTGGCTCAGGGGAGTGGGGGCAGGGATATGGGGAGTGGGATCTTTTCTAAAGCAGATGTTTAATCCGGCCTCCTGTTTGCAACCCTCCTGTGCTGCTGATCACTAAGCCTTTTGGGGTTTCTGGGTGCTAATGGGTCATTTCAGCTTCCTTCCTTCCCTCCTTCCCTCCTTTCCTTTCTTTTTCCAACTTTTAAAGTTTTTTATTCTTTTTTTGTTTTTTGTTATCAGATTTCTCTTTTACAGTAAAACTATCGAGGTAACGGCATGCCCCGCCACTGTGGCAGCATCAACTTCCTGTTCCCCGGAGGAGTGATTAGAGAAGTCCGGAAGGAGCTGGGAACTGCTGCTCCAGAGAGATGCCGTGGCCTCTGCTGGACAAAGCAGCCGTCTTGGCTGGTGACTGAGGCGGCTGACTTGGTGCCCAACAGCAGCTCTGGTCTGATAAAACCAAGCTGGGAGGAAACTGAGGCAGCACGCAGTTGTGCACTGGAGGGCAGGAGCAGGCCAGCTGGCCACTGTGGAAACAGCGGTCGTTGCTAGGTGCCATTGTCAGCTAGACCAGGCAGTAGGCCCCCATTTTTGGCAGACTGAGGGGAGTGGTTGGGATGAGAGGTCCCAGGGGCCAAAGGCTAAGGGGAGAAATGCTGGATGCCCCCCCGGAGAGGGGGCGGCACAGGATAAGAAGGCAAGAGGGTAGGAGGGGGCGTAGGGAGGAGGGTGCAAGGGAAGAGGAACAGACCTAGAGACAGAAGAGAAAGACGAAAGAGAAAAGCAGTGAGCGGCAGAAAGAAACGGGCCTACTGAGAGACAGTCTGTCCGCCCTAGCTCGGTAGGTGCGGGACAAGGATACCTAGGTCATGGTCAGAGAGGAGGCTGAGCCTGTACCCCTCCGCAAGGGAACAGGACCCGGGAGCAGAGAGACAGAGAGGGCTCCCATGGCCAAAGGGGAGGTGGGGAGCATTGCACCAGAACCTTAAGGAACCCTAAAAGTGGAGGGGAGGGCAGCAGCCAGGAGGAGCAAAGGCGCTGGTGGGACAAAGGGGGCAAGGAGATGTTGGGGTGTCCCTAACACCAGGAATTAAACTGGAGGAGCACCGCAAAAAGGGTTGGATTCAGGAGAGCCAGGCGGGAGCCCTCATACTTTGTAGTGGATGTTTGGGGCTCTGGGGGCCCATCCTGCACAATGTACAGGATGCCATTGTTGCCACTCACCTTCTCACAGTGGGGACAGAGGGGGGATCTGCAGCCCCACCACCTCGCAGAGCTGTCCCTAGCTTCCTGGGCCCAGCCTCCACCCCACAGGCCCAGAGACCTGTCCCTTCTGAAGGAGCCAGGACCAGGGTGGCGACTCTCCGAAGGCTTGGCCTACCGTCCCCGCCAATACACGGCACACCCAGCAGCGGCCATGCCCAGCAAGAGCAGTGGCAGCCCCCGCCCCCACTGCCCCAGCCACTGCCTTCACGAACACTTCTCCCCTGCACCAGTCCCTGCCAGCCCGCTCTCCATTCCCCTTCCATAGTGCTAGTTTGTGGCTGGGCGTGGAGGGTGGGTGTAGGCCTTGAGGCCTGTTGGCGCCAGACTTGAATTTCAGTTGTGTCACTTACTTGCTGTGTGACCTTGGACAGGTTTCCTCATCTGTGCAAAAGGAATTTGTAATAAAACTTATCTGATGGGGTTTATATGAGAATTAAGTGAGATATGCATTTAAAACTCCTCCTTTAATGTGCCACAGAAGACCCATAATGCAAAAAGACAATAACCAGAACCGTCGGCATTTCTGTGCGTTACTTTATTTACCCACAGAATGGGCACGTTTGTTGTTTTCATGGCGCAGATGAAGAGGCTGAGGCATAAAGAAGTACCAGGCCTGAGGTTGCAAATCAAAGACATTTAGCCTTCACATTTTCATTAGATGCTTTGTGTTTGCATTTATCCCTGGATATTTACTGAGTGCTGACTCTGTGTCGGGTTGCAGTGCTGGGAATACAACAGTGAACAAGATAAAGTCCCTGGCCCCATAAGCTTACATTCTAGTGTAGAGCCAGGCAGGAACGGCACATACGTGTGTCTAGGGCAGAGGCCGCGTGAAAGAGACAGGGACAAGGTAAGGGCAGACGGTGGGAGGGAGAGCTGCCCAGGAAGCTGCATGGGGGGCTGCCTCACGGGATCAAGGGGGCAGGCCTGGGGAGTCCCTGGGAGGCGCGTTGCAGGCCCTGGGAACAGCAAGCGTGTCTGAATAGCAGGACCCCACTCCGGTTGTGTCCTGAGGCCATAATGAGAACTTGGGCTTGTTTCCTCAACGCACCGTTTCCTCGTTGAGGTCAAAAGATGGCATCTTTTTCTTCTTTTGTGTCCTGTACGATATTGGATAAAGAAAAAGATGGGCACTTTGTTTTACTTTTTTTGGTTGATTAATTCTTCCACCTTCTATCCTCTCGGGTTTGTGTGCAGTCAGCACTCAGGTGGCTCTCAGCGCCTCCCCACATTCCCCAGGGACGTGGGCCTGGGGCTGTGACCCCTGGAGGCCCGAGGGGCACACAGACTCGGCCTTGCAGCCTCGTGGCCCTTCGGCCCTCCAGCCAGCTGCACGCCTGCCCTCCCACTCCCGCAGGGCCAGAGCCAGGTCCTGCGGAGAAGCTTCCCTGCCCCCTGGTCTGGGTCGGGTCCCTTGTTCTGAGCGCTCACGGGGCTGCAGCTTCTTTCCTTCACAGCGGCATTTATCTCTACTTATAATTGTCTCACCCTCACTGGGCCATAAACGCCAGGAGGACAGAGTTTATTTCTGTTATTACTCAGCCCTTCCCTCCCTGCGTCTCGAACATCTAGCGTGAGGACTGGCAATTTTGTCTGTAAAGGACCTGATTGTAAATACTAGCCTTCACAGACCATACGGGCTCTGTCGCAGCTACCCAACTCTGCCCGTGTGGTGCAAAAGTGGCCGTAGACAATACCTGAATGAATGAGCGTGCTGTGTTCTAGTAAAATTCATTTATGGACATTTAAATTTGAATCTCATATAATTTCCATGTCATGAAATAATCTGCTCCCCCCCCAATCTTATAAAATATAAAAACCATTCTTAGCTTGCAGACCATACAAAAACAGGCCGTGAGTGGGTTGAGTTCAGGCCACAGACTGCAGTTTGCTGACCCCTCATGTCAGGCAGTGAATGCATAGCTTATAGCACATTTTAATGGCTATTTGTAGAATGAGTGTATGGCACCGTGGACACCAGCACGAGGTAGTGAGCTTCTGCCTTCTTTTAATTAACTCCATACTTCAGTCCTTTACCAGAGTCCCTGTCACCTGTTAATGTTAAGGAAGATGGCCAACTGGCCTAGCACTCTGGGAGGCCGAGGTAGGAGGATCACTTGAGCTCAGGAGTTGGAGACCAGCCTGAGCAACAGAGCAAGACCCCATCTCTACTAAAAATAGAAAAATTAGCCAGGCTTCCTGGCATGTGACTGTAGTCTCAGCTACTTGGGAGGCTGAGGCAGGAGGATTGCTTGAGTCCAGGGGTTGGTGGTTGCAGTGAGCTATGATGACACCACTGCACTCTAGCCAGGGCAGCAGAGTGAGAGTCTGTCTCAAAGAAAAGATGGCTAACTGGTTTGCTTTCTTGAGATGTAGTTCAGTGGTTTTTCACATGTGTGACCATCATCACTGTCAATTTCAGAACATTTTCATCACTCCCAAAAGAAACCCTATTAGCAGTCACTCCCATCCCCTTCCCTCACAATTTTTGTCCCTGTCCTAGACAGCCATTAATTTACTTCTTGTATCTTTGGATTTACCTATTCTGGACATTTCATGTAAATGGAATTATATAATATGTAATCTTCTGTGACTGGCTTCTTTCACTTAGGATAATGTTTTCAGGGTTCATCCGTGTTGTAGCGTGCATCAGAATTCCATTCCTTTTTAAGGCTCAGCCTTCATTGTATGGGTAGACCACATTTTGTTTATCCTTACCCATTCATCAGTTGATGGACGTTTGAGTTAGTGCTACCTTTTAAAACGTGCACAAGGCTGCTATGAATGTTCATGTGTAGTGTTTTTGTGGGGACATGCGTTTTCATTTCTTTTGGGCAAACACCTAGGAGTGGAATTGCTGGTTGTCTTTGTGTGGGCTGCGGTAATAAGTACCACACACTGGGGAGCTTATAAACCACCAAATATGTTGTTTAGCAGAATTTTATTTCTCACAGTTCTGGAGGCCAGGAGTCCAAGGTCAGGGTGCCAGCATGGTCAGGTTCTGGTGAAGGCCCCTTCTGGGTTGTACACTCTTATACCCTCATGTGGTGGAAAGAGGCGAGAGCTCTCTGGGGTCCCTTTCGTAAGGACTCCAATCTCATTCATGAGGGCGGCTCCCTCATGACCTAACCACGCCCCAAAGGCCCCACCTCCTCACGCCATCACTTTGTGGGTTAGGATTTCAACATAAGAATTTGGGGGGACATAAACATTCAGTCCAAAACACTGGGTCACATGGTGACTGTGTGTCAAACCTCTTAAAGAACTGCTGGACTGTTTTCCAAAGTAACTGCACCATTTTGCATTCCCACCAACAGTGTATGAGGGTTCTAGTTTCTCCACATCCTTGCAGACAGCTCTTTATTTATTTGCTTACTTAACAACCCACTAGTTCTTAAGTGGACACACTTCTGGTTGCAAGATGGGGGACTGACCTTGAGCATTTAGATAAAAGTTTTGTTATTTTATTTCATAAAAGCAATGTATGTTTATTACAGCATTTTTGGAAAATAGAACTTGATACCTGTTAGTGATGTTCTTGTCGCATTTGGTCACAGCCTGCCAGCTCCTTAACAGTTTGCAGAAGACTAAGGCAGCTGCCCCTGCAAGCTGCACAGCGAATCAGGACCCAGACGCTGAGGGCTGAGCCTGGGGTTCCCGAGCCAGCTCCCCCGTTGCTGCTGCCGGGCAACTTGGCCTTGACAGGCTGCTAATCCTCTTAGCTGCAGTTTTCTCATTGTTAAAGGGATTTTTAGGGTTACCTACTATGTGGCAGGCATAGCACCTGGGTTATGGTGAAGATTAGACAAAGCCGTGTATATGAAGTGCTGAGTATGATGCAGGCCCTTGGCAAGCACTTAATAAATGATAATAAAAACCAAACACCAGTAAAGAAGGGAGGTCAGCCTCAGGGCTCGTAATGGTTACAAAGTAAGGACAGACCCTTAGAGAGGAAGGATCCTTGCGGGTCGTCCTCTCCACTCGTCCCTGGAGCTGGGTGCCGGCGGGTGGCTGCCTCTGCTTGGCCGTTTCCGCTGAGGAGAGCTGGCCTCTGCGCTGGCCGGCCTCTGCCACCAGAGCCTGCTCCTCGTCCCCGTGGCAACTGCTGCCCTCTGCCCCTTCTCCAGTTCCATCAGCTGCTGCTCAGGTCACTTCGTTTTAGACCCCACCTCCCCTGTTGCTGCCTTGGACACGCTCCAGTGTGCTGTTTCCGGGCCTTAGCGGCGGCCTCGAGCTGGGCCTGAGCAGTGCGGTGGCATTCCTGCCCGAGACACGCGGGAGGCCGGGCGAGCTGTCAGCTGTCCAGGGGGACAGATCTTCGCTTTTACCAGCACGACAGTTTTATGCAAGAGAATTGTTCTGAATTATGGGAAAAATGAACTTCCAGCTAAGGAATGTCCAGTTTCCCCTCTGGCTTTCCGAGCTCAGTCTAGGAAGGCTGCTGCGAGCCTCCTCATCCTCCCAGCTTCCTGACGGTGTTGCAGGGGCGACTCATTCTGCTGGAAGGGCTTGCAGTCGCAGGGCAGAGCATCGAGTTTCCCCACCATCACTTCCTGTCTTGATAGAGAAGAGCTGTTGATACATTTCTGAGCTCCCTTATAAGCTGCAGGAGGGAGATTGTGACTAGCGACCCATTAATAAAAAACACTTCAGCAGAAACAGAACCAGGGGAAAGGAGAGGAATCATTTGGGCCATTTATCTGATTTTTGTGTCCTAGGGCTCTCTCCTCTGCTGGTGGGAGAAATCCAAGTGCACTTAACAATCCCCACGCTGCCCCTGGGGTGGTAGCTAGTCCTTCTGTAATCAGGAGCAGCCCAGCCCTGCCCCCAGGCAGGCGTGGTGGAGGAGCACACATTCTGGGCATTTCCCACTTCCTCAGGCTGGCTTTTTTGAAAGGCCATGCCTAATTTCTCTCTAACCTTGTTCCAGGCTGATTTATATAACTTTATTCTTCTGTGGTTAGTTACTCACTCAGAAATTCCCCTGTGCATCTGTTCTGGGATTCTGAGTCAGTGGGAACAGAATATGTCAGTAAAGTCCTGGCCTCTGCCTCCTACTTGGTCTCATCCATGACTGCAGGCAGGAGACGGAACAAGGACCCGGAGTGTCCTGGAGCCCCGGGAGCGGGGAGCCGAGGAAGCACCTTGGGGGCAGCAGGTGCCACAGGTCCTGGGACTGCGGGCCTAAGAGTTTGCCTAGGCCGAGTGCGATGGCTCACGCCTGTAATCCTAGCACTCTGGGAGGCCGAGGCGGGCAGATTGCTCAAGGTCAGGAGTTCGAAACCAGCCTGAGCAAGAGCAAGACCCCGTCTCTACTATAAAAATAGAAAGAAATTAATTGGCCAACTAATATATATATATAAAAAATTAGCCGGGCATGGTGGCGCATGCCTGTAGTCCCAGCTACTCAGGAGGCTGAGGCAGGAGGATCGCTTGAGCCCAGGAGTTTGAGGTTGCTGTGAGCTAGGCTGATGCCACGGCACTCAGTCTAGCCTGAGACTCTGTCTCAAAAAGAAATAAAAAAGAGTTTGCCTACCGGCTGTCACCTCACAGCGTGGAGGTGAAGGGAATGGACCTGCAGGTGGAGGAGCCCTTGCAGGGAGGTAGTTAGCACCTCTCTCCAGGTTCCTGGCTCTGCCACTCCCCCATTATGTGACTGTGACAAGCAATTTAAGACCGTTTTCCCATCTGTGAAGTGGGGATAATAAAGGACCTGTTTCACAAGATTGCTTGAATACTGAGTGAGTTCATACGGGGAGCACCTAGAGCCCCACCTGCGTATGGAAAGCGGATGTGTTTGTGCGCAGTGCGGATGAGAGTGCTGATGTTACGCCTTCCTGCTGCAGTCCCTGATCCCTGGTTTTTTTTAATGGAAAAAGGGCACCTGTTCTATACTTAACGACAAATGTGGGAAAATGTCCCCCTGGGCTCAGCCCCACTGTGTTTGCAGCCCTGGGCTTCCTTGGTGCTCCCTCCCCTCCCCCTCTGCCCACCAGCCTCCACCGTGAGAACTGGCCTTGTGCTGACTGCTGGGTGGCAGCAATCTAATTTCCGTGCCTCAGTTTCCTCATCTATAGCCTATGGGAGACATTTACTCCTCCAGAGTTTGTTCTTTCCCCCGGTCCCCTCCAGAGATGTGACTAGGGTCAGGTGACATGTGTTAAGCCCAGCAAGCAGTTACAAAGACAGGCGGAGCGTTGGAGGACAATGAGAGAATCCTGTCCACAGGAGTCCTCGGTTTGGAGCAGGATGAGGATGGAACTTAGCACCCCCCTTTGGGTGCTGTGGGCAGACCTGGCCTCTTGGGCCACCCCCCCACAGTGAAGGTGGGCAGGATGTTGTTTAGAAAGTCAGTCCACAAGTGAATATTCTCCAAGCCCCTCAGGATGCTTATACAGTGGCCAAGGGGGCTCAAACACCAGGACGAAAGACCTGCAGTTACTGTTCTACCATTTATGCCTTAGTGCTGTGCTAGTCACTTATTTTACAGATGAGGAAAACAGGCTCAGAGGGCATCGTTGGCTCCTCCAAGGTCATGCCATTTGGATATGCCAGGGAAGGGATTTAAACTCAGATCTGGGGATTCCAAAGTCTAACTGTCTCCAGGTGGGAAAACCTGGTTCTGAGTGCCCCAAGGCTGTTGGAACTCCCAGGTCACTCCTCCTGGCCTTTGGGGAGCTGTCTCCAAAATACTCTTTTAACTGCAGGAAGTCTGTCTCCTCTCCCCCTCTCAGCCCTGCTGCTGTTCCTGCCTGGGGCACTGTGACCTCTCTGTGTGAGCACCCAGCCCTCTCTGCCCCAGGCCTTCCTCTCCTCCCTTCTCTCTGTTTACAGCCCCTGAGGTTTGGGGAGGAGGGTGAGCCATTAGCAGGTGAGAGAAATCTGAGCTAAAAAGTTCAGGTGACCTTGGGCTTTTGCTAGGCACCGTGGGGCGGGAGGTGGTGTGGCAGGCTGTGCTGGCTGTGGCTCTGCAGGTGTTCCCAGGAGGAAAGGTGGACTCTGGTGACTGAGGGACAGGGGAGGTGGGGGGCTGCCACCAAAAGGGCCAGGCCTGGCAGCCAGGGGCCCCGGAGTCCTTGGGCCTTGCACTTCCCTTTCCGGGCCTCAAGGTATGAGGAGTTTGTACCAAACGATCCCTGAGGTCCTTTCAGCCGAACAGTTCTAGGACTTAAGAAGCCTCGTTAGGAAATACATTGCCCAGGCGCATTCTCTCTTCCTTTCCCCTGTTGCCTCTTTAAAGCAGAGGTTTACTTTTCAGCTGGTAGTCATTGGAAAGCTTAAATATATGCTTTGGAATGAGCAGGAGGAGTCCCAAGGCCATAACTCCCCTCACGGGTGGAAGGCTTCCAGGTAAGAACAAGTTCAAACAGGATCTCTGGGGCCTGGAGACAGGACCCGACCCCTAGGTGCTCATGCAGCTCAGGGAACACAGTCCTTTGGCCGCTGGCTGGTTAAACCTGCAGGACCTAGCCCACATGTTGGCTAACTGGTACCCACGTGTGGCAGACACCCAGAGCCCCCTCGGCCCCGGGACCCTTGTCCTGCCGGTGGCCACAGCCGTCCTTCTCAGCCCGCCTCCCCGCCCCTCTCTCCTCTGGCCGCACCATCCACACTCTGCCCCCAGGTGCACTTCGTGTCCCTCTGCCCTGCCCTCTCTTGCTCAGGCCTTCCTGTCCCTCCTTGTCTTTCCCTGTTGATGTCACCTGTTACTCTCATGCCCAGTCTTCCTTCCCACCCATGCTGGGCTAGGCAGGGGACTGGGCTCGCGCAGGCCCAGCTGTGGAACACGCGGTATAAACCCGAACGCAGGGGTGGGGAGTGGAGGGGGGAATTGCCACTGACCGGCCAGCTCCTGTTGGCTGAGCCCCCATCGCCTGCCTGCTGTGGGCTGAGTTCCCCAGGGAAGCAAAGATGTGCACACAACACTTTCCTTGGGGGCTGCCGTCACGGTGGGGGACCAGCCCTCACGAAGGACTGCTGCAGGATGATAGGGGACGTGCTGCGTCTGCAGCCTGGAGAGCCTGCTTAGGTCCGTGGAATTGAGGTGGGAGCCAGCCCCGCTCTTGCGCTGGCTCCTTTGCAGACCACGACTCAGCCACGGGACCTCTCTGAAGTTTCCTCTTGCAGAGTGAGAAAGTTGGGGTGGCTCTTCCTGAAGTCTCTTCCAGCTCTGCCTCGTTAATAGTCACCCTTTATCAGGTGTTTTCTAAGCCTCAGGTGCGTGAAGTGCTTGCAGGCCTGATCCCGTCCCATTCTCCCAATACCAGGCTCTTCTATTTGCCTCATTTTGCAGGTGAGGACCCTAAGCTTTAGGACGTCCAGCGGCCCCTAGGTCCCAGCCAGGCCTCAGAGGTATTTTGTTTGGGCTCAGCTGATGCTATTGTTTATTAAAGCCAACATTTAAACCCTGAAGAGATTTCACAAAAATAGGAATTTGGGCTTTTTAAAGTTGGAAGGGCTAGTTACATGGAGCACGCTCTGCCAGTGTAGCCGTTGGCTGGACCTGAGTCTCTGGCACCCCTCCTGCCGGCCTGTGCTTCCTGGCCCCTCGGCCTCGACTCAGTGGGGTGTGCCCTTACACCCACTGGCTCCACGGTCCAGGTTCCCCACCTGGCTCCTGCAGGCACTGCATCTGCAGGCCTTGACCGAAGGCTGAGATGGATCTGGCACTCCGTGGTCACGCAGCTACTGGGGTAGCTTGGGTCTGTCTGACTGTGAGGCGTGAGACGCCCTGCTGCTTTTCTGAGTTATTTCCAAGTCCCAGCAGGGGTTCCTGGGTCTCCTCTCTGAGCCTCAGAGAGCCAGTTCAAGTCTGTAGATAAGGAAGTTGGCCAGAATCCCACTTCCCCGAGGGGTCTGGGTCTCCGGCTTTGTCGGGGTGTGCTGGCACCGTGATGGGCGCCGCTCGCCCATGCTTTAGCCAGAGCAGAACCATGTCCTCGCTATACAGTGTGTCCTTTCTGAATTAATTTAGTGCGATTGCTTTTTGTCTACTGGCTGTTTTCGGACACCTTGGTTTTCTTTGACTGGCAGGTTGAATCTGGGTGACCCTGCCTCCCAGCTCCTAGGAGAGCTGCCAGAATGCCACACAAAGAGCTCATGTTTTGCCCGAGGCAAATGGAGGCAGGAAATGGGGTGTCTGTCCGGACTGTGGACGCACTGGGGTTGGTAAGGGGTCCCTGGGGGACAGGCCGGCAGGATGCTGGAGCTCCCAAGCAGGGAGGGGCCCCCAAGGGGAGCCCTGGTGGAGGTTGAGGCTTCCTGCATTTGGTGTTGGTCTGTCCAGCTGCTTCCTCCTGATAGAGTGGCTGGACAATGCCACGGTGACTCAACTCCAGTGTCGTCCACAAACAATAGCAGATCTGTCCAGGGCCGGCTAGGGAGCCGTGCCTGGGCCTGTCACCTGCTTCCAAGCTCCCAGCTGGGAGGTGCCTGCAGCACCTGGAACCACTCCCCTGCTTGCTCTGGGTGCCTCAAAGCCCTGTCCTGGTTGGATTGATTTCAGGCTTGTTCTTTTTGGTTTCTCTGTAGCTTGTCCTCACCCCTTCTTTCTGCATAGCTAATCTAGAGGTTTCGTGGCTCCGCTGAGCAGCTGCCCGCCCAGCTTTGCCAGACCACCCTTGCCCTTGGCCTGAGGCTCGGTGGGTTTGGCACAGTCCCTGAGGTTCTGAGTCTCTCCCCAGGCATTCAGGGCCTGGGTAGCTTCGGATGAGAGGACAGCTGCGTGATTCTTTAATCTCCTCTGGCGTACAGAGGATTAAACAATTTTTTGGTGGGTTTGTTATTGTGTGTTATGATTTTTTTTTAAAAGTTATAATTTATTTATTTATTTATTTATTTATTTATTTTTTTTTTTTTTGAGACAGAGTCTCGCTTTGTTGTCCAGGCTAGAGTGAGTGCCATGGCGTCAGCCTAGCTCACAGCAACCTCAAACTCCTGGGCTCCAGTGATCCTTCTGCCTCAGCCTCCCGAGTAGCTGGGACTACAGGCATGCGCCACCATGCCCGGCTAATTTTTTTATATATATATATCAGTTGGCCAATTAATTTCTTTCTATTTATAGTAGAGACGGGGTCTCGCTCTTGCTCAGGCTGGTTTTGAACTCCTGACCTTGAGCAATCCGCCCGCCTCGGCCTCCCAAGAGCTAGGATTACAGGCGTGAGCCACAGCGCCCGGCCTAAAAGTTATAATTTATTGAGTGTTTTCTAGGTTCCTGTCATGGCTACTAAGCACGTACATGCATTATCTAACTTGGTCCTTCCACTCACCCTCTGGGGGAGGCATCAGTACTCCCATTTTGCAGATGGATGTGGGGTAGAAGAGGCTCGAGAGCTTGCCCAGGTTTCAGATCCTTCTCACTTCAATCCTCTGACGTGACTCTCTAGGAAGGGATGTGGGCATTTGCAAGAGCTCAAAGTTTTTTGAACAGTTAGAGAACTATTGTTGGAGGACAGGGGTCTGAAAGAAGCTGTGCAGAGAGGAGGCAGAGGAGAGCAGGGCTCGGTCCCTGCGCTCCTGGAGTGTGCAAGGTGGGGAGCAGGCATGTCACCAGCTTGCCCCAGCGGGAGCTGGATGGCACATTGCGGTTGGTGCTAGCAGGGGAGCCGCCAGGGTAATTGGGAAGCACATCTTCAGCTGGTGTATGAGCAGCAAGCAGGAGACCCTTAAAAACCGACTTGGGGGCCGGGCACGGTAGCTCACGCCTGTAATCCTAGCACTCTGGGAGGCTGAGGTGGGCAGATAATTTGAGTTTAGGAGTTCGAGACCAGCCTGAGCAAGAGCGAGACCCCATCTCTACTAAAAAAATAGAAATAAATTAGCTGGACAACTACAAATATATATATATATATGTATATATATATATGTATATATATATATGTAAAATTAGCCGGGCATGGTGGCACATGCCTGTAGTCCCAGCTACTTGGGAGGCTGAGGCAGGAGGATTGCTTGAGCCCAGGAGTTTGAGGTTGCTGTGAACTAGGCTGATGGCCATGGCACTCTAGCCTGGGCAACAGAGTGAGACTCTGTCTCAAGAAAAAAAAGTTGGGAAATTTCCTCCCCATAGGATGGAATCAGCTGTCGGTGTGGTTTAAGCAGGTCCGTGTAGAAAATACTGAGATATAGTGCCATTTATGTCTAGAGTTGCAAAAATGCAATGTTGCTTAGATTTATTGTTTTTATTATTTTTTTAATTTTTTCTAGATCAGGTCTCACTCTGTCACCCAGGCTGGAGTGCAAAGATATGATCACAGCTTACTGCAGCCTCCAACTCTTGGGCTCAAGCTGTCCTCCTACCTTAGCCTCCCTAGTAGTTGGGACTACAGGCACATGCTATCACGCCCAGATAGAATTATTTTTAGTGCAGTTATTTGGCAGTTTATATCAAGAATCTTAGAAATAGGGGAGGGGAAAAGAAATTAAAAGAATCTTAGAAATATTCATTTATAATTCTGTTCCTTGGAATTTTTATTAAGGAAGTAATCATATCTATTTATCTTATTGAAGTATTATCTATAAAAGCTAAAAATGGGAAGTATACTAAATGTCCAGCAATAGGGAATTAGCTACATATATTTTGATACATTCGGTCTACAGCCATACCACCCTGAATGGTCCCAGTCTGATCTGATATCAGAAGCTAAGCAGGGTAGGCCTGGTTAGTACTTAGATGGGAGACTGCCCAGGAATACCTGGTGCTGTATATTGGCTTTAAAGAAATGAATAAGTAAAATAAAAACATTAAAAATTTTTGATATGATCATATGTTGGCCAACTTAAAAAATACCGTCTCCAAAAATTATATATAATGACTCAAGCTAATGGTTATGAAAAAATGTCAGCAAATACTATAAGGTATAAGACTATATATAATGTAAGCCCTAATTTAAAAAAAAATTGAAGAAGGACTAGAGTAAACACTGTAAATGCTAATGGTAGTTAGTGCTTATTAGTGATCTTTCTTTTCTTTTTTGTGTTACGCACTTTCTAAAATTTCTTTGGTCAACAATAACAACAACAGAATTAGGAATGCCTTGGGTGTCTCACAGGACCTGGGGTGTGCTGTGTGTGGCCAGGCACCTGGCCCTAGAAAGCGAGGCTTCCAGTGTGCCCCTGGGCAGCCGTAAGAGCATTCAGGAGGCTCCCCCGCCTTTGAGTCCTCTCTTTCCTTCTCCACCACATTCTTCCCGCTCCAGGTTTTTCCCTTAATTGGGTGTAAATTTACAACAGAAGAATGTTTTTAAAAATGCGTTATTTTTCCTGGCTGTATTTCCTGAAATACTATGACAAGAGAGACTTTTTGTATTTCTCACTCTAAAAGAAAACCCTAATTTAAGTTCTTTTCTACTCATGTAATCCTGATTGGTTTTTTCTCTGTCGTTCAGATGGTTTTTGTCACATAGAATTTTCTACTCCTGCCTTAAATGGCCTCTGAAAGCTTGATTTGAAGTGACACCTCCTTGCCATGGCCTGTGGATAATGAAAGGCACCTGATTTCGCACAGAGGAGCCGGGGAGGGAAGCTTGCTATTTGTTCACAAAGTTTCCTGGCTGAGAATAAGTTTGAAACTGACCCTCAAATGAGCCCACAGAGCACTTGTAATCATGACTCAAGAATAGCCTTTTGTTTGTGTTTAGTAGATTGTGGATCAGGACTTAGCATGTCACCTGGCATTTAAGGGCTTAGTACCTGTTGTTTGGATAAATACTGGCCTTTGTGGCAATATTCACTCCCAACAATAGAGACTTCTACTGAGTTTGTTGTAGTAAAGTATCTCAAGAAAATGGTATCCTGTAGTGGTTAAGAAAATAGTTTTGGGGCCAATTACAGTGGCTCATACCTATAATCCCAGCACTTTGGGAGGCTGAGGCAGGAGGATTGCTTGAGGCCAGGAGTGACCAGCCTGAGCAAGAGTGAGACTGTGTCTCTACAAAAAATATTAATAGAAAAATTAGCCAGGCATGGCGGTGCGTGCTTGTAGTCCCAGCTACTCGGGAGGCTGAGGCAGGAGGATTGCTTGAGTCTAGGAGTTCAAGGTCGAAGTGAGTTTTGATTGCACCACTGTACTTCAGGCTGGATGGCAGAGTGAGATGCTGTCTTTGGAAAAAAAAATAGTTTTTGGATCAGAGAGATTCAGATCCTGGCTCACTAGTATGGTGATTGTGAACACTTCTCTTGACCTCTTGGAACCTTGCTTTCCTCCTCTGTAAAATAAGTATAACATTAAAACAACATAATACATCATGTTGTAAGGATTAAATGAGATAATGCTTATAAAATACTTAATAAGATATCAATAAATATGCAGTCGTATGTTGCTTAGCAGTGGGGATTCTGAGAGATGCGTCGGAGGGTTCGTCGTCGTGTGGACATCACAGAGTGCACTTACACACACCTAGATGGGGCAGCCACTGTGCACCTAGGCTGTGTGGTGCAGCCTGCGGCTCCTGGGCTGCATGCCTGCACAGCATGTGGCTGTACTGGGTTCTGTGGGCAGCTGTAACACAGTATCTAAACATACCTGAGCATAGAAAAGGTGCAGTGAAACTACCATATAAAAGACAAAAAGTGGCAACACCTGTATAGGGCACTTACCATGAATGGCTCTTGTATGACTGGAGGTTGTTCAGGGTTGGGACAGTGAGTGTGAGTGAGTATGAGGCCTAGGCAGGCCGTCCCTGTGTACTGCTGTCGACTCTGGAAACACTACCATTACAGGCTGCACTAAACTTATAAAAAATATTTTTCTTCAATAATAATAGCTTACTGTAACTTTTTAAATTTATAAACTTAAAAATTTTGTAATTACACTTACCTTAAACACAAACACATTGCACAGCTGTACAAAAATATTTTCTTTCTTTATATCCTTATCCTGTAAGCTTTTTTATATTTTTTAAATTTTTAATTTTTTTTACATTTTAAAGTTTTCTGTTGGAAACTAAGACACAGACACACACAGTAGCCTGGGCCTGCACAGGGTCAGGTCATCAGCATCACGGTCTCCCACCTCCACGTCTCGTCCCAGCGGAAGGTCTTCAGGGGCAGGAACACACATGGAGCTGTCATTGCTTGTAGAATAGCAAACACATAAACCAGTGCCACAGTTGTTTAGTATCACTATCAGATATTATATTCTGTCCATAATTGTACTAGACTTTTTTTTTTAAAGGAATAGCAGCTTATAATAGGGTTTTTATTTTTTAGACACAGGGTCTCGCTAAGTTGCCCGGGTTGGACTCAGACTTCTGGCTCAAGAAACCCTCCTGCCTCAGTCTCCTGACTGTCTGGGACTGCAGGTGCGGTGATGCGCCAGGCTTGTGCCGGGCTTTCACCCAGCTGGCGGTGCAGTAGGTTGTTTGCTCCAGCCTCTCCACAAACCTACGAATGATGCACTTGCTGCCGTGTTGCAGTGGGTTTCAACGGCTGAGATGTCACTAAGTGACCGGAATTTTTCAGCTCCATTATAATCTCATTGGACCATCGTTGTCTGTTTGGTCTGTCATTGACTGAAATGTCATATAGTACATGACCGTACTACTGATATTAAAATATTGGTTTTTGAGGAGAGATCTCCCCTATTCTCATCTCCACTCTCAACTTGTGTGGGGCGGCAGACTGTGGCCAGCGGTCCGTTGTTGCTTGGATCCAGGGCCCTGACCGCTTTCTTGCCCCGTTTCACCTTCAGCCTCCTTTTGGACCTGCAGACACAGAAGGGCTGATCCCACCTACTTTCTTGGATATTCAAACCCGGTGGGAAATGAACTTTGAAAACATAGAAGGCCTTTTTTCAGATTGTCTTCCAGGGAGCTGAGACACCAAAGGCTGAATATCCACATTCTCCCCAAGAAATACCTTCCAGGCTCTATGATCAGCCCACTGCCCTCTGCACCGGCACTGGGCTGCCTGGGTCACCACTTTCTCTGTTCCTCACAGCTTTCTCACCTGGTTAAGCCAGGTGCTTTAACCTTTCCTTGTTAAAGCAGGTTGTTGCCATGACCACCATCATTTTTTTTTTCTTAAAGAAATTTTTTAGAGGAAGGAAATAGCAGAGGACATAAACAGGTGATAGACCATACCATGCTCGTGGGCCGGCAGAATCAACATTGTTAAAATGTCTATACTACCCAAAGGGATCTACAGAGTCAATGCAATCCCAATTAAAATACCATCATCATTTTTCACAGATATAGAAAAAATAATTTTACGCTTCGTGTGGAACCAGAGAAGACCCCATATACCAAAAGCAATCCTAGGCAATAAAAACAAAGTGTGAGGTATCGATTTATCAGACTTCAAACTATACTACAAAGCTATCGTAATTAAAACAACTGGGGACTGGCACAAGAACAGGGACATTGATCAGTGGAACAGAACAGAGAACCCAGATGTAAAACCATACTCATATACCCATCTAATCTTTGACAAAGCAGACAAAAACATACACTGGGGAAAATAATCCTTGCTCAATAAATGGTGCTGGGAAAACTGGATAGCCACGTGTAGAAGACTGAAACAGGATCCACACCTTTCACCTCTTACAAAAATCAACTTATGCTGGGTAACAGACTTAAACCTAAAGTGTGAAACTATTAGAATTCTAGAGGAAAATGTTGGAAATACTCTTCTAGACATTGGCATAGGCAAAGAATTTATGAAGAAGACCCCAAAAGCAATCACAACAGCAACAAAAATAAATAAATGGGACCTGATCAAATTAAAAAGTTTCTGCACAACCAAAGAAACTGTCAAGAGAGCAAACAGACAACCCACAGAATGGGAGAAAATTTTCACAAGCTACACATCCAATAAAGGGCTGATAACTAGAATCTATTTAGAACTCAGGAAAATCAGCAAGGAAAAATCAAACAACCCTATCAAAAAGTGGGCAAAGGACATGAACAGAAATTTTCTAAAAGAAGACAGAATAATGGCCAACAAACATATGAAAAAATGTTCAACATCTCTAATCATCAGGGAAATGCAAATCAAAACCACAATGAGATCACTTATCTCCAGTGAGATTGGCCTTTATCAAAAGTCCCAAAATAATAAATGTTGACATGGATGTGGAGACATAGGAACACTCCTACACTGCTGGTGGGACTGCAAACTAGTGCAACCTCTGTGGAAAGCAGTATGGAGATACCTTAAAGTGATACAAGTAGATCTACCACTGGATCAAGCAATCCCATTACTGGGCATCTACCCAAAAGAACAAAAGACACTCTATAAAAAAGACACCTGCACTCAGATATTTATAGCAGCACAATTCACAATTGCAAAGCTGTGGAAACAACCCAAGTGCCCATCGATTCATGAGTGGATTAATAAAATATGGTATATGTATACCATGGAGCACCAGCTATAAGAAACAACGGTGATATAGCACCTCTTGTATTTTCCTGGATAGAGCTAGAACCCATTCCACTAAGTGAAGTATCCCAAGAATAGAAAAATAAGCACCACATGTACTCACCAGCAAATTGGTATTAACTGATCAGCCCTTAAGTAGACATATAGGAATAACATTTATTGGGTGTTGGGCAGGTGGGAGAGGGGAGGAGGGGATGGGTATATACATACATAATGAGCGCGATGTGCACCATCTGGTGGATGGACATGCTTGAAGCTCTGACTCCAGGGGTGAAGGGGGGGGAAGGCAGCACATGTAACCTAAACATTTATACCCCCATAATATGCTGAAATAAAAAAAAAGGAAATTTTTTATTGTGGTACAATATACATAACATAAAATTTACCATTTTAACCTTTTAAAGTGATATTAAATACATTCTCATTATTGTGCAACTGGCACCACTATTCCTTTCCAGAATGTTTTCATCATCCCAAACAACCTGTGTATTTATTAAACAACTCCCCATTCTCCCCTATTCAGGCCTGGTAACCACCATTTAACTTTCTCTCTTAAAGAATTTGATTATTCCAGATACCTCATATAAGTGGAGTTATACAATATTTGTCCTTTTATATCTGACTTATTTTACTTAGCATAATGTCTTCATCCATGTTGTAGTGTGTGTCAGAATTTCCTATCTTTTTATGGCTGAATAATATTTCATTGTGTGTCTATACCACATTTTGTTTGCCCTTTCATCTGTTGATGGGCATTGGGTTGTTTCCACTTTTTTACTGTTGTGCACCATCATATTTTAAAATTAAATTCCTACCCCTCCTTCCTGGCTGTGCCAGTGGCTCTCTAGTGCATGTCACCTGTGCACACACTCTCAGGACTTCGTGTGATTGCAATGATGGCTGCACATCTTGAGTAATATTACATGTATTTTCGCAGGTAGTTTTTCTGTGCATGGGGTCCATGTCTCTGTTTCCTGTGGCTGTAAATGCTCTGAGTGAGGAACTATGTCTAATAATTCCTTCTACTAGCTCTTGAGAGTCTGTTTCAGGAAGTGGTAAAGGTTCTTGGTTAAGACTGTGGGTTCTGAGGTCAGACCACGTGGGTTTGCGTCCTAATTCCACCACACACTAACTTGTCACTGTCCCAGTCATTTAACTCTTCCACACTCTGTTTGTCATCTGTGAAACGGTGAAGTTTCGCGGGAACTACCTTGCGGGGCTGTTGGGGAAACTAACTGGCGTGTCTGCATGGGCGGGGCTCAGCGTAGCTCTGATGCATTGTAAGCCTTTATGTGTGAGCTTAAGAAAAAAGTTAAGGTCTCAGCATCCTTTTGGACGCTGCCTCTTTGGTCCTCTTGATTTCCTTGCTAGAGGCTGAGGAGGGGGTGATGGCCTCCCGCCAGTGCCCCCACCCCATTCCTTCCTCGCAGCCTCTTTCTGCAGGGACCTGGTGGGACGGGGGTGGCAGCCCGGGAGGCCTTTGGGCAGGGACGCCATCTCTGTGGCTCCTTCAGGGTGGCGCTGTTGGGGTGGTTGCTGAGTCCCTTTCCTGCTGCTTCCGCTTCCCCTTGCTGCTCTGGGAACCGCCAGGCACGTGCCGTGCCGTGGCCGGCCCTGCCCTCGGGCCGGAGCGCCCAGGCAGCCTGCGGTTTCAGCTGGCAGCTGTTGGAGACAGAAGTGCCCCTATTTTTTTCTCTATTTAACAGAATTTTTCCAAATATTCACTAGATCCTCTCACACTCCCTTCCTAGCATCAGCTTCCAGCTCCAGCTTGCTGCCGGCGTGGCCAGGGGAGGGCTCCTGCTGCCCGGGGCTGGCTTTCTGCTCTGGAACTGCGAGGCCAGGGGAGGGCTCCTGCTGCCCGGGCTGGCTTTCTGCTCTGGACCGGCGAGGCCAGGGGAGGGCTCCTGCTGCCCGGGCTGGCTTTCTGCTCTGGACCGGCGAGGCCAGGGGAGGGCTCCTGCTGCCCGGGCTGGCTTTCTGCTCTGGAACGGCGAGGCCAGGGGAGGGCTCCTGCTGCCCGGGCTGGCTTTCTGCTCTGGAACGGCGTGGTCAGGGGAGGGCTCCTGCTGCCCGGGGCTGGCTTTCTGCTCTGGACCGGCGTGGCCAGGGGAGGGCTCCTGCTGCCCAGGCTGGCTTTCTGCTCTGGAACGGCGAGGCCAGGGGAGGGCTCCTGCTGCCCGGGGCTGGCTTTCTGCTCTGGAACGGCGTGGCCAGGGGAGGGCTCCTGCTGCCCGGGGCTGGCTTTCTGCTCTGGAACGGCGTGGCCAGGGGAGGGCTCCTGCTGCCCGGGCTGGCTTTCTGCTCTGGAACGGCGAGGCCAGGGGAGGGCTCCTGCTGCCCGGGGCTGGCTTTCTGCTCTGGAACGGCGAGGCCAGGGGAGGGCTCCTGCTGCCCGGGCTGGCTTTCTGCTCTGGAACGGCGAGGCCAGGGGAGGGCTCCTGCTGCCCGGGGCTGGCTTTCTGCTCTGGAACGGCGAGGCCAGGGAAGGGCTCCTGCTGCCCGGGCTGGCTTTCTGCTCTGGACCGGCGTGGCCAGGGGAGGGCTCCTGCTGCCCGGGCTGGCTTTCTGCTCTGGACCGGCGTGGCCAGGGGAGGGCTCCTGCTGCCCGGGCTGGCTTTCTGCTCTGGAACGGCGTGGCCAGGGGAGGGCTCCTGCTGCCCGGGCTGGCTTTCTGCTCTGGAACGGCGAGGCCAGGGGAGGGCTCCTGCTGCCCGGGCTGGCTTTCTGCTCTGGACCGGCGTGGCCAGGGGAGGGCTCCTGCTGCCCGGGGGCTGACTTTCTGCTCTGGAACGGCGTGGCCAGGGGAGGGCTCCTGCTGCCCGGGCTGGCTTTCTGCTCTGGAACGGCGAGGCCAGGGGAGGGCTCCTGCTGCCCGGGCTGGCTTTCTGCTCTGGAACGGCGAGGCCAGGGGAGGGCTCCTGCTGCCCGGGCTGGCTTTCTGCTCTGGAACGGCGAGGCCAGGGGAGGGCTTCTGCTGCCCGGGCTGGCTTTCTGCTCTGGAAAGGCGTCTCCGGTGACTTGCACGGAGGCCGCGCAGACGGAGCCTGGCGGCATCGGCCCAGCGTCAGAGCACCGAACCCAGGTGATGGGTCCTCTCGGGCCGGCCCGGCCACGGCGGCAAAGGGGGCACTTCTGGCCTTGTGACCCTGAGCAGCTTCTTAACCTCCGTCAGCTCCAGCTTCCTCCTCAGTGGAGTGGGATAATAACAGTTCTGGCCCACGGAGATGTGAGGACTCCGAGATAATCTGTTCTACATAAATGCTCAGCCGAGTGTCTGGCACACTTGGGGATGCTCTAAAAACATAAGTCACTTCTATTTTTATTGGCAAACTTTATTTTTGCTGTTCCCAGCCTCCCGTCTCTTTACACCTTTTCTCTTTTCGTGCTGATCCTGATTCCTTTAGGATCCCTGTGCTCTTAAGTTGCTCCCTTCTCCTCTCCAGCGTGGCCACATCCAGTTTCAAGGTCAGAGCCTTCAAGGTCCCCCGGGCCAGTGCCCATCTGATACCCTTCTTGCTGAACGGCGTGTCTGCCTTTACTCACCTGCCTGGCCGCTCTGACCGGGCGCTCTGTACCTGCTGAGATGTTCGCCTCAATTTTTTCTAATTTTCTCCACTTTTGGAAAACAAAATTGAACCTAATGTTTCTGGAGCCCCTTTCTGTACCTGGAGCTGCTCATTTCGTCCTCTCATTTCATTGTCCCAGCACGCCTTTGAGGTTGATGGTGTCGTTGTAGTTTTTACAGAGGAGGAAACTGAGGCTGAGCAAATAGCCAGAGGTCACGTGCAAACAAGTGACAGTGGGGCTCGATTGAGCCTGGACCTTCTGACGCTGCAGCCTGTCCTCTGCACTGGCGGCGGTGTGTGGTGCGGTGGCCAGTTGCGTAGGTGCTCACATTTGAATCTCAGCTCCTCCACTTGCCCGCTGACTGTGGGCCAGTCACCTGCCTTCTCTAGGCTGCAGGTTCTCAGCCTGAAGATGTGGCTAAGGGCAGCATCCACCTGCTAGGGCTGGTGTGGGTGTTATTAAGTGAGAAAATGCTTTAATGCTGATCAAGCTCTGGCACAGTGCCTGATACATGGCAAGTGTGCAGACATGATGGCCATCATGTGGGTTGTGATGTTGGAGTCTGACTTCTGGAAGATTCCATACTCTGGGAACTCACCGAACAAATCCTGTCCTCTGGCCACTATTGGATAGGCCCTCAAGTATTTGACGTCAGGTATCACATCCCTCCCAAAGTCCTCTCCAGTTTTTAAACAATTTTTTATTGTGATAAAATGCATATAAAATGTATCCTTATAACCATTTTATAGTGTGCAATTTGGTGGCATTAAGTGCATTTGCCATGTAAAACTGTCACCACTGTCCCACGCTCCATCATCCCAAACGAAACCCCACGCCCCTCGAGTAACGCCCTGTCCCTTATCACTGGCAGCCACCGATCTCGTGGCTGTGGAGCGTCTGTTCTGGACATTCCGTGTAAACAGAACCGCGCGCTTTGCAGCCTTCTGCGCTGGGCTGCTCTCACTGGCGTGTCTGCTCACGCGTGCACTGGCGTGTCTGCTCACGCGTGCACTGGCGCGTCTGCTCATGCGTGCACTGGCGTGTCTCAGGGCCCATCCACGCTGCACCAGGTGACGGTGCTCCGTTCTTTTTAAGGCCGACTAATATTCTGTTACATGTATATATAACATTTTGTTTATCCACTCATCTGTTGATGGGAATTTGGGTTGTTTCCACCTTTTCTATTGTGAGTAGAGCTGCTATGAACATTCATGCACAAATTTTTGTTTGGACACCTGTTTTCAATTCTTTTGGGTATATACCTGGGAGTGGAATTGCTGGATCATGTGGTACTTCTGTGTTTAACATTTTGAGGAACAGCCAAGCTGTTTCCCAGAGGGGCCGAACCATTTCAAAGTCCCACCAGCAACGTATGAGGGTTCTGACTTCTCCACATCCTTGCCAGCACTCGTTACTTTCCGTGTTTAAAAATATCACGGCCATCCTAGGGGTGAGGTGGCGTCTCGCTGTGGTTATGATTTGCGCTTCTCTGACCCTGAGGACACGGAGCGTCCTCGGTCTTCACGTGCCTGCTTTCCCTCGCCCAGCTGCGAGCAACTGCCCTCCACTGCTCTAGTCACACTTCTCGCCACGTGGCGCCGTCTGCCGCGGTCCTGTTGAAGATGCCGGATCCCAGGGCAGGCCTCCAGCGAGGTTGGGCCCAGCCTGGTGTGGCAGAACCCACTCCCTGTTTCCAGATACGTGACTTTTCCTTGTTCAGCCTCCTCTGTGTGGCACCGTCGCTCCCCCAGCCCGTGAACCTCTCCAGGGTTGGGTTCTTTCGTCCTGCGTGCTCCCGTGGCCCCAGCCGCGTGCCCCCGCCTTGGCAGGCACGCCCTCTCTTGGCCCACGGTCGGGTGAGGACAGATGTCGGCCTGCAGACGGCCGCGGAACTCCTCCTCCTCCCCACCTTCGGGGAGTTCTGACTCTGCCCGGTCCTCATTGTCTCCAGCCTGAACTTTCTGGTCGCGTCTGCAGGATCATTCCGAAAGGCCTCGTAAGAGCCTTGCTTGCCGGAGACCACAGCCTTGTTCCGTTTTACATTTCTTGGTGGGTTTACAGTTTCAGGCCTATTTCTGACCATAGAATCAAAGACTGTCCCTCAGTTAAGGAATTTCAGGCATGAATGAGCAGATGGATGAAGTATTTTGGGGGGCAGAGAGTTTGTCCTCGTGCTCCAGAAACACTCCACCATCTGCCTCCCTACAAGAGCCCCCACCCATGCCGGATGAGGAGGCGTCCCCTGCCACTCCAGGGCCCGTCCCAGGAGACATGGCCTGCCTCACCATGCACTTCCCTCCAAGTGCACGGCCGTTCATCGGCTGTCAGTCTGTCTGCAGGAAGTGTTTCGTGTACTTAGCATAAGACTCAATTATTACTTGAAAATTTGGTTGCTATGGAAAATAAAACAACATAAAGGTAACGGAGTAAAATGTGAGAGTTCTTGTCTATACACCCTCCCCTAATCCCAGGGCTTCCCACCCCAGTGCATTCACTCTTTGCCCGCTCTCCCCTAAGGCAGCTCCAAAATAGACAACACGCCAGGCCGCGTGTGGCGAAGGAAATGGCTCTGGCGTGCCCTGAGGTGCTGCTGTCTCCAGCTGGACACGCAGGCGGCCTTTCCTCCCCAGGCTCAGGTCCTCTCTCGTTACTTACCGGCTCTGCAACTTCGGGCGTGGGTGGAGGGTAGGTTACTGAACCTTCCCGGGCCTCAGTTGCTTTAATTACAAACAAAGGCAACTCCTAGGGCTGTGGTGAGGGGTTGCTACTCAGGACGGCCCCCTGCGAGGTGTGAAGTCAGGGTTGCCATCCTGACCTGTGGGCGGTAGGCCCCGGGCCAGTGCTTTCCTTCCTGCCAGCTCAGTCCACCCTTGACCCTTGGCCTTCCTCACTGGCCTTTCCACTGGGCTGTGGCTGGAGCTACAATACCAATTCTACGCTAGCATGTGGTGTTTAGTGTGTTTTTATCGTGTGAATGACCAGGTGATGGGTTGAGACATTCTCTTCTCTCAAGATGTGTATTGTGGGAATAGTTACACAACTAGCTGCTAAAGATCATTGGCATCCTAGTATGAATTAATGTCATAGATATTTTGACCTAAAAGGGACCCAATGGGTGATCTTTCATTGTAAAAATGGGGAAATTTCAAGGTTAGAAGTAAGAAACCTGCCAGGCATGTCACAGCTAGTGAGGGGCCAGTGAGGGCTGCAGCCCAGGTCTCCTGATTCTGTCTGTCCAGCCCAGTATCTGTGGGGGCCTCCTCGCCTCTGCTCAGGGCTGCTGCCCGGGGATGGAAAGTCACCTGGGTCACTAGTCTCACAGTCAAGCCAGTAGACAGGCTTTCTGGAGGGCTGGAGGAAGGTCTGGGGACAGTGGCATGGCAGATGGCTGTTTGGGGCAGGACGCATCTAGGGCTCTGAGATCCAGTGTGGGCCTGTGGAGCCAGCTGCTCAGCCTGGCCGTGGATGCGGTAGCAGCGGACGGCAGGGGCCAGCTCTGCTGAGGGAGGTGACGTATTATCAGGCAGTCACAGTCCAGGCAGAAGCCCGAGAGAGCGTGACGGTGTGCAGCACGGAGGAGGCAGTGCTGTCTGCGCAGGCAGGTAGAGGGGATGGAGGGGAGCAGTGTGGGAAGATGCTTGGCGCACCCAGGGGCTGAGGAGCTGTGGGCCCTGTTGGGGTGCAGGGGAAGGGGCAGGGGAGCTGCCCAGGAGGTTCTGTGGGCAGGGCTGGCATCTGGCCAGCCTGTTCGCTCCCAGCGCCTGCGCAGTGCCTTGCCCTAGTTGGGGCACCACTGTTACGTGTTACACGGATGTGTGAACCATATTCCTCGTTCCTCAATTCCTGAAAAGATAGCAGGCTTTTTGTTTTTGTGGATATTTTGTCCTTTTATATCTGTGTCACATCCTCTAATTTCTTCTGGAATCTGCCTCGCCCAGCTGGTTGCTCATCCCTGGTCCAGGCTTGCAAGGGTGAGGGTCTGTGGTCCCCGAGAGCTGCAGGTGGCCTTCTGGCTTACTGCCTGCTCTTCCTTGCCTGACCACTAGATGGCAGCAGGAAACCTGTTAATTTCTCTCCTCTGTCCATGGCGTCCAAGCCCTCGCCCTGTGTATGGCTTCTTGGATGGCGCCGGGACTCGCAGTCCATGTCTCACTGATCCAGGATGGGTGTGAGGGAAGGCTGGGACAAAGCCAAGGCAGCCGTCTCAGACACACCTGATGCTCAACTCTCCCCCTACTGAGAGCTGAGAAGTGGCAGTCTCAGCTCAGACAGTCCCAGGGTTGGGACTTGCCCTTTCCGCAGAGCTCCCACTGTTAGGAAGATCCTTATCATGTGTCCCTGGCTGGGTTTTCAGTGCCTTAAAGGGACCAGAAGCTGGGCCCCAGGGTTGCTGAGGATAGCCCAGTTGCCCCCGAGGCATCCCCAGCTGGCGCCTGTGCAGGTACTGGTGGGCGTGGTGGTGGCAGGGCGGTGGCTCCTGGCCTGAGAGGGACAGAGCGTAAGAGCAAGGACATTCACTTCCTCTCCACCACGGCTCTTTGAGGTGCAGTGCCTCGTCCTGCTGCTCACAGCTGGGAACGGCTGAGCAGGGACTCGGCTGACCCCAGGCAGGCTGGCGCCAGAATCCACGTGCTAAGTCCCGCGCCACTCACCGTGGGCATTCTTCAGCGTTGGCACAGCACTGGACAGTTTGCCTTCTTCCTCATCTGTGTGCTCTCACTGGTCTTTCTGGCGGCCCTTGTGGCAGGCACTAGGGTATCTTCCTTTTGCAGTCGGGGAAACTGAGGCCCAGAGAAGCAGAGGGCACACCCAGCATTGCAAAGCCAGGATGCTAAAGCCTGTGGTGCCGAGTCTGGTGCCAGTTTTGTTTTCTCCTCTCTTTTTGTAGTGAAGCAGGTGTGTGTGTGGGGGGGGTTGGTGGGAGGGAGAGACACACTCACCTGGATGCCTGAGGTCAGGGCGACTGTCAGAGCAACTGTTGGTACCTTGTGGTCACAGCCCCCCCCTCTGTAAGAAGAGCGTGCGTGCAGGTGCTGCTGAGGAGTGCGGCCGGTGAGCACACGGGAGCTGCAGGCACGAGCGAGCAGAACGAGGACGTCGTCCTTGCAGCTGCCTCCAAGCACCGTACCAGGCGCGCCCCGCGTTGAGGTGGGTGGGCGGGTGGGGCTGGAGAAACCGCCCACCCTGCGTCCTGTGGTGCCGCCAGGTGGTCCCAGACCTTCCGCTGGCCAGTCATGCCATGAAGGCATGAGGCCTGAGAGGTGTGTCCTTGTGGTGGGACCTGGGTTCCTGTTGGCCTGTCGAGCCACCATTGCTACTCTGGGACCAACTGAGGCAGGGGGACTTTTGTGGGGATCCTTTTAGACCCCTCCCTGGTGCAGAACCGTCCCAACTTGGTGGCAGTAGGGGGGATGGCTCCTGGGCTGCTCCTGTCTTTTTCCTCTACAAGGTGGGTCTTCCTGACGTCCTGCTCCTCCACGCCCACCCCTCTCGGGCTGCAGACATGTGGCCCTGAGTGGGCACATCAGTGTCCTCAGACTCTAGCAGTGCAGTGGCGAGAGTCGGCGGGAGGCTGGGCACAGGCCCTGCCAGCCTTTTCCTGGGCCACCCTCTCCTGGCCATCTCAGGAAGGCCCAGGCATCTGCTGGAACCCAAGTCACTGTCCTGACTCCCTCCCATCCCAGAACGCTGCTTCCTGCTTCCCGCTCCCCCACTCCACAGCCCACAGGTGCATGCCTGCTCTGCGCACCCACACTCCTGCCAGGTGTGGGCCCCAAGGGAGTGCTGCCCCGAGTCGCCAGCTCAAAGCCTTCGGCTCTCCACGGCCGGTGGAGGACCCCCTCCTGGCTGCAGTATCCGCCTGGCTCACCGCCACCGCTCCAGCTGCAGCCTCCCTGTTGCGCTCCTGGCAGTAGCTCGCTGGGGGGGGGGGGGTCCCTTCCCCTTGGCCTCTCTTCTCAGCATTACATCAGCTCAGCCAGATGCCCCTGGGGGCTGCAAGTGGAGGGGTTTTTATTAACTTTCTTCCAGAGGAAGTCATCCCCCTCTGGGCACACGATCTCTGCGTGCAGTTCTTCAGGGGCTGGACTCCTCCCGCACCCTAGCCTGGCCCCGCAGTGCTCAGGAGGGGCAGCCTTGCCGCTTGACCTGAGGCTGCCGCCTGGGCTGGGAGGACACGGTGTGGGCACAGAGAGCGCCCGGGCCGGGAGCCAGTGTCGGGGCCTGGCTCGCCCCGCCCGGCCGTGTGGCCCGTCCCTCTCTGAGCCTTGGCTTCCCCCTCGGGAGCCGGGGACCATGGGCGGCGAGGGCGTGCCCAGGCAGCTGGCGCACCTGGGACGGAGGAGGTCGCTCATCTCACAGGCCCCGTGTGAGCTTCGTCTCCCTTGGCGCCTGTTGGCGTCACATGTGTTAAGAGGAAGGGGCCCAGCCCGGCCCAGTTGTGCCTCTGCTGTCCCCCTGCGGGCCTCTTCTCTGGGCTCTCCCTCCTCCGTTTGCTCTTTGTCTCTCCCCCTCTTTCCTTTGCTTCACTTCTGTTCCATGCCTCTCTGGCTGCTCACGCCACACTCACCAGCCTGCGGGCGGGGCGGCCCCAGACCTGCTGTCGCCCTCAGCCCCGTGGCCTGCTCTGTTCCCACCCGGGTGGCAGGAAGCGCACACCGCTCCTGCCCAGAGCCGGGGCACAGCGAGCGGACACCTGGGCGGGGAGCCCCTGCACACCGAGCGTCGGCCCCAGCCCCTCCCAGGCCCACATCTGGGCCAAGTGCTCAGTCTCCCAGCTGTCACTTGCCCCCTGCGCCCCTTGGCATCTCTCAGGTTTCAGCTTTGGGGCCCCTTTTCTTTTGCGGGGGATGTCTAGGAAGGCTCAGCTTGTCCCCTCCCTTCATTGGTCTGAGGCTGTAGGGAGAAATCTCTGGCAATATTGTTCATGATCCTTCCGTCCAAGTCTTGGGTGAGCTGTGGTTTTTAGCAGGTGGCCGAATAGAAGCCCGTTTTAATTAGATTTCCCCCTTTTCTGTTCGCACCTCCCCCTTTCCCTCCTCCCTCACCCTATGAGGGGCCAGGCTGCCCCTGCTGTGCCGTGGGGCCGCTCCTGGGCTGAGGGTTCTCTCCAGCTTGCCCTTCCTGCTCCCCGCTTGGCGCAGCAAGCAGCCGCAAGGGTGCCCTCCACTCCCTGTGGCCCTCCGATGCGTTTCTGTCCCTCACAGCTGGTGACACTCCCACCCCTGCAGCCGACCCATCGGGCTCAGGCCATTGCACCCACGCAGCTCCACCCAGAAGCACCAGCAGGCCCGCTCTCCCGCTGTGGAGTTCGCTTTGCGCAGCGGCCACGCCGCCCCCTCGCCTGGGAAGCCGAGTGTGGGGGCTGCACAGCCTGGGGAGGGGCGCTGAGGCTGGTGCCATTCCCAGTGTGGGCCAGTCTGCGAGGAGCTGAGTCCAGACACGGAAAGTCAGTATTTAGAAATGCTCCTAGCAGTTGACATGGCCGTGGCATTCTTTTTTTAATTTTAGGATATTACAGGGTACCACTGTTTTGGTTACACGGATTGCTTTTTTACTGCTTGAGTCAAAGTTATACACCCAAAGTTACACCCCCTGACCTGCATGATTTCTGTTGAGTTTTTCATCCATCTGTGCACTTGAGTGCTGATCAATAAGTTCCAACTTAATAGTGAGTACATGTGGTGTTTATTTTTCTATTCTTGTGATACTTCACTTAGGAGAATAGTCTCCACTTCCATCTGGCTTTTTTTTTTTTTTTTTGAGACAGAATCTCACTCTGTTGGCCAGGCTAGAGTGCCATGGCATCAGCCTAGCTCACAGCAACCTCAAACTCCTGGGCTCAAGTGATCCTTCTGCCTCAGCCTCCTGAGTAGCTGGGACTACAGGCATGCGCCACGATGCCTGGCTAATTTTTTCTATATATTTTTAGTTGGCCAATTAATTTCTTTCTATTTTTAGTAGAGATGGGGTCTCGCTCTTGCTCAGGCTGGTTTTGAACATCCTGACTTTGAGTGATCCTCCTGCCTCGGCCTCCCAGAGTGCTAGGATTACAAGTGTGAGCCACCTCCCCCAGCCCATCCAGCTTATTGTAAAAAAAGCTTGACTACTCATTTTTTATGGCTGAGTAGTGCTCCATGGTATATATATACCACATTTTATTAATTCACTCATATATCAATGGGCACTTTGGTTGTTTCCACATCTTTGCAATTGTGAATTGTGCTGCAATAAACATTTGAGTGCAAATGTCTTTTTGATAAAATGACTTTTTTTCCTTTGAGTATACCCAGTAGTGGGATTGCTAGATCAAATGGTAGGTCTACTTTAAGTTCTTTGAGGAATCTCTATGCTATTTTCCATAGAGGTTGTACTAGTTTGTAGTCTTACCAACAGTGTATAAGTGTTCCTATCTCTCTGCATCCATGCCAGCATCTGTTGTTTTGGGACTTTTTGATAAAAGCCATTCTTACTGGGGTTAGGTGATATCTAATTGTGGTTTTGATTTGCATTTCTCTGATGATTAGTGATGTTGAGCATTTTTTCATGTTTATTGGCTGTTAGTCTATCTTCTTTTGAAAAGCTGATGTTCATGTCTTTTGCCTACTTTTTAATGGGGTTGTTTGATTTTTTTTTTCTTGCTGATTTGCTTGAGTTATTTGTAGATCCTGATTATTAGCCCTTTATTGGATGTATAGCATGTGAATATTTTCTCCCATTCTGTAGATTATTTGCTCCATTGATTCCTTGGCTGTATAGAAGCTTTTTAATTTAATCAGGTCCCATTTTTTAACTTTTGTTGTTGCTATGATTGCCCTTGGGGTTTTCTTCCTAAATTCTTTGCCTAACCTTATATCTAGAAGAGTTTTCCCAACATTTTCTTCTAGAATTCTTATAGTTTCATGTCTTAGATTTAAGTCTGTGATCCATCTTGAATTAATATTTGTGAGTGATGAGAGATATGGATCCTGTCTAAATCTGCTACATGTGGTTATCCAATTTCCCAGCACTATTTTTTGAGTAGGGTTTCTTTTCCACAGTGTTTATTGCTGTCTGCTTTGTCAAAGATCAGATGGCAATGTGTGGGTGGTTTTCTATCTGGGATCTCTGTTTTGTTCCATTGGTCTATGTCTCTATCTTTATGCCAGTACCATGTTGTTTTGGTTACTGTAGCCTTATAGTATAGTTTAAAGTCTGGTAAAGTGATGCCTCTAGATTTGTTCCTTTTGCTTAAGCAAAAAGCTGTGACATTCTAGGTTGTTTGGTGTTTCCTAGGGGCAGCTTCCAGGGGAATTGTGGAATTTAGTGGTTGGAACCAAGGAAACCATCAGAGGTTTTTAGTTGAAGCTGAAGGATATGTCTCATTGAACAGGGTACAGGCCAGTTTGGGTGTTAAAATCTGGAGGAGAGTCAGGTATGGTGTGAAGCGTGCCACAGCCCTGCACGGTAGGATCACGTGTCACCCAGGATGGATGGGAGATGAAAAGCCTGGCGTCTGCCACAGGTTGGTGGAGAAGTACTGCCCTTGGCATTCCAAGCCTGCAGAGAAGTCCCTACAAGGAAACTTCGAGGGTTTCCTAGGAAGAGTTGAAATGTATTTTTAGATTTGGTGTGGGATGTTGAGAAGTTTGGGGTCTGATGATGAACGCCCCAGCAAAGTCAGGATTTCTTGGGGAATTGGAATGAGGAAGGTTTGTAGCCTGGTGCAGGAGGTTACGGGGGGTTTGGTGGTGTGTTTGCAGTGGAGGACGCAGGGATGTCTGGGGTCAGCGTGGGAGGCCCTGAGGAAAGGCCTTATGGGGGCTCGGGGATGCTGTGAGGCTCCTGGGTGAGGACAGAAGGAAGGACGAGGAGAGGGACAGGAAGAGGGACAGGAGGAGGGGCTCAGCGGTATGGACTAGTGGGCATTTGGAGGTATACAATGGGAGGCTGGAGAGAAATGGGGGGCTTTACTGAATAGATTCGAAGGAGATTTGGATGTGCTTTGGGTAAGGAGCAAAGGAGCTTGTGGGTTGCTGGAGGAGGCCCCAGGGATGAACTGGGCCCCATGGGGAAGGGCCGTCGGCGTTGGGGTTCACAGTGGAGGCCAACGGGGGATTTGGAACCCTGAGCAAGGCTGAGTGGAGCCACGAGATCCAGTTGATGGGGGCCAAGGGGCTTTTGGGTGCTCGCCAAAGGTGGGGTTTGGATTTTGTCTTGCCCAAGTTGATGGACGCTTCCATAGTCTGTCAGCTCTCAAGCGTCCGTGTCATGAGAAAGTCCAAGAAAACTCTTACCTGTCCCCTTAAGACTTGCCAGAGCCCTATCTGCCCCGCACCTCCCTGGCGCTCTCAGCACCAGGGGGCCTGCCTGCTGTGGGAGCCCGCCGGGGTCTCGGCTCGGAGCCGCACCCCAGCCCTTCTCTGTCTGGCTGAGGCGTCCCCAGTGTCGCCAGCGTGGTGGTGGGCGTCCCCGGTGTGGTGGTGGGCGTCCCCGGGTGGTGGTGGGCGTCCCCGGCGTGGTGGTGGGCGTCCCCGGGTGGTGGTGGGCGTCCCCGGGTGGTGGAGGGCGTCCCCGGTGTGGTGGTGGGCGTCCCCGGGTGGTGGTGGGCGTCCCCAGGGTGGTGGTGGGCGCCCCTGGGTGGTGGTGGGCGTCCCCGGCGTGGTGGTGGGCGTCCCCGGCGTGGTGGTGGGCGTCCCCGGGTGGTGGTGGGCGTCCCCAGGGTGGTAGTGGGCGTCCCCGGATGGTGGTGGGCGTCCCCGGTGTGGTGGTGGGCGTCCCCAGCATCGCCAGCGTGGTGGTGGGCGTCCCCGGCGTCCCCAGTGTGGTGGTGGGCGTCCCCGGCGTGGTGGTGGGCGTCCCCAGTGTGGTGGTGGGCGTCCCCAGCGTCCCCAGCGTGGTGGTGGGCGGCGCCAGCGTGGTGGTGGGCGTTCCCAGGTGGTGGTGGGCGTCCCCGGGTGGTGGTGGGCGCCGCCAGCGTGGTGGTGGGCGTCCCCAGCGTCCCCAACATGGTGGTGGGTGTCCCCAGCGTGGTGGTGGGCGTCCCCGGCGTGGTGGTGGACGTCCCCGGCGTGGTGGTGGGCGTCCCCAGTGTGGTGGTGGGCGTCCCCAGCGTGGTGGTGGGGGTCCCCAGCGTCCCCAGCGTGGTGGTGGACGTCCCCGGCGTGGTGGTGGGTGTCCCCAACATGGTGGTGGGTGTCCCCAGCGTCCCCAGCATGGTGGTGGACGTCCCCGGCGTGGTGGTGGGCGTCCCCGGCGTGGTGGTGGGCGTCCTGCAGCGGCTGCAACACCCTCGGCTCTGCCAGCCCCTCTTCCTGCCCGGCCTCTGCTCCTCCGAGGGCCACCGCCCTCCAGGGCCAGTGGGAGCCCTGCTTCCCTGGGGAGCCCTTGGGCACTCTACCTCCGGGGCCCCTCCTCTGGTGCCCGAGGTGACCCCCGTTCGCCTCCTCTCGCGCTGTGGGTGGCGACAGCTCTCGTGCTTGACCTGACTTTGCGGTGTGCCCTGTGCTCCAGCTGGACTGTAAGCGCTCCAGAGGCAGGCCTGGTGGCCTCTGACATTGCGTCTCGGTTGCTGACACGAGGGCTGGTCCCAGGGCTTTTCTCTGAGTCGAAGCCACCTGTCCTCAGCACTGCCCGCTCCCCTGCCTGGCCAGCCCCGCTCTGTGGGTGGGCTGCCCTGGCCTTTGCCGCGGGTGGCGGCGGCCCCACATCGAGCGGACCAGCGCCTCCCAGGCAGCAGCCGCCTAAGGCTTGGACTGAAGGCCCCCAGCCCGTGCTCCAGCAGTGGGCTCATGATAGCCGTTTGGGGAGTCGCGGGGCTTCTCCTTGGGATCAGTCCCCTGTCCCTGTATTTCCCCTGAGCCCCAAAGCCCATTCTGGCGTGGCCCCGTCCTGCATGGCCAGCAGGTGACCAGCAGGATTTGGTGTCAGGTGTCATGCCAAGTGCTTTACCTGGCTGGATGCTCTCGGGAGCGCGGTGTGGTGTGTGTGCTCCGCAGGTGGGGAGACAGCGGCACAGGGAAGTCGGGGAGCTTGCCTGGTGTCGCACGCTCTGCCCTGCGGCTGCTGGGCTGACCCCTGGGCCCAGACGCCCCCTGGAAGCCTGCCGCCCTCTCCCTCGCCCCAGCCTTTGTTTTATCCCGGAGCCTCCCCACGCCCCCACCCATACCACCGTGCCCCTCTTGGCAACTGCTTCCCCTTTTTCTCGGGCTGGGGGCCCAGCCTCCCTTTCTTGGAAACTGAGAGCGGCTCAGGTTGGCCCGTCCGCGTGGGCCCCTCCCCCAGAAGGGCCCGTCTGCGTGGGCCCCTCCCCCAGAAGGGCCGAAGCCGTTCCCAGGCTGGTGCTGGATGCAGGGAAAGGGCGGGGGATGAAAGGTGATATATAAATGTAAGGCGATGATTATTTATTTGACAGGGACAGCTGCCTGTGGTAAAGAATGTAATCTAGTAATCCTTTTGCGAAAATCGGATCCCAGGCTCAGCACGCCGCCTGCCCCAGCACCGGGCGGTTCCCCTCCCCCTTCCCTGCCCCCACCCGCCAGGCTCTCTTGCACGCCCACGCGTCTCCCACATCTCTGCCCTCGTGCGCCCCGGTAGCACGTATGTGTATGTGTGTGGCGTGCACATGCATGTGCTCTGCCTTTTGCTTTTTTTGGTTTATGTTGTCTTACATAATCCTAGTACAACTGTCAAAACCAAGAAATTAGCATTGGCGTGATGTTACTAGCTAAACTACAGGCTTTATTTGGATTTCGCTTTCCCCGCTGATGCCCTTTTTCTACTCTAGGGCCCTCCATTGCATTTAGTTTCCGCGTCTGCTTGGGCTCCTCCATCCTGTGGCAGTCCCTTGGTTTTTCCTTGTCTTCCGTGACTGTGACAGTGTTGGAGAGGACTGGTCAGTCACTCTGTAGAGTGTCCCCCACTTTGGCCCGTCCACTGTTTTCTCTTGGTCAGACCGAGGTGGTGTGTGCCGGTGAGAGGGCCCCGGGAGCGGCGCCGCGTCCTTCCCGGCGCCTCGTGTCGGCGGCGCTTGATGCAGTGTGTTGTATTGCTGGGGATGTTGCCCTTGATCACCTGGAGAAGGTGATGTTGGCCAGGTATTTCCGCTGTAAAGCTACTGCTTTTTCTTTGTGATTAATAGATGTATTGGGGCAGATATTTTGAGACTATGCAAATACCCTGTTTTTCCTCAAACTTTTGCCCACTAATTTGAATGGTTCTTGCCTGCAATTATTATTATTGCATTGTTCGCCTAATGGTAATTTCCTATTTCCCTAATTTCTTCTGAATTTATTAATTGGGATTCTCTGGGAAGGAAGAGCTGTCCCTTTCTCCCACTTGTTTATTTATTCAGTTAGTTATTTTTATCATTACAGACTCATGAACATTTATTCCAGAAATATAATACAATGTATGGATATATGATATATAATAAATATCATTTATTGTTACTCTATAGCTTATAGTTACCATAATTCATTACTATAGTTATTTTATTGCTCAGGTTGCTCCAACTTTGGCCATTGGGAGCTCTTGGAAGCTCTTTCAGATCAGCTCCTATGCCCTTTGGATATTTTATTTTATTTTATTTTACTATTCTCTTACTTTCTTACACCACAAGGTACTCCAGATCATGTTGTATTTTTCCTGTCCCAGCCCTGAAGTTAAGCACTTCTCTGAGGAGCCCAGTTCCTTTTGCTGAAGAATGGAGTTTAGAAACCAAGATCTGGATGCTAGGTGTGATCATTGCTGCTGGGATGTCATTGCTTCTGAGTCTTCTCAGAGAACAGAGCCAGGAAAGATATGTGTGCCAACTCATGCATACCCATGAACCTATATTTACTTCTTTTTCTATTTGTGTTTATATTTTAAAAATCATGAGTTTGTACTCATTTTTATTTGCTTCTAATTTGTCAGTTTTGGAGCCAAGAGGAGTCTGGGAAACCGAGTCCCAGTCCTCCCCTCTCAGAGACAGAGCCAGTGAGAGGGTGGGGGTCTGGCTGAGGTGACCTGGCCAGTCCAAGGTGGGCTTGGGGCCAGGTCGGTAGGTGTCTGGTGTGATGTCGCCTCACTGCCACAGGCATTTCTGACTCCAAGGGCATCTTTGACAGCAGGTGTATTTGCTGGGTTGAATAGTGTCCTCCTAAAGTCTGTGTCTACCTGAATCCTGTAAATGTGATCTTATTTGGAAGCAGGGTCTTTGCAGACGTAATCAAGTTAAGATGGGCTAATGTTGGATTAGGTGGCTGTTAATCCGATGATGGATGTCCTTATAAGAAGAGAGAAATGTGGACACGGAAACACACAGGGGAGCACCCGTGATGATGGGGCGGAGACTGGAGTGACGCGTACACCAGGGATGGCCACCAACCACCAGAAGCCAGGAAGAGCAAAGGGCAGGTCCCCCCCCAGACCTGCAGGGGGAGCATGGTCCTGCCGACACCTGGGTTTGGACTTCAGTCTTCAGAACTGTGGGACTAGTTGCTGCTGGTTAAGCCACCTACTTGTAGTAGTTTGTTAAGGCAGCCCTAGGACTCTCACGGTGGGTTCATAGAGAACGCTGCAGATGATCCTCTTGTTTTGCATAGGGTGGCCCTGGGCTGAGCCCGGAGGAAGTAAAAGTAGAGCCCTCCTTGGCACGTCACCCATGCCAGCCCCCCTTCAGTGAGGTTTGTGTTTGGGCAGAATTAAGACCCAAAGGGCTTGGATTTTGAACCAATAGCTGATGATATTATATTTTCCCTTGTCCCTATTTCCCTAAACCTTTATGTTCTAAGGATAATATGATCATCAAATTATGTTTCTTAGCATTAAATTTAACTTTGGTTCTGTTGTCTGGCTTTGTTTCCTTGTGTATGCAGCTCAGGGACACCTCCTAGAAAATGCTCTTCCCTGATTTCCCATGTCAACCTCATCCCTAAGTCTCTCCCTGCGGTCCCGTGAGCACCACACCGTGAGTGCAGCAGCCCTGGGTGTGCTTTGGTGCATGGCATATTTGTGTACTGTGTGCACCGTGGGTCCTCTGGTGAGCACGGCAGGTGCCTGCCCGCTCAGTACCCGTGCTTGCCCTGGCATTCACCTCCAGACTTTTGAGCTCATGCCCACCTTCCAGTACCAGCCCAAGGCTCTCTCCTGTTGTGTCTTTCCTAACTCTGCCAGTCCATGGTGCCCATGCTCTGCATTGTCACTTGGCAGTGCTCTCATTTGGGAAATGACCTTTTTATGTGAGCTTGTTTTGATGCACCAGCTTGACTGAGAGCTCCTTCAGGGTGGGGGCCCTGCCGTCCTAGAAGGCACTCCACTTGGGTTTGCTGCAGATTTCTACTCCTTTAGCCCTGGGAGCAGAGGAATACCCCTCTCAATACATCTTGCTGACTTTGGGGCAGAAGATTCCTGAATACTTATGGGGAAACTGAGTCCCAGGAAAAGAGAAACCTACGTATCACCCTGTATCTCCATGGCACACACACAGCGAGGGCTGGAAGGCAGGGACCAGGTGTCCGGAGCTTCCCAGCAGCCCTCTTGGCCGGGATCACCCTGTCCTGCTCATTCCTCGTTTCTGTGTCCAGATGGCTGGGGGAAGGCATGGCTGGCATCAGCCAAGGTGATGCATGACCACATGGGGCTCAGAGCAGAGAGGGCTCAGACCATGAGGGTGTCAGGCTGGGAAATCGGAAATTAAAGGCCTGGCACTGTGGCCAGCAGAACCTCCCCCTGGTGTGCTGCTCTGAAATCACCTGTGGCGCGTTTCATTAACACAGGCACAGGGGAGGGAGGCCTCTTGGCAGGCACGAGAGACAGATGGGCTGCAGGCTCTGGCCTGGCCCTGCGAGCGAGCCACGGGGCGCTCGGGCTTGGCCATGTGCTTGCATTGTGGGGCTCCTCCAGGCAGGCGCGTGGGAAGCTTTCCTTCTTGAAGCTATGCGTCCCCATCCCCAGCAAGCCCGCTCCCCTCTCGGGCCAAAGTCTGGTCGTCGGTAAAATGAGAAGATTGGGCCAGAGGATCTTTGAGGTCTCTCCAGCCCTGCCATAGCCCGGACTTGTGACTCATGGTCATCAGGAAGGTGGCTGATGGCAAAGGGGTAGAAGGGTGGGCCCAGGGTGCCCAGCCAGGAGTCAGAGCCCGTGGGAGGAGGACAGCTTCCTCCAGATGTCTCAGGGAGCTGAGGGTGGGAAGACCAGGTGGAGATGGTGGCCTGGGAAAGGGAGAAAAGAGAGCTTGTTTCTCCATAGTGCTTTGGCATTTTGGTTTTCATTCTGCCTACCCTGCGTGTCTCCTGCAGGTGTTTGTTGAGCACCTACTGTGCTGGGACATAGCTGTGCACAAGACAGACAGGGTCGTTGCTTTCATGGCGCCCAGGTGCGATGGAGGAGGACGGGCATGGAGACCAGTAATCGCACAGATGATGGATTATGCTTGGAATAAGTTCAGACGCCTCTGTGTACTCTGCTCTCTCTCCCTAATCTTACTTTCTGTTCCCTCTGCTGTCTTCCTTTTTCTTTCTCCTTGTCCTCTTCCACCTGCTTTGTCTCTATGGCCTTTCTTCACCCCCCCAATGCTGAGAGCTTCCTGGGAGCCTGGCTCTCTAAGCCAGAAATGCAAAAAGCCCGAGGTCTTCACTCTCCTGCTTTTGTGTCTGGGATGTTCTCTGGGGAGGAGCGCCATGGTGCCTGCTCTTCCTTTGTCTGTTGTTGGTGGACCCCTGGCCTCTGAGAGGGGTAATAGATTGTAAGCTTTGGGGCCAGACTTTTCTGGGTTTGCATTTAGATTGGGACACTTACTAGCTTGCACATGTCACTTACCTTTTCTGAGTCATAGTTTTCTCATCTGGAAAATGGGTTTAACCAGACCTTACAGTATTTTTTGGGACATTAAATGGGAAAATGCAAGTTAAAGTACCTTGGGTGGTACCTTGAATGTAGTAGGTGCTTGATTGAGATGAGCTCTCTCTCCCTTTTTCTCCTTCCTTCCCTTCCTCCTGGGTTTGTAGTGAGATATTTTTGAGTCTAGGGTGGAAGCAGGGGAGCCCTGGCCCTCTGCAGGTCCCACGTCCTCCTGGAAGGCAGGCCTGGTGTGCAGGAGCCACTGGGCAGCAGAGAGGGGCTGTGCTCCCTGCTCTGGGACGAGGTGCAGACCTCGAGTGGGGAGGGCCGGGAGCCTGCCAGGCGCTGGAGAGAATGGCAAGCGTCCAATGCATCCCAAAAATGAAGCGTAGTGTGACAGCTGCCTGCTGCATCCTCCTGGGTGTTGGGGCCAGCGAGACCCTCACCGAGGGACATGGTTGGTGGCCTGCTGGAGTGTGAATCCTAATGGCGTCTCCACTGAAGCGATGGAAAATGGCCCTCCCTCCTTCACACTGCCCCCCTGCCCCCTTCCAGATTCAGCTTGTTCTGCCCCTGCAGAGATCCTGGGCCAGGCCGGTGCTGTGATGATGGGGATGTTCTGTTCTGCGCTGTCCGACACAGTGGCCCCTAGCTACACGTGGCTGTGGAGCATCTGAAATGCGGCTAGTGCACCTGAGAAGCAGGTGTTTAACGTTATGTTTAAATGGCCAACATTGCTAGTGGCGGCCACACCGGACGTCACTGTTCCAAACCAGCAGTTTTCACTTCCAGTGTTGCCGCACACTGGTGGGGGCCCCTTTGGTGCAAGGTGCTTAGTAAGAAATTACTAAGCTGGATGACTGGTGTACATATATGTGTGATGGCAGGTCAAAGGCTGGCCCTGGGGAGTCTCCTCTGGGCTGGTTTGGAGATTGAGTGGAGGGTCCGGACAGGCAAGGAGGGGGCCCCATGTATCTGGGAGACACTGCAGAACTAGGGAACAGTTCTGAGCAGCAGCTCCCCCGAGAGGAGAGGATGGTGGGCGAACCTCCCAGGCCACTGGCTGACACTCTGACGGACTTCACAGGAGCAGTAGGAGACCCGAGAACCCGTGGAGTCTAGCGTGCTCAGGTTACAGATCAGGAAACAGGCCCATCATACACTGGGTACCAGAATATAGTACCTCGACTTCTAAGAACTGCCCTGAAAAGTAAATATTTTCGGCCTCATTTTGCAGACAAAACCAGAAACTGGAAATCAAAGCCACAAGCTTTTTATTGGAACCAGGATTTGGTCCCAGGTCTGTAGAGTCACCAGTTGATTCTGTGGCAGACCCATGTTCACGGGCCCTCAGGCCACATCCACATGGCTGGGTCAGTGTCCTGGGCTTCCTCCTGTAGCACCAAAGGCCAGCAGGATGGCCAGTGGTGTGGGCCCAGGTCCCACGTGGGTGGGATTGTGGGCAGCCTGTGCCCATACTGCAGAGCAGCCCTGGTGGTTGTGGAATTTAGAGACACCTGCTTGCCTGGAAGGACTGGGAGGGAGCAGGGAGCAAGGTCAGAGTGGAGCTGACTGCTCACATTCCACTCAGAGAGAAGTGTGCAGGGACCCGTGTCTCTCGCCTTCCTCTCCAGCTCTGGCTGGGATGCTGCCCGGGCGCGGGAAGGGCCCTCCCTCCGTCCAGCTGTTGTCCACCTCCCAGCCCCCCCATGCTGCAGCTGTCCTAGCTCTGTCAGTCATGTCCAAGGCTGGGTGGGAGGAGGGGGCTTAGGAGAAGAGGGCCCTCTCGGGCGTGCTGGCCGTGCTGGCCGAGGTAACTTCGGCCCCTGCCTCTGAGGAGGCATCTCCAGTTGCTGTAGGAGGGGCTGGGCTGGTGGCCGCCTCCGGCTCTCTGCTCTCAGTGGGAGCCTGGGGTGTGGATGGCTTGGTTTGGCCCTCAGCATCATCTCTCTGGGAGGGCCGCTCTTTCATTGAAAAGAATAGTGATAGTTAAATTCTTCCTTGTCTCTACCTATCTCTACTTGTATTCTTGGCACTTCTTACTCTGCTGTAATTTTCATGAATGAGTAAATGAAAGGCCCCTCACCTACCTCCAGGGCAGGGAGATAGGGTCTCTGTTCCTCTGGCCTGCTGGTTGGATGTGGGTGCGACCTTGTGTGTGGGGTGGGACGTGGGTGTGGGGTGGGAGGCAGGAAGATGCCCGTCCTGGCATTAGCATCATCTGCAACCCGGCGAGTTTTTTCTCTCTTTTTTCTGAAATTAAGCAGAGTCCTCGAAGGCTCTAGCTGCCTTGCGTTCCTCAGATGCTAAAGGTAAACATGACAAGAGGGAAGTGGCTCTGTTTCTTGGCCAGACCTCTGTTCACCAGCCTCCAGAATGGGAGAAGTGCTGCCACCTGCCTCGGGCTGGCGGGCAGTGGCGTCACAGTGTGGAAAGCTGATTTGAGCCCTTTGGAGAAAAGGGCCTAGGAGAGAGACGCTCACTTTGTTTTTGTTCTTAGTTTTATCTGGTCTCAGTGCAGGACGACTGAATGGATGTTAGCCAAGTCATAGCCATCAGTGATCCCAGCCCTGGCTTTGAGTTAGAGACATCTGGGGAGCTTTTCAATAATTCAGACTCCTGGGCCCCCATCCCAGATCTTCTGAGTCTGAAACTCAGGGAATGGGGGCAGAAATCTGTATTTTGAAAAGCTCTCCGGAGGATTTCAATGCAAAGTTAAGTTTGGGAAGATCCAGCTCACCTTTGAGGAGAAACCTCCTGGTGAGCAGATATTCATAGGTGCTTTTCTCTGAAACCCGCCCGACTTTGAAAAGGAATCGGCTGGTTCATTGATTCATTGATCCCTTTGTTCAGCCAGAAGACATTTAGTGGCTGGCTGTGGTGTGCCAGACACAGCCCCAGGCAGAGGGAGCTGGGTGGAGGAGTCTTCCCTCAGGGAGGGTGCGCCTGGTGTGGGAGACAGTCATGCAGCGTGAAGGGCAATAGCCATGTCTCGGCTGCCTCAGTCTCTTCCAGTTCCTCCATAGAGCTACAGCTTACGGCCCTTTCTGTGCGTCTTTGAGCAGAAAGGGACCTTAGCAGGTGCCCCCGTCACCCCATTGTTTTCATGCAAGGGGCAGCTGATGCCCAGAGAGATTAAGGGACTTGACCAAGGCCACCCAGTGAGTTAGTATTTTTTTTGAGGGGGCTGCTGGGATGTGGAGGGTTTACTTTGGAAAAACTGCATCGTCCCTGGTGGTGTATCTGGACTCCGCAGGTGGCAGACAGACATGGTGTCAGTCTTGGTTTCAGCCACGTGACGGGGGGCGAAGCTCTTTGATTCCTGGATCTTGTCTGCACCGTGAGACTGATGTGCCCACTTTGCTGCTGGTTCTCAGAATCAGAGATATCATATGCTTGGTCTATGCTAGGTGCTCAACGAGTGCTAGTTTTTCTTCTCCACTATATTATTTGTTCTCTTAAGTGAGGACAGCCTATTTTGGGGGGCCTCAGACTTCCTGAGCCTCCTAGCTGGGGGTTGCCTCAGCTAATTCCTCCTTCAGGGCTGATTTCAGGGTGCCAAGTTCCAGGCCCTGCAGGAGAGCGTGTACCGCCCCTGCTCCACCCCATGCCAGTGCTGGGCCCAGAGCACCCGCCCTCCTGTGCCTTTGACTCAGTACCCTGACAGCTCCGAGCAGATTGCTGGAGCGCTCAGAATGCCTTGCTCTCGGAGAGGCCCCTTCATCCAAGCCTTTGTCCTTCCGCTCCACATTAGACTCTGTCAACATTTTTTCCCAATGAAGTTCTTCCTCCCTCTGCACCGGTCCCAGTCTCCAGCCAGCTTCACTAGCCAGGGACACAATTGGATTGCAATTGTTAGCACTTCCTGGAGCTCAGGTCTCTGGAGAGCTATAAAAATCCAGGAGTGTTTCTGGCCACCTCTCCATGTGGTTTGTAGTGCACTGTCACTATGCACGCCTGCAGAGCATGTGCACATATGTGCATGCAAGCATGTATGCATTTGGCTCTAAGGGAGGCCCTCATATTGCATTACCTATGTTGCTAGTTTCTGGCTGCCAGTTTGAATTTCTTAAGCGGATTTTCTGATTCCAGGCTCTGGAGGGCTTGCCCCCACTGTATGTAATTGGGCACGAAGCCCATGGTGGTATGGATTTGGGTAATGGCTAGACCACATTCCTCCCATTCTTTTCTCACAGGAAAAAGTGCCTGGGAATAACCCTGCGGTGGGGGTTGCTTGCGGGGCGGGGGGGGGGGGGGGGGCAGGTCCAGCTGCCTGCTTTGGCCTTCGCATTTGGTCCCTCTTGGCTCCTCCAGCCCTTCCCTGCCACCTCCTCTTGAGGCAGATGCCACCAGCTGGGCGGGCAGTGGGCCGCACGTGTCCCTCTGTGGTTCCATGACCTGCCCGGCTCCTTTGCATGCCCAGACACGGAGGGTGGGGCAGCGATGGGTGAAATCTCCCCCCTCTTTCCCTCTCTCCAGCCCTTTTTATGTTTTCCTCCTCACTTCACAAAATAAAAATAAAACCCCAAAACAAAATACTAAACCAATCTTTGGAATTGAAAAGTAAAAGCCCAACAATCAGGCGTAAGTAAATTTCCCTGCAAATGGGATGCCCTGATGGATTTGGGTGTGATTTGGCCGCTTGGCTCAGACAATTCTCAGAGGAGGTTTTTCCATCTCCAGCTCTCACTCCCCTGGGGAATTCACGGCAGGAGGTTTCTCCCTGGGGAGTCTGACCAGATTGGAAGCTGTAGTTAAGGAAGGTTCTCTTTCTGTTTTCCAAGGCACCAGTCTCAGTCACCCTCTGCAGCCCTCCCTGCCTGCCCAGTGGGGAGGCTGCTGCAGGGTCAGGTCTTCTGGTGGTCCCCAGGACCCAGCACCGGCCCTCCCCTGCCCAGGCTCCTCCACGGGGCTTGGCCCGATGCCATGGTGAGCTAGGATTTGGCTCCCATTCCTTCTGTCCTTCTGATATTCCTGCCTCCCTCAGCAAGCAGCCTCCTCCTGAGATCTGGCTGCTGAATCTCCAGCAGTGGACGTGATGAACTGTGTATTTAAAAGAATAAGTGAGGACTGTCTTCAGGGAGACTGCTGGCCAGGCTATTTCCGGCCTGGAGGCCATTGTCAGAGCCACCTTCTTTCCTCGTGCCGCATCAGAAGCCAGGGATGCCGGAACCACTGCAGAAACGACAGAGTGGCAGAGGGTCACAGACTCATGGCAGATGGGGCCCCACAACGATGTGTGTGCTTGGTGAGGAGTGCTGAATGTCCTTTTATGGGCTGCATGTGTGTGCGCTCATGTGTGCATACATGTGTGTTGTGGGTGGGGTGCAGGGAGTGCCTTCTTTGGAGCCCCCAAATCTTCAGGCTGATTTATGCAGCTTTATCTTGTGGCTCACCCCGTAGGACTCTCAGAAGCCCCTTAGCAAAGCAGGCATGTCCTACCTAACCATCATCATCATCTGTTTGGGACTTTGCTAGTTTATATTAGGGTCAGGAGTGGCTGGGCATTTTTTTTTAAATGCTTATTGTATAACTAACACTGTATAATAAGAACACAAATCAAAGGAATAGGGAGAAAAAAATCCCTCTCAAACCTGCCACTATGACAAATCAACTTTCCATTTTCTGTGATGCCTTCAGTCTGTATTTACTTGCAAATGTAAGTTTCACCTGGTTGTAGTCATAATGTAGGTAGGATTTCACATGCTTTTTGCGTTATTTAATATTCTACCACAAGCTATGTCATCTTCACAATTAGACTTTTAAATGGCTACGTAGGAATTGTTGTTTATCAGTTTTCCCGTTGTTGAACATTTAGTTTGTTCACAGTTTTAACTTACCTAAATAACACAGGAAACTAGATTAATACATCAATATATTATTAATATGTGTGTGTGTGTCTGTACATGTATCTGTCTGTCTCTCCTTTTGTGCCATTTCCTTAAAACAATTCAAGAAGCCAGGCCTTCTTTCCTGGAGCAGTGGGGTGGGCTTCTCATTCTGGGCTATTAAACACCAACTGGAAACGGGGTTCCTGAGAGCGGCCGTGGGGTTGGCTCAGGTCAGCTCTGGGCCTGAGCCTGTCCTCACAGACTGCCCTTGGGAGGCAGGTAGCTGAGGCCCTGTTTTAAAGGCTGGTAACTGCATTTTTCTTAGAGGTCTGGCTTTGAAGCCTGCTGGCTTGAGTGCATAGATTTTGAATATGTTGTTTCACTCCATCATTGATTCCTAAGTGCATTGATTCCTAAGTTCCCTGTCTGGCCCTATTCAAAGAAAGAAACAAGTGTAGCTCTCACCTCAGGGAGCTTGTAGTCTGCAGTGACATGGACTCACTCATTCTGTCGTATTCAGTCGGCTTTACGCAAGCCTCAAGACTCAGACGAGGAATAATGGGCCTGAGTGTGGGGTCTGCGGCCAGCTGAAGACCACATGCTCCCTCTGAGCCCACACTCGGGTCCAGCGAGTGTCGCCACACTCACATGCGAGCCTGGCGTTGTCACGTCTGCCCTCCTCCCCACTTTCCTCAGTGTCCTGTTTTTATTGTCCTGCAGCAGAGTGTCCCACACAGGACATGACGCAGATGTTTGGCTGTGCAGAAGAGGAGCCAGCGCTTAAGTACAAATGGGACACATTTTTATAAGAATTAAATAAATACTTAAATGCCACTCGGGCCCACACGCATCTGGACTGTAGGCCTGAGTGGGGGAGCTGCTTCGCCCGTGGACCCACAATGATGTCATGATCTCTCCCTGTAATCAATACCTGGGATCGGGGTGTCAGTGTTCCAACGTGATCTCAATGAGCCCCTTTTCTAGAGACTTCTCCAGCTCTATACAGACATGATCTGAAGACGACTGCAATTTCTCGAAGGTCAATGGTCTGTAATGGTTAAGTATTCTATAGGATTCTTGTGGTTCCCAAGATCTTCCATTTTTCAGGAGAAGTTTGAACTCCTGATTTTCTTTAGCTATTGGCAACTAGTTAAAAATTTTAAAACATGGTACAGACCAAATAAAATATATCTGTGGGCTGGACTTGGTCTGGGGGTGCCAGCTTGTGACCTGGGCTTTATGCATGAAGGGTGAGGAGTTATACTGGGCACTTTGGAAGTTGAGGACAGGCAGTAAAATCAGTAAACACCATGGGGTGGGGGCAGCGCACACGCAGCATCACGGTGCGAAGGGCGGCGTGGCAGGGACGCACGTGGGACTGAAGACGAGCTGCTCCGGGAACACTGGCAGGGACGCTTGATCGCATTCTGAGCTCTAGCACACCCTCAGAGGAGGCTCTCCTGTTGCTGTTGGAACTAACTGAGGTGCTTGAAGTAGGTGTTCTCTGTGCACCATTCCCACACAGGGTGTCTGTCTGTCTGCCCCAGAGTAAGAGACCATATTTTCAATTTCTAGTGCCTTTGGGAAGAGCTAGGCCTTGCATGAGAGATGGTTTGAAGCGTGGAGTTGGAACCAGGAAGATTGGATTAGGTGGGTGCCGAGTAAATTTCCTTTCCTCCATTTTCCCATCTGTGCAGTGAGGGAAATTGTCGCACTCGGGCAGTTAGCAGTATTTATTGTCGGCCACACGCTGGAGGCGGAGCTGCTGGCCCTCCCCTCCCCTCCCCTCCCCTCCCCTCCCCTCCCCTCCCCTCCCCTCCGGGAGCTGCAGGGGAGATAGAGGGGAGGTGTCTCCAGTGCTTTGAACTCAGGAAGGAGAGGGACTGGAAGACGCCAGCTTCGCTCCATGGTTTCCCCAGATGAGAGCTGTGACGTACGAGCCCAGTGATCCTTAAGAAATATGACTTGCTAGGGAAATAAACACCCTGTGTTATTTATTGGTTATTAAAAAAACAAAGCTTTTCTCAGCTGGGAGGTTTCAGATCACTGACAGTGTCAGGTCCGATTCTCCCCTGCTCGTAAGGGGTCGGTACCCTCCCAGCTGGTGTCAGCAGCGTTGTGGAGCGTGTCTGGGTGCACCTTTGGCCTTCGACGACTCCCTGGGAGGGAGAATGGTATTGCAGAGTCGGAAGGTTGTGCAGCGCCAGGCACGGATGCTGTTGTGAATAACATTACAGAAAAGCTGCCCCTTGGTGCAGGCCCCGTCCTCAAGGCTGTATCTGCATCGCCTCGCGGAACCCGGGCTGGGAGAGCAGGGGCCGCTGGTGGGGACTCTGTGGTCAGGAGGGAGGGTGCTGGTGGAGGTGTCCCTGTCTTCCTCATGGGGTCGGTTCTTAAGAGTTTGGATTAAGGTGAGACTTGGGCTTTGCTTCTGAGAGTTGAGTGGAATCTAGGGACGGAGGCCCTCCTTGGCGGTGGATGGAGAAGCAATGGAAGGTGAGGACGGGGCAGGGTCGGGGGTCGTCTGCCCAATTGGGAAGGCTATCTGGAGGAGCAGGGCCTGGGGTAGGGTCCCGGTGCAGGGAAGTCCCAGCCAACTTGAGGACCACTGCATTATGATGTAGAGTAACCAGAGTATTAATAAGGACGGCCCCTCGCAGTGCTGACCTTTGACCCGAGTGACCACGGTGTTGGTGAGGATGGCACCCTCGCAGTGCTGACGTGACCCGAGTGACCGCGGTGTTGGTGAGGACGGCACCCTCGCAGTGCTGACGTGACCCGAGTGACCGCGGTGTTGGTGAGGACGGCACCCTCGCAGTGCTGACCTTTGACCCGAGTGACCGCGGTGTTGGTGAGGACGGCACCCTCGCAGTGCTGACCTTTGACCCGAGTGACCGCGGTGTTGGTGAGGACGGCACCCTCGCAGTGCTGACCTTTGACCCGAGTGACCGCGGTGTTGGTGAGGACGGCACCCTCGCAGTGCTGACGTGACCCGAGTGACCGCGGTGTTGGTGAGGACGGCACCCTTGCAGTGCTGACGTGACCCGAGTGACCGCGGTGTTGGTGAGGATGGCACCCTCGCAGTGCTGACGTGACCCGAGTGACCGCGGTGTTGGTGAGGATGGCACCCTCGCAGTGCTGACGTGACCCGAGTGACCGCCGTGTTGGTGAGGATGGCACCCTCGCAGTGCTGACGTGACCCGAGTGACCGCCGTGTTGGTGAGGATGGCACCCTCGCAGTGCTGACGTGACCCGAGTGACCGCGGTGTTGGTGAGGACGGCACCCTCGCAGTGCTGACGTGACCCGAGTGACCGCGGTGTTGGTGAGGACGGCACCCTCGCAGTGCTGACGTGACCCGAGTGACCGCCGTGTTGGTGAGGACGGCACCCTCGCAGTGCTGACCTTTGACCCGAGTGACCGCGGTGTTGGTGAGGACGGCACCCTGGCAGTGCTGACCTTTGACCCGAGTGACCGCGGTGTTGGTGAGGATAATGCCCGTTCAGTACTGAGCCTCCTAGCACGCAGGTACGGGAGGGCCGAGCAGGTTTTTATTATTTCCACTTACTGTAGTGTGTGCTGTGTTTAAGGTTGTAGGTTTTGAAGCCAGGCAGAGCTGGATCAAGCGTAGCGTTATGATGTTGGCTAATGTCTTTAACCTCTGAGTCCCCGTCTCTGCGTCTGTAAAATGGGGGGACTGATACCCCCCGGGCAGGCGTTGTGTATGGGTGGAAACCTGCAGCAGAGCTCGGCACCTGGCGGGCGCTGAGGAAGCGATAGCAGCCGCTGCTGCCATGCAGAGCGGGAACCTGGGCCCTGAGAGATCCTGTGTCCGGCTCGAGGTCCCAGGGAGACAGCCAGGACCTGAACCACCGTCCTGACTTTGCCGAGCACGTCCCCATTCTCTGTGTGTCCCAGCTGTGGCCCCTCCCTGGTCAGAGGGGCGCTGGGGGGCCGGCAGGCAGGGACCGCGGCCTCCCGGATGCGTTGACGCGTGAATCGCGCACTCCGGTGACACCCCGCCTCCGATGTGATCACAGGGTGCTGACGGAGCAGCACCCCCTGTAAAACAACGAGCGAAAGCGTTCCAGGGCTTTTGTTCGCTGAGCAACTCCATTGTGTCTCTCTCCCCTTCCCCACCCCTCCGTTCAGCGGAGAAGATGAAGGGCTGTCAGCCCCGGATCACAACACGGGCTCCAGGAGTTGGCGGCTTCTCAGCGCCTGCGGGCGTTTCCTCCCCGACTGAGTCTAATTGAGATAAGTCTGAGGGCGCCCCTCGAAGCACAGGGCTTCCTGCCCCCTGTCCCTCCGGAGCTTCCCGCTCAGCTCCCTGTGTCAGCGCCTTCCCTGTGCTGTGAATGCTGTCTGCCAGAGCCGCCTTGGCCTCCCTGCCTGCGTGCTTGTGGGTGCGGCCTCCCTTCCCTAGCACCACTCAGGGCACATCACACTCCCGCTCCAGAAGCTTCAGTGGCTCCCCATTACTCATCGTAAGTCCATGCGCATGTGTGGCATGCCAGGCTCTGCAGAATTTGACCTCAGCCTGCCTTAGCTTTGTTGTCCCCTGCTGTTCCTTGTATAAAGCATGTGCTTCCCCTGCATCAGCCAGCTTGCTCCTTCCTGGACGTGTGCAGAAATTACCTGCCTCTGTGCTTTGGTCATATGGCCCCTTTTGCTCGGAGAGCCCTCACCCCTGTGGAATTAGGCCCGTTCTTCAAGGATTAGCTAAAATGCCAACTCCTTCGTTGACCACATCTTGCCCAGGAACGTGCTCCTGCTATGCCCGGCACATAACAGACACGGAATGAACGCCGGCTTTGCTCAAGGCCCTCTGCTTGTGACTGCGGGTCTCTGCCAGGCCTCCTCAGGGCTGCACTGTCTGCACCCCGCACCACACCCACGCTGTGGAGCCCATCATACTTTCATTGCACATGATCTAAATTCTCAGGCATTTTTCAAATTTAAATTTCTCTTACTTTTCCCATCATCGTTTGATTTCTGAGCCTCAGAGGCTATGGCAACAGGAGGGTGTAGTAGAAAGCACACTAGCCTTGGAGTGGGAGCCATGGCTTCTGCCCTCAGCTCTGCCTCAGGTTTGCACTGTGCAATCTCTAGTAGTTGTACATGGGATTTTTTTTTTCTTTTTTTTTGAGACAGAGTCTCTCTCTGTTGCCCAGGCTAGAGTGCTGTGGCATCAGCCTATCTCATAGCAACCTCAAACTCCTGGGCTCAAGCGATCCTCCTGCCTCAGCCTCCCAAGTAGCTGGGACTGCAGGCATGCGCCACCATGCCTGGCTAATTTTTTCTATATATTTTTAGTTGGCCAATTAATTTCTTTCGATTTTTAGTAGAAATGGGGGTCTCACTCTTGCTGAGGCTGGTTTTGAACTTCTGACCTTGAGCGATCCGCCTGCCTTGGCCTCCCAGAGTGCTAGAATTACAGGTGTGAGCCACCGCGCCCGGCCGAGATTTTTAAAAATGGTTTTATTGAGATATGACTTGTATACCATAAATGTTGCTCATTGTCATGGGCTGAGTTGTGTCCACACCCTGCCAAATTCATGTGTTGAATTCCTAAACCCCTACCTCAGAATGTGACTGTATTCCTAGGCCATATCTTTAAAGAGGTGATTAAGGTTAAATGAGGTCATCTGGGTGGGCCCTAATCCGCTGTGACTGGTGTCCTCATGAGCAGAGATTAGGACAGAGGGAGCGCAAAGGAAAGACCATTCGGGGGCGGAGGGAAGATGGCCGTCCAGAAGCCAAGAGGAGAGAGAACATGGACAAGGCCAGGCCTGCCAACACCTGCGTCTTGGACTCCTGGCCCCCAGAATCATGAGAAACTAAATTTCTGTCGTTTAAGCTCCCAGTTTATAGAACTTGGATATGTCAACCCTAACAAACTGATATGTCTATTTAATGTACAGCACAGTGGTTTGGTGTATTTAGAGTTGTATATACATCACCAGTCTAATTCTGGAACACTTTTATCACCCCAAAAGGAAACCCCATACCCATTAGCAGTCATTTCCTATTTCCCCCCAACCTTCACCCCACCCCCAGCCCCAGACAACCACTAATCTATGTTCTGTCTCTATGCAAATGCTTAGCTTGCACATTTCTTATAAATGGAACCATGCAACATGGGGTCTTTTGTGACTGGCTGCTTTTACTTAGCATCATGTCTTCAAGGTTCATCCATGTTGTAGCATGTACCATCCATGTCATAGCATGTACCAGTATGTTCCTTTTTGCTGAAGAATATTTCATTGTGTGGGTATGTGATGTTTTGTTTATCTATTCACTTGATGGACATTTGGGTTTCAGTTTTCTGGCTATTTTGAGTAATGCCAAATAGTCATAATTTGAATAAATGCAATGAATATTTGTGTACAGGTTTTTGTATGGACGTGTTATCATGTCTCTTGAGTATATACCTAGGAATTGAATTGTTGGGTCATATGGTAACTCTGTGCTTATTCTTTTTTTTTGTTTTGAGACAGGGCCTTGCTCTGTCACCCAGGCTCGAGTGCAGTAGAGTTATCATAGCTCACTGCAACCACAAACTCCTGGGCTCAAGTGATCTTCCTGCCTCAGCCTCCCGAGTAACTGGGACTACAGGTGTGCACCACCATGCCTGGCTAATTTTTTCTGTTTTCAGTAGAGACAGGGTCTCGCTCTTGCTCAGGCTGGTCTTGAACTCCTGGCCTCAAGCGATCCTCCTGCTCTGGCCTCCCAGAGTGCTAGGATTACAAGCATGAGCTACCACGCCCAGGCTCTGTGTTTAAATTCTTGAGGAAGCACCAAACAAACAATTTTCCAAAGTGGCTGCACCGATTTATATTCCTACCAGCAGTGTATAGAGGATTCTATTCCAATTTCTCCACACCCTTGTCCATACTTGTTATCGTCTGTCTTTTTGGAGCCATCCTAGTAGGTATGAAATGGTATCTCATTGTGTTTTTGATTTGCATTTTCCTGATGATGAATGATGTTGAGCATCATTTTTCCACTTGTATTTTCCACTTGTATCTCTTCATTTTTCCACTTATATCTCTTATTTTCCACTTGTATCTCTTCTTTGGAGAAATGTCTATTTATATACTTTGTCCATTTTAAAATTGGGTATTTGTCTTTTTGTTATTGAGTTGTGAGAATTCTTTATATATTCTGGTTATAAGCCTTCTAATTGATATATGCTTTGCAAATATTTTCTCATGTTCTGTGGGTTTTACTTTCTTGATATCATAAGAGTTTTTATTTTGATGAAGCCTGGGTTATCTAATTTTTCTTTTATTACCTGTGCTTTTGGTGCTTTTGATATCATATCTAAGGCACCAGTGCCTAACCCAAGGCCACAAAGAGTTACTCCTATGTTTTCTTTTAAGACTTGTAGTTTTAGCTCTTACATTTAGGCCTGTGATTCATTTTGAGTTCATTTTTGTGTATGGTGTGAGGCAGGGGTCCAACTTCATTTTTTTGCATGTGGGCATGCAAATGCCCCAGGACTGTTTGTTGCAATAGCTGGGATCTTAAAGGACACCTAGAGCCTTTTAACACTTACCATCTGAGGAGAAGGATGTCTGGGGGACACCTAACATGGACCTGGCCTGGTGAAAATGATCTTGGTTGCCTTTCCCTTTCCTCCTGGAATGACACCAATGAGCAGCTCTCCAGTCCCTGCTCAACAGTCTTTTGTGTTGAGATTTTATAATTCTATGTTTGTTTAACTTGCTCTTCACAACTCCCAGAATGGTGCTTGCTATGGTTGGATATTTGTCCCCTCCAAACCTCAGGCTGAAATTTGATCCCAGTGTTGGAGCTGAGGGGCCTAAAGAGAGGTGTTTGGGTCATGGGGGGGGATCCCTTATGAATAGGTTAGTGCTGCCCCTTGGGGGCGAGGGAGCTCTCACCCTGTTAGTTCTTGAGAGGGCGGGTTGTTAAACAGAGCCTGGCACCTCTGCCGCCTTGCTTCCTCTCTTGCCACGTGGTCTCTGCACACCCCAGCTCCCCTCACCTTCTGCCACAGTTGCAAGCAGCCTGAAGTTCTCACCAGGTGCCCAATCTTAAACTTTTTCCAGACATCAGAACTGTAAGCCAGATAAACCTTTTTCTTTTATAAATTACTCAGCCTCCGTGTGCCTTTATAGCAACACAAAACTGACCAAGATAGTGCTGTGTGCAGCTGTATGCTAAATAATTGGTTCAGGTGGTGGTGAAGGTCAGGGCAAGAGGGCGTGGGCTCCATCGGCCCTGGCTTGAGAGACCTGCGGGAACCAACAGCAGAGAGATTATCAAGTCTCTTTTTCCTGGAGAGGTATTCGAGGGCCCCAGGGTCCAGTTGATGAGGCTCTTGGAACCCTTGATCAGGCTGGGAAGGAGACAATAGTGACAGCCAAGACTGGAGGTGATGAATGTTTAGAAAATAAGGAATTTTCAGCTTTCTGGCTCCTTTAATCCAGCCTTGCTTTTGGGCCAGAGGAGGACCATTTTCTTTCCCCTTAGCACTTTTTTAGCAGAGCTAACAGGTCCCCTGGGTATATTTAAGGGAAGTTAGTGAGACAAGCTATGGTTATGCCAGGCTCTAGGCTACATGTCCCTCTTCTCTCCCTAGGCATCCCGGGCTGGGCTCAAAGCAACATCTCCCACACTGTGGGAGCTGAGGCCTGGGTGAGGGCAGCAGGACGTCAGAGGGACAGGCCTTCTCCCTCCTGCCACTGTGACAGCATGGGAAGGGGGGCTTGCTAGTCACTGGGGAATCTCTCCGGCAGGGCCTCTACTCTCTTCTCCCAGCTTGTTCCCATCCCCTTCCGTGCCCCTGGCTGTGTCGATGCAGAGCATGCCCATGTTTGTTTCTGCTGCTCTCTGCTGAATCCCAGCACCTTGAAGCTGCCTGGCACAATCACTAGCGGGCGGATGGACAAGTGCTTTTCTGCTTTGAGCTCAAGCTGCGCCTTTCCCCTCATTCCCCATTGCCCTCTGGCTGTTTGCAAGAGCCTACCAGCTGTTTGAGGGCCAGTTTGAGTATCTTGTCTATAAGCCCCATAACTGAGTATGATGATCTCACCTTTTGCTCTCCTCTCTCTTTTGTTTCTACCTCTGCCACTTTCCACACTCCCCTGTGTAAAGATATTTGTGTATATGGGTCTTTTTTTTTTTAAACAGGGTCTTATTCTGTCACCCAGGCAGGAGTGCAGTGGCCCAACATAGCTCACTGTAACCTCAAATTCCAGCCTGGGCCTCCCAAAGTGCTGGGATTATAGGCGTGAGCCACTGTGCCTAGCCTGTGCATGTGTTTTAACCCTAGGATTGAAACACCCTGTATAGGATAGGGACCATGATGTTCTCATTTTGTATTTTGCTTCATTTTTCCTCCCTTCTACCCCACCACACCCTGGATGGTGTTTTGCGGACTGTTGCTGCTTAACAAAATCTGCTTAACGGTAGTGCCTAGGTCTCTGCCTCCCAGGTTAGTGTTCTGCCTACAGCTTTTGCCACCCAGAAGATTCTCCTGGGTTCGACATCCTGTAGTAGGAGGCATCTAGGAGAGACAAATGTCAGCGTGCCACGTTCCCTATTCACTGTGTATAATTTACATATCTCTGTGATGTGAGCATAGGCGACTGCATTACTAAGGTATTATGCTTGACTCCTGGCAGGAAGACTGGAGCAGATAACGCATCAGTGGTAATCCCCTGCTCTGCCCTGGAGGATACAGAAATCTCTGGTGTGAGTTGCTGCCTGTGGGTATTAGAGACTCACCTGCTCTTATTAATGTAGTGTCTGGATTTGTCCCTCCGGTTGGTTGGGCAGCTCTTCCTTGTTCTCCCCCCTTGCACCCCTGTCCCTTCCCCGCCACAGTTCCTGACCTGGAGGGTGGGGCTGAGCGCGGTGCAGGGCCTGTGGGGCAGCCATACGGAGTGCTGGGATTCAAAGGACCTTTGGGGAGGACCAGTGGTAACAAGGCCCGCCTGCTCGCTGGGTGCACAGTGCCCTGTGAGGGGAAAGGGGAGGAAGGAGTGATGGCCATACTCTGTGCTTTTATGGGGCTTTCTCTTTCCTAAGATTCTTTCATGTAAATTTTTGCTTTGAATTCTGACAACAATCCTGGGAGGTGTGTTAATCTGTTTTCAGACACGGGGTCTGCAGAGCAGAAAGGAAGGTAGCGTGTTACTAAAGTTAGCAGAGACAGGAGAGTTCACTTTACACTCTGCAGTACGTAGGGTTGGTGAGGAAGCTCCACCATGGCTTGCATGCAATGGGTGTGTGATACGTTTGTCCAATAAATGAATAGAGGTTGATTGGAAGTAAAATGAAGTTTTCTGGATTTTGCTCTCAGCTTACTCTGGTCTCCTTTTCTGCTTGACTCAGTTTCTTCTTTTCCCCATGGAATAGTTCCTCTCCTGGCCCTTGCACTTGTCCTAGGCCTGCAAGGGCAGAGTGACACCTAGAGACTGCTGGGTCAAGTGGTGCAGAGTCATCCGGGATGACTCCTGTGAGTCAGTGGCACTGTGGCAGATGCTTACCTGCAGAGCCCTCCTCCGCTGCTCCAAGTGGATGTTGCTGCTCATTGCAGCTCTCCTTCCGCTTGGCCATCCCTCTCAGTATAGCGCTCCAGGCCGCCACCCCCGGTGGGCCAAGATGGCATTTAGAATGCCAAGGAGGCTCTGTCTTGGGTATAATAAAAAGCATTAGGCCACGGGTCAGAGGACCTGCTCTGAATCCTGGCCTCTCCATTTCTGCTTTGTGACCTTGGGATAATCCCTGAGCATTTCAGAGCCTTGAACTTACTGGCTTCTCAGGTCCCTTTAGCTCTCAAATGCTAGGATTCTTGGTCTCCTCCATTAGGAGGGAAAAGGCTCATCATCTTGTGGCCTGGCCACAGTGGGGTAGGATTAACCTCCAGGGTCAATGAGCTTGCAGAACTCAGGAAATGCCTCTGTGTGATCTGTATTTGGTCCAGAGACAGGTGGTAGAGCCTGGAGGAGGGGAAGTTCACGCACAGCCTCGGCTGGGGGGAGGGGGCCTAATTCAGCTGCTCTTTTTTCTACCCCCTAACGGAATGAAGGTTTTCAGGCTTAAGTCCTCAGTGCATTTCAGTCTTAACTAGGAAGCTGAACTCTGTGAATTAACTCTCCAAAGTCAAGTACTTGGCCACTAATCCCATTGCTTACTCTCTCTGTTGGTGGGGGAAATGGCAGAATTTCTTATTACTAATTAATGGGTGTTTGCTGGGTTCATTTGCTCATCTTTCAGTAAACTTTCTGAAATGCTCATTCCTTCGGCAGGTGCTGCTCTTTGGACTTGCAGCGGGACCTTTAGGAAATTACCTCCTTTGAGCCATTGTTTCCTGTACTCTCTTGTTCAGTAGAGGCATCCAGAAATGTGTAAAGTGTTAGTGAATTGGCTGCACTGTTGCTATTGCAAAGCAGGTGAGAGTCATGGAACATTTCTCTCCATTGTACAGAAGGAGATACCAAGGCCTGAAGAAAGTTGCCCACCAAGCCATGACTGTGCAGGCAGTGGGGAAGGGAGGCACTCTGGCTATAAACGGTCAAGGCTGCGAGTGAGCCGTAGTCGATCTGTGGGTGTATTTGTGAGGCGCCTGTGAGATTAGCCACTGAGCAGAGGTTTAATTTATGATGGCGCCTAGAATTCCCGCGCTGCTGCCTGCTAGATTCTGCTGCATCATTGGTGTTGCCGTGCTCCCAGGGGCGTCCTAAGTCTCATAAGTAATCCGTGTCTCGGCCGTGGTCGAAGGCAGCCTCATGCAGAGACGGTCCTCAAGGAGTGAGATCAGCACCTGGGGTCAGGCCGGGCTCAGGTTTGCTCAGGTGTGGGATGGAGCGTGTTAGTCTAACAGGGCTGGGAGGGTAGTTACAGATGTCTCAGTCAATGCTACCCTGAAAACACTTTCCTTTGGTCACTTGTGATACAGCAGATGTAGTTATTTGGCATTTATTATTCCTCTTGATGAAAATGGTTGAAATAAGAACCAACTATAGGGAAGACACTGGATTTTAATAATATTCAAGCAGCATTAAGTAGTGTAAGCCCAATGTATATTGTAATTTTTTTCATTAACTTCAATTTAGTAGACATTATATTTTTTAATTTGTAAGGTGCTTAGTTCTTGCAAGCAGTAGCACTGTCTTTCTTTAAACAAATGTTCCATATTTTGTACTTTTCACTAATTTGGGAAGGATTTCTTATTACTGATTAATGAGGTTTTACTAAGAATAGGATCAAAGCATCATACTATCTAGAGCTGGAAGGTTCCTTAGAGATTATCTCATATTCTTCATTTTAGAGATGAAAAAACACTGGTTCTTACACAACCAGACAATTAGTGATTCATTTGGCTCGTGTGAACAGATTTGTCCTTTTATGTGAAAGGGCTACAGGGTGAATGAGTGGACAGAAACGGAAAGTCGTTCTGATTGTCTCTGGAAGTATAACGTACATATGTAGAAGTGCAGCCTTCGGTGAATGTTCATATGTGAGCACATCTGCGACGGACCAGCATCCAGAGTAAGAAACAGAACTTCACTGGCGCCTCAGTCTGCCCTGTTCCTTTCCTGCCATTACTCCCAGTCCCGGGCAACTGCCAGCCTGGCACCTCATAGCACAGGTTAGGTTTTGAACGTCACTGTGAGTGGAATCATCCAGTATGTATTCTTTTGTGTCTGGCTTCTTTTTCTTGATATCTTTTTATTCTTTCTCAAGTGTTTTATTTATTTTTTCTTTCAGAATATTATGGGGGTACAAATGCTTTGGCTACATAAATTGCCTTTGCACCACCTGAGTCAGAGCTACAAGCGTGCCCATTTCCCAAATAGCGCACATCGCACCTGTTAGGTGTGAGTTTACCTATTCCACCCCCCAACCTGCCCGACACCCGGTGAATGTCACTTCCACATGTGCACATAAGTGTTGATTGATTAGTACCAATTTAATGGTGAGTACATATGGTGTTTGTTCTTCCATTCTTGTGATACTTAGCTTAGAAGAATGGGCTCCAGCTCTGTCCTTTTTCTTGATGTCTTAAAAATGTGATTTATCCATGTTGCTACATGTGGTGGCTGTAGTTCATTAATTTTCATCTTTGCATAGCATTTTAGCATAGGACTGTATCATAGTTGATTCAGCCTTTCTACTATTGTATATATCTTGGTAGTTTCCAGATTTGAGTTATTTTTAAGTAATGCTTCTTTGAACATTCTGATATGCTTTTTTCATCAAAACCTATTTCTTTGGCTTATAGCAAATAGTGGACTTGGTGAGACGTGGAATATGGGTATATTCTACTTTCGTTGATACTACCAGTTTTCCAAAGTGGTTGTATCAATTTATACTCCACGACAGCAGTGTATGAAAGTTCTGGATGGCCTGTGTTCATCCCAGCACTTGATATTCTCCATGGTTTTTGTTTTAGCCATTCTGGTGGATATATGGTGGCATCTCACCATGAGTTGTTTGTTTTCATCGATAACCAGTAAAGTCCAACACCAGGAATAGGACTTTGAGCATAGACTGGGCTTTTTATCTCCTCCATCAAGGTAGCTACTCTGTACCAGCCAGTGAGGACAGAGAGACTAGGACACATTTTAGGGAGGATAAAGAAACATATAACTTCAATGTAGTATGGGACAGCTTAGATTCGAGGAAACTGTAAGCCCCTAGAGGTTATATCTTGTGTACTTTTGCACCTCCCTTCCCTGTTAATGGTTAGGGTAGTGCTCAGTGAAGACTAGTGGGGGGTTGACCCAAGGTTCAGCTAGAGAGGGCTGATGGAGGTGGGCTGGGGTGGATGTGGGGGCATGGAGCTCACGATACGCTGGATTTAGGGTGTGCACAGCCCTCTCAGATGTGGCTCCAAGTCTGGCAGCTGCTGCCTAATTGCTGCAAGCATGGCCTCCCATGGTCTCTGCAAGCTTGGGATAGCAGGGGCTAGGAGCTACCAGGGGCCGGATGTGGCTACTGACCTGGAGTGCAGGCCAGGGCTGACTGGGTTTCCTCCACAGCCTCACCTGGCAGGGGCTAGTGGAGCCCTTATGCTGGACCTGTAGAGTCCCTTTATGCCCTACTCTGGGGCAGTGCTGCTTGCACTGACCATCCTCCTGGGCCCGTCCAACTGGCTCTTTTGGGAGCTCTGGGCCTGATTCTGCAGGGTCAGGTCATGGGCCTGTTACCTTGGAGGGATGAAGTCATTGGAGTTTCAGGCCTTTGTGGATGAAGGCATGGCCTGGACGCAGGGGAAGAGCAGCAGCAGGAGGGAGCCCCGGGTCGCACATTCTGCACCACAGAGTGCCGCAGAAGCCCAGACTTGGGAGGCTCCGCAACGCCATTTAGCTCAGCTTCCTGCAAGGCAGGGGTAGCAGCAGCCATCCTTGGCAAAGAACTCTTCACTTTTTTATCATCAGAAAAAGTGTCATCCCTCTGTGCTGCGCCAGCTCCTTCCAGATGCTTCAAACCTGTTTAGTTGATAAGGTCTTCATAAAACCTCCCCTCTGGCCCTCTTCTTTATGCCTCCTTCAAGACCACGAGGGGATGCATGAGTTCCCAGCATGTGCCAGGAGCTGCAGGGGCACTGGATGAACAAGGCCTGGGCCTGTTGGCAGCTGCTCAGTGTCCAGCACACAGCACAGAATTCAGGACGGAGCTAGTAGAGGATAGGAGGGGGACAAAGAGAGTGCTTTGTGCCAGGGCTAGGGAGAGCAGACTTGCTTTCTGTCTCTTCCCCCACACCACTCCTCCCTCTCTTTCTAGGAATCGTTATTAACATGCTCGTGAAGTGCCCGGTCCCTTGACATGCATGTCTCAAGAGAGGTTGCGGGCATTGGGGGAAGAATCAGGTTCTGGACAGGGAGGATTTGGTCAGTCTCATTAACTCTTTTTGCAAGCCAGGCTCTGTCTCTCCGGGAGTCCCCCCCCCCCCCCAAGTATCTCTATCAGTAAAGTACTTGGTGAGCAAAGGGATGAATAAGATGGTGCCTTGAGGGGCCCGCCTCCTCTCCTGGCCAGCATTGGTGTGCAGATGGATGAGCTCAGGTTTGGACATGACTCAGGAGGAAGGTAGTGGAGAAATATAAGGTGATGATCTCATGTGGCATTCAACAGAGCCCGGAACATGTAGTATGTGTGCGCTTATCTTCTTGTCATCTCTCTCCTTATTCCAGATGCCCTGGCAACGGTCTGCCTGGACAGGACTCTTTATGGAGTGCAGTCAGAGAAGAGCAGACTGCCTCCATTTCCTCTGCTCATGAGCTCTCCCTGACCACTGCAGCTTCTAGACTCAGAGCATTGGAGAGGGCCAAAGGCTGCAGAAACGGGCTGCCTGTTGTGTGGAGTGCTCTGTCTTCCCCCCAAGTGTGCAGAAGGTGCTCACTCTGTTTTGGGAGGCTGGGGCAGGTCGACCTCAAGGCTGGGGAGGTCCGACTGGCTTTGGCGCTCTCTGGGAGGAGGAGTGGGAGAAATCCCGACTCCAAGAAGGCAGGGTGGGGAGAGGGAATTTATACCGTCTAGCGGAAAGGCCTTTGGCTTGGAAAGAAGAAGCTCTGACTTCTAGTTCTGGTTCAGACATTTATTATATTGGTGTCCTTAGAAAAGTGCCTTATCCCCCGTATCTCAGTTTCTTCACTTGTCAAATGGTGATGCGCGAACCTGCCCTCCCTACCCCTGAGCAGTGATATGGACCATGGGAGTAACAACATGCGGGCCGGGGAAAGTAAAAAGTCCTGTATAAAAGACATATGATGTCATTATTAATAACAAACCCTGTAACCACTTGGAGCCATAGGCATCAGCCAGGATGTGGGGACCGCGGCTGGAGTGGGCCGTAGCCAAGCGTCGAGGGTCCTGTGGTGCAGAGCCCGGGCATCCGGGAGGCACTTCCAAGCCCATGAGCCTTGGAGGAGGTGGAGCCCTGCAGGTGGGTTTGGAAGATGAATCAAGGAGGTAGCTTTGAATGATATTTAAAGGTGGGGAGGAGACGACCCTGTCTGGTCACACGGTGGGCCAGGTGGAGGTTAAGGATGCAGGGAGCCTGGAGATGTGCCCCGTTCCCTAAGTCAGACTCAAGCCCGCCCCTTGAACCTGATTGTGGGGCCCTTCTTTCCTCGCTTTTGCAAGGCAGATGCCATGGAAAGAGCTCTGATTCAGGAGTCAGAATGTCTTGGGGTGGGCGGGCGTGTCCTGAATCCCATCTCTGTTATTTGCCAGATGCTATGACCTTGAGCAAGTCACTTTACCTCTCCAAGCTCCATGTTCTTCATCTGGCAATAATAATACCTGTCTCACAGGGTTGCTGTGAGGGTTTAGTGCAGCAAAAGAACCTGGAAATAGAAGGTGCTCAATAACTGTCACTTAAATCTGAATTTCTCCCCCATCCATCTTGTTTACAGTGTTTTCAGGGAATATTCCAGAGCCTTTTGATACATCTGTGTTGGTCCACGCCAGGGCTCAGTGTTTTCCTTCTTTTCTGTGGATACAGACTTTGCAATTTCCCCGGTTTTATGCTTACAACCTACATGCCTGGTGGACAGACCTATCTGTGTCCAGCTTGCATGCAGACATCATGGAGCATGGATTCTGCATGTAGTAATATTCTTGGGGAAAAAACTCAGACTCCAAAGGCAACTTTTATGAAAGAACTTCCAGAAGCAGAGATTTTCCTCTCCCTCTTTATCATGGAAATTACATTGGTGGGGCCAGGTATGGTGGCTCACACCTGTAATCTCAGCACTTTGGGAGGCTGAGGTGGGAGGATCACTTGAGGCCAGGAGTTCAAGGCCAGTCTGGGCAACATAGTGAGACCCTGTCTCTATGTTAAAAAAAAAAAAAAAAGAAGAAGAAAAATATTACATTGCTGGAAACAGAACCCAGGTGCAGCTGTATGTCATAGAGAAGCAACCCCGAGCCCGCTCTGCTGCCAGGTGGGGTGTGGCCTTGGGCAAGTTGTGCTTCCGGCTCTGCCGGCTCAGGGTGTGTCGTCTGTAGGGTACGGTGGCCGCACAGATCAGGCCCCCCATCCGAACTGAACAGGAGTTTTGGGGGTGATGACATGGAGTCCCAAGTAGAGCAGAAGGACCAGCACGGCCATGAGGTGAGGCTTCAGGGTCCACCGGGACACGTTATCTGCTGGGTGAGGGCTCCTGGGTTGATGCCGTCTGTAGTCCCTTCTGATTCGAAAGTTCTTTGACTCGTGAGAGCACAGCATCGCATCTCCCCATGGTTGACTGACTGGTGTCTTTTTTTTTTTTTTTTTTTTTTTGAGACAGAGTCTCGCTTTGTTGCCCAGGCTAGAGTGAGTGCCGTGGTGTCAGCCTAGCTCACAGCAACCCCAAACTCCTGGGCTCAAGCGATCCTGCTGCCTCAGCCTCCCGAGTAGCTGGGACTACAGGCATGCGCCACCATGCCTGGCTAATTTTTTCTATATATATTAGTTGGCCAATTAATTTCCTTCTAATTATAGTAGAGACGGGGTCTCGCTCTTGCTCAGGCTGGTTTCGAACTCCTGAGCTCGAGCAATCCGCCCGCCTCGCCTCCCAGAGTGCTGGGATTACCGGCGTGATCGCACCTGTAACCAGCACCCAGCCCTGACTGGTGTCTTAACATATTGAGAGGGGCACTTTCGGTCTTCCCCCAGGCTGCTACCTTTGTAGGTCAGCCAGGATTCGCCCTCCTCTTACTGCTTCTGTAGGTACAGCCTGATCCCAGCCGCCGTCACTCACCTCTGGCCTGGGTCATTGTGACAGCTCCCCAGTGTGTCTGCCTGCCACTGCCCTGCTCAGATGTGCGAGGAGACCTTCCCGACCTTCCTGTTTAAAGCAGCTGCCCTCTCCCCACCCTGGTATAGTCCTGGTCTTCCATCTCTCTCTCTATTTTGCTATGTAGCATGGGAGACATATAAATATAACTTCTTTATTGTCTCTCCTATGTCCTCAAATCGAATGTAAGCCATAGGAGGGCTTATCTTTTTCTTTTCATATGGTTTTATGCACGGCTGTAAAACCAGTACTAGATCATGTGACTAATTCATAATCCTTAGAAAGTATTTGCTGTCAGTCGACAAGTTGCAGTCCACCCTCTGGGCAGCCCACCCTCTGTGGTGCCAGTCCACGCTCTGAGGATCCCCAGCACTGGGAGTCATGATAGCCCCTACTGTCCCCTCCCAACCCTGCCAGACACACCCTGTCCTTCCTGTACCGTTAGCCATCCCTGGGTGTCCCTGTGGATAGATCTGGGAGATGAGATAATTGAGGACTTGGTCTCATACGTCTAACCCCCTTTGCCCAGTATAGACCTCATGTGCAACAGGAGATGCCCAGTAAATTCAGCATTCGTTCGTTTACTGGCACATGTTTTAATGAATTGCTGTCAACAGATGAGTAAAATTCAACCCCAGAAATGTTCTGGGCGTTTGGAGGGTGTGTCTTACTGGCCTGAAGAAGGGGCAGTGACCAGATGGTGGCTCCTGTACTGGGAGGAAGTGTGTGGATGGCCCAAGTGCTGGGCGACTCTCTGGGAGTGTGGCAATTTCTCTGGTGAGTCAGGTTCACCTCTCCCTGTGTCCAGACACAGTCCCCAGGGATGAGGAGTACACCTGTTTCTTTAAATTTCCATGGAAGGTTGAGGCTGCTCCTTGAGATTTTAAAATACATGGCACGGTCCCACCAGTGTCAGGTAGCTAGTTTATGGGTCCCGTCCTGGTTGTGATAACTCAGGCTAAGCTGGATAATAAACGAAAGTGGGACAGAGCCGCAGGATAAATATTGCTACAGGGTATCTCGAGCGGTACAAATCACAGGGAAAATATCTCCCAGGCTTTTCATTTCTCCTCTTCCACCCTGGCCCTCTGGCAGCAGCCGGCAAGCAGGACCCATCCATCACAGTGCCCTGCCCCAGCGGCGCGCGCTGCTGGGGAACGCGGGGTACAGGCGGCACTCTGCCTGGAGGAGCCCCGGGGAGCCAGTGCCGACAGGGCCCGGCCTCTGCGTGGCCATTCTTAGCTGCGGACCACAGCTGAGCTTTGCAGACCTGCTTCCTTGTCTCTAAAACGAGAGAGTATAATCATTGGTGGTTCTCAGTCTGATGTGAGCGTTTGAGTCACCTGGCGGACTTAAAAGCCACTCACTGAGTACTAACGTCGTGTGCAGAACCAGCACCGTGGAGTCCAGTCCTGAGTGTTTTCACTCACCTTCCCGGCCCTGCTCGCGGGGGCTCCCGATGCCCACTCTAGGTCAGAACCACTGAGCGTGCAAGTGACATGGGTGGCGGGGTGGCTGGTGAGACGGGCTGGTTTCTTGACCCCACCTTGTACTAGATCCATCAGCACTGTCACTCAGCAAGGCTGCATTCAGCGTTGCAAGCGTGCTTGCTTTGTGATCAGTGCTGGCCTGCAGGGCCGATCAGCCGTGGGGAGTCCAGAGCTGTCCCAGGCGTGCAGGCGTGGGCGGGCGACTCACTGCATGTGGCAGGGGTCTATTCGATGAAGAGGGCGGTCTCAGTGAAGGCCACTACCGTCCCGTTCCCCCCCCCACCCCCCCCCCGTGCCGCCCGACTTTGGGAGGCGTTCTCAGCTGCTCCTCCTGACCACCCGCATCCGGGCTCTGTGACTCCACCTCTGCTTTGAGTCTGGAGTGCACACGCTGAGCTCCCGTGCTCCAGGTGTCTGACTGGAACGTCGTGAAGGCTGCCCAGCTGGTCCTTTGCCGTCAGGTAAAGTGGCTGTCCTACTGACCTGGTCATCTTGGCCTGGCATGTGGGGGCACCCTCCATGCCTGGGTAGATTAACTCAGCAGTTCCCTGTCATCCCAGGGAAGGCCCAGGGGCTGCCCATGGCCGTGGCCCTGCCCGTGGCCCTCGTCAGCTGCATGCGCCAGCCACACACTCTTCTCCTGCTGTGACTCTGCTTCGTGCCCAGCCCTCTGCGCCTCGCCTGTGCCGTTTGCTCCCCTGGGATGGCTTTTCTCATCTCTCTGCTGGGCAGACCTCCGCCCACCCCTGGGCCCAGCGCAGATGACCCAGGAGGAAGCAGTGCCATGCTGGTATTGCCGCACTTTCCTCATGCTCATACTGCTTGAAGAGTTGCTGTGTTTGTTGACAGTCCCCCCCCACCCCTTCCTCCTCCTTAAATCACGAGCTGCTTGAAAACAGGAACCAATTATGCCTCTAGTCGAGCCCATGTGTCAAGTACAGCCTGGCGGTCTCTGCCTAAGAAATGCTTGTTGACTGACTAGAGCGTCGTGGGAAGGGTGTGGACCACGGAGGCCAGAAACTGGCTGCTCCTGTGTTTCTGTTACAGCCTTGCTAGATGATCCTGGATGAGTTCGTTCTTCCCCCAGCACCTCGTTCCCCTCATTTGTAAAGAGGGTTTACGCCTGATGGTTTCTAGGTTGCCTTCCAGTTTTAACATCCTATGATTCCATGTGTTGGAAAACAAAGTGATGTTTGCGTGCCCATTTTCACCAGCAGGTGTGTCTTGATGCATTTGGGACGGGGCTGCTTCTCGTGACGGGCCCAGCACAGCGGTCCTTCAGCTACGGTGTTCACCTACCTGACCAAGGCCTGGGGAGCCCCAGCTTGGAGGAGTGAGAAGGCTGCTTGGACCTTCAGCCCCGCCTGCCTCCGCTCATGAGTTCTGTGGCTCTGAGCCCGCTGGGCGAGCTGGGGCGTTGCTCGTGATGTGCTGGGAGCAGGGGCAGCATCCCACCAGGGCTGAGACTGGCGGGCGAGCAGGAGACCCCCTCGGAAACCAGACTTGGGAGGGGGACACCCAAGCGGGTGACTTGAGAGGGGTCAGTCTTCCTTGACCACAAGGGTGTCGGGGTGCTGGGCTTCTGAGGTGGGCGTGAGATGGAGAGAAAGACAGGGGGCTGGAGGCCAGGCTGCGGTGGATGGCAGCCTTGGGGGAGGTGTGTGCTGGGGCACTGGGAAGGTCGGCAGCCTGGATGTGGAGAGCAGCCCCTGTGTTTTCTGGGTGTCTGGGCTCGTCTCCCCAATTCTTAGCAGAATCGCTCTGAAAGACCACGCTGTCTGGCCTACTCACGGGAGCCAAGAGCAAGAGCAGCACTTTCCAGCTGGTTTGAACCCTCCAGGAAGGGATTCCCAGGGTCATGGAGGGAGATCCGGCCTGAAGATCCTCTTGCTGTTGCAGAAACCTCCTGGCCTTTCTGGCATGGTGTCTCTAGCCTCAGTTTCTCCTCCTGCCCCATTCTGCCCCACCTCCATGGCTGGGTGTGGGACCGGCATTGCACCACTGCAGTATGTGTTGCTTTATAAATAGAAAGATACTTAACACCGACCCTGGAATCAAGCAGGGGGTGGCTCTGGGCAGCAGTGCTTTAGAAATGAGCATTGATCTCTGGGAATCTGCACAGTGCATGTTAAGCAGCCCCTTGCTGTCTCCTAGGGCACCGCCCGGTGCTGCTTCTGTCCCTCCCTCTTCCCAGAGCGCATGCTGCCCAGCGGGCCCTCAGAGGGACTGCAGAGCCATGGGCATGGCATTTGTCCCAGCCTTCACCTCTGTGGGTGTCCCTGCCTCTGTTCATTGGCTCCTTCTTTGTTTTATCCATCACCTCTTACGAGCCAGGCACTGTTCTAGGCTCTGGGATTCAAAGAGGGACAAGAATCACCCCCTGTACCCTCTCTCCTCTCCAGTCTCAGCATTGACTCACAGAACAGTGTGCGGAGTGGCAGAGGAGCTTGGAGAGTGGAGAAGAGAACGTCCAATTTGGCCTGTGGCGGGGAAGCCACTGGGTGGCCGAGAGGGGCATGCATGCCACGCAGGGCACAGAACGCGTGGGGGCACGGGGAGCCACGTCCTTCCTGCCCCATGCAAGCAGCTGGCATATGCCAGGCATCTTATCGCTGCCACCTGGGTTAAGCGTGTGCCCAGGGATTGCAGTGTCCGTGTGCTGTGCCTGCCCCCTTCTGTTAGCCTCCTGTGGTGCGAGAGGACCAGAGTCTGTTGATGAAGATCTTTCATCTCTCGGTCCAGTCAAAATCAAAGAGTTAAAAGAAGACTAAATAGTTTAATAACTTCACCACCACTATGACTTCCTTCCTTTTCATTTGGCGACTTGGACTCGATTCTGGGACCTAGTCGCAGCAGGGAAGGTGTCAGTCCAGTGTCAGGGGGGTCCTAGGAGAACTCAGTCCAGGTCTGCTGCCTTTGCCTCTCGCCCTACCCACCTGGCTGAGGGCTGCGTGTCTTTCAGGCCCCGAGTCCTGCCCAGTCTTCTCCTAATCACCTGCCAGGGCTGCTTTCCCTGCGCTCTGTGGGCGCAGGGCTGTGCATGTCCTCAGCGGGCTGCGGTGCCGAGCTGAGTGTCAGGAAGACACCCGGCCTGTGTTGGGGAGGGCCTGTGAGGCGGGCGGGACGAGGAGAGGCCAGGAGGCTGGCAGGAGTCCATGAGAGTCTGGGGAGGGGGCCGGGGGCCCCCAAGGAGATGTGCCGCATTTTTGCCAGCACTGGGGAGTCTTATTTGAATTAAAAAAATTAACCTGATAGGTAAACAGTGAGGGCTTAGTGGTTTTACTTTGTATTCCCATGACTTCTAATGTTCCTGAGTTTTTACAACAAAGTCGTGAAATTCCTCATCACAGAAATGATCCTGACAGAGCCCACCGGCCTCGAGAAGGGTGGGCGGGTGGCAGCTAGTGTCCTTTCCTTCTGGGAGTGTGGGGTCCCGCCGGCTCTGCACCGGGGAGTGTCTCGCCCAGGGCCAGCTCCTCGTCTCATGTCTTGTGTGGCGTCCTCTCCACGGGCCGCGTGGCGCTGTGGGCGCAGGCAGCCGTGTCTTCACGGAGTGGTGCTGGCCGGGCTGGGCAGTGCCAGCCTCCCCCGGCCCCTCTGCCCTGAATTTCTAATCTTTTCTCCTGACCCTTTCCCCTTCCGCCCTGGCCCTTCTGCGAACACTCACGGCTCCCCACAGCCCTTGGCATCCTGTTCTTTTGTGGGTTTATCTTCAGCTGTGGCTGGTGACCCGAAGACCCAGAGGCTTCTGACCCCGGTGCCCAATCCAGGGCCTGGCATCGCTAGGCTCTTCCCTTCCTGGAGAGTTTTGGCAGAAGTCAGGGAGACAGGCGGCGTGGACTCGCTCACGCTCAGAACGTGGCGTGTGGGCGCGGGCGCAGGCGGGGGCCGGCGCTCACCCTCGCCTTGGCTGTGGCGTGGGCGGGTGGCCGTGGGGAGGGAGGCGGGCTTTCTGGGCACATCTGTGTGTCTGCTGCAGGCAGTGTGTCCGACGGACATGGCGGAGACGTCCCGCGGCTCCCTCCTGTCCCCGTCACACGCGAGGGCCTGGTTGTTCATCCTCTGATGTGGTTTCTCCTGGGAGGGTGGAGGAATGAGAACTATTCAGCAGCTTTTTGTGAAGAGGGCTGTGCGATCTGAACAATGCGGGCCCGGGGTGCCCTGCATTCCTCGGGGGACGTTGGCATGGACAGGAACAATCAGGAGCTGGAAATAGGCCGCGGGCCCCAGGGCAGGGCCGATTGTTTGTGGCAACCCCACATCCTCATCCCGCCCCATCCTGGAACCCTGGATGCCACAGACAGGAAGGCACCTCCCAAAGTCATCAGGAAGGAAGGGCCGCGCTGCTGCCGTGCTGGGCGCATCACACACCCCGACACTTGGCCCGGCTCTGACTCCAGGTGGGGTGGGGTTCAGCCGGCGTGGGGTGGCAGCCAGCACCTGCTTCGGTCACCTGTTCCCGTCCCTAACAGTGCTGTCTGCTGCAGGCTTCCTGTTGCATTTTCAGCCCATTCCTCTCACTCTGCCCTGGGTGAAACAAGAGATGAGGCCATCGTCCTCGCCGCAGGGAGCCTTCAGACACCCGAGGGCACGATGTTTTCCTTCTGTTGTGGAGAACCAGTGGGAGGTGGTGTCTTTTGTAGATGCATGAGGCAGACAGCTGGGTAGAATTTGTAACGGATGAAATATTGGCTCAATTTAGAATTGGTTTTCTCTGATTTAATAGGTTAGGAAGGTAGAGTTCTGTGCCGAGCTAACTTCATGCATGTTTTTAAATCAACTTTGATTTGTTTCAGGAATGGAACAATGAATACAGGAATCAAGAGTCTATAATTATACATCGTCCATTCGTGATTTTGGGCACCATTCTCCCAGTTTTGCAGGCTTGCGCCTTAAGTCCAGATTCTCAGCCAAGGTTCTGCCTGGTGGACGATGGATCTACTGACTGAGGGACACATATCTACTTTGACCAGATGTGCCCTGTCTCTTCTCGTGGCACACTTAACTTTTGGACACATTTCCATGTTGGAGGGTGAATCGCAGGGTATTGCCTGTAGCTGGGTAAACCTTCCTGACCAGGTGTGGCTCCATGTGGAAAGTAACCAGCTCTGAATTTTGTGCCTAGAAAGTACATATTCTCATGGGCAGTCAACCTGTGTTCTGAGACTCTTAGGTGCTATTCATGTCACCGTTATGGTCCAGGGCCATGTTTCTCAAACTTTGTGATGAGTACATACATGCACACTTGCCCCCCACCCCCAGCTACACCTGACACAAACCTTTCATGAAATGATACTTATCTTTACTGTGTGAGATGCATTCTGGCATTTTCTGTTTTGTTTTATTTTTTTGAAATACTCTTCTGACCCACTCAACTGATTTCATAACCCAATAGTGGGTCACAAACCTATACTTTGAAAAGCACGGATCTTCAGGGGTCGCTACAGACTAAAGCAGATGGAAACAATTAACATTTGTTCATTTGGGTCATAGTCACATATCTGTTATAACTCAGATTCTTTATTTCTTGAAATTAGATTTTCCTCTTCTTTATTGTCACTAATGCCTGCAAAGTAAGTGCCTGTCAACCAGGAAGCCAGGTGGGTCCTTTATACCAAAGACCCCTATCAGTCAGAATCTTAGCATCATCTTTCTAAAATAAATTTGATCTTTAAGTCTAGACACAGGTCTTTACTTAGGTTAACAGAGGATTATTTTTCATACTAAAATTATATAGAGCCCTGATTTGTGAGTTTGATAATTTACTCAAATGGTTCTGTGCACCTCCTACTTAGGTGGGAGCTGGATACTGCTTGGGTGGGATGTGAGAGTTCAGAGCACTGTGTTTTAGGGAGGGCACCGGCGAGCTAGGAGAGGTGACGAGGAGAGTGGGCGAGGGCAGAGGACCGTCAGCTGTGGCGTGAGTCGTGGGAAAGGTGAGAATGTCTGCTTGGGGGAAAGAAGACTCTGTGCACAGGATACCATGTGCACATGATACTTATGTGCAAGGGGCTGGCACCTGGGAGAGGAGTTAGGCCTTTGCTTTACTGCTCCAGAGGGATGCACTCAATCCATTAGCCAGAATAATGATGATGACAATAATTAAAAGAAATATTATCTGCTGCATATTAAGCATAGTGCGTGCCAGGTGCTGAATCGGGTGCTGTCTGTAGATCACCAACTCTGAGCATTTTTGGGCATTTACTGTGCTCATTATTCAGGTGAGGAAACTGAAGTGTAGAGAAGGTGGGTAGCTTGTCCAGGGGCAGAGCTGGGATCTGACTGCTGATAGGACTGATGTGACCCATGCCTCCCGCCGCCCTCCCACACTTCTAAGGTAGAAAGTGGAGGCTGGCTGGTAGGTAGTGAGAGCTGAGAAGTGATGGCAAGGCTGCCTGGTGGGCCGCTGGCCTGGCGTGCTTACGCAGAGTGTCGGTAGCTGTGTGTGTAAGATATGCCCCAGGGTTCTGCAGAGGGGAGGGGATGGGACGTAAGTATATAACTGCTAGGGAGCTCATTTCATCCTAGGACAGCCCAGAAAGGAGGTAGACTTTATGCCCATTTTGCAGATGAGGAAACTAAAGCTCATGGGGTTTAATTACCTGTCCAAAGTCACATTGTCTCTAAGAGACAGAACTGGGACTCCAACATGGGTCTTCTGACTCCATCCTTGGTTACCTTCCCATTGCCCTGCCTTGCTTCCTACCTTCTGTGATTCACCTTAATCTTTTCTCCAAATTCATTCCACCTGCTTTTGCCCACTCCTTTGCTGTATCTGACAGGCCACCTGCAGTGTCCTGTGGGTCCCTGAGCTCCAAACTGGAGCCACAGACAGAATCTAGGCTGATTGAGGGGTGTCACCATGGTTGGTATGTGCATGTGTGCACATGCATGTGTGCGTGTGTTGTGTGCCTGCATTTGTATGTTGGAGGCCTGTGTGTCTTGGAGGGCCATGTCATGGAGGGTTTTGAGGTCTTTGATGGACTGTGTGTGATGTGAGATTTCTGGCAACTTTAGGCCTCCCCCCAATCTCCCAGTCCCTGGTCAGCCCTCTCTGGGGTGCCGCCATCCCCCTCTGAAAGGTGAGCTGGGAGGGAGCAGGTTAGGGAAGTTAATCACTCAATTAATTCACCCAGATCAGACCAGCTTTCTGCTCTGGGGATGCTCTGCTGATGGAATGAGGAAACTACTAATTTGCCAATTTGGTTACTGACAGAGGTGGGGGCTTTGGGGGTTGGGCGGCGGGAAAGCTGTTGCTGCACCTCATGTGGGCTCCCCGGGGCGCGGCCCTCTGAGCCCATGGCCTGCTTTTGGCCTTATGTGAGTGAGCTCTTTTTTCTCCTCCTCTTTCCTCTCTCCATGTGCTCTCCTTCCCTCTCCTTTCCCTTTTATTGCTTGCACTAGATACCAGCAGAACAGCTGCTGGGCTAGATTTCTTCTCTGTTCCTCTGTTCATTCATCCCGCAGTGCTCATCGAGTAACTGGCACAAGACTAGGATGTGGGCCACGCTAAAGGAGACTCAGCAGGAATACAATTAGTGCCTGTTCTCTTGCAGTGGACGGTCCATTTGCACAGATGAGGCTTGCCTGCTCCGCTGTCCCGGCCGAGTCATGGGGCCGTGTGATGAGGGGCAGCGAGGCGGAGAGAGTGGGAGGGAGGTGTGGTTCGGGGCCACGAGGAGGTGCGGATCAGTAATTGGGCCATCAGCCGAGGAGCCTCCACATGGAGGGAGGGGAAGCTAACGGAAGCCTAGAATTGGGGCAGGCTGGTGGAGAGCTGGGCAGGCCACGCAGCGCTCCCCGAGGCTGCAGCAGCAGCCCTGAGCTGAGTCCCGGACAGAGTGGTGGAGACAGGGTCAGCACAGCGTGGTCAGAGACGGATGGATGATCGAGGACAGGTTGAAAGCTGTCTCGGGGACTGATATTGGGAACATTAGGGATCTGCTCTGCTGGCTTTGCTGGGGTTAGAGCACATCTGAAAGAGCACATCAAGGGCAGGTGCTGTCTTGCTGATGCTAAGTGTGAGAGGGAGCACCCACCCTGGGCAGGGGTCAGAGGAGGCTTCTGGAGGGGTGCGGGCCCCATGGTACCTTAAAGAAAGGCACCCCTGGATGACCCCATCATATTGGCCTATTCCCTCCCTTTTTCTCTCACTCTTTGTCCCTCTTCATTAGGCATGTTTGGGAGTATGGGCTGTGGCTGAGCAGAGGGATTTTGGCAGATCTGTCCCTTCTCAAGGCGGGGAGGGGGGATTTTGCCAGGATTGTCTCCCAAGCCGGTGTGACTTTGGGTTCCTGACAGTAATGTCTCAGGCTCACTTCAGTGATTATGTGCAAATATGTCTTTAGGAGGTGAACCAAAGGACAGCAGTGGTGAGGTCTTGTACCCAAAGAGGCTCTAGTTTTAGAAGATTTGCTAGAGGTTGTGCAACTTTACTTGCTGCTTGGCTAGTGAAAGGAAGAGCCAGTTAGAGCCAATCAACAGCCTTCTAAGCAGTGGCTCTCAGACGTTAGCACATTTTAGAGTCCTCTGGAGAGCACTCACAGAGCAGGCTGTCAAGGTCCTACCTCCAGACACTAAATCTGGGAGGCCAGAGTGGACCCAGGGATTTGCATTTGTTACCACATACCCCAGTAAGTGGCCTGGGAAGCAAATAGGGAAATACTGTTTTAAAATGAACTCAGCATTTTGGAAAGAACACTGGTCTAGAAGTCTACAGACCTGGATTGTGGTCTACTCAGGGGCCTCAGGTATAAGTCACTTCGCCTGTGAAGTCTTTTTGTAAGTTGAGTGCAATAATTGCTGCTGCAGTCACTTCGCAGGACTTCTGTGAGGGTCACACACATGCAATCCCTTTGAACAGCATGCGTTTTTCTATAGATGCAGGCTGTTGTCCTTGCTTTTGCAGTTACAACAGGAATGTCCAGAAGAGTCTGCCTGGATTGATGGAAGCCAAGGAAGGGGAGGGGAAGTGAGGAGGGGATCGAATGATCTCTGAAGGCCCATAGCTTCTAGGATCTTCCTCCAATAAGGAAATCCAGGGACTGTCCTGCCTCCCCCTAGTCCAGTAGTGAATCTATGTCTTTAATGTGTGGGTGGCTGCTGGTTGAGTCTTGAGGTAGATGGGTAGTGGGGAGAGAGGTCCTAGAGCGCCCCAGTTACAGCACCTCCTGGATCACCTTTCCTCTTTCCCTGGTGCTGATGTTGCTTAAACTGAGCAATTAGAGCCGTGGGATGCTGCTGGGAGCCCCAGGCATGTGTGACCTATCCTGCCCTGGGTGGTTGTGCTGGTGTCCTGCAGCATGAAGTGGGAGGTGGGAATGGCTCTCACCTGAGTTCCTGTTCTGTGCTTCCCTTCTCAAGCCAAGTCCTGATGGCTTGGCTGGTGGGTCGGAATGGGGCCACCACATCGCACAGCTTCAGGGGCCGGCGTCACAGAGAATACAGGGTAACTGTCCCCTTGGAGTTGTGCAGTGGCAGACTTCCTCCCCTATTTTGCTACTAAACTCCATTGGTTCTTGGTTCTGTAGACTTTATTCTCAGTTTTGGTGTCCAATGAGGCCAGCAGAAATGTAGATAATGATGCAAATGATAAGAGTGATAAAGTCTAAGCTGTCCCTAGACTGCTTCCATCATGTTTGTTTCTAGAATGCATTTAGAAACAATCGTTTAATCAGTGAGTATTGTTGAGTGTGGTTGTGTGCCTAGCCTTGTGCAGAGTCACCGAGGTGGGGGAATCCGTGGACAAGCCATTCTCAGACAGTAGAGGGTTAATGCCTTTCTTCAGGGTGTGTTTTTGTTGTCTGTCTCATGTTGTCAGGAGCTGGAAGATGGGTGCTGTGCTTGCTCTAGCCCTGTTGGAATCTCTGGGGGTTGGCAGGGTGGGGCTGGGAGTCATTTTGCTATGAACTCAGGGGTCACATTCAGACATGGAATCTGGGCATGTCCAGTGCAGGTCCTGACTCACCTTCCCTGTGGCTGGTGAATTTAAGGATGTGGGCTGGGAGTTTCCGGTCCCTACAGCAAAGGGCTGGTGTGAGGGGGGTGACCAGTGCCCTAGGTCAGCACTCCTTCGGGAGTTAGCTTCTCTACCTCCAACCCGGGCCGCCAGCCCGCTGTGGCTACGTGCTGCAGCTGGGCCTGCAGAGCTTAAAATAGCAGTGTGAGCTGGCCGCTTTGCATGTGGGGGCCCACTTGGGGCGTGGTGGGGCAGCGCCTGGGCTTGGGGCTCTGCTGGCTCTGACCGCTGGGCTGGGGAGCATTCTTTGGGGGTTTCTTCTAGGCCCAGAGCTGGGGATTGGGGGATGGATGTAGTTGGGGGTTCAGGTGTGGCTGCAGTAGAGGGACACAAAGGGCTTGTCTTTCTTAGTCCTTTTAAGGGAATGCCTCGAACCTGGCCTCACAGCCTCCCACTGCAGAGCACAGAGGCCTTCAGACTTGGCGTCCTGTTTGGCTTTAGCCCTGGCCCTTGGTGCTGCCCAGGGTTAGCCATGTACAGCCTAAATGAAAGAGGAAAGGAAGTGCAAAATTGGGATGGAGGGCCCAGCTGTGCCAGACCACAGGTGGTAGCGCCAGGGCAAGAACGCAGGTTTCCTGAGCTGCAGTGGGGCAGGCACTGACCACTGGGCTCCCTCATTCTGCAGCTGCCTCCTCTTGGGAAACCAAGATGGCACTCAGGTGTTTGGCAGAGACCTTCTCCAGTTGTTCATTCATTCATTCATTCATTCAAAAATATTTATTGAGCACCTACCATATGTAAAGCTCTCTTTTTGGCTTTGGAAATATAGCAATGAATGAAACAGACCCAAATCCCTGCCCACATGAAGCTTAATCCTGGTGGGTAGAGACATAAACTATCACTGTGATAAAAAAGTAAATCGTATGTTAGGAATACGTGCTACGGAAAAAGCAGAACAGGCTAAGAGAGTAAGTGTGTTGGGGGAGCACAGTTTTAATGGGATGGTCAGGGAAGGCCTCACTGAGAAGGGGGTGTTGAGTGGGGGTTTATGGTAGCTGGGAGAGGTCGCAATGCCAAGGTCTAGGAGAAGAATGTTCCAGGTAGAGGAGCCTTTACATTCAGCCAGTGTAAGGCTCTAATGTAAGAAATAGCCAGGAAGACCAACCCATATGTCTGGAGTAGGAGAGAGTGGGTCAGGGGTGTGTGCGCAAATTCTTGTAAGAACTTTTTCTTTCACTAGGAGAGAGGTGGGAGCCAGTAGAGGGTTTTGCAGAGAGCAGTGATTGGTCTGACCTGAGTGACAGGATCACTGTGGCATGAGAGCGAATTTCGGTTGTCCTTCTCTGTGGGGAGGCCCAGAAGACCAGTGAGAGGGCTGCCCCATCCTTTCCCTGTGACTTGGGCAGCCTCCGTTCCTACTAGCAAAACCCTAACCACTGAGACTTTACTCCTGGGGAGCAGGGGGCAGGATGGTGCTGGGTTTCTTCTCCCTGTCTTGGGGTTTCTGTTGGAGTGAGGGGAGATGTGTTTGTCACAGTGGTTTCCCAGAGCCTACTTATACTGGCTCTTGAAAGCCTCTTAGAAAATAATCAGAAAATTTGCCAGCTGGCTGTTGGGCCATTGGTGACTTGAAATTGGCCACTGTGGGGGCATTTACACCAAGGCAATTGGCAAGCACTACGGATCAGGGCTTCCCCATGGAGAGGTGGCTGTTAAACACTTAGCAGCCCACCATTGGTTTGTTATCTCCACTGTGGGTTCAGAGGGCAGGGCGTCTGTTTGCTTACATTGGCAGATCACCTGCGTTCATGCTGTTGTATATAGTCAAAAAAAGCATGAGGGGATATTGAATGGGGGGCAGTGATGAAGCTTGGTGTTGGGGGTCAGTGGTGTGTGTTCCAGGGTCCACAGGCCTGTCCCGTGGTGCTGTGACATGGAATGCCCCTGTTTCTCCTGGCTGGACAGTCCTAAGGCACAAGCCCTCTCTCACGCCTGCTCCCTTGCTTTCCTTTGCTCCCTCTGTGCATGGATGGGTCTGTGTATGCCTCAGCAGGTGTCAGCTTTGAACATAAAAGCAGGGGTCCCAGACAAAGCCATGTGGGGCAAGGAAAGATCTCTGTTTTGGAAGTCAGGAGACATAGGTTTGCTAACTAGCTTAGACGAGTTCTTGCCTCTTTGTGGTCCTTTGTTTCCTCATTGATAAACGGGGACAACTTCCTTGCTTACTTTGCAGGGGTGTGTGGTGAGGATCAGGTGTGATCATGAGTATGAAAGCCCCTTAAAAAAGCTGCGAGAGTCACAATGAAGATGCTTGTGCTCGTGGTATTCAGGTACCTGGGCCTCTCTCTCCTCTGCCCTCCTCCTGTTAGGGTGCTGTGTGAGCCCAGCCGTGCCCCGCCTTCACCGAGTCAGACCCTCCCTGGGCAGGTCCTCTGGGTGCCCTCCGGGAGCCCTGCACTGGGGGCTCTGGCACTTGCTCAGAGTGCTTCCATTGCTGCCCTTTCGTTTGTTTCTCTTCACCTAGACGCACATGGAGCATTTGCTCCTCAAGGGCTGTACTCCTCAGGAATATCCGTAGTGGCAAACCCAGGATGGAGCACGCAGTGGGCTCCGAGGAGCTCTGCAGTGATTGATTAATAAGTGTTTGCTTTTATCGAGCTCCTAGGAAATACTATGGCTGGCTGCCGGGTGTGTGTGGATGAAATGTTCTAAGTACAGTGCCTTCTGTTTGATAAAATAGTTTCCCAGCAACTGCCTCATCTGGGCCTCACGATCACACTTAGCCTGTCTTATGGATAAGGAAATGGAAGTGGGCCCATTCATTCATTCATTCATTCATTCATTCATTCATTCATTCAACAAGTGTGTCCTGTGTTCAGGGAGCTGCGAGTCTCTTGCACAGGTTCCCCAGCGCTGGGATGGGGCGCCCGCCGTCTATCCGGCCTGGCTCCTGGAGCATGGGGCTGCTTGCCTGGGAGTGTGTGCTTGTGGCAGGGCAGGGGGTACTCCAGGGTGCTGGTCTGGCCCAGGCCTAGGGGTGGAGGAAGGGAGGGGCCGCGCCAGTGCTCAGTGCTTGTCCCCGCTGTGTCCGGCTGGCCATGGCTGCAGGCTGGCATTTCCTCCGGCAGCAGTGTGGGGGAGGGGAAGAGCAGGTGTGCCCTGGCGCCTGGCCTGGCTGGGACATGGCAGTGCCTCTTGGGGCCGGAGCCTGGGGGATGAGTTACACACAGCCACCCGGACACACTGGGCCTCATGGAGCATGGCTGCATTCTCTGGGCTCCAGGCTAGACACCTGAGCTCCCAGTGGTTTTGGTAGATGCTGAATTGGGTGGATGACCCCAGGGAGAGTCTCTGGAGCGGAGGACAAACGGTGGCCTGTCAGGGTGAATGCCCACCAGATAGGCTGAGGGCGGTGCTGGGGGCTGTCTGATACCCGGGCGAGATGAGTGTGCACGGTGTGGGGGGTGAGGCTTGGGGGTCCTGTGCATTGTGGGAGGGGCTCAGTTAACGTCCATTCAGATTTCTTAAGTGTCCACCATGTATCGAGCTGGGCTGGCTGCAGGAGAGGAGCACAGGTGAGTTCTTTCTCTCTGGAGCTTCTTGTCTTAGCCAAAGAAAAGACATTTATGCCAATAACTGTGATAACACACAAGGAAAATTAGGGTCCCAAAGAGAGGTTCTGAACAAGAAGAGGGCCTCTTAATTTGGGGATCTTCTGTGGAAGATGAAGGCTTGAACATCTGCTCGAGGCAGAGCGGGGTGGGGAGCCCTGGGAGGCGGAGGCTGTGCCCGGAGGCGCTCAAGCCATGCGACTGGGTCAGGGAATCGTGGGAAAGAAGGCCGACAGTGCCAGGCAGAAGGTCGCGAATAACCAGCTTGAGAATTTGTGTTTAAATCCCTAGGGAGCAGGGAAGATTCTGAGCTGGCGAGGGGGAGGGTAGCATGTCCTCAGCTCTGGCTTGGGCCAGTAGTGGGGGCAGCATGTGGCAGGGTGACTAAGGAGAGGACCGGGGCAGGGAGCCCAGCTGGGAGACTGGCAGGCGGCAGGCAGTCACGAGGGGGAGCCGCGACGCGGAGCGCACGTGCCCCTGCCTCCAGGGCTGCGCCGTGCTGTGGGTGTTCTGGGCGTGCGTGGGATGTGTGGCTGGCGACCTTGGTTGGGTGCACGTCCCGTGCAATTGCCTGACAGCAGGAATGAGTCTCTGCAGGAGCAACCTGAGAGAGACTTTCAGAGAACTTTCTGGGACTGTGAGAGATTGGTAGCCCTGACAGCTGGTTATTAGAGGGGCTAGGGCTTTGCCCGTCTCTACTGCAGGTCCCCTGAGATGAGAAACAGGGCCCCCGGTTTTGAGACAGGCTGATGCCTTGAGGAGGCCCCATTGCGCTGAGGTGCTTTGAATGACGTAGCTCCCTGGATGAGGCCCAGCTGAGAGGGGAGGGGGGAAGACAGGTAGGACGTCACCAGTGCTCCTGCCTCACTTTATGGAGCAGCTGAGGGACATGCAGAGACCCAACTGTGACTTGATGCACTGTTGGACTTAATGCCCACATTCATGCCCCTGTCCGGACACCTCTTGCTGCATCAGCGAGGGGGTAACATGGGCGGGCTTCCCTGCTCTGAAGCCACCAGAATCTTGTACAAAGATAAGACATTTGTGCAAATAACCATGATACAATGCAGAGAAAAGTCAGTGGCCAAAAGAGAGGTTCAGAATAAGAAGAGGGACTCTCAGTTTGGGGGGAACTTTTATGGAATCTGAGACTCTGGTTCTTCTCCATCTTTGCCGTGAGCATCCCAGGTGTGCGCATGCTGCCCTTCCTGGCAGTGGCTCCAGGGCCAGCCCATAGCTTAGTGGAGGGTGAGAGGGGTGAGGGTGGGTGGCAGCAGCTCCTAAAGTCAGCAGAGGGTCCCAGCTGCACATGCAGGCTGGATGCTGGGTCAGAGAGCGCCGTCCCAGCCAGCCAGTCAGCATTCTCCATGGAGTAGTTTAGGAATATTGGATTTGCTGGGTCAGTACATTTCTACTGGTGCATGGCAATAAGCCTCGGGCTTCATCCCACTTCCCTGTATCCGCGGTCTGCCTTATCTCATCCTCCTTGCAGCCACCTGCCCTCCTTGATAAGTACTAATAACAAATGCCGTCTTTTTCCTCTGTTTTGCAGGAGCACATAGCTCAGCGTGTGCACACGTGTAGGTGCAGGTCTGTCTGTCCAGCACAATGCCTGGCACACCAGGCCCTTCTGGGGATTTGACGGGGATGCTGATTGGCCTTGGGATGAAAGATGAGGCTGGTTTGGGCCTTTCCTGGGTAAAAGGGCCTGAGACGCTGGGGTGGGTGGCTGTTTATGCAGGTGGACCCCCAGCCTGTGCTCCCAGGCTCAGCCTCTGCTGCCCCCTCACCCTGTAGAACTGCTCAAAGAGGAAATTATTGTCCTACGGGAGTGGCAGTTCTTGCTCTTTGTATAAAACCTCCCCTGCTCCCAGCCAAGGCTGGTTTTTCTAAAGAGTTGCTTTCACTTCGCTTAGCACATCTGCGGAGGTCCTTACTGCTGCCACTCCTGTGTTCAGCAGTGACTTTAGGGCACTGATGTGCTTAGCACTGTGCCAAGTGCCTGGAAGACAAGGATGGAGGGATGCAGTCCTTGCCTCAAGGAGCTCACAGTTTGGGGTAGGGGAGTTCAGGGAACAGGTGGCCCTGTGGCGGGATGAGCTCAGGGCATTAACTGGTGCTCCCAGGAGAGGTGGTGGAGGAGGTGGTAGAATGCCAGTGCTGATGGGCTGTGACATTAGCCATTCAGAGTGCGGGGAGAGGGGCAGGCAGAGGGGGCAGCCAGTGCGGAGGCCAGGTGAGGCAGAATTTGATGTGGGTGCATTTTGCCGGGAGAGTAGGCCAAGCAAGGACCAGGAATGGAGTCGACAGGAGTGGCATGGGGACGCGCCTGTGCAGATTTTAACCGGCATCCAGGGTGGTTGTGCTCCAGCCCCCTGCCTTTCAGGTTCACTTTCTGCGCAGCTGCAGTTCCAGCTGAGCATGGGCACACCCTCCCAGACATCCTGGGCCCTCTGCCACCCTCTGCCTGTGCAGCTCTGCCCGTCTGCTGGGACTCAAGTCAGCCCTGTTCGTAGGGTGGCAATTTCAAGGGCAGTTTCAAGGAACCTCAGAGAACCAAATAGTCTGACCTCCTTGTTTTGTAGCTGTGGAACTAGAAGTTGCATGGATCATTAATTGGTGTCCTGAGGCCTTGTTCTCTAGGTGGCCGAGGAAGGCCCAGGAAGTCCTTCCTCATGACTCTGGCCTGCCCTGCCCTGTAGCACAGCCTCCTTTGAGCTCCTGTTCATGTGCTCCTCAGGTATTCATTGGCCCCTGCTGTGGGCCAGGCACAGTTGTGGGTGCTGGGGACCCAGTCTCTGCTGCCACGGGGCTCGGGTCCAGCAGGATCGGACAGTGACTTGCTGCTCTGAGAAACACGTGCTCCACGCCGGGACGGGCGCTGAGAGACACAGGCGGACGGTGCTGTGAGAATGTTTATTAGGAAGGAGGGGCTTTAATTTCGACGTTGGGAGGGGCCAGCCAGGAAACCAGAAAAGACCTTTTTGAAGAATTCATGAGAGTTCAGGAATGAGTCGAGCTAAGCCAGGCAGCAGGCTGGGGAAGAGCGTCCAGGCGGAGGGACTGAATGGGCACAGGCTCCGAGGAGGGACAGGGCTCAGAGAGGTCATGGCTGGGTCACGGTGCGTGAGGGAAAGCGGCTGGGAGCAGGGCTGGAAAGGCGGGCAGGGGCCAGCTGCGCCGGGCCTTCCAGGTTGCTTTAAGAATTTGGATTATACTGGGAAAGTAGAATAGTAAGTGCACATGTGTACATGCAAGTGCACACGCGCACATATGCATGTACACACGTGTGCACACACACATTGTAGTCTAAGTAAAATGGGAAGCCACTGAAGGGGTGGAGGTGGGAGGGGCCCTGAGTGGTAAGAGCACGTTGGCACTCCTGGCTGGTGGCTGTCGCAGGAGTGGGGGTGGGGGGCTCTGCTGGAGGCTGCTGTGGGACCCCAGGTGAGTGGGATGCAGGGCTGGTCCAGGGCTGCATCTGCAGGGTAGTGCGGGGGGCTGCTTGGTGGCTAGGACTTGGGTTTGCTTGGAAGTGGCAGCCAGTGACACCCAGGAGTCAAGGGTGGACCTGAGGCTCCTGGCTTAAGGTGTGGGGTGGGAGTTTAGGCCATTTATTGAGAAGAGCAGGGTGCCAGGGGAGCAAGTCTGGGGCAAGGTCACTCCCGGTGGGGCATGTGAAATTGGAGCCACCTGTGACACAGCCGGGGGAGGACAAGCAGGAGTTGGGTATCTGTGCTTGGGGCTCAGATGACAGGGCAGGTCCAGGTAACTCTTAGGTGCCATCAGCATGCAGTGGCATTGGAACAGATGGGACGGGCAGTATGGGAGTGCTGTGCAGAAGTGAGGAGGGCCCAGAACTGAGGGTCTTCTTGAGGAAGGAGCTGCCGGCGTTTGCGCTTAGAATTTGAGCCATGGATCGTTATGGATCTGTCCTGGATGGTCTGATTTCTTTTTCTGTTTGGCTACACTGTAGTTAGACAGGGACTGGGGCCACCTTTACTATAGTAATTACTGTGGTTGGTAATTCTAATAGTATCTCGTTACATTGAACATTTCTACACGCCAGACTTTGTCCTATGTGCACTACATTCATAATCTTTAATCGCTCTTTTTCTTACATACCACTTGGGAAGGTATGTACTCTCGCCAGTTTATAGGTGGAGAAACGGATCTGAGCAGTTAACCGCTGATTCTAGGCTATCCAGCAGTTGGGTAACTCACTCCAGATGGGATCTGGAGACAGGTTCGTCTATTCAGCAAGCCCAGAGTGTTCCCACTACGTTATTTTGCCAGAGCATTGCTCGCTTTGGTGGGTGTGAACTGGGGTCACCAAAGGCATCTGAGCCCGTGTGGTCCTTCCCTGCAGAACTGGGCCCAGCCGCCCCACAGTTACCGGGGCATGTGGCGTGAACTGATTCTGGGGTAGGTGGGGAGTGAGGTGACTTTGTGACAATCCACCCACACCTGCCACCTGGCTTCTCATGGTCTAGAAACCACGTTCTCAGTACTTCTGGCTAGGTTAGGAACACTGTAGCTGGGCTGTAGCTGAGGTGGTTTGCCTGGAGCTGAGCGAACTGGCCTGTCCATGGCGCAAGCAGTGTGCTCACCTGTCATGGTGGAGGGCAGAGCCAGCGGCTCTGCACAGTCATGTTTTCTCAGTCGCCAGGAGTGGCCTCTGACGAGGGCTGACCACGGCCAGGAGGCATCTTTGCTTTTGGGCTTTGAGACGTGACTCTCAACATGAGAGGGTTTGTGCAAGTTCACCAGTGACTCGGGGTTGGAGCAGAGGTGCTGCCACCCGGCCCGTCCTTGGAGCCCCGCTTTAAGGGCTCAGTCCACCCAGAATGGGGAGGAGTAGCATCGTCCTCTGTCTTGCTTCTGCCTCAGCCTCCACTTTTTTCCACCTCAAATCTTTTCCAGCTCCTCCTCTGGAATGGCTCTCTGGATCCACATGTCTATCCATCCATCCATTCCAGGCTGTGAACAGAACGGCTGAGCTCACGGCGTTTGCACTCTGTTACCTGTAGCTGGTGCTTCGGTTTCCTGGGCTCCCTCGCCAGGCTCAGACGCCCTCAGACAGCCTGCTTTCCAGGAACAAGTCCATAGATCTCTGGCTCGGGTCCCGTCCTCTGGTTAATGAACTCCTTAACTAGGCTGCCAGGCTGTCCTTGAGGAGAGCTGGGGATGAGGCACAGTGGTCTTCCCTCCCTCCGTCCTCCAGCACTGCCCGATGGCCTGCCATGTGGGGGTCCCTGTGACAGGCACGGGCTGGGGCAGTGAAGTGGCCAAGACATGGCCCTGCCTTCTCTCAGCAGCCCAGTGGGCGAGCAGAGGCAGGCAACCCGGCCGGGCAGGAGGGAGGAGACCTATCTCCAGAGAGGGAGGAACCCCGGCCACCCTTTGTAGTACGTTCAGACGTCCGTCCTCCGTCTGCGAGCCAAGCACTGAAGCCAAACACTGTTTGTTTGTTTCTTCTCTTTACTGGTCTAAGAGAGTTTAAAAAAAGCCAGATAAAAACAAAAGTACCTTTAGCTCTTTTCTACCACGACCCTCTCACTGCTGTTGTTACCATCTTTTGTGAACACAGCCAAGCATGGTAAAACCCGACGTCCTAGCTGTTCAGTTTCCACAGCAGAGAGGAGGGCGGCCCCCACCTCCGGACACTCCCGCCATCCCTTGCCCAGTGAACCGGCGCGCAGACGTCCGGGATGTGGCCCCTGCGAAGGACCTCTCCATCCTTCTGCACTTTGGCACCGTTGGTAAATGGTTTGTTCAGCAATTAAAGCATTTTCTATACATACCTGAAGAAGATCTCAAGTTTGGAGTTTAAAAATGGGGTGAGGCGAGCACCTCTCTCTCCTACATTGGTGGCCCATCTCACTCATTCCTTTGGGTAGCAGGGGCCATGGGCCCCTAGCCTAAACCCTGGCTTTGTAGGGGAGGCTGCCTTGTTTAAGGCTTAGAGGGACAGGACGCCTCACAAGCCGTACATGTGTCAAATGCAGGAGTATTCAGCACAGGTCGAAAGGGCCTCTGTGTTGTCTGTTGGCTCTGACTGTGTGGGTGGGAGAAAGACCAAAGGCTGAGTGCTGCTCACTCTGCAAGCCTGTGAAATTCAGGGAGCGGCAGAGAGAGTTTGGCATTTATTCCGAAGCCCACATCTCCCCAGTTGCCAGCCAGCAGAGATGTTGCATGTTGATTTCACATATTCACTTTTCTTCCTCCCCTCTGAGAATGCTGTACTTGCTGCACTTTTTTGTTGTTAAAAAAAAAGGACATCAAAGGCAGCCTGCCTTGTTCGCACACTCAGAGATCCCCTCCGGGGCAGCCGGTACCCGCCAGCTCTTCTGGACATGGCAGGTGAGAAGGATCAGGAGTTGGCAGGAGAGATGGCGTCTCACATCAGCTTTTCTACCTGGTGGTTCCTTCTGCACCCAGATCTAAGGGGTTGGGGGTGGCCACAGCAGCTGGTCTTTTAACATCTGCCTCTCTTCCACCCCGCTGCCAGGCCTAGCCCCCGAGGGCGCCGGCTTCCTCACGGGCCTCCACTGCTTGGAAGCTGCAGGGTGCAGCCCCGATTTCATGTGTTGTCATAGAGTGGCTGCCTGTGACCCCCACACACATTCTCCTGCTGCAGGCAGGCCTGGGCCCTCACTGTACCCCACCCAGGCCTTTCTAGAGTGCTCACCCACTTCAGAGAGCCCTTCTCCCAGAGGCGGCCTGGGGACAGCCTGCTGCCCGTCCGCAGTGGCCCGTGCTCTGTACGTCACTTTGCCTGGGGCTTCTCTAGGCACAGTCTTGAGCTGGGGGAGAGGGCTGGTCTCTTCAGCTGGACGGTGCGTGCTGTGAGGCCCATGGCCTTGTCCTACTCAGCTGTGTGTCTTCTGTGGGTCCTTGCTGAGTGTCCTGCCCATCCTGGACAATCTCTTATGAACCGATGGTTTGTCTGTGATGGGAGACAGGAGAAGGGATGTGTTCCACTTAAACCTGCCTTCCTGCGTCTCCTCTGCCACCTTATGCCGAGACAGGACTAGATCACACCACATTCTCCCCACAACCCCGGTCATCTCCGTGGTGACTGGCCTTTGCTGATTAGCGGCCCAGAGGTACCACCCTTGACCCATCCTTCCCTTTTGCCCCTTTTGCCTCAGGGTCCTTTTATATAACGACCTCTCATCAGGGCATGCTATTTCAGGTTTCCTGTTGGGCTTTGAGATTCTGTTAGACTGGAAGATTCCCAAGGGCAGGAACTATGTTTAGAGTCTAAGAGAGTACAGAACATGGGCTTTGCAACCACACAGTTTCCTTTTCTGTAAATGGGACAGTAACCCCAGCGTATCCTTTGTAGGGGTGTTGTCGGGATTAAATGAGTTGCTGCATGTGAATCTTGGTCCCTGGGATGTGTAAGGGCTTATGAGTTGGAGCTGCTCCTATTACTCTGATGATGACTAGGCTGCATGCTCTGATGGGACATCACTGCAATTTTGTTAATGGACTGATGAGTGGGACTTCAGTGCCTTTTGACAGGTGATCAGGAGGGAGCGGAAGTGTTATATTGACGGCCTCTTACCTGCTTACCTCTTACCTCTTACTCTGCTCTTACCTGCCTGTGTCTTCCCCTCCCACCCCCAGGCCCTCAAACTTCTGAGGACGTGGTTAGGGGCACAGATGCATTTGTTATCAGAAACAAAGGGGGAGGATCCAGGGACAATGGGGAGACTGTTCTGACTGGACAAGGTGTGAGTTGGGGAGAGGAGAGAGATGAAAGAAAGTAGAGGGGGCCAGTCCGGAAGGGCCCTCAGTGATACCCCAGCCCCCACCTGAGGTGAGTAGTAACAGCACCTCTGGTTTGTTCAGTCTTATGCCCCCAGACTGTCCTCACTCACTTCGTTCTCACAGCACTTTGGAGGGTGGGGGTGCTCTCTTATCGCCATGTTAACGAGGAGCAGCAGGAGTTCAGACAGGCACACTCCCTTGCTCTTGTCACAAAGCTCACAGAGCTCAAAGTGAAAAAGAGGCCCGACTGGGCTACTGGTAGATCATCTCTCCCTGTGTCAGAGAAGTGACTCTGTGAGAATGAAGTGGCTGCTGCGAGCCCTCAGGAGTGGCCAGGTGATGCTGCAGAGGACAAAGGGTGTGAGCCATGCCAGTCAGGTGGCCCTGGTGTTCCCTGAGGAGCCAGCTGGACATCTGCCCCTTCCTCTGTGGATAGTGTCCATGGACCTTACTGTGCTGAACCCAGAGAGGCGAGTTGCTGGTGGCTGCGACACACGCTAGGCTTCATTGCCGGGCTCCCGTCCGAGTGGGGAGGGGCTCAGAATAGCAAAATCACTGCAGGTTCTGTTAGAAGCCTCAGAATCTGAGAGCTGTCACCTCTAGGATGCAGGCCTGCGGGGGAGCTGGTGAGGGCGGAGACCTGCCAGCACAGGGTCACGCAGCAGCTCTGTGATGAGGGTCTTGAAGTCCCTCTGGTTGGAGTTAATGCCCTCCTTCCCTCACAGCCACGCCAGTTGTGGCGGCTCTGTCCTGCTCATCTGCATGGCCTTGGCGATTAATGTCCTCTTGTCTTCCGGACTGGATTACGGGTGCCTGAAGGCCCGGGAGCCCCACATCTCATGTCTGTTTCCTGAAGGGCCAGGCTGCATGCTCGGCACACAGCACATAGCACTCGGTGTGGAGTACGTGCCGGTAAGATCCAGGGAGGTCTCTGTACACACAGCCCCACCGCGATAGGAATTCTATCCGGCCATCCCTCTCCAAGCGCCTCCCAGAGGCCAAGCCCGCATTCGGTGCTGGGATCACAGTGCCCGTGAAATTTGCCTCCTGTCCTCCTTCAACACTCCTACTGAGCGACAGGGAGGGCAGCAGAAAAGAGAGGTAGGCTCCCTGCCCGCCAAGTCTTCTAGGCCTCCTCATTTGCTCCGGGTCAGCAATGCAGACTTCTGCACAAGCCTAAGGGAGGCTGCCCAGTTGCAGCGTTTCACGGTAGGGTGAGGGGCTGCTTCTGGCTGTTCCCAAGCCCCTAGCAAGAGCATTCCTCCTGCTTTCTCCGGCCAGCCCCTTTCATTCACTCCTCACGGGAGAGGACCCAGCCAAGAGCACTCCCACATCATTTTCGGCATAGGCGGGATGCAGAGGGTCAAGGTAAGACCCCACTTCATCCACCTGCCCCTGTCAGCCAGACCAGGGTCCCAGCCAGCGTGGCGTCCCACCCGGGAACGCGGGGGCAGGAGTTCGCGCAGCTGCAGGAGCCTGGCGGAGCCGCGTGCATGCGCGCGTGCGCGTGCGCGTGCGCGCGGGAAGGGTGGTGCGCGCCCCGCCGAGGCCCGGCGCTATCCCACACCTCGCGCCTCCCTGCGGTCCCTTCTCCTGCACGCCATAGCAAGGCCCACGTGTGCAAAGGCGCGGGGGGTGTGTAGGGAGGTGTAGTCGGGGAACCGTGTCCCCAGGCTGGAGAGGCCTCGTGTGCATTGGGGTCGGCGGCCAGCTCAACAGTGGCCGCTCTCCAGTGCCCCTCCAGGGTTCTCCCCAGACCTTTCCTCTGGCTTCTTGGGTCTTTGGTACCTCCAGCCATCCCTGTCCTCTCGCCGCCCTCTTTCTCTGGTAGAGGACAGTGCTTTCCGGTGAAGGTCCTGGCTAACCAGCCACAGAGCCCTTGACATTTAGCGAGGGTTCGCGGCGCACTGGTGTAGGCACACAGCAGAACGCTAATCCTATTAAAGATATGGTGTCATTGGGGAGGGGGAGGCTCCCCAGCGGGGCCGGCAGGCCTCGTGCCCATTGGTGGAAGGCGCGGCAGGGGGCGGGGCCGAGGGCCGGGGGAGGGGGCTCCAGGCGATTTCGGAGTCGCGAGTCGGCCGGGATTGCACAGGGAAAGCCCAGCGGTTGCAGCTGCGGCGGATCCTCGGCTCTGCCGCCGGGGCAGCCAGGGCCGCTGCAGCTCCGCCAAGTCGCGGGGGAGGAGGCGGAGCGCCGGCAAAGTGGCCGGCCGCGCTGGGCTGGCCCCGAGAGGTGTGCCCTGGGAGCCTGGTCCGGCGCCCTTCTGCTTCGCGCCGAGCGGCCGGTGCGGCCCGTGCGCCGGGAGGCGAGCTGCGCCCTGGAAGGGGAAGTCAGACAGCAGCCTCCCCGCAGACGCTAAGTTGCGCGAGCGACCCGGCGCGCGGAGCCTCCGGGCCAGCCGGCCAGCCCGGGCGCAGTCGGGAGGCGGCGGCTGCGGAGCGCGGGTTCGGCCGCCGGTGCGCGGGGACAGGGGCGTGCGAGGCGCCCCGGCCCGCCTGCAGCCCGCACCCCGCCCCGCTCCGGGAGCGATGCCCCCCGCCCCTCGCGCCCCCCGGGAACGACGCGAGCATGGAGAAGTCGAGTAGCGAGGATTCTTCGATCCACCGGAGTCCATCTTTGGACAGCAAGGACTCGGACTTTGCCAAGCCGTCCACCTCGGGCCGCCCGTTCGGCCGCGGCTTCACGGCCGGCGCCTTCTACGGCACCGCGGGCTCCCGGGGCCAGAGCCGAGCCGAGGCGGGCGTTAAGACCGACAAGTACAATGCACCCAAAGGCAGCAAGTACGTGGTGTTTTACCTGGACCTGTCCTTTGTGTTCCTCCTAGAATTTAAGAAGTGCAACATGGCCAGGGGCTGCCTCTGCTGCTTGAAGTACATGATGTTCCTCTTCAATTTGATATTCTGGGTAAGTCCTTCCGTTTATCTCTCCCTTTACCCTCCTCTCTTCGCTTACCACAGCGTGAATGCCGTCTGCCTCTTCGGTGCTGTGCCGCTCGGCTTTCTGCACTACGGTAAGTGTGCTTTTGTGTGTGTGTGTGTTTTGTCGCCCCCGCCCCTTTTTCATGCATTTTTCTCCTCCTTCCCCCCTCTCCTTGGTGGCTGAATGGGGGCTTCTACTTGCCTGTCTTCCAGGAGACTTGCTCTACTCCTAGGAGGCTGGCAAAGTTTGCCACCACCTCCTTTCTCTGAGAAAATCCATGCTGAGAGTGCCTCCGATGGGCAACCTGCAGCAGTGGGTGTGGGGTCGGAATTTTGAACAGCTGTGACCCTGAGTTGGTGATAGGCACAAGTGAGGATGGTTTTCTGAGTTTCTCCTTGTAATCCTCCTGAATGCACCAGAATACAATCTGCAGCATTTTGTGGGAGTGGGTTGGAGCTGGGGGATGGGGCGTAGGGGCCACATCTTCCCACTCCTTTCGGTGAATCCCAGGAAAGGAGGAGCAGCCCCCGTCCCAAGCTGAGGGACTCGCCTGCTAGCCCTCAGACATGCCCGGCATGGGGCTTGTGTGGGAAAGGAGGGGTGTAGGGGTGCCCTCGGGTGCCTGGCTGCTGCTTTTGAGGGATTGCAGTAGACTGGGCAAGGAGCTGGCCGGCCATGTGCTTCCAGGCTCTGGGAGCCCCAGTGACTGGAAGGGACAAAGGGAGACAATCGGGTGTCCCTGTCCTTAGTAAACGATTATTGTGTGGGGAAGGTATCTGTGGGTAGGGCAGCTTGAATTGCTCTCTGTCCTGTGTGCGGTTCCGGAGGTTGTGTGTGTGCACGCACATGTGTGTGCATAAGAAATACTAGTTAGGCAAATTGGAAAACTTCTTAAATTCATTTATGATTGTTCCTTCATCCTCTGCCTGGCTTCACCCGAGCAGGGACATAGCACAGATGTTTGGCTCTGCCCCAGCGTCTGTCCTGGCAGCGGGAGGCCATCAGCTGCCTGTGTCCCGGGGGGAGCGCCGCAGACAGGAGATAGTCATTCAGAGTGAAGCCGGGTAGAGGCAGTTGGTCTTTCTTTGGTGTTCAACTTTTGTGTGGAGTAACCCACTTTAGCGGAAAAACTTTTTGGGGTGTGTGTATGTGGGTGGCAGCTTTTCCTGCAGAAGGGCAAGCTCTGGGCCTAGAGGGAAGGAGACTGGGTTCTAGTCTTGGTTCTGCATTAGCGCCTGCGTGACCTTGGGCAAAGCACTTCATGCTTTAAGGACTGGGCTTCCTTTCCTGTCTGATGGGCGTGTGTGTGTGTGTGTGTGTGTGTGTGAGAGAGAGAGAGAGAGAGAGAGGGAGAGAGAGAGGGAGGGAGGGAGGGTCTCCCTCACTGTTCTCCCTTCATCAGTATGTGATGTCCCGAGTGGGGTGGGATGCACCGCAGTGCATCTCATCTTCTCTCTAGGGAGGGAAGCCCCCTGCCCCACCGGGAAGCTGCTGCTTTTCCAAGGAGACTGATCTGAGATGACTTAATCTCCATGGGCTGGGGTCATCCAGGGTGTTACCTGTCATGTGGTTAGGGTTTTGTGGAAGTTGGGGCAGATCTCTATTCCTTTTCCGGTGGCGAGCACCACGGGAATGTCACGAATGACTGTAGCTGCCGTGGGGACACGTGCCTGGTTCTTTGACTCATTTGCCAGCATCTGTGTCAGTTGCGTACTGGTGTGTATTTCTTGGGTGCCAGTGAATTCACATGAAAGCTCCTTCTGTGTCCTTTTTCATAGTTGCCAGCGGCCTTTCTGTTTTGGCCTGCTTTGCATGTATTAAGGGCACTAGGAAGACCCTCTGGGGAAGTCAGTGCCTTTGGTGAGTGAGCCCCAGTCGGCGGCTCGCTCCTCCCCGCCCCCACCCCGCCACCTGCTGGCGGGAAGTGGTATAACTGCTCGCGGTGCCTTTCTCCTCCAGGATGGGCCCAGCGGGTTTGCTGCCACTCCACAGGCTGTGCCCTGCACACAGTAGGCACTCATTATATGTTTGTGAGTGAATGAATGGAGGTCAAGAGCTGTAAATCACAAGATATTAGCATGTGGAAGGGGTTCCCAAGTTGCGCTTGATGGGGAAGCGAAGTTAGATGTCACACTTTTCTCTGATAACGGCTCTCTTGGCACCCTAGCTGTGGGGGCAAGCGACTCTTTCCACCTTCCCTTAAAAGCTTGGCAGAGGTTAATGAGCTAGTTGATGAAATACCCTTCCGTTATGGCCTACAGTGAGAGAACTTGCTGTCTTTTCCTAGTTGGAAGGTGCCAACTGCACCCTCTTACCAGGCAGGAGTGGCTCTGCTAGTCGCTGACTTTTCCAGTTACTGAATATTTCAGGATTCCCATGACATGCTATGAGCTGGGAGAAATTGAGTCTCCAAGACCCAGTTCTTTTATGTTAGTAGCGTATGAGCTGATGAGATAAGACAGACCTGGGGAAGATGGCGAGTTCAGCAGAAGAGGAACAGGTGCTTGTGTGTGTAAGGTGTTCACCACTGTGTTTTTGGGAGGTGGAGGAGTAGGTGTAGCAGGTGTTAGCCAGGATTTGGGGGAGGTGGGTCACTGTGCTTCACCCAGTTGAAGACCACATGCAGGCAGGTGCTTGACCTGATATGGGGGAGGGAGCAGCGGAAAGAGCCAAAGGAGAAGAGAAAACTCCCAAGGTGGGTGGGGTGTCGATGGGGGGAGCCCCTGGGAGGCCTCTGCCACTGCCCCGTGCAGGGGGGTACGCAGCGGGATCTTGCCCAGCCCTGGGGTGGGAGCAGTTAGGAATTATGTAGCCGTCACTTGTGCTAGTCTTACGGTTCCCATCTCGAAAGGAGGCTTTTCTGAGACATCAGAATTGAACCTGAGCCTGCCGTCAATAGATAGAGCTCTTCCCATAGATCTCCCAGCCTATCTGGTAGTCCTCCAACCCACCGCTGCCGCCACACCCCCTGCCTCCTCTGAGCGCGAGGATTCCCGGTGCGGAGAGAGGTGCAGCTGTCCCAGGCTGCAGCCCTTTGCAGGCTGCGAGTGCCTGGTTCCTGGCCACTGGGCGGAGCTTCTAGGGTGCCGTATTGGTGAGAGCCTGAGTGACGTCACCGGGGGCAGGATGGGAGGCGAGCCCTGCGCTGGCCCTCCTCCTTACTGAGGGAAGGGCGGGCGCCTTACAGGCTGCTGCACACCTGCCTGCTGTGGGCCAGGTCTGCCCTGGCACCGCACACAGCCTCACCCACAGTGTGGGCCATGTCGGCGCCCCAGTGCACTGTGGGAGTTTGCAGCCCCCAGGAGGGCAGCATTTCTTGGGATGTAGATGGTGAGGGTAGAGAAGGGGGAGTCAGTGGTCACTCCTGACTGAGTCCCACCTCTTCCTTGTCCCTGGCATCCCCATCCCCCATCCTGATTCTTAGGGCCAAAGAGAACCCCCGCTTCTCAGGGGACAGGGAATAGGAGACCTGAATAGGGACAGAAGTTTCCCCTCACTAAGGTCCTGTCTACCCATAAGAACACCCACCCTGGGGCATTTCTCCGAGCAGTGGAACCATCTGGGGCATTTCCCTCAGCCCCATCTCTGGGTCCTCCTGGGGCCGCCTGGTAGAACATTGGAGGTAGAATACTTAGAGAATTTAAGCCCCGTCAGTAAGGCACAGGAGGCGCAGGCATTAAACTCTAGCAGAGGAGAGAGCATATTGGGGTGGGCTGGAAGGGGGACCTCTGGGTGCTGGGGGGGTGTCCCCTTCTTGGGACAGTGAGTCGTGATCCCAGCCCAGCTCTTCCCTACCCACATCAAGTTGCTGTCTGCTGTGGAGGGCGAGGGTGGGGCGAGGGCTGCTGGCATGACTGCCACTCAGGATAATGGTCACTTCTCATGCTTGCCAGCAGAGCTGTCCCATCACTTTAAATCATGGCTGGCAGAGCAGTGACATTCTGGCCCATAGGAAAGCCCATTCCTTGTGGATGGCTTCCTTAATGAAGGCTAATTAGCAGAAGAGACAGTGAGACAGTGTCAGCAAGCCTGCAGGGGCAGGGGAGAGGTTGGTGTGGGTGGCGCTGGGCAGGGTGCGGACAGGGCTCTGATTAAGCTCCCTTAAGTGGGGTCAGGCCCTGTCAGACTGCTCCCTGCCTTTGGGTGCAGGCAGCATGCTCAGGGCTCTCTGGTTGCATCAGTGGCACATGCTCTGGCTTGGCCACATCTCGGGTGCCTCTGTGGGCTCCAGACCAGGGTCTGTGCATGCTCAGCGTCGGGGTGCCTGGAGTGTCATCAGGAGTCTGTGGGTGGCTTCTGTCTGAAAGTGTGTGAGTGGGCTCGAGGGCCCAGCAGGGAGCTCGGCCCGGCAGAGGAGAGTCTGGCCGACCGGGCAGCAGGAGGCACTTGGGGCCTTCCTGAAGTGCCCAGAGGGAGGGACTCAGCCTGCCTCCCCAGGGTGGCTGCATCAGGTAGATGTTGAGGGTGGGTCAGACATGGCTCTGTGTCGGGGCAGAGGGACAGATGAAGGGCCTGGCAGATACCCGGGGACCCCTGGAACATGGCCATTAGGGAACGCCAGCTCTGTGTTCACTTCCTTTCCGCAGCATTAAAAATTAAACTTCCTTGTCTTAATATCTATTTTTAAATCATGTTACAGCTAGCACTGGTGTCAGTCAGGAGGGGGTGGGGAGGAGGAGGGTAGAGAAGAGAAAGTCCCAGCTGAAACAGGGTGGCAGCTCTCGCCAGCATGAGCAAAGGGCTGCTGGGCCCCCATCCTGGCCCTCCCTGGGCCTTGGCCTCCCCTGCTTCTACCTCTGTGTGCCTGGCTGCCCTTGGCTGAACTTGGTGGCAGGCTCTGTGGCCCCAGGCCTTCTGTGGCTTACCAGGCTGCTGGGTTCCCAGTCGAGTCCATCTACTCACGCTGCAACTATTTACTGAATGCCCGCTCCGAGCACTCAAGCCTCCAGTTGGTGAGAGCAGGGGCTGACTGGGCTCACACAGGGCAGATCAGTTTTCTCGTGCCAGGAAGTCGTGGAATGGGAGGTCATCTGGCTCGCCCTGTGCTGTTCATTTGAACACAGGGCTGCCCAGCGAGGGTGAGGGGACACCTCCTGCCTCCCCGTGCTCTAGGGTGGGGCAGCTGCAGGCCTGGCCCCAGCACCCTGGTTGCCTTACTGCACTTGTCCTTGCCTCCCCCAGACCCCTGCATGGTTGCTGTCTCGAAAAGTTGGCTCCCATCAGAAAGAAAGAGGAGAAAAAAACCTTAGTGTTTTTTCTTAGTTTGAAAACAAGAACTAGTGACTCGTGGCTTTTCTGTTTCTTCTATTTAAGGGCTGATGGACACTCTGTGGCCAGTGTGTACTGTGAGCATTTATTGGAGCACCTGCCTTTGAGTTGCTCAGAGTTCTTTGGAGAAGTCAGACACATGAGCTGATGGTTACAGTTCTGAGCAGCAGGTGCTTGATAGAGCTCCTTCACAGAGTCATCGGCACTGCCGAATAGACACAGGTGTAGAGAGAGCAGAGTAGGGCAAGTGACACCTGGAGTTTGAAGGGTGAATAGGAGTTTGCTGATTAGATGACACAGGGTCCGGGTGAGGGAGAAGGGGAGATAGCGAGCAGGTTGACCCGGAGCCTATGTCCAGGGAGAGCCAGCAGCTGGCGGGGAGGGACGGAATCTCCCGCATCTGTGAGACGTGCTGAACAGGGTGGCTTCTGGGGGTGGTGGGTTGGAATGGGTTCTGAGGTTGAGGTGACACTGGCCTGCAGGAAGGTGTCACCAGCACCTGGGGATGCTTCAAGTGGGTCTCCAGGGCTCCTAGGAAAGGGCTGTTTTGTTTTTCTGGCGGTCTTGCCGTGTCACTCGGGCGCAAGCTGTCGCTGTAGGTAATCCAGCTTTAGAGATGCCCTGTTTTCTCCCGCCTTCCGGCTCTCCTTTCCAGCTGTGATGCGCCTGCTTATCTAGTTCAGTAGGAAGCTTTGAAGCTGGGCTAAACCCATCGGGCAGAGTTAAGTCTTCTGAGCCAGCTTTGTCTCTGTTCACATTTGAAAGCTAATCTGCCTGCAGAAGTGGTGGGGGGTGGGGTCTGATCCTGGCAGGGATGGGAAAAATGGCACACAGTCTGGTGGGGGGGGGGCAGATCCACAGCTGAGGGGAGCAGCATAAGGTTGAGGTCTGGCTTCAGACTCCGGCTCTGTCTAACTGGCCATGGCGCTTCAGGGGAGATTCGAAACCTCTTCTAACCTAGTGAGTCCCTGGTTCCATCCAGACGGGGCCTTCTCTTCGAAGCCCTGGGCCCCTGCCAGCTTTGAAGGCTCCCAGGAGAACTGGAGAAGCCCTTGGGTTGGGGAGGCTGCGGGGTTTCAAATCTCCTGCCTTGCTTTGGTCAGCTTACTGGGCAGTACCATGCAGGGAGGCTTGTTTCAGTGGCAGGGGGCAGGGGACTGGCCAAGGAGAAGCAGCCAGGGCTCTGCCTTCAGAGAACTTCCTGTCTGCTCCAGGGCTCTTCACTAGGGTGTGCATTCAGATTCCCTAGCCCCTCACCCTGGGTGCACTGGCTGGAGGTCTCCTGGAATGAAGCCTATGTTTTGAAGGTATTCTTTAACCTCTTGGCATCTGGGTTTCCTCATCTATGGCCATAACAGCTCTCTTGCAGGGCTATGATAAAGCCCACTTGTGTAGGTAGACTGCTTAGCAGGGTGCCTGGTGTGCTGGGCTCCATGCACAGTAGCTGCCGTTATATTACCACAGCTCCTACGGTGAGAGCATATGAACAGGAAGATAGGAGCCCAGGGGCTGGAGCACAGACACTGGGATGACAATGCCAGGCAGGCGTTGGAGCCTTGGACAGAGCCCTAGCCGTGTCCCGGGGTGGGGGTAGTTAGTTCTCAATGTCTTCCGGCCTTCGGGGTATAGGGGAGAAGTGGGGGGAGCAGGGAGGGCTGGGGAGGTGTGTTGGAATGGAGGGTGGAGGTGGAAGGCGGCGAGGCAGGGGTGCGCTCTTACCCGGGACCTGCAGGTATACCTCACGCTGTACACTTACCTCTGGCCTGCCCTTCCCCTGCCTGCCTTTGTTCTTGGCGCAGTGCGTGGGGCCAGGACCAGGCCAGCTGGGCCGGTGGTCACGGTGCGGGGCCCCACAGGCCCTCCGGTACACTCAGTGCCTCTGGTGGATGTTGACCTCTCCTGCCAGCATGGCCTATGACCTGGACTGATCAAAAGGCAGGGCACATGGGGCCCAGGCCCCTTCCCCAACCAGAAACACAATCACTTGAAGTTTTTCAAATTGTGAAATATATCATACGTGTGAAATATATTATTCATGTAGTTTAAAAAAATGATCCAACAGGTACCCACTGCCTAGCTTATGAAACAGAGCACCCCCTGTACCTATGACATCTCTGTGTGTCCCCAAAACCTCTCTCAGAGAACCACAATCCGTGAATTTTATGTGACGTGTGCTCCACTTTCGTAGGCATCTTTAACCACCGTGGTATCAGGTTTGGCTTCTTTTTAAACTTTGGATAGTTGAAATCACTCTGAATGTATTTTTTAAATTCAGCGTTAGGTTTATGGCCTCATTCATGTTGACGGTGTGGCCATAGTGGGTGTGTCTCCTGTTCTGTAGTGTTTCTTTATGTGGAGTGTGCTACAGTGTATTCTTTTGACGATGACTATCTGGGTTATTTCTTTTTTCTAAACAACGCTTCTGTGAACATTCTTGTTTAAGTCTCCTGGTGGACATACCAAGAGTTTTAGGACAGTGCCTCTGGTGCAGGACTGACTTAGATTTCCTCTTCTCAGAGGTGGTCCTGCTGTGCATGACAGTACACAGCTGGGAGCTTGTGTGACTCACCTGACAAACTCATCTGTACCTGAATGCGTCAGCTGATTGTGTGCTGGGATGTTCTGCTAGTATCAAGTTGCTCTAAAAGTTTCTAAGCCTTGAACGTTTGCATGGATCACACTTTGAGGAGCAGTACTCCAGGTAGATAGCAAGGCATGGAAAGGCATTGCAGAGCTTTAGAATGTGTGCATTTCACTCTTACTAGATAATGCCAAATTGCTTTCCAGTGCGGATGTGTCCGTTGACAATTGCACCAGTGGAATGTCAATTGAAAATGGAAAGTTTTTGGCATTCTCCAATATGGTGGGTGTAAAATGCTGTATAATAATGGTTTTAATTTGCATTTCTCTGATGACTGGTAATCAGTGAACATCTTTTCATATATTCCTTAGCCATTCTTTTCTCTTCTGTGAATGCCTATTTTTGTCTTTTGTCCATTTTTCTATTGAGTTGTTTTTTTTCTAATAATATTTAGGAGTTTTATTTATGTTTTGGATATGAATTTGTTGTCAATTAAATATATTGCAAACAGTTTATAGCTTCCAGTTTATAGTTTATCTTTTCATTTTCTTCATGGGGTCTTAGTATAAACAGATATTCCATATTGTAATATAGTTAATTTTATCAGTGTCTTTTCCTTGTTAGATTGTACTTTTTAATTATGCATTAAGAAATACATAATATCTCATGGATGTCTTTATATCCTAGTAATAGGACAGTGCTTGTCACAACATAATCAGCATTCATGAGTTGTTACGTGAATGAGTAAATGACTAAAGATGAGTTCCTCTAATGACTTCTGAGATTTTTTTCTTTTTATGTTTAAGTCCTTAAGAATCTGGAATTTATATTTGTGTATGATACAAGGGAGTGCTCTGATTTCCCTCAGGTATGTATTGGTTGTCCTGGCTCCATTGATTTTCCGTTCCGCCTTTTCCCCATGGACATGTAGTGCCGCCTGTGTTTCTTTATATGCCTGGGTCTTTTCCGGTGGACTGTATGCTATGCCACACTGTCTTAATTACTACAACTTTATGATAAGTCTCATTATCTGATAGGGCACATCCTCCCATCTCAGGCTTTATCAAGAGTATTTTGGCTGTTCTTGGCCCTTGGCTGTTCCTTTGCATAAATTTTGAACTCAGTTTGTCTAGTTTCACCAAAAATAATCAATCAGTCAACTCCCCTAACTCTCAAACACTGTTGGTATTTTGGTTGGGCTTTCATTGAATCTGTTCATCAACTTGGGGAGAATTGCTATCTTTGTATTTCTCTTCATGAATATGAATTATAATCTACTCATGTATTTCTATTCATGAACATGGTATATTTCTCCACCTGTTAGGCTTTCTTTTTTTTCCTTTGGAGACAGAGTCTTGCTCTGTCACCTAGGCTAGAGTGCAGTGGCATCATCATAGCTCATTGCAACCTCAGATTCCTGGGCTCAAGCAATCCTTTTGCCTCAGCCTCCTGAGTAGCTGGGACTATAGGCATGCGCCACTGCTCCTGGCTAATTTTTCTATTTTTAGTAGAGACGGGTCTTGCTCTTGCTCAGGGTCTTCAACTCCTGACCTAAGGAAACCTCCCACCATGGCCTCCCAGAGTGCTAGGATTATAGGCGTGAGCCACTGCGGTTGACCTATCAGGCCTTCTTTAATGTCTTTCTGTAAAGTTTCATGAAGGTTTTATATATCTTCTGTCATGTACAGACTTCCGATCTTCCATGCTTTGCCTAACCCCTTCCTCTGGGGTTGAGCTGAGCTCTCGTGTACACTGCAGACCTGATGAGTGAATGGGGCACCCAGAGAAGAGCACGTGGAGGAGCCAGCTGGTTCTCCGATGGGCCCAGCTCAGGGGTGAGCCCAGGCATGGTGCTGAGTGCTCTCGCTTAACTTGGGGTGCCGAGTGTCAGTGTCCGTGTGCAGCACATGCCATCTGCTTTCTGATCAGGGAAGGCTTTATGGGGGAGGCAGACTCTCCTCGCAGCATGTGAATGGTAGAGAGGAGAGGGCTCAAGATTGGAGGGTGGAAGATGTACAACTTGAGAGGAGGCAGGCAAGTGGGAGGAGGCCTGCGGTGAAAGGATTGTGGACAAGCACAGGAGGGAGGAGGAGGAGACAGGGGAAGCGAAGTGATGTTGGAAGCCAGAGAGAGGGGCTAATGCAAAGGGTCTTGAGCCAGATCTGTAATGTACAAGGAAGTGCTTGGGTAGAGCAGTTTGATAGTTGGAGAAGACCCCTTTCACTGACGGCATTTGGATCATATTGGGAAGGGCATTGGAAAACGCCGGTGGTGGAAGGTCTGGAGAATGTGGGACCATGGCTGGCTGGCGCCTTGAGGAGTCTGTTTGCAGGGGCTGCTGAGGAAACTGCGTTGCTGGCCCTGAGGATCCTCAGCTTTCTGTTCTCCATACAGTGAGGCCAGGTGAGTTCCGAAGCCTGACCCTGTCCCCAACCCTCTCCAGGGAGGCGTCCCCTGCCTGTTGGCAAGAGCTTGTGGGACCCAAATCAGAGTGACAGCTTGTCAGACTGATGAGCCTGGGTTCGGGGCAGGAGCTGTGTGATGTCTGAGCCATTTAGGACACACATCATGACCGTCCCCAGGGCACGAAGCCCTGACTGGGGAGGAGGTTGGGGACCCTCAGGAGAGGGGGAGGGGACCATGGAGGATGGTTGATGCGGAGCTGAGTGCACAGGTGCTCTGTTTGTTCCGTTCATGGCAGCCAAGAGAACTGCGAGGAGGCGCCCATCCCTCCTGCCTCCGAGTCCTGCCCCCTGGCAGCCTGCCCGCGGGAGGGGCGTCCCCGTGAAGAGTGCAGGCCTGCGGGTCTGAGTAAGGGGCCGTGGGAGAAATACTGCCGAGGTTCTCAGCATTGCTGATAGTTTTCCCTCTTCAGGGAAAACTCAGTGGAGACGCCGCACAACTTGCTGGGGTGGGGCCGGGCTGCCACTCCCGCAGCCTGTGCGATCCCGGGTGGGGGGCGGCCACACGTGCGGCACGTCCCCCCCACTTCCACAGTGTAGGAGTGCGGGTTCTCATGCTGGGTGTGTGCCAGTGAACTCTTCATCGTACCTGGGGGCAGGGTGGTGGACTGAAGAGAGCTGGGCATTGCCCCAGAGACCCGAGTTCTAGTCCCATGTGTGTTGCTAACTGGCTGTATGACCATTGGCAGGTTACTTCCCTCTCTGGACTCAGTTTCCACTTCTAGAAAAAGGCAGACTTGGACCAGCTCATCTCTAAGGCCCTGTCAGGCCCTGACATTACATGATTTGATACATTTCTTTTGTTCCCTTTGTGTTTTTAAGAGCTGATGATCACTGAGATACTTTATCTTCCGCATCCTCTCAGTAGCCTTCGTAGAGTGATGGATGGGGTGATTCCTTTGTGTCTCATAGGTGGGGAAGCTGAGGCCCAGAGTGAGGGGTGGCCCGACCAGGACTGAGTGTGCCCTCGGTGTGCTGGAGCTTGCCCAGATTCCGTCTGCCACCAACAGCCCTGGGTGTGGCAGCTGCTCTGCCTGCCAGGCTGGGTCCGGGGCAGCGGCTTCCAGGGAACAGGCTGGGCTTACCCCTGTGTGCTTTTGGCTCCTTGGACTGCGACTCCCCTGCTTCGTGGTAGGGAGAGAATCTTCCCTGTTACCTGGCTTCCCACTTCAGGGTAGAGAGAAATGGAAGTGATTTCTGGGTCTGAGCAGGAGAGGTTTGAACCCGCCCGCCGCCTCCTGGGAGGGCTGTCATGCCTGCTGAGCAGGTAATGGGGGCGGCTGCTTTGCTGGGCCCCTCACTACAGAGAGGAGTGCGCAGCACCATGTTTGACACACAGAGCTGTCGCGGCCCCCTTCCTATTGTTAGAAGCCTTAATTACGATTGTTCCAATTCCTCCCTACGGCAGTCGCAGTCGTGGTTAGGAAGAGAGCCCTTGTTCCTTGCTGCGTTCCCCCAGCCCCTGAACAAGTCTCTGCTGTCTCTCTCCTCTTAGCCGCCCACTTCTACCTGGGGCGGCCTCCTCCTCCCCTGGCCCCAGCTTATACTCCCAGCGGCCACCCCTTTAGAGAACAACCCCCCCCAAATCCCCCACTGAATCCATGACTCAAAACCACGGATGCTCCACCTATGGTAGTGCCTCTTAACTGTGAATTCGGGAACCCGTCCTGCCCCCCTCTGTGTGGTTGTGAGACTCAACACCAAGAGGAGGGTGGCTGTCACAGACGGGAAAGCACTGCGTGCGTTTCGGGGCAATTGTCTTTCAATTTATGGCTCCATGTATGCGTCCCTTGGCCATCGCGGGCGTGCCTCCCCTCCTCGAACCCTGGCCGTGTGCTTTCTCCGGCTTCGGCAGAAGGGGAGTGTGGAAGGAGCCTTGAGCAGCAGTGGGAAGGCCTGGGTCCCCTCTTGTCCTGTCGCCTCCCTGGGAGCACCTGTGACTTCACTTTCTCCTCTGTAAAACCGGAATCAAACCCTGACACCTGGCTGGCCCATCTGGGAGAGCTGTCAGGGGGCTACAGGGAGATGAGGCTTGGGACAGTGCCCTGAGGTCTATAAAGGGTTCCGTGGACATAGTTGGGATCACTACCTTGTGTTTTTTTTTTTTTTTGAGACAGAGTCTCGCTCTGTTGCCCGGACTAGAGTGCCATGGCGTCAGCCTAGCTCACAGCAACCTCACACTCCTGGGCTCAAGCAATCCTCCTGCCTCCGCCTCCTGAGTAGCTGGGACTACAGGCATGCGCCACCATGCCCGGCTAATATTTTTCTATATATTTTTAGTTGACGAGCTAATTTTCTTTCTATTTTTAGTAGAGACGGGTCTCGCTCTTGCTCAGGCTGCTCTCGAACTCCTGAGCTCAAAAAATCCACTGGCCTCGGCCTCCCAGAGTGCTAGGAATACAGGCCTAAGCCACCACGCCAGGCCTACTACCTTGTTTTTCTTTTTGTGATTTCCTATTGTTCTCCATGTCTTTTTTTTTTGGAGACAGAGCCTGGGCTAAAGTGCCATGGTATCAGCCTAGCTCACAGCAACCTTAAACTCCTGGGCTCAAACAGCCCTACTGCCTCAGCCTCTCGAGTAGCTGGGATTATAAGTGAGTGCCACGATGCCCAACTAATTTTCCTATTTTTAGTAGAGATGGGGTCTCACTTTTGCTCAGGCTGGCCTCAAACTCCTGAGCTCAAGTGATCCTCCTGCCTCAGCTTCCCAGAGTGCTAGGATTACAGGTGTGAGCCACTGTGCCTGGCCCCCATGTCTATTTCTGTCACCACCTCTCTGCCTCCCTGATTTTGAGAGGGCCCTAAACCTGTATAGTGGTTCGTGCCCTAGGGGATCTCCCCACCGGGCAGCTACCGTGAGCATGTGCCCGAGTCGTGCTCATGGCTCTTGCAGCTGTCTGCCAGGTACCTCAGCATCTGGCACCCAGAGTGCCCCACTCTTGGGCTGCCGGGAAGTGTGGGCCTGGAGGGTGCTCCCTCCTACTCCAGCGGTCCCTCGCCATGTTCCCAAGGGGCTGTGGGGTCAGGTGCAATGTTCTGTCTGGGGGAGGATGTGGGTTGGTTGGTCTGACTTGTTCAGGCCATTCCTTCTGCTGGGTGGCCAACTGCTATAAGAGGACCTTGGAATCTTCTGCGTGTCCCAGGATCCTGAGAGGGGGCTCTGTGTTCCTAGCAGCAGATCTGCTGTCTGTTCTCAGTGTGGCTCTGACCTCAGCTCTCTCCTGGATCTGGGCTGGGACGTGACCTCAGTCTGGCGTAGTCTGGTGGCCTTTTCCCCACCCACAGCCCTGGGGCCATCTCCACTCTGGAAGTCTATGCCCTGAGTGATAGGAGGGTGAGCAGATTTGCTCGCTTGGGTTACATGCGCAGTGGGGACCCTTGACCACTGACTGAGCAGCCGCTGGCTTCTGCTCTGACCCTCCAGATGTGGAAGTGGGTTTTGGGGCAGTGCGGCTGTGAGTCCCCATCTCTCTCCCTCCCCCAGAGACAGCCCAGGCCAGGCTTGGCACTGGCTGGTCAGGCTGGTGTCGGGCGTGTGTTTCGTCGCAGGGGCTGGCTGGGAGGACCGCGTGGGCCTCTTTAGCATCAGTCCTCCCCTCGGCCAGTATCTCGTGCGTCTGAGGCTCCCAACAACTCTTCCGAGTGCGTCTCTTCAGGGAGGTGTAGCTGGGGGCAAACGGCCTCATTTGGCTTTTAGAGAGCCTGAGTTACAGAGAGGGAAGATGGTAGGTCCAGGGTCCAGGGCACGCTGGGAATAAGGCCTGCTGGCTTAAGTGGAGCCCACTGGAACCAGAGTCACCTGGTGGACTTGGCAGCCCGTGTCTTAGGTGTGGTCAGGAGTGGTCTGGCTTCCAGACCCAGCTATGTGCATCCCTAAGGGGTCAGCCGTTGCCCCATGCCTGCTTCCCAGGAAAGCCCGCCTGGGCTGGTTTCTCCGCAGACCCACAGGGTCGGGAAGTGGCAGCCTTCTTTGCCAGAGCCCCAGCCTTCAGACACGGGTACCCTTGCGTCAGTGGGCTCAGATCCTCTTCCTGGGCCTGTCTCGGGCTCCCTGGGCCCTGGTGAAGTTCCAGGCCAGCCCACCACCCCAGGAGCCCCTGTCTTGGGGAGGCCGGACCACTGAGGGGGCCTCTGAGCTGTGGCTGGAGGAAGGGGAGTGGGGCGGAGGGCTGAGGGACGCCTCTCCCAGGGCAGCCTGCTGGCCTGCGGCTTCGCGTCCTGGAGTCGCTCCTCCTCGCCCCTGTCTCTCCGTTCCGTGTTCCCAGGCTTCTCCCCCAGGCGCTTTCTCTTGTGGGTCCTCTTCACCTCGCCGTTCAGGAGGTAAGCAGGGAGGTGAGCCTGCCCCCTGCCCCTGGGCTGATGCCCCGGCTTTGGACACTGGGGACTGAGGTGCAGAGGCAGCCTGGGTCCTTTGATGGCAGTGGCCCCGGCCCGGACTTGGATCTTGCACGCTGGGTGACCGGCAAGGGCAGGCAGTGAGAGCGAGCCCACCACCTCGGCGCCTGGTCTCTCTGATGTCTCCCTGGCTGTGGAAGTGTCACCTGAAAAGACCCTGCCCAGTGTTGCCACGAACGAGCCCTCTGCTTCCCTCGTGACTGCTGGGCCTGTGGTTGTAGGGCCCCGTGTCACTGAGGCGGCAGTGAGGGCCTGTTTGGGTTGGGGCCTGTTCTTGAAGAGGAACCCTTGAAGAGGTCGCCCCAGACCTTACGCTGCTGTGCGGGTGCGTCTCCTCCCTGAGAGCCTTCTTCCTCCAGGAGGGAGAGAAGAAAACCAGAACCTGCAGGGGCAACCCCCCCTGGCTTCAGCCGTCTCCTGCCTGCACGCCTGGGGCCCTGCACCCAGCATCTGGCAATCTGCCCTTCCCTTCTTCCAGGGCTCCTCTCGCTGCCTGGTGTGGGAAGTGGGAGGTCATACAGGGGAAAGAGCCCTGGCAAGAGAAAGGTGGTTTTGATTCTCGGCCTCACCACATGCTGTCTGCTATACCAGGGGGTCGCTTAACTCTTAGAGCCTGAACTTCCTCATCTGTGAAATGGGGTGACAATATGTACTGCTGTCTGCATTGGTCTAAGGAGTAACCGAGATGCTGTATGAAGAGGTTTCAGCCCATTGTGTGGCACATTGTTTGTGTGTCAGGGCCAACCCGGTTCCCTACGGGCAGATGATACCCACTGGGTGGCACAGCCAAGCTCCTTGGTGGGGCAGTATGGGACACGTACTCAGAATTCGCAGGTGGGTGGGTGCTTTCTGTTTTCAGGCCTGACTTCCACAGCAGGCTAGCTTTGCTTGGCTCGCTCTTCAGCAGAGTGAGGCGTTCCTAACCTCTGCCCTCCCCACGGCTTCCTCAGGGCAGATGAGGAATGAGCTCACGGTGCTAAGTGCTTTGAGATCGCAGCTGGAGACGGGGCAGGAGATCGAAGGTGGGGTGTTCTGTGCTTTTCGGATGTTCCCTTGGGACTGCATGTTTCAACTAGACTTGAAATCCCTTACTGAGCTCTCAAAAGGGGGGCCGGGAGGAGCCCCCTGGGGACTGCATTGGCCAGGCCAGCCAGGGACCTGGAGGGGAAGGGGCTGTGATGGGCTGTGACTTTCCACCTGGCCTTCTTGGTCATGTCCAGGGTTGGTGGCACTGGCTGCCTTGCTTGGGCCTTGGCAGAGATGAGTGAAAGACAAAAGCAGGACCTAGGAGTGGGGAGGAGGAGGAGGAGGAGAAAAAGGCAAAGGGCAAAGGAGGGAGACGGCACAGGGGTGGCTGGGGCGTGATGGAGGGCGGCCACCCCAGGTGCTAGCTCTCTGGCACTGGGGGGCTGAGCCTGCCTGACTGGGCGCCTCGGCCCCCTCCCTTCCTCTCGGTAGCGATTAAGACATCACCAGCTGCCTGTGTTCTTAGCCCCACTGGCTCTGTGCTGCCAATAACAAATGCATCTGGCTGGAATCTGGGTCATTAAAAAGACAATCTGATATTTCTCTTCTTTCTTCACCCCCTGGCAGTCCATCCCCTGGAACATAGCTGCAGCCCCCAGAAGAGGGGTGGGAAGGTGGAGGGAGCCACTGGTGGACGTGCCAGCTGTCAGGGTCGCCCCGCCAGCCAGATGGCCGCCCGGGCTGGACGTCGGCTTCTCTGTGTCTGTGTCGTTGGGAGGTGAGGGCCCTAAATGGAGAGTGACGTGCCAGAGACGAAGGCTTTGCAGGTGTCTCCTCCCTGCCCGGTGTCCGCAGCGGGGGCCGCGAGCATCAGTGCCACGGCAACCGCATGGTCTAGCGGGAATGCTCAGCCTCTCTAGGCCCAGTTTTGTTTCCTCCTGTGAACAGTGACCGTGACGTGCAGCCTACCTGGCGGGGTTGCTGAGGGGCGCACGCGGGGAGTGCCCTGCACAGCGCTCGAGGAAGGTGGCCAATCCCCATAGTTTGCCATCACCATGTCTCGTCTCTGTTGAGTAGCACCTCCCGAGGTCACGTCTGCTCAGCCGCGGTGCGACCTCGACTGCCTGGTGTTGGGTCGGGCACCTGCCCACAGGGGACCTGCCGAGAGGTGGGGTGGGGCGCCACTGCCTCCTCCGTCGGGAGCAGAGGCCGCTGTGCCGCTCTCGTCAATGGAGAGCCCTTTGAAGACTGTGCAGATTGGTTGGCACGGCTTCCTCTGGATTTGGGAATATAGATGAGTAGGAAAAGAAAATGGAGAGAAAGTGTAAGGGATGATTAAAAACTGGGAATCAACCTAGGAATTTTCTCGAAAGAGGCCTTCCTGACAGTTCTGCACCGCAGCTACCCTCCGGGGAGCTGGCGTTGGGCTGGCCCTGGTGTCAGCACTTATTGCAAAGCCCTGCACACTGCTGTCTTCACCGCTATTTTGTCCTTTACCGTCCCAGGCTGGTGGCAGACCAAGGCCGGGGGTCGGGGGGGGGCCAGGGCTGGGCCTCACTTTTGCCTTGTCCTCAGCGGCCTGCGGCGCGGTGTGGCAGCGTCGGTGAGGCGCTGCTTGGAGCAGGCAGCAGGATACTCTTGTCGATCAGTCTGAACCTGAGCCATTTGCTGGGAGGTGGGTGGCGTGGGGACACCTGCAGAAGAATCTGTGCTGACGTGTTTCCTGGGACCAACGGGGCCCAGCCTGGGGCCTCGGTCCTGCCGTGCTGGTGTGCTGGGCGAGGACTGTCTCCACGTGACGCGAGAGCTGCTTGCTGCCCGCCGGGGAAGAGTGCACCGTGCCGCCTGGCAGAGGAGCCTCCGGGCGGAAGGCAGGGCCGACGTGGCGGTCGTGTCTGGGTTCTGCCCTTCTAAGGACAGGGCCCTGCCTGTCTCAGATCTTGGAGGGAGAACACGCTGGCCTTTTCCTGTGAGCTGGTTTCTGACTCTGGAACCATCCTTCACCCGCTGCTCTTCTCCAAAGATGCAGAGAGATATTTCAAGTCGCCTTTTATTGCTGTATGACAGGAGAGCCCTGGAGACTCAGCATCAGGCTGACCTTTTGCAAGTCGCGGCTCTTGGTGGGAGGAGGCGAGGAGCCCTGGGACCTGGATGGCAGTTGGCCTCTGTGAGCACACAGCCAGGACTTCCCAGGGCTCTGCTGGTTGCAGGTCGTTAGGGCGGGCCTCTCGTTGGGACCGTGCTCTCCATCTCTCACCCCATCCTTTACTGTTCCTTCTCCCATTCATTCATTCATTCATTCATTCAAATACCTATTTATGATAGGAAAGACAGCAACAAGGATGTAATGTCCTTGCTAGTCGTGGCTAGTCTGCCTGGACATATGACAAATTTTTTTTGAATTAAAGGGAAATTGTAAAGAGATCAGAACACCTAATCGAAGCTTTCTTTTTGATGTCATAAAACGTGCTGCGTGTGGTGCGCTGACCACACGTGTATAGAAAGAAAGTGAGCAGCTACCTCGGGCTGTTATGAACTCTTTTCCCTAGAACCACTCAGGGTTCTCTGCCATTTTTTCCCTGAAAATTCTTCCAATCAACATTTATTGAACTTTTCCTGTGCTCAAGGCACAGCCCGGAGCTTACCCTGTGTGATTTGGAAGGGAGGGGTGCAGCTGTGTGCACGGGGTCCTGCCCACAGGGACTCGGCTCCCTCCGGGTCAGGCCTGGCCTGTCTTGGGTGGTGACTGTACCTGCAGAGTCGGGGCAGCAAGTGCCTCCTGGGCACGTATCAGTACACGTCTCCAGGCCCAAGGCCTTCCCCTTGCCAGGCTGATGCGCCACCCCTGGCAGCCCACGGAGCGGTGTCTGAATGGAATCGCAGGGGACTCGTAGCCTCATTTCTGTTCCCTAAACCTGGCTGTCTCTCCTGAGCCTAATGCCACCCAGAGGTGATGCTGACCAGACTGTGGGGAGTCCCATGTGGTGTATGGCTCATTTTGTGTCCTGGCTCCGTAGCCCCCGTTGCTGCCAAGAACATGCCTGACCAGGGCCCTTTCTCCAGTGGGTCGTCAATAAATATTTGTTGGCAGTGAGGACCAGAGACTGAGGTGCACCTGTGCCGGCCTCTCCCAGTCCTTGTTCTCCCAGGATTTATAGCTCTCTCCTAAACCCTCCCAGCTCCGTGCTGGGATGCAAGACTGACCGACCTTGACCCTCACTGCGGGTTTGTCCTCCAGTGGAGAGCCAGAGGGGCTCTCATCACAGCTCTGGCCATCCAGACTCGGGCAGCCGTCACCAGAAAGTGCCCTTCAGGGCAAAGTGAGGGGTGGGGCAGGGGCGGGGCACACTGGCCACCAGGCAGGTGAGGGACCTGCAGGAACCCAGTTGCCCTCCCCTGTCTATTAACTCTCCATTAGCACGCGGCAGTGGCGTTGCCTCTAACAGTTTGATTTATGCCACCGCAGTTTTGCTTACAAATTAGAAGCCGCTATTGTGCTAAGTCGGCTTTAAAATCGATGCGGAGTAATTGCAGTACATGAGTAGTTGGACGACATTAACATGAGAAATGTGCTGTAGTCGTCATAGTTGGAACAAACACGACCAATTACAGTGGAATTCTGCGCCCTTTACCGGCTTATTTAAACACAGCTCCCCGCCAAGACTGCTTCCAGCATGGCCAGCCCTGGACAGGCGCGTCGTGAGTGGATTGGTCAGGAATAGGGCTGGGAATCGTCATGTTGAAGTCCCGTGGGGATTGGGCAGGGACCTCGTTTTCTCCACGGCTTGTTCCAGTCCCCCAGCTTTCCCTGCTCTCGCTGCAGCGCTGCTTGGGCCCCGAGGCACAGGCTCGAGACCTCCGTGCAGGCTGTGTCTGCCTCGCTTCAGAGTAAACAGCGCACCCGAGGCCGGTCGTCACTCGAGCCGGCCTCTCCAGCAGCCCTTCGTCCCGCCCCCCGCAAGATGGGGAGAAGGATGCTGTTTTCGACATTGGTTCAAGTATCGGATGAGAAAATGGGACGGCGTGTGTTTTTAACCTGGAGCGTGAATTCGTTGATGGCGGCAGTGGCAGCAGCCGGGCGGCTTGTTAGAGCGATTAGTCCGGGGGCTGGTGGGCGGCCAGGCGTCCGGGCAGTTCTCAGTCTGCTCTGCACGGTGGAGTCACATGGGAGAATTAAAACAAAACGCCGATGCTGGGTCCCTCCTCAGAAATTCTGGTTAATGGGTCTGAGGTGTGTCCCGGGCGTCTGGCATCTGAAAGCTCCCCTGGGGATTCACGTGTGCAGCCCAGGCTGAAAGCCCCCGCCGAGTCTGCTTCTCTGGCTTTGGCTGGATCTGTGCTTCATCAACGTTAAGGATCTCTGTGAAAAAGAATCCCCCCAAATTAGTAGGCAGGAAGTTCCTCCTCCTATCCAACCCGAATCCCTACCACTCCAGACGTGGCCCACTCATTCTTGGTCAGCTGTGGCGTGGCCGGCGGCCCTTCCACCTCTGCCTGCAGGTGTCGGGCAGCGTTGTCATGACGCCAGCACCTGGCTGCCCTTGGTGCTCTCGTGGCCCCACGGAGGGACCAGGGGTGTCCTCTTGGGAAGCAGCCCCGCCTCACTGAGGGCTGCCCTGCCCGGCGCGCTTGCAGGCCCTCACCTCCGGGGAGCGGAGCCAGGGCCAGGGCCCTCGGAGATCCTGGCGCGTCAGAGGGAAAACTCAGAGCCCGCGCGTCTGCCTCTTCCTTTCGCACACGAGGAAGCTGGGACCCAGAGAAGGAGAGGGACTTGGCTGGGAATCAGTGAGTTGCTGGCAGGGGCGGCATTAGAACCCAGGCCCGGCTCCTTTTGGGGGCTGTTTTCCACACCGTGGCGCCCAGCTGGGAGAAGCAGGTCCTGGACTCGGGACTGAGGGGCTGTGCGCAGAGGGGCGCCGCGCCGTGCCGGGCTGTGGCGATGACAGCCGTCGGGTCTGGCGTGGCGCCGCAGGCCCCTGACAGAGCCCAGCCCTGTGGGCTGCTCCTGGCGGCGCCCTGTCGTCTGGGAAAGCGGCGTGCCGCGACAGGGCAGCCCCGGCGCGGGGCGGGCTGCCGTGGGCGCGGGCCGTGGTCGGGGCTGCAGGCGGCCGCAGGAGTGGGGCTCGTGCCGTGGGGCAGCCAGCTTCAGGGCTCCCCGGCCGCCCACCGGGCCGCCCGTGTGAGCGCTGCGCTGGCGTGGCATGGGGGCGCAGGCTTCTCCGGCGGGCGGCCCGCGTCGGGCTCCTGATCCAGCAGGAGGAGACAGAGCCCGTCGTCTCACCGCGCGTGAGAATTGGGCTGGGAATAGACCCAGGGAGCTGGGTGAGCCACCCCAGCGGGCCCCTCAGCCCCAAGCGGAAAGCCGTTGACTCTCGGAAAGCCGTTGTCCGGTCCACAGCGAGTGGAGGAGAGTGGTTTCAGGCCAGGCCGGGCTTTTCCTTCTGCAGGCTTGCCGGGAGCACGGCAGCCCAGGCCGGGAGGACTCGCTGTCTCCCACGCACACAGGAGTCAGCCAGTCCTGGGCTGTGGAGGTCACAGCGCTGTCTGCATCTTCCTCGGAAGTGAGGCCTGAGGAGACCGGAGGCTGTCGGAGGGAAGGTTGCCACCTTCATGGTGGGTGCGGCTGCCTCCGAGCAGAACGGGACCGTGCGTGTGCAGACGCTGGTCTGGGGGCAGTGTTCAGGCAGCTGCCAGCCACGCCGGAGCCTGCAGGATGTTGGCCACTGTCGCCTCCTCACGGGAAGATGAGCAGCGCGTCCCTGCGCGTGGCTGACTCATGCTGGGTTCCGGAGCTTGCGGAAGGTGGGAGAACAGCCCCCGCCCTCCACAGCAACAGGAAGACGGCCAAGTAACTGCTTTACGTCTGGGGAGTAGAAGGGGGCCCCAAATAGGCAGTGCTTACCAGAGGGTCTGTGCGTAGGGCCAGGCCTTAGCCCTGGGCCACCCAACTGAACTCCCAGGACAGATGAGCAAGTTCATCCTCAGCTGGAAGAACAAACCCAGGCCAGAAGGACCCCGAGGGAGGGTCTCTTTGCACTCTTCCTACCTGCCGTACCTGCCAGGTCAAGCTGGGAGTCGGCTGCGGGCCGTGTTTCCTTTCTTCTGAAGCCACAGGGAGCCGCAGGGCCGCAGTGTGCTGTCTCTCCTGCCAGCGTCTGAGGGAGGGGTGACATCAGAACAGAGTGGGGGCTGGGGAGGGCAGCGGTAGGGCCGACACGAGGTGGTCGCAGGGCTGGCAGGCGCAGGAAGGAGGTGTTTCTTATCCTTAGAGTGGCGCCCGTCGTCCAGACAAACTCCTTTGAACCAGAGAAGATGACCTGCCGTTCTCGGTCTTTGAGCTCTGGAGGGAAGAGCGTTCCCAACCTGTGCACGCATTCAAGGGATGCCCCCGGGTATTTCTTAGGCCGAGAGGGTCCTTGAAGGGCCATCTAGTCTTTCTTCTCTCCTTCCGGGTAAAATGCTGAATGCTCTTTTCTTAGGCATGGAGATTCCCAAGCCTTCCCAGGTGTGCTTGGATTTTAGGGCTCCCTCCCGATCATGACCTGACTCCTTCTCAAGGAGCTCAGAGGGTTTCCACACAGTAGCCTGATAGTAGGGAGGGACCCGGTAGTGCCCCGTTGGTGAGTGAGACCCTGTGTGTAGCAGGGAGACCCAGCACTTCCCTGCACGTCTGGGTGGCAGGGGCTGGCGCCGAATCCCGGCGCCCCAGGCCCCTGTCCGTGCGCACGCCGAGCCCCGCTCCGTGCCGGATCTGGCCCTCTGCGTGCTGGCAGTAAACACCACAGCGGGCACCTGATTGTTTAGTGGTGAAAAATTAAATGCAAGAGCTGAAGCCAACAGCAATTTCGACAAACACAGGGAGATTGAGAGCCCCAGAGCAGCATTAGGAGTCATCTGGCACACATGTGTCCTGGGTTGAATGTGTCCCGCAAGGACTACAGCACGGCTGTCTCTCGCCGCGGGGGCAGGCTTAGGCGTAGTCTCAGCCTGCCCTCGAGGGCTGCCATGCAGCGGGTCTGGGGCAGCCCATCCCGCGTGGTTCCCAGGGCCTTTTTGAGACATCAACGTCAGATGCCTGAGGGGACACAGCTGTTTCTAGTGGGGAGGCTCTCAGGCAAGGGTGCAGTTTGCATGGAGTGTCTGGGGAGCAGCAAGTTAAGGACAGCAGTCCCAGCGGGCTTGTATGCCGGGTCCACCCCAACCTCCCCTCTTGTGTCACCCAACACACCTCGCCACTGGCCCCTGGCTCCAGCCAGGCCACGCCCTCCCCAGGTGCTTGGGTGCTCACTTGCTGCTGAGGCCTGCTACCCTTGGGGACTTGAGGACGGGGAGCCCAGGCAGGCTCTCGAGATGCTTCGTGAACAGGTGGGGTTGGTCCTGCTTGTGCGGCTGGGGCCTGGGGGGTAGAAAGCTTGGCTGTGTCCAGGTTATAATTTAACAAGAACTGGCACCATAGGGTGCTTCCAGGTTTGGAAAACACCTTTGTATACATCTCTCATTTGATCCTCATGGTCCCCTTCAAGGAAATAACAAAGGCAGCTGGTATCTGAGCAGTTACTATGTGCCAGGCACTGCGTCAAACACTTCACGTGCATTTAACAAACGTTCTCTCCTCACAGCCCCCCGTCACACAGTGCCAGTGTGCCCCCCGTTTCATCCGTGAAGAAACTAAAGCTCAGAGCTGCTGGGTTACAGGGTCACACGAGGACTAGGGCAAGGTCCAGGACGCCCCCAGGCAGTTCAGTTTTAGAGACCTTGCTCTTGCCCTCACCTCCGGTGGGTGTGTCAGAGAAGGGCCCATGTTGACAGGGCAGGCCCGGACGTGGTGGTTCTGGCTCCAGTGCCGAGTTCTCATGCTGCTGGGCTGCGAGCAACGGCCTGCGCCATTCTTGGTCCAGGCACCAGCTGACGTCTGAGCAGCAGGCTGCTTGGAGGGATTTATCTTCTCAGCTCTGGAGGCCATACATCTGAAATCAGGGTGTCGCCGGGCCATGCTCCCTGTGGAGGCTCTAGGGAGGATGCCTTCTTGCCTCCCCAGCTTCCGGTGGCCGCCAGCATTCCTGGGCTTGTGGCTGCATCACTCCAGTCTCTGTGGCCACGTCACCTCCTCCTTCTCCTCCCTCTGCCTTTCTCCTATAGGGGCATTTGCGATAGCATTTGAGGCCCAACCAGGTCATCCAGGATGATCTCCTCATCTTAAGATGCTTAGCGTTACCAGATCTGCAAAGACCCTTTTCCAAATAAGGCCACATTCACAGGTTCTAGGGATCAGCATGTGGACATACCTTTGGAGCCACTGTTCAGCACACTGCTAGGGCATTCCCAGCTGCTGTGGGCACAGCAGGCAGGACTTGATCCCATATCAGACCTAGAGGCTGGTGGGGGCCAGGGATCTGCACCAGCCTTCCCTGCAAGGGACAGCAAGTACAAACAGGAGGATGACTCCCTTGCATTGGGTGTCAGTGCCAGTGGCCTCCTGGCGTGGCCCTCAAGTGAACCTCCACTGGGCATGCAGCTCATGCTTTGCCTTATTTCCTTCCATCCAAGGTGGTTTTGCTCTTGTTTTGGTGTCCCAATTGGCTTTGTCCCAGAAAAGCCCATGTGTTCCCTCTGCTTTCACCGTCTGATGGTCAGACACCTTCCCTAGGCCTCTGGCCTACCTGCCTTCTGCAGTATGCCTGTCTGAGGCCTGCTAGCAAGTGGCTTTTTCCAGGACCTGTCTGTGCAATTGAGGGCCATGGCCAAACTGAAAGTGCTGGGGCTGGCTGGGGGTGGGGTGCCTTGTGGGGTTGCCTCAGAGGTGGAGCTGTGTACTGTCTCCCTGCTGGGCTTTGCTGAGCTCAGAGAGAGGAAGCAGGCCTGCAGCGGTACCTCGCTCTTACCAGGCACTGCTGGGGCTGAATGTAGATGGAGCACTGCACGGCCTCCTCTCTGGCTGGCAGGTCCAGCTGCACCAGCTTCCATTGCAGAGACAGCTTAGGAATCCACTGCCATTGGGGAAGCCAGGGTCAGCCGTGGCTTCCTTGGGCTGGATGGCTTTGCCTCTTGTGGGTGGGGAGGATCCAGAGCTTGGTCCCTGAACAAGAGATAAGAATACGACTGAGCAGTGTGTTGGATCTTTTTCTTTCTCTCAGTTTGTTCCCCATCCTCCCTCTCCTCCTATCACCTGTCTGGTACTTCTCTCCATGGGCAAAAACCCTACTACAGGGGTATTCAAACTTTTTAAACAAGGGGCCAGTTCACTGTCCCTGAGACCATTGGAGAGTGCACACCGTGGGCCCAGGACGAGTCGGCCAGCATGTGACCCTGTAGTTTGAGGACGCCTGCCCTACTAGCTGGTCAGGCCCCGCATCTTAGCGGAAGCATCCACACCGGTTCCTCCCAGGATTGCCCCAGGGCCTACTGGGCTTCAGGCGGAGATGCCTGGGAGGCGAGGCACAGGTCACAGGCATTGCAGATTGTCTAAGAGGGTGGACACTTTTGAAAGTCAGGAGGCAGGATTAGCTTCCTGGTGTTCGGCTGGGAAAGTGGATGAAGGTTTGTGTCCTCCCTGGGGCTTAGTCCCTTCGCCAACCTTCTCTCTCCCTTGGGAGCTGGCTCTTCCGTCTGTATCTCACCGTCTCTTTCCCCTCCTCCCCCCACCAGCCAGGTAGTCTTTTCTACCAGAAATTAGTCTGTTGGTCTGGAGTAGGGAATGGGGTCTGTTTGTTTGACGGGGCCCCCTGGTGATGCTACTTATCTACTGTGGGGTATCCCCCACTGGGGACTTTCCCTTTATGCCCTAGAACTGAGTGTCCCTAGAGAACAATAAGTCACTCTCTCTGCAAGCAAAGGTGCCTACTGAACAGTCTTTCACTTTGGGGTGTGGTCTTCTAGAATGAGATGGAAGTGGTTCCTTAGCCCCCGGAGACGCTGCCTTGTACCGTAGGGTTTCCCGTGCTGCCTGGGAACTGCTGCGGTGAGAGTCCATCCCAGCCTGTCCCGCTACCTGCCCCCAACTCTCTCCTTCCTCCCCCAGCACATCCCGCTGTCCTCCGCATTCAGCCTCCGCTCCTGCTCCTCAGTTCCCCAAGGAAATACCAAGTTCTCGGAAGGCTCACCTGTCCTTGCCTCCCCCCGGAGGCCCCATCCAGGGGGATCTCTGTGCGCACCTCCCTGCCTGCACACTCGGGGATAGTCTTGGGGACCTGTGGGTGGGGGTTGCATGCTATAAAGGGCCTGGCATGACCTACATAAACCTTCTTCCCAGGAAGTGACGGATGCCTCTAATTGGGAGCCATGGTTAGTCAAGAGAGTGCATGCCTGGGTGTGTAAGGATTGTGGTTTTATAAAAATAATTTTATTTTCTCACTAGAGCATGCCATGCATTCTTTCTCTCTCTACCCTGTGGAACCTCTTAACCCTGCAGAAGGCAGCAGAAGAGCAGGTGCAGAAACAAGAGGGGCAGGCCCAGGTTCCCCAGCTCCCCGGTCTTGGGCCAGATACTGCCCCTCTCTGGGCTTCAGGATTCCTATCCAAGCCCTTGACCTTCAGGATTCCTCCAGGTGGAAAATTCTGGTTCTGCTGCGCACTGCGAACACCAAACATGCTTTGAGATGGGGGTCAGTGAGGACAGCACTGTCGGGCTGGGCCTGGCTCTGGCCTTGGCCGAGACAGGCCCTGGCATCAGCGAGGGCTGGGAGGGAGCTCGCCAGGCCCACGCATCCCAGCCTGACCCACCCCATGCCAGCCCACCTGAAGGAGGTCGCCCTCAAGGGACAGAGGCTGGGACTGGTAGGGGCAGGGTGGGTGAAACTTCACGTGGAATTGGCCAGCCCCCATGACAGTGTAACAGATGTTCATTTTGGAGCCTGGATGGGGTTCGCTCCAGGCCGTGGCGGGCGGCGCCTTCAGATGATCTCCCAGCTCGGGTTTCTTGTTGGCTCTGGGCAGGGCCTTTCACTTTGGGGCCGTCTGGCCTCCAGGATTCCTCCCACCCCTGCCTTTTCACCCGCTGTCGCGTGCATGCCCCAGCAGCAGAGTTGGCCTCTCTGCCCTGCCACTGCGAGCTCCCCGCGCCTGGGCTGTCTTGGGCCAGGGCAGCTCCCCCCCTCCCTGGGAGCACCCCGCTTACCTTGCGTGCAGCAAGGGTTGCGTGTGCCCTCGGAGGGACGGGGTCTGCAGGCCGTCCGGCATGGCTCTTCCAGAAGTCACTTCTGTCTGGATTTGGTATAATTCTTAAGGGCCTGAGCACGGCAAACTTTGGAAGTGAAGTGGACGTAGAATTTCCAGCTACCAGGGTGCCGTTACAACCAAGTGCCTGTTCCTGTTCCTCCTGCCTGAGGTGACAAATCCTGGGAAACGTGTGTAGCCTTCTCTCACAGTACTTTCTCTCCGGATCTCCAGCTTCATTATGTGATTTATTCTTAAAAATCCTTCCAATGACCCGAGGCTATGAAGCCAGTTTGATTTTTTTTTCCACCACGAGATAAGAAAGAGGAAGTGGGGGATGAGAACGCAGCAAGACAGAATCTGGTGGGATTAACAGGGTCCCTGAGAACGGGAAGCATGTCCCCTGCCCTGATGCCGTCCCTCTCCTGCCCCTGCTCCCTGCTGTTGGTCCACGGAACTGAGAGAAAACTTAGCGGACGTTAAAATCTGGGGGTCTTGAGCCTAGCTGTTCATCAGAATCGCCTGGGAAGCTTGCCACCCCGGACCTGCAGCTCCAACCCCTACTAGCCTGTTGGTCCAGAGTGGGGATTGGGTCTGTTTGTTTAACGGGGTCCCCTGGTGATGGGAGCACACCCAGTGCTCCCATGCCCTTGTAAAGAGACTTGATGCATGTGGTCTGGCGCTGTCCTATGTCAGACTCGGGGAGCCCGGCCCCAGCCTCTCCCAGCGGACCCCTCTGGAGGCTGCTCACGCCATTTGGGGAAGTTTTAGCTGTGGGATGCTCTTCTTTCTGGCCCTGGATGTGTTCCCCAGAGCTGCACAGAGGATGTCCTTTTGCTCCTCTGGGACTGGCCTTCTCGCGTGAGGACAGCTGTCCCACCCCCGCTGGGGGTGTCCTCTCAAATCTGCATGCGCTCTGCTCATTCTTGGGCCTTGCAGGTGCCTTTGCCTTGCCACAGGGGCGGGCGTGGGGAACCAGGCCTCTTCCGTCAGCTCCACCTGTCACCTGGCTCCTTCAGTCTCTTTAGGTGGCCGTCAGCAGGGCTTCTCCACTGAGGTCTCCAGCTTCCACAGTCACATTAGGTTATTTCATTACATAGTATTCAAGAAATACAAAAGAATACATGTAAGCCACGAGGGACGATACCAGAAATACTGTGGAATCCACCACCCAACTTAAGGTGCCACTTCCAGTCAAGCTCTGTCCTGCCCCTTCCCTTGATAGAGGGGACCCCTCTCCTGTGGGCATTTTTATCAGCCTTTTGTCTTTTTTGGGGTAATGTTGCTCAACTCATATGTACCCCTAAATGATACATTCTGTAGTTCGGTGTGCTGTTGAGCTGTATAAAATGGTGGTGTGCTAGATGTAGCTTTCTGTATTTGCATTTCTTTGACTAAATATTGTGTTCTAAGATTTATCCGTGTAATATTTGTTCTTATAGTTCATTCATCTTCCCTACTTTATAATATTTCATTGTGTCTATTGTTACCACTTTTTTGTTCTCATGAGCAAAGCTGCTGTGAGCACCCGTGACTGCCCATTTTTGCATGTATGTGGGTAAGAGTTTCTTTAGGGCATATATGTAGGGGTGAAATTTTGCTGGGTCATGAGGCAAGGGCAGTTCATCTTTTGAGAAATACATCAGATCTCAAAGAAAGAAAAGAACTGTTCTACTGGCTGGGCTGATTGAGGTGTGGTTTTCTCCGAGGTTGTGGGCTGGAGAGATGCACCTGTCCTACCCTGAGGAGCAGTCATGTCTCTGCAGAGACAGGTCCAAAGCTGGAAGCAAGAGCTGGGCTCCCTCTAGCACCCTCAGCTCTGAGCCCCTGCAAGCTGCAGAGGACGGCCCTGCTGCTCAGCGGCAGCGCAGGAATGAATCGAGCGGGTGTGGAGGGCTGAGGCGCCCGCACAGCTCTAATTTACTGCTCTGCTTTCTCATCCTGGAGCCTCTGCCGAGTACCTATAAAAAAGATGAAATATTTAGCTAAGATCAGGAAAGGAGGACTCAAGGCACGCTTTTGTGTTAGCCATGGTGTTGGGAAGGTAGTTTGGGTAATTTTCTTGTATACCGTCCCAGATTTAAATCCTGGCCATCCTTTGATGTCTATCTGAAATACCATGGTTTGGATGAAATCCTCCGTCCCCACCTGTAGGCCCCTTACCTGCCTCTGAATTTCTCAGGTGCACATAATGTCTGTGCTGTAGTTGAGACGTCCTACCTGAGTAGATGATTCATGTCTCCATCCCTCCCCCAGACCGTCAGCCCACTGACAGCAGGGCCTGTGTTTCCTGCTCTTTTGGGGCCCTTTCCACCCCCTGCCCCACAGCACTGAGCACAGCAGTAGGTATCATCGATTGACTAAGCGACCCCCTCCCATGCACCTGCCTGTGAGCTGGGCAACAGGCTACTCTATCATCTTTCTGTTCCTTCTCTCATCCCTCGTCCAAAAGTGACATCCCAAGAGCCATATTTCTGGAAGGCTCGGCTATGTTTTCATAGAAAGGCTATTAGCTGCATTGTGCGGTGGAGGGGCAAATTCCAGGCCAGGCTGCAGGCAGAGCAGAAGCCTGGGGGTCTGTGCTGCGCTCAACAGGCACTGTGAGAGCAGCGGCTGACGCTGCGTCGCCCCTGCGGGCGGGCCTGGGGAAGGGCGGGATGGGTCCTGGCAGCTCCACGGGGGAAAAGGGAAAGGCCGCCACAGTCTCCAGGCTTTCTCTGGCAGCAGGAGCGGGTAGTGGAGAACAACCCAGAGGGGCATGAGCTGTGGCTGATTAAGAACGAAACGTAGGCGAGAGAAGGAAGGAGGGAGAGGAATGCAGGGGGCAGGGAATGAACGAGAGCAGAAACGCACAGCACGTGAGTGTGGACAGAGCCCCGGCCCGGGACCTGCAGACCTGGGTGTGCATCCTGGCATTTTCCTTATTCTTTGTGTGACGTTGGAGAAATTGCCTCATGTCCTCTGGCTTCCTCATCTGCAAAATGGGGCAAAAGTACAACCCCCAGCACCCCAGGGTGGTGAGAAGATCTGGGGATGTTTGTGAGAGAACCTGCTTCCCTTGGGGCCATGTTGCACGTAACCGGGGTCCTGGTGGATCGGCAAGACTGGGGGTAGTGTGCGCTCGACTTCCCCCATCGAGTGGGTTTTGATTCAGAGGATGCCCACTGCTTCCTGTGTCCATCCTCTGATGCCTGCCCGCTGTTTCAGAGGCGAAGGGCTGGGTTTGCCCTGCAGCTGGAGCTTTGAAGGCTGTTGCTCTCCTGGTGAGCCAGACTATGAAGGTTGATGCTGGCTCCAGCCGGCGGCACCGTCCCAGTCTGCCCGTTGGGGAGAGCAGGTGCTAGTCTGATTAGCTTTGGCCTAGCTGCCTGCTACAGCACTTAATTTGGGGGAGACCAGCCAGTCCTCTCAAGTGGAAGCCACGCCTTGTGTTCCAGGGTTCCCAGGGAGCTGCCGAGGTGCCTGACCTGGGGTCCCATAGCTCTTCTGTCCCTGTGACTCGAGGCTGTGAACTCCCCTGGGGCTGAGGGCACACTCTGCTATTCTCTCTATCCCTTTGGTGTCCCCTGCAATGCTGGGGGATCTGGAGAACAGTGCCCCTGAAGTTGGCACACCTGGGTAGAGTCCCCACCTCTGCCTCTGAGCAGCAGCTCTGTGACTCCAGACCAGTTGCTTAACATCTCTGGGCCTCACCACCCTCACTGGTAGAGAGAAGACAATAAATACCTACCTTGAGGCATTGGTTCAATGATTTAATTTTTAATTGCCATTTATTGAGTACTTTCTAAGAATGCCAGACACTTTGTAAACACTTCACAAACATGATTTTAGCAGCAAACCTGAGAGAGAGGTGGTAGGACCGCCATTCCCAGATGAGGCAGGCGAAGCTCAGAGAGGTTAGGTAACTTGCCCCAGGCTGTGCAGCTGTCAGTGCCCGTCTACACCAACTGCCTGCCGTGTCGCTTCCCCAGTGGGTGAGCAGATGTGTGAAGAACATCCGGCATGTGGCTGGCTGGATCTGAGCCGGACACAGCCCGTGATGTTTACTGTGAGGTTAGTCGGGGTGTTCTTCAGGCTGGAAAGTGGGGTAGGGGCACAGAAGAGACTGGTGGGCCTGGCTCTGTGCTCCCCAACCTTTGCAGGGAGCCGTCTGTGGGTCCAGGCCTTGGTGTACTTGTGGTGCCAGGCTGGTGACCGTTCTCCACGTTCGGCGGGAGGGAGAGCGCGGCGGGTGCCCGGGACGCGGCTCGTTCTGCAAGTCCGTGCAGCACTCCCCAGGCCCAGGTCCTGCCATCACAGGGCACCCTCTGGGTTCCTTGTACGTTCGAGCAACCTTCGAGAAATGTCTTGTGGTTGTGGCACTGCCCTCAGGAAGCACCTGGTTGTCAGGCAGACACGGCCACACATGTGAAGTGGCTGGGGAGCGGCGGCAGGGCAGCGAGCAGGGCGGCGTGAGGACTTGCAGGAGGGGCCGTTGCTGTGGCTGACTCCTCGGGGAGGGCTCCCTGGAGTAGGTGGGGCTGCAGCCAGAGCACGGGCAGGATGTGGCTGGAGAGAGAAGGGGCTGAGGCAGTGAGAGACATCAAAAGTGAGGGCTCATCTGGAATTGGGGCCAAGGGCGCATTGTATTATCCTGACCAATGCTGTACCCTCAATCACATTTTTAAAAGTACCCTGTGTTGGCTGCTGTGATAGGAGGTCCGTGACACAGGTGGACCCGGGCCCGGCCTCCTGGTGGCTGATGCCCGCCCACACGGACGTGACCGGCAAGGCTCGCCGCGCAGCCGTGAGTGGGAGAGGAGGTTCCGTCCCTGTGTCCCCTTCTCCTTGCGCCGGGGTTACCTGCTGGCCTCAGAACAGAGGGACCGTCTGGCAGGAGAGACCTCAGAGGTGGCCTTGCCAAGTCCCCCCCTCCTCCCTCTCCAGGGACACTCCGGTGGACTGCCAGAGCCACACGGCCCCATCCCACCCCAGGCGGGTCCCAGGAAGAAGCTCTTTGCCCACTGTTCTTTGTTGGACTCGGTCTGCCCTCCTGGGTGGCAGGAATCGGAAAGCCTGACTGATCTCTCTGGAACAAATGCCAGTTTTATGGCTCAGGGTTCCAGCTTTCTGGAAGTCTCCCCCATCCCAGGCACAGGGAGGGCACGGTGAGCCTGCCCCCTCCCCTCCCAGAGCCGAAGGTGGGCATTAGCACGGCCCCTCCAGCTGTCCCTGAGTCCGCACAGCCAGCTGCTGCCTCTGCAAGAGGCCACCGCCGCCACCATCTGCAGCTCATTTCCCTGGGATGAATTTTGCAAACAACCTTTTTAATCATGTTTATGAACTCAGTGTACATTTGCTGCAGGTTGAGTTTCCTGCGATGATGAAAAGGCTTGGCTATAAAGCCAGCAGGTTGGGTTTCGAAATCTCAGCCTCGTTGTGGATCCTTCCTTGCCTTCCTCTCCTCCTTCTTCCCTCCTCCTCCCTCCTCCTCCCTCCTCCTCTCATCTCAGGAGGAGGACTAGAATATTCACTCGCTTTTTATTCTGCTTATAGTTTACAAAACACTTGTTATCTCTCCTGTGGAGAGCGCTCGTTACTCCCATTCCGAAGGTAGGAAGGCCGAGGGTCGGAGAGTCTGGGTGATCTGCCGGGTCTCATGGACTAGGAGCAGCTGAGCTGAGCCTGGAACCCGGGTCCCGTGCCTGCCTCCTTTGCTGTTCTCACTCTGCTGAGCAGCCTCGTCTGGCTGGCATGACAAACTCCTCCCTGGGCTTCTCAGAGGCCCTTCCTGCCCCACCCTGGGGCTGCGTTGGGTGGAGCACAGTCCACAGCTGCCAGGGGTCAGCCTGTTTGTGCTGAGCTGTGGCTTGTGGCTTTTATCTGTTCCCGAGATGGCCTTTGTGAATGTCATTGAGTTTGTCGAGGCTGGCTCCTTTGCTAGCCAGGGAAACCGAACCCCAAAGTGTGCTCTTCTCCAGAAAACTCTTGCCAGCTCTTCCAGCTCTCATGGGGAGAGCCAGCTGGGAGTTGGGACTGCTGGGTTTCGATCCCAAAGCCACTAGCCTTCATTCCCTGTTCTAGGGTAAAGTCACATGCCCCCATTTCCCCACTCAAAAAACGAGGGTGAAGATGACCTCTTCAGATCCCAGTCCGGGGTGGGCAGTGAGGGCCCACCGGGAGCAGTCAGCAGAGGGGCTGACAGCAGCAGGCACCATCAGCGCTCAGCCCCTGGTGAGCCGGGGCCGCCACTGGCCGTGCACAGGGGGTATGGGTGGGTGTGGGACCAGCCCCTGTGTCCCTGTAACACCCATGTCCCCAGGCTGTTTCCTGGGTTCATTTTCCCTCTGGGTTTCCCTAAAACATGACCCTCCTCAAAGGTAGGATCCCCCAAGGGTGGGTGGGTCAGCCAGAGAGGGGGAGGCAGGTCCCACAGGCACCCAGCTTGGCAGGCTGCGGCTGGAAGGCTCCTGTCCCCAATCCGGCCTTCTGCTTTCGGGGCCTCACTCCACCATCCTGGGAGGGGAGAGAGTGAGCGCATTCCCCTCCCTTGTGGAAAAGACAGGGCGCCGGGCACAGCAGGGAGCAGGGGTTGGGAGTGAGTGGCAGGCCGTGCTCCCCATCCTTGCTGGGAGTGCTGGCTTGAGTCTGGCTGGGACGCAGCCCTGTCTGAGGCGGGCCTGCCTGTGAATGCTGCCTCCCCTTCCACACTCACAGTGGAACGCGCACCTGTGCGAGGGGAGCACCCCCACCCCACCCCCGTCTTAACCTTTGCCCTGGTTAATATGATTATCATTGCGTCTGTGTTCCCATTTCCTCAGCCCTCCGTGGGTGAGGGATGTCTGCCAGGCAGTCACCGAGTTCCTGTCCCACTGAGCTGGGTGCCAGCAAGCAGGTTCAAAGAGAGAGGGCTCTTTCTTTGCCTTTCAGAAGTACTAGCAGCAGTGACTTGTGAGATCTCTTTGCTGGTGAGCGGTCGCTTGATCTGAACTGGGTAGAGGTTGGGTGCATCGTCAGCTCCGATGGTGGTGTCGCTGGGTGGTCTGCTGCCCTGGACGTGGCCTTCTTGGAGGGTCGTCGGAGCTTCTGACGGGCTTGTTGCGGAGGGAGCAGAAGAAGCAGATAAGGAAGGAACTAAGCAGGGGAGAGGAAAATAGCTGGGATGTAGAAATTTTGAAATGGAATAAAAGTAAAAAAACCCTAACTATAGGGTGGGAAGAGGATCCCCAAGGCCATAGGTGCAAAGAAGAGGTTTGCTGAAATGGGACCAGATATAATGACTTTATTTAGTATTCCAGGCCTTATCATTCCCCTTTTCCCTTTTAGCTTTCCCCTTTAGCTACTGTGGGAATTTTAAACATGCACAAAAATAGGGTGAAGAGTGTAGTGAACCCTGTCTAACCATCACCCAGCCTCCACATTCTGCTGTTCCTCAATCTCATTACTCTCACGCCCTTTTTCCTTCTGGAGTATTTTAAAGTAGATCCCGGACATCCCATCATTTTACCCATAGCTACTTTTCCAACCCTTTAAGGAGCGTGTTTGGAGTCCCAAGGCCCCACTGCAGGCCACAAGGACAGTGTGTGTGAGATGGAGGAGCGGCCCGGGCATCGTGGTGCCTGGGAACGTGGCCAGCCGGAGGGACGCCAGCAAGAGTGCTCACGTAATGAGCACTTGCAGGCCTGGTTCTGGGCACTTCACGTGCTTCGGCTCACTTAATCCTCACGACAATTCCATGAGGACAGTTCTATTGTGATCCTGCTTTATGGGTATGGAATGGTGGGCTCAGCAAGGTTAGGTAACGTGTCCTGGCTCACACCACTGGGTAGGGAGGAAACCAGAATGTGAATCCCAGTTTCAGAACTCCAGAGCCCTTGATTTTGCCTGCTGTCACCCTGCCCTTAGGGGTGTCAGGACAGGCAGTGCATCAGAGTCACTTGTCTGCCTGGCCCTGTGTGGCGTTCAGGGTAGCCAGGGTTCTGGCTGGAAGAGGGGCGTCCTTGCCCATTAAAAGGCTTGTTTTCTTGTTAAAGTGTATATTTCAAGATCAAAGTGATTCTTTGATTTTCTCTTGCCCAGGTGGGGGGCATCTTGCCCCTCTTTCTCCTCTTGCCAGGAGGGTGGCCTTTTCCTCACCTGCCTGTGTCCGCGCCTGGGGACTCACCTGTTCCCGGGTTGGGTTGGGGTTAGGGGTGGGGATGAGGAGTGATGGTTTCTCCCTGGGGAGAGGTGACGTCGAGCAGAGGCGCTGGGCTGGAGGTAGCTCTGCAGCTGGGAGGAATGTGTGCTCCCTGCCCCAGCCCTCAGAGACAGGAGGGAGGAGGGATCTAAGCCGTGCTGCGTGAGGGTCCTCCTGGGATTGCTCTGATGGCTCTCCTCTCTCAGTCACCGTAGCTGCAGGCAGAGCCGGCCCCCGCTGGGACCACCAGCTTCCCCCCAGTGGGGCATTCTAGACCCCTCCTGGCATCGCTCCTTCCCTCCTCTCTGCCATTGGAACTGACCCTCTACCCAGGGCCTGGAGCCTCCTGATGGGGGGCGGGGGGGCATTGCCTAGGCAACCTCCTGCTGCCCTTTGGAGCGCGTGGGATGCACTTTTCTCCTGTCTCCTGAGCGGGGTCACTGGGGCCAGCCCCTGCTTTGCCACAGATAGCCCCAGAGGGTGAAGCCCTCTTCGTAAAGCGTGCGCAGTGGGAAGACTGTCGGATGGGCCCTCTTTCGGGTGCTGTGCCCTGATTTGGTGTCATAGCAATGCAGCCCAGGATCATCTCCTCTCCCCACCCCCGGTCATCTCAGGATGGGTGCTTTGCATGTGGGGCCATCCAGCAGTGCCCACTGTGGCCAGTGTGGCCTCTTGTTGGGTGCCCTCACACGTGTGGCCATGCCGGGGCCTCACCTGTGTCATCCTCACCTGAGTCTCACGGGCCCCGAGAGGCGGTTACTGCCGTTTGGCTTACAGTTCCACAGCGGATGGTGCCCAGGTTAGTAACTTAGCCAAGGTCACACAGCTGGTGTGTGAGGGGAGGCGTTTAAACTCAGCGCCGTCTGGCTTCAAAGCTGTGCTCCTTACGCCTCACCTCGGCAGCCTGTCCTACTGTGCTGCAGTATTAAAACACAAGCGTAGCATTGGTTCTTGTGAGTTACTGTGTGTTTTATATATTACAACAGTAGCACTAAGGTGGCACGGACATTTGAGAGTCATGGCATGCTGGATGTTGTGGCAGTGAGGTTTGTGTAAAAAGAAGTATTAGAGATCAATAAACGAGAAAGAATGTAGGTCATCACTGGCAATCAAAGAAATCTGAATTATGGCGACAATAGTATGCTATTTTCTTGCCTTTCCAATGTGTAAGAGTTTTAAACTGATACTTGCTAACGGGATGCAGTCTCTCCTACAGCACTGGCGGGTGCAAAGCATCAACCCCTTTGTGAAAACCAGAAGCCTTGAAAATGGTCCTGTCTTCTGACCAGTAACCGCACTTCTAGACTCCACCCTGAGACAACGATCAGACATGCTATCAAATATGTGTTAGTGTGCTCATTAACAAGCAATTTATAATAAAGGAAAACTAAAAACAATTTATTTATTTGAAACAGAGTCTCACTCTGTTGCCTGGGCTAGAGTGCTGTGAGCTAGCACAAAGCTAACATTGTGCTAGCTCACAGCAACCTCAAACTCCTGGGCTCAAGCGATCCTCCTGCCTCAGCCTCCTGAGTAGCTGGGACTACAGGCGCACGCCACCATGCCTCGCTAATTTTTTCTATTTTTAGTTGTTTGGCTAATTTGTTTCTATTTCTAGTAGAGATGGGGTCTCGCTCTTGCTTAGGCTGCTCTCTAACTCCTGAGCTCAAACAATCTACTGGCCTCGGCCTCCCAGAATGCTAGGATTACAGGCGTGAGCCACCTCGCCCAGCCATGGAAAACTAAAAACAATTTAAATGTCCTCCATTAGGGGGACAGTTCAATAAAGTACACGCATGGATGGTGAGTTTGGGAAACTGTTCAGTGATATGGGGAAATGCTCGCGAGGCACTGTGAAGCTTACATACTGCGTCTTATATGTGTATAATGGTATGATGTGTTGCAAACGTGCGTTCTGTGAAGTTTGCTTTGTTTGGTGTACTGCTCTCTACTGCTCTCTGAGTTTTGAAAAACACAAGCACAGTCAAGTGATGGCTACTACCAATATAATTTTAAGGAAGGAAAATAGTATACAGTAGGTTCCTGCATTCTAAAAACACAGATATGTGTGAATGTAGTTTCATTTAACAGGAAGGACGTCACTAAAGGGTGATCAGCTTAAGTGGCTGGTTTAGTGGCTCTGGAGAGATGGCCTGCGTAACTTCGAACAGGCACTTTCCTTCTGGGCCTCGGCTCCCTCCCTGTGAAATGGTGAGATTGGGCCTGGAGCCTGACGTCCCTGGGTACCCTTGTCCTAGTCGTGGTTAGTGTGGTGGGTGTGGGCCCCAGGCTGTGATAGGCCCTGACCTTGGGTGGAGGCCCTGGCCTTGCCAGTGTGCCCAGGGGGGCTGGGGAGGCGGGCTGGGCACGGCCAGCTTGGGGCCCTGGTGTGTGTCACTCAGCTCAGGATAGAACGGAATGCTGCGAGCTGGGGCTGTGTCCTGGCTGGAGATCAGTGGAGGACAGAGTCCTCTCTCCTGCCCCTTCCCCACCGTGCTTGCCAGGCAGCTGCTTGGGAGTTGGGGCTCCAGCAGACAAGGGGCCGCTGGCCCTAGAGAAGAAGTACGCCAATTCCCCTACAGACCTGGAATTCCTCCCCCTCCTTCTGGGCAGGATCATCTAACCAAGGGGAGAACATCCTGCTGTCTAGCCTTCTTGTTTTCTTCCTGCCACCTCTGGGGCACCTGAGCCTAGCTTGAGGGGGGTGGTCATCCCTCTTGGGGCTTCCTTGGCTCCCTGGGGGTGGCATTATTCTTAATCTGTTCCCAGTGGGACTGTTGGTCAGCAGGCAGGGAGAAGCCTGCCTGTGCAGTTGGTCCAAGCATCTAGAAGCTGCTCTTTCAAAGTCATAAGCTGGGTGGGTGGGATGGGGATGGGCTGCCTCAGAGCAAGGGGGCCCTTGCCAGCAGCCTGGGAGGGATCCGCCACCTGCCCTGCTCTAGATTGGAGCGAGCATGGCCCAGGCCCTGGGTGTACATTCTGCCTGATGCCTGGAGCCCTGTGGTGCCACCAGCCTGCCCCCAACCCCAAGCAGGGAACCACAGATTCTTAGCCACCAGTGAGTATAGCTCTCATTGTGCAGGTGAAGAGCAAGAGTCTAGACGTGAGTTCTGGGCAGAGCCCAGAGTAGAGTCCAGGTCCCTGTTCTCCTCCGTGCTCCTGGGCTGACAGCTCAGGACGCTGTGCAGAGGGCTGGCGGGGAGCAGGTTGCTGACGTGGAAACCCCTCCGCCCTGAAGGCGCAGTGGAGTCTTCAGCAGGGCCTTGCTCTGTGGGCCTTGGCACCTGCTGAGTAGACCTGTGATCTCTGAGGACCCTTCCATGCTGGTTCCCTTCCTCACAGGGCTTTGAGCAGCCCTGGCTGCTGGGCATCGAGCTTCCTTCTGTGAGCTGCACCCTGCTCTTCGCGTGTGCTCCCTGGGACTGCGGAAGTGAAGTCCTCAGGGAACCGGGGGCAGGGCGCCCAGGCAGGAGCTCTGTGGTGAACTGAGTCCTCAGGCCTCCTAGCACAGCCTCTGAATCACCCTGAGAAGGTTGGGGTGTGGGTGGGTTGGTGTATTTGGGGGGATGAGGGGACAGGGAGGCTATCATCAACGGGCCTAAAATCCATTGTAGAAAAATAACCCGATACAGTGGCATCCCTGCAAGCCCGTCATGGGATGCTTTAGTTTCCCGAGAGCTTTCCCACCTTTTCTTGTCCCCGAGGCACTGTGCATGGTTGAGTTCCACATCTTGTCTGTAGGACTCACGGTCATGCTCACGCCCTCCCGTTGCAGCCACCATCGCGGGGCGTCTCTCTCCTGCGGGCTGGCGGAGCTGCGCGCTGTTGAATCCCAGGACAGCCCCAGCAGGCAGAAGCCGCTGCTGCACTTAGTTTGTGCTTAAGCCGCTTGAGAGAAGTCAAGTACCTCGCTTGGGTTTCACCACAGTTCGTGGGTGGCTCCGTCTGCCTCGGGCTGTCTCCGACAGGGCGCGCCGCTCCCCCAGGCAGCCCAGCCCTGAGCCGAGGAGAGAGGGCCGCTGGCTGGACAGCTCGGTGCACAGCCGGGTCACAGCCAGAGCGCTGTCCTCAGGGGGACCCGCAAGTGGGGAGAAGCACCAGGCTTAGGCCCCTCCTCCGTCGCGCTCTCCGTGTCTGGCCGTGCCTGGGTTTGGCTGAGCAGGGTGCGATTCCCTGTGTCCTGCGATACAGGCTGTTGGGCAGCGGAGCCCCTGCCAGGTGCCCGTGATGGGTGGCAAGGGCGCCAGCGGCCACTGAGCTGGAGGCCACCGCTGAGAAGCCTTCTCTGATTGTGCTGCCACCTGCAGCTGTCCTGGGGCCCTTGCCCCCACATGCCCGCTAGCTCTGCCTTCCTGGGAACCAAGGACTTACCAGCCAGGCTTGGCCGGCAGCTCTCTGGTGCCTGGCACCTGGGCCAGGGCTGCCCTTTCAGCTTGCCCGTTGTGGACCGCTGGGTGTAAGCTTTAGCGGCAGGCCCTGTCTGGGGCCACTTGGCCCCAAAGAGTGGCCTCCAAGGTGATGGGTGCATAAGTGATGCTGTTTTGACCCTGGTAGTCTGTTCAGAGGAAGGAAGATGTCTGTCTGTGGCTCAGCCTTCTTGACCCAGACTTTTGTCTCCTCCTCAAGAGATTGTCAGCTGTGTGGACCCCGGTGTCCATGGGTGAGCAGGTCCAGGGTGGCCTCGGCCTCCCCCTGGATGGCCCTGCCTTTCCCTGAACCTCCAAAGGCCCTCAGCCATGCCCTGGAAACCTGTGGCTATTTTGTGAGGTGAGGCGTGTGGAAGTCCCACCTGCTACCTCTCTGCCTCAGCAGGTATGAGGCCAGGTCCTGTTGTCTGCCAGCCACAGCCAGAAACTGGGTTCCAGTCCTCCCCAGATGGCATGGATGGGGACAGAAGAGGCAGCTGGCAGCACATGCTGGGGCTGCCACGCAGCGGCCTGGTGAGGTCTGCTTTGGGAGAACGTGCTCTCGAGTGCCCTCGCGCCCGGCTGGACCCTGCGCTGCAGGCAGACAGCAAGCATCAGTGGCAGCAGGTCCCGCCAGATGGTGACTCCCCCAGCATCCCCCTGCAGGGACCATGTGGTTGATGGTCTCTTTAGTCACGGTGTGAGAGCCCGGCACTAGGGGAGAAAGGGTTCACGGGACCAGACCGGGGTGGAGCTCAACAGCAGAGAAAGGAAGCTCGGTTTGCACCACCCCAGCCAGGCTCCAGAACCTTCTCCCCATGGAGCCAGGAGCCTTGAGTGGCTTCCTTGCCAAGGCTTCTCCCTGCCCTGCTCCTCCTGGGGCAGCTGACCAGGCTTGTCTGTCATCTAGCACCAGGTGGTGGCTTCAGGGACCCCTTCTTCCAAGACCCTGTTGTCCCTCTCTGTGCCTTAGTGTCTTGACTCCATGGGCATCCTGGGCTTTCTGAGGACTCGGTAGCAGCCCACCTCACTCACACTAAGTGCTCCTGAGAAGAAGAGAGGAAACAGACCACCTCACATACCCAGGTACCACCCATGGTCTCCTCCAGCCCGGGCAGGTACTGTCCTCTGCTTCTTGCTGGCAGGTGCCAGGTTCTGGAACTTGGCACCATTCTGACCAGACCATCCTGGGCGGCCAAGCTGGCGAGCAGATGCCTGCACCAAGGCACATTTCTTGCACCTGCCAGCCGGTGGAATGGCCCTGGAAGGTGCCAAGCCCATTTCTGACTCTTGGGCCTCTGCCAAGGGAGGTGCCCGGGGGGTGCAGGAAGGATGTCCTCAGAATTGCTTCTGGGCTTCCACCCTGAAAATGGAAAGGGAAAGCTGACTCTTGCCAAGAGAGAAATGATTTTCAGTTTTCTTTTTTTCAACCCCCTTTTGCATGCCACAAAGGAGAGAAGCAAGTTGAGTGGCACCTAGACTTGTCAGAGGGGAAGGGAGTGAGGCAGGGCAGGGCATGCCCTTGATCTGCCATGTGACCTTGGAACCCCTCCCTGGGCCCAAGCCACCTGTAAACTGAGTAGGGAGAAGTCTGCCTGCTGCCCTGTCATCTCTGCCCTGCCTCCTTGCAGTGGGTCGGGGGAAGGAGAGCCACCAAAACAGGCCAAAGGGAGGGTGACGGGGGCCTGGGCTGTGTCTCCTAATGCTCAGTGCCCTTGGCACAGCGCTTGTCACACACAGCAGTGGCAGCGGTGATTTTGCATTGCATTCGTGTGTTTGCGGTTGGTGGAGGGTCTCTGGTTCCTGGCACTGAGGAGTCTTTGTGGCGCAGATTTGGGCCTCCTCAGGAGCGTAGGGAATGCCCTGGCCGCCTGCCCACCCTGCCCTCCAGCTGTGGGGCCTGGGGCAGTCTCTCCCTCTCTCCCTGTTCCCCTCTTCCTCGCCTTTTCCCAGCGCCAGGCAGCCCCACTCCCGGGACGCCTGGGGCTGGGAGACCTGCGGCTGCCTTGGCAGAGGGGCTCCAACACTGCGCCCCCCTCGAGGCTGCACCCTGCAGGGGGAGGGAAGGAGGCAGATGGACACCTGGCAAAAGTTTGCATTGGAAAAGTTTGGGATTCTGAGCCCCTTCTGTCAGTGCCCCGTTGTTCCAAACCTGTGTTCTCTGGGTCAGGAAGCCTGCCTCCATTCCTGGGCTGATTATGGTCTTTCGGGAGGTAGGGCAGAACCACACTCGAGCTGGTGGCTATTGAGAACATCTGACGGCTTTCCCAGCTCCCCTCCCTGAGCACTGCCCAGCCATCTGTCCGGCCCACCAGCGCTCACGGGCTGCCCGGGGCCACGGTGCGTGCATCGCTGGCCCAGCCCACCTGCTTCCTGGGGTGGAGGGGCCGAGGCCCAGCTCGTTCCCTGAGCAGGGGCATCCTATATGAAGTGGGGCAGTGTCCTGGGTGGATTTCTGCAGTGTGCTTGTGGCCGCTGGGTGACGGGTCACTGGATAATGCAGGGCCCTGGGAGAGCATGTGGGAGCAAGGGTGCAGTTTGCTCAGGCAGAGACAAGGAGCAGCTTGCTATGGGTGCATAGTAGGTGCTCCATGGGTGTTTACCATGTCAAACACCATCCAGTTTATTAGAAGCTATCTTGGGAGTAACGGTGAGGCTGTCCCAGGCCTGGCCCTGACAATTAAGGTCATAGTAGAAATGGTTTTTGACACAGGCCCGTGGAGGTCACTACAGGCAGAGTCCGAGGGAGGAGATTCGGTTACTGCTGGCTATGGCTGTGGGGCCTGGCTGGCCGCTCTCTACCCGAGGGGAAGACGGGGTTTGCAGCCGTCTGTGATGGCCCGAGTGTAGCAGGAGGTGGGACCTAAAGACATCTGGGGGTCCTTTCTGCTTCTGCTTCTCTAAGTCTTCAGGGAAGGAGAAATCACAGGAGTCCTGATACAGTGTCAGGCCAAAACGACCGGCACGGTCTCAGAGCCGCTGCAGGGACAGAGGGCCGGAGACCCCAAGGGTAACCGGGCTTTCAGTCTACAGACAAGCAGCCCATGGCGGGCCCCTGCTGAGCAGCAGTCATTTCCGTTGTCATCTTCCTTCTCTGTTGGCCGTTTGGTTTGGAGAGCTGGCTCGAAGGTTGAGGTCCTGGTGAACTGTTGTGCAGGTGTCTAGCCCAGCCCCGGCCATCGATCCACAGTGCCAGTCCCCCGTGCTGGACGTGCCTGCCGCTTCCCCTGCGGGCTTCCCCTGGCCTGTTCGTGTCCCAGGCTCACCGGGTGAGAGGAGAAGCGTCCTCACCCTCCTGCGGAAATGCCTGTTACTAGGACAGGGCGGCGCGTACCTTCCGTGCGTCCGTGCCAGGGGGGAAGCACAGCGGGGCATGGAGGACGATGGATTAGAAGGCTGCATCCTAATCAAATGACAGATTGCCTGTCTGCCGGACCCTCTCCCGTAGTGCTGCCACTTCACTTTGATCACGGAGCTAATGGTTCCCTGAATGCCTGTTTTGTGGCCATGTCTGTCCCCTGGGGATTTTGACGAGATGGCCCTCACATGACACTGACCCCCTGCTTCCCTTCCAGACTTTCTGCAAGGTGCTGGCCCTGCAATAGCACGCATGCCACTCACTGACCTCTGAAATGGACCTGCCTTTTTGGGACAGATTTGGAGGTGTCATTCCTCCTGGGGCAGACAGAAGTGGTGAGGGCTGCAGGGGAAGAGCCTTCTCAGAGATAGGAGGTAAAGGAGATAGGCCTTCTTCTCCCGCCTCTCTGCCTTCTCTCCTCTCCCTCCTTCACAAACCTGTCCAGCCTCTTGACTTGCACTGTGAACTCTGATGACCTCTTACATTTATAAAGTGCTTTTGTCGTTTACAGAACCTCTTTACTACATCACAGCCACTGCTTACCCTGAGCCTGTGAGGTGGACTGACTCATTTTTTGACGATGAAACCAAGGCACAAGATGGTTATGCCACAGATTGGCTACACCCTGTCCCCAGAAGGATTTGGCTTTGAGGCTACACAGTATGTGGCTCAGCTGGGGACAGACCCTGCCTCGCCACGTCCCCTGCTGCCTCTGTGTGCATCTTCCATGGCACTTCACACTGGTTTCATCTTTGTGCTTAGAAGCCCTCCTTTGTCCTCTGTTGCTTGGCTTGGTTATGGGTCCCACCGCCCGCCCAGCTTCCAGGCTCGAAACCTCTGTCCTCCTCACCCACCCGTGTCCCTGAGGTCTCCCCATCCGCCCGCTGTACTGCCCTTTCCCTGGGCCAGGCCTCACTCACCTCCCGCCCAGTTGTCCGGCTCTTCCCTGATCCACTTGTCCTCAGCTCCCCTTAGTTCGTGTGGTGCTCACCTGCCCGCTTCTTCCCAGAGCCCCTCCCGCCGCACGGCAGGGCACCGCTACCGCCACTCAGAAGCAGTGTCCGTGACCCCCCTTTGCCGCCACCTGGACCCGCCAACGTCCACTCATTCTCTGGGTGGCGTCAGGCACCTTCCAGGCAGTCACACCCCCTCTGCTCCGTTCCGACGCGTCACATGCAGAGCTCTCGCAGGGCCCGCGGAAGTGCCCTGGTGTCATTTCCAGACCAATTGTCTGTGCACGTTACAGGCCCACCCCGCTTTCCTTAAAGACTCCACTGAAAATGCCATTCTTCTGTGGCACCTTGGCCTGCTGCTCCAAGCAGAGCCCCGAGCTCGCCTGTGGCCTCCCTGCCACCATCCCCGGCGCCGTCACTGGTGCCTGGCTGTTCGCCTGTGAGTCTGCGTCCTGGAGGGCAGGCTCTGCATCTGATTGTCCTGGAGGTGCTGGGGACCGCAGCGAGCGGCTGCCTGCTGAGCGCCTGCGCATACGACACCGCGTCGGGCTCACGCGTGTCGCTGGGTTTAACCCTCAGATCAGCCCTACAGGGCAGACGGCCTTGTCTTTGTTTTGTGAACGAGGAAGCAGGCCCAGAGGGGTGGTGTGATTCATCGAAAGGCTCCGCGGAGCGGTGCAGCTGGATTCGGGCTCTGGACGCGGACTCCGAGGCCCGCACGCCCTGGGCCGCGTCTCACCAGCAAGCGGCGCTCACCGCTCTACCTCGCACTGTGCAGGGACAGGGCTGGCCAGAAGCATCTTGTTTTAAATACATCAAAAGCTCTTTAATTTCTTTGAAGGCGTTAGGGCGACTCGTGCTGGGTCAGCAGCCCGTGCACTGGCGCCACGGCCCGGCTGTCCGCGAGGGTCGGGAGTGCGCCAGCGCCCCTGCTTCCCTTCGCTGTGGCGGCTCTCTCTCCACGCTCATCTTGTTCTCTCGCCCTCGGCCGTGTTTTGTCCTGTGCCACCCTGCATGGTGACGGCCGCCCGCCCTGCCCGTCGGATGCTCCGCCTTTTGTCTGTCCTCAGATCATTCTTTCGAGCTCCAAGGGGTGCCCGAGGGTCTGTGCCAGGACGTGCCAGCGGGTGTGTGTGGCTGTAGTCTTTGCCCTTCACGGCTTTGCAGACTTTGACCCAATCCAAAGTCAGCCCTGTTTTTCCAGAATGGAGCTCATGGCTTTTTAGGGTTCACCCCTCATGCCCCTCTGTCTCACTTGCCTCATGGGTGCCCAGCATGCCTCATGTGTGAGAGTGAGTCTCCCCAGCGGAGTTGGGGTGCCCTGAGAGCAGGGTCACTGTCCCCCTTCTCTAGCTCTGCCCGAAGCCGGCACATGCAGGAAAACTTTCCCACCACACTGATGGAGCCCTAGAAGTCCTGCCTCTGCTCCTGCTCCCAGGCCCAGCCTGCTCGTGCTGAGGTCAGCTTCTCAGCGGCCACAAACACCACCCGTCCCACGCTGTCTGGCTCAGGGTGCCACATCCGTGACACCAGAACCCCTCCTGGTACTATGACAGAGCGCCGGAGGTATGCAGAGCTCGCTTCTTGGGCTTCTGTGCAGCTGTGGGCTGGCAGGCCCGGGGAACGGCCAGGCTGATGGCCACAGCAACCTGCCCTGAAGGAGGGGCTTGGACCCTGGGAGGGACGGGAGTTGGCCCGCGGTGGGGTGGCACCAGCTCTGCTCCACACACTCCTGCATCTGCTTTCTGCCTCCCCTCCCTTCTCTGCTCCCTTTGTCCTCGTCATTCCCTTCTTCCTCCACTCTCACGTTTTGGGAGTTGCCTCAGGCCCAGGTGTGATCTAGGCCCAAGCGCTAGCCCTGCGAGAGTGCTGAAGGATTTCCTGACTGCTGGCTCCATGCTGCTGTGGGTCACTTAGAGGCTGTGGGTATTTCCAAGATGGAAGGCTGTCTTTGGAGATAGGCAGGGAACCTTGGTGGCATTCAGAGCAACGGCAGGGACCACCTCTATGCCTAAGGAAGGGAGGTGCCATCAGTGTGTACCTGCTGTGTGCCACACAGTCCCTGGGCCCAGCACCTGAGCAGCACAGGGGAGCCAAGAGCTGTGGCTTTCCCAGCAGGGGACTGCCCTGGTGATGACATCCCTCGCACGGGGACCTCCTCTCTGGGGTGTGTGTGTGTACCAGGGGACACCAGAAAGAGGAAGGGGAGGGTTGAGGGCTCTGAGTGGCTGATTTGACTAATGATGTGTGTGTCTGAGAGGGGAGATGGAAGTCAGTTCTTTTAGAAAACATTTTATTTCTGAGTATAAAACTAGTATGTAGTCATTGGAGTGTATTGGAAAGAACAGAGAGGTACAAAGGTAGCATAGATTATAAGCACTCACAGTGCTATCATCCAGAGATAGCCGCTGTTTGCTTTTCGATGAGTTTCTAGGTATGTGTGGGAGCAGGTTCTTTTGCTGCAAAGTATTCCTTTAGTTTTAAGGAACAGAGGGACACAGAGGATGGTCAGTTCTCAGCCTTCCCAGCTGTCTGGGGCCTGCGACCTCCGACCAGGGGACTGGGCTGCTGTGCTTGAGCTCAGAGTTGGGTGGAGAGCTGACCTGCTCCTGGGAGCTCCTAAAGTAATGGGGAAAACCAGAGCAGGAAGGGGCTGCAAGTGCAGCAGCTCACGTGTTCCCTGACCAAATCGGAAGTCCTGGCAGGTGGCCACGGGTTTCAACGCAGACTGCTCGTGGCAGGGACCTCACTGCTTACCTGCTACATTGGTCAGCTACGGGTCTCTGGGTGAGCAAGGCTCAGGGGTCATTTGCCTCTTGGTAGGTTCTAGCACTTGGTCCTTATTCTGTCCTCCAAAGCCTCATGGAATGTGCCCAGATACTGTGAACTGTGGTACTCGCTCTTGCACGTAAAACTCGGTTTACCTTCATGTTCCTTGCCATCTCCCTCAAGTCCTCTCAGGCCAAACACCCCTAGTGCTCACCCTATTCTGTGGGCTGTGTGACTTCCAAACCCTCTGGTGCTGCGGTGGCCGGAGACGGGGGGCCTCTGGCCAGGCTTGGTGGAGCAGGTGAGACTAGAGTGGCGCTTGGAGGGCGTCAGGATGGCAGCGAGATGGGGAAGCCCATTAAGGCCAGGGAATGGCACGCAGGAATGTTCATCCGTGGCAGGTGTGTCACGCGCCTGTGCGGGCTGGAGCTCGCGCCAGGGCCAGGGAGAAATCCCAGCCCCTGGGTTCCCCCAAGCCCATGCCCTTATATAGTTGTCCCTGCACTCGAGAGCTCTGGGGGTGGGGATGGAGGCCCCCCGACTGTACACATCGCAGAGCCTGCCGCTCGCTGGGCCCAAGCCGACTCGCTCAAGATCATCTTGTCATCACAGCCGGAGTCAGCTGTTGGTTTGGGAAGCCTTCCCTGGTCCAGCATTTCACGGTGCGCAGCCAGAAATATAACCGCCCTGTTTGCCAAGAGCATTGGATCTTGGCAGTAATCCTTGTGGCCTATTTTAAACTGAAGGGAGCAGAGAGAGGTACCTCCTGGGCTGAGCCGAGGACCCTTTCTTCATGCAGCCACGTGGGCCGCTGGGGCTGGCTACTCTGTCCCTCTGTGGGGCAGTGGACACCTGCCTTGGGGAGGGTGCAGGGCCAGGAGGTAGGGCCCTTTCCGGGTGGTCTGGAAGAGGGTTTACACAGGTACATGGCCAGTCCGGAGCTGGCGTTTGGGGCCTGGTTGGTTGTGTGCTTCCCCCGAATTGCTACGTGGCATGTGTGAGTAAGCCCTGGGCTGCCCTGTCCATTGTCCCACCTGGAAGGCAGGGGCCCGCGCCTCTCTGACCTGCCTCTGCAAGGTGCTCCTGTGACTCTCAGGGTGATTTCGGCACGCGCTGGAACACCTGCAGGGCCCTGCTCGCTCTGGTGCATTCTTCCCACCACCAAAGCCTGCTCTAGCGGACAGTTGCTACGAAGACGCAGTCAGGTCCATCCCGTCACTCAGGAGGCTGCCTGGTGGCTCAGTGGGCAGGGCGGCAGCGATCTCTCACAAAGGATGCCCTGTGGCTGGTGCTTGAGATGTTGGATTCTGGAGTTGACGGGCCGAGCTTCTCCCTCGGGCGCGTTCTTTTATCTCTCTGAGCCTCGTTTCTCATCTGTAAATGGGGATGACGATGACAGCACCTCATCGCAGGTCACGGGGAGGATGCAGTGAGGTGGGAAGGACAGGTGATGAGTGTCTGCCGCAGGTAGTGCTTTCCAGGTGGGCCACTGTGGGCCACCACCACTGCGTTCACAGCATGCGGAGCTCACAGAGCATCCGCACAGACAGGCAGCGCCTGCAGTGAGCTGAAGCTCGGAGCGCACAGGCCAGGATCAGCCCCGTGGAAAATAGGCACTCTTCATAAAGGGTGCACAGAGCAGCGGGTGGGATTGGGGGCTGGTCATGGCTCCCAGGACCCCTGTGTCTTTGGGGGTGAGATGCTGGTGGTGGTGGTGACAGGGGGATCATTCTGGAGGGGACATGAGGAGGGGCCCCTCGGCAAGGCAGTGTTTCCCAGGGATGTTAGTCTGCTGTGCACCGGCCCGGCGGAGCTCCCTCCTGGTGGATGTGGGCATCACCTGGGGACTCTTGGGAGCCCCAGCGGCGTGGCTGCAGCTCTGGGGTCTGCTGCCCCACTGGGGAGTGGCGGGCTAGGGACGCAGACTCCACAGAGCTGGAGTCTAGCATAGCAGTGCCCACTTCCTGGGCTTGGCGTGACATTAGGTGAAACAACGCCCGGAACAGCGCCCAGAGCCTAGAGCAGGGGTCCTCAGACTTTTTAAACAGGGGGCCAGTTCACTGTCCCTCAGACCGTTGGAGGGCCGGACTATAGTTAAAAAAAAAACTATAAACAAATTCCTATGCACACTGCACATATCTTATTTTGAAGTAAAAAAACAAACAGGCAAAAACACCCTCATGTGGCCCACGGGCCGTAGTTTGAGGACGCCTGGCCTAGAGCATAGGCCTCCTCCGCGCTCGTTCCCTTGGGAGTGCGGGCTCTGCAGGGCCCGCCCCTCTGTTCAGCCTGCCTTGCTGTCTTCTGTCGGGTCCTGACTGCCTCCAGCACCCCAGCTTAGGTGCCCTTCTCCTCGCCCCTGAACCCCACATCTTCAGTGCCGAGGGGGTCTCCTCTTTTTAGAAGTGAGGAGGAGCGACAGAGAACTGGACACGGGTGCCCGGCCTGGCCCCGTCCCCGGGTCTGGCTCACGACACCTTCAAACCAGCCTTGCCTGGGTTCCAGGTTTCACCAAAAGGAGGGCTAAAGCGAATGCCTGTTGGGATCCGTCTTGTCCATCCTGATGATGACGATGACAGCATCCCAACACCTGTAGACACTGTTTTCAGCGCTTTCTGTACATTAACTTATTTTAGCTTTGTAGTGACCTTGACGGGGATACTGTTAGTGAACACACTTAACATATGGAAAACGAGTTGAGATAAATTGCGAGTCACTAGGGGCTCTGTTTATAAGTGGGTCCTCCTCAGTCCTGTTGTTTTAATACTGATGCCAAGTCAGTTTTCATTAATGATCCATTAACGATGACATGCACCACCACATATTTTCATGTGGAAACTTCTCTCTGCAGCTTGTGCCCACTGCGTGGGTTGGATGCTTCATGCACACGCATGTGTTGACTGTTGCCTGTATTTGTCGGTTTCCAGGGGACCGAGGGGAGAGGCCGGAGAGAGGGCAGCAGCTGCCCTGTCGCCAGGAGAGCTGCTCCGACGCCAGTCCCCCACCCCGTGGGCTTCCTGCTGCAGCCTTCAGCTCCCCTTTGTCCCCCGAGCCCAGAATAGCATCTCCAGTCGGGAGAGACAATGAGGAGCGAGGCACATGGCCGGGCTGGAGGCTGATGGTGCAGGGACAGTCAACCTTGGGGCTTCCGGCCTGGTCTTGCCTGTGCCGCCAGCTCCCAGCTTTTTATAGAGAGGCTGTGTCAGGCGAGCCCAAGTGCGCTGTGCGTGGCCCTCATCTGACTGTGGCATGCGGACCCTTCGCAGAGGTGGCCTAAGGAGACGCGGCCCCTGCCTGGGCTGACCTGGGTTTGAGTCTCCCCGGCAGCTGGCTTGCCCTGCCCACGTAATGGGAGCAGCCGATCAGGGCCACTGAAAAAGGAAACGGGCTGTGCCCAACCCAGCTCTATTATTAAACTTTCTCTAGCACTTTCTCCCCACTCAGCCCTTTGCCACCATATTCACGAGATTGTCCCTGTGCCACCCCAAAGGAATGTGGCCTCATAAGCTGATATAGGGAGGGCAGCATGGGGCCCTATGTTAGTTTCATGGAGCCACCAATGGATTTTCTTTTTGGTGGCAGAAGGGTGACTGGTTTTCAGAAAGAACTTGGAGTATCTAGCTCGGTAACTCAGAAGCCATAGAACCTCTTTATTTTAGGTCACCCTTAGAACAAGGTGGGTATCTTTTAAACAGATGTGCTTTAGGTGAAGCCTTTGTGCAGGTAAATAAATGAACCTCGAAGGTTTGGCGGTGTCAGGAAATCTTAAAATTCTACTGGTCTGGAGATGAGACGAAGATTTGGTGGCGATATGGATCATGCAGGCGCAAAGCCGGGCCGCCACCTGGTGTATCTCTGAGTGGGAGGTGCCAGCGTCAGTGCACGCGCCCCTTAGTTTCCTTGACCTTGACAGCAGTCTTTCTCTTGCCCACCGTGTCCTCACAGGCAGGGCTCTTAGCTGCTCACCCACCTTTTTTGCAGAAGGTGGGGCGCCTGTACCCAGGACCAGGCCTGTCCCCCATTTACACGAATGCCCCGCACCCTGCTTTGCTGTTTGCCCTCGGTTCAGATTTGTTGGGTTGTCAGGAGCCAGGGAGGTGATGCAGGGGTGAGGAAGGTGGAGGAGAGCGCTGGGGCCGGGAGACAGCCTGGGCCTGGGGCCAGCTGTGAGCAGGCGAGAGGCTGCGGAGCCAGCGTGCATCTGATGGTAGCGCGGGTCTTCCCATGGAGCCGCCCGGGAAGGCAGCCCGATGCGGGCGGCTCTCAACCCTCAGAGCTGGTGGGGCAGGGCCGCTCGGGGAGGCAGGGAAGGCGCCTCCCGAAGGGTCCCCAGCAGGGCAGCCAGCACACTGGAGTCCCTGAGGGAGGCCACAGGCCTGGCGCCTGCACTGCGCCGTGACGGGAGGTGTCTGGTTCCCCCAGAAGGTGGGTGCGTTATAAATAGCTGATGACGGGCTGCAGCGGGAGCTGCCTCTAGCGTAATCGTCGATTTTGGGAGTGCCCTGGCCAGGGCTGGGAGGGATGGGCAAGGTTAAATTCAGCCTTGTTGGCTGATTGGCATTTCTGGAGCTGGGTGCTAATCCCTTCAGGAGGTCAGATAAGCTCCCTAGCGGCGCCCCTGATCTCGACTTTGGAGGCCAGGTTAACTCTTTCTGAGGGACTACACAGAAACCCCAAAGTCGTGACTGTCCACATTGCCTGACACACAGCAGAAGCCATCGTGAGCTGGACTTCAGGAGATTCATCCAAGGCAGGGCTGTTCCTGAAATACACAGTGAACTCTGCCATGCGACCATCTCTCTGACGGGGCTGTCCCACGGGGAGGACTGTCCTGGGACAGCCCGTAGTTAATGAAGAAAGCAGCTGCTTCTTCCTGGGGAGCAGCTCAGACCCAGGGAGAACCTGGCTCTCTTGGCTCTCGAGGGTGAGTTAGGTGGCAGGTGCTGGCCAGGTGACATTGGAGATTGAGACTTCCTTTTGTTTGTCCTGTCACCTCTCTCATGGTCCGATGAGTTAGGAGACAGCTCCCCACCAAGTTTCTGGTGATTCTTAAGCCATTTTCCAGCTTCGTGAGCAAGAGCAGAAAGCTCTGCTCTGCAGTTCTTGGGCTTTTGTACTACCCTGTTCCACTCCCGTCTGCTGGTGGCATGATGTCTTGACCTCTTTGCAGAAAGTGAGAGTGAGACTTTAGCCCTGCATTCTTCCTGTGGGTGGCAGTTCTCTGTTCCTTGTCCTTCAGGTGCCCTGGGGTTTTGGCCTGGTTTTCTCCTCCAAGTCTTGCCCCATTTCCTCCTGCGTGGAGGATCCTGCTCCACTTCCTGCTGGGATTTATAGACCATGCTCGTGGGTTTCTTGGAACCTCCTCTTTCCAGGACTGTAAAACCTGGTCCCTGTGGAGTGTCGCAGCCTCAGATGGGCTGTCTTCTGCCTGATGGCTGCTGCCTGTCTGCTGCATCCAAGAACAACAGCGCCTGCTTGTTCCATTATAAACTCAACTGGCTGAAACCCGCTGGGACACTGTGGGAATAAATTATCCCCAACAAGCTCTCCTGTGGGAAGCCAGGCCCCTCTCTGCCACCTCCTGCCCTTTCTCGCTGGCATCTCAGCAGGGTTTCCTGAGGCAGGCTGCTGCCGGTCCCATCTTGCCTTTTTACCCACCACAATGGCTTCTTTCTAGCCGAGCGTGATGAGCCCGGAGACTCTGGGCAGAGGGCTTACGTGGCCGGTGCTAAGGCATGACGAGGACCCGATTTTGTCCCTTTGTTTCTCTACACTCTCCAGCACTGAGGGAGACCTCCGGGGAGGAGGGGCCTAGCTGGTCTTGCAGGGGGGTCGGGAGGAGGAGGCTCTCCTTTCCAGCAGAGGCTTGGCATGAGTAAGAGCATCTGTGGGAACGATGACACTCCCCTCCCTGTTTTGCTGGGGTCAGATGGTCCACAGCGAGGTTTGCCGGGAGATGAAGCTGCGGGCAGCTCACAGAGCACCTTGACTGTCGGGCAGGAGGGTTTGGACTCCCCACATGGGCAGTGGGCACCAGTGAAGCTCCTGAGCATGGGAGTGGCCAAGTAAAGGCACTTTCAGAAGGAATAACCCAGGGTGGGGAAAGGAGAGGTGCTGGGTTGGTGTTGATGAGTGATGAGAGTTGGGCCATCTGCAGGTACAGCTGGAATCGGTCTTGGGCTGCACCCACAGGCTTCGGGGAGCCTCGGCAAGATCCATTTGTGTCTGAGTGCTGTGGGTCCAGGACATGTCCTGCCCACCCCCGGGGTATATTCTGGGGTGTCCTCTCCTTTGAGGTGGGGAAGAATAGGGCGAGCCCCAGGTCCCTGAGGGGCGAGAGACCTCTGTGAGCATCTCTAGCCTGGGTGGTATCACTTGTCGTCATCTTCAGGGGGCACCTAAGAGTGGTGGGGGGCGTCTTGAGCCCTTTTCTGGGTTTTTGCTGCTGTTTGGCATTGGAGACCAAGATAGAGTTTTGATGGATCTTCTGGACACTCTTTCTTGTCTTCCCTCTTCGTCCTTCCACCAAGGCTGTAACTCTGTAACCCAAGGAGCGTTGAATAATACCATGCCTTGACCTGCTCCCTGTCCCCAAGTGCCTGCCCCTGGCATCTTCTCCCAAGCCCCAGGTGAGAATGATGGGTCGGTCTGGGGCCATACTTGCCTTGGTTGCTCCTAGCAGAGATGTATTAGAATCTCAGTGCACACGCAGATGTGTTTGTGGTCTCAGTGGACAGCATGCAGCTTCCCAAAGCCCCGAGGCAGCTTCACCACGTCCCCCTCCCTGCCTCTTGTGTTTTGGGTGAGATCCTGACATACCAGTGATAGTGACCTCTAACAGCAGCCCGGCCCCTGGGGTGTCAGAGGACAAGCTGCTTTAATTAGAGAGTGTGGGGTTGGGCCCCAGCATGCTTTGAAAGAGGGAATTTTACGTGAATGTCCTCTCAGTACTGGGTACTGTGCTTGTTCAGCCTGAGTCTGGTACTGGTGTCTGCATTTTGAAAATGAGGAATTAAGGTATAGAGAGGTTGAGTCACTTTCCTTAGTTTTAGGTTCAGGGCAGGGATTTTACCTCCCAGGGTCCATGGACTTTATAGCCATGTTCCTTCCTCCTCTCCCTTGCCAGAGCTTCCTGTATCCCGTGGGATTTTCTCTTTGCTGTAACTCAACACCCTGCTACCATGCCTAGGATCTTGGTGATGCGCTACAAGTTTAATCCCCGTATCTTACATGCCACTTTAGAGCAAAGTTCTCAGGACAGAAGATCTCCAAGTCCTGGGCCCCTCCCTCCCGCCTTCCCCATGTTCCTGGCACCCTAGGGATGCACAGGGCACAGATCAGGGACATCTGCTCTCATGGGGCTCACCCATTAGCAGGAAGATAGACAGTAAGAAGTAAACACTTAAAGTAGTAACAGATCACAGGAAGGAAACAAGAGAAACTTGAGGGATAAGAATGAGCCAACCGTGTGACTACCTAAGGAAGGACATTCTGACAAAGGCAACACCAAATGAAAAATAGTGTGGTGTGCTGTGGGGGGCCCACAGAGGCCAGTGAGTGAGAGCCGAACACAGAGGAGGCGAGGAAGTCAGAGGCCAACTCTTGTAGGCCACGGGAAGGCATCTGTTCTACATGTGAGGGAAGACCATTGGAGAAGTTTGAGCAAAGACATTCTGGCTGCTCTGTGGAGAATGAGGTTTAGAAGGGCACAAGTGGCCGCTGGGGAAACAAAATGGTTGCAGAGGTTCAAAGAAGAGATGGTGGCTGGGCACAGTGACTCACACTTGCAATCCCAGCCCTTTGGAAGACCGGGTGGGAGGATCACTTGAGCCTAGGAATTTGAGATTGCAGTGAGCTATGATGATGCCACTATACTACAGTGACAGAGCAAGACCCTGTCTCAAAAGAAAAATAAAAGAGAGAAAATTGGTAGCAGTGGAAGTGGAGAGAAGTAGACAGACAGACAGATGGTGTTGGCCTTGCTGATGGATGCCATGGAGTGAGGGAGGGGAAGGAGTCACTGAGGATGCTTGGTTCCCTGTGGCTTGAGCATGAAGATTTCTGCTGTGAACCTAGTAAGCGCGAGATGCCCATGAGGCTTCCAGAGATAGCGAGTAGGCAAGTGGATGCCCGGGGCTGGGGCTGAGACAGGGCTGCCCCCTCTGCCCCACAGTGGCCAGGTGGGGCAGTCCCCCAGAACACTGTGCTGCTGGGCATAGCTCCTCTGCTTAATCAGGGACCGTGGGAAGAAAGCAACGTGCTTGCATGAGTGCCTTACACAGAGGAAGCACATTGGTAGTCTCTGTTGTCACATGCCTTGGGGTGGGAATAGGGATTTGTTCCCATTTGATATAACAATTTTTGTGCCAGTGAAGACTTTGGATGTGCTTGGTAGCACGAAAGTGGGGCATCCGTGACAGCATCAGTGGGGCTGCTTCCCCAGGGCACCAGCTGGGTGCCGTACAGAAGAGTTAAGCATCATAGTCCCGTGCTGCTGGGAGTTTGCCTTCTGTGAAAGCAAGTTTGACTTGAAAAATAGATCTTGGGAGCCGCCTCTGCATGAGGCACTACAGGAGATTCAAAATAAGCAAGGCCTGTGTTCAAGGAGTTGACTTGGGGACATCCAACAAGAAATGGGTTTCTGTAGGGCAAAATGTGTTAGATGCTACAAGGAAGGCATCAGATGCTTCTAGAGTCCAGAGGTGGAGGGGTGGGAGGCTGGAGGTCATAGACCTCTGATGCAAATGGTGGGCAAGCTGAGTGGCGGAGGGTGGAGGAGGGGCATGCTGGCCGGGGAAGGCCAGGGGAGAGGCAGCAGGCCCAGAGGCGTGGCGTGTGTAGGGTTGAGCACTCGATCCTAGGTGCGGTGGCAAACGAATGTGGAAAGGATGAGCCTGTAAAAGTCCTGAGTGAATGCCAGGCTGAGGACCTCAAGCCATATTCTGTGGGCTGTAGGAACCCTCTGGGGTCTTGAAGGTGAGACGTGATGTCCTCCGGGCAGTGTTTGGATTGTGGCTGGAGCAGAGAGGAGGTGGAGTGACTAACAGAGACATCTCCTGGTGTTCGGGCCAAACGGATGAGACCAGGAACCGGGCAGTGGGAGTGGAGAGGAAGAGGTGGATGCCAGAGATGTGCAGGGATATGGCCCCAGGATTTGGAGCTGGATGAGATGTAGAGGGCAATGATGATGATGGTAGTTAACATTGGTGAGTACCGAGTCCATGTTAGGTTGTGTTCTTGTTCTAAGAGGTTTAGAAATTTTGTCCAATTTAATCTTCACAGCAACCTCATAAGGCCAGTACTGTATGCACTTTTTGGGAGATAGCACTATTATTCTCATTTGCAGATGAAGATTCAGAGTCACTGAGATAAGCTTGCCCCCAGTTACATCTATTAATAGTAAGGGGTAGAGCTAGGGTTCAGAACCAGGTGTGACTCCAGAACTGGGTGTGACTGTGCTCTTAGCCACTGCCCTAGATCCTTGCTTTGACCCCAGATGGAAGAAAAGATAGAGAAACACATCCTCAGGGTAGGGGACCTGGGTAGAGAAGCACGTTTTCAGGAGCCTAGGACAGACACCCTGATTCAGGAGACACTATCTAGGGGGCCTGTGATATGTGGGAAGGCTGACTGACTTTGAGTGCACGTGAGGGGTTTGGGCATTTTGTGACTTGAGCAGCAGTGTGGACACCCTGTTTGGGAAAGTGATTATCATCCTCTTGGTGAACTGGGAAAGGAAGATCTGAGGTGTTCCCAGGTGTGTGTACCTGGTACTGGTGGCGAGAGCCTGACCCACGTCCTGTATGTCCAGCGTCCACAGTGTCATGCCCACAGACTGCTGACGCGGTGCTTTGCATGACCGTTAGAACCCCGATGTGGCGTTGCTTGCCCTGCCCCCAAGTGGGCCTGGCGCTCCTCTGGCCTTCTGGGTGTCTGTGGCTGAACATCACCTTTTCTGGGCCTCAGTGACCCACTTTCTGCAGAAGGGGCAGAACCTGTAGAATTACCTTGGAGGTTTGTTTTTGCAAAAGAAGTCAGAGTTTTCCTGAACTGAAGCCAGACCCCAGTTCCCCTGAGCAGCTGGTGCCAGGAACCTCACAGGTCCTATCTCTAAGCAAAATCCTTTTTTTTTTTTTTTTTTTGTTTAAAGCAATTTCTACTTCTAGAGATGCGAAGCTGCCAGGTGGGTGGGAGCAGCACCTCTCCCCATAGTCTGATGGTATCTATTTGTGGGTACCCTGGAGGCAGCACCCTAAGTCCCTCCACTTGCAGCATTGCTTCCTCTGACTCCCGTGCCAGCCTGCATCTCCACAAACACTCTTTTGAGAGCTTAGGGGAAGTGCTGAGCCGCAAAGTGCAAGCGTCTGCATTCTGCCGTGCCCTCCTCATCTCTCTCCGGCTACTGCTCTCACTCTCTCTCTCTTTTTTGTTTCTGTTGAATAAGCAAAAGCAAGAGCAAATTTATTCCTTGGATCTTATATGAAAATGCATAGTAATTGTTTCTTTTTGCTATTGTCAATATGTTTCTGTTCCATTCATTGAACTTTGCTCCCAGCTCCTCCTGCCGCTCACAATTTAACATACAGGTTATCCCCCTCCCCTGGCACCATTTGCCCTCTATAGAACAGCATCGTTTCCTCCCCTCAGGTCTGGGGCGGGTGCTTGTCCTTATCATGGGGGTGGGAGGAGCGGGGGAGGGCATGTTGGGATTTGCTACAGAGCCACAGCCGGCCCCCCAGCACCCCCGGCCCACACTTGATCGAAAGCCTTGCACGACTCTGCCTCACTCCAGGTATGGGAGCACCTGAACTCAGAATTGATCGACTCTGATTTATGTCCAGGTTGGAGTGTAATTAGCAGCCTTGATTTAATGTCACGGTGGCCTGAAGCCCTGCCATCGTCTCCCTCTGTGTGTATTTAAAGGTCAGTTCCCGAGACAGGGTGGTGAGTGGGCATCAGACCTTGACCGTTGAGACCTTGAACTAGTTGCATCTCTGAGCCTCGGTTTCCTTAATCGGGGTTTTGGATTGTGATGTCATCTCACAAGGGGACGAGGGTGGTAAGTGACAGCAGTTCTCAGGCCCAGCTCTCGTGGCACTTGGTGGATATCGTTTCCTTCCTGCACCCTTCCCGAGAGAAGCGGGGCACGCTTGGGGAGGCAGCGGGCCCTCTTCTGCCTCCGGCTCTGCGGGCAAGTCACCTGGCCTCGGAGGCCTCCGCCTGCTCGCCGGGAAGACGGGCCGATAGATGGGCTGGTGCTGCCTGTGTCACACAGCAGCCAGAGCACTGCGTGGAAGGAAGTCATAGCCTCCGAGGGCTGGAACTGGCTTTGGACAGTGTTACTTTCAACCTTATGTTTTTTTGGTGGGAAAACCAGCGCTCAGAGGAGTGAACTGGCTTGCCCAAGATTACGTGGCCGGTTTGCAGCACGTGGTCAGGGGGCTGTGCTGTTTGGGCTTCATGCCATGGTTTTACCTGAAGGCTCACCGGTCTGTCAGCTCTTTAACATGTGCGGAGAGGCGAACCGCTCCGTGTGTGGTGGGGACGGGCAGCCGGCCCCGCTCCTGCCATGTGCTCCGGCCAGGCTACGAGTGTCGGGACTGAAGCACCAAAGAGTGTGGTGGGGAGGGGCCCGCCACTGGGCTGCAAGCAGCCTGGCTTTGGAGTTCCCGCTTCTCTCCTTCCTGTGGGCTCCCAGAGTCGGTATTTGGCTGTTTATGAATGAGGGCCTTTCTGTAAGCGCACGGAGAAGCCTGAGGGAGGCCCTGCCCCGGTGCAGCCGTCTGTGGGCAGGACAGGCACCGGGAGAGGGTGGCTCTAGTGGGGCGTCCTGAGGCTGGTGAGCGGCGCAGACCGTGGGGCCGCTGCAGCGCTGGCGAGCCGAGCCAGAGCAGGGCGTGGGGGCTGGCGTGCCTTTGAGGGCCTGGGTGGGACTGAGAGCAGGGAGGAGGGGGGAGGGCTTTTTGGGTGGGGGAGATGCTGTGAGCAGAGCCTGGAGGCAGAGGCATGGAAGGTGCGCTCAGACCTAGGATCAGGCTGAGGAGGGAGGAGGCTCTGTGAGAACAGCACTTTCATTTGCAGAGGAGGTTTATGGTGTTAGTAATTGGGTGGGCAAGTGATTTGCCTGGTCTGACACAGCGACTGGGATCATTATTTGGCTCAGAGCTTTGCCGAGAGCCTGACTTTACCTGTCGCTGTGACACTGGGCTCACACGCCCTGAGATGTAACCCGGCCTCCCTGTCTCCCAGGAGCACTGTCAGTGGAATGGGGCACTTGGGACTTGGGGGTGGGGTGGGAACCAGTCTTGCTTTGGATTCGCTTTGGCTGCTTCTGGGTCACAGAGTGACTTCCCGCCCGCCTCCTCTCGAGCTGGCTTTCCGCTTATCTTAATTTATTGATGAAAACTTGTTTTACGGTCCAGAGCACAGACAGCAGCAGCTCTCTGCCAAAAGAAAGCACACTCGCAAATCGGGAAAGCAAGCCGCCTCCTGAGATGGGCGGCTGGGGCCAGGCCGGCAGAGGGAGTACGGCCTGCCTGGGGCGCTGCAGCGCCTGGGACGGGGCTGGGGGGGGGGGTGCCCTCTCGCAGCGGCCACCCGGCCTGTGGGCGGGGCTGTAGCAGCCTGGGGACAGCAGCAGGACCTCTCTGCCTCTATCCCACCTTGGGCTCCGGACTCACAGCTATCCGGTCCCCGAAACCTGGGGACTGATGGCTGCAGGCCACAAGTACTAGTAATGGCTGCCGTTTACAGCTGTGTGCAGTGCCACGCTGGGAGGTTTATTTTCACGAATCTCATTTCATCTCGACAACAACTCTATGTGGTAGGCATCATTCATCCCCATCTAAAAACAAGCACTGGAGAAGTCATTTTCCAAGGTCCTGCCACCTGGTAAATGTGGGAATTTGGAACTTGAACCCAGCATGCCTGGTCTCACGGCGAGACTGTCCTGGGCGTTCCTGGCCCGCACGCTCCAACGCTGGCCGATGCTCTTTCTCTGGCCTGGTCTTGGTGGTCCCGCTGGCACGGGCGTTCCCAGGGACAAGGCCTGGTCCCGTGATCTGTGTGCTGCAGAGGCCGGCACAGTGCTGGGCCCGGGGCGGACACCGGCGAGGCCCTGGCTGCGGGGTCTGACAAGCAGGTGACCAGCGGGCTTTCCCTGTCATTCCTTCCACAATGCGCGCAGGCTGTGAGTTGTTCTTGTGCCTTCCTCTGAAAGTCTGTCCTTGTGGGTCAAGTGAGGATATTCCTCATGTGCTGCTCTCTACATCAGTTAGTTGCAGGCACCGCAAAGAAAAGCACCGGGCTCCCATGAGCTCCAGCGCCCTCATGCGTAAAGTGGGACATATGGCTCACATGGTTCCTCTGGCCACTTGCAGACAGTGCACGGGACAGTGCTCTCTGGAAAACAGGTGGCACAGGGTCCACAAGCTTGGTTTTGTGGAGACACAGGAGCAGAAAGGTCCAGTGGACGCTCGGTATTTTGTTCCGTCTTGCTTCCTCTTGCAGAGTGGGACAGCCAGCAACTTTCACAGCCCTGGTGGATCAGTGGAGCGGTGGACTGCCCTGGCTGGCCGCCCCCGGCCTCCCCGCCCCGCCAGCCCCCACGGCGAACTGTGGCCCCACTCTCGGGCCCACCATTCCTTTCTCCCTCAACTCTGGTGGGGCTAGAAAGTTGTTGAAATCTTGAATAAGATGAAGTTTGGGACTTTTTCTTTAGGTCTGTAGGAGGCATGTACAGGTTACGGTCACCAGATTTGGAGTCACAGCAAACTGGATTAAAAACCTAGCTCTGCCAACTCCCTCTGTGTAAGGGTAGACAAGATACTCTATCTCTGATCCTGAAGTTTCCCATTTGTAAAGTGGGGAAAAGAATAGGAACTGCCCTTTGTGGCGGTCGTAGAGAGGGCAGGACACAGGTCCTGCGTGTGGCGTGGCTCAGTCACGCTGGCTCCGTCATCAGTGTGGTTGCCTTTGCCACTCTTGTCACCACCACAGTTATCACCGGCTCTTTTTATCCAGTCCTGCTACTTGCAGACAGACTCCAGGGCGCGGGGGCTGGCGTATACGTGCCGTGCTGCAGCTAGCCGCCATTTGTCAGGAGGGCCTTGTCTAGGTGACAGCCCTTCTGGCGTATGTGAGAAAGAGCCAGACAGATCACCTCGGTCTAAGCAGTGGAACATGGGGGTAAGAACATGGTTTTTGGAGTCAGGTTTTGTGGATTCCTTCACTATTTAACCTCGCTATGCTTTTGTTTTCTCGTCTGCAAAATGGGGAAGCCAAAAATACTGCCCCCCATTGGCTGGGAGCACTGCATGAGGCAGTGGAGACAAAGCGCTCAGCATGTGCTGGCACGTGGTCAGCACTGAGGAGTGTGAGTGCTGGGGGTTGGGGACGGGGTTTGGGCCGTGGCTGCTGGGAGCAGGCGTGGCTCCCTCACGAGGCACGCGTGACCTTTGACGTGTTAGTCTGGGGCAACTGTGGACAGGCAGCATTCAGCAGAGTAACGAGAATTGCAGTGCACAAGTTGCAAAGCAGAGGGCAGGCCGCAGTCTCCTGTCCTACCAGGACAGCCCCAAGGCAGGCAGACCCTGGACAGGGCAGGGAGGGATCTCAGGTTGTCACTTAAGTTGGTGCTGAGACCATCTCTGACAGAGAGACCGCACTTAACCGGCCTGTGTCCCCCATGAAGCATGTCAGAAATGCCAGAATCCTGGCGTGGTGGACGTGGCTCCCGGCTGGCCGTGCCAAGCAGCAGGCTGTGGGCAAAGGATCACTAGAGAGAAGGCACAGCACGGCATGTATTTGCCACATCAAATGGTCATAGCGAAAGTGCGGGTGGCTGTCTTGGGGCCAGAGATGGACCTGGTTGTCAGCCACAGTCTTTCCTGATATCTATACGTGTCATTATGAGCATTCTTTTCTGAACTCGAGCTGTAGAAGATTGCCTTCGTTATGTTGCTAAAAGAGCCCCCGTCTGTGCTGGGCAGAGTCAGGCAGCTGGAAGAATGAAAGGTGCCCGGTAATCAAGCGTTTCACCGCGCTCTAGGGGAGCTCTTCCCCAGACAGGGACACGGCCCATTCCCTTCCCCATGCCGAAGGATGCGGTTCCCAGATAATTTGAGCTCTTTGCCAGAAAGAAGTAATGTGAATTCAAGGTTTCCTTGTCCTGCTTTCCAAGGAGTGTGAGCTGTAACACGATGCCTTGCACGGTATGTATATTCTGAAGCGCACACGGTGCCCGGCAGGCCTGGCCCTGTTCGCCCCCAGTGCCCCCGAGTGCTGGGGAGGTGCTTTTCTCCTCCCGCAGTCTTTTGTGAGGAAACAGCCCAGAAAGGGTCAGTGGCTCGCCGAGCTGCACAGCACCTCGCGGCGCCCCTGGGCTCGAGTCCTGAGGTCTGGGCTGCGGCGGCTCTGCGCTCTCAGGGAAGCCCGGGTGGCCGCAGTTCCAGGGCCGTCCTGGAAGGCTGCTTTTAAGCCCGGCCTGCCTCCCGCGCAGCCCGCCCGCATCACTGCGTGCTGTGGTGCTGTGGCGCCGTCAGCAATGCCTTTCTCCCCCGACGCACAAACAGAACAAATGAAAGGAGGAAAGACTATGTGGTGATTGGAAATGCCCTCCCCGCACCCCTCTGACAAGCTCTTCTGAGCACCCGCTCCCCGCAGCGACCCTGGGAGCTGAGCAGGGCCATGCGCTGTGCTCCCGCTGCCTCCTGCGCCGCCTCCCCGGGGCCGGGAAGCCGCGGCCTGTGCGGTGCGGCGCCGAGGGAAGCCGCGGGCTGTGCGGTGCGGTGCGGCGCCGAGGGAAGCCGCGGCCTGTGCGGCGGCTCTGAGGGAAGCCGCGGGCCTGTGCGGTGCGGCGCCGAGGGAAGCCGCGGGCCCGTGCGGGGGGGCGCCGAGGGAAGCCGCGGGCCCGTGCGGTGCGGCGCCGAGGGAAGCCGCGGGCCCGTGCGGGGGGCGCCGAGGGAAGCCGCGGCCTGTGCGGTGCGGCGCCGAGGGAAGCCGCGGCCTGTGCGGTGCGGCGCCGAGGGAAGCCGCGGGCTGTGCGGTGCGGCGCCGAGGGAAGCCGCGGCCTGTGCGGTGCGGCGCCGAGGGAAGCCGCGGCCTGTGCGGTGCGGCGCCGAGGGAAGCCGCGGCCTGTGCGGTGCGGCGCCGAGGGAAGCCGCGGGCTGTGCGGTGCGGCGCCGAGGGAAACCGCGGGCTGTGCGGTGCGGCGCCGAGGGAAGCCGCGGCCTGTGCGGTGCGGCGCCGAGGGAAGCCGCGGGCCTGTGCGGTGCGGCGCCGAGGGAAGCCGCGGGCCTGTGCGGTGCGGCGCCGAGGGAAGCCGCGGCCTGTGCGGCGGCTCTGAGGGAAGCCGCGGGCTGTGCGGTGCGGCGCCGAGGGAAGCCGCGGGCCTGTGCGGTGCGGCGCCGAGGGAAGCCGCGGGCCTGTGCGGTGCGGCGCCGAGGGAAGCCGCGGCCTGTGCGGCGGCTCTGAGGGAAGCCGCGGGCTGTGCGGTGCGGCGCCGAGGGAAGCCGCGGGCCTGTGCGGTGCGGCGCCGAGGGAAGCCGCGGGCCTGTGCGGTGCGGCGCCGAGGGAAGCCGCGGCCTGTGCGGTGCGGCGCCGAGGGAAGCCGCGGCCTGTGCGGTGCGGCGCCGAGGGAAGCCGCGGCCTGTGCGGTGCGGCGCCGAGGGAAGCCGCGGCCTGTGCGGTGCGGCGCCGAGGGAAGCCGCGGGCTGTGCGGTGCGGCGCCGAGGGAAGCCGCGGCCTGTGCGGTGCGGCGCCGAGGGAAGCCGCGGGCCTGTGCGGTGCGGCGCCGAGGGAAGCCGCGGCCTGTGCGGCGGCTCTGAGGGAAGCCGCGGGCTGTGCGGTGCGGCGCCGAGGGAAGCCGCGGGCTGTGCGGTGCGGTGCAGCGCCGAGGGAAGCCGCGGCCTGTGCGGTGCGGCGCCGAGGGAAGCCGCGGGCTGTGCGGTGCGGTGCAGCGCCGAGGGAAGCCGCGGCCTGTGCGGTGCGGCGCCGAGGGAAGCCGCGGGCCCGTGGGGTGCGGCGCCGAGGGAAGCCGCGGGCCCGTGCGGTGCGGCGCCGAGGGAAGCCGCGGCCTGTGCGGGGGGCGCCGAGGGAAGCCGCGGCCTGTGCGGGGGGCGCCGAGGGAAGCCGCGGCCTGTGCGGGGGGCGCCGAGGGAAGCCGCGGGCCCGTGCGGTGCGGCGCCGAGGGAAGCCGCGGCCTGTGCGGTGCGGCGCCGAGGGAAGCCGCGGGCCTGTGCGGTGCGGCGCCGAGGGAAGCCGCGGGCCTGTGCGGTGCGGCGCCGAGGGAAGCCGCGGGCCGTGCGGTGCGGCGCCGAGGGAAGCCGCGGGCCTGTGCGGTGCGGCGCCGAGGGAAGCCGCGGGCCTGTGCGGGGGGCGCCGAGGGAAGCCGCGGGCCTGTCCCCGCCCCTGCGGGGCACAGCCTGCCCCTCCTGCCCGCATGCTGGCTAGCTGTCACAGGGTGTGCCCCGCGAGCCTCCACACCGGGTCCTGTCTGCGTGCGAGTTCCAGCGCCGGCGACAGGGCGCGTGCGGCGCCGTCTCCCCACTCTCCCAGCAGAGGGCGTCCTCCTCCACTCGGAGACAAGCCTCCAGGGAGGCTGGGGCGGCGGTCGCAGCCTCCCTCTCGGGCAGTTCTTCCCGGTGGCTGCCCGTCGAGTCTCGCCGACCCTCTGCGTGCTCCCGAACCGGGCGGGGTCTGCCCCGGGCCTGAGCAGAGGCTCGGCGGGGCGCGTCCTCCCGCGGGCGGCGCGAGCGGGCGCTGCGCGGGCTGGCAGGAGCGCGGGGCCCTGCACCACGCGTGCTCCCGGTGCGCCTCGCCCCAGCCACCCGCTCCCTCCGTGCGCATGCGTGCGTCACGTGTCTGGGGGCCGGGCCCGCCCAGGCCCGCCGCGCGCCTGACTGGCAGGACAGCGCGGTGCTGCCCTGCGTTCACGCCTGCCCCGGCCGCGTGGAGTCGACGTTTCCGGGCTGGCGAGTGGTCACTCCCCTTCGCGAGGCTAGCAGGTGCTCTGTATCTTCTGCCGCTCCTGGGTGTCCCTGCCACACGTCACTTCGTGATCCTCGTGGGGGCCGTTCCTCAGGCTATGTTCCTCCTGGCAGCCCGAGCCCTACGTGGGGTCCCCCGGGATGCTGAACTTGCCTCTGCCTCCTTTCCTAGCTCCCCATGGAGGGCGCGGGCCTGTGGGTCCGTCTGAGCAGGTAGAAAGCTGTTGGCACCTGAGAAAGTGGACCAGGGCCTGCTGTCAGGGGAGGTGTGGGAGGAGAGTGCGTGGTCTGCGAGCCTTCTCCCAGGCAGGGGAAGGAGTTATAAAGGGGCCGTGTCAGGACAGGGCGAGGTGGACACCCCGTCCCTCCCCATTTCTCCGTCCTGGCCTCTTACTCTCTAGGCATCAGCTATCTTGGGGACTGGGCCCTCTCTCACCCCTGCCCTGGTCTTTGAAATCCAGTGGCTCTGCCACCCTGGAGTCCCACAGATGGCTTAGGGGGAGTGAGCCTCAAGGCAGGGCAGGTGCCCCCATGCTGAGGCCAGGCCGGGCAGCCCAAACAGATGGATGGTGCTTCAGTAAAGCTAACCCACACCCCCTCCAGGGACCTTCGTGCAGCCACTGGAGGCCAGGACTGCTGGTGACTGGGCCTTTACCCCCAGCCAGGCCCCTTAACCCCTGAGAGTGGCAAGGGGCTGTCCTTAGAGCCTCAGATGGGATCTCCTTTGTCAGGGACTCGTTTACTCCCCTGTACTTTTGGGGCTTCAGATTGTGGGAGGTATAGGTATTGTGAACAGCACTCACTCTCAGTTGATAGGGGCTTTTTGTTGGTGAGTTAGGGGAGGGGTTATAAAGAGCTTTATTAACTCCAGAGGCTTGCAGCTCCCAAACACAACATCCCTGAAGTTTAGCCGTGTGTACATATTTTCTCCTAGACCCAACATATGCAGAGAATAACCCCATTCTGGAATAATCAAAATGTAACTGGGTTGTAGGTATGCAAATGCTTTACGTAATGTTTATTTGGAGGAAAATTAGGCTCCAAAATATGGGTGTGATCCCCTGACACCTATGCAGGCTGGTGATAACGGGGGCTGCAAAATGAGGTTGTGAAGATATTAGAGGCTTTGAGAGAAAGTGTGGGGTCAAAAAAAAAGAATGACCAAGGAAGCACGCCACCTGGCTTTGGATCATGCACAAGCTCAGTGTGAGACGGACTGTGCTGTGGCTCAGTACAGTGACGGGGGCTTAGGCTGCATCACTAGGAGTGCAGAGTGCAGAGAGGGAGGGGAGAACTGGCCCTACCGCAGCTGGTGTTGGACTTTCACTTTGAGACAGAGATGAGCCGGGGAGGGCGACTCTGAGGTGAAAGATCAAAAAGCCCTTTAATAGGCCAGGAGAAGACTTGGGAAAAGCCGTTGTTAGATACACACCTGACAGCGTTTGGAGGCCTGTCTTGCTTGTTCTTGGGGGGCTTCTTGGGCAAAACTGGGGCAGCTGCATGTCAGCCGCAGGGAAGTGGATTCTGGAGTTAATGAGAAACAATTCTTAACTAGTTAGAGTCTTGTGAACGGGAGTGGCGTGTGTTGTGGGATGGCGAGCGTGAGGACCCTGGATGGATGACCTGGTGTGGCTGCCTCTGCCGCTGTGTCCCACCGAGCTGCGGTCTTCCTACCTGCCGGGCGACTGGCAAAGGTGTCTCTGTGACTGTGGCCCTTCTTTTCCCTCCATGCAGAATTGGAAGTGATGTCCGGCTCCCCCTTCCTCCAGCCCTGCCTGTCTCTCCCTTTATGGCTGTGAGAATGAATGAGCCGCAGGGGCCCCTTGGAGGCAAGGGGCGTCTGAAATACAAAGCAGCGCCGGCTCCTGACACTGATGCAGTGTTTCTGCTCCCCCTGATGAAGTTCTTGGCAGGTCGGCTTCTCCGAGGGCCAGGCAGGTTCATTATCAGCCAGCGTGTCAGGCTGTGAAATTAAAGCCGTTTTGGTTTTCTTTTTTATTCTCCACATCAACTAATTTATTAAATGCCATTAAATGTTGGGCCTGGCCTTGGCTCCTAGAAAGCACAGAGTTGTGCTGAGACCTGGCCTTTGGAAATCTCCTACAAGGAAAGAGGGGGTGAGGGTGGCAGGGACCAGGGCCTGGGTTGGGGGACCACCAGTGACATCTGACCCCAGGAGCCCCGGTGTCTTGTTGGCTCTCCAGAGACACATGGGGCAGTGGGGATTAGAATAGCCAGGTGTGCCGGGCTCTGACGGGGCTGCGCGGGTGGAGTGGAGACCTACAGCGAGCAGGTGATAAGGAGTCCAGGGCAGCTGAGGTGGGGGCAACTTGGGGACACTGGGGGTTCCAGGAGTGGGGAAGATGGGGTGCACAGGGCCTTCTTCTTCAGGTGGACTTGTGTGTCTGCATCTGGTCCTGTTTCTGGGCTGTGGCTCGCTCGGGACTCCCCCATCCCCGTCATTCATTCATTCCTCGAGCAAATACTAATCTATTACTGTATCCCAGGCGTGCTCTGGGCCCTATAGCAGAGGAAGAGTGGATAGGACGTGCACCTGGGCCTGGAAGTGCTGTGTTTGAGTGCGGGTGGGCAGCAAGCCTGCACAGACGCCTAGGAGGCTTCCTGATGTGTGTGCCCGGGAGGGCCACCTCATGCCAGCAGGAGACAGTTGGCACTGTGGGGGGAGGTGGATGGTGGCTGTGCCCGGGCTCTGAGCAGCGTGCAAGTGGGGCGCAGAAGCTTGAGAGGGAGGGTAGTTGGAAGGGGAAACTGTGGGCCCAACCCCAGAGAAATGGGATTCCTGCACGAAATAAGGACTCGTGGCAGAAAGACATATTAAAACTGCACATTAGTATGTTTCAAACTGAAGACGAGGACAAGTGCCATGGGGCTGTTAGGCTCATCACAAGACCCAATAAATGAAGTGAGTCTGGGGTGCAGGCTCACAGTAGGGCCAGGGCCTGGCTGGGTCTCGGGCCACCTGCTGTGCCCATGTGGGTGGCCCCTGGTGATGGGAAGGCCCATCCACGGCCTGTTGGCATGAGGGCCCCATCTGTGCTGAGGGGCTGCACCTTCTCCTCCGCCCTGCAGGGGGAGGGCCAAAGGCATTGCCACGGGTGAGCCAGTGTTCCAGTCTCTGGGAATTTAACCATGACCACAACAGGCCCGAATCCTGACCCCCATAGAGGCCATGGGCAAATGCAAGATGGGAGTTCGTCTTCTCAGATTTGGATGTGGATTTATTCAGAACCCAGGATTGAAGTTATTGGGGGAGTGTGCAGGGGGCAGAGGAGGGTGGGTGCTCGGGATGGTCCCTAGGTCTGCCCTGCTCGGAGAAGGGCACTGACCAGGCTCGGGCCACACCAGCAGTGGCTGGTGACCTCGGCAGGCTGGTGCTAACGTTGGCTGGGTCCTGGTCCCCTGAGTCACCCTGCCTTGCCCCAGATTCTCTGCCTTATAGCTTGGTCATGTCAGCTGAGACAACCCTCTGGTTTTGGAAGGGAATTTTCCAGAATGCCACCAGCTAAGCTCTCTGGCTCGAAGCTTTGGCTGTGCCACAACTGTCCTTGCCTCCTTCCTGGGCTGGGCATCCTCCACGTGGGGCAGCTCCCCTGCCCTACTCCTCCCTGCTCTGGCCCCAGCGGTCAGCTTCCTGGTTTCTTGTCCCCACCTGTGCAGGACTCCGTGGCAAAGCTGTTCCTGCTGTCAGCCCTCCCTGCTGCCCACTGCCACCTCCCAGACCCCAGCCTCGAAGCTGCCCTGGCCCGGCCCTCCCAGCTGCCCAGCTGGGGTCTCCCCAGCACTGTCTTCCTCTTGGGTTGTGCCATCCTTTCAGAGCCAGCGCCGTCCTTGGCTGCCCCTGCCCCCCCGCTGGGAGGACCACACCAGGTCCTTCCTCTGGTGGCTGTGCTGTGTGCTCAGGGCTGACAGCCCGAGGTGGGCGCTGGGGCTGGGGCTGGGGCTGGGGCTGGGTGTTTCAACCTCTATTGACATTTGGGGCCAGGTAGCTCTTGGTTGTGGGTCTTCCCTGTGCGCTGTAGGGTTTTTAGTGGCATCCCGGGCCTCTGCCCACCACATGCCAGTAGCACACCCTGCCTTAGTTGTGACAACCAAAAATGCTCCTAGACACGTCCGATGTCCTGTGAAGAGTGAAATTGCTCCTGCTCCAGAACTGCTGGACTGGGGGATGGGAGCAACATGTCTCAGGCGTGGCTAAGACCACATTGGAGGGACCTGAGAGATGACCTAGTCCAAATCCCACATTTTAAAGGAAATTTGGCCTTGGAGAGCCAAAGACTCTCAAGGTCACACAGGGTAGCAGCATGATGAGAGAGGTGTTAAGGATTCAGGCTGCTCCATCCAGGCTGCACTGAAAAACAGAGGCGAGAGGCAGGGAGGCCAGTGGGTGGTGATCCAGGTGTGAGGCCAGGGCCAGGGCGGCTTGTCTTGGTGTCTGTCCCGTCAGTCGGCTGCAGGCCAGGTGTGCACTCCCAGGTCTCCAGGGGAGAGGCGGTAGAGAAGGGGTCTGCACCAAAAGTCGTGAACCAAGCTCTTGTCCCAGCCTGGGCAAATGCAAGGATGGGAGTTCGTCTTCTCAAATTTGGATGTGCATTTATTCAGAAACCTGGGATTGAAGTTATTGGGGGAGTGGGCAGGGGGCAAAGGAATCTGGGTGCTCGAGATGGTCCCTAGGTCTGCCCTGCTCAGAAAAGGGCACTGACCAGGCTCGGGTCACACCAGGGGTGGCTGGTGACCTGGACAGACTAGGGACCTCCATCTGCCCCTTAGTGTCCTTACCTATAAAATTAAGGCGCGATCTCTGTTTACCCCTTGCCTGGAGGCTCTGCTAGTCTGGGTCATCTGAAGATGGGAGTGTAGGGGGCTGCCCAGCAGGAGGCTCCTGGGGGCAGGGAGTGTGGCAGGGGATGCGGGACTTGTGCAGGACACCCTAGAGCAGTGCAGTTGCGGCCCTGTGGGGGAGGGGAATGAGGACTTTGAGAGGAAGGCTTGTGGGGAGAGAGGTGCAGGCTGCTGAAAGGGATGCCTCCTGGAGGCAGCAGGTCTTATGGGCCTGGGGCCTGGGAGGACCTGGGAAGGAAGTGAGAAAAGGTGGGGATTTGGGACGGCCCCAGCCCCGTTCTCTGAGTGGTGGAAGGACGCTCCCAGGGTGGGTCTTTGGGGAACTTGCAGACCAGATCAAGGAGTGTGGGATGTGAAGTGAGAGAACCATTTGGAGTGGAAATGACCAGCTCCTGGGAGCCTCTGACCTGTGAGGTTTCACCAGACAGGCCCCTGGCAGTGTGGCCGTCCCTGGCAGGAGAGTGGAGAGGGAGGGACCCCGCCAGCCACTGCCCATGGGAAATGGCCTCTGGAGAAAGCTGGACTCCGAGAACTGGTCTAGGCGCAGGGAGGTCTAGCTCTGGGGCCTGGGAGCCCCGCGGTCTCCGGCTGTGGGGGCGGGGCTCCTTGGGTCACAGCAGCCACCTGTAGTGAGGACAGCAAGTGCGGGTTTTCCACTTGTTCATTTCGGGGTCTGGCTTTTAGAGCCATAAATCTTCACACAAAGATCATGAATTTTCTATGGTATGATTAATGAAAGGGAAATTGAGCTGGCAGCATAGACGCTGGCCAGGCCGCGCAAAGTTGGAGTGACAGGTGGAGAGTTGCAGCGTCACTGGCGAACCCAGAGCTGCTGAGGCGGCCGGGCGCGCCACCTAGTGGCCACAGGTGGTGGTGTGCCCCATCGCCGCCCCAGGGCGCTGTGGCGCTGCACTTGGGGTGCTGAGGGTCCCGGTGTGCCCCTGCCTTGGGGGCCCTGGCCTGGTTCCGCCTGGGGCTGCTGCAGGGTGAAGGAGCCGCAGGACCCCTCTCCACAGTGTGGGGGACCCAGGCAGCCGCTCGACTTGCCTAACTGATGCCCTACAGCTCCTCAAGCCATCTCTGGTTTAGTGATACGTGGAAACATCTGGCCTTTTATCATGCGCAGTCTGGGCCACCTTTCTGTTTCCCAGTTGATGAAAATCCTGCTCATTTTTCAAAGCCCAGCAAGGTCTGTCAATATTGCCTTCAAAATCCGTCTCAAATCGCTCCGCTCTCACTGCCCCTCCATAGCCACCTGGGCTAGGCCGCACCTCTCGCCTAATCACAGTGGCCTCTGGTTGCCGTCCTGGCCACCCCGTCACCCCCACGGCATCTTCTCTGAGCAGCAGCAAATCGGATCATGTCGTTCCCCTCTGGGCCTTCCATCACCCAGGACACCGCACAAGCTCTTTACCTGCGAGGTCCCCGGTGACCTGCCCCGGCCGCCCCGCCTGCTTAGTCTCTTGCTTCTTGTCGCCTCCTGCGTCCAGTTCCAGCCACTGGGCCAGCCTGTGCTTCCTTGGCTGGCCAGGCTGTTCCTTCTCTCCAGAACATTCTCCCCCCAGGTGTCACGCGGCTCTCTCATTTGCGTCCCAGCTCCAGTGCCGCCTTTGCCAGAGGCCTTCCCTGCTCAGCCTCTCCCAGCTACTCACGACTTTCTACACGTGCTTATTTTCTCCGTGGCACGTAGCGGCACCTGAGATTCCGCCGTGCTGCTTAAGGGAGGACCATGTCCCAGTAAGAATCCGCCCTTCACGAAGCAGGGGCTTGGCTGAGGCCGTTCGCTGCAGTCTCCGGTCTCGGGGCGGGGCCTGCGGGGACATGTGGCAGCTCGCTCAGGGCGTGGACTGAATGAGCGAAGGAAGTGCCCTCTCCTTGGGGACGCCTCTGTCCCTTTCCCTCGCCGTCCTGAGCACATTTCGTACCGTCTCTGCCCAACGAGCTGCCTCGTGTTAGGCCATGCGCCCGTGCTGCTTCCCTGGAGCCGGAGTGGCGTGGGGGCAGGGCCGCTGGGCCTCGGAGCCACAGCGACCAGCACGCTCCCTGCACGTAGCAACTGCTCAGGAAGTGCCTTCTCAGCAAGCAGTGCCCGGTGCTGGCCACCCACTTCCCACGTGCCATTCCACTTGAATTCTCACAACAGCGCGGGAGGAAGGTGACGACAGTCTCATTCTGTGTGAGAGGAGTTCACAAGGCCACACAGCCCGACAAGCTGGGGCTGAGCATCCAGCCCGGGCCTGTGGCTCCCAGCCCTTGCCGTCTCACCTCTGCTGCGGGGAACGCTGCGTCCGTCCGCCACCTGTGTTTTAGGGACCGCCTCTTCCAGCTGGCTTCTCTGACTGAGACAGCGATTGCCTCCGCTGAATGCCTGTAGCATTTATGTGGCACCAGTGTATGCTTCCAGGGGTGGTAGATGCTACATTTTATTGCCCCCATCCAGCCTGAGCAGAAGCCCCTGGAAGGCAGGCCTCCAAAGTGGCTGTGGCTTTTCTGGCGCACGAGCTGCATGCTGTCGGTGCTCAGTACGTACTGGGTGGCTGATCGATGGGCTCCTGAGACTCCGCACACCTCTCCGAGCTGGCAGAGGGGCGGAGGGGTGTCAGCTACGTTGCGCACAGAATACGGCAGACGTGGAGACTTGCAGCCAATGGAACAGAAGCTTCCCCAGGTGACGCTGGTGGCGCCAGCAGTCCCAGGGGTGCCATGGAGCAGTTGGTTCTCGGCTTTCAGGCTGATCGTGCTGGCAGCGGGCTCGGGGGTGGATGCTGCGGACTGGCGTCCCGCGCGCTGCGCAGCCCTCAGCCAGCCCGACCAGTGCTCTTCTCTCCGCCTGCCGGAGCTGTGTTCTCCAGCCTCCTGGAACAGTGGGCAAGTGGCCCTTCTGGTCAGGGCAACAGGACACGGTTCCTGGAAGTTCTGGCTCCAAGAAACTAGACCCTGAGGTTCTTGTGCCCCCCCCCCCCCCCCCCCCGCCCCGCAACAAGTCCGTACTCACTTTCCCGGGCCACATCGCTGTCTGGTGGAGTGACCCCAACCACTCCAGTACCGTCAGTATTTGCTACATGCTTTGGCCTCTGTCTCATTTAATTTGATGCTCAGAGTGATCCTCTGAGTGAGGTTCATGAGCTGGTGCAACCCCATTTCCCAGATGGGGAGACTGAGGCACAGGGAGGATAGGGTATCTGTCTGGGTCACGAAGCTGATGCACCCTGGGTCCGTGATGAGGCCTGGTCCTCACTATTTTGTGTCCTGGCATTGGGGTGGAGACACATGCAGGAGTGAGGCCGTCTAATGGGCTTTCCTTCCTCTTCAGCTCTGCGGCTGCGGGCTGCTTGGCGTGGGCATCTGGCTCTCCGTGTCCCAGGGCAACTTTGCCACCTTCTCCCCCAGCTTCCCCTCGCTGTCTGCGGCCAACCTCATCATCGCCATCGGCACCATCGTCATGGTGACGGGCTTCCTCGGCTGCCTGGGGGCCATCAAGGAAAACAAGTGCCTCCTCCTCAGTGTGAGTTGGACCCCCAATCTCCCACCCTCTGAACTCCGGATCTCCCCGCACTTGCACCACTGAGACAGGCAAGGCCTGGACTATCAGCCAACTAGGTGCCCAGTGGAGCCCAGGGAAATTGCTTCTAGAATGTTCTGTGGCTGAGCACACCCCTCTTCTCAGGATTGCTTACCCTGGCCCCTTGTCTTCCCACCCCCTGGTTAGTCCTGTGGTTTATCCCAGCCCGAGCTGTCTGGGTTTCCTCAGGAGGAGGTGGCCTCAGAGACCTGGGGAGCCCTGCCCAGGGGCCGGCTGTCCCTGCTTCCCCGCCACCCTTCCTGTGTGCACCCTGTCCCCGCCGTCACACTGCCACGTATCCACGCCTGGAACCTTCCTTTCCAGTTCTTCATTGTCCTGTTGATCATCCTCCTGGCAGAGCTGATCCTGCTCATCCTCTTCTTTGTCTACATGGACAAGGTGAGCCTCAGGGACCCCACTGCCCTAGGGGCGGGTGGGCGGGCAGGGGGAAGTGCTGGCAGGTAGTAGTAACACCTGCCAGGGAGGAGGATGGAGCCAGGAGGTAGGAAAGCCCCAGATGGAGAGCTTGCTGGGAGCAGCGTGGGGCAGACATGGGGGGACGAGGGCCTCATTACTCTGTGCAGCCTTAGGAGGTGGAGTCCTTTAAGCTACCAGGGTGGCCACAGGCGGCCTGTGGCTTCAGGGAGCTCCCACCGCTGGGTGTGTTCACGCAACGTAGAGGAGGAAGAGTTCAGACCTTCGCAGGCAGCTGCGCCGGTGATTCGAGAGCCACCGTTAGGGACAGGAGGGGCTTCCCCGCGACACGGGGTGAGCAGCACGGCAGTTCGCTTCCTCTTCGAGAGCCTGCTGTAGGCCGGGCCGCGCGCCCGGGCTCAGGCTGAGCCTCAGGCCCAGGAAGGTGGCGGGTGAGCCCTCGGACCTCACCAGGTGGGACAGTTCACAGCCAGACTGGAGGGCCTTTCTGTCGCACTGCAGAGCGTGGCGGCCACGGGCTTAGCCGGCCTTCGGGTGCTCTCACGCAGGCCTGTGCCAGTGCCCGTCCTGGCGTCTTGGCGCGGTGGCCCAGGCCATACTGCAGTTAGAGGCGTTGTTAGGGTTAGAAGCAGAGAAGAAACAACAACATGGAGACTGCTGTTTATTGTCCTGTCCTTGGCTCTTTGTGAGAATTGTTCCCTTAATGGGCGCCACGGCCCCGGGGTGGCTGCTGTGATCTCAGTGTCACAGGTAGAGCGCAGGTGGGAGAGGTCCAGGCACCAGCTCACGAGGGGTGGACCTGAGGTCAAAACGACCTGTCTGTCCCTTCTCGTGCTGGTGTCTGGAGAGGGGCAGTCGTGGGGAGGAGTCGTGTGTGTCCTGGGGGCAGAGTGGCCGGTGGGCGTGGCTGGCGCCCCCTGAGAGTTCAGCTCTTCTGGGAAGCCGTGGCCTGTGGAGGGGTGCAGCTGGGAGTGTGAGCTTGTCCCGCCCCAGCCCTGCTGGGCTGCAGAGCCCCAGAGCAGCGGCCTCCTCGCCTTTCCCCCGTGTCACCAGCATGCCCAGGTGGGCTGGGGAGAGGATCTGCATCCTGGTCCTAGCCAACCTGTCCTGTCCCTCGACCTGGCAGGTGAATGAGAACGCCAAGAAGGACCTGAAAGAAGGCCTGCTGCTGTACAACACCGAGAACAACGTGGGGCTCAAGAACGCCTGGAACATCATCCAGGCCGAGGTCAGGGCCGGCCCGGCGCTCTGGCTGAGGCCGGGCGGGAGGAGGGGGCGGCCAGGGTCTGAGTTGGGCGTTTCTGGATTTTAACCCAGAACAGGGTGAGGGTACAGCCCCACTGGAGGCATTTGCTGGGACTACTGGGTAAGACACAAAAGCAGATAAAGCCGGAGAGGGACGGGGATACAGGAGTGGGTGGCTGGGGGCGCTGTGGTGTGGCTAAGCTGCGTGATGAATGACAGGGTTTAGTTTAGGTTGGCCCTGACTCTGCTTGGCTCAGGCGAGGAGTCTGTCCTCTAGGAGGAAGTCAGTACGCCCTCATGCCCCAGTCCGAGCCCTGCAGAGGGATCGGCGGGTGGCTAGCTGGCAGCCAGCTTGGGGTGGTCCACAGAGAAAAGGGGGGTGCCAGTGGGGGTGAGGAGGGCTGAGCTCCTGCTGGGGGTGCAGGCTGATCACCCCCTGCTCTGGTCTCTAGGGAGGAGCAGTCACTCACGTCCCCCATGGGCCTGGCCAAGGGACAAGTGACGGCCCCTGGTCTCCTCCCTGAGCTCCAGGGTGGCGGCTTTTGTGGGGCGGGGGAGGATGGGCGGGCTTGCTGGGCCTGACCGCCGTCCGCTCACGGGCAGATGCGCTGCTGCGGCGTCACCGACTACACAGACTGGTACCCGGTGCTGGGGGAGAACACGGTGCCCGACCGCTGCTGCATGGAGAACTCCCAGGGCTGTGGGCGCAACGCCACCACCCCCTTGTGGAGGACGGTGAGGCGTGGGCGCTGCTTCCTGGGTCTGCTGGTGTGGGGGCCCGGCAGGGGCCTGGGGAGGCCTGATGGGGCGCGGGACTGAAGCCCAAAGGAGGTGGGAAATGGGGCTGGACGCAGGTTGGAGAGTCAGGGGGTGACCGGTTGAGCGGGGGCCGTGCAGGCTTAGCAGGTCACCTGTGGGGTCGGGGCCTGCTCCGAGGGGTCCGGAGGTAAGAGCAGGGAGGGGCGGAGGGGCGGGCCGGACCCTGACCTGAGGGCCTTGCTCCCCAGGGCTGCTATGAGAAGGTGAAGACGTGGTTCGAGGACAACAAGCACGTGCTGGGCACGGTGGGGATGTGCGTCCTTGTCATGCAGGTAGGCGGCGTCCCGCGCCCAGGCGGGAAAGGAAGCAGGGACACGCATAGCGGTTGCACGTGCACGGTGTGTGCGGCCTGTGTGAGTGCTCTCAGGCCGAGCCCCGGCCTGCCATCCTCGTGCAGCGTGGCGTGAGGGCGAGGTCCCACCCGGCGCTGACGGTGTGGCTGGTCACCTGCCGCGGCCCCCTGTTGCGACCACACCATGGAAGGCACACGCAGAGTCCCCGTCCCCATGTTTGTGGTTTGTGCATGTGGCACGCTGTGCGGTGGCTGAGAGGCCACGGCTGGCTCCCTGCTGCCCCCGCACTTCCCCGGGGCCCCACTCCTTTCGGGACCCACGAGTGGAGGGGCACAGATGAGTGCTAACTTCGCCCTAAGCACCGCGTCAGCGGTGGCCCAAGATGGCACTTCCTGTGTTCCAGAACCAGACCGGAGCAGCTGGGCATGCATCTTTAGGGGTCTCTGCCACTGTCCTTTCCCCACCTCAGCTCCCGCTGGCTCCCACTTGGGGCATCTGGTGCCCACAGCAGCCCCTGAATGGGGTGCTGGTGCACCGGGTGGGTGGCTTCTGCACAGACAGCCCAGGGCTGAGCTGGAGTTCACCTGTGCATGGCCCGAGCGGGTCACCAGGGTGACCTCCTCTGTTCCCCACTGTCTTCGTGCCTTTTCCCAGCACACCAGTGGTTATACCCACCTGCTGGAGGTGCCCTGTGACTTCCTAGGACTTGCAGGGCTGAGGGCAGACCGAGGTTGCTGGAGCTTCCCTCCAAGGGCCTCCCTGTGTCTTTCAGATCCTGGGCATGGCGTTCTCCATGACCCTCTTCCAGCACATCCACCGGACGGGGAAAAAGTACGACGCGTGAGCGTGCCGACTGGGAGCGGCCTGTCCCCTTGGACGCTCTGTGGAAGGAAGAGGATTTGAGCTTTGTGTCGCCTGCCTGCACTCTCCAGACTGTGCCCCTGCACCCACCCACCCAGCTGGCCCTCCCCCACCCGCCGCCTCAGCCTCAGCCTCAGACTTTGGGTGGGGGGCAGGGAGGCGGAAGGCAGGGAGGCAGTGACCATGGAGACCTGGGCCCGGCGCCGCGTTCCTGCACCTGCATCTGTATTTGCCAAAGACGATGGTGGGCCGGGGACGGCTCAGGAGAAACCCCCAGCACTGACGGGCTTCTGCCCCCGCCCTTCCTCACACTGGTGTCGTCCCTGCGTGGGCTGGGGCCCGGCGGGGACAGCCCAGCGGGGGCCACTGCCGTCCACGGCCACGGAGGGTTGGCGGGGCGGGGCTGACCGCCTTCAAGCAAGGCCCCTGGAGCATTGCGCCCAGGCTTTTTATACCTTACAGTGTAGCTTTTTTATTTTATTTTACTCTGATTATGATTATTCAGGAATATTATCTCAGATAAGTTTAGGGTTAGCTTTCTGGTTTATAACTTTTTACTGTGTTGATTTTTTTAATGGTTTGCTTTTTTCCCCCTTGGGTGGGGGACGGGTGGGAAGAGAGGACATCCGTCCAGTGTCAGTCGGGACAAACCACTGTGTGACACCGCCAGACTCTTGCCCAGACGCACTGAGGAGGAGGGGCTGGGGGGACAGGAGCCCGGAAGAGGCGGGCAGGTGCGCGGCGTGGAGAGCGGCCTGCACGGGCGCTGCTTTGCAGGGTGTCCTCCGGGGCTGGTGAGGCGCCTTGCCAGGAGTGCGGCCGCAGCTGGCAGGGCTCTTATGCTTTTTGCTGACGGGCAGTTTCTGGTGTTCTTCCTCCTTCCTGTCCCCTGCCGTGTGGGAGGCCCCTCCCCCAGATGGGCGTGCCTGCCACAGGTCCTGCACACCCAGTCACTCTCTCAGACATTCCTGCTAGGCACTCTCAGATACCTCTCTAGTTCGGATGCCGCGCACTTCTCCCTTGCTTCTGGAAGGGGACGCAGGCCTGGTGCTGTGCTGCCCAGGCAGCAGCAGAGGACCCGCAGCCGTCGGGACAGGGAAGGAGGTGGAACTGGTGCCCACGGTCTCCCCGCCACTCGCTCGGCCGCTGGCCACCTGCTGGGAAGGGGAGGGAAGGGTGTCCATCCAGGTCCCAGGACCTCCTCTCCTTCCCTGGGTTCACTGACGTCGCGGGGGGTGGGTGGCGATCACATCCTGCGCGATCCCGGAGAAGTACAGGGAACCCAAGAGAGGGCAGACCGGCTGTTGTCACGTCACGGCGGTCTTGGGAGGAGGGCAGCCCGAGTCAGGGCGTGTGCAGACTGGGCGCGTGGGATGAGCAGCAGGACGCCCCGCCCAGCAGACAGGGCCCCTGCTTAAGGTTGTGAGTTAAGAAGAGTCCGGACTGTGGGACTGAGCTTGCGCCCTCTGCTGGACGGGGCCTTGTGTGGCAGCTGCCTTTCTCCCTGCGCCTTTTGGCCTGTTACCTTGGTTTCCCGCTGGGCCCAGGTCTCCGCTCCAACCTCACCTACCAAGAGCTGAGGCACAGCCACCCAGCCAGCCAGTGACTCCTCCATCCACCTTAAGTAACATACATCGGGACCAGGAGGATAGGACTTCGGGTGTGTTCAGGGTTCATGTTTTGGGGGGTGGCAGTGGAGAGCAGGGTGGGCCGAGCATAGACCGCGTCTCTGGGACAGGAGTAGGGGTGCCTATGGAAGCCTGGGTGCACGCGGGCAGTCGCTCATCTGGATGAAACTGCGCTTCCCTCGTGCTGGCCCACCTTCCTGGTAAGGAGCTTCAGCCGCCTCCCTGGGAACCTCAAAATGCAGATTCTGGGGCAAACATGCCACTGCAGGGAGACGCTCAGCAAATGAGTGTTCGAGTCGCGCAGTGGGACCTGACGTGCAATGCGTTTTGCCGTGGGTGGCTGGGTGGGTTTGTTTATGCCTATCAATGCAATTTTTAATTTTTGTCAGAGTCAACAGCAAAAGCCTAGTGCATTTGGGGGTGGGTGGCCTCCCTGGCGATCTTGTCTCTGGAGTGCTTCGGGGCATCCTCTGGCTCCAGAGCCTTTGCCACAGCTCCCACCTGCGCCAGCCCCCACCTCACCTGTCCTTTGCAGAGCCTTGCCCGCAGCTCCCAGAACTGCCTTCTCACCTCGCCCTGTGCTTGGCTGTTGGTCATTTAGCCACGTCTGCAGTGGGCAGAAGTCCCATGCACAGGGTGGGTGTTCTAAGCCCCTGGCCCATCCTGCCAACCAGTCCCCAACTACGCAGAGGGCCATACCGGTGACACCAGTGAAGGTGGCTCAGCATCTTCTTGGCTTCCGACCATGATCTTGGTGGGGCAGAATTCCGCCCAGGGACCCCCTCTCTCATGGCTTCCCTTGCCAAAGCCAGAGTGCATTCAATCGGGTCTGACGCAGGCGGTTTAGAGACTGACACAGATTCCCTGAGGGTTTGCAGGTGACTTCAGGGGAACGTCAGATCAAGACTCGGCCTTTCTCTGGGGCCATCCCGCGGCGGGGTGAGCAGGCGGGGCTGAGAGCAGCCCTCAGGAGGCTGGCAGCAGGTGTTGGGCGCAAGTCTCCCCCCACTCCCCCTGCACACTTGAGCTGGGGCCTCCCCCGTTGCCTGCACCCTGGGCTCCTGGGGGGGCTGCTGACCCCACCCCGACACTCTTGTGGATGTTGCGATTTGACCTAGGTGCCATCCCTCCAGGCTGGCGTGGAAGTCCAGGTGGGTGGCCATCCAAGTGGATGGAAGTGACCGTCCCTCCTCTCCAGCCCCTGCCCACCCACAGGTGGAGGTGCTAACTAGCAGGGACATGGCGCAGGACAGGAGCTGGGCGCCAGGTGCTTGGGGTCCATTCTTGTCCCTTAGCTCCTCAGAGTCCGGTGGGCCCCTGAGTGTCCCATCCCCCCCCCCCCACAGTGAGGCAGCAGTTCAGGGAGGGGCCTGCCCGCCCGCCCCGGGCAGGATGGGAGAGCAGAGAGCACACGCTTGATTGTTTCAGATGCACTTTTCTGCTTGCGATGCTGAATCTGTGCGTTTCCTTCATCTTGGTCCTGGCTTTATTGAATACCATGTTTTTAGCATGTTTTTAAATAAAAACTGATAACACGTCAAAAGCACAAGCAGGCTGTCTCTCTGTGGTGTGTTGCGTTCGCTCAGCCACGACTGTGACTTATTTCGTGTGGCAGTAGGTGAGAGGGACACAGGGTCAGACACTGGTCCTACCCTTTGTCCAGGACACACCCCCACAGCTGGGGGCTCATCTCCCTAGAAGGTTCCAAGGCTGCTGGGGCCAGGAGGTCCCGCTCCTCTCGTGGGTGCCCGAGGAGGCCAGCGTCGCCCTTGGCCGGTGACGTGGTGCAGGCCTGCCTGGGGTCAGCCCCGCGCCGAGCCCTCTGCTCGAGAGGCCCGCGCTCCAGCTTGGTGTCCGTCCCCATCCCAGTTGGGCCCGGCCCCGAAGTGTGCGGTGGAAGGGAAATAAGACGTCGGGGGACAGCCTCCGCTAGGGCTGGCTGTCACGGTTAGGGTCAGCCTCTTTCCAATCCCTCTCATGTTCCTGGGGGCCGCTGGAGCCTGCTCTCTCTTCTAGGAGTGAGGGGCCCTCACAGTGTGGCTCGGCCCCCTCACGGGGACTCTGAGACAGCCCAAGGAAGGGACAGAGTCAGTGTGTGGGCGGCCAGCGGGGAGGGGCCCAGTCAGAACCACGTGGCCGGGCAGAGCTGCAGAAGGCTCCTGCTGCCGTGCTAGGGTTCTGGTCTGTGGTTTCCCTGCCTGTCACAGACACAGTGACCAGTTGCAGATGAGAGAAGCTCACAGTGTGTCTTTGTCCTGGGTCACTGATGTGCCACATGTCCCCAGCATGCGGCAGGAGGCAGGGGTGAAGAATGAGTGTGCACTGGGCCTGTCGGCAGGTGGAGGTGGGGCACCTCTAAAGTCCCCTGCCTGTGCAGGTCTGTCTCCCCCCTCCTCCAGGGCCAGGTCCACATGGAATTGTCCTAAAGCATCAACTTTGAGGGGCCCATCTGCAGCTGCTGTGTCCCACAGCCTCCAGAGACTGTACCTGAGTCTGGGGTGACTCTTTGTCAAAGGTCCAGCTGGAATGGGGTCCATGGGAGCCCCTGTGGGAGACTTACTGAGAGACTTGGTGGCTGTAGGATCGGGATTGGTTCTGGTGGGGGGGGCAGGTGTGCCCCTCCCCTCCTCTGCAGAGGACCCACTGAGTCACAGGAATGTGAGTGGAAGCCCCTTGTCTCTGCCTGTCCTTGCTCTGGCTCCTGCCCCCTGGGCCTGTGGACATGCCTGCTAGGGTGCCACTGGGTCGGTGTGCTGTCTGCTGTGGCTCCCAGGGCAGGGAAGGCACTGGCTGCTCTCTCAGCCCTGGCCCTGGTCACATGAGCCATCGTGGGTGCAGGCCGCGCTCGCTGTGGCCAGCGCGGTGCCTGCACAGACGAGGGCTGTTCACTCAGAAACTTTCTGAATGCTCACTCGTGCCAAGTGTCTACACAATAGTCATGGATGGCATAGACCAGTGCCTGCATTCATGGAGCCAGCTATCTCGTGGGGACCACAGAAGAGTGAGTGTGGTCCTTAAGCCAGTGCCAGGTGGCTGTGTGGGGGAGGCACTGGCTGAGCTTGGGGACGGTGAGGCCTGCCCTCCGGGAAGGTGACGATGGAGCTAAGAGCTGGCAGCGGGGCACCAGTGAACCTGGCGTGGAGTGGAGGGTGTCCTGTGGGTGGATGCCGTCCACAGAGCTGGGGCCCGGGGGGGTGGTGGGGTGTCTGGAGAGTGTGGCCACTGCCAGGTCACAACCTCCACAACCAGCTCAAAGAGCCTGGACTTTAAGCTCAGAGCAATGGGAGCCGCAGAAAGGCTTATTTAAACCCAGGTGTGACAGCCTCTAGAAAGGCGGCCTGGCTGCCAGTGTGGATGGTGGTCACAGCAGCAAAGGTGGCTGCAGGAGACTGAGCACAGGTGTGGCAGTGATTTAGGTGAGAGATGACAGAGCTGCAGGGCAGTGGTGGTGGGGTGGGGACAGAGCTGACCAGCCTTGGTGGTTAGTTAGATTTATTGAAGGTGAGAGGAAGGAGCATTCTTGCCATTCACCCGGCATGACGTCCTCACCCTGGACAGGTAGGTGACCAGCTGCACTAAATGGATGGACAGGTGTGTTTTCTGGGCTCAGTGCTTCTGTGCAGGAGATGGCAGAGGCCAGCATGATGTAATTAAGTCTCTGTCCTGAGCTTCACAGCTCGCAAAATGCTTTCATAACATTTCCTAGCTTCCTCCTGACCTTAATACCCGTCTTATCCGCTGTCACTGTGCTCCAGTGCTGGCCACTAGCGATGTATCACAGTGTGGACGGGAAGAGTGCTGGTTTGGGAGTTGGAGGGCTTGGATTACATTCCCACTCTGCCTCTGGTGTCCGTGTGAGCCTTGGGCACGTGGGACCTGTCTTGGTATTGTCATCTGCAAAACAAGGATAGTGCCTATTCTACGGATTTGCTGTGGGATTAAATAAAAGCACGTGTGCTAAGCCATCCAGCTTGCTCCTGGGCCAGGACAGGTGCTTGGCAAGAAATTGGTTGAACCTGGATCCTCAAATTAAAGGCAAGACCCCAAGGAAAGAGGACAGAGGAGAGTGATCTGGGCAGGGCAGTTGGCGGTGAGAAGCTCAGTGCCCAGGCGTCCCCGAGCTTCCGTGTCCCTCTGGGCTGCCTCAGCAGCGCCATTCAATAATCCACAGACGCAAGAGCAAAGCTGGATTAAATAAATGTCGTTTGGACACAAAAATATTGGCATTGCGATGGTCCCTTCTTAACACGTTCAGCAGAGATTGGGAGGCTATTGATTTAGCCATCTCGTTTTTGCTGAGTTTAATGACAGCTGCTCTCGCAGCTCTGGTCTCCTTAAGCCAACAAAAGGAATTCCAGCACCCCACAGGGCAGCCTGAGCTGAGCCCTCCCGATTGAGGCTGCCCACTTGAACTTCCCCGTGTGGCTCCGGGGACCCCAGGTAGCTGAGAGCTGGCTGGGGCAGACCTGGCCACCGCCCCGTGTCCCTGGGTGTCCTGAGTGCAGAGGAGAGAGGCACACTGGTAGAAGAGGGGTCTGTGGACAGTCTGGTACCTGTCACCCAGACATTCTTCTTTTGGTTCTGGAGTTCTGGAAATGAGCCTAGCCCAGTGTCCAGAGCAGGCTGGTCCCGCATGCGGGCAAGGCCGGCTGCAGCCCGTGTTCCGTAAGTCAGCGATGCCAGGGATCTCTCGTGCTTTGCCTCCCTCCCCCACCACACCTCTTCCCCAGGGCGTCCGAATACCAGTGCAGACGGCCCTCAACACCGCATGCTCCAACTTAACAGTTCCTCGACTCTGTGATAGTGCAGAAGTGATACGCATTCAGTAGGCCATTCTTTGCCCATATGACCATTCTGGTCTTCACTTTCAGTACAGTGTTCAATAAGTCACCGAGATAGTCAACACTTTGTTAAGAAATATGCTTTGCGTTAGGTGATTTTGCTCAACTGTAGGCTAATGTGAGCATTCTGAGCACGTAGGGTAGGCGAGGCTAAGCTACGAGGTTCGGTGGGTTAGGTGGATTAAATTTTCAACTTCATATTTCAACTTATGACATGTTTATGGAGATGCAGCCCTGTCAAGTCGAGGAGCACCTGTCTTTCTCAATACGTTTCTTTCTCTTGTGCAGGGCCCGCTTCCGGGGGGTCAGCCTTCTTCACCCATTGGCAACGCAGGGAGAACACCTTGGGTTTGATCTCTGGTTCCCACTTTGGGTTCTCCAGAGTAGAATTAGGGATAAGTGAGCTACTCTCAATGTTCCTGAAGTCCCGTGGATGTTGTTCCTCACCCCTGTCATGGGAACGTTAAACCTCGGCTCTGGCTGGCTTTCTGGCCTAAGGCATTGACGTTGTCTCTTGCTATGGAAAGGGCTGGGTTCCAGCTTCACTCCTGCCCTGCTCTGCCCTGGGCTGATGCAAAGGCTCCCCCCGGGTGCCCTGGCAGCGTCCTCTCCCTCCTGCCAAGTCACTGCCAGATAGGGTTTCACTAGAGGCAGGAGCAGGGGGGACAGGGAGCAGGGGTTCTCGTGTGTTTGCGTTTAAGAAGAAAATAGGGCCAGATGTAGTGGCACATGCCTGTGGTCCCAGCACTTTGGGAGGCTGAGGCAGGAGGATGGCTTGAGCCCAGGAGTCTGAGGTTGCTGTGAGCTAGGTTGATACCACGGCACTTTAGCCTAGGCTCTGTCTCCAAAACAAAGACATGGAGAACAATAGGAAATCAGAAAAAGAAAAACAAGGTAGTAGGCCTGGCGTGGTGGCTCAGGCCTGTATTCCTAGCACTCTGGGAGGCCGAGGCTAGTGGATTGTTTGAGGTCAGGAGTTCGAGAGCAGCCTGAGCAAGAGTGAGACCCTGTCTCTACTAAAAATAGAAAGGAAATTAGCTCGTCAACTAAAAATATATAGAAAAATATTAGCCGGGCATGGTGGCGCATGCCTGTAGTCCCAGCTACTCGGGAGGCTGAGGCAGGAAGATGGCTTGAACCCAGGAGTCTGAGGTTGCTGTGAGCTAGGCTGACACCACTGCACTCTAGCCCAGGCGACAGAGCGAGACCCTGTCTCAAAAACAAAAAACCAAACCAAAAAAGAAGAAATTAGGGGCTCTTGGCCCTGCATCCTCCCCTCCCCCTGGAAGCCTCTCTCTCTTCAGTCTTGGAGAGAGCCGGGTCCCAGCTCGAAGCAGCCCACCCTGAGGCAGCAAGGACAGCCCAGCCGGCAGGGCTGACAGGCCAGCCAGCATTCGCCCAGGGAACCGCTTCAGCGGCAGCTCCGTGTTGCCTGCCGGCCGACAAGGCCCTGCCGCTGCCGGGCTAGTTAGGAGCAGCTGCAAACCACCCACAGCGCTGCCTGTTTGCAGCAGGGAAGGGCTTGGAGTGGCACTTGTCCCCCTCGGTGCGTTTGTGTGCTGGTGAGTGCACACGTCCACACACACATAGTGATGGTGGAGGTGAGCGGACATCCCGATCCAATGGGACGCGTGACTGCGAACGTGCCCTACACTGGGCCCTTCCCCTGTCCAACACCCAGAGAGCAGAGGGCCGAAGCTGTGACCTTCCAGTGAACGCCGGAACCTCGTCAAAGACGCCACAGAGCTGCAAGAGAGCGGGCAGGGGCCGGCAGGCTCCCCTGCAAAGTGGGTCCCCGCCTGGGGACTTCCTCAGGTGACCAGTCTGCTCGCACAGCAGGGCTCTGGGTTCACACCAGGTGTGATTCAGTTCTCCACTGCCTCCCAGACCACCCCTGTCCTGTCTTGGAGTCCCCCTGAGCCCAGCTGACCCAGGTACTCTGCAGGCTCCCGCCCCACCTCGAGCAAGTCTTCTGGACAGAATAGTGAATTAAAGAGAATGAGAGTTTTCTGTCATAAAAGACAAAATATGTCTAATACTTCCCTATAGCTCTGCGCCGGCAACCTGGTGCCTTCAGCAGGTTTGTCTCTGCACTGAGATGAGAAGTGTCCGGAGGAGAAGAAATAGCTGGCCCAAGGTGGGGAAGCCTCTCACTCTGGAGTGGGATGTTCTGCGGGTCCAGGTAGCAGCTCAGCCAGAGGGAGCCCCTTGCTCCTGCCCCGAGGCTGCCCGGCGGAGGGCGCAGCGGCGAGAACACGCCGCAGGCTCGTCACCGGAGGCGGCTGGGAGTCAGGGCAAGCGTATGAAAGCGCCAACTAACGACCAGGCGGTCTGCTTTCGGAGGAAGGCGGTTCAAGCCCACGTGTATGAGCCCAGTCGTGCTTGCCGCCAGGAGCTAGTGACACCTGTGAGCAGGAGAGAGCGGTCACGTCACACAAATAAATGATGAGAACTGACAAAAGAACAGTGAGCAGGACCCGGATCCATGTGGCCAGTGGGTTTGCTCGTGGGAGAGCCACGACTAACAGTGGCCTCAGGCTGTAGCAGTGGGTCGCAACACATTTGGTGAACTGTATGTAGGTCGGGGATCTCCTTGCAGAGAAAAAACTCAACGGAAGGCAGGCCTAGGTGCAATTCCTTTATTGTCATGCCCCGGCACTCAGGCTGGCCTTGCCTGAGATGGGCTCAGGAGAGGGTGTGATTACAACGAGAGCAACTTCTCTATACACAGCGGGTTAAAGCATCTTCTCTGTGTCTAGGATGCTGTGATGCCCACAGCGAGGGCCAGCTGGTCCCAGGAGCCCATGCAGCCTCACTAACCCTGGGCTGCCTGGAGTGCCACGTGGCCTTGCAGGGGAGGATCGAGGGTGTGGAGGCATGGGGCACGGGGCTGGGAGCGGTGCTGCGACGGGCAGCCAGGTGCTGGGCTTTCCCAGGCACGCAGACGGGTGGGAAAGGGGGCTGGGGCGTGTATGTGCTGGCTTCCAGGAGGGGCCCAGGCACCGGCCTCCTGGCCAGGGCCACAGGCCATCGGGCAGGGCGGGCGCTTCCTGGCTGGCTGTGACTGACATGGTGGCGCGCCTCACCACTCAGTGCATGAGTGGGGACGGGCTCGGCTGCTGCGGGTGGAACTCAGCTGGATGACCTGCGGGACTTGTGATCCCCGAGGGCTGCGGCACATAAAGGAAGGTGGCAGTGTCCTTCGCAGCGTGGTGGGAAGCAGTGGCTCTCGCGCTGTGGTTCCTGCGCGGGCAGCAGCGGTGTCACCTGTAGAACTTGTTAGCAGTTCGAGTCATCTCGTTATTGGCTCTGCCGCTCCTGATTAGAAGCTCTGGGGGGGCAACCTGTTTCGAGAAGCCCCCCCCCCATGATTCTGATGCTCAAGTGTGAGAGACACTGGTTTAGACACTTGGTCTCCGCATCCTTGGGGACGTGAGTGCCACCCAGCGGTGAGGGGAAGACTGACTTTGCCCGGAGGCAGCCAAGCCCTTCCCTTGCGCAGGCCCAGGGTGGCCAGTGATGACAGCGACTGTTCCGGTTCCATTTTCACTCCCCCGACTCCAAACTCTGGAAAGGGGCCTAGCGCGGCAGAGGGCAGGAGGGCCCTGGGGCACATCACAATGACCTGCCTTACACCCGGGGCCATGCGGGGCCCTTGTGGATCTACCTGCCTATGACCGTGCGTAGGGTGAGCTCTGCAAGGCAGAAATCACACAGTGCCCCCCCGCCCAGCCCCAGGCACCCAGCCCCAGTGGGTGCTCCACCCGGGGGAGGAGGTCACCATCACCACCGAGGGCGGCCCCTGCCCAGGGCGGCTCTGGGAGTGGGTGTGACCTGAGGATTTCTCAGCCCCCGATGGGGCATGAGGCTCCACACCCCGTGTGAAGGCTCCCAGGGCTGGGCAGTCCCTGCTCACTCTGGGGCCAGCATTGTCCCCTCAGGCTCCCGCCTGCTGCCAGCCCCCACCGGGAGGCCCAGCACACGTGCGGGCCAGCGCGCCGGGCCGGGACTCAGGACTCTGTCCCATAGGGAGGGGCGCCCAGCTGCTGCTGTGTGGCAAGCCCCCCAGGGACACTGTCCCTGAATGGCAGCCTGATGGCTCGTCACAGAGGAGGAGGCTGAGGGATGCTGAGGACAGGGGGTCCCAGCCCAGCGTTCTTTTGGCCCCCGCTCCTGGCTGGGGTTGCAAGACAACAGCCGTCACTACCGACGGGCAGTCTCTTACCTTGGCTGAGCCTGAACTTCCTCACCTGTGAAATGGGAGAGACAACACCCTCTCATGGGGGCAATGCAAGGCAGCGTATTTACGGTGACGAGCACATTCTAAGTGCGTAGCGGGCCCTCGGTAAACACAAGTGACCCCCTGGACACCCCTCGGTGGCCACGCCTGTGGGCTCCTGGGGCCAGCGCACTGCAGGCAGGGCGGGGAAGAGAAGCACCAACATTCATCCCTCACCGAGGCCCAGCTTCTCCCCTGCCTCCCCCCAACACACATTGCCCAGGGCACCAGGGCACGTGCCGTTCTCTCTGTGTGTGCCCCTGTGGCTGGGGAAGGCGCTGTGCTGTGTTCAGGGAGACGCAGCCTCCCTGGCCGCAGCCCAGGGGATCCCGGCACCTGAGGCTTCTTCCCAAGCCCCGGCGTGCAAGGCCCTCTGCCCACACAGGGCTGACGGTGACGTTCCACGGGCACGTCCTTCTCTCTCTCCAAAGGCACTCAAGACTGTGACAGCCTCCAAGCAGGGACCTGGGAGGCACTGTCCAGGCACAGCCCGCTGGGCGCCGCTCCGGAGCCCGCTCTGTGCACTGCCAGGCAGAGCTGCCGTCCGCGGCCTCCCTTGCCTCTCACCCAGCTCATCTCCCGGGCCGCTAGCACGAACGAGGAGGCCAGAGGTATTTCCAAGCAGCTCTGGGATTTCTACCACGTTCTGCAGCTTGGGCCGGCCACCCCTCCAGTGGCGGTCTGGGACGGACGGTGGCAAGTGCAGGAACCACAGCTGATCCTGCCCCCCGCCAGGCTGGCCTGACGCACGCATGGGGTCAGGGTGGATGGCTCAGGCTCTCCTGGGCCTGCCCTCGGTGACAAGGCTATGCAGTGAGCACCTGCCTGTCCCCACAGACAGCTAAGGCCACAGCATCCCCTGCCCACTGGTGCTGGCCGGTGCCTGGCGGGAAGAACAGCTGCAGCCCAGCACCCTGACCCTTTCTCAGGCCCCACTCTGTACGCTGGGGAGGCACGTCAGGGCTATGTTGGTGACAGCAGTGAGTGACCTTCAGGTCAGTCCTGTGATGGGAGAGAGAATGCCCCTCCCTCAGGACTGGCCCAGGTCAGCAGGAGCTGGGCCAGCCACTGCAAGCCTGGTCACATGGGGAGGCGAGGTGCGCTCTCTGGCCTCAGCAGAGAAAGGTGCCATCCCTCCCCATGGGGAAGTAAGAGGGTCCCCTCTGGGGGCACTGTAGGGCCTGAGAGGCGCAGAGGAGGGTGTGGGGCTCTTGTGTCACGAGCTGCCCACTTGTAACAGCCACTCTGGGGGAAGGGTCCCATGGTTGTCGTAAGAACTGATACGCATTCTTCGGAAAACCACGGGCATGTATGGCTGTATTTCCTAGGATTTTCTGTTATCCTTTAGTACTTGGGAAAGTCCTTCCTGAAAATTCGTTGCCTAATTCTGTGACGCAAGAGAGAACAAAAGGAAGGGACTGTGTCCACTGTGGGACAGGTGGCAAGGGAAGCAGAGTGCGGCCCCCGGAAAGCAACACGGTGGTGGCCTTGTGGTCAGGGGAGGGAGCCCTCGGAAAAGTGAGGTTCAGGCAGAGTGCCCTCTGCTCAGAGCCTTTCCTCCTCAGCACCCCGACTCTGCAGGGCCTGTGGTTTTGTCCCTAGGAGAGGAGTTTTACATCCACCAATATTAAGAGCTGAAGATAGTTTTAACACCTGGCATTCCTAAAAATCAGGCGCCGGAATGGGAGAACCCTGAGGGCATGTTACTAGAGGCTGGGGCCTGGGGCCGTGGCCTCCCAGGGGGACTTCTCCTGGGAAGGCGGCTGGGCAGGGTGCGGGCTCTGCTCCTGGTGCAGCGGGTGCTGGTGCCATCATCCTCTCCCCACCCCCTCCGTCCTGCCCTGGCTGCTCCATCAGCCTATGCCTCCCCTCCCAGGCCCCGCAGGACACCATTCTCCAGGCAGTGCGGGGAGTGCGCAGGTCTCCGAGGGAAGAGCCAGCCCCACCTGCGCCAGCTCACACCTTTCCCAGAGGGGACAGCAAGCTGAGGCTTCTGAGGGCCACTAGAGGACTCAAACGCAGAATGTAAGGGGCCTATAGGGAGCCAGGTTTGCAGCCCGCTGTTCCGGGTTCTGGAGCTGGGAGGGAGCAGAGAGCCCAGTTCTCTCCCTCCCAGAGCCCACGGGCACCCCGTGCCTGGTGAGGGCCTCTGGCCGTCCTGTGGCAGGATTGCTCCCCTGCCCAGGGCCCGGCGGGAGGGCTCAGCAGTGGAGGTGCGGCGAGGGCCCTGTGTCGGGGGCAGCAGGAGCGGTGGTCTCAGGCACTTGGTGGACTTGCGGGGGCAGGGCACAGAGGAAGGGCGCCTGTGGCCCTAGCAGAGCTGGTACTAACTCTGCAGTCCTAGCAGATCAGCATGTGGGCACCTGCCCTTGCCAGGGGCAGTCGGGTGGGGTCGCCATCAGTAAAGATACTGCTGGAGCCTCCGGTGCAGGCAGCAGGTGAGAACCATCCCGCAGATCTGCCAGGGGAGAGAGCAGAGGAGCAAAGAGAAGTCAGGACCCCCTGACCGCTCACGCTGGCATGCACAGGCCACCCTGGGGCTGGGCAAAGGGCAGTGCCCAGAGGCTGGGGTGGGGCCTGAGAGCTCAGCTTTCTGACCAGCTCCTGGGTGAGGGTGGGGTGTGAGGGGACCACACAGAGTGCCACTATCCCAGAGCAGTGTCTTTCACACTTTAATGAGCACAGATCACCTCGGAGCCTCACGAGATGGCAGGTTACAACTCTGCAGGCCCGGGGAGCCTGAGAGTCTGTATTCCTAGCAAGCTCCCGGGCCAGGCTGCTGGTCCCGCCTAATTTAATCAGATCCTGAGTGGTAATATTTCCACTCCCTCGTCAGAACCGTCTGCAGCAGTCCTGGTCTCTAGGAAAGAGCCTGCCTGCATCTTGCTGCTCTCAGACTCCAGAGCACAACTCAGGTCCCTTGTCCCTTCTCTGGCGATGCACAGAAACCACTGGGGAAGCTGAGGCGCTGGGAGGAGCGCCTGGAGCCGTCTCCAGCCCCTCCTGTAAGTCAACACACAATGCAGCACCAAGCCAGGCCCTAGGAGCCCTGCCGGCCAGCCCCTCCATCGGCACCCACTAGCTGGACAAGAAGGGCACGTCCCGGCAAGTGCGGGTTTGGGAAAATCACCCCCATCTCACTTGTCCCGTTTCCACAATGCAAGGGCCTTTATTCTCCCACCTTGCTCTTCACAGGCCCACCTCCACCTTCCTCCTCCTCTTTCTCTCAGTCCTCCCACCTAAGGACATATTGAGGGCAAGGAGCCCCATGACTGTCATCATGATCCTAATGATGATGATGGCATGTCACTGCATCTCAATTCTGTCCACAGGAGAGAGGCTCTGGGATAGGGCAGCCCATGGCTGTCCCGTGGCACCCGGGGTGAAGGCAGATTTCTCTAAGTGCAGGAAACTCTTCCCATAGGTGCTGAGACCTGACCTTGCTGGGGCCAATCGGATGCACATGGAGCTCTAGCCAGTGGGCGGAGGACAGGCTGGAGATGCGTGTGGGCTGGCCCCCGCCTTGTCTTTCTCTGCAAGGCTAGCTGAAGGAGGTAGCAGAGGGGCAGCCCGTCTTCTTCCCCTCCTCCACCTCTCCATCCCACCCAAGCTGGAGGACAGTGGGGAGCACGGACACTGCTTTCAGCGTTCACACTGGGTGCTAAGGGCAATGTAGTCTGTCTTGGGGCCTCAGGGCACAGGCTGACAGGTGGCTCAGAAGGTTGCCTGTCTCCCATAGCTGTGAGCAGGTGGCTGTCACAGCCATCCACCCTCTTCCCTGTCCCCACCTCATGGCTTGATCATTCTCCTGTGGGCTCATCTGGATCTTTCTGATCTGTGCTAAGGGGGAGGCTAGAGGGAGATGTTGGCCCAGCACAGATCGGTGCGGCAGGCTCCGTCCATATCTCCTACGGTGTACATCTCATGCCGGGGAGGGCTGGAGGCTCCTCAGTGGACACACTTTTGCAAGACGTGTGTGTGTTCCCAGGTGCCTCCCGGGAGAGGCACAGTACAGGTGGAGGGTGTGGGCCATCTGTGCACACGTACACATGCAATCACATGCACAAACTGCACCCTAAATCATGCAAAGGGGTAAAGGATGCCCTCATCAACGTGTATCCACACGCACACAGCCCACCTGAGTCACGTGGCGGCTAAAGGATGTTAACCACCATGCCCCTGAGTGAGCGGCATCTCCCTCCTGACAGAGGACGCTGAGAAACCGGAATGGATGGCTCGAATCAGCCAGCAGGGTGAGCAGAGACAACACAGGACAAGTTAGCTGCAGGAGCTGGAGACGGCAGCAGGCCAGGGCAGGCTCTGGGCCCAGCCCGCGTGGTGCTCTCTGCTCGTAGCTGCCTGGGCGTGGCACTTGGCCATACGTGGGACATTTTTAACAGGGAGGCTGTCATGCATTCAGCTTCTTATGAGGTTTCTAAGTCAGCACCTGATTGTCATCAGGCAGCATGAAGGAAGCGCCAGGGAGGTTCTGGGAGCTTGGTTTCCCTGTTAGTGACTTGCAGATCCCAATCTTGACCATCTTGTGAGTTTTCTGTGTTCTAAACCATGTTTCCATCTTACAATGGGAGAATGTATGGGTGGTAGTGGGTTAGGTTCTCTTTGGGGCTTGCACCAACGGGCTGTGTGACCTTGGGTACAGTTATAGCCCTCTCTGAGCCTTAAACTCCTCTTCATCAATAGGAAAGCCTCCAGTTTATATACTGGTCCAGGGCCTTCCCTGGTGAGATTCTTAAAAACTAGAATGACAAGGACCAACAGCACAGCACCCAGCCCTCCAGCACCCTGAGCCTTTGAGAGGCCTGGCTGTGGCTCCCAAGGGCCCTCAGGATAAAGACCCCACTCTCTGTCCACCGGCCAGGACTTTGCGCATGCCGTGCCCTCAGTCTGGCTCTTTCCTCCCTCTTGTCACTTCCTGTCAACCTCCTTCTGGGCTTAATTACATGTCACTTCCACCAGGAAGCCTTCCCTGACCTCTCCTGACTGGTTAAGGCCTCCAGTGTTTACTCCTCAAACCCCAGGGCGCACGCTAACACAGCATGGAGGACTGGACCGTGGCAGCCCGTGTACTCGTCCGTCCCCTTCTCTCAAGCGCAACTCCTTGGGAGAAAGGACGGGGCCCTGCCCGAGGCGGGGCCCAGCACTGGCACAGTGCCTGGTGTGCCGCGGCTCTGCGGCCACGTGGACACAGCGAGTGCCCCTTCGCCTCCCCTGCAGGTGCCTCTCCTCCTCCCCTGCAGGTGTCCTGGGCGGAGGCCTGCTTTGTGTAAGGCAGGCTGCAGAAAAAGAGAGCTGGGCCACTGTGACATTTTTAGTAAAACATTGCCCAGCCACAATATTCTAGAAATTAGCTCCTAAAGTTCCCTCAAAGTGGAGTGCCTCCAGAGCCCCCCACAAGAAGAGAAGCCGGTGCAGAGGAAAGAGACCCATGAGTTGGGGTGCTGGGCAGCCCTGCCAGTGGCGTGTGTCCGTTCCAGCAGGGCTTGGCGTCCTTAGATGTGTATGAGTATGATGGGCGCAGGCGTTTGCAACCTGAACACACATTAGAATCACCTGGGGGGGGGGGTTAAAAAATACCCATGCACAGGCTCTGCACAGGCTCGGCCCAGGCGGTTGGAGCCAGAACCTGTGCAGATGGGGCCTGGGCAATGGCAATGCGGAAACCTGATCCTAATGTGCAGCTGGACTGCCGGCACTGGCCCCGCAGTCTGTAAGGCCCTTCCACGTGTACGCGTCTATGATCTGGGGGTACCCCAGTCCCTCAGGACTCTGCTGATCCTGTCCAGGTCTGAAACTGCCTCCAGTGTCGTGAGCGGAGGAGCCCGTGGGGCCCTGCTGAAAGAACAGGAGCACCCCCAGAATGCAGGACCTCGGCGTGGAGGGGCCTCCCTTCTCATCCCTGCCAGCCCCCAGCCTCGGCCCAAACCTGCAGCTGCAGAGAGCTTAGTCCCTCTGCAAGGACTGCTGTTTAACAGTTCTAATCGTGGAAAAGTTCTCGAACCTGTCTCCTTGTAAATTCCACCTACGGTTCTGTGTCCTATGGAACCTCTCAGGAAAAGTCCCCTCCCTGCCCCACGTGACTGCCTGGGTGTTCCCAGATGGTGACGGTGCTGTCTTCCCGCATCTCCTGACCCCTCACCTTCGACTTCCAGGCCCACGTGCCCCTTGCCACGCCCTCTGCGTCGGCCGCACCGTGGGATCCCCAGGAGCTGTCCACAGGCACTGACGTCTGGGTGCCGGAACTGTTGGGCTTTCGGCCTCCGCCTGGGGCAGTTTCAAGGCTCATCAGGGGGTCTCGATGGCAGCCAAGGGTGAGGACCACTGCCCTGGAGGCTCTGTGGAGGTCTGGACCACCCGGGACCATGATTTCTACCCGTGCAGGCCCAGGCTGCATCTCCGTGGGCAGCACCCTGCCACATAACTCGGGCAGATGTACGGCCCTGTGTCATCGTCTTACATACAAAACACTACAAAGCTCCAACGCATGGACTCAGCTCTGTTCACTCTTCATTCCAGCACATCTTCCCCACCCCCCAAGTCTTTTCTCAATGCTGGCTTTATCATTCAGCAGACCAGCCAGCCCTGCAGGTGTGGCCATTGTCAGAGGGGACTAGCATGCTACCTGGGTCTCCACTGAGGTCACCCAACTTGGAGGAGACAGGGCTGAGGCTGAAGGCTGCAGCCCCCCTAGAGACCTTTCACCAGGCTGACATTAGCCCTCCCATCTCCCTGCAACAGCATGGTCCATGGTCCCCCGGCTGCCACGCTTCCTCTCACCCACGCCCAGTGCCTGGCCCACGCGTCTCCGCGGCAGTGAGGGGCCATTGCCAAATACCCGGCCGAGATCAGGGCTTGTTATGCTCGTTGGATTTCCTTCTTAGTTTTCAGAGTGTTCACAAACCATCTGCTTTAACATTCTACAATGTTGCAGGACATTAATCTCAAAATAATTTGGTCACTGAGGTGGAAAGCTTACCAAAAACTGACAGAACGTTAGAACCAGAAGGTTCTTGGGAGGTGCGGTGGGCCCACACTTTCCAAACTGTATCAGAAACTCCAAGGGTAGCTCAGGGCCACAGAGGGCAGTGAGGGAGGCTGTCACACTGGGCTTACCCCTGCTCCCATTCACTGCTCACCTTCTATGCGTCTCTCTATGGGAGATTTCCATTGATAAGAGGATGCTGCTGCTTAACACGGGCTCAAAAGAATCCAATCCCTCCATTTTGCAGGTAAGAAACTACGGGCTCAGAGAGGGAATGTGACTTTCCTGAGGTCACACAGCATGAGGTGGAGCTATGTTTAGAATCCAGGTGCTCTAACTCCCAAGCAAGATGTCTTCCGGTTTCTGGGGACCAGGGAATATTATGACCCAATCTTGGGCTGGTATCTCCCGAACCTTGGGGGTCTTCAGGATGCCAGGCTGGGTATGTGGGAGAGGCATGTGCCTGGTGTCTGCACCGGCTGGAAGATGACTCTGAGCTGGGGGGAGAGGCCTGGGACCAGACTTTCTCAAAGCTTCGGCCCACCTGCAGTGCTCGGGCGGTGGCCGGCAGAGGGCGCTCTAACCCGAGGCCTGGCAGGGCTGGCTCAGTGGCCCGCGGGGGAGAAAAGGCAGCAAGGGGCTGAGATCCAGCAGGAGCCATTCCTGCGGGCCATGGCGGAACAGAGAGGGTCACGGTGGGGGTTGTGAGTGGGCAGAGGTGTCGTGGCCTGCAGGTACACTGCCCGGCGACCTGGCCTCCTCCACCTCAGACTTGCACAGCAGGACTGTTCTATTGACCTTAGGCTTGGGGCATTCGCAGCCCCACTCCCTGCCTCAGTCCACTGCCCGTCTGCACATTCTACAGGCTCTTGAGGCCAGAGAAGTCAAGAAGAAATGGACAGAGTGGCCCAGGCCCAGTCGGTGTCCCTCCAGAGCAGCCCCTCAACACCTGAGTGACAGGTTTCTGGAAACCTCAGCTGAGCCAGGCACAGGAGACAGAGCAGCCCTTCCCCAGGTCCCAGTGAAACTCCTCTGGGACAAAAGGCCTGCCTTGGGGCAGTGCAAAGGGGGATGCTAAGGCTGCCGGGGGCTCCCTGGCCCTGCAGGGGAGTGAGAGTGAAGGGGAGAAGGTTGGCCTGGCCAGTGAACAAGTGAGATTTTTTTTTGAGAGACAATGTGCCCACGTAGAAATGATAAAAATGATGGGTGTCATTTATTGAACATGTGCTGTCTGCTCAGCAAAGAGCCAAGGGATTTGCATGTATATTGCTAATGTATATTGCATGTATATTGCTTTTCACAGCCACCAAATGAATTATAATTAGCCTCATTTTACAAACGAGAAACTGAAGCTCAGAGATGAAATCACTGGCCCTAGGTAACACACAGCTCATAGGTGGCAGGACCAAGATGGCTCTCTCTCCAGAGGCTAGGCACTCTAGCTGGCTCCTCCAGGCCACAGACACTGTGGGTAGGCAGCACGGTGAGCCGAAGGGACCCTATACTGCAAGTGCCTCTGAGCCAGCTGCCGCCCCCTGCTTCTCTTTCCCACAGACCTCTTCGTCAAGGTGGGAAGTGTGGGAAAGAAAAGGCCCAAAGCCAGGAGACCTGGGCGCCAGTTCAGGGCATGAGACCCTGGGTAAGTCACCTGTCTGATTTGTAAATGGGAGAGCACCTGTCTGGCCTGGGGCTCAGGCTGTCGTGGGGACCCAATGCGAGGAAGTAGCTGCAAACCTCTGGAGTCTGCAGATAGCTGGATAAAGGCAGCTTCCACTTACAGAGGCCTTCCTGTGTGCCAGGCACTGTAAGTGGGTCACACGTATCACCTCATTCTTATGTAGACCTTATGAGGCTGGGGAAGTTGCCCACATTGTGCATATGAAGTAGCTGAGGCACAGGGAGGTTAAGTAGCTCGAGGTCACACAGGAGCAAAGCCAGGATAGGACCCAGGTCTTCTGAGGCCGAAGCCTGGACAGAGCTCAGAGCCCTGGGGTGGGAAGGGCTGGGAAGGCTGGGAAGGGCTGTGGAGCAGCCTCCAGAACGGCAGCCCTCGCCCAGCCCCTGCGGGGTGGAAGCAGGCGTGCCTGTGAGGGCGGCTGGATCTGCCCCAGCCGAGGAGGAGCCCCTCCTGGCTGCCCTGCCGTGACCCTGGACTGGAGCACTCTGGGAGAGTGAGGCCGACCTCCTGCATGGCGCTGGGTGGGGGGTGGAAGGGAGACACGGGAGCCAGGGCACTGCTCATCCTCAGGGAGCGCATGCGTATAGCCGTCCTGGATATCAAAACCCACACGGGCTCGAGTCCCTCATGTGAAATACCGTGGCATTTGCTGACATCTGTGCACAACCTCCTGTTCACGTTGTCATCTCTAGGTTACGCATAGTACCTAATGCCATGTAAGTGCGATGTAAATAACTTGATGCTGTGTTATATCAGGGGATAATAAGGAAAAATGTCTGTATGTGTTTACAGATGCAGTCATCTATTTTTTTCCTAATATTTTTGATCCACAGTTGGCTGAATGACTGTACACACACACACACACACACACACACACAGAGGAAGGAATGAGTGCAGGTACATGCACACACACTAACAAGCACCCCTAAACACATATATGTGCGTGGCCCAACCACACAGCCCCAGAGGCATGCAGACACTCATGGACCCACGCACGCCACAGCAGCTGAGCACACGCTCCCACGTGCACACACACAGGGTGCATGCACATACCTGAGCCCACACGCATACTCCTCCCAGGTCCCTGTTCCTCACAAGTTCAAGCTGTCCCCCGGGCATTTTCCTTCATGTTCTCTGGGGAAGAGACTGACCATGGGATTCAGCCTTGTTTGCAAAGGGAAGGGGAGAGAAGAGGGCAGAATAGGGCCGGGGTGAGCAAAGGGCCAGTTATTTCAGCCCAGTTATGTGAGGTCTCTGCCAATGGGAGAGAGGTTCTGAGCTCTTCCTCACGACCCCTTCTCCTAATCCCCCCACTCCAACTCACCTGCAGACAGGCCACCCCGATGCCCACTGCCCCCATGAGTAGCAGGTGGTCAGCCAGGAACTGCTCTAGCTTGGTGATGCAGCCTCCCTGAAAGAGAACGGCAGGTTACACGGCCATGCCCGGAGCAGGAGGGGAATGGTGGGGAGGGCTGCCTGTCAGCCATATCCAGCCCGGACCAGCCTTTGACTTGATCACAGACTTCTGGTGTGGGCCCAGGGGGCATGCCCAGTGTCCTAGAATCTCCCAGTAGGAGCTGCTTGTCCCCAGGGCTTTGTAGAGACCCCGGAAGGCCCTGGGCACTGTGGTGTCATGGCAAGGACTAAGTGTGTTCTGCTTGCCCACATCCATCTGCCTGGCCCGGCCTTCCCAGGGGCTCCTGAACCGCCAGGCGGGGCCCTCTCCTGCCCCAGCTTGAGCTTGGGCGCTCACCTCCACCTTGTAGATGTTGGAGGGGTGGGCCCGCTGGCCACAGCGTGCCACCACCGTCTTGCAGCAGCTGTCGGGCACCCGGCGGTCCTCGGCCTCCCTCGACAGGATGTAGGTGCTGTGCTGCCAGTCGGCTGAGCTGTTGCTTCCACAGCACTTGAACTGGGGGGACAAGCAGAGGCTGGAGGTGAGAGGAGGCTGCATGGGGGGCCTCCCAGTCCCCGGGCTGCAGGGCTACAGGGCACAGTGTTCAAGTACTGGCCCTGTAGGGGACTGACACATATTTTCCTAGTTTAAGAATTAAAGTTAGTGAGTAATGTACATGTTCTGCCCAGAGTGTTTGAAAGTAATGTGTTCCAGACAGACTCCCTGTGATAAACATAGGTGTTGCCTAGAGGCATAACAAAGGACCTGAGCTGCGAGTAGCAAGAGCGGCCCCGCCCCACGGCATTGGGGGTCTGGAGGCCACACGATAAACATATTGTTCCTGTGATTGCCGCATACACCCCATAAGATGGCTGGTTAGTCAATGACGGGTAGGACCCCTCAAGGGAGGGGCGACCTAAGCCAGGCACAGCCGCCGGGGGTTCAGCCGAAGATCTTAGGGGGTCACCCTAAGAGAAACTGGGGATGAGAAATGCCCCGTGGCTCACCTTGCCCATCCTTGCTAATCTTGGTCCTTTATCTATGCGTAGTACCTAAAGCAACCACCTGGAAACATTGAGCCAGGGGATATCTGCTTCCCTAAGGCTGTTCCGGAATTTATGGCCATTGCTGCAATGCCTGGGTGGTTACGTACAAGAAACTAACTTTAATTTTTTAGAGTATAAAAATAAAATGGACCCAGTGTATTATTACTCAAGCCAACTGTCTGTGTGTCTGCGTTTTTCTTTGTGTTCTGCGTTTGTGTTTTATGTTCTGTGTTCGTCCTCCGTCCTGCAAACGGGCCACGATAGCCCCAAACCCTGCTTGTTCTCCCTGCGATCTTCTCTTCTCTGGCTTTGAGCAGGAGCTGGTCATTCTCCTCAAGCCTGGTTGGTGCAGAATTGCCCACGGGACACCCGTCTGCTGTCACTTGTCCCCTGCTTTAAGGAGATATGCTTGTGTCCTGGGGGCAGGGCTGTCTGTGGGGTGGGCGGGAGGGTGGATGTGGCAGGTCCCCAGAGAGTGAGGCTTATACCACAAGGTGCAGAGCTCAGGCAAGGCCATGGGTGGGGGAGGAGGGGTTCCTGGTAGCCAGGAGGCAGGACGTGGGGACAGGGACCCAGTCTTGCCAGAGGCTCCTGGCCCCAGCCAGGCTCTGAAGCGGCAGGGCCCCAGACCTGCAGGGGTGTGGAGGGTGCCGGGGCCCACGGTGGGGGTGATCAGCACCGACAGCTCCCTGCCCTCCTGAGTCCGGGCCCTGAGATTCAAAGTCCCTTCCCAGGCCTGAGAACACAGTGACGCTGGGGACAGGGCGTGTGTGGGTGGGCAGGTGGGGTGGAGGCACATTCGGCTCCGCTCACGAGTGTCTGTTAGGCACCAGCCTGTGCCCGGAGTGAGCCAGCACGAGCAAGGCCTGGCCCTGCGCTCACGCACACGGCGCTCACTGCCGTTGCGCGCGAGGACCTAGGGGCGTGCGCGGCTCGGAGGAGGAAGGGCCGGTGCGCTGTCCAGGGCCAGGAAGGGCTGCCAGGGCGGCAGGTCCTCGGGAGTCGAGGCAGAACATGGCAGCGCACATGGAGCAGGGAGCGGCACGGCATGGGTCGCAGTCGCGTGGGACTGCGCACCTGTGTGTGTCCGCCTGTGTGTGCTGGCGCCACGCCACTGCTGTCCCCTTGTGCAAAGGGGACAGCAAAAGTCCCTACACGCCGGGCAGCTGTGCGCACTGAAAGAGGCGATTCACACAGAGCACTCGGCAGAGAGCCCGGCACAGAGCTGCAGTTAGTGAGAGACGCCGACTTTTGTGATCAAATTGTGTGTCCACACCTGCACAGGTGTCACTTCCATACACGTGGTGCCACTGGGGGGCCTGACGCTGGCCTGGCTCCGAAGCCACTGCCTTCTCGGGGCTCAGCCTCCTGTATGACATTCAAGCCGTGGTTCTGTTCCCGGCCCACGTGACGGCCTGTGTCCATGGCCTCGCTGACGCCCACCCAGGTCTCGGTCAGCGACCTGCCTTCGCCCTCAGCCGGGCCTGCCCTGATGCTGGCCCCACCCTACCTGCCACCACCCTGACTCCTGCCATGACCTGCCCCGACCCTGACCTGTCCCCGCCCTGACCCGTTGCTGCCATCCTCGCCACCTCAGCAAACTCTGCCCCTGCCCCATGGAGCTCTGCCCAGCTCCCTGCTTCTACTCGGAGGGTGCCCCAGCCCAGCACCGACCACGAGTGGCCTGCTGTGCGTCTGCCTTCTGAGTACGCTCCTGGGGGCAGGGATTGCGTCCTGCTCTTTGTCTCGCACGGTTCCTCCTGGTGTGGCCCAGTGAGAACACACTTGTTTTGCACAGGGCTGACTGGCGTGTGTGTGCCCCATCATGTCCCGAGCAAAGCCGTGGGGTGTGGGTATGCACCTGTGCGTGCATGTGTACCCCTGGCCACTAGGTCAGCGAAGAGACCCCTCTGTGCGGTGCTGACCGGAGCTGAGCCTGACTCTTGGGGAGGCAGGGAGGGGCTGTCCCCACTGAACCTCAATGTCCCTGGAGCTCGGAGCTTACCACCTCTATCTCCTCTACCTGCCTGACATCCCGGGGTCCAAGACCAAGGCCTCAGGCTGGCTGGGGGCAGCAGGGAGCAGCGGGCCCAGAGTGGGCGGGTAGGACTGCCTCAGTTTTCCAACACGGGCCATCGGGATCCTAGAGGAGCGTGTCCAGTGGGGCTTTCCGAGACAGAGGAAATGTGCTACATCTGTGCTGTCCGGTTCGGTGCTCGCTGGCCATGTGTGGCTGCTGGGCACTCGCCATGTGGCCGGCGCGACTGAGGAACTGAATTTTGTATTCAATTTAACTGTGGATAGCTGCATGTGGCCAGTAGCTGCCGCACTGGACAGCACAGCGCTGAGGTCCCCTTGCCTGTCCCCTACGTCTGGCCAGCACGGTGGCCTCCCTGGAGGGATCTGCTCGCCTCTCTTGGAAAGGAGACCACCGTTCTTCCCCAGCACTCTGCCTGAGCACTCGCAGCCGGGAGTGGCAGCGGACCTGGGCTCCCTCCGGCTGCTACAGCTCCCTGTGGGGCCCCACCCCCGCTTCCCGCAGAGGGGGACCCGCAGACAGAAGCATCCAGGAGAGTGCCTTCCTCGCCCAGGGCCTGCTCGCACGGCCAGCCTCCTGCCCACAGAGGGCCCAGAGCAGGAAGGAGCAGCGTGGGGTTGGAGGAGGTGGTCGGGGGAGCCACGCGGAGGCAGAGGCAAAGGAGGAGGAACGGAACCAGGAAGCGCTAGGCACTATCCATGGTGGCTGGGGACTTCTGTAGATGTATCTGATGCTCACACACCCTAAAGAGGCTTCATTTCAGGGATGTAGCAGCTAAAGCTCAGAGATGGTAAGTAACTTGCTTAGGGTCACACAGATAGGAAAGAGCAGAGTCAGGATTTGAACCCATGTCTGCCTGGCCCTCAAGCCCACAGATCACAGCTTACGTCCTGCTGGAGACGGTCCACCGAGGCGGTGATCTCCGTGGCTCCGGGCTGCCCGTAGTTCTCCGACAGAGTACGGTTCAAGTGCTGCTTCAGCTCGTCGCTCAGCTGAAGAGGGTGGGAGTGGAGGAGGCATCAGCGCCCCCCCCCCCCCCCCCCCCCCGTCCAGGCACCCAGGCTGCCCCCAGCCTGCCCAGCTGACTCCAGGACGCCGGGGCTGCGGCGGTGCAGCAGCGGGGCTTGTCAGCAGTGTCACGGGGCTGACAGTGGAGACAGCGCAGAAGACGTTCGTGGGGAGGGTGCCACAAAGACGGGCCTGACATGGCCGCAGGTGCTGTGGGCAGAGCTGGGACGGGCTTGGGGATGGCTCGGGGCAAGTGTCACAGCTGGAAACTGGTGGGAGGCCATGGTGAGGCCAGACACAGGGCTGCTCTGAAATGTCTGTTTTAATTTTGATTACGAGGTGATCCAAAATATTTGCAATGGCTATCCTGTGGGCACCTTACAAGCACTAGCTTGAAACAGCCAGCAGGGCTGTGCTGTGTCTCTAAGTTGAACGTCACCTTGGCCACGACCTGGAATCCCCGAATCAGAGGCCACCGGGCTGGGGACGGACAGGACTGGGCAGGGCACTTCAATCCAGGCAGGCAAGGCCTGCGCCTGTCTTTATAGTCTAGCACCAACCCCCAGCCCAGGCCTTCCTTCTTGGACGTCTTTGCCAGACGGGTTCATCCTCTAGATCATCCTTGGAAGGGGCCAGGGATGACCCAACCTCCCCGGGGCTCCCGCCCCACTCCCACGTGGAAGACATCAGCGTCTGCAGACGTAGCAGAGCATTGCTGGCTGTGACAAGCAGCCGGGAGCCAGAGGTGGGAGGACTGCTGGGGCCTGGGAAGCGGGACCACCCCGTGTGTCTGCCTCAGCCTCCCAATCACAGTGCACCCCGGCAGAGAATGCAGGGGGAAGCACGCACTCACCCTCTGGTAATACACGTGGGCCAGGATTCCCGCCACCAGCTCGACCAGGAAGATGACAAGCAACAGGCAGAAATACTAGGAGCAAGGAGAGAGGAGGTCACCAGGGCGACCTGGCACCCCCATGGCAAACATTCCCCCAGAGCAGTACGGGTGGCAGAGACGCCGCTTCCTCCTCTCGCCAGCAGCTCTGGACCCACCAGCCTCGCCGGCTGCCGCCACTGAGCGCCCCACCCACCCCTGCCCTCCTTGGTCTGTCGGCAACTCAGGAATCCATCCACTCACCCAACATGTATTAAATACCTACTGTATGTCGGTGCCAGGTGGCATAAGACAGCTGTTGCCCTCAAAGTTATTGGGAGTGGTGGTGGCGGGCAGGGGACACACAAGCTGTGTTATAGGTCCTACTATGGGGGAGACCCTAGAAACAATGGGAGGCTCCTGGTGGGGTGGCAGCCAGAGAAGGCTTCCTGGAGGTGGTGACACCTGAGGGGCAGCTCTAAGGACAAGTAGGCATTTTCCCAGGTGAAGAAGGAAGTGCATTCCAGCCAGAGGGGAGGACACATGCGAGACCTGGAGCCTGTGGGAAGCGCAGGGCCTTTGTGTTTGGGGGCAGGAGGAGGCTGCAGCACAGGGGCCGGGGGAGCGGCAGCAGCGAGGCTCTGGAAGGCAGAGGCAGGGATGCAGTGAAGGCGATTCATGTGTCCTCTTCCTGCCTGGCCTGGCCTCCGCTGGCTGTGCGCTGAGTGTGACGGCAGGACGGGCCCCACCTGGGTTTCTGCAGTCAGGGAGGCGCCCTGAGACCCTAGTGTGTTCTTGTAGGAGCCAAGGGTCAGGGCAGGGAAAGGGGGATGAAGCCGGCTACAAGCAGCCAGAGAGCACCAGGCAGGGAATAGAGAAAAGGGAGGAAGGGGGGGAAGAGGAGGAGTGGGGAGAAGGAGGGGAGGAGGGAGAGAGGAGCAGGGAGGGGCGTACCACTGGCCAAAGCTGACCCCACTCTAGGGAAGCGCAGTCCCACTCAGGAGTACATCTCCTGTCCCGGGAGCCCCCAGCAGGCCTGAGGCCGCAGGAGGGAGATGGCGGGGCTCCCACGCACGGAGGGCTGCGGCCGTTTCAGAGGCGACGCTGACCCATGGCCCTGCCGGCCTTGCCTGACCTGACGTCTCCTGGACCACCCAGCAGGGAGCCTGGCGGGGCTGGGGCTGAAGGAACACAAGGGAGGGGACATTTCTTTTCATAGGGAAAGAGCTGTGACCTACGAGCAAGGCTGCCTTTCCAGTTAAGTGAATGGCGTCCCTCCCTCCAAACGCACAATTTCCCTGGGCGCTGTCTACCGCGGCACTGGGGACACAGGGAGAGCGTCTAGTCCCGGGATGACAGTGCCAGTGCTGCCCCATCGCCCGTGGGACCTGGGGCAAAGAGTGCCAGGTGAGGCAAGAGTGCCTGCCTCTCCTTCCCTACCGCAGGCTCTAGGCTGCACCAGGAAAGGCACGGCCTGCCTGTCCCAGCTCTGTCCACCCCTCACCCAGGGTCAGACGCCCTTGGCTGAGGGCGTGAGGGCTGGGTGCGATGCGTTGGGTGCAGGCTAGGGGCGCACGTCCCGGGGCCCATCAGCCGCAGGACCCCTGAGCATATGCTGCATGGTGGTGTGGGCTGTCTGCACAGGGGATTCCAAGCTCCTGGGTGCCAGGAGGTCTAGAAGTTGGGGAGCGAGTGGCAGGTTCCACAGGGCACGTTCTCCCGGCCCCAGGCAAGGGCCCTCTTTGCCTGGGTCTGCAGGCGGTGCAGAGTGGTCCCAGGGCAGGGTGAGGCAGAGGGCTAACAGGTCTGTGGGTGGTCCCGCTCTGCTTGAGGAGCGTCTGGGAAGTAGGGCCACCAGCTGCAGAAGGCCTGTGGAAACGTCAGCCAGCTTGGGTTTGAGTCCAGACTCCACCACCTGCTGGTGGGTGCCTTGGTATAAACTAGAAAACTGTGCTCCAATGAGAAACTGTGGCTCAACAAGACTTGCGTGGGCTGAATTTCAGCCTTCACTGGTCCCCTCGTATGGGATGAACCCTTTAGGGCCATCCCTGGTGGCTCCGACTCTGGCCTGTGTCCTTGCCAGCATATGGGGAGGATGGTGGCACACCTGCCCTGCCCTCCTGCAGTGGCTGGGAGCACCCAGTGTTCCCCTCGGGGAAACAACGCACTTCACAGTGCTGTGACCTGTCGCCTGCCCTCCCGCAGCACCCGGTGCACAGCAGGAGGTGTGCAGTCGGCCCAGGCCAGCGGGGCCCCTCCCGGGCGCCACCCAGCCTATCAGACGGGGCGAGGCTGCACGGCCCCCACCCTGGGAGGTTCTCCTGGTCACGCACTGCTGGGCCCAGGGCTCCTCTCTGAGCTGGTGCCCTTCAGGCTGGCTCCAGGTTGCCCTGCACCCCGTCCTGCTGCCCAGGACCTAACGGCAGTGACTGCCAGTCCCCCCAGTGCCCTCCAAAGTGTGGGAGGAGATGATGGAGCATCCATAATGGAACAGGAAGACCCAGGCCGCCAGCAGGGAAGACAGCCACACCCTGGCATCTCATCACCTTCCCTGGCCCTATTGCTGCTGTGAGCTGCGAGTCAGGGCTGGAGGATAGTCCTGAAGAGGTGGCACTTCACACTGCTCCCCTGGGGGTCACTGTCACGGCTGCTACTGAAGATGGGGTGGGAGCAGGGAGAATGGAAAGAAGAGAAACTGAGCCCACCCCTCGAATGGCAGACTTAATTAGTACACGCCGGCCCCAAAGTCTTGTCCAGATGCATCCAACAGGCCATCCCACCTGCCTGGGCTGTCCGGAGCAGGGAAGATGGCTTGGCAGAGGCATCGTGTGGGGACAGCTCTCCTGAGAGAGGAGCTCCAGCGTGTAATGACGCCCAGCCCAGGAAGGGGCTAGGCCGGGTGCTTGGTGGGCACAGGCTCTGGCAGCTCCCATGGTGAGAGGGCTGCAGGTGTGTGACTCGCCCGGGCGGAGGAGGCCCTGAGTCACGGCTCCCAGTGTGACAGCCCCCAGAAGGCAGGTGAAGGGTCCTGCTCACTGAGACCCTCTAGCCCTGAGGCTCCGGGCACCCCTGCCCTGGAGCTGGCTGGCTGGGGCTCAGGGGCAGTGGGCCAGGCTGCCCCTCCACCCTTCCCTTTGCCAGGCCTGTTCCGACTCCCTCAGTCTGGCACAATCGTCCCAGGCACTTCCCAGGCACGAGCTGGCATGCGAGACTGCGACGTGCTGCTTGCATTGCTGCTGACAGTCCCTTCCACGCAGGCATGGCGTCTGGCTCCGGCCTTTGCCCTCACTGCTCGTGCCCGGAGTGCCGGTGCCTGCTCATCCTTCAGTCCAGCTCCACTCGCCACGGCTCCACTCGCCACGGCTCTGGGTCGGCAGCGGTGGCCCCCTGCCGCCCCAAATGCCCACCTGCTGGTCTCTGGACACAAGACTCTCCTCAGCCGGGCGAGCTCCACCCGTGCCCTCCCGCTGCCCCTGCTAGTCGGCACGGCCTTCCCTGGGGCCGCGGCGCCGTGCCCCTGCTCTGCATCTGCTGCTCTGCTCCAGGTGACCACCCTGCGCCATGTGACTGTGAGCTTCTGGGGAACAGGGACCACACCTTAGGTTTCTGGCGGCTCCTCCAGTGCCTGGCATGGCGTATGTGGACATCCTGCTTAAGTCGCAGGAGTGCATGTTCTCACCAACGCACCTGGGAGGCGGAAGGCCCCAGCCCCAGCCCCACGCTGGGGGCACTAGCTTAATCCTCTTCTGACCCGAGAGTGGCACAGAACTGACCTTAGTTAAATCAACACCAGTTCTCAACCCGGCACGGTTTTGTACCTGGGGGACATCTGGCAATGTCTGGAGTGTCTTGTCACAACTGTGGTAAGGAGAACTACTGGCACCTAAGGGTAGTGCCCAGGGGTGCTGCTGGATGTCCCACAGTGCTCAGGACAGTCCCCACAGCAAAGAATGACCTGGTCCACAATGTCAACAGTGTCAAGGCTGAGAGACCCTGGGTGACATAAACACCTCCGGGTTCTCAGGCTGTCCCTGGGACTTGATTTGCTTATATGCCCCTGTGCATTATGGGAGCCTCAGAAAGAGGATCCAAAAAATGTTATCTGCTGCCGAGAAGCCGAAACTGAACACAGATAGAAGGAGGGCGGGGTCTACTCCATACCTGCCTGGGAGGGCACCAGCTCACGTCTCTTCGGGAGCTAAAGGGCCAATTCCATCAGGCTCAGGTTCAATCTGTTTTAGGAAGCAAGTGTAGGTTTCTCCAGGTCCCCTTAGTGGCTGGGGAGGCGGCTGCAGCCATAGGTTTGTATAAGAGGTTGGCTCTAGGAAACATAAAAAAGGTTCTGGAGCCACCTTTTGCCCTCATTAAGTCTGGGTTGGTATTGTTCTTGAATTATTAAGCAAAAGTCAATAAGAAATTTGCAGCTAGCCTGTGAGTGATTTGGAGTGCTATTTCAACATAAGTATTTACTGGCCTGAAGTGTCTCTATAGTGGGCTGGGCATAGTAGAAAGGCAGCCCTTCCACAAAAACAAACAAACAAAACCAAAAACACCAACAGAACAGTTAACCCTTTCTTGGCAGAGTCAGGGCCTTATTCATCTGAGGAGCCCAGGGCACCAGGGGAGCGGCAAGCACAGCCCAGCACACGGTGGGTGCTCCATGACAGAAACGGCCACCATTCACGAGCTCTCCCCCGGGCCAGCCCCTCTTGCAGGTGCTTTGCTTGGGAAAGGCTCAGTAGCTTGTCTGAGGCCACACAGCAGGCACACGGCTGAGCAAGGAGGGGAACCCAGGCATTTCAGCTGCTGAACCCATGCTCAGACACACCGCGTGGTACTGTCCCCGCTAAATGGCAGACAGGTGGCTGATGAGCTCGCTGGGCTCAGGGTGGATTCAGCATGTCAGGGGCCATATAGTTCAGAGGACACAGTGGCGTCAGATGCTCCCCAAAGGACAGGGTGTCAGGAGCGATGAAGAATGAGGGGGTGAAGATGGAGAGGAAAAGGGAAGCCCTCCTTGGGCACCCTGTCGCTTGCTCAGTCCCCTGCCAGCTGCCCTCGGTGCCAGCAGGGCAGGCCAGCCGTGCTCCAGGCTCCAGGTGGTCCTCCCCTGCCAGCTGCCCTCGGTGCTAGCAGTGGTACAAGAGCCTCTTCTGCCCGATCCTCCCCACACCTTCACCCCGTGGCTCATGCTGGGTTCATGGCCATGGCTCTGATGCTCGTCTCTGCCCCTCTGCCCTTTACTCAGCCCAACACACTCTCATCTCAGAAGGGCAAATTTGCACCAGCCTGGAAACACCCGGTGTGCACACAGCCTGTGCACAGCGCCGCCGCCAGCCTCTGTGCTTTTGCTCACGCGGTTCCCCTGCCCAGTCCCTGCCCCAACCCCATCTGTGTTGTTCACTGGCTATTTGGCCACCAACACTTGGCTCAGGCACGGCCTCCACAAAGCCCTCCCTGGGCTAGAAGTTTCGGAACTATGAGCTCATCGCCAGCATCCTTGTTTCCGAAAATCTCTCTGACCCCAGGGCCTTTACTTGTCTCGCTCCCTGGGACACCTTGATCCCCCCAACTCTGACCTGTACCTTGTTCTGTCTTCACGGTTCCTGTGCGTTGAGGTATGAACTGAACCCGCCCTCCAGCCCCACCTCTGGCTCCACTCTGAGTTTTGTCACTAGCCTGCACCTGCAGATGCAGGGCTGCCTGGTCCTTCCAGAAGCCACTCCTATGGCTTGGTCCGATAGAAATGGATACCAAGGCTTCCAAAGAAAGTTCTTATAGCGTCTACCCCCAGAGCACTCCATGAGAACTATCCCATTTCAAAATATACCGAACAATACCCAAACTGTAGAAGGAATCAGTGTGTTAAGCGTAGAATGGGACTGACACATTAATCTTCCCCCCATACCAAAGGGGTTTTTCTTCCTTCATTTTTTAATAGGATGGATTTAACTAGAAGCAAAGTTGGATTACTTTCTAAAACTATAGATCCAAAATGAAGCTGAACAACATAGCACTCTCCGAACCAAACCAATACTTCTATGATGGAGGCTCTGCGGGAAATATGCAGAAATATTTCTCACTGTGACATCAAGGTGATTAATTAGAATGTGAGCTGGCCTTACACTGCATGGGGGCAAGCTGGGCCCCAGATGGATTTTCTGGGGCGGACTCACTGGTGCGTAAGAGACAGGGCGGCTCAGCATCAGCTGATACCATCTTTGAGGTAAGATTGAAGCACTTTATAAAATTGGAATTTCAGAATGTCCCCATTGGACAGACCCTGCCACAGAAGGGAGGCTTGCCGAAGCAGTCCTCTTCTGCCTCCCCCACCATCCTGCGAGATTACCGATAGAAGGGGCTGGAGAAGCTTCCCGCCAAGCCCCAGTCTGCCAGTGGAGGCTGGGTGTCCAGGTGGGTTGGGGTGGGGGTGGTGGCAGCAGTAGAAGAGGAAGATCAAGACACCACAGCCCGGGGTAGCTGCAAGGAGAGAAGCCCAGGCTCCCAGATGGCTGTGTGTGAGATTGTAGGGCGGGCAGAGGGAGGGCCAGGGACGGCCAAACAGGAAAAGATGAAGCCAGCTGTTTAAGCGGCAATGACCCCAGGGCGAATTATTTTCTGGCAATTAACTATCGACTGGAGGCAATCGGCTCAGAGGTGCAGCTGCCCAGCATGTTTGTGCAGAAGAGAGAGCAGATATGGATTTGGGAGCCTCAAGCCATTTGTTTAACAAGATGTCACTGCTGGAAGGATGAAGGTGACCTCTACCCCTCCTGGCCCCAGCCCAGGGCTCACAGGCTGGGTGGTCCAGCCACAGCCATTGCGAATGCTGGGATGCAGCCAGTCCACCTGGACACAGTGAGGACGTGAGGATGTGCCAGGCCAGGCCAATGTCTGATACTAACATTCGGTTCTGGCCCCAGGGGCTGGAAGCAGAGAAGGGCACCAGGGCTGGGGCAAGAAGAGCTGGTGGACCAAGTGACGGCAAGGAGGAAGAGGCAAGGAGGAAGCAAACTGGGTCACAGGGGTGCAGGATGTATGCGAAGGCACATCAAGAAAATGCAGCTGAGCCATCCAAAGTCTCAGCCAAAATGTTTTGTTGCAAGAGGAACTCACTGTGTGTGCGCGCGCATGCGTGTATGTGTGCTGTGGGTGGGGGCAGGGTGTGGAGATCATGGAAGGAGAACACAGTTCCAGAACCATAAGCCCAAGACAGTGCCCACTAGGTTGGAAGCTGGGACCACTGAGAGCTCAGTCTGAATGGACCGGGCAAGCGCAGGACCCAGAGTGGGCATGGAGGCCTGGCTAGCGGGCTGGGGGGTGAGGGCCAGACCACACCCTGTGAGACACAGCCTAGGGAACTCAGAGGATGCTGCTGCCGGTGGATCCGGGCATGGGGAGGTAACCAGTGGCTGCTCCTGAAAGGGCCTAGACTTTCCCACTGGCTGCCTCCTCACAGGCTGTGGGAAGGCTATGTCGTGGCCTGTGCACACAGGTGGAAGAGAGTGGCCGTGCAGGGGGCAAGATCAGGACAAAGGACGGTCACAAGGACCCAGGGTGGGACTGCTGATGGGGTCCCTAGCAGTGGTCATTAATTCTTGGACAAGATTGGCTCTAGGGGGAAAGGGAAGGCCAGCAAGAACAAGAGTGGGGAGACACCAGGCTCCAGGAAACACAGGGCAGGCTAGCGGGGAGGACAAGCCCTGGGGCTCAGAGAGGTCAGAGCCCCTGACCAAATCCAACACAAATTCAAACCACCTGCACAGTCCTTTACCATGTGACATAGGTGTCTTGCACTCCTCACTGGACTCCGAGCCAAGAACTGGGTCACAGTCCTTTTCTTCCCCCTTCCCTTCTCACCCTGCCTTGTGCCCAGCAGAGCAGGAAATGCTGAGAACATGCTGGAAATGCTTGTTGAGGTTGATGAGTTAGGGAGTCCCGTCAACGCAATATGGAGCATCGGTTGCAGAAAACTGGAAGGAAGGTGGTGATGGAAGCTAACTGGCTGTGAAAGCGCCCCGTGTAGAAGATGCTGCTGGAGCTGGCGGTGACCAGGTGTATCCGCTGCAGCCTGAGGAAGGTGGGTGTCGCGGAGACTCTGTGAGTCTCTGTGCTGCCATCACAAGGCTGGCTCTTAGGGATGTCTGTACTCTGCTTCCCAAAGAGCCCGGAAAGAGGTCTTCATGCCCACTGCCCTGCCTCTGCTGCACGAGCCACACTGGATAAGGAAAGGCTCATCTGGAGAGAGGCCGGGGTTCTCGAAGCCCTGGCAGTAGGATGCTCCCTCTGGAGCAAGCGGCACCCGTGGGTCAAAGGACCACCAAACAGAGGCGGTGAGGCCCACCCAGGGGCTGGAGTGCTGGTTGAGCTAAGAAACTTGTGCATGAGAAATGAGCCAAGGGAGGACATGGGGACCCCGGCTCCCTCCAAACTTCTACCCCCACCAGCTTCTTTAGAGGATGTGGCCCAGCCAGGCTGTAGGGCCCTGGGAGTAACAGCCCTAAGAGCAACTTTATTTATTTAGGTTACTTCTCAAAGGAGCTTGGTCATGCCGATAGTGATGTGAATGTTAATTAGAGCCACATTTTTATGATCTTTATAGAATGCGGTGACTTGTTTCCTAGGACCTGAAAAAACTTCCTCACTACCCTCACACCTCATCCCATATAAAGATGGCAACACCAAGGTGGGAGGAGAGGCCGGTGACTTTCCTGAGGTCCCAGAGCAAGCTGGGAAGCTACACAAAGACCTGTCTTTGAGCCCAAGCCAAGATATTTTTGCCCTTGATTCTAGACCTTGTTGCCCTGGTTTACCAAGTCTTGGCATATTTGATGAAAGTGTTGCAATTCTGGGCCCCTTCATTTTGGGAAATTGGTTTCTAGAACTTCTTACTTTTAAATTCACCCCCTAAATATAAAAGAGCCCCTGACAAAGACCCAGTTTAGTCTGAACCATCCATCATGATCTTCATTTGGCTTAAGATATAAAAGTTTTCAGAGTCCATCAAAACTCTAAAAATATTCCTCTCTTTTGATCTGGGTGGCATCTGTCCTGGTCATCGGCCCTAGGCTCAGATGGCCTGAATTATCTGTCCCTCTCATGCAGTCTTAGCTAAAAAAGAAGAGCTGGTGTGAATAATTTAAACCCCATTCCCTTTCCCCTCTGCAGACTTCCGACGCCAAGCTGATCAGCGTTTCAGCACCAGCAAAGATGTGCTATTCCTGTCCCTGGGGATCATTTCCTTCTTGGGAAAATGACTCTGAGGGGCTGCAGATGGGCAAGGAGGAAGGGTTCGGGCCAGGACAGACAGTGTGAGCTGGCCACCCTGCCTGGGTCCTTCCCTGGGAACTTCTGAGCTCAGTCCTCTCCTCCTCCTAGCCTGCGTGGAGGCATGTCACTCGTCACTCCGAGGCCTGGTCTGTCATCACTACACTCCTCCCTGGGGACCACTTTGTCTAGCGCTGGCCTCGCTGGCTCCTCCTCCGGAGCTTCCTTCAGCCTTCAGCTGACTCAAGGTCTCAAAATGAAGTTAGACACGGAGGGGAAAAGTGAAATGAAACCAGAAGGAACCTCCAGGAACCACAGTTCCTCTTACACTGCCTTAATCACACTGCGTGACTCTAAATGGGAGCCTGGGTTTTAAAATTCCTGCTTGTGTTAGCCCGAGAAAGGTTTTGCAGCCACTGGCTTGGCTTAAACAATTAAGTGATGAAGTGCTCAGTAATTCAGGGGCTGGTGGGCCAGGGTGAGGATGGCTCAGGTTCCTCTGCTTTACTCCAAGCTCTGTACTTGGGCCAGTTCTTTCACTGGTTCTTTTGGGTCGGTGGGCAGGGAAAGCAAAGAAAGAAGATTCTAGGCCATGGGGTTTGCTGTTTGCTAGCTTCCTGGCAGAGACACCTGTCCCTGCAGCCCTGTGCTGGTGGCTGAGTGTGTGCGCGCACATGCACACGTTTTCTGACCTCAGTTTTAAGCTGTTGCCTCCCTGATGTGTCTGTTCAGTGACATCGAGCCAGGGAGATCACCAGTTCTGTGTGCACTGGAAGTGAATGCAGGCAGGTCTCCATGGAGGGGGCAAGTGGGGCTGAGAAGAAGGAGGCGACCTCACACCAGCCTGTCCAACGGCCCCTTTGCCCCAGCCCTGCCGCAAGCCCGAGAGGGATGACAAGGCTCTCTCCAGTTGCGGGCCCCCTGAAGTTCGGAAGCGTGGGGCAAGAGGGGCTCACCAAGCCTCAGGCACGCCCAGGTCTCTACATCTCTCCCGCACAGTCCTGGCCCGGGGTTTGGTCCCCGCTGGGAAGGCCCCCGAGACTAAGTGCCAGCCAGGCTGTGACTGGGGAGGCTGCGGACACCCGTTCTCCACGGATCAGCCATGGGTCGTGTCAGGTGGAACGTGGAGGGAGCTGTGACCCGTGGCCTGGACAGCAGAGCGCCGGCACGTGCTAGACCTGAGGCTTTCCTTCTGGCCTTTGAGACTGCCAAGGGGAGCGCTTAGGATAGACTGCTCTCCAAGAAAGCAGTAACTGCGAATCTCCCGCTCATGTCTGGGTGACCCACACCCAGTCAGTGTCCTTCAGCCTGGGACCCTTGGATGCAGTGCCGGCTCCGTGGCCCTCAAGTTCCCTTCTACACTGAATGTGCCTGCCCTGTGCACGCTGCTCCTTCCTCACTACAACGGAGCGAGGAGGCACTCGGATGCCTGAGGCTTCTAGGGTCCCCCACGACATCCCGGTCTCCTGCCTGAGGCCCTGCGGGAAGCCCTCTCTGGCATCAGCCAGCTCTCGGAGTGCCACTGCTCCGTGCTGAGCCCCCCAGAGATGGAGAGCGGGGTGTGCCCGCACCCGTCCCGCCGCTGGGCTTCCTGTCCTTCTGCCTCCCGCCAGGCTTGGCCTCCCGGGGGGAGCAGACTCCCAGAGGTGACTCCAACAGACTGGAGTTCACAGTCCCGCTCCTCACTGCTCCTCCTCTCTGAGCCCAGCTTCCTCGCCTATGAGGCGGGAGAGATGGGTTTACACTCTTGGAGGCAGTGGAGTGCGGAGTCGGAGCATGGGCCTGGGCGCCAGACTGAGTGACACTCACTGTGGGGTGGGCGTTTTAAAACTGCATGTTGCTCTGCTGCCTCAGCGGCTGCGAGTGCCCGGCCTGGGTGACCGGGAGCACCAGTGCAACAGGGCTGGCCCTGCCACAAGTCTCCCGCAGCCCCTCCCCGCGCAGTGGCTGTCCGGGACCTGTGGGTACAGGAGACTTTGTTTTCCCCATGCCTCTCCTGTGCCCTCGCCCTGCGCCTGATTGATTGTCACCTAAAAGAACACAGCAGCAGTGCGACTCTGGGCAAACCACTGCCCGTCCCCCTGTCCTCAGTCTCCTCCCCCGTCGAATGCACTAGGCAGAGTAAGCAGCCCGTGGGGCAGGCGAGGACTGAATGAGTCACATGCATCAGTGCTGAGAACGGCGCTGGGCACACGGAGATTAGGTTGCTGGGACTTCGCAGGGTGGCTGCCGTAAGGACAGAGGTGGTGGCTGTCAGTAGACGCTGGCCATCTGATTTCTAACTGGACCCTGGGTGGAATGTAGGGGGCTTTTGCCAGTGCTGCAGGGGACCACCAGCCTTCAGGGGCTCCTTACAACCAAGACAGACGGCTCAGAGTCAGAAGGCAGGCTCCCAGGTGAGGGCTTCTGCTCCCCTCGTGGGCTGAGTCCTGTCCTCTCTCAACAAGATGCCCTGGCGGGAGGAAGGAGGCAGCCAAGAGGACACAGCTCAGTGGCCTGCCGGTGGGCAGACCTCCAGGAGTGAGGGGCCGGAGGCTCAGCCTGCAGCTTGAGGCCAAGCGAAGAGCCCCACCTGCTAAAGGGTGCAGAGCTGAGCAGGGCACAGACGGGTGTGCAGAGGAGGGGGATTCTCCCTCTGGGCCCAACAGCACAGGTCCATAAGCCTCAGCACTGCACAGACAGAACACACCACCCAGCCATGCCACACACCCGAGTCACTCATGCACACCGTGCGCCTTCGTCTAGCTACCGCGGTCAGATCTAGCTGTGCCCCGGCGCTCCCCAGGACCTCAGCTGACCAACTGCAGCCCCTGTCGGGAGCCCTCATGCCAGGCCTCATGGGAGAGGGCTGGGTGGGGGTGTGGCTGGCTCCAGGCACACCTGTCCCTGCTGCTGGGAAAGAGCTCAAAGCCCGGGCTCTGGTGGCCAGTGCCCTGGGGCCCTCATCCCTGCGGCATATCGTCATGCGCCCTGCCGCACCCTGGCTCCGGGCTGTCCCTCAGAGCAGAATTAAGAAATTCTTCAAAAGGGGAGAGTCCTGCTGAGCGTGTACACAGTGGCTCCATATCCAGGGCCAGAAACTAGGTCGCTGCTGGTGAGAGGCAGCAGGGGGGCACTGGCGCTCTGGCAGCACACCTCCCTGGCCTCCTGTTCGCTTGGTCGCTGTGCAAGGGCAGAGGCGTGGTGGATTGGGGGCAGGAGAAGAGACACAGGGCCCCGTGAGGCTTCTTCCCCTGCCGGATTCCTGCAGGCTCAGCCTGAGGCGTGGGCTGGTTCTGCCCTCACGCTTCCTTGCTAGTCCGGACGTTTCCCAGCTGCCCGAGTCTGGAGCGGACTCCAGGCCTCTGGCCTCCTTCCTGACACTCTGAGCATCTGCGGCTCTATTCCTGGGGTCCTAGGCAGGAGCCTGTCAAAGAGGCTCCAGCCGTGGAATGCCTCCAAGACAACCAGATCAGTCGGAGCAGATCGGGCTGCTAACCACCAGGAGAATATGTTAGCACAGGGTGTAATCAGAAATCCAGACTGGGAGAAACTCTATAGGACAAATGTCCTGGGTCCTTCAACAAATAAACAGCAAGAGGAAAAGAGACAGAGAGAAAGAGTGAGAAAGAGATTGGTGGTGGAGCTTAGAGACTAAAAGAGATTTAGGGGACAAATCAACCAATTTTAACACATGGACCTAATTTAGATTCTGACTCAAAAAAACTTGAAAAAAAAGAGAACAGTTTATGGTTAATTGGGGAGATCTGAAACTGCCTAGTCATTTCATGATATTAAGGAACAACTGTTACAGAAATATTTACGGATGACTCTCGATATCTGGGGTTGCTGTGAAATCACCCTAGGGCCGGGAGGGGCAGGGTGTAGGTGCCAGTGAACCCAGATTGGCTATGGGAGGGCAGCTGTTGGACCCCGAGTGATGGGAACGTGGAGCTTCATCACAATGTTTTTTTCTGTATATTGTTGGAAATTACCGTGATAAAATCTAGAAGGAGGAGGAGGAAGAGGAGGGAGGAGGGAGCCTCTGGGCTTAGGTCCTGAGAACCTGGAGACCTTGGCAAACATGAGACCCAAGGGCAGCCCTGATCCCGGCTTTCCCACGCCTCGGCCCTCCCGTTCCAGGGCTGGGCCCCTCCCACTTGCTGCGAAACCTGGGGGCCAGGTGGGTGGCTCCCCTCCCTGGAGAGCATGCAGGGCGGGGGCCACCTACCGTGGAGAGGCAGCCCCGCTGCTCCCGGAGGATGGCGCTGAAGCCCAGGAAGCCGGTCACCATGACGAGGGCGCCCGCGAAGATGAGAATGTAGGCAGAGGCGGCGAAGGTGCTGGAGGCCAGGACGCTGAGGTAGCCGCTCTTCTCCACCAGGGTCCAGACACCCACGGCCAGGACGGCCGCGCCCCCGACCTGCGGGAGACCCGGGGTCACTGTGCGCCCGTCGGGGCTGGGCGGGTCGCCTCGCCCCGCTCTGTCCTGTGTCCTGCAAAAGGCCTGCGGGAAGACTTTGGCCACCCCGTTTTATAGATGGGGAAACCGAGGCTCAGAGAGGTTAGGAGACTGGCCCAAGGTCACACACGTGAGCGAGCCGTGGAGCCAGGTTTGAATCCAGGTCGGAGCTTCCAACTGCGGGGCCTGCGTGCTGCCGCCGTGCTGGGGGGACAATGGCCGCCGGCTCCCCTCCCCTCTGAGCGCTCCTTTGCTCTGTCTGCATCCCTGGTGGGGCCCTTCTGGGGCCTTAGCCTCGCCGCTGGGAAGCACAGCCGGCCCCTCACCTGTCTTACGGGGAGGAACTGAGGCCCCAGAGGCCCTGCCTGCTGCCTCTCTGCCTCCCGCCGGGAGGGCCGCTGTGGGACACCTGAGCCACTCTGGCACCGCGGGAGGCGGCATGGAGACTTCTTCGCTAACTGCCTGATTCCCTTTCAGTCCTGAGAAGGGCAGGTCTGGCGGATGCCTCCTTGGACACCAGAGCACCTGGGAAACGTGGCTGGGGTGGCTCAGCTTGCCCGGTTCTTTCTGTGATGAGGCCGAATGACCCTCTCTGTGACTGTCACTTTCAGCAGGGCATAACGCGCGCGTGTGTTTGTATGTGTGTACATGTACACACACGTGAGTGTCCTTAAGGTGCCAGATGGGGATATTGGGGGTGTTTGCCCAGTCTTTGGGGCAGGACCCCTGGGACCTCTGACCATCTCTGCCATCTGCTCCCGGGAAGGTGACTTCTGCCTGCCTTCTAGTCTCCGCCCCCATATAAGGATGGGTCCGTTTCCTCTGACAGGTGGTGGGTGCTTCCTCAAGGCGTCCGGGCTGTGGCCAAAGCCAGAGAAGCCCCTGGGCTCTGCCCACGCCCTCTGATGCTTGTCCCTGTGAGGTGTGCTCCACCTGCCCCAGGTGACTCTCTGCATAACCACCTGTCATTTCCCATTCTTTGCTCTGGACAGTCATAGACCTCAGCTCAGCAAAATGGAAGGCGGCCCTCAGCAATGAACAGGTGCCCACCTTCCTCAGCTCCGTGCACAATACCATTTCCTCTTCTGCACTCTCAGCAGCTCTGTGGAGATGGGGCAGGGTGGGAGGGCAGGCATTACCCTTTTGCGGATGAGGAAAGCAAGGCTTGGAGAGAGTAAGAATGTGCCCAAGATGACACCATTAAAGAGTTTCAGAATTGAGACTTAAACCTGGGTCTTCTGTGGGCAAATCCAGGACTCTGTCCTCAGATCCCACAGAATGGGCTGGGACTGCTCCTCCACTTACTCCTGTGTTTTTAACAGATAGGGTTTCTTCAAAGTGTCATTTTATCTCCACTGGCACCTTCACCAGATGAGAGCACCAGGAGGAGGGACCCCACCCAGGCTGCAGCTGCACCACTCCCAACAGAACGGGAAAGGCTACACGTGCCATATTTCTTCCCTTCCATGATGCACATTTTTTCCCTCACATTTTAACATCTCTAAAATTGGGATGCATCTTATGAGTGATGGAACTTGCAATTACAATTGGCAGCACTTTTTCTTAGTGGTGTGAAAAACAATGTTGTATCTTACAACTGATACTATTTTAGGGTCAATGAAATCCTGGACTACAACAGGTGTTTAAATTCTCTATGGGTGTGGGTTACGTGTGGCCCACACAACCTTCATGCCCCAGTGAGGTACTTCCTGAGTCTGGGTTGGTGGAATTGTGTCAGGTGAGGGTTTCTAGCGAAATGTCCTGCACAGAATTCTCTTTGCCCCCTACAGCATGTCTGGAAGGCTTGGGTGAGGGTCCCAACTAGCTGTGTGACCTAAAGATAGTCTCTTAACCTCTCTGGACCTGTTTCCTCATCTCTCAGATAGGGAGGTTGCACTGGGACCAGTGGTTCCCAACCTGTAACCCCTTTGATCACTTTTCCCCATGGATCTTAGGTTTTGAGGGCTTCTGCCTACCAGACTGTGCATTAATTAATGATTTACTTCTCATTTATTAATCAAAGACATATAGTAGTGCCAGGAAGAGATTCTGAACAGCATGAGAGAGTCGACGTGACCACACTGAGTTGATCTAACTCCAGCAAAAAGCCAAGAAACTTGGCTTTTAATGAGTATAGTCTTTTTATAGAAATATGCACATTATCCCTTATCCTTTAAGTTTATTAATCCTGTCAGCCCACACCAGAGCATAGGCTGGTCATCCGGATCTGGGATCACCAAAAGGAATGTGTTTGGACTGGCCTGGGGACGACTGATCTGATGGGGGACGCGGAACCCACTGGGAATCTGATGAAAGGTTTTGTATCCTTGTCCAGATAAACAGTCATCCCCACAAAACAACATACTCAGCGCCAGCTGCTGAAGTTTATTTTTGTACCACGTAACGAGCCTGGCCTAGATGATGTCTAAGGACTCTTCTACCTCTTTGTCCCTCTAAGGTCTGGCTGTACCATCGCCTGGGGAGCTGTGAGAATCCCAGGCCACACCGCAGGCCAATCAGAGTCTCGGGAGTGGGGCCCAGGCCTGAGCGTGTAGAGCCCGGGTGGTGCGCGTGGGAACCTCTGCCCGGCATTCCTAAGCCGGGGGTCCAGGCGTCCCGCCGCTCTCCTCCCGGCAGGCGGCGCTGTGCCGGGCACCACGGACCGGGCGCCCTGACAGGTCAGGCCCAGGAGGCGCCTCTGCACGCCCCGCCGCCCTGGGAGGAGCCGCCTGGGGCGTGGAGCTTGGTTGAGGCCGGAGGCCATCCCGTCCCTCCCGCTGTGTTAGTGTGTTTTCTCTGGGAGAAGCTTTAGGGCAGAAGGTGGGGTGATGAGGACAATTTTAAATGTAAAGGGGCAAAAATCAAATTTTGCAAGAGAGGAAGAAAAACTGGCTCCCAGGGGAAGGGGGCGGCCAGGAGAAGCCCGGCCTGAGAGGAGCAGCTGATCCCGAAACGTGGGGGCTGCTCCCGCCAGGCGCCCACGCAGCAGGCCGACTCGCGCAGGCTGAGCCCAGGCCCGGCCGGCGCGGGGTCTGGGAGGGTCGGAGCGCCGCGCCGCCCTGACTGAAGTCTACAAAACAACAGCCCACACTGTCTTGAGGTCCAGAAGAAATGGGGGGATGAGTCTGAAATCAGCGGAGTCTCCGCCCTCCTCCTTATGAGTAGCCCTCAGGAATAAGAGGGTTTCAAGTCCTCCAGGGGCCTTCCCGCTTGGGATGCGGCCAGCTCTTTAGAAAGCCACCTCTCCTCTGGACAGGAAAAGTGAAACTGCTCACTGTTGAGTGCGTCGCCAGGGAGTGTCACAGCAGGCAGATGTCAGCAGGCCTGGGTTCGGGTCTGGGCTGTGCCCCTACTACCATGCAACTGTGGCACAGACGCATGGCCTCTCTGAGCCTCAGTTTCTTCATCTGTAAACTGGGGGCTCTGAATGGGAATATCTCTGAGGTCCCTTCCACGTGGTTAAATGTCCCTGTTGTTACCAGGGGGACAAGCTTCTGCCAATACACTTCCAGCAGGATGCTTCTGGACCATGCTCATGGCTTTCGCTCAAGCCACCTGGAAACTGCCTAAGTCAGCAGAGAGCAGTGGAAGAGGCCCGCAGAGGAGGACGGATGGGCAGGCAGAGATCTGACCCCAGCGAGCTGTTTCAACAGCCATTTGCATAGAGTTGATTCGACAGTATTTGGCTCTTTGTAGAAACTGGGTTGGTTTTCTGTGGAGTATTAACTACATTTTTCAAAGCCACAGCCTGTGGCCGATTAGCCAGAAAACCCTGCAGAGGGTGAAGCTAGGCAACGAGGACACGAGCAGGCTGAGGGGCACGGCGGGTCACCCACGCCCGGTGATCTGCGGACCTTCCCGTTTATGGACAGGAAACATTGCCAGAGCCCTCTGGGGTGGGGGGGCAGGGGGAAGGGCTGGCCTTGGCAGGTGTACATGCGTGGGGCCACAGCAATAAGGCAGTGGACCTGAAGGAAAGCAGGCAGAGGGTGTGAAAGTAACTGCAGGATTCTTCTTTGTCTTGCAGCCGTAGGGTTTCCATGCTGGGAGCCAGGACTGTGGTATTCCTGACAAAGAAGGGTCCCCTGGGCGGGAGAGTTCTCCGCCTTCAGCGCTGGGGAGCCGAGGCACTGGGAGGCGGGAACGCACAGGGTGACAGTGCAGTTTGTACATTTGCTTGCTGGCCACCTGCTATGTGCCAAGCACCACGCTGCGCTGGAAAGGTTTCTGGGTTAGACGTCTGCGCTCCTCCCACTCCAGTCAGGGTCACTGCTGACCTTCGCTGACGGCCTCCTGCCAGGTCCCCTCTGCTCTCAAACCTGTCCCCGTCTCCCCAGCGCACTGCCCAGCCTCGGCTCCGCTGGCCTCGGCTCTTCCCCACAGGCCAGCACGCTGTGCCGCAGTGCCCACCCACCCAGCACCCCTGCTGAGACACACCCCAGCACCCAGAGCGCCAAGCCCAAGCTCTCCCGCGTGGCCTCAAGGCCCTTACACACCTGGTCTTAGCCTGACACTTGGCTTCCTCCTCCACTAGTTTCCTTCCTCCACACCTGGGCTTTAATCACTACAAACTGAGTAGCTATTTTGCTTGAAAGCACTGCAGGTGCCTAATAACTGCGCAGTGTCAGTGTGCGTGGAGAGGGTGGCCTCTGGGCAGGGTGTTGGTGTCCACGTCCAAGCTCCTTTCTTTATGGGCTGTGTGAGTCTGGACAAGTCTGAGCCTCAGGCTGTCTCACCCCTCCCACCGGTCTCACCTGGTCCTCGGCGCCCTCCTCTTCTACTGAGCGCTGTGCACGTTAAGCCTCTGAGTGTGGCGCTTCCTGCCCCTCCCAGGCAGGTGCGTTCCGGCCTCTCCTGCCCTTCTGCGGCACTCTGCTCGCCCTGTGGCAGCCCTGCGCGTGGCGTGGGACACACACCTCACAGCCCTCGGAACCAGGTCCGGCTCACAGCAGGCACCAGGGAGCCACCAAGTGAGCAGGGACTTGCGGAGGGGCTTCGCGAGGGCTGTGGCGATAACAGCACCTGCTCCCTCACCTGCCTGTCTGGCGAGCTTCCGGGCAACAGCTGTTACAGTATTTCTCTTGCCTGCGTCACAGCCATGGTCATCTTTAGAGGGGCGGCCTGAAGACTCGGCAGTCCCAGAGTGGACTTTCCGCCAAGCCATTCGGAACAAGGCGCTGCAGAGGCCTGGGGTAGCCCCCAGGGGTCTCAGTGCCAGACTGATGCTTGGCTCTTCTCGCTGTCTGTCTGCACCAAACGTGACAGCGGCTCTCAGGCCAGGGTGGGGCCTGAGCCTGACACTGCTGTGCCCTCGTGTCACCTGCAGGGGACAGGGTAGAAAGACCCTGATTTCGTAAACACAGGGTCATTTCCATTATGAAGGAGAAGTGAATGGGCCCAATTTGGGGAGCAAATGGCCGGACGGCTGAGGCAGGGGTTGGGAGGCTGGGTCTGAGCAAGGTGCAGGTGCTTTGGGAGAATGCCCCCCACGTCGGAAGAGTCATCTCTGAACCCAGAGGAAACCTTCCTCGGAGCCGTCCCTGCCCCCACCCCAGCAAATCATTCTGCCCTCCGCACCGGCTCCATGTCTTGTGTGTGTTTCTGATTGCTTCATCACTGTTTGTTTTATTTGCTGCCTTGTCTGTCTCCTCTTTTAGCCTCTAGATTCAACTTCATTCATCTTAGTGTCCCCAGCAGGGTGGGGAGGGAGGGAAGAATCCAGTTCAACCCCTTTTACAGTCTGGCTGGAGAAACTAAGGCTAGAGAGGAACGGCTTTTCCAGGGTCACACAACTAGCCCGGGCAGAGTGAGGATCAGAACGCGAGAACTCCCGATGCTCAGTTTAGTGCCCATCTGACCCGCACAGAGCTGCTCTGCCCAGGAAGCAGGGCACCGGGCGTCTGGGCTGCAGCCAGGCCTGGAGGACCCGAGCTGCAGCGGGGCAGCTCCCGGCTGCTGCCCAGGCCACCCCTTGCCTCCCACCATGGCCCTGTGCAGATGAATCATGCACCCCCTCAAGTGTGACCTTGTCCCCTAGCGCATTCTGACAGCACAGAGAGGCAGAGGTACCCCAAAGGCCAGGGCTGTCCTCGACCATTCAGCATTGCAAGAAAGGGTACAGCAAACATATCAACCACCGCCCCTTGCCAGCTCTTTCCCGGGAGGCAAGCCCGGGCAGAAGCAGAGGCCGAGTTGGCGGGCGGGCGATGTATGAGGCCAAGGGCTTTCTGGCCTTGGCAGGGAGGTCAGCAGAAGGTTCCTCCCTCCCAGGGCCTCCCTGGATCCTGAAGTGAGGCTCTCAAGCCACCTCACTCCCCTGCCGGCGCTGAGACTCCATCTTCTCTGCCACCTGTCTGGGCCCCAGGTCTCCCCTGGCCGTCCCAGGGATTCCCTGGAGGCTGAGCCCTCCTGGCTGTGGTGCGGGACAGAGCGTCCTGCGCAGAGCCAGCCTCTCCAGCCAAGGCGGCCACTGCTCCCTCGCATCTTCCCATGGCCTGGCAGAGCCCCCGGGAGCCTGGAAAAGTTTTGATTATTAACACAGCCAAGCAGCTAATTAAAATAATAAATTAGAGAACAACGCTGCAGGGGTGATGGGCGCTGTAGGGAGCCATGCAGGAAAAGGGAGGGGAAAGAAAAGCATTTTCTAGGTGGCCACATGAGAAAGCCGAGACCACACTTTCTCTGCAGGCTGGGAAAGAGGTGTGAACGCGCTGGTGTTTTGGTTCCTGACCCATGGCTATATCCAAGGAAGCCTTCCTTGCCCAGTAGGATCCTGCGATCAACACTGGGTTAACTGAATGCAAGGTGGGTATGAGGGGCTCAGGGACAGGCACAAGGAAGGACTGCTGCCTGAATCCTGCCGCGCTGGGGTGGAGGTGGGCACTGCTTTGGGTTTTGCAAATTTTGGGATGTGACCTATTAGGGTTGTGAAATAAATCTAGTGGGTTGTACCCTGCACTAAAAAAAAAGAAAGAATTGAAATATAATTTAGTGCTATGGACAGAGAAAGCTGTTAAAAGAGACTAGAGAGATGCCCATTAGTCTAATCATATTAATAGCTAAGCACCAAGTATGTGCCATCAACTGTGCTACATGTTTTTCTGAATACTCATCTCTAATTCATACAGGTTTTGGCATTCTCATTTAGGATGTGAAAAACACAAGGCTCAGTGAGATTAAGTGATTTGCCTCCTGTCTTAGCTGAGGCAGCCATAACAAAGTACCGCAGACTGGGAGGCCTAAACACCACAGTCCTGGAGACTGGGAAGTCCAAGATCAAGGTGGTTCAGTTCCTGGCTGGGGCTCACTTCCTGGCTTGATGACGGCTGCCTTCTTGCTGGGTCCTCACACGGCCCTTCCTCAGCATTAGTGCGTGGAGGAAACGGGAACTCTCCTCCTCTTCCTCTTCTTAGAAGGCTCCCAATCCTATCAGAACAGAACCCAACCCTTATGACCTCATGTAACCTCATCCACCTCCCAAAAGCCTGTCTCCAAATACAGTCATATTGGGGGTTAGGGCTTCAACATATGAATTTTGGGGGACACAGTTCAGTCTGTAGCACCTAAAGTCCCACGGCTGGAGTCTGAACACGAGCCCCAGATTGAGCCTGAGTCTCCCATCATTGCTCTGCTGCCTTGATGACCCATGTGTGTCCCAAAGACACCGTGGAAGAGTGCAAGACTCAGGGCTGGGGCAGCAGAGCATGGTGGCCATGCACAGGATGGGTGCCAGAGAGGGCTGGGCTCCAGCTCCGGGACTGCGGGCAGAGCGCCGCGCAGAGCGCCGCACGTGCTACAAAGCAGGGCTCGCGTGGAGTGCTTCGCTGTGGGGGTGCTGGGAGGATTGACAGGGACGAGCGCAGAGGAAGCCCACGACAGTAAGTTCCAGGAAAGGCGGGAACTTTGTTCCCTGATGTAACCCAAGTGCCTAGGCCCACGCTGGACACCTGATAGGTGCTTAATCAAAGTGGTGGAAGAATATCTAACTTACTGCTATTGTCACTGACCCGGTATTCGAATGCCTAGGTGCCAGTGTTAGCTTTATCACCACTCTGCGACCTCGGGCGAGATTCTGAACCTGGGCGCCTGCTCACTGTCTGTAAGTGAGGATGATAACAACAGGGCCATCGGGGTTGGCCTGAGGATGGTGTGGGATCTTGGGTGGACAGGGCCTTGCAGGGGCCGGCACCACACCCGCACGATCCTCTCCTCCCTGTGCTCGGTTTTGATGACGAGTGTGACAAGGCGAGGACTCTGTTCCGGGGAAGGAAGCCTGTGTTTTGTCCCCCTCACGCCAGCCTGGGCAGTTGCCTCTGCTCGCAGGCCTGCTTTCTGCGCTGGGCAGCGGCGGTGGCGGGTGGGGCGAGAGTGAACCGCAGACTGGCGGGTGTCACTCTGCACCACCACTCTCCGAGGGGAGCGCAAGAGGCAGGAACCGTGGCCGGGTGGGGGAGCACCCGCAGTGTAGACAAGGCATTGCTGTGTGTCTGATACCTCAAGAGGCCCAGGTGGGAGGACAGCAATTGGACTTTGGGGTGTGCCGTGTGGGAGGACACCTTCTCCACCATGCGGTGGATCCTCACGGCCAGCACCCCCTCCCCGGGGAGTTCTGGTAAATTCCCAGGGATCTGGGCTCTGCCTTAGGAGGGACGGGCTGGCGGTCTGCTCCATGTCTACCGAGGACGCTGCAAGCAGGGCCAGGGGACTGGTGCCAGGACGGGAGGCCGAACACCCCTCACCAGGGCCAGGTGGGCCTCTGGGGAGCTGGTCTGTGGCGCGCCAGGCCCCGGGAAGGTGGATTTTAACGCAGGCCGGGCGTCTGCACGGGGCGGCGCCCTTGCCGGCAGCTGCTCTGGCAGCACGCTTGCTGCCCGTCTGCCCAAGCCGCCGCCACACCCGCTCCTCACCACACCCAACGGACGCAGGCACTGAACAGAGCCCGGGCTGCTGCGCTGGGACGGCCCCTCAGGGGGTCGCTGTGTCTGCTGCCCGCCACACCGACGGGGCCTTGGCACAGGCAGGACGTGCAGGGCCCAGGCCCGTCCACCAACATTTGGGGCTGAACACCTCACGGCAGCCCTAGGGACTGAAGAGCCACCAACCCTCTGGCCTCGCTGGCTACCGCCCATCCCTCTTCTCATGCCCAGCGGTGCTGTCTACACTGAGTCCACTTTCTCATCCCTCTACCTCTCTGCTCTCCTGAGAGTGCTCGCCCCACAGCCACCGATCTTTGCTGCTGAGCCAAGTGGCCTTTGCCAGGCCTTAGGAGACTTGATGTTTCCTCACCCTCCAACCTTCCCTGATCCCTGGCTTCCCCTGATTTTAGCACTAGAGGTTTCACACCCTGGGAACCCCCCAGTTCAGGGCACAGTGGGACTCCGGGTCACCCTCGACTCCCGCTGACCCACTCATCTCCTCTCTTGTCTGTCTCCCTGCTCTCCCAGGGCTCTCACCTCGTTCTCTGGCTGTAGCTACCATCGTGGTGGGGATGGTGAGCCCACGTCTGGGGTGCCAGTCTCGCTCTCTCCCGAGATCCAGACCCCAGGGCTAACTGCCCACAGAGCATCTGTGCTCAGAGGTCTCCTGGCTCCTCAAACTCACTCATCCGACCTCACCATCTGATCCCAACCCAAACTTCTCTCTCTGGTCTCTTGTTAGCACAATGAGCTCCGCCATCCACCCAGGAGCTGCAAATCCCAGATACCTCATCCTTCTCAGCCATCTAGTTAATGACCTGATCTCATCAACTGCACCTCCTAAATCCTTCCAGTCTCTCCAAATACTCTGCTCTCCACTGTCACTCCTGCATGCAGGTCACCACCATCTCTTGCCCTGGTCAGTGCAGAGGCAGAGGAATGCTGACAGTGGCTGTTCCTGGGGTGGCCACCGGTACAGGTTGAACTGTGTTCCCCAAAAGGTATGTTGGAATCCTCAGCCCCAGTGTTCATGAATGTGACCTGATTCAGAAATAGGATCTTGGCAGGTGTAACCAAGCTAAGATGAGGCCATTAGAGTGGGCCCTAATCCAGTATGACTGGTGTCCTTACGAGAAGAGGAAAATGCCATGTGAAGACAGGAACTGCCAGGAAGGACACCATGTGACAACAGAGGAAGAGACTAGAGTGACGCAGCTGCAAGCCAAGGAATGCTGGGGTTTACCAGTTGCTGCCAGGAGCTGAGAAGAGGCAAGGAAAGAGTCTACCAAGAGTAGAGCTGGGCCCTGCTGATGCCTTGATTGTAGACTTTGAGCCCCGGAACTGGGAGAGAATACATTTCTGTTGTTTAAGCCACCCAGTTTATGGTACTCTGTTATGGTTGCCCTGGGAAACAAGCGTGGTGAGATACGGGCAATTTTCATTTTCTTATACTAATATTTTAGAGAGCATTTGTAGTGCATACTCAAGACTTTTATGATCAAGAAAAACACAGTTATTCTTAAAAAGAAATGCTAAATAAGAATCCTAAATACCTGAGTGGATTTGCTTTGAGAATTGAAACTATCCACAGCACACAGGTGACTGGCTACATCAACACACCTTTATCTGTATCACCAGGACTTCGCTGTTTCAGAAACCCTCACCCAGGCAGATGAAGTTGCAAATAATTTTATCATTCATTTCAGGAACTTTGCAAACAACATTTAAACAAACATCAGATTGTTTGACTTTTTAATAGGTAGCATCTAATGACGGTCTATTCTCCAAGACTCTTCGAAAGGCTTGCCTTGCTGTGCTGCCCATCCTGCACTCCTGTCATGGTCCTTGTCAGTCTTCACCCAGGCCCTGCAGGAGAGACCCTGAAAACTCAGACATATCCCACCTTTGCTCTTGCCTTTCTGAGATGCTCCTAAGACTCTGTCAAGGGAGGGTAAGCAGGAAGCCCAGCTCTGCCCCATCTGTGGGTTGACGTGGTGTTATCTTCAGGCATTTGACATCTAACATATTCAAAATACTGCATTTACTGACTGCAAACCCAAGAGGGTAGGAAGTATCCCTGTATCGTGGCTGGGGAAAGACGCCTCGATCCTGAGAAAGCTGCCCAAGGCCGCACCATTAGCGACCACAGCGCCCAGGCCCTGCTGACCGCAAGGCCTGCTCCGAGTACTTTGCCACCTTCCCCAACTTGCTGGGACTGTGATACGCATCGCACACACTCCAGCGTCGGGCTGTTTCTGGGAGCTCATGGTGTTCTGCTCCCAATTACCCAGAAAGCTGCCTCAGGTGGACAGGCCCCACACTCCTCTGGCCGACGTCAGCGGGCAGGTTTCCCGGGGAGCCGCCACAGGGGCCTTTCCACGGTAGGCAGCTCGGCGGAGCCCCAGGGCTTCTGTTTGTCCGCCCTGGGCCCGGGCAACGGCGGCCACGGAAGCAAATGGGCTGTGGTGGGAAATCATTTCCACGGGCTACTTCCCACCAGGCGCTGGCGCAACCGGTTAGCAGGGAAGGAAGAAGCGGCCCCTGCATACGCAGGGCTGGACGCAGCGCTCACTGTCGTTTGTGCCTCTATTCAGAGCCGCGTGGTACGGGCTCCGTGCCAGCCTGCAGACCGGGTTCTTTTCTTCCCCCAGTAGCACATGTGCATATTTGCTTTAAAGTGGGCAGAATTTGCCCACGGGTGGTCTTTGATTTGGAAGAAATCAACCTCAAAGCGGTGACTCACAAGAAACAAAGGTGGCTTGACTCACTCAGCGCTTGGGAAGGGGATGTGCGTGTGGAATCCACTTACCCAGAAGAAGAAGTTAAAGACGAAGAGTAAATACTTCAGGCAGACAATCAGCCAGTCATCCTGCTCCGTCTTGTAGTGGGCCATGCCTGCCGTGCCTGCAGAGAAGACACCTGTGTTGGGCCAGGGGGCCATGGAGAGCAACCTGCCCTTCCCGGAGCCCGGCACCTTGGCAAGTTCCCTTCAAAGGGCTTATGGAGGCTGTGGGTGTGCAACACGGAGTGAGGACCGGAGAGCAGCAAAGGCTGGGGACACCCTGTGGAGATGAACTTGGGCAGAATGCACTGGACCTTTGGATCCCAGTTTTGTCCTCTCGACAAAGGTCTAACCTACAAGTCGGCCACAGAGTTCGCACTGGCCTTACTGTGCTCTTATTCTCTTTCTGTCTCATCAGGACTGCAGGACACAAGTTTGCCTTTCCTGTACACACACACACACACACAGACACACGCACACATGCACACACATGCGCGTGCGCATGCTCAGCAGGGCTGCTCCGCATTGGAAACTTGTACTCTGCGTCCTGTGAACAGAACTCTGTATCCGCAGGCGTGGCACGACCCCACACAGAGCATCTGTGCGGGAAAGGACCTCAACCGCCGCCCAGCCCACCCCACCTGGGCCTGCACCTTGACTCTCCAGGCGAGGAAGCAGGTCCAGACAGGCCTGGTGGTTTGGCAGGGAAGTGCAAGAGCCTCTGGAGTCTGACTCCCTGTGTTCAAATCCTGCTCTGTCACCAGGTGAGTGATGCTTTGGGCAAGTTACACGATGTCCCATCCCTCTGTGTCCTTGTCCATAAATGGGGATGACAGTGGCAATTTTATCATAGGGTTGAAGATTATATGAGGTAATCTATGCGAAGAGTGTAGCACAGTTTGGCACATAGTAAGTGTTCAGTAAACATCAGCTACTATTATTACATGTCACAGAGCAGGGACTAACACCTAGGACTCCAGTCCTAAAACTCCAGTCTCTGCCCAGCACCATCCTCCCACGCCTGTCCCAGCGCCCACTGGGGACCCTAGGAAGCAGGACACGCGTGGTGGTGAGGCGGAGGAGGCCCACAGTCCTATTTGCCTCGCAGCCCGTCTGAGCCTCCGAACTCTGACGCCTTTGACGTTCCTCTCCTTGAGCTCCGTGTACCCCTGGGCACCTGCACCCCAACACTCGCAGAGGAGCTGCCCTTTAAGAAATCGTCCCCATTTTGAAAACCTCTTTTATTTCCCAACCATAAGCAGTAACGAGGCCCTGGTGCTGCCCACCTCCATCCGTCCTCCGCCGCTCCCAGCCCCCGCTGGGCCCTCCTCCCCTCCCCGGCTGGGGCTGGGCCGGGCCCAGATTTCTTCTCTGAGCCACGGCTCTGCCTTTTATTTCAAGCTCCTGGGCTCCTGGAGACGGGAGGGAGGAAGAGAGAAAGAAAAGGTGGCTGTCTTATTTGGGATTTCTATTTGCAGACCTTGAAGAAGGTAATTTAAGACTTTTAGTCTTCTTGTTAAAAAAAGACAAAACCCATTTTTCTCCAATTTAGTCTGTGAGGCAGCGTGGTGGAAGAAATACAGGAGGAGAAGGAAAAGCAGCCTGCAAAAAATGGGGGTAGCGGCCGCCGGGCGATGCAACAGCAGCTGTTCCGCGCCCTTCTGCCCTGAGGAGAGGCTGGGGCAGTGTCCTCGGCCACGCGGGGCTGGGCACGCTGAGAGTGGGTGGCCTGTGGGCTCCTGCCACCAGCCACCTCCGGCCCGCAGCCAAAGGGCCTGAGGGGCCACTCACACCGAGGGGTCAGGCTGGAAAGGAAACTATATTTTTAAAAAAGAACCCCAGGCAGAAGACAGGACTTAACAAAGAGAGATATATTTCTAATGGCAACATTTCAGCCGTTAGCGGCAGAGAAGATAGAGCCACAGGATGCCAGGGCTGGGAACACCTTTGGGCTCACTTAACTCAACATTTTACAGAGGGAATGAGGAAGCTAGTATGTCTGATTCAAGACAGACTTTTAAATGACTTCTCTAAAGCCACAGGGATAATTGGTAGTCCCAGTTTCCTAACCCCCACTGTTCAGCACTCCTTCCCCCATAACACCCCCAACATGTGTGGGGTCCTGTGCTGGGGTGGCAGAGGCCCCAAAGAAGTGTCAGTACCGGCTGGGAGCCAGATGCCTGGATCTAAAAGCAAGCCTTGCCATTTACCTGCTGTGTGATCCTGGGCAAGTTACTTAACCTCTCTGTGCTGCTAACATTTGTTGAATATTATGTGCCAGACACAGAACTAAGTGCTTTGCCTACATTATCTTGATCCATCTTCCCAACACGCCTAGGAAGCAGGGTCATGCCCATTTTGTAAGACAAGAAAACTAAGGATCAGACGGTCACACAACCTATCCAAAGTCACCCAGCAAGTAAAGGGCAGAGCCAGAGCTGAACGAGGAGCCTCTGCCTCTGGGCTCAGGCCCTACACGGCTGCCAGGAAGGGAAGGCCAGAGATTGCTGGCCTTCCCGGTATTTGCTCTCCCCTCTTCTTCAGGAATAGAACCTCTCAATGTAAGTTGGGTACGTGGCCACCTGGAGCAGATGACATTTCCTAGCCTCCCTCTCTGGTGGGTGCAGCCAGGATTAACTGCTGGCAGGCGAATAGTATACGGGCTGAAGTAGTATATGCAACTCTTTAGAAGTGTCATTTATTGGCTATGTTTCATGTGCATTTGAAAAGAATGTGAATCCTACCATTGTAGGGTGCAGAATTTTATATGTGTCAGTTAGATAGAATTTGTTAATCACACTTTTCGCATCTTCTATGTCCTTACCGAATGGTGCCTGCTTGTGCTGGTGGCTGCTGGAAAAGGCATATGACAAGATTCCCATTATGACTATGAATCTGTCTATCCCCAATTTAATTCTGTTAAGTTTTTGATTCATATATTCTGCAGATATTTTACGGGGTACAAACAGATTTGGAGCTGTGATATCATTTTGGTGAATCAATTCCTTTATCATTAATAAGTGCCATTGTCTCTATTAACCAGAAGTATCTTTGAGGTGGGTGGGGCATGTCTCTTACTGTTGGGAGGAACACAGATGTCACGGCTGCAGCCGTCTTGAGCCATGGGCAGGAAACCGCAAGTTGAAAAGGGCAGAGCACGTGGAGTTCAGAGTCTGGGTCTCAGATGATGGAGAGCTGCCCTGCCATCTCTGAGCTCCTGGCCTCCAGACTTAGTCTACATGAGCAAACAGCAAACCGGTAGCTTCTTTAAGCGACATGTTTGGATGTGCTATTAGTCACGGCTGACTCCATCCTGCTGTGGTGGAGGGAGCAGTGGGTACAAGGTGTGTGAGATCATCACATGCTGGGGCACTGCAGGTGGGGCAGTGAGACTAGATTGGAACAGTGTCACCAAGCTCTTTTGATGGTACACCTCAATTTATTTATGAATTTTATTCATGTACTACTATCCATATATAGTAAATATTCATCAAACCCTTATTTTGCCTTTTTTAAGGATAAAAATAATTAGGAATAGGGATTCTAGTAAGTTCTCCCTGCACCCTGGTGTACCGTCTGCCTCCACTTTGGAGACCACTGGTTCAGAGTGAGTGGAGGGGTGAGAGCTGAAGGTTGAGTAGGGTCAGATCAAGAACGGCCTCACATGCCAAGCTCAGGGGCTTGGGTTCGTGTCCTGAAGGTCATGCCGACGCCAGGAAGGCAGTGCTTAAGCCCAAGCAAGAGGCGGGGGAGAATGGAGAGCAGGGGACAGACAGCTGAGACGCAGAGGGAGGCCCCTGGTGGCAGGCAGTGTGCATGTGGGAGGCAGGGGACAGACCCCAAAGAGCTCTGCCTTCTAAGAAGGGAGTGAGCCGAGGACGAGGACACCAGGCAGGAAACTGACCTGCAAGGGAGCCGGTAGGAGAAGAGGTGCGGGATCCCGCAGCCAGGGAAGAGGGCAAGGGCCACAGTGCCACGTGCTGCCTAGAGGTCCCAGTCGCCTGAGGACTAGCGAGGGCTCACCTGTGCCAGAGCAGCATCCATGGAGGACTGATGGTGGGTGACGGATGTTCCAGGAGAGGGGAGGAAACGGAGACCCCAGGTGGGTATTTTAGGGCTGGAGGGAAGCAGCTAGAAGGCCAGAGAAAGGGAGTGCTTTTGTGTTGTCAAGAAGGGAGGCTCAGGCACTTAGCTCTGCTGCCCCCGGGAAAGGGGATGGGTTCGGGGGTGAGATGGGGAGCTCCCAGCCCCTCCCCAGCTGTCCTAATGGCCTCCCTGCTCTAGGGCCTGTTGCACCCCGCCCGTTTGCCTGTTTACAGGGTGATACGGGATGGGTGTGGGAATGGCGGCAGCAGCCCCTGCAGAGCAGAGAAGCAAACACACGCCACTCGATGTGGGCTCACCTCCCCCTGCCGGTGAATGGGGGCACCAGGGCTTGGGATAATCCCCGAAATCATTTCCACTGAGCTTTGAGGAGCGTCTTACGATTTCTGGGAAGCAGACTGGCCTTCTGAGGTGGGTGTTATTTCTGTTCCTAGGAGTTGGGAGTCGGACTTCCTGAACCACTGGGAGGAAGTGTCTCTAAGGGTCGAGAGGCAGACAGTGGGGGACAGGCACACCCACCCAGGGGGTGGTCAACACCTGGCGCAGAACCACGGACAAGCCTGGAGGACAGAGGAGAGGTGCCTGTACCCCCAGGTCCCCCACCTCAGCCAAGCTGACCTCTTCTTTGGCCTCTGAAAGGCATGTTTGGTTCACACTGCGCCCCGAATCTGACGCCTGCTCCTTTCTGCCCAGTGCTTCAGGGCTCAGAGGGCCCTGCCTTCCCTGCAAGTGACTCGGGTCCTTTCCAGCCCCTCGTTTCCGTCACCAGGCTGACCGATTCGACTCCAACTGAGATGGGGCGGTGCTGCTCGGCGCGGCCAGGACCCTTTCTCTGGCTCTGCCCTTCCTTATCGCCTTCTCTCGGGCCTGTGTTCCCGTCTGCGGGGTGGGGCAGTGGCTCTCTTGAGCGTGCATCAGAATTGTCTGGAGGGCTCATTAAAATCGAGATGGCTGGGCCCAGCCCCAAGGCTTCTGGTCATTAGGTTTAGGGTGACACCGTGGAGAATTTGCTCCCAGACAGGGTGACCACTGACCTGGATTCACCCAGGACAGAGGGATTTCTTGGAATATGGGAGTACTGTTCAGTGTTGAGCCTGGGCAGTCCCAGGAAGCCAGACGGTGGTCACTCTACTCCCAGACGCTGCTGGTCCCAGGACCACGCTTTGAATCGTCAATGTTCGTTAAGGCCCCTTCCAGTTCTGAAAGTCCCCGCCCTGCCACGTAAGCATCCTTCCGTCTGAAGCAGACATAGCTGAGCCGGGCGGGGCGCGAGGGCGGGCCTGTCCCTGCACACAGACGCAGTTGGAACACAGTTCCCAGGGACACGTCACAGATTCCCCAGACTGCCTGACAACAGGCCCAGGGGGCCTTCTCCTCCAGGCCGGGCTTCTGATGGAGAACAAAGCTGGGACTCAGGGGCAGCCAGCAGGCCGGGGGCCTGCTAATGGCACAGTTAGGACCCGCCACGGGACAGCTCAGAAAAGCAACCGCAAATGCCTTGCCGGTGAAGTGATGAATGTGGGGGACTTTCATCGCGGCCAGATGTGTAGTGTCACGGGCTGTGACACTTGGGGATTTGCCCCTGCCCCAAGTGAACGAGGCTCGGGGCGCGGAGGAGATGAGTGACACGTAGGAAAGGCCCGCCGGCGGCCAGCGGGGTGTGGCGAGCAGGACACTCTCCGGCCGGGACGTGCGCAGGAGCAGAGGCCCCCACTGGGCTGAGGGCCGGTGGGCAGAGCCGCATCCTGTCGTGGTGGTGGGCGGCAGGGCGTGGGGAGTGCTTGGGAGCTGACGTAATAAATTGTGTTAAATACAAGGCACTGTCAGGCCCTGGCCAGCTGCATCCTTCACTCCCTCCACAAACACGCACTGAGTCCCCTGTGTGCCAGGCTGGTGCTTGGAATCCCCAGACATGCTCCGTGCAGAGCACACAGCAGACCGTGGGGCGTGGGGCATGGGCATACCAATAACTTCCAGACCCTCCGGACAGGGCTTCCAGAGAGATGCTGGTCAAGCCTGAGGGTAGCACAGAGGAAGTGGCGTCAATTCCACCAGACTGGGGTGGCAGGGGCAGTGACAAAAGGGAGGGACATTTAATCTGGTCCAGGAGGACAGGCAGGGTTTCTGTAGGTAGCAAAGGAGGTGGGGCTGACCAGGCAGAGGGGACAGTGGGCACTGGCCTGGAGTGGGTGGCAGGAAGGGCTGGGAAATCAAGCTAGGGCCTAGAACTCTCTGCGGCCACACTCAGTTGGGACTTTTTCCCCCTCGCCCATACGCTCGACTCCCGGGACCTCACCCACTGCCTGTCCTCTGTTCATTCCCATTAGCAAGACCCAGGTTGGGGTACCCTGACTCTCCATTCCCTGATAGGAGAGCAGCCACACCCGGGGGGGGGGGTGGTTTCTGGGGAGCTTGGTGCTTCTGAAATGAAAACGACATGCATATTTCACCTAACATGACATCCTCCATGTTCATCCATGTTGTCACAGGCAACAGGATGTCCCTTTTTCAGGCTCAGTAGTATTCTACCGTGTATGTATGCCACATTTCCTTTGTTCACAGTAAGTTCCCTGTCGCGGCTATTGGGAGCAGTGCTGCCGAGAGCACGGGCAGCAGGTCCTCTTCCACACGCTGACTTCGTTTCCTTTGGATAAACACCCAGCACTGGCTTCTGTTCGGTGAAATCAACCAGGCACGGAAAGACAAACATCTCATGACCTAACTCACAGGCGGACTCTCAGAAGCGGGTCTCACAGCGACGGAGAGTAGAATGGAGGTTCCGGGGGCTGGGGTGTGGGCGGGGGTGCGGTGGAGAGATGCTGGCCAAAGGATACAGAATCTCAGTGAGATAGCAGGAATAAGCTTGAGATGTATTTTACAGCGCAGCAACTATAGTTAGTGATATATTGCGTTTTTGAAAAGTGGTAAGAGTGGATGTTATGCCTCTCACCACAAAAATGATAATCATATGAAGTACTACATATGTTAGTTAGCTACATTTAGTCATTCTGCAATGTATATATGCTTCAAGTCATGTTGTACACAGCGGATGCATACAATTTTATCTGTTGGTTTAAAAAAGAACAAAAAGAATCCTCCCCCCCAAACTAGCGTGTGTTTGCTATTGGAAAAACCAGACCCCACCTCACCCCACCCCTTCAATTAAATAAGTGCCAGTTTCCAGCTCTGAGTACTTAGCCAACAAGAGGTCATGCCTGCACAATGGCCAAGAACAGCTGGAAAGGAAAAAACAGTCTAAGTGGCTGAATTTATAACTTAATTTCTTTCGGCTTCTAATGAAACATGGTTATAGTCCTGCATGGTCTATTTTCTTTCCTCATGCAACACTGTCCTTCTTTGCCCTTGTTTCCCTCTTATTCAGTTTCCACTTGCCTAACTCATTTTTGGTGGGTAGACAGTGTGACAGTGTGTCCTTCTGAAGCAGTCAGAGAAGGGGGACTTCCTCAGCCCCTTAGAATGGGACAGCTGGGAGGAGCCAAAAGGATGCCTAGCTCAGCCCCTGTGTCTGAGAACAGGGTGGGGAGGGGCCCTGGGGAGGGGGAGGGGAAGGTCACACTGCAGTCAAAGTCACACTGCAGATTGGTGGCAGGGCAGGACCTGCTCTCATGTCTCCCAGGCTAATGGTCTCTCGATGGCAGTTAATAAGATTTTCATTGGCTGATATACTACTAATAATAAACAACATATTTACTAAATGCTAACTACATGCTAGGCACTAAGTGCTGTATGTGCATTAATAAATGTATTATAATACTTAAAATAATGCCACGATGGATTATGGCAGTTTGGCAGTATGGAAGCAGTTTCTGCTTTTGTAGAAGCAGAAACTGAGGCACACAACAGTATGTGGCAAGCCAGACACGTGAGATATATGCAGAGCCGATGTTTGACTTTTCCCCGGGCAGGTTTAGTTGTGGTTTCTTGCAGCTTCTTTTAGCTTGGTGGTCTCTGATGGAAGCTAAGAATGAGGGATCTGCCTGGCCAGAGAACCCAGTTGGGAGCTGCAGGAGGGCGCAGGGCCAGTGTCCTCTGGCTTTGGCAGGATCCTGGCAGGATCCCACATGGCTGTCACTACAAAGAGATCAAATGCTTGGGGAGGCCTCTGGAGGGAACCTCACCCTTCTCCCTGGTCCTCTATCTCCTTGACTCTGAGACCAGGGATCCAGCGGCTGCTAGCACCACGTGAGACACAGGCTGGCCTGGGGTCTCTGGGCAACCACTGGCCTTTTCTTTTATACCAATGTGTTTGTTGTGTGCAGGTAAATGAATGCAGGCAGCTCTTTTGGACAAAACAGGGTTTGATTGCTAACTATAGAGTCTTGTGGATGGGGCTGTAGGTAGAACTTGAATTAAAATCCTAGCACTAGGAATTCTTAGTCTTTATACCCTAAAAGATATAGCCATATACTTAGGAAAACATATTTTGCTTCATCTGCAAGCCCCACATTGTGCTGTATGTACTTGTCAGGTGAGTGGTTTGGCATGTCCTTGTTCCCTATGTGTGTGACACACAGAGTCTCTGGAGGGTCTGCCTGTAGACAGGGATCGCCTTTTGCTGTGTTTGTTCTAGGTTCTTTTTCTCCTTTTTTAAAATTGCAGGCTGACCTATGAAATGAGGACTTCTCCAGTACTTGTGACGAGCATCAGTAGTCTGCAGGCCAAGAAGATCTGGGTGTGAACACAGCTGCCACCTGCAGCAGCGTGGCCTTGGAGCCTCGGCTTCCTCCTGTGTGGAGTGGAGACGCGGCCGGGCTGCCTCGTCCCCCGCGTGGTGGCTGTGAGGCTGCAATGGGATGAGGACTGGCAGGAACTGTGTGCCCTGCAATCGTACGGCTTCCGTGCCAGACGACGGCAAAGGAACACTTAAACCCAACTTGCTGAGAGCTTCCCGAATGAAGGGCGATGGGAAAAGGGCAGGTAACCCTAAATAATGCACCAGCCAGAGCCTGTCTGTGAGGGCCAAGAATGCAGTCTCAGGGTCTCTGCCCCTCGGCCCACCCTGCCTGCTGGTGGACTCCACCCAGATGGTCATGAGAGGAGACCCTGTTTTCAAGTGACCACGAAGAATCCAGTTGCAGAAAATAAAGACATTAATTTAACAAAATAGATTGGTTCAGACAGGAAAGTGGTGGGGAAAAAAGGCAACAGCTGTAGTGAACATTAAGCACCTAATCTCAACACGTCATCGAGGCACTGCAAAGGAGCATGCTTGGTGGGGTGGGAAGAGGCACCCCAAGGCAAGGCTGCAGCCTGGGTGCCCACAGGGTGGGGCTCCACCAGGCAGCACCAGAGGGCCTCTGTCATCCCACGGGGCTAATGAGGTCACTGAATCCAGAACGTGATGGCTGTCTTGGTGCTCGGGTTACCCCTAGACACTCCTTCCCTTCTCACCAGCACCTCCCCCCCCAACCTCCTGCAAGTTAAGGAGGGCCAGGCTTGAACCCAGGGACCTGGGTTCTTGTCTGTTTCTAACTTGCTCTGTGCTTTGGGCTTCAGTTCTTGTCTACAAAGCTGGAATGAGTAACTTCCTTACTAGAGTGGGTGAAGATGCTGCCTCATTCCAAGACGTACTCCCTGCACAGTGGTTTCTGACCATTTCTGCATCACATACAGCTCTGTGTATTTCACTGCGTGCCTAGTAGTAACAGTGGCTAATGTGTGTCGATCAAGTGCCGTGTGCCAGCGATGGTTCTAAGTACAGCTGTCCCTCGGTACACTCGGGGCATTGGTTCCAGGATGCCCAGCATATACCAAAATCCGAGCACACTCAAGGGCCACGCATGGCCCTCCATATATGCAGGGTGCAGCCGTCGAATACTTTATTTTCAATCCATGTTTGGTTGAAAAACATCTGTATATAAGTGGATGCATGCACTTCAAACCCCTGTTGTTCAGCGGTCAACTGTACTTTCTAAGCATTATCTCTTTTAAGCCTCACTACAACCCTGTGAGGCAGGCAGCTCACCATCCCCACATCACAGAAGAGGACAGGGAGACAGAGGTTAATTCTGGTGTACACCTGCTGTCTAGACATAATTATGTCCCAGGTTAGATGTTAAATCGTGGCTCTTCATTATGTTACACTGCTCATCAACAATAGCCAATAACACTCCTGAAGCTCTGAATCTTTCTGCCCCATCCCCTCCACACTACAGGTTTCTCCGACTCACTTCCTGCTCTGACAGCCCACAGCCATCAAACCCTATATGAAGCCCCCTATTATCTGATAAAATCTGTGCTGAGTTCTGGGTCCTAAACACCTGGCACAGCACCTGATGCATGGTGTCAAATGTGAAATGAATGAGTGAGTGACTGAGCAAATGAACAGGTGCACTAAGGAGCCATGAACGCTCAGGAACTCTGAGAGTACACAAATGCTTCTCCCCCACTCATGCTCTCACCAAGTTCTCCAAGAAACCTAAGTCAGAGATAACAGAAAGGAGAGAAGCAAAACTGACACCATCACTTCTGCAGCCTCTGCCTATGTGGACGTGCGGGGTGCGTTTCTGCAGCGATGGGTTCAATGCGGCATCAGCCAGCGCTCCCAACAGGGCCTCGTGGGAAGGCCTCGCACCAGCCAGCCCGGGGAGCTTCCGTGGTCTTTTCTCCCCAAGCTTTCTCTGCCTTCTCCACATCCTCCTCTCTTTCCCCTAGTCTTTTAATTTCAGCCTCAGAAGAGAAACACAGACCTATGTCCATCATACATCAAAGCAGAAAATCCTTTTGAAATTAATTCAAACAAGGCACAAATGGGAAGAGGACAGTTCCCTTGATGGGAAACACCAGGGCATAATCAGGCACTTCCTAGAGGAGTCAGACCTCAGCAGAAACCCACAAGAGGGGCAGCTTTGACAGATGTAGAAATGAATACGCATTCTGCCCCCACTCCAGCCCCACGGCCTCTTTTTCTTCCCTTTGCTATGGCCCTTAAAATGGATCCACAGCAGAAGCTGGGAAAGCCCAGAGCCCCGAAGGCCACCACCAGTGGGATCTCAGTGTGGACAAGCACCAGTGGCTCCCTTCTCCTGCTGCAGAACTCGGCACCACAGCAGAGCTGTTCCAGCCCGAGCACCTCATGTGTTGGCTCTGAAAGTAGCTCATTAAAGAAACAATGCCAGATCCAAGGAAGGCAGGTCGTCCTGCCTCTGCTTCAAAAACGTATGACTTCTTAGCCATGGAGACAGGTGTTTTAGGGCCCCGAGAAGCCATCTCTGGTTCCCCACACCTCCCCCAGACACTGCCCAGTAGTTTGAAACCCCAGCTCCCTGCAGCCTCGGCCATAAATAGTGGTAGGGGCCTGCATCTGGGCCAGATTTCTCATTTAATTGTCTCATAACTCAGTGAGGCAGGTGCCTTCACCTCTATTTTATAGACGAGGAGGCTAAGGCTCCTCCGACAGACTCGGGAATAAGCCCAGCTGTTACTGATGTCAAAGTTGAGGACACTCAGGTTTGGGCTTTCAGATGGAAAGGCTTTGAGGTGGAAAGAAAAGCCACCCGCATCCAGAATCGATTTCTCTGTCCAGACTGTCCTTGGAGCACTGAGCTACCACTTGAGAAGCTGCTCAGAGCAAGGATGGAGGTTTCCGGGGTGACCCATTCAGGGTGAGCTCAGGATCTGTAAGGCAAAGAGCAGTGGCAGCAGGAAAGCCCAAGAGCCCAGGATGTTGGGGTTCAGCAGAGGGTGAGATGTGGCTGAGACACAGACAGGCAGCCGCATCACCCAGCTCCAGGGGGAGCTATACACATCACGGTGCATGTGAATGCCTGCCCTGGAATTGTGCAGTGCACAGTCTGTGCAGGTGTACACAACTGCCTTGCAAGTGCCCAGCTGCTCATTTGACAAGCTGTGCATCTTCCTTCTAGCTCTCATTTTCAGTAGACCAGCACTCTTCCTTACTACCCATCTTTCCCTGCCAAGCCTGGGTGTCTTCCTTTTGATGGGGCCAGCTGGGTGAAATCCTGACTTTTATTGGAAGTTGCCAACCAGGGACAGGGCAGTGCAGTATATAGTGGATGAGCAGGTAAGGCAGGTGTCTAAGGGTTGGGCTGCTCAAGTCCAGTGAGGGTGGACATTTGGGAGCTGGTACACCTGGCCCAAAAAACACATGGGTCCCTTTAAACATGTAAGTCTTTTTTTTAATTTCAGCATATTATGGGGGTACAAACGTTAAGGTTATGTACATTGCCCTTGCCTCCCCTCCCCCCTCAAGTCAGAGCTTCAAGCATGTCCATCCCCCAGACGGTGTGCATTGCACTAACATGTAAGTCTTAACTGCAATCAGTAGGTAGATATCCTCCCCTTTCTTCCAGAGGATGGGAGATGACATTAAACTTAAGTTTGATTCATAAGGTAATCAAGACTGCCAGTGGTCTCCCCAAAGTTGCTCTCCTCTTATTTCATTATAATGGAGCTGCAGCTGGGTGTGTGGCCACCTACCCAGTGACTATATTTCCCAGCCCTCCAAGCAGCTAGGTCAGCCACATAGTAGTTCTTGACAAGGTGACATGCGTGGAAGCACCACTCCAGGCCTGGATCTTAAAACACTGCCCTTGCACATTGACATACTCTTCCCCTTCCTGAGAGCTGGGACGCAGATGTGTCTGGAAGCCAGCTTCAACCACGCAGGAAGGACACCACCTCACAGCAATAGTCCTTAAACTTAAGGGCACGTTAGAATCAGCTGGAGAGCTTTCAAAAACAGAGTGCTTGCCCCACCCCTGGAGACTGTGATTGAGTAATTCTGGGTCAGTGCCTGAGAATTTATATTTCTCACAAGTTTCCAAGTGATGTTGATGTTGCTGGTCTGGGGAATAACACACTTTGAGACCACACACTTGGTCCTACAGTGTTGTCCCAGACCCTTGCGGATGGAAGAGAAACAAGATGGCATGAGCCTGGATCCCTGTATGACTCTGTGGAGCAGAACAGCTTGCCTCCCTGGACTGGTACATGAGAGAAAATGAAAAAACTGCTTTGTTCTTTAAGCCACTGTGCTTGGGTGTCTGACACAGCAGCTCAGTCTTTGCTCTAACAGAATCATATTCCTGGAAGTCAGAGTCTCCTCCAACTCTATGAATGCCCCTCTCAAAAAAGAAGAAAAAAACAAGCCTATTCTAGCTCCACCTCTAGGAGCAACAAATTAGCCCTTAATCAGACTAGTGTACAGAGCCAGGATGCCATCTCAGCTGTAAGATTCCAAAGCTCAACCTAATCACGATGCATACTGTTTCTCAAGTCACCCACATTTTCCTGGATCCTGTCTCCCTCTGAAGTTACTGCCAGATCTTTCTTCCTCTGCAGCTTCACTTCCTCATCCAGTCATCCTGTGCCCCACGACTGTCTGACCTCCTCCACCACTCTCCTCATCCGAAGTCACTTCTAACTGCCAAAGCCAAAGCTGGCTTTTCAAACCTCCTCCTGCTTCACTTCTGCTGAATCTGAAACCCTGATCACACCTTCCTTTCGAAGCTCTCTCCCCACTGCTTGTTTCATGGTACCACTCGCGCCTGATTCTTCTCCTGCGTCTCCAATTTGCCTTAACCTGAACGTCACGGCTACCGAGACTCTGACTTTGTGCTCTCTTCCTCTGCGTCATCAACTGCTCCTCTTCTTGGCTCGCCCCTGAGGCTGGCACTTCCACCAGGGTGAGGTGGGGACATTCTTGTCTCTCCTTTGCCACCCCTCTTCCTGCCAACTCCATGTACCTCCAATAAGCCAATGACTCTCAAGAGCCTGCCGAGCGTGGGCTCACCCCATGGCTGCAGCGCCCTGGTACCCAGCGCACAATGAATACCGAGTCAGCATCTTCCCCGCAGCTTGCCGTTGTGTTCCCGGCCCCGGTGCACTCCGTCCCCATGCAGTGCTCCTCCCTCTTTCTCAGTGTCACCACTCTCCACCCCAACACTCGCCGCTTCACCAAGGCGGCCCCTACTGCAGCTGTCCAAGAACACCCTGCGGATCCGCCCATTCCTGCCATTCCTTTCTTCTCACTGCTGCTGCCTGTCTTAGGCCCCTCCTCACTCATCAGTGCAGTGCTCTGGTTGGTAGTTGATGTATCTGTTCCTCCCCCCGCCCCCAAGATTAACTGGTTAATTTATCTATTAATTCATTGAACACCTGAGGCCTCACTATGAGGCATACAATGTGCTAGGTGCTGGAGATCCCAGAAAAAAAAAAGGAGGAAGAAAAGAGAAGTGTTGGGTGCACGCCTGTGTAGTTCCGGCCACCTGGAAGGCTGAAATGGCAGGATCGCTTGAGCCTAGGAGTTCAAGTGTAGCCTGGGCAACAAAGTGAGACCTCGTCTCTAAAAACAGAAAAAGAGAAGAGAATGAACGAAGCTGTCCCTGATCTCAAAGAGCTCACAGCTGGGGAGACAGACACATCACCATCACTTTAACACTGTGTACGGAGTTCACGGAGAAAAAATGTATACAGGAGTGCTGAAGAGGGAACTAGGTATGGGCATGAGCTGTAAACGATGAGCAGGAATTCGGCACAGACAGCGATGGAGAAGGTGTATGCCAGGCTCAAGATTTTGGATTTTATTTTGTAAGTAATAGGGAGCCACTGGACTTTCTGATCCCAGGACTGAGAATTAGAGTCCCGACTTTTGAGGTTAAGCTAAAGACACTGAAATGACTTAGTGAATTATACAACAAGTCTGGGGCTGGGCGATGAGCATTCATTTAAAGGAACCCTAAAAACACACTGAAGAGCCCAGTTCCCTGAAGAGAGAATCTGGCACGTGTTAGTCGTTCTCCTGTGGTTCTGTAAGACCACAGCAGAGAAAAGTCAAGGGCTGTCCGGCCCCACCCAGGGCAGACCAGGTCAGCTGGCCCAGGCTCCAAAACTGCAGGGGTGGAGCCAGCTAGAGGAGGAGGGGCAGGATCGTGAGAAGTAAAGCCTGCAGCCCACCCAGGAAAATCCTGCCTCTCTGCACTAAGAGCACAGGGTTTTAATTTTGACACACTGGGTCTCAAAAAGACCTTTCAAAAAGAACAATGCATTGCCTAATATACTTACGGCTCCCTCAAACATCAGCTTAATTGTAGTGAAGAATGCAGTCTAGAACTTTTCCCACACTCAGAGAAGGACTTATATTATAATTTCCCCCATCTTCTTGAATGAATGGATCTACGATTTCCACAGAGAAAGAGCTACTCTTTCCTTCCCCCGTGAGGAGACAATTGTCTGAGGCCCGTCCGGGTGGAAGCCGCCTGCTCATCACCCCGAGTGGGGAGAATGTGGTTGGGGCCAGGCTGTGCCTGGATCCCGGGGGGGTGGCGCAGGGGCCCAGGGAAGCCCCGTGCCCCGTGAGCACCCACAGAAGGGCACTGCCGCAGCGATGCGGGGCTGTCCATTGACAGCGGTGTTTGCAAAGCCGCACCACATGGCTGGGGGTCTAGATTCAGGAGTTCTCCTTCTCCTTGCCTGCACCTGGGCAAGTCAGCACCCACCCTGTGCCTCAGTTTCTTTATCTGTAAGATGAGAGTGTTAGTGTTCTAGCAGGAGATTCCTCCAAACAAATTTTTATGTAGAACCTCAACATATAAAACAGATAAGGTGGAGCCTTTCTGGTTGAAGGGGTGTGTTGAGCCCTCCCGCTTCATTTAAGCTCCTCCGACCACCGTCTCCCCTCCCCCACCCACCCCAAAGCCGGCACCGCAAAGAAACTCAGCGCTAGCACTCTGTGAGACCAGTGACGGCTGCCAGCTTTCTCATTCTTCAGTTGCACAATGTCACCCCACACTTATTTATGGTCAAAATGAGCAAGGGGAGAGCTAGGACCATATCACACACCCACTAGACACGTTTAGAGCTGCAAGTGACCTCTGAGAAGCCCTTCACTTTACAGACAGTTCAGCTTCTGCTGACCTCCGCCTGACCCCAACCCTACCCCATTTCTTTCTTTTATCTTTTATTGTGATAAAATACACATAACATAAGTTACCATTACAACCATTTTAAAGTGTACGATTCAATGCCATTAAGTACATTCCCAGTGTTGGGCAACCCCACCACCATCTTGCTTCAAACTCTTTCATCACCCCAAGCCCATTAAGCCATCACCCCTCATTCCCCTCCCCCCAGCTCCTGGAAAGTGCTTATCTGCTTCCCACCTCTATGGATTTGCCTGTTCTTAATACTTCACACCAACAGAATGACAGAGTGTACGGTCTTCGGCCTCTGGCCCCTCTCACTCAGCACAGCGCTTCCAAGGCTCATGCATGCTGTAGCGTGGATCAGCCCCTCACTGCATGCACAGACCACCTTTGCTTACCCACTCATCTGCTCACAGACATTTCAGCCGTTTCCATCTTTGGGCTACTGTGAATGAAGCTGCCATGAACATTCATACACAAGTTTTTGTGTGGACACCTGTTTTGAACTTCTTTGGGTAACACTGAGGAGTGGAATTGCTAGGTCATGTGGTGATTCTGTGTCTAACGTATTGAGGCCCTGCTAACCTGTCCTCCACAGCCCCACCCTGTGTTTTGGATATGGCATATGCTGCAAGGAAGTGGCACCCTGTCCCCCAGGAAAAGGTAGGAGCCAGGGCAGCCTGCTGTGTCTGCCGCTCCAGGCTTCAGCTCCCTGGTACTTGCTCCAATGACAGGGATGAGAATGTAGCCTGTGAGTAGTCCTCACGTTAACTAAAAGGCAGGTACTTCAGAGATAAGCAAACTCACTCAAGGACATGCAGCCCTGTCTGGAATACAAGCCCCTGCCGGCCCACTCCCTACACTGCTCTGCAGGGCCTGGAGACGCCCTGGTGCCGTCCTGCTCAGGCTCCTGGGGCCTGGCCCTCAGGAGCGTGTCCTAGGCTGCTTTCCAGGTTCTGTCGCTGCACCGGGCTTCCCTGATCAGCATCCAGCTCCTACTTGCTGAGGCCCTAAGGCCTCTCCAGCACGTGCGGACTCACACCATTGACATAGCTTTCTGGACCCCATACTCAGCCCAGGGAAACAGAGCCTCGATCAGCTCTTTGGAGCCTGCGCCCAGGACTTGTGGTCTGAGTCCGTGTGACGACAGCAAGGCCGGCACCGCTGCCGACGACAGACAGGTCCAGCGCGGAAGGCTGTATCGGGTCGGTTCACTCTGCCCTCAGGTGCAGAGTCCAGACTGAAGCCTATGAAGCAGGTCTCCCTACCCTGCTGCCCAGCCATGGCTGGTCCGGCCAGCGGCCCCCTGGGGGCTGGTGCTCTGCAGAAATTCAAGAAGGCCCGAAGGCCGGGTGAGTATCCGGCATCCACCGTCCCCCAGGGAGCCGGGCAGACACGGACACTCCAGGCCCAGTGGGCCTCCAGGCTTGGATTAGGACTCAGACTAGAGCCGGAGGCCTACGGGCATCTCCGCAGGGGGCGGGGGCAGGGCGAGTGTTCGCTGCTGCGTGTGAGGTGTGGAGCAGCCGAGCAGTCTAGAGGATGGAAGGCACTCCAGGCCCCAAATCAACAATGATCCTGGCTCTCAGACTCAGTCTGAACCAAAGCCTCACTACCAGGCTTGACGCAGGGCCCAACTACACCGCTGCTCTCCCCCAGGGCGGGGTCCCCAGAGCTGCCCCCCAGGTCCATAGCTGCAGCTACCATTTGCTTGACAATTTATGGGAGCTGGTTGGGAAACGGTGCTGGTTGGAGCCTGCAGAGGACACCCATAAGCCTAGGGAAGAGGTCCTCTAGGGGCGGCTTCTGCACGGTCCTGAGTATAGGCGGGGGGGGGGGGGAGCGGGGCAGCTTTTCTCCCCCCACCCTGCCCGGTGCCAGGAAGAGGGAGCTGGAAGAGTGAACATACACATGAGCCTGGGTCTCTGATGTTTGGTTTGAGGGGTGGGCTGTCACATACATGGGGGGAAAATTAATGTCACCTTCACTGGCTGTAGGGCCTTGGGTAGGTGTCATCTAACCTACCTGAGCCAGTGTCCCCTGCCCAGTGGGGCTAAGAGGGTGAGGATCGCTGAGATAGTGACAGTGATGGCCGAGGCTGAGTCTGAATTCAGTAAGCGCTGGGTGGACATGCAACTGCCCCTCCCCAGCATAGAAGCAGTGGCACCCAGCACAGGATGGCAGTTGGTACCTTCTGTGGCTCTGGCAGGGACCAGCTAGGCTGGAAGGGAGTTTGCCTTGGGGTAGAAGGGGTGGCTCTCCCACAAAAGCCTTCACTGTGGCAGACATCATTTCATGCTTACGTATATTTGCAACCTGCTCGCTGGGAATCAGAAAGGCACAGACATTCCTGGGCAGGTGGCAGGAATTGAAAAAAAAAAAAAAGCCTAAATGACTTAAAAACTCATCTCCTTTCCCAGACAGGGGGATTTGTACAATTTCTCATTTGCTTTCAAAATAAGTCTCCAGAACAGTATGCCATGGCTTAGTAGTAAACCTAAAAGATCATTCCTTCCAGGGAGTTATAACTTAGGGGCCCTGAAATTGTATGAAAAATTTTACCATTTATGTGCTGGGGTTCCAGAGGTTTCAGTAGATCTCCAAAGGGGTTTATGACTCCCTCACACAAAAAAGATTAAGAACCACTGATGTTCCACCCTTCTTTTTTTGAGTAGACACAGACAAGGCCTTAACTATCAACTCCCAGGGCAAGGGCCATGTCTCCGGCATAGGCTCCGAGGCCCGGCGGGCCCCAGAGCACTGCTGGAGGTGGAGCTGGAGCTGGAGGCCAGGTCTCCCAGGTGTCCGACTCCTGGCCCAGCTTGCTTCTCCTCCACCACCCTGACTGATCAACCTGTGTGATCAGGGTGAGGAGAGAACACTTGTGCATCCAAATTTAAATGCCAATGTTCACTTGGGGACTTGGATGTAAATCTGTTAGGTCTTAAGTCCAGAAGGTGACGTAATTTGTTGAAGAGAGCTTGGAAGCTGTTAAGCTCCCTGATAAATAAGCCATGTTTCTCCATCTTAGATCTGTGAAAACATTCTTTCTAAGGACTTACAAACCCCTTCAGAGAGTATTAGAATCTTCTTCTTGCAGTAGAGCCAACTACACAGATACTTGTCTTTTTAAAAGATACTTGACCTTTCTGGGCAAGAAAATAATGTACTTGCATGGCAGCTAACCAACATCCCCCACACTGTTACCCTAATTCTATCCAAAAGAAGGAAGAATTTTAGTTGCGTGAGTTCTTCAGGGAGGATGTATAGAAATGGACTTGGCATCAGAACACCCTAGATATTGCTCAAATTGGCTCCCTCATCAAGTAACTAACTATTAATACATAATCACCCCATCATCACTGCCCATTATTTTCAAGGTTTAAAAAGCTGCCTGCATGTCCCAGGAGGAGAAGGTACCTTAGAAATCAGCCCGTGCCCAGATTTTGGCTGGAGAGACCCAGAGGGCAGATGTCGTTTCTCCATTCTCAGGTTGATCTAGTCCTAGAAGAGCAGGGGTTCAAACCCCTGTTGCTGGTTTTGGAGCTCAGCGCTCCAGGTTGGGGGATTGTAGGCTTACAGGGCTGCCCATGACGGTCATGACCACTAAGCTTCCCCAGCCTCAGGTTGTAACCAAGGCTAATAATACTGGGACATCTCGAGCTAATGAGCACACAGCGCTTTGGAGATGTGAAGACCTCTAAAAGGATGCTTCATTATTATTGATGGGGATGGTGACATGCAATATTTATATGTCACCCTGGCTGCTAATTTCCAAAAGTAAGGAATGATTTAAGGACCCAGTCAGCTCTGTTGGCCACAACTGCATTCTAGACAACCTGGATGGAATCTTTACCTCTTGTTGCCTCATGTGCCTCTGGTCCTAGAATTGGTTCTAGCATGGGCACATGAGCAATATCACCTTCAACCAGTGTGGGCTCATTTCCTGCCCAGGGCACACAAAAAATGGGCAAGACTTGGAGGAGCAGGAACGATCCCTTTGCAAGTTCATAAACTCATAAACCAGTTTACGTTTATTGAAATGCCATATCATGCCTGGTCATGGGCAGACTTCCCCCCTCTACTCCCACCAGTTTTGAGGCCAGACCCCTCTGGGTTTGAATCTCAGCTCTGTCATGTATCAGTTGTAGGATTTGGGGAAGGTCTTCAACCTCTCTGCGCCTCAACATTCACAATATAAAATGGGGTTAATAACATTGACTTCATAAGGCTGTAAGGATTACAGGAGATAACCTTTGTTAAAACCTCACAGGATGCCTGGCACATAGTAGGCCTCCGGTGAGATTCCCATTACTTTCTTATAACTGCCCACAGGCTATATCATTGGAGGGCAGGAAATTAGGGCAGAGTCCCCTGTGGGAATCTGTCCTCCTTAGAGAGGGAGGGGGGGCAGAACAGCATTCCCCTGTCAGTTATAGGGTGAAAGTCGGCAGTGCAACTTTCCTACTTCCCAGGCATATATAATATTTATTTAAATTATTTCAAGACAGTTCAGAAGTTATGTTTAAATCCCAAATGGGGACCTTTTGTAATTTAAGCTACTAACATTACAACAGAAATATATATGTAGTAATGAAAAACAGAGCTCGAAGCTAAAATTATTATAATGACAATGTGTTTAGGGAGCAACTCGTTATCATCGTTGGTGGCCCTGCAGCTCACTTCGCCTCCCTGGGCCTCGGTCCTTTTGGTTCCCCCTTGGCAGCTTCCGCTTTTCCCTTTGCGCCTTGAGCCTCCCCCACGTGTTGGTTTGAAAGGCCAAGCCTCAGCATAGTGTTCTCACACTTGCAGTTCAGAATCACCCTGGACGCAGTCTGGCAGGTTGCTAAGGAGAGTCTCCGACTCAGCAGATCTGGGGTGGGGGCTCAGATTTTGCATTTCCTACAAACCGGGGCACGCTGATGCTACTAGGTCCAGACCTCACTCTGAGAACCACTGTCTGGGGACAGTGCATTTCAACCTCAGATGTCTACTAGAACCACCTGAGAAATTAAAAAACAATCAATTCCCAGGCTGTCCCCCAGGAGAATTAAAGTGAGATCCCAGAGGCTGGCACTCAGAGAGCAGTGAGTGCTCAGTGCATTGGGTTCACTTTGCTATTGAACATCCCAGGCTAAGGCTGGATAGATTAGGCGTCAGCAAACTTTTTCTGTAAAGGACCAAGTAGTAAATACTTCAGGCTTTGTGGGCCACACACGCACAGCCTCTGTTGCATATCTTTCTTTGTTCTTTTGTTTCAAATCTTTAAGCATGTAAAACTCATTCTTAGTTTACAGGTCATAATGCAAAAACCAGTTTGTGGACCCCTAGAGAAGCTGGATCAGCCAGTCATTCATCTATCAAACAGCCACTCACAACTAGCATTATTCATACAATAAATTAAAACTAAGGCAGAATGCAGACCAATTTAAGGGAATTAAAGGTGCAATGTGAACGTGGCTTCTCCTTGCTAAACTTGTAGTGTTATTACCTATCACTGCTTTTTCTAACCTAGTTCTCCTTTCTGCATTAAAAAAAGAGGGACAGGTGTCCTTCTATCCCCCTACCCCTTGCCAGTTACTCTACTGGTACTTGTTTCCTAGTTAGTACCTGCATGGAACTTTAATGTCTCCAGCTGAGTTAAAAGCCCTTGGCTATCTGTTCAGTGCTGTCAGAACGTGTTAATTGCCTTTCTGGTATTTCATCCTCTCCCAGTGCTTCTAGTCCTGATTTCCCATCTCCCCCTTTCTCCCCACACAGAGAGGAGCTTCTTTCTTCTGGAAGCCTAGCTCCCTAAGCCTCTGTGAGTGCAAAAAGCATCCCAAAATGTGGAGTTACCTGGCACCTGCTCACATGCTCTCTTTTCTCCTACCCAAAAGCACTCCTTTGATAACTAAGCTATTCCCTCCCCTCTGTCTTCCCAGTCTATCTGCTTGGCTTTAGTATAAAAATGATCATGCCACAAACAGCCAGGGAGTATCTTTGAATGGACTTGAGAGCTTTTCGGTCTATTCCAAACCTTGGACAAGATGGACAATACCCACCTCTACTCTTAGCCTTTCTTCCTTTCGTCTGAGCACTTCAAACACACTAGAATCTGTTGGTAAACCACCTGAGCTGACTCTTAAAAGCTGAAATGATGTCAAGGTAGTAGAAGGGTAGAGACCTGGATGTCAGAATGGAAGCCTCCACCATTTTCCAAAGACACATGAGCTAACTCTAATCCTAGGGCGCTTGAATGGCCCACCGTTAAAAGGATTTGCTCTGCTCCAACTGTGCCACCGTCCAAAAAGGTTACCAAAAAGGGAGACGAAGGATTGAGACTGGGCTGGCTTCATGGGCATGCAAGCTGTACAGGCTCACAGTGCCTTGCATTCAGAAGGGCTCTGTGTGTGGTTTAATGCCCTGCCATTGGCATCTTGAAATTCTTAGCAATTTTACCTTTGAACTTGTATTTTATAATTAAAGCCTAAGGCGGGAGGGGAACATGAACATGAGCAGAGAAGATACCACCACCATGATGCCCACGAGCAGGGAATTCCAGCAACCCACACGCGTGGGTTGTGTCAGAGCCTGGGAGTGAGTCCAGGGCAACGGGCTGTCTGGACAGAGCAATTGGGTCACTGACAGACCCTAGAGGCCATGCTCTCTGTTGGAACCAGAACGTGGCTCAAATGCAGAAAGAAAGTTACACATTCTAAAAAACATGAACAACCGAGGAGCTCTGCAATATGATATCCTCTCTTATTTTGTTACTCCGCATTAGGCAATTCCTTACACTAAAAATTATTAACAGAGAAGAAACAAAGACAGGGCCATGCATAGCCCTTTAGTCCATCCTAACTTATCAGTAGGCTGAAGGCAGATGTTGGTGGAATGTGTGTGCAGCAAGAAGTGAAGTAAAAAACAGCTGAGTTAGTTTTGTGCGGCATCTCCACTGTCCTGATAACAAAATACATGTGCATATATGGGCTACGAAATAGGAATTGTGTAATTTTGGTAATTCTACATATGCACCAAGTGCTCATATATTTGTCCTGGCATTGCACAATGTAACAATGACTGAGGAACTCCTTCCTGAAATGTCCATTCAATGCACATGTACTGAATGCCTACTGTTTGCCAAGCTTTGTGCTAGTTGCTATGGGTACAAAGTCAATAAACATAAGTCCACCCTCAAGTACTGACGAGGACTGTCATTCTAAAACCAGACCATAGGACAGTGGTTTCCAAATGCCAAAACCCTCGTACTTGCCTAGCAAAGGCAGCTCTGAGAGAGAAGTCTCTTCGTAACATTTCAGGATGCTTACAGAGACTTGCACTTTTACCTGCCCGAAGGGCGTCACACTCTACCTGCCACACCAGCTACGTGACTGAATAGGATAAGGCAATTTTTTCCAGTCTTTTCCAGACCTCAGACTGGACACCACCAGCCCAACTCTGTCCTTCGTTCTTTTCTCTTCTGAGCCTTTAAGAACACACTAGAATCTGTTAGTGAATGACCCAAAATGATATAAGCAGAAAGGTGGACACCAGATAGTAAAATCAAACCATCAGGTATATGATCTTTCATTAATTTTTTAAGATCAAGAAACAAATTCTCATTTATATTGAAGTTTGGCTGACAAAAATCTTTCCAATCAAAAAGCCTGTGTTTAAAAAAGAGAGAGAAAAGGATCCCTGAGTCGGGATGAGGTTGAGAGGCCCTGGGGATACCTGCTACTGCCATCAAGGGGGCACCCTACTTGCTGCCCCCAAACGGACCAGGGGACCAGCAGTGCAACATTGCTCTTCTGCGGCCTCTGCCTGCCCGCACTCCCTTCCCTCCTCTGGGCTCCTGCTGTGGCTGGGCTGAGTCCACTCAGTTTGCACACAGCTGTTTTCTCATCTCTTGCTGGGGGTGAGTTTAATCTCCTCAACAACTATCGCTTAGGGGTTGGGGCTGGGTCCTTCTGTACTTCCTAGGGCTGGAGGTTCGAGGCTCAGAGCAGGCCCTTAGTCCATGTGCGCACATTGCACATTTGGGCCCCTCCCCAACTCCACCTGCACCAGGTGTGCTGTTTTATGAACATAAACCTATGAATCCAGGAGGCCGCAAGAGCCAGCCAGCACGGGAGTGGATAGAAGAAGCCAGGTCAACAGTCAAAAGGAATGGAGGGTTCCAGCTGTCTACCATAATCTCCCTCAACAACCTACCTAAATAAACCATCTAAGCAAAACAATGAAAGCCTTCTCCCTGTGGGTATGGCCATTTATGTCCCTCCCGTGGGGCTTAGAAAACGGAGTGGTGAATCTAGATTCTGTGCCCCTAACCCTGGGCATGGTGTTGGACATAGCAGTTGCACTGCCATTTGCAACAGTATTTTCAGGAAGAGACAACATGAGAGGATGTTTAGCATGGAGGCGAGCTTGGAAACCCTGGGAAGTGTGGCTGCTGTAAAAGGTCAGGCCACTCCGCCAACGCGGCTGTCCTCTAGGCTCAGAAATCGCTCAGAGAGCAGAGCTCCTGGCACTGCAACTTCCCGAGAAAAACAATGCTGAGTCGGCACCTACTGGGGATGAAGCACGTCTGAGCACTTTGCCAGGTGACACGCCCAGGGGAGGATGAAGACAGACACAGTCACCCCAGATAGGCAGCTCTCAAGTATCAGCATGTGGCTCATCCACCTTGCGGATGTTCGAAGTTTCCTCTCAGTCTGGGGCCTGTCTCTCACACGGATCAGAGCGCCCACATGCCCCTTTGTTGCTGTATTGTGTGCAAAATCATATTAACTCCAACTAAAAGTTCAGGAAATCGAACCAGTTGCATAAAAATAGCCACAGGATGAATTCCATGGCCAAGCAGAAAGATTGGTGGAATAACCACTTTGGGTGCCTGAATCGCAGCCCACGGTCCTCACTGACGACCACGAGTGCATTGCTTCCAGTTACAGTACTGTTATTTCCACTTGGAGTTGAAAAGACCCCTCTAAGTCTTCTGGTACAATCGTTTTCTAGTTTTATTTTAGGGGAAGAATGCTTCTTCAAAGGAAATCCTCCCAGGAAGCCAACATGTAAGGTAGTTAGATTAGCCCCGGGGCAGGCAGTGTGAGAGTCGCAGGGCCCTCTTTGCCTTGAAAGCTCCTAGGAGCACAGTTCGGAACACATGCGTCCACTCACGCAACAGTGTTTCCTGAGCACCTGCTACGGCGAGGCGCCAGTGAGCCAGCAGGTAACAGGACGAGGCAGTCCACCCTTCTCCCAGCTTGCTCTGTAGTAGGAGACAGCAAGGATAGTTCAGATGGTGGCAGGGTCTAGGGAGGAATCAGGGTCCAGATCAGGGCGATGATGTGACGATGGCTGGGAGGTGGCTACTTTTGGGAAATCAGGAATGGCCCCTCTGGGGAAGTGAAACACGAGCTGAGATCAGAAGGCTAATCTGGAAAGGTGCCCTGATTCGGACCGTAGAGGAAGCAGACCCAAAGAGGTAGAGTGACCTTCCCCAGGACACAGTGGGCAGGGAGCCGAGCCAGGGCCTGACCCTGGGTTTCCAGCAGCCCCCACCCAGGACTCTGTCCTTTAGCAAACATTACTGAACAGCTACAATATAAGAAGACATTTCTGTGACAGGTGAGATCCAAGGGTGGACAAACTACCTCATGCAAGACTCTTGGTACCCGCCTCTCCTCCTCCGCCCAGGCAAGGGTTGGCCAGGGTGTATAACCTAACAGACAGAACCCTGCGGTTGACATCCCACACCTGTGACCTGGGCTGGGAAAGCTGCTTCTGCTCCGTAGCACAAATGGCGGGAAGTGCTCCTTGCCGCCTCATTTGGGGGCACTCAGATAGAAGTGCCGTGGTGAGTGTTAGCCCCCGGGTTCATCTGGACAAAGGCTCTCTGGAAGGCCGTGGTGCTCTAGGGTCTTTAGACCATGACAGCCAGCTTTCCTCTTGTGCTCCAGAAGCCATTCGCACAAAAACTATGAGAGACCACACAGACCCGTATGTATTTTATACACCAAGAGTCCAAACACGGGCTCTAGGCAGACACTCCTATTACACTGAATGTCACGGGAAGCAGCACGCAATGGTTCCCTCTACTACTCACAAACCAACAGCTGCAGGCCACCAAAGCCCTCCCCAGACCATCAGCTAGGCACCTGCGGCCTGGCGGTGCCCCTCGCCCTAGGAGCCTTCCTGCCGTCCAGGCACTTTCAGGCAGTAACCAACGGCCCCTGGCAGTTATTAGGAGTCCCATTTTGTAAGTAAAGCCACTGGGCCCCGGATGACCTGTCCAGGGAACACAGGGAGCTACTGGCACAGAGACAACCCTAAGTTCTGATTCAGCCCCAGGTCTCCAGACCCCAACTGCTGCTTTCCACTGCAGTCCAGCTGCCTGCAAATTAATCAGACTGTCCATCCTGGCCTGATGCCACCCTCACTCTCTCCCCACCCTCCAGCTACACACACCCTATGCCCTAGAGTGCACTTAGGAGTTTTTCCAGAAGATACCTCTTTTTCCCACTCAGCCCCCTCGCAAAACCTGCCTCGTACTGGAGGCCTCTGGAGCACTAGTTCCTGCACACACAGCGGCACGACCCAGGTCAAGATGCTATCCTGCCCAGCCCAGCTTGCCAGCCGACCACACATGTGGCTGGTGAAAATGACACACCCCAGAACCTTCCACACCCGGCTGCACATGCAGGGGTGGGCAGGCAAACATAGGGGACAGGGCCTGCAGCACCATGTTCCCACAAAGAACACAGCCGTGCTCAGGGAAGGGGTGGACACCCTGCATGGGCAGACAGAGCGCTGAGAACACAGACCGGACCCAGCAGCTGCCAGGACCCAGCAAACCCTATTTTGTGTGAGAAACGCAGCCAAGGCTGGTCACCCTCTAACCGCCACAACTCTGGGCCTGTCACAAGAAGCAGCTACTGGAATTAAGAGTGGACAAAGAGGCCGGGCGTGGTGGCTCACGCCTGTAATCCTAGCACTTTGGGAGGCCGAGGAGGGCGGATTGCTTGAGGTCAGGAGTTCGAAACCATCCTGAGCAAGACCCCGTCTCTACCAAAAATAGAAATAAATTAATTGACCAACTAAAAATATATATACAAAAAATTAGCCGGGCATGGTGGCACATGCCTGTAGTCCCAGCTACTCGGGAGGCTGAGACAGTAGGATCGCTGAGCCCCGGAGACTGAGGTTGCTGTGAGCCAGGCTGACGCCACGGCACTCACTCTAGCCTGGGCAACAAAGCGAGACTCTGTCTCAAAAAAAAAAAAAAAAAAAAAAAGAGTGGACAAAGAGAATGACATTTTGAAGAGGACAGACATGCACCAGGCACGTTGGACGGCACAAGGCCCTTAGAGGCCCGGAGCTGCTCCCAAGACACAAGTGCAGCCCCAGGCGTGTGCTCACGGACACAGCGTGCGTGCCCGGTGCAGACACGATACGTGCACACATCCGAGAACGGCCCTGCCCCCCATCCAAAGCCAGCTTCCCCCTGCCCGCCAGGCCGCCGCCATCCAGCTCAGGACCCCGGGGCGCGGGGCGGGCAGCAGGGCGGCGGCGCCTCGCCAGGACCCCCCAGGCCCCCGCCGGCGCCCACCGCGGTGTGCTGTACCCCCACCCCCGGCGCGCTGCCCCGCCGCCGCTGGCACTTACCCGGATGGCGCGGGGCTCCGACGCAGCGATGGGCGCCTGAGCCTGGAGAGGCGGGAGGGCCGAGCCCAGCCGCCCACGGCCCGCGCCGGCCCGCCCCTTCCTCCCGCCCGCCCGGCCCGCAGCGAGCGGGCAGCCGGCTCCAGCCCCGCGCCCGCGGGCACTTCCTGGCGGGCCGTGCACCTCCGCCTGCTGGGTCCCGCGCCCCTCTGCTGGCCTGGCCGGCGGGACACACCCTGGAGCCCCTTCGCAGGCGTCAACTCTTTGTTTGGGAGTTTGCCTTTCTGCGATTTAGAGCATGGCGAGGGAGGGAATTAAGTGGGACGGAGTTAGGGGCAGCTGTGTGGTTGCCTGGGGGAACCCTGGGGGGGGGGCAGGGAAGGATGGGCTGCGGGGGAGGGGCGCGGGGGGTGCGGTGGAGCAGCCTTCGAACCTCCTGCCCTCCGCAGTCCCACCCTGTCTCTGCCATCCCCACCTCCCCTGGCAAGCTCCTGGTGGAGTGGGGACAGCCACAGGGCCTGGGGAAGGCTGGACTTTGGAGTTTCCCAGGGACTCTAGGGACAAGCCTGCCTGATAGCAAAGAGCCTAGGGCCTCCCACTGACCCCCAAGTCTCAGAAGGCTCCCATCACTGGGCTGCCTCTCTCAGAGTCCCATGGACCATCGGCTTTCCATTACCTGGGAGCACGGAGGATCAAGATATCTTCCTAGACTGGACCAAAAAGGCAGAACAGACAGTAGAGCCCACCTGTTCCTGCCTCCACCCAGTGGGGTGCAAAGTTGCCCATTACCTGGAACTGCACTAAGAGTGCAGCATGCATTCTGTGTTATTTCCTAAAGTAACAATGGCCATGTGCTTGTCCAACCATGTTCTTCTGAAACCTTACTGCAGTGAACAAAGTTTACCCATTTACCAGGTTGCTAGGTCAGGGAAGCCACTCGGGGCAGGGAAAGCCCATGAAGCCCCTGGCTCCCCGCAGCACCAGCTCGATGGCTGCTGAGAAGGGGTTTGCAGAAAGGACGGAGGGAAGGAGATGATTGCAACAGTCCCCTTGAGCTGATGGCCTGGATGGGAGGATCAGTGAAGGAGAGTCTGCAGAGCTGCTGTGTGGAGTAGAGGGGGAGAGGGATCATGAGGAGGAGGAGGAGAATGAGGAGGAGGAGGAGGAGGAGGAGAGCAGGATGCTGGGTTGTGAAGTGTGGGAGTCTGAAGAACCCAAGTGCTATGAGGCACTTCATCCGAGAAGCAGGCCACCTTCACCCAGCAAACACACTTGGAAAGATAATTCTGAGAATTTTAGAGTCCTCTGCAGAGAAGCTGGGCTGGGAGAGAAGGGGGAGAGTGTGGAGAAGGCGGGAGAACAGGCTGCAGACAGAACCCGGCTCTGAGGAGTTGACGAAGCCACAGAAAGAGATTGCAACCCCCAGGAGGAGCCAGGAAGAGGAGCAGGGCCATGCAGGGTCACTGAACTCAGGAGACGAGGCATATCACTGGGGCCCGCACTACAGGGACACCAAAGAGGAAGGTGCCCAGGAGAATAGGTCTAGATGTAGAAATTAGAAGATCTTTGGGGAGTTTTGAGAGAATTATTTGAGTGGTGGGTTGTATAAACCAGATTGCCACTCCTTAGGGGGCATCTCGATCCTGGATCCAATTTGTGGATGCAGGGACACAAAGGTACATGCCCTCGCTTCCATTCTGGGGTCCCCACAGTTCTGCAGCATCCAGAGGGACCAGCAGAGGCCTCTCGGAAACAGCATCCCAGTTCAGGGCCACTCTGCCCGAGCCCGTTTCCCTCACTCTCTCAAGGTGTTGCTCCAAGTGTGCCCGGCAGACCTCCTGCATGCCAGCCCTCCCCGTCTCCACGCAGCCTGTTTCCTAATAATCAAACCCGAGACATAGGGGCTCTGAGAACAGGGGAGCAAAGCAGGGCAAAGGTGGGATGGAGATGAAAATATAGGCAGGCTGGGCCCCGTGGCTCACACCTGTAATCCTAGCACCTTGGGAGGCCAAGGCAGGAGGATCCTTTGAGACCAGGAGTGTGAGACCAGCCTGAGCAAGAACGAGGCCCCGTCTCTAGAAAACATAGAAAAATTAGCTAACCGGGCATGGTGGCTCATGCCTGTAGTCCCAGCTACTCAGGAGGCTGAGGCAGGAGGATTGCTTGAGCCCAGGAGTTTGAGGTTGTAGTGAGCTATGGTGACTCCACTGTACTCTAGCCTGGGAGACAGAGCAACAGAACAAGACCTTGTCTCAAAAAAATCCCCCCAAAATCTCGAGAGGCAGAAGTGCCCTGTGTGAGCGCGTTGGGGTGAAGGCCCAGCGGCGGGGGAGCGAGGCGTGGGCAAGAGCGCAGCATGGCAGCCTCTCCCCTTGGCCTCTAGGGAAGCAGTTTCCAGAGACAGGAGTTGTCAGAACAAGCCAGAGAAGATGGTGTTAAAGGAAAAGGTTGAGAAATGGGGAGCAAAGAGGAGGGTTATTTGTAGTGGAATATAGGTTTTCAAAAGCCAGGTGGAGGCAAGAAGAGTGGGCAGTCCCGAGGAGGGAGGAGAGCTGCAGAGGCGAAGGCCAGGGGCGCTGGTGCCCACCGCAGGCAGAGCCCCCAAACACGCCGAGGGCGGAGCGGTGAACGGCCCCGAGGGACCTTTTAGCCATGTGAGGTGGCGAGTGAAATGAACCTCGGGACCAGGACGTCCCCTCTCCAGCACCAACCCTAGAACACGGGACATCTAGAGTGTGAGCCAACAGAAATGCAGTGTGTGATTAAAAATGTCCCAGGAGACACGTTTAAAAGTATAAAAAAAGGAAATGGTGAAAGTAATTTTAATGGTATATTTTACTTCAATATATCTAAAAATTATCATTTTAATGTGTTAATGTAAAAAAATTAATAACGAGATATTTTACATTTTTTTCCTATTAAGTCTTCCAACCCTGGTATGTACTCTACACCTGCAGCACATCTAAGTTCAGACACTAAATTGTCATTGGAAATACCTGATTGGTATTTAGATTTCATACCATTTGCAGTTGCAGAAGTAGAGTTACAAACCTAAGTTGCTCCACACATACTTGTGCTTCCCAATAATCAAATCAAATGATTAGTTTTTAAACTTAAGTTAATTAAGATGAACTGAAATAAGAAATCCAGCCCTCCTGTTGCACGTGGTAGGTCTCAAGTGCTCAGTAGCAACATGTGGGCAGTGGCTGCCACATCAGGCAACGGAGGTCTGGAATTTGTCTTCCTAGACTTTCGGGTTTTGACCTTTATTTTGCCCTTGCCTTCTATGAGGAAATGGGCCTCCCCGCCCCCAGTGCCGTGTCTCCTCTGTTCCACCTCATGCCACAGGGCACACCTGGAGAAGACGAGGAGAAGGCTGAGGACCCGTGTCCATGATCAGGGAAATGGCAGCTGGGACTGCGAAGGCCTGAGCAGAGGGGATGTGAGCTGGAAGTGCTCCATTCGGACAGCAGCACGTTATTGTTCTGCATGCCTATGAGGAATGTGGTTTCCTCGTCAGTGGTGCTCCAGAGATTGAACTGACAGTGCCCTGTGACAATGCACAGGATGACTCTTGCTTACATGAGCTCCCATGTTAGTAGTTTCCCTCGAGCTCTGAACTCCGGCTCAGTCGCAAACACCTGGATGTGGCTAAGTCTGGGTCTCGTTTCCTGCATCTGCAAAATGGGGGGAGTAGTCCCTTATTTAGAAAAGAAATGGGAGTGGCCGGTGAAATCCTCTGAAGCAAGAGTTTGGATCCCAGACTCGGAGACCTGTGCCCTCCTGCGGGCCGTAGCGCAGCTCACTGGCGCCCCTCGCTGCCTTGTATCTGATATCCGTCATGGCTGCAGTAGTGATGAGAGTCGTAGAAGCTCCTTTTGAAATGTGAAAATAATAATCCTTAGACTTCCTTGATTTTTCAGACATCTGCCACTTGGAGGTACAGGGTAGACCTTGTGAGACCCTGTCTGTGCCAGCACAGGGCCTGGTAGCCTTTCTTCCTGGCCACAGTGTCTCTGTCTATTCCTGGAAATGGGGCCACAGAAAATACTCCTGTGTTTTTGTCTTCGTTGCATGGATAGCTACACACACACACACACACTGGCATGGGCGTTACTGTTGCATCCCAGGATATGCAACACATTCCCATAAACCCTCACGGGTCAGGACCTGCTGCACTTGGACTTCTCTAGCCTCTGAGCATAGGCCTGCGCTTCAGAACAGTTTCCAGCCACCGCCTTGGAGGGTGCAAGGAAATGCAGGTTCCCTTGACAACGGCTACTCCTGCCTCCCGGCATCCCTGCCGGCTAAGCTGCCATCCCGACGTGGTCCTAACAAGGACTGTCTGTCCAGGCTCTCGACGGGGCCATTTCCAGGAGAAGCAGCTGTGTTCTTGGAGACGGGAACACCCAGCAGAAAAGCTCCCCCCGGATGCACGGCAGAGACAGCCCGAGGATACCACCTGCTTCCCTCTTTAGAGTGGGGAGAAACTCCGCCCAGATTCTTTCCACCCTCTTAGACAATGGAAACTGGCCTTGGTTTCTCATCCTCGTGAAAAATACAGCCAAAAAAGCCTCTTGTCAGCACCTTTCTCTCTTCCGGAAGGACTGGGGAATGGCCAGATGTTAAATATCGATCAGTTAAGAGTAGCTTCAATTCAACCTGCATTTTACTGTGAACTCGATGACCCAAACTGCTCATTTTTGCAATGATATCTGGTGCTTAATAGGTAAAGAAATGACTGTGGAAATGAACTCACAGTCTCAGGAGTAATTCCCATGGGAAAGACATTACACCAGAAGTAGTTTCTCAACTGTCATGAGATATACTTCCAATGACACCAAGAACATTAATTGTACTAATTAGTGCTTGAAATAATTATTGATCTTCATTAGCAGTGTCAAAAGCATTGCTCAAATGTCCAATTGCTTGTCATGCTCTCTTGGCATGCTACAGACAGGACTTTACAGCCTGGTTCCTTCCCAGGAAAACATTATTTAAGGCAAAACATAGAAAAACACATCTAGGATACAAAAAACATAAGTACAGACAGCTGAGCAAATATATAAATAACATGCAAAATGACACTTAAATATTTACAGCTGGAATTTTTTGCTATGTGTAGCACATGCTGCTAATCCTCTCTCATCTTCTACAGGAAGTTTTCTAAAACCTGCTTCTGTAACTGCGGTACAGGTTCTCTGGAGCCAAGGTCGCATTCTGGGGAGGAAGCGAGACCTTTGGATAAACATCATGAATTTTCCAGGAGCACCTATGCTATATTAAGATTTTTTGGAAAGAAGAGAATAAGGTTTTTATTTATATTTTCAAAAGTATAACATGTATATATGTTGATTTTAGACAATTTGATCAGTATAAAATGTTAAAGAATCAAGTAAATATGGCCGAGTGAGGTGGCTCACGCCTGTAATCCTAGCACTCTGGGAGGCCGAGGCGGGCAGATTGCTCGAGGTCAGGAGTTCAAAACCAGCCTGAGCAAGAGCGAGACCCCATCTCTACTATAAATAGAAAGAAATTAATTGGCCAACTAAGATATATATAGAAAAAATCAGCCAAGCATGGTGGCACATGCCTGTAGTCCCAGCTACCTGGGAGGCTGAGGCAGGAGGATTGCTTGAGCCCAGGAGTTTGAGGTTGCTGTGAGCTGGGCTGATGCCACGGTACTCACTCTAGCCTGGGCAACAAAGTGAGACTCTGTCTCAAAAAAAAAAGAATAAAGTAAATATTACTTGGAATCTTAGCCATCAGAGATAATCACTTTATTACTCTATTTACTTTATATTTATTTTACTGTATATAACTGGTTACACTTTTAATACTGTGTTTGTGAGTGTGTGTTTGTAACCTCATTCATTTCATTTGAGAGTATATTCTTGTTGTCTTTTTATGTTAATGGACTTAAGGATATATCACACCATTTTTGATGTGACGTGGATGTGCTGCAATTTATTCAGCCCATCCCCTATTAAGGAATATTTAAAATGTTTTCAATTAAAACAATCTTTTTACAATGTAGTTATAAACCATTCTTTCACACATATATTTGCCTGCTTATTCAACTATTTCTTCATGATAAATTCTTAGAAATTGAGTCACAGAAAATATCCTTTTTGTGGATGGACACCAAGAAAAGAAACAAGAACGCACAGTAAGTAAAAAGTCCAAGTATGTATGTATGTACACACATACGCGTTTGTGTGTGTATATATATATATAAAGTTGGAAGAATGTGTTTTAAACTTAAATATAATTATTACTTCTTGAAAAGGAACTAGGATTGGAAATGTAGTCAAAGAGGAATTTAACCAAGTCTGTAATGTTTGAGCTTTTCCATAGGGAGAAAATATATGTGTAACTTAAACTTAGTTAAAATTAAAGGTAACAATAACCAAAAAAAGGGCAAAATAATTATCAATTGACAATCACACATCATTGTAAATAAAACTATCTGCTTTCTTCTGCTAAAATAAATTTAGAGGTAACTATTAGAAGAATAGAAATAGTATATTTAAATGCTAAACTGCTTAAAAAAAAAGAAAAGGGAACACCTACAACCTTGATTAATCCAACAAAGTGAGGAATGGAAAAAAGAAAAGAAACAACAAGAAAGCACAATAAATAGAAAGTACAAATATATGGGCAAATTAAGTCCAGCTTTGCCAATACTTAGAATTGATGTGATTTGCTTAATGTTTCCATTAAAAAATAGCAACTGTCTGGGTACCAAAACAAAATTCAGTTATTAATATCCGTTGGTTAAAAGACACACACACAAAAGACACAAAGTTACAAAATAAAGCAGTGGAAAAGATATATTAATGAAGGAAATGCTAGCACCAAGAAACAGGTGTGCCAATATTAATTAAGACAAAATCGATTCAAAGCCAAAAGAATTCATGATCCGAGAAGGGATTTTTGTTTTGTTTTGTTTCATTCTTGCTCACCCATGAACTTTTGCGCCCAGCTTCAAAATATATAAAACAAAATATGTAAAATAGGAAGATCTCAAAAATGTCTGAAAGCTACCTATCACACAGGCTGTGATATCTAACCACAATACCTCTCTGCAACCCAAATAGAGATCTGTTCCATTTTACTGCTGCCTCCCCGGCGACTGCGGGAAGGTGTCTGTGCTGGGGCTGCAGAGGTGTCTGTGGGGGCATGACCTGGTGGTGTGGACTCTCCATCCCTTTCGGGACCCTAAGTTACCTGATGTCCTACTCTGCTTATTGGCCCCAGCTCACAAGATTTGTGGAGTCAGAACTGTCTTTTCAGAGAGCAGCGCTAACAGCTTTATCCTGGGAGGAAATGCCCTACCTACAAACTGCTCTGTGTTCATGGAAGGTTCAACTGATAGCACTGAGGTCCTAGGCGCTCTGCTCCACGTGGATTTTGTCACTCTTAACTTGGGATGCTTGGGAACTGTTATTCCCTGTGTGGTTCATCCTACTAATTTTTGGGTTGTTTATTTTTTTTCCCCTTTTCTTCTCTGTGTCTTTATCAACCCAATCCTATCTTTAAAAAAAAAATCATTCTCAATATTTCTAGTCTGCAGGTAGCATCCTTCCTTCATTTTCAGCAACATAAGTTGATTCCTTCTTTAAAATATAATTTTTTTTATTTCATGGGAATTTTTTGTTATTTCAGCATATTATGGGGGTACAGATTATAAGGTTTCAATAAATGCCCATTTCCCCCCTCCCCCCTAAAGTCTAAGTCTCCATCATGACCATCCCCTAGATGGTGCACATCTCACTCATTATGTATGCATATACCCGCCCCCCTCCCCCCCCACCTGCCCAATACACTATTACTGTAGTACCTATGTGTCCACTTAGGTGCTACTCAGTTAATACCAGTTTGCTGGAGAATATATCTGGTGCTTGTTTTTCCATTCTTGGGATACTTCACTTAGTAGTATGGGTTCCAGCTCTAACCACGAAAATATAAGATGTGCTATATCACCATTGTTTCTTAGAGCTGAATAGTACTCCATGGTATACATATACCACATTTTATTAATCCATTCTTGGATTGATGGGCACTTGGGCTGTTTCCACAGCCTTGCAATTATGAATTGAGCTGCTATAAACATTCGAGTGCAGGTGTCTTTTTTGTAGAGTGTCATTGGATCATTTGGGTAGATACCCAGCAATGGGATTGCTGGATCAAATGGTAGATTCAGTTGTATCGCTTTAAGGTATCTCCATATTGCTTTCCACAGAGGTTGAACTAGTTTGCAGTCCCACCAGCAGTGTAGGAGTGTTCCTCTCTCTCCGCAACCACGCCAGCATTTATTGTTTGGAGATTTTTTGATAAAGGCCATTCTCACTGGAGTTAAGTGATATCTCATTGTGGTTTTGATTTGCATTTCCCTGATGATTAGAGATGTTGAGCATTTCTTCATATGTTTGTTGGCCATTCTTCTGTCTTCTTTAGAAAAATTTCTGTTCAAGTCCTTTGCCCACTTTTTAATGGGGTTATTTGATTTTTTCTTCCTAATTTTTGTGAGTTCTAAGTATATTCTAGTTATCAGTCCCTTATCGGATGCATAGGATGCAAAAATTTACTCCCATTCTGTAGGTTGTCTGTTTACTTTCATGACTATTTCTTTGGCTGTGCAGAAGCTTTGTAGTTTGATCATGTCCCATTTATTTATTTTTGTTGCTGCTGTGATTGCCTTTGGGGAATTCTTCATAAACTCTTTGCCCAGGCCAATGTCTAGGAGAGTGTTTCCAACTTTTTCCTCTAGAGTTCTAATAGTTTCATACCTTAGGTTTAAGTCTGTTATCCAGCGTGAGTTGGTTTTTGTGAGAGGTGAAAGGTGTGGGTCCTGTTTTAGCCTTCTACAGGTGGCTATCCAGTTTTCCCAGCACCATTTATTGAAGAGGGATTCTTTTCTCCAGCGTATGTTTTTGTCTGCTTTGTCAAAGATGAGATGGCTATATGAGGATGGTTTTATATCAGGATTGTCACATCTGTTCCACTGGTCAATATTCCTATTTTTGTGCCAATACCATATTGTTTTAATTACTACAGCTTTGTAGTAAAGTTTGATATCTGGCATATTAATGCCTCCCATTTTGTTTTTGTTGCCTAGAATTGCTCTTGATATTCGGGGTCTTCTTTGGTTCCATACGAAGCGTAAAATTATTTTTTCTATATCTGTGAAGAATGCTGATGGGATTTTAATAGGTATTGCATTGAATCTGTAGATCAGTTTGGGTAGTATAGACATTTTGATGATATTGAGTCTGCCGATCCACAAGCATGGTATGGATTTCCATCTGTTTACATCCTCTGCTATTTCCTTCCTCAGTGTTTCATAGTTCTCCCTGTAGAGGTCTTTTACGTCCTTGGTTAAGTATATTCCTACGTACTTTAATTTCTTTGTTGCTATTGTGAAGGGAATTGAGTCTTTGATTTGGTTCTCAATTAGATTGTTGGCGTATATGAATGCCTCTGATTTCTGTGTATTGATTTTGTATCCTGAGACTTTACTAAATGCATTGATCAGTTCCAGGAGTTTCTTGGTTGAATCTTTGGGGTTTTCTAGATACAATATCATATCATCAGCAAACAGTGAAAGTTTGATCTCTTCTGCCCCTATTTGGATACCTTTGATTCCATTTTCCTGTCTGATTGCTGTAGCCAAGACTTCCAGTACTATGTTGAACAGAAGTGGAGATAGTGGGCAGCCTTGTCTGGTTCCAGTTCTAAATGGGAATGATTTCAATCTTTCCCCATTCAGTATGATGTTGGCTATGGGTCTGTCATATATGGCTTGTATCATTTTTAGGTATGTCCCTTCTATGCCTATTTTCTTAAGTGTTCGTATCATGAAAGGGTGTTGAATTTTGTCAAAAGCTTTTTCTGCATCTATTGAAAGAATCATGTGGTCTTTGTTTTTGCTTCTGTTTATGTGGTGAATTGCATTTATAGATTTACGTATGTTGAACCATCCCTGCATCCCTGGGATGAAGCCCACTTGGTTGTGGTGGATTATTTTTTTGATAAGTGTCTGGATTCGGTTAGCTAAGATTTTGTTGAAAATTTTTGCATCTATATTCATTAGGGATATTGGTCTGTAGCTTTCTTTTTTTGTTGCATCCTTTCCTGGTTTTGGTATCAGAGTAATATTCGCTTCATAAAAGGTGTCGGGGAGGTTTCCGGTCTTCTCGATATTGTGGAATAGTTTCTGCAAGATAGGTACTAGTTCTTCTTTGTAAGTGTGGTAAAATTCAGGTGTGAAGCCATCTGGACAGGGACTTTTCTTTTTAGGGAGATTTTTAATTGCTGTTTCTATTTCAGCTGTTGAGATTGGTCTGTTCAGGGAATCTATTTCTTCCTGGTTGAGCCTAGGGAGGCTGTGTGTTTCTAGAAATTTGTCCATTTCCTCCACATTTTCCAGTTTGTGTGCATAAAGATTTTTGTAGTATTCATAAATTGTATCTTGTATCTCTTTGGGATCAGTTGTGATATCTCCTTTTTTATTCCTGATGGAGCTTATTAGAGATTTCTCTTTTCTGCTTTTCGTTAGCTTAGCCAATGGTGTGTCAATTTTGTTTATTTTTTCAAAGAACCAACTTTTTGTTTTGTTAATCTCCTGAATAGCTTCCCTGTTTTCAATTTCGTTTAGTTCTGATTTGATCTTGTTGATTTCACTTCTTCTGCTGGGTTTGGGGTTGGTCTGTTCTTCTTTTTCCAGCTCTTTGAGTCGTTTCATTAGATTGTCTATTTGTGATCTTCTTGTCTTTTGGTTATAGGCATTTATGGAGATAAACTTTCCTCTCAGAACTGCGTTAGCTGTGTCCCAGAGGAGTTTATAACTTGTCTCTCCATTGTCGTTTTCTTCATAGAATTTTTTTATTTCCGTCTTGATTTCTTCATTTATGAAGTAATCATTTAGTAGGAGGTTGTTTAATTTCCACGTTTTTGTGTAGAAATGTGAGTTTCTGTTAGGGTTGATTTCTACTTTTATTCCACTGTGATCTGAGAAGGTACATGGTATGATTTCTATTTTTTTAAATTTCTTGAGATTTTCTTTGTGTCCTAGGATATGGTCAATCTTAGAGAATGTCCTGTGAGCTGATGAGAAGAACGTATATTCAGTGGATTTTGGGTAGAATGTTCTGTAGATGTCTGTCAGACCCAATTGTTCTAGAGTTTTGTTTAAGTCCATTATTTCTTTATTAATTTTCTGTTTGGAGGATCTGTCTCGTGCCGTCAGTGGGGTGTTGAAATCTCCGGCGATTATGGAGTTGCTATTAATCCATTTGCTTAGCTCCAGTAAGGTTTGCTTTATGAATCTGGGTGCACCTAAGTTGGGTGCATATATATTTAAAATTGTTATCTTCTTGTTGGACTGTGCCCTTCACCATTATATAATGACCCTATTTGTCTTTTACTACTTTTGTTGGTTTAAAAACTAAATCGTCTGAAATTAGAACTGCCACACCAGCCTTCTTTTGGCTTCTATTTGCTTGGAATATTGATCTCCACCATTTTATTTTTAGTCTATATGCATCCTTGCAGGTTAGATGTGTTTCCTGAAGACAGCATATACTTGGCCTGTATTTTCTTATCCATTCAGCCAGCCTATGTCTCTTGAGTGGACAGTTTAAGCCATTCACATTTATTGAGAGAACTGATAGGTAAGGTAGATTACTGATCATTTTGTTGGGTTGGATGTTGTTGCTATGATTTCTGTCTTGAGCCATTGTAATATCTGGCCTTTAATATCTTTGGGTTTTGGTTGTTTTTATATTCGTGGGTTATTATTATGATATTCCGTGCATAACACTGTTTTAAGTACTTCCTGTAGGGCTGGTCTTGTCTTAGTGAATTCTCTGAGCCTTTGCTTGTCTGAGAATGTTTTTATTTCTCCTTCATATACGAAGCTTAGTTTTGCAGGGAATAATATTCTAGGCTGGGCATTGTTTTGTTTCAAAAGAGTGAGAATGGGGCCCCAGTCTCTCCTTGCTTGTAAAGTCTCAGTAGAGAAGTCTGATGTTATTTGAATTGGCTTTCCCTTGTATGTTACTTGCTTCTTTTGTCTTACAGCTCTTAGAAGGGCCTCTTTAGTTGATACTTTGGTCAGTCTGATGACTGCATGTCGTGACATCTTCCTGTTTGCGTTGAATCTCCCAGGGGTCCTCTGAGCTTCTTGAACTTGTATATCAAGATTTTGAGCAAGGCCTGGGAAATTTTCCTCTATTATATCTTCAAACAGCTTGTCCAACCCTTGAGTGTTGTCTTCTTCCCCTTCTTGTAACCCTATGACCCTCACATTAGGTTTCTTCACATAATCCCACATCTCTTGTAGGCTTTGCTCTTTTCTCTTGTTTCTCTGCTCTATTTCTGTGACTGATTTATTTAATTGGAGGGTGTTATCTTCAAGCTCTGAGATTCTTTCTTCTGTTTCTTCTACCCTATTCTTGAGACTTTCCACTGTATTTTGTAGTTCCTTGAATTGATTCTTCATTTCCAGGAGTTCGGTTACACTTTTCTTCATTGTGTCTATTTCTTTTCCCATATCCTGGAGACCTTTTGTGGTTTCCTTGTGTTGGTTATTGAGTTGTTGTTGCAGCTCGGTGAGTGTTCTTATGATCCACATATGAAATTCCTCTTCTGTCATATTGGTTGCCTGATTTTGGTTGGTGTCCGTTTCTAGGGGGCTGGTGCTCCTCTTTGGGGGGGTGTTTTCCGTTTGGTTCTTCATATTTCCTGAGTTCTTTCGCTGATTTCTTCCCATGTCAATCAGTTGTTGTTTCTTTCCTGAGGTTATTGTTTGGGTATTCACACACCCTGTTTAGTTTCTGAGGCGTTAGGTGGTGTCTGTGGGTGAAATTGGACCACTCCCTGTATATTGAATCAGTGGGTGCCGTGGAAAGGCTGTGCAAGATGCCGTCCCTGTCAGTAGGTGGCGTTTGCTTGGAGGAACAGGCTATGCTATTGATTTTGTGTCCTGTTATCAGCTCTTGTTCTTGGCGGAGCTGGGTTGGGTAAGCCTGCCCTCAGGCCGTTAGCAGGGGTCAAAGTTCTGTTCTCTGCTTCCAGGGAAAGCTGTCAGGGCGGGGCTGGAATGGTCCTGCTCAGCCAGAAAGTCTGTGTGTGGGGGTGGGGCTGTCTGAGACCCGCAATCTGGAGCGGGCCTGGCTTCTTTCCACCCTCCCTAACTCCGCAGCTACTCCTGGGCCTCTGCCAGCAGGCCAGACCACAAGCCACCAGGCCTCCCAGGACTGTGATGCCGGTGGGGAGGTTCCCTGCACAGGAACACCACCAGGGTTGGGAGCACGGCCTCCTTCTGGGAGGAGGGTTGCCCTCTAGGACGCCGATCCGCCCCTGGAGGCACACACACCTCAGTAGGCTGTTCACGTATAACCCTTCTGTGCCCCGGGCAATGCTAGCCCTCGGTGCAGGGGATCTGGTCTGCAGATCGGACCTCTGGGTCCCAGAGTTCAAACTGTATCCCCACTAGGGAGAGGATTTCCGGTCCCAATTCACCCACAGGGAGCCCAAACTGGGTCTATGTCTCTCAGCCTCTGAGTCGGCACCGTTCTCCTGGGAACACCATGCCAGCAGCACCTGGGAGGGCGGGTGGGTAGGGAGCTCACAGTCTGAGTTCCCCTGAGTCAGGTGTACAGTCCCAAACGGGAAGGTCCCGTTCCCTGGAGGTGCCTCCGGATAGTGGCTGTATTGTCTCTCTGGGCAGCCGCGGGTAGGGTCGGCGGAGGGGAGGAGGAGGCAATATGGCGCCTGCCGTGCGGCTCGGGTCTGTGCACACGGAGGTGCCCGGAGGAAGTTGGGAACCTGGTGCCACGTCTGCTACAGGCTCACCGTTGGCAGGCGGCGGCAGTCTCTGGGCTGGTGTCCGCAGGTCTCTCCACCCGCTGGGGAGCCCACCAGCAGTCCCGAATGCAGGGGAGGGGAAACAGCAAATCCACCTACCCTTGCCGCTGGTCTCCGGGCTGCTCCGGTGGTCTCAGCCTCCAGTTCTCCTCCGCAGCCTCCTCCCGTGGAGTCTCCTGGGGTCTCAGGTACCCCTCCTTCCGGCCCTTGTCCGCTGTATGCTCGTCTTCTTGCTTCTTTCCTCTAATTTCTGCTAGAATCTGTCTTTTCTGCAGAGACCTCTGTATAGAGGTGTTATTCGTCTGCCATCTTGCTCCGCCCCCCTCTTCATCGGAATTTTGAGTAGATGAGGATGTAGAAGCTGGTATACTGTCTAATAGCTTGAACTATTATGAGATGTACATTTTTGTATATTTATCTTATAACCAGTCACCTTACTAATAACACTTTTCATATTAAAATAAATACTGGTATATAATTAAGAAGAATGCATGCATTCTTCAGTGACATAGGAACTCAAACAAATTGTATGTTGTGAAGGGTTGCTATACCAAAGATGCCTCTTGTTATTAGGGATATGAAGACAAAATTTTGGAAGTTCAGCTAAAAAATGAATATTGACTTTCTTGAATTGTCCTCTTAATATCTCTCTCTTTCTCCCTTTCCCTTTCCCTCTTTTATGTAAAAAAAAATCCAATTCATACCCTTATAAGGCCTCCTGCTCTCAGCTACAGACAAGGCCTGCTTTGTGAGTGCGCAACGTGTGCAGTCATAAAAGACCCCACACTGGGACCAGCCCAGCATTTCATTTAATGCTTTACTGTTGCTATCTTGAAATTCTTAATAATTTTTGAAAAAAAGGCCCCATTTTTTCATTTTGTGCTGGGGCCCTCAAACTAGGTAGCTGATCCTGAGTATAGGCTTCTGCTCTGCAGAGCTTGGTCTTTGGTATTTCTGCAAAATACTTGCCTAGTGTTATTCATTTTCCACCCAATGTAAAAGATTAAGGTGTGTGGTATTCTGCTGAGCCAAAAGAAAGCTCCATCATGTGTATCTTGGGAAAATTCTTACCTTTTCTTCAGTGGTAGTGGTGGGGAGATAGTTGGATTTGGGGGGAGAAGAATTCCCAGAGCTACATCCATTAGGGTTCTTTTGTGAGGGGCTTCTCCTTCACCTCTTCACATTCTATCTCCTCTCCATTTCAGAGCTTGCACTTATCACCTTTGGTTTTCACCTCCTTCAGGAAGCCCTCTGTGACCTCCCTAGGGAGAGCTAAGCAACTTGCTCATATCTCCAAGGAGAACTTAGAAAGCAGAAATTACTTTTTTTTTTTTTGCAGGACATATATTAACAATTAAGTAACTAATTAATAAAGCATATACATGTTATCTCCATTCTTGTTCTAGCAACTTCCTTTTTTTTCTTTTTTCTCCTCATTTTGGAAATTTATTTGTGAAAATTTTTCTTTTTCTTTTTTTATTTTAGTGTACTATGGGAGTACAAGTGTTAAGGTTACGTATATTGCCCATGCCCCCCGCCCCCCTCAAGTAAGAGCTTCAAGCATGTCCATCCCCCAAACGTTGCACATCTTACTCATTGTGGTTGTATATATCCATCCCCTACTCCCCCCTCCCACCCTCCCGACACACGATTAATGTTACTCCTATATGTCCAATTAGGTGTTGATCCGTTAATACCAATTTGCTGATGAGTACATGTGGTGGTGGTTTTTCCATTCTTGAGATACTTCACTTAGTAGAATGGGTTCCAGCTGTATCCAAGAATATACAAGAGGTGCTATATATATCACCATTGTTTCTTAAAGCTGAGTAGTATTCCATGGTATACATATACCACATTTTATTAATCCACTCATGAATTGATGGGCACTTGGGTTGTTTCCACAGCTTTGCAATTGTGAATTGTGCTGCTATAAACATTCGAGTGCAGGTGTCTTTTTCATAAAATGCCTTTTGATCTTTTGGGTAGATGCCCAGTTGTGGAATTGCTGGATCAAATGGTAGATCTACTTGTATCGCTTTGAGGTATCTCCATATTGCTTTCCACAGAGGTTGCACTAGTTTGCAGTCCCACCAGCAGTGTAGGAGTGTTCCTCTCTCTACAAATCCACACCAGCATTAGTTGTTTGGGAATTTTTTGATAAAGATCATTCTCACTGGAGTTAAGTGATATCTCATTGTGGTTTTGATTTGCATTGTCCTGATGATTAGAGATGTTGAACATTTTTTCATATGTTTTTTGGCCATTATTCTGTCTTCTTTTGAGAAGTTTCTGTTCAAGTCCATTGCCCATTTTTTGATAGGATTGTTTGATTTGTTCTTGCTGATTTTCCTGAGTTCTAAGTAGATTCTAGTTATAGGTCTTTATCAGATGTGTAGCTTGCAAAAATTTTCTCCCATTCTGTAGGTTGTGTGTTTGATCTCTTCACAGTTTCTTTGGCTATGCAGAAGCTTTTCAATTTGATCAGGTGCCATTTGTTTATTTTTGTTGCTATTGTGATTGCTTTTGGGGTCTTCTTCATAAATTGTTTGCCTAGGCCAATGTCTAGAAGGGTATTTCCAACATTTTCCTCTAGCATTCTAATAGTTTCACACCTAAGGTTCAAATCTGCTACCCAGAGTGAGTTGATTTTTGTGAGAGGTGAAAGGTGTGGGTCTTGTTTCAGTCTTCTACATGTGGCTATGCAGTTTTCCCAGCACCATTTATTGAATAAGGATTCTTTCCTCCAGTGTATGTTTTTGTCTGGTTTTGTCGAAGATTAGTTGGCTATATGAGGATGGTTTTATATCTGGGTTCTCTGTTCTGTTCCACTGGTCAATGTCTCTGTTCTTGTACCAATAAAAAGATGTTTTAATGACTATAGCCTTGTAGTATAGTTTGAAGTCTGGTAAATTGATACCTCCTATTTTGTTTTTATTGTCTAGGATTGATTTTGCTATATGGGGTCTTATCTGGTTCCATACGGAGCGTAAAATTATTTTTTCTATATCTGTGAAAAGTGATGATGGTATTTTGATAGGGATTGTGTGGACTCTGTAGGTCACTTTGGGTAGTATAGACATTTTAACAATGTTGATTCTGCCAACCCAAGAGCATGGTATATTCTTCCATCTGTTTATGTCTTCTGCTATTTCCTTCTTCAGTGTTTCAGAGTTCTCCTTGTAGAGGTATTTTACCTCCTTAGTTAAATATATTCCAAGGTACTTTATTTTCTTTGTTTCTATTTTGAAGGAAATTGAGTCTTTAATTTGGTTCTCACTTTTATTGTTGTTGGCGTATATGAATGCCTCTGATTTCTGTGTATTGATTTTGTATCCTGAGACTTTACCAAATTCATTTATCAGATCAAGGAGTCTCTTGGTTGAATCCTTGGGGTTTTCTAGGTATAATATCATGTCATCAGCAAAGAGTGAGAGTTTGATCTCTTCTGCTCCCATTTGGACGCCCTTAATTCTGCTCTCTTGTCTGATTGCTGTAGTGAGGACTTCCAGCAGTATGTTGAACAGAAGTGGGGAGAGTGGGCCACCTTGTCTAGTTCCAGTTCTAAGTGGGAATGCTTTCAATTTTTCCCCATCCAGTATGATATTGGCTGTGTATTTGTCATATATGGCTTGTATCATTTGTAGGTAAGCCCCGCCTATACCTATTTTGTTGAGCGTTCTTATCATAAAAGGGTGTTGAATTTTGTCAAATGCTTTCTCTGCATCTATTGAGAGGATCATATGGTCTTTGTTTTTGCTGCTGTTTATATGGTGAATTACATTTATAGATTTGCGTATGTTGAACCATAACTGCATCCCTGGGATGAAGCCCACTTGGTTGTGATGAATTATTTTCTTGACAAGCACCTGGATTTGATTGGCTAGGATTTTGTTGAGAATTTTTGCATCTATATTCATAAGGGATATTGGTCTGTAGTTTTCTTTTTTTGTTGCATCCTTTCGTGGTTTTGGTATCAGGGTTATGTTCACTTCATAAACTGTGTTGGGGAGGCTTCCATCCTTCTCAATGTTGTGGAATAATTTCTGCAGGATAGGCACCAATTCTTCTTTGTGGGTGGTAAAATTCGGGTGTGAAACCATCTGGTCCAGGACTTTTCTTTTTAGGAAGGTTTTTTATTGCTGTTTCAATTTCAGTACTTGATATTGGTCTGTTCAGGAATTCTATTTCTTCCTGGTTGAGCCTAGGAAGGCTGTGTGTTTCTAAGAAATTGTTCATCTCCTTCATATTTTCCAGTTTGTGTGCATAGAGGTTTTTGTAGTATTTATAAATTATATCTTGTATCTCCATGGCATCAGTTGTGATTTCTCCTTTATTGTTCCTGATGGGGTTTATTAGAGATTTTGCGTTTCTGCTTTTTGTTAGTCTTGCCAATGGTGTGTCAATTTTGTTTATTTTTTCAAAGAACCAACTTTTTATTTTATTAATTTTCCATATAGTTTCTCTGTTGTCAATTTCGTTTAGTTCTAATTTGATCTTAATGATTTCACTTCTTCTGCTTGGTTTGGGATTGGTCTTTTTTTCCTTTTCCAGCTCTTTGAGATGATTCATTAGGTTGTCTAGTTGTGATCCTTTCGACTTTTCGGTATAGGCATTTATGAAAATAAACTTTCCTCTCAGGAATGCTTTAGCTGTGTCCCACAGGTTTTGGTAACTTGTGTCACCTTTGTCGTTTAGTTCAAAGAATCTTTTGATTTCCATCCGATTTTCTCATTTATCAAGTGGTCATTCAGCAGAAGGGTGTTTAGTTTCCATGACTTTGTGTAGAAATGAGGACTCCTGTTAAGATTGATTTCTACATTTATTCCATTGTGGTCTGAAAAGTTAGATGGCAAAATTTCTGTTTTTTTAAATTGTTTGAGACGTGCTTTGTGTCCTAGGATATGGTCAATCTTAGAGAATGACCCATGAGCTGATGAGAAGAACGTTTATTCAGTGGTTTTGGGGTGGAATGTCCTGTAGATGTCAGTCAGGCCCATTTGTTTTAGGGTTCTGTTTAAGTCCATTATTTCTTTGTTGATTTTCTGTTTGGAGGATCTTTCCTGTTCTGTCAGTGGGGTTTTAAAGTCTCCAACTATTATGGTGTTGTTATTTATCCATTTGTTTATATCTAGTAGAGTTTGATTTATGAATCTGGGTGCACCAAGGTTGGGTGCATATATATTTAGAATTGTTATGTTCTCTTGTTGGACTGTACCCTTTACCATTATATAGTGACCTTCTTTGTCTTTTATTACTTTTGTTGATTTAAAAACTAAGTTATCTGTGATCAGCACCACCACACCAGCTTTCTTTTGGCTTCCATTTGCTTGTAATATTCTTCTCCACCCCTTTACCTTTAGTCTAATTGTATCCTTACAGGTTAGATGTGTTTCCTGAAGGCAGCAGATACTTGGCTTTGTTTTTTTATCCATTCGGCCAGTCTATGTTTCTTGTCTGGGGATTTCAAGCAATTCACATTTATTGAGATAACTGTTAGGTGGGGCAGATTTCTGTTCAATATGTTGGGTTGAACTTTGTTGCTTTGTTTTCTCTCTTGAGCCATTGTAGTGTCTGGGCTGTGATTTTTGCTTTGAGTAGATTTACATTCGTGAGTGTTTATTTTGCTGATCTGGGGGTAATAGTGTTTTGAGTACTTTTTGAAGGGCTGGTCTTGTCTTGGTGAATTCCCTCAGTCTTTGCTTATCTGAGAATGTCTTGATTTCTCCTTCATATACAAAACTTAGTTTTGCAGGGAATAAGATTCTAGGCTGGGCATTGCTTTGTTTCAGGAGAGTGACAATGTGGTCCCACTCTCTCCTTGCTTGTAAAGTCTCAGTAGGGAAGTCTGGTGTTATTCCAATTGGCTTTCCCTTGTATGTTACTTGCTTCTTTCTACTTACAGCTCTTAGAAGGGCCTCTTTAGTTGATATTTTGGTCAGTCTGATGACTGCATGTCGTGACATCTTCCTGTTTGCATTGAATCTCCCAGGGGTCCTCTGAGCTTCTCGAACTTGTATATGGAGATTTTTAGTAAGGCCTGGGAAATTTTCCTCTCTTTATCTTCAAATAGCTTGTCCAACCCTTGAATGTTTTCTTCTTCCCCTTCTGATAATCCTATGACCCTGACATTAGGTTTCTTCACATAATCCCACATCTCTTGTAGGCTTTGCTCTTTTCTCTTATTTCTCTGCTCTATCTCCATGAGTGATTTATTTAATTGGAAGGTTTTATCTTCAATCTCTGAGATTCTTTCTTCAGTTTTATTTACCCTGTTCTTGAGGCTTTTCACTGTATTTTGTAGTTCCCTGAATTGATTCTTCATTTCAAGGAGTTTGGTTAAACTTTTCTTCATTGTACAGATTTCTTTAGTGAATTTATGTTCCAGGTCCTAGAGTCTTTTTGTGGTTTCTTTGTGTTTGTTATTGAGTTGTTCTTCCAGGTTGTTGAATTTTCTTATGATCCACATTCAAAATTCCTCTTCTGTCATTTTGGTTGCCTGATTTGGGGCAACTGTTTCTAAAGGGCTGGTGCTCCTTTTGGGGGTGTGGTTTCCGTTTGGTTCTTCATGTTTCTGGAGTTTCTTTGCTGATTTCTTCCGATGTCGATCCTTTGTTGTTTCTTTCTTTTAGGTTTTGGTTTGGGTATTCACACGCCTTGTTTAGTTTCTGAGCTGGTAGGTTGTGTCTGTGGGTGAGATTCGGCCACTCCCTGTATGATGAGTTATTAGGTGCCGTGAAAAGGCCGTGCAGGATGCCCTCCCTGTCAGTAGGTGGCGCTTGTTTGGAGGAACAGGCTACACTGTTGTTTTTGTGTCCTGTTATCAGCTCTTGTTCCTGTAGAGAGGCACTGTAGTGCCTTAGATGGTCGGTGGGGCCCTGGGACTTCCAGGTGTGTCCTTCTCTTTCCCTCAGTGAGGGCTGGTCTGGAGTGAGTCTGGGCAGAGCTGATTGGGTGACCCTTCCCTCAGCCACCACCAATGCCGTTAGCAGGGGTCAAAGTTCTGTTCTCTGCTTCCAGGAAAAGCTGTCAGGGGGGGACTGGAATGGCCCCACTCAGTCAGAGAGTCTACGTGTGGGGGTGGGGCTGTCTGAGACCCACAGTCTGGAGCGGGCCTCGCTTCTTTCTGCCCTCCCTAACTCCGCAGCTACTCCTGGGCCTCTGCCAGCAGGCCAAACCTCACGCCACCAGGCCTCCCCTGGCTGTGCTGCCGGCGGGAGGTTCCCTGGGCAGGAACGACACCCGGGCTGGGCGCACGGCCTCCCTTTGGAAGGAGGGTTGCCCTCTAGGACACTGATCTGCCCCTGAAGGCACACACACCTCAGCAGGCTGTTCACAAATATCCCTTTTGTGCCCCGGGCAATTCTAGACCTGGGTGCACGGGACCTGGTCTGCAGGTTTGACCTTTAGGGCCCAGAATTCAAACTATATCCCCACTAGGGCAAGGAGTGCCAGTCCCAATACACCCATCGGGAGCCCAAGCTGGGTCTATGTCTCTCAGCCTCACAGTCTGCCCTGTTCTCCTGGGATCACCATGCCAGCAGCACCTGGGAGGTCTGGTGGGTTGGGAGCTCTCTCTCTTTCTCTCTCCCAATCTCTCTCTCAATAGGGTCGGGGGAGGGGAGAATGAGGCAATATGGCGCCTGCCGTGCGGCTCGGGTCTGTGCACGGGGAGATGCCCTGTAAGAGTTGGGAGCCTGGTGCCGGGTCCGCTACAGGCTTACTGCTTGCTGGCGGTGGCCGTCTCAGGGCTGGTGTCCACAGGTCTCTCCACCTTCTGTGGAGCCCACCAGCAGTCCGAGATGCAGGGGAGAGGAAAGTTAACCACTCCAGCTACCCTTGCCGCTGGTCTCCAGGCTGCTCCGGAGGTCTCTGCTTCCAGTTCTCCTCTGCAACCTCCTCCCGTGGTCTCTCAAGTACCCCTCCTTCCCACCCTCGTTCAATGTATGCTCGTCTTCTTGCTTCTTTTTCTTCTAATTTCTGCTAGAATCTGTCTTTTCTGCTGAGACACTCTGTCTGGTGGTGTTTCTCGCCTGCCATCTTGATTCTCTCCACAGAAATTACTTATAACACACCTCTTTTCCACTAGAACCATTAGACTGGTGGTTTGCAACAATTTTTGTGTTTGCTGTTTTTTTGTTTTTGTTTTTTTTTTGGTTTTTTTGGTGCACACATTACGGCATTAAAATACTAAAAACACATTAAACAAGTTAGAAATCATTACAATGCAATTACTGCTTCAATATAACTGGGTCTCACAGCAACTATAAAAGCACCCACTGTTACCATACTATCAAATGGTCTCTCTTTAATGGGTTTTTCCAAATATATGCTCTTGTATAACTCTCATGTTACATTTTCTTATGTTCCAACAAACAGCGAGTTGGCCAGATTTTCATTTCTCACCTTGTCTCCTAGCCAGCTTACCTCACTCTCCACTGTCATGTGACTCAGTTGGGTCTATGCTCCATTTAACAGACATTGCTAACATGCATATTCGATTAGCACAAAAAAATTTTAGACATTGTCTGAAATTTGGCAGCCCTCTGTGACCACCAAGATCAGTTGCATAGGTTGTTAACTGCACCATGGGGCTCAGTTGAAGGGGCAAAGGAAACCAAATGGTCGGCTCTTATCTGTTCACCAGACTGTTTTCCCATTGGACATCATCTGCCTGAAGGGAACCTTTTCCTGATTTGTACAAAGGTCTTGTTTGGATGGATAATGCTCCGGCTCAGGACACCCTGGGTGCTGTGGCAGGTCAACTGGGAACTGCTGGAGAGCAAGGACTGGACCCTACTCCTCTGACTGCCTGAGCACTCAGTACAGTGCTGGCCAGTGATAGACCTTAGTAAATGCAGCATAAATTATGAAGCAGTCGAGACTCTTCTGATGCTGTGCAGCATGATTTGGCCTAGTCTACAATGTTGTCAACAGAAATTTTCCAACGTGGTCTGCTGGTGCAGATTTAAGTGGCTCTTAAATTTGGTGTCAGGTACACTGGTGTGATGTGGTGACATTATAGCTGTCACCTGTCCTCTATCTCCCGGGCCCCAAAAATCACGGATAGCCCTGGATCCTTCACATCTGTGCTGAAGTCCACAAAAATCCCGGGAACACGTCAGGCTCTCGGTCATCCTTCGTCAGGCGTGCTGCCGCTGAAAGAAGGGCTGGAGTCCGCTGAGCCGACGTGCTTCCTTCTTATCAGACAGGGCCCCGCAGTCTCTCCCTGCCCCTGTCCCTACACAGCACATATGTGATGAGCACAGCTTGGAAATGAGTGCTCTGAGAATTGGAAAACCCTAGAGCTGCGAGATGGCTTAGAGGTCACCTGGTATACTCTCATTTACCATCAGGAGACCAAGACCTAGAGAGGGCAGTGATGGCCACAGCTGGCCGGTTGTTGGCAGAATAGCAGCTGGAGCCCAGGCTGAGACGCCTCCCTCCTCTGGTCACACGTGCACCTGTTCCTTCCTTTCGCAGGGTCTGCTGTAGTTTCCCTTCCCCGCCTGCCACCTGGGCTGCCCCAGGCCGTTCCCCAGTCCCTCTCTAAGAGGTGGCAGGGCGGAGGCCCAGGGAGTGGGAGTGGGAAGTGACAGTAGGCTTATCTTCTTCCCATCCAGCAGCGCCCAGAGCCAGCGGGCTCTGTCTGGAGATGGCACGTTGGCACTGCTGGGTCTGTGCTCATCAAGAATGCGCACAGCCACACTCCCACGGCCGCGGGGCAGGGGTGAGGGAGGTCAGCTGAGCGAGGGGCTGCAACAGAGGCAGCCAGTGACTTCCTGACATCCGGCTGTGTGTCCAGGGCAGCGCCCAGAAGCAAAATCCACGCCCTTTTCTCCAACAGGGAGTTCCCACTGCTCTCCTCATTTTGTCTCAAGTATTTGCTTCTGGAACCTGGGGGGAGCGAAGTGGGACCGGCACACAGGCTCTGCAGCGAAGTCTGTTTGGAAACCCATGGAGGGGGCTGGCCCGGCCCCGGCTCGGGGCCTGCAGGGGCTCATGTCCTCTGCCACGCTGTCCCAGTGGGCCGGGGGGCTGCCAGCCTGCTGTGGGGCCCTCCAAGGACATCTGGGCGGCAGAGTCAATCTCTGGGGCTCAGTTGGGGACCCCAGGGACGGTGTGCTTGATACATGGGAGACGCCGAGACTTCTAGAGAGACAAAGCAGTTCCCGAAGGTCATGAAAGGAGTGAGACTGTGTGAGAACCAGGCGGAGGATTTCGTGCTGCTCTCTGTCGGGGGCCAGGGCTTCCCCGGCTCGGCCTCGTCCCGGATTTCGGGATCCCGGCTCTCAGGGTTTTGCGCTTGTGCTCGGGTCACAGACAGCAGGGCGAGCTTGGCGGGCAGGGTTGGGAGGGAGGGAGGATGAAGCAAGACTGCAAGGCCCTGGGCAAGTATTTGTCTAAAGGGCAGTGGGAGAGGAGAATGAGGTGAGAGAACCGTGAGGTCTACAAATAGCCACGCGGCTCTTGGCCTTTCCAGCGACATCACGGGGAGCCCACCCGACCCTCACAATCTAAATGACGCCTCCCCCTGTTATTTTCTCTGTTGTCCGTTTGACCCAGAAGAGCCTGGCATGTAGCAGACACTCAACAAATACGTGATGAGAGAATTAATGAGGATTTGCTTTCTCTAACACTCCTGATTCATTCTGGACAATGATATGAACCAAATACCAATGACCATCGAACAGCTGCCATTTGTTTCTGTGAGTCGCTCACTCACTATTGGATGCAAGTTTAAGCCAAATATAAATTATTAAAATGATTGTTTTTGATCATCCATGATTTTTTTTAGTGCAGAGGAGAACAATAAAAAAATTAATATATTTTCCAAAGGACATGAGTTAATTAAAAGTATAAGATATTTTAGATTTTATTATTTCTCATATTTACTTCATGGCCTAATCAACAATGATGTTTTGGACATAGTGATTTGTAGTTGTCGTACTTTTGTGTAGAAAAAGGATGTTAGAGGGGTTCTTCTTTTGGTCCTTTGGTGGGAGGACACAGGGCTGTAAGTGTCTGTGGGGTGCAGCTTCAGAGCGTGCTGCGCTTAGGGGACCGCCCGGCCTTGGGCCTGCACAGCGCACAGCCACGCAGGGGCAGCCTTGCGGAGACCCAGGCTTGACAGCTCATCTCCCTGGTTTCTCTCTCTCCGCAGCATCCAGAACAATCTTTTCAAAGCTTACGTGACAGCATGGCACTTGCCTCCTAAAACTCTTCAGTGGACCCATCGCGTGTGCCACCTGCCTAGGGCACCCCTGCTCCCCGACCGCGGGCGCCGCCCCTCTTCTCCCTTCCCGCCTTGGCCACGCTCACGCCCGGTGCAGGGCTTTGCCGCCACGTGTCCTCTGCCTGGACCCGTCCCCTGCCTGGATTCCTACCCTCGCCCGTCCTCACTGGCCGGCTGTCTTCTCACCATTCAGGCCTCAGCCCGAATGTCGCCCCAGCACAGCTCTTCCCTGAGCCTGACTCTGAAGTGTGCCCCGTCAGCCCTGTCGTCTGCCTGCTCCCCAGAGCCCATCCCTGTCTGGTACCTGCTGTGTCCTCCGTCCTCCACAGTTACTTGTTACCTGTTTGCTCCCCTGGGCTGTAGGTGACATTTATGTTTGCTGTTCCTTGCTTTACTTCCAATGCCGAGAGCAGCACTGAGCCCGTGGTAAGCTCCCTGGAAATGCTTGTTCAGTAGGTGAATGAAAATCACAGGGAGATGTGGTGGCGGTGGCTCCAGGCCGGGCTGCCGGCCGACTGGGAGAGTCCCTCTGAGCTCCGGAAGGCCACCGGGTCGTGCTGGAAGCAGCAATGGCCTAGAAGCCCAGAGGCCTGAGCCTGAGGGCCCTGTCTCAGGGTTACCACTCACCTCTCTCGGTCCCCTTTCCTCATCTGTCCTGTGAGGGAATCGGGCTGGGAGGGCTCTGAGGTCAGAGGCCGGGAGACTGTGACGCCAGTGCTCTGCCCTTCCCTGAGGACCAGCCGTTTGGGGGTAGCCGGACTGCAGCGCCGCCGCTTGCCATTGCCACTGTGACCTTTCCACGGGTCCTGGTGTTGGGGGTGCCTGCTGTTTTGGCGTAAAACTGAGAGGTAAACATGAAGCAACACTCTGGAAGCAAGGAGATGCACCGGAAAGGGTACTGGCCCCAGACGACCTGGGCTTGTGTCTCGGCCTTTCGCTCACCGCCTGGACAGCCTTGGACCTGTCTCTCATTTCTCCGAGACGAAGTTTGCGCGGGTGGGAGTGCTAGCCCTGCCCACAGGTTTGCAGTGAGGGTGCAGGAGCGACATGGTCGCCACTGAGCAGATGTCGGCTCACCTCCCGCCCGAGGACGCGGGACGCGTCGCGGGCCTGCCCAACTCGGCGGGGAGCCCTGTGGCCACCGCAGAGCTGAAGAGGGAGACGGGCTTTGCTTGGTGGAGGGAAACCAAACGTCTCATCTGCGAAGATAGAAAACAGTTTATTTATTTGGTGCCAGGTTCTTCTGGCGGGTGAGCAGAACGGAGAGAAGTGCGGTTCTCACTCACTCTTGCCTGGGGAAACCTCGTTTGCATTCCTAGGGAGTGTTGATTGTAGCTTCCAAGAAATGAAGCTGTTTGGTGGGCAGCTTACCTCACTCCCCAAACAAGTCACTGGCGTTTCGTTTGTGTGCAGGCAGGCACGGGACTGCTCTTGGTGAAGCCCGCCACCTGCCAGAGACTGCTAGCTATTTATTTATTTTTTCTATTTTTTTCTTCCCAGAAGTACCTTATCAACCAATGTGCTAGTTATTTTAAATGCTCGGGCAGGCATGATAGGTTGGCTCACTCAGTGCCCAACCACCTCTCTCCCTTGCCTTCTTCTACAGAGCCTGGAAGTATAAACACTCAACTGCCTGGCCTTCTGCAGGTGGCCATGTGACATAGCTCTGCCCAATAACATATATGTGAAAGTTATTAGACAGGGTATCTTCCTAACTAAGAAGAAAAGATTTCAGGAAGAGAAAACCCTGTTTCCTTCCTACTTCTCTCTTCCTCCTGCTAGTGGTGTGGACGTGATGCTCGGAGATGCAGCAGTGATGTTGGCACCATGAGGCAAATGAGAAGCTGAAGTGGGGCATCCACCAGGCCAAGGACGGAGACAAAGGGTGGGAAGACTCTGGTCCCTGCTAACATAATGTCTTTCGCCGGAAACACAGTATTGTGAGACACCATGATTTAGGTGCCATCAGGAAAGATAAAATACTGATAATGACACTACAACTTGTTTTTAGGACACATCCAGATCCCCAAGATGTTAAAATGTGTAAAAAGTGTGGGTTCTAAAGTCCATGGGAACTGAACAGGTGTCTGAGCCCTGGAGGATCTACCTCTGGACTGCTTACGTGACAATAGCAAACACCTAATTCTTTTAGGAGTGGCTGTTGGGCTTTCTGTTATTTGCAGCAAAACATATTCCTGAACTGACTACTTGAAATCACTTCCTGAGATGAGTATTAATATTCGTATTTTACCAATTCGTATTTTATTTTACTAATGAGGAAACTGAGGCACAGGAGGACAGTGGCCTGCCCCAGTGTATCATGGCACAGGCCACACCTGAGGGTGGGCCTGCAGTGGGGGCCCCCAGCCCCAGTGTTCTCGACTCCATCCCTCGTCGGCCCGCTTTCGCCCGGCCGTGCACTGAGGACTGGCGAGCACCTCTGCGGCCCGCGGCGGCCCGTCCCCGCTCAGGAGGACGCTGCCCCGTGACTCGCCAGGACAAGAGCTCGGCTCTGCGAGCTGGCAGCCAGGACCTCAGAGGCCAGCAACCATTCTGGCAAGAGGTTTCCCAGCCGCTGGGACAGCTTGTTTTCTTGATCCTGCTACTCGTTTCCTTCTCTCTGAGCCCTTCCCCAAGCCCTGCTGAACAAAAGCAAAAGAAGTGGGAAAACTCAGTTTACCTGTGGAAGAAGTGTCAGTACATATTCATACTGTCCCTGGTTGGCTGCTGATTTCCTATAAGCCTACAGACTTCCAGTTTGTGGGGCTGGTGAGGCCACAGATGAGTTACAAGTTTGGAGAAAAGGCTGGGTGCGGTGGCTCACCCCTGTAATCCCAGCACTTTGGGAGGCTGAAGCAGGAGGATCACTTGAGGCCAGAAGTTCGAGACCAGCTTGGGCAATGGCAAGACCCCATGTCTACTAAAAATACAAAAAATTATCCAGGCGTGGTGGCACACTCCTCTAGTCCCAGCCACTCAGGAGGCTGAGGCAGAAGGATCGCGTGAGCCCAGGAGTTTGAGAGTACAGTGAGCTGTGATGATACTGCTGCACTCTAGCCCTGGCAACAGAGCAAGACCTTGTTGCAAAAAAAAAAAAAAAAAAAGAAAAAAAAGAAATAGAAGTTTGGAGAAAAGGAGTCCCTGCTCAAGAGCCTTTTGCCAACTAGTCATTCAATTTTCCTTTGTCCCCCGTGATGTGACCTCCAAGGACAGCCTCCTGGAGACCCAGGCGTGGGAGAGGGCTCGGGATGCCTCATCAACGGCCACGGACAGAGGGAGTGCTTATGTCTGTAGCTCAAGGAAGCGTTCCCTTCTAGCTCTGATTTTTGTTTCCTGAAGCAGGAGGAGATGAAATTGTTAAAAGGATGTGAGTAACAAAGAATGGGCTTTTTCCAAATCAGATCTCTGTTGTCTGATTGGTAAAGCAAGAAGAAAACAGTAGGTGCAGATTAGATGAGGTGTTGGTCAAACTCACACATTAGAACAGTATTTTTTAGTGTGTGGTTTACAGATGACTTGAAAAGCCGCAGCAGTGCAGTGGGAAGAGAACTGCTCCTTTGGGAGTGACTCATGCGCGGCCGGGCCGCCGGGCGGGAGCGGCGGGGGCCGCTCGCCAAGGGCTGGGGGAGAGGCCGGGAGACCAGGCGCCGGCGCTCCTCTCAGGGCTGGGCCTGGCGCGGCCGGGACTTCAGCCATCGCCTCTGCCTCCCGGCAGATGCAGGAGCAAAGCGGAAAAGTCCTGTGGGTTGTTCTCTGATTCGAGGGAAACACAGCAAATGCCTTCTCTGGGAGCCGCGGAGAACAGGCCCGCGCCCACACTCAGTCCCCGGGCCGGCCCGCCGGCTGGAGGGCCCGCCTTTAGCCCTTGTTTATGCCCAACCGCAGCTTCAGCCCGACGCCAGCCTGGCCTGGCATCTCGAGGGTCTGTGTGCCTCACAGGAAGCCTTCAGATTGCAAGCATGTGTCCACACTGCTGACTGGGAGCCAAAGGGTCGGATTCCTCAGGCTGCGCCGAGCCGCCCGCGCCAGCCAGCCGTCTGAACGCGCCAGGTTGAAGGAGCCTCCGGCTTCACGTGGATTCAGGCTGAAAGAGGTTTCCTTTGTAAATCAGCTTATGTGGTAATTTCTTTCCTTTCTTCTTTAGGCAAGTGAAATATCAGTGCTCATCCGTCTTGACCCCACGTGGGGCTGTTGGCTTTTCGCCTCCCATTCGCCTGCGGGGCCTGCTCCTTCTCAGTTTCTAAGTCGGCACCAGGCTCGGGGCTTGCTGGCTCAACAAACTTGTTGACTGTACTCTGGTGCCATTTTTTCCCAATTAAACTTTTAATTTTGAGACAATTGTAAATTCACGTGCAGTTGTACAAATAATACAGAGACATTCCATGTACCCTTTATCCAGTTTCCCTCAACAGTAATGTCTTGCAAAACGATAGTGCAGCAACACAGCCAGAACATCAACATTGCTGCATTCAAGACAGGATCATTTCCTTCACAGGGACCCTTGATATTGCCCTTTACAGCCATGCCCACTTCCTCCCTCCCATCCCACCCTTCAGGCTTGGCAACTGTTGATCTATTCTCCATTTCTGCAATTTTGTCATTCATTTCAAGAAAGCTATATAAATGGAATCGTGTAGTATGGAACCTCCCGGGACTAGTTTTTTTATTTTACTCAAGCATAATTCCCTGAAGATTCATCAGTTGTTGTGTGTATCAATAGTTCTGTCCTTTTTATTGCTGAGTGGTATTCCACTGCATGGCTGAACCACGGTGTGTCTTACCATCCACTCATGGAAGGACATCAGGGCTGTCTCCAGTTTTGGCTTTTATGAATAAAGCTGCTATGAACAGTTTTGTACAGGTTTTTTGTATAAACATAAGTTTTCGTTTCTCTGGGATAAATGCCCAGGAGTATAATTGATGGATCATATGTCATTGCACATTTAGTTTTTTGAGAAACCATCAAAGTATTTTCCAGACTGGCTGCACTATTTTCCATTTTCACCAGCCATGGGTGACAGATTCAGTTTCGTTACATCCTCACCTGCATTTGTGGCTACTGCCTCTTATCTTTGTCATTCTGATAAGTGTATATAACGTCTTAGTGGTTTAACTTTGCATTCCCTAGTTGCTAATGATGTTGAACCTCCTTTGTGTTCTTATTTGCCATCTGTATATCCTATTTGGTGAAATGTTTGCTCATGTTTTTTGCTCGATTTCTAATTGACTGTTGGTTTTTTTTTTTTTTTACTGTTGAGTTTTAAGAGTTCTTGTATATTCTAGATACTAGTCTTTTGTCAGGCATGTGGTTTACAAGTATTGTCTCTGTGGGCCACTGGTGGCTCATGCCTGTAGTCCTAGCACTTTGGGAGGCCAAGGTGGGAAGATCGTTTGAGCTCAGGAGTTCAAGACCAGCCTGAGCAAGAAGAGCGAGACCCCGTCTCTACTAGAAATAGAAAAATTAGCCAGGCTTAGTGGGGGGTGCCTGTAGTTCCAACCACTTGGGAGGCTGAGACAGGAGGATCACTCGAGCCCAGGAGTTTGAGGTTGCCGTGAGCTAGGCTGACGACACAGCGCTCTACCCAGGGCGACAGAAATATTTTCTCTCTGTTTATAGGTTGTTTTTTCATCCTTTTAACAAGGTCTTTTGCAGAAGACAAGTTTTAAATTTTGAAGAAGTCCAGTTGGTCAATTTTTCCTTTTATGGGTCATACTCTTGGTATCAAGTCTAAGATCTCTTTGCCCAACCCTAGATCCTGAAGATTTTCTCCTGTATGTTTTCTAGACATACTGTACATAAGTCCACGATATATTTTGAGTTAATTTTTGTATACTCGTGCGACTTAGGGCAGGGTACCCCCCCGCCCCCCTCCCCCCCCCCCGTAAATGTCCAATTGTTCTAGCACCATTTGCTATAAAGGTTCTGTTTCCTCCATTGAATTGATTTTGCACCTTTTCCAAAAATCACTCATGAATATTTGTGCAAGTCTATTTCTGGGTTCTCTATTCTGTTCCATTAAGCTATGTGTCTCTCCCTCCACCAATACCATCCAGTCTTGGTTACTGTAGCTATATATTTCGATATAATAAGTCTTGAAATTGAGTAGACTGATTCCTCCCACTTTATTCTTCTATTTCAAAATTGTTTTAGCTATTCTAGTTCCTTTGCCTTTCTATATACATTTTAAAATAAGCTAGTCTATATCTATAAAAATCTTGCTGTGATTTTGATAGGAATTGTGTTAAACCTGTATATACATTTGAGGGATAATTAGCATCTTTCCTCTGTTGAGTCTTTTAAACCATGAATACAGCATGTCTCTACATTATTTAGATATTTGATTTCTTAGCTTTCTAAACTATGAACATAGCACGTCTCTACATTATTTAGATCTTTGAGTTCTTTCAACAGTGTTTTGCACCTTTCAGCATACAAGTCTGCTATGGGCTGAATGGTTGTGTCCCTGCAAAATTTATATGTGGTGATATCCTCAACATAGTGGTATTAGAGCTGGGGCCCTGGGAGGTGAGTAGGTCTTGAGGGTGGAGCCCTCATTAATGGGATTAATGCCCTTATAAAAGAGGCTTGAGGGAACTTGTTTACCTGGACACAGCAAGAAGATGACACATATGAAAAAGAGAGTGAGCCCTCACCAGACACTGAATCTGCTGGTGCCTTGACCTTGGATTTCCCAGCCTCTAGAACTGTGAGAAGGAAATTTCTGTTATTTTAAAGCTACCCAGTCTAGGGCATTTTGTTATAGAAGCCTGAAAGGACTAAGACAAAATCTTGTACATGCCTTGTGAGATTCACACCCAAATGTTTCCTTTTCTTTTTTTGAGTGATTATAAATGGTATTATATTTTTAATTTTGGTGTCTATGTGTTCATTGCTAGTCTACAGAGATATAATTGATTTCTGTGTGTTCATTTTGTATCTTTCAACATTATTGAACTCATTTTTTGTTCTAAGAGTTTTTTATAGATTCTTTGGAATTTTCTACATAGACAATCATTTTATATGCATATGGGGAGAGTTTCATTGCTTTCTTTCCAATCTGCATACCTCCCCCACCCCCGGATTCTTGTCCTATTGCACTGAATAGAACATCCAGGACTGTGTTGGATAAGAGTGGGGAGAGAGGGTGTCCTTATCCTGCTTCTGATCCAGAGGAGGAAGCAGTGTTTCACCATTAGGTATGACGTCAGCCGTAAATGTTTTTGCAGGTGCTTTCTCTCGGATTGAGGAGATTCTCCCTATTCCTTTGAGCTCTCTTATGGGAGTTCCCTTTCTAAAAAATCAATAGTGAGTGTTGAATTTTATCAGATGCTTTTCTGCATCAATTGATATGATCATGTGATTTTTTTTTCCTTTCACCTTCTTTAGGTCAAACAATGTATTATTCAGAGTGTTTTGGGCTGCAAATAATAGATTGAGCCAGATTAAAATTCAATTCAATTAAAAGAACTTAATTTTTTTTTTCCTGAACAAGACATCTGGGGTAGATAGTTCCAAGGCTGGCTGATTCAGCAGCTCAGTAATGCCAGGCTCTGCCTGGTCTCTGGGTTCTCTGGGCTTTCCTCTCTTGCTTGCAACGTGGCTACTGAGGTCCAAGTGCCTCACGCAGGCAGGAGGTGGGGGATACACTCTCTCTTTTCTTTTAATCACGAGGAAAATCTTTCTCAGACACCCAAAGGGCTTTTATGTCTTGTTGACCAAAATAGGCCCATGTCCAAGCCTAAACCAATCTGGCAAAGGGAATGGAAAGGGGAGTGGAACGTCCATAAATAGTGTAATCCAGTGTTTCTCAATACTGTGCTTTCAGTGTTTGGGGTGACAATTTGTTGTTGTACAGGACTGTCCTGCTCATTGAGGACATTCAGCATCCCTGGCCCTCACTCTGTAAGTGCCAGAGGGGCCCTCCAGTCACTGCGACAGCTTCTAACTTCCCCTGGGGCAACGCCCCTTCCCACTGAGAGCTGCAGGTGTAGACAGACCCTTTACGGCTCTCCCAAGGGGGTGGGCTCACTTTTGCCTTCTAAGATCTCAAAGAAGGAGGAAAGAAATGGCTGTACAGTGGACACCAACAGTGTCAGCTGCTGCAGGGCAAGAAGTGTCTTCAGTGAGCCAGAAGCATAACTGGATCTGGGGGGCCCAATACCTCCCAGGGACCCCAAACCCAGTGGGACTTACTTTTTCTGCCACCTGGTGCCTTCAAGGTAGCCCTGTGGGATGAGACTTCCCACCAGCTCTGGCCGTGTGGTGAGAGGAAGTCGGCGGTGGGAGAGGGAACCTGTTGGCAGCCAGGCTTGCTTCTCCTTCCCTCTGGTGTCCTGCTCTAATGGTGAGCAACCTTAGACTGGGGGAGACCTTGGAGATCATAAAAACTATTTTATGGGTGAAGACGCTGAAGCCCAGAATGATGGAGTGATTTGCTCAAGGTCAGCCAGTAGCTCGACCAAGCCAGGACTGCTTCCCTTTTCCTTCTCATCTCTCAGTGACAGCTGATGGTTTTTGAGTGTTTTCTATGAGATGCAGTATGCTAATTGATTTTTATCCTTTACCCTTTTAATCTTTGTAGCAACCTTATGAGGCAGGTACTTTTGTCCCCATTTCACAGATTAGGAAATTGAGGTCTAGGACTATTAAGGATGCTGCCCAAGATCTGATTCCAGAATCTGCATGATTAGCGGCTACACCATACCGCTTCCCCACTAGAATAAGCCTTTGTTGTCTTTTGCTGTCATTTATTCTGTCATCTATTCTAGCAAGACATTCTCCAAAGGCCAGGTAATCCCTCTTAGACTGTACCTACAAGTTCATGCCACCCTCCCAATTGGAGGAATTGCCGAGAGAAAATGAATAAATTTACTCCAGTTCTGTATGACTGAGAAGAGGTAAGGGATGAAAACATGATTCAGCCATATTATTTTGCTTTTTCTAAAAAGAAAACTCCTTATTAGATCAACAGTTTAACTATTAGGCTACATCTTAATTATAATCTAGGCTTCACAGTTCTTAAGAAAAGATATGATTAGGGCAAAATTAAAATATGGCAATAAGTATAAGTTGTCTCATGCAAGTACTGTTTTCCATTACTCCTTATCTAAGCTTTGGCTTTCCTTCCTCTTTTACATTTGCTAAGCGATCACAGGCATTGTAAAACTCTTTTGTCTGTACAAGGCTCCCAGGAACCAAAACTAGCCACTGGCAGTTTTGATGTGGGCACATTGTTAAGGAGGCAATTCCTGGGTATTCCTACTTTGCCTGCATTTAGAATTATTCATGACCAACTTCTCCATTCTTTTGTCTGCTTGTTCATCCATCCAACCATCTATCCACCTGTCCATCCATCCATCCATCCATCCATCCATCCATCCATCCATCCATCCATCCATCCATCCATCCATCCATCCACGCAGCTATTCTTTCAAGCAACAATGATTTATTGAATTTCTACTTACTGTGACCCTACGACATTTTACATGCCACACAGTGTTCAGCAAATACTTTTCCGTATCAACTAGTTTTTAGTTTCAGACTGCTTTCCTCTTGTTCTTCAACTTTTATTTTTGCAGGTCAGAACAGAAAAATCTATAGCAAAGATCTTGCTACCAAGCTGTGGGCCCTTCCTACTGCCTCTGTATCCTCAGGCTGAACAATGTCTCTCTGCAACATGGTGCGTGCTCAGTAATGCTTGTGGAACAAAGCTGTGTTGTTCCTCTTCCAGCAAGTGCCACAATCCCCTCTTTTGATCCAGAATAGGTTCACCTCGGTGCTTGCATCACTAACGTTGCATTCTTCTGATTTCTTCCTCAATAGGACAGATTTACTGAAAAGCCAAAAAATTATTCCTTGGATTATGCTGTTCCTTTAAGATGCTTTTCATCCCAGATGAAATTTTCCTGGTACTTCAACATCCAATTCAAACATCCATAGACTAGTGGCCTTTCCTCAACCTCCTAAAGTCTTCATGTGGAATTGGTCATTTTTTCTCTTGGTCCCATGTCATCCTCTCCATTCTGTGGTCTGACCGCTTGGCCATCCATCCATCCATCCATCCATCCATCCATCCATCCATCCATCCACCAATTCACTCAGCTGTTCTTTCACTCAACAATGATGTAGCGAGTATCTACTTACTATGAACCTGCTATGATTTCCAGGCCACACAATGTTGAGCAAATAGTTCATATGGTTTGTCTAGTTTCTTCATTATGTGTTTTTTCCCTCCAATAGGTTATAAGCCCTTCAGAAAAGACAGAAAAGACTCTCACTGCTCTTTTTGCATCCCAAGTGCCTGACACAGAGGAAGATATTGAATCGATGATTGTAGAATTGTATCATCCATGTGGGATGTGGGATAGGGCCAGCCTTCTCTTCCAGGCTTCTCAAACAGGCATTGCTTTTCCCCTTTTAACCTTCGTAGGGCATTTAAAAAGCACAGAGCAACAATAATTTCATCAGAGTATGAAAGTGGATGCAAAAGGAGAAAAATAAACCAGGGTAGAGTTCACAAGACTAATCAGAGGCTGTCACCATGGTAATTATGTGGTAATTACGAGAGCAGGGAGTGACTTATCCCAACCCCAGAGAGGAATTTGATTTCTTCATCGTGTGTGCAATCTTTGTCATCCTCTCGGTGTCCCTCCTGATGTCTCTCCTGCTTTATAGGTGGGAAAACTGAACCCCAGAGTGGGCTAGTGGCTTGAACATCTCACATGGAAAGTCAGAAATTGAGATGTGAGGGTAAAACAGGCATTTTTAGATTTAAATAGTTTCCAATCAAATCAAGGTATCATCATCACCAGCATATCATATTTACTATTTATCGAGCCCTTATTACGTACCAAGAACTACACATGCATTATCCTTTCCCTCCAATCTTTATTTTTAAAACATTTAGAACATGCAAAAAAGTTGCAGGAATATACAATGAAACATCCAGTTTCGCCAGTTGCTTTATTTATTACACCTAGTTTCACATTTTTGCTTTATTTTTCTCTCTTTATTTGAGCCATTTGAAGGCTACATGCAGACATTATGACACTTCACTCCTAAATATTCTAGTATATATCTCCTCAGAACAAGAACATTCTTTTAGATAACTAAAATACAATAATCACACTCAGGAAAGTTAACATTAAAACAATTCCACTATCTATTACATACTCCCTATTCAAATTTCCCCTATTTTTCTGTAATACTTCAACTATCCCTCCCTCCCTCCCTCCCTTCCTTCCTTCCTTCCTTTTTTCAATCTAGGATCTAATCAAGGATCACATATTGCCTTTACTTTTCATATTCTCTTTTTTAAATTTTAGAATATTATGGGGGTACAAATGTTTTGGTTATATACATTGCTGTTGTACTGCTTGATTCAAGGTTAAAAGTGTGCCCATCACCCAGAGAGAGTACATTGTACCCATTAGGTATGATTTCACCCATCCCCTCCTTCTTGTTGAGTTTTACGTCCATCTGTGCACTTGAGTGCTGATAGGTTAGTTTCAATCTAATAGTGAGTACATGTGGTGTTTGTTTCTCCATTCTTGCAATACTTCACTTAGGAGAATGGTCTTCAGTACCATCCAGATTGTTACAAGAGGTATTAATTCATCATTTTTTATGACTGAGTAGTGCTTCATGGTATACATGTACCACATTTTATAAATCTGCTCATGTATTGATGGGCACTTGGGTTGTTTCCACATCTTTGCGATTGTAAATTGTACTGCAATAAATATTTGAGTGCAAATGTCTTTTTGATGAAATGACTTTTTTTCCTTTAGGTATATACCTAGTGGGGGGATTGCTGGATCAAATGGTAGATCTACTTTTAGTTCTTTGAGGAATCTCCGTACTACTTTCTATAGAGGTTGCACTAGTTTGTAGTCTTACCAACAATGTATAAGTGTTCCTATCTCTCTGCATCCATGCCAGCATCTATTGTTTTGGGACTTTTTGATAAAAGCCATTCTCACTGCGGTTAGGCGATATCTTGTTTTAGTTTTGATTTGCATTTCCCTGATGATTAGTGACGTTGAGCATTTTTTTTTCATATGTTTTATTGGCCATTAGTCTTTATTCTTTTGAAAAGCTTCTGTTCATGTCTTTTGCTCACCTTTTAATGGAGTTGTTTGATTTTTTTCTTGCTGATTTGTTTGAGCTCTTTCTAGATTCTGGTTATTAGCCCTGTATCGGATGTATAGCATGTGGATATTTTCTCCCATTCTGTAGGTTATTTGGTCCATTGATTATTTCCTTGGCTGTGAAGAAGCTTTTTAATTTAACCAAGTCCCATTTATTAATTTTTGTTGTTACTGTGATTGCCCTTGGGCTCTTCTTCATAAGTTCTTTTCCTAGGCCAATATCTGCAAGAGTTTTTTCAGCATTTCCTTCTAGAATTCTTATGGTTTCATGTCTTCAGTTTATGTCTGTTATCCATCTTGAATTAAGTTTTGTGAGTGGTGAGAGGTGTGGATCCTGTTTCAATCCTCTACATATGGCTGTCCAATTTCCCAGCACCATTTATTGAGTAGGGATTCTTTTCCCCAGTGTCTACTGCTATCTACTTTGTCAAAGATCAGATGGCAATGTGTGGGTGGTTTTCTATCTGGGTTCTCTGTTCTGTTCCTTTGGGCTATATCTCCATTTTTGTGCCTATACCATGTTGTTTTGGTTGCTATAGCTTTGTGGTATAGCTTAAAGCCTGATACAGTGATACCTCCAGAGTGGTTCCTTTTGCTTAAGGTTGCTTTGGCTATTCAGGCTCTTTTCTGGTTCCAAATAAAGCATATTTTTCATACTTATTTAGTCTCCTTTAATTAGAATAGTTTATCAGCCTTTTCCCCCTTTCATAACATTGACAATTTTGATGAATCTAAGCTAGCTGTTTTGCAAAATGCCCTTAGTTTAGATTTCTGTGGTTTCTTCATGGTGAGATTCAAGTTAGATATTGTTGGCAAGAAAACTGCATAAGTAATATTGTGTCTTTCTCAGTTCATCACACCAGGGGGCATAAAATATCAGTTTGCCCCATTCCTGATGATGCTATGATCGCTTGGCTCAGGCAGTGTTTGCCAGAGTTCTACATTGTGGAGGTAACATTTTCCTTTGTAATTAATAAGTAATCTGTGGAGCAGTACTTTGTGGTTGTGTGAATACCCCCTCAGTCTTTTGTCCAGGAGTTTTAGCATCCACTGATATAATTGTGCATTATCATTGTAAACTCTCACAGCAACCCTGTGAGGTAGATACTATTATTACCCATATATTCACAATGAGGAAGCTGAGTCTTAGAGATAAAGACACTTGCTCAGGGTCCCACAGCTGGTAGGAGACAGAGCTGGGCTTTCAACCCACATCTGGCTATCTCTAAAGCCTGTATCTTATTACTTACTATGCTATACCAGCTGGTGGAAGATTTTATCATCTCTTTTGCTGCAGGCAAGACAAGAAATTTAAAGTCCTATAAAACACAATTTATTTCATCTCTCAAGTCTCTTCCTTCTTATTCCTTAAGCATTTTTTTCCCCCTGAAACCTGATGCCTCTCAATTCACCCTTCTCTGACTATCACCTGAAATGTGATGAATAAACTATGTTTTTGTCCAGTGGCTCTAAACTCTGGAGTTCTGCCCAGGCCCTGCCTGCTGGCCAGAGCCACACTGTGAGAGATGCAGTTACATTCAGTGACGGCCGGTCCGAGTGTGGGGAAAACCACACATACATCCATGGAGAAGACTTCAGCAAGCTTCTTTCTGGGTTCTTTCATAAAGGGAGACTTGGGGGACCTGGAGGTGGGGATGGGGAATATATTTTTCTATTAAATTTGCCAGTCAAGAATTAGATTCAAAAATCCTAATATATTAAAACTGAAAGAGATCACTTAGCCCAACTCCCTTCCTTTGTAGATGAAAGGAACGCGGCCCTAGAAAGGCGAGCAGACTGCCTGGGGTTGCAGCCATGACCCACAGGTCTGGGACTGGAGCTACAGATTTCATGCTTATGCTGCAAAATCCCTAAGGTTCTGCTCTTGCCTAGCCCGTGCTGGGGCCAAACAAACCAACCCACCCGCCCAGACCTTGGCCCTCCACTGCCCTTCCCCACCCCGTCCTTTCTTGGATTTGTCTTTTGGAAAGCATTCGCTCATTCTTTCCTTCCTTCCTTCATTGGGTTGTTCATTCTTCACCAACATTGATTATCCTCTTATTGCATGCGAGGCTCTGGGGGTATGAAACAAAAAGAAACACAATGTCAGCCTTGAATGAGGTCACGGTTTAGGTGGGGAGGGAAATGTCACCTAACACCACACTGACATGCTAAGAGTAGTGCTCATTGGAGCTGGGGCGCTGGAACGGGAAGGATGCTCTGAAGTTATGTGGCGGCCTGGGAGTTTGCTGGGGAAGGCAGGACTGCCGAAGGGCAGGGAGGAAAAGCGCGAGAAGTGAAGGAAGGGGAGGGCTGCGGATGTGTGCTGCGGGGACTCTGGAAGGTGCCCAGAGACACGCCGTAGGGCAGACTCGGGATTAATTGGCCCGGCTGCAACTGCTGTTGGCCCTTAGAAGCCTAAAACTGGTTAGTGGCTCGCCTCAGTTCAAACACCTTGAGCCTTCCGGAGGCTGCCCAGTGTCCAGAGCCGCTTGTGCCTGTGGGCGCCGGGGAGAGAGCAGCGGAAGGGTGATGAGGATGCGGGGAAGCCAGGACAGAAGTGTCCTGGCGCACTCATTGCAGCTCCCACTGCAGGAGGCCCTGCGATCCCTTGCTGCTCAGTCTACTGCATAATGCGCCCTTAGTTATGGGTCTAAACTAAGCCCCAGTCTTATTCTGCGCAGGGGAATAGTCACATCACACACGGGGAGAAAGGTGTTTGCTGTGCTGATGAGACCGAGGCAGTGAAAAGTGCCCGTTGCTTTTTTCTGTTCCCACCACTGACCGATTGCACACTTCAGGCCAGTTAGGAAACATCTGCTTGCCTGCCAGCGAGCTGATGTGATGACTTCAGACAGCATGGCTTATGGCTTCATACAGGTCCATACTGCGCTGGACCTGCCAGCGAGCCCTTCTTCCCCTGTGACAATTGAATGACATTTTACTGTGCCAGTCTGTTAATGGATTACCTATTTCTTCCTCACAGTAATTCCAATAATTACGTACTGTTAAGATTCCCGTTTTACACAGGAAGAAACTGAAGCTCAGAGAAGCTAAGGTACTGACCCTAGGTCACATAGCTAATAAATAGTAGAACCAGGGATAAACCAGGCAGTATGATTTCTGAACCCACACTTCTACCAACTGAGCAGAATTTCTCAGTCCCAGGAGGATGTGACTTGGGCGGGAATTCTAGCATTTGTTACAATTTATAATGTTCATTCATTTTGTTGCCCATTAGATTATAAACTCTATAAAGCAGGAACAGGTCATCTTGCTCACCACTAAGCCCCCACATCCTAGCGCCATCCTAGCACCGAGTATAATAGGTGGCTCGTTCTATTGAATGAGTAGCTGTGGATCAGGCCGCAGAGCCTGTTTAGTATTTTGGCAATGAAACTAACAGGAGAACCAAGGAACACAAGCCGTTCCCTGGATCTGAATATCCAGGGAATTACGTGAGTGATCTGGGCTCTGAGGAGTGGGCCTAGAGGAGACTTACCATCGTCCTCCCTTCCTTTTCCTTGCCCCCATCTCTCATAGCACGTACCATTCTATGATTCATTTGTTTGGCAGATCTTTAGTGATCACCTATTATGTGCCAGTTGCTGTTCTGGACAGAGTTCACTAGAACAAGGCAGATAAAAATGCCTTCCATCATGCAGTCGTGATCCACCGGAGCAGCAAACTATGAAGGATAAACTAGTAAGACAACAGTGTGTATGGTGGAGTCAGTGCTTAGGAAGAGGGATATGAAGTGTCGGAGAGATGGGTGGCCAGTGAAGGCGACATTTGACAACAGACTAGAAGGAAGGAAGGAAAGAGCTTTCCCGGCAGTGGGAGCAGCCAGGGCAAATGCTCTGGGCAAAACCATGCTGGATGTGAGGGAACAGCAGGGAGGTCAGAGGTCACCAGAGTGAGAGAGGGGAATGATGAGGGATGAGTTCAGGAAGCAACCAGAGCCAGGCTGTGTAAGGCCTTGTAGGTCATAGCTACGACCTTGGGTTTTACTCTGAATGAGTTGGGAAAACACTGGTGGTTTGAGCAGAAGAGGAGCACAATCTGTCATTCCCTTTATCCTGTAATGCAGCTACTTGCGTAGCTGTCTGCCCCTCTGGACTGTGATGTTCGCAAAGCTGGGACCACGTATGTGCGAGCGCCGCAGCTGGGCCACAGTAGAAGTGGCAATACATGCCTGTCAAATGAACGAACACATGAAAAACACAAAACAGGATGACATGAGCTGAACTGGGACCCAGGTGGGGGCCAGAGGACAGGCTAATGCGCTCTCAGTTTAGGGATGAGGAGCGTTTTATGGCGCCAGTGCCTCTTCATCCAGGCCTGGAAGAATGAGAAGGCTTTCCGCAGAGACAGGGAGAGAGACAAAAAAGTATATTAGGCGGGACGAGAACAAGAGCAAAGGTCTGGAGGCATGAAGGCGCGGGGCAAACTAAGAGCACAGACTAGACAATGCTTGGGCGCGGCGCAGGAGGCCTCGCGGTGCTGGAGGCCGGCGTCACAGACCGGCCAGGCAGAGCGGCGGCTCGCGCGTCCTGCTGAGGAGTCTGGCTCTCGTGCTGCAGCATCTCACAGGTGTGTGTCTGCTTTGGAGGGCAGGATTTAGCCCGCTAGGTTTTGGCTTTTGGCCAGTGAGGACGGCAGGGAGAGCCAGGAGCGGCGCTGTGTGCGTGGGGCCGCAGTGCAGCGCGGCTTGTGTGTCAGCCGGGCGTAGAAATACTGTCACATGCGGAAGGAAAGAGTCCATCTACTACTTCACAGCAGCCCTTGCGATTCCCCCTCCTGGGGCTCCCTGACTGCGCACAGTGAAGGACGGAGCAGCTCACTCAGGTGCGTTCCAACGGGCTCCTGTGCCGCGCTCGGGAGTGGCCGTGATTTCATCACGCTGCTCACCCAACCCATCGGCCCTTAGGGAAAAACAATCGGCCGTGAGGCTCCCGGGCTCCTTGATTTCCTCTTCCGTGCTGGAGGGGCCTGGGGGGGAGTTAGGACGTGACCTGAGCTGCCCTGCGTGGCATGTAGCTCCGCACGGTCCAGCCTGGAAGCCAGGGACTGGGCATCATGACCTTGGGAGGCTTCGGCAGCTCACCAGGCAGGGGGCGCAGCCGTCTGATTAACCTGGCATCGGGCCATTCCGGCTCCTAGGTGTATGGCAGGGGTGTTGGTGGCAGGAAATGGCCCTCAGGAGGCCCTTTTACAATGGAGGCGAAAGTCCTGGTCAAGATGTGAGCTGTCAGCCATTCCTTTGAGGGGATGGGCTTGTTCCTGGGCTGAAGCCGAAGGCTCCACCTTCCTACCCCGACTCAGCGCCACGGGGGCTGTTCCACCCCGCTGTCACCTTTTCACTCCAACCCAGTCTACATTGACGGGCGGGGCTGGTTGGCTTCTTTCACCAACTCCTGCTGCTGCATGGTGGAGCAGGCCTGGACACAGCTCGCCGGTGAGTTTTCAACCCAGGGTTACGGTCTCTGTCTCCATGCCTGGACGGTACGCTGAGGTTCCATGGCCCCACAGGATGCAGATCCAGACGAGCAATCCTTTTCACTGGCGTATAACTCGCAAGGTTGGGGAGTGGAGGAGCCGGGGCAGGGGCGGGAACAGAGTGGCTCAGAGAACCCCCACTATCAAGCTTTCGGGGAGTTAAGTAAGAAATCAGCAATTTGGGGAGTGGAGGGAGAAACTTTTACCCATATTTCTCAGTTTCCTGTTGCAGGCAGGGAAGGAAAATCAGTATTCCCCTGCTGAGAAGCAGCAGGTTTGCCTGTAATTTACTAAAACGACATGGTAGAAGGGAGCTGGGCCCAGAGACTTTGTGAACTTCCCATACAGAAAACCACACAAGGAGTAGAACTCTACCCCAAATGACTCATCCTTGGGCTAGTCAAGGTTGTGAATTGTGCTCTCTCACACTGAGGACAGGAACAACCGCTGTAATGTCCCCTTTCTCATTCCCTTGGGGGTCCTCCAATGACCCAGGCTTGTTATCTTATTATGTGTATGCAATTTGTACACGTTGGAGGTTAGCTTAATCTGGCCCAGTAGTATAATAGAACTTTTAGACTGCGAAGACTAGCCGTGAGGGTTTGGGGAAGGGCATCGGCTAGAGTGGGCATGTGAGTCTGATTGAGAGTAGATCTCTGACTATCCCCCAGGGCCAGATAGAAAGGACTTTTTTGCATTCCACTTTTCTGTAAGGGTTAATGAGTAACACTGTTATCATTACTGTCAATATCTATTGAAGACTTTAAAAATGCTCATAACTTTTGACCCAAGAATCCCACATCTAGGAATGTCTCTGAAGACATTACAGATATTACAAATATTTAAGTAATTATAATAATATTTATTATAGTAACAAATGCAGTCATTAAAATTCTTATTTCAGAATATCTGATGACATGAGAACATATTTACAATTTTTAAAACTTAAAAAATTATGAAATATTTTTATAGAAAATTACACCAAATATAGCAAACATCCATGTGCACTCCAGCCAAATAAAACAAGGTTGACATTTTTGCCATATTTACTTAATGTTTTAAGAAATAAAAGGTTGCAGATATAGTTGAGGCCTCTTTTGTACTTCTCTCTTCCCTACCTCCCCATAGATGACTATTTTTCTGAAATTCGTATGTACTTTTCCCGTTCAGAAGTTATATTTTTACTACATATATATGTATCTCCATAAAAATACATAGCGTCTTTTATAATTTACAAAAATTTTAACTTCCTGCAATGTGATATTTTCATTCAACACAGTTTTCAAGATTTAACCATTTTGATATATGTAGATAAAATTATTTTTTATTGCTATATGTAGTATTCTAACTACACAAATATATTTAATAAACTTAAAAATATTGAATTCTAACAGTTTGGTAAGTTATCTCTAAGTGAACATACCCATCTAACTACCACCCAGGTCAGGAAATAGACCATTATAGACCATATATTACCTGCATACCAGAAACTTTCCCTCATTCCCTTTTCCAACAACCACACTTTTTTCCTGAAAAGTAGCCACTGTCATGATTTCTAATAACCTCATTTTTCCTGTTTTTGAACATTATATAAAAGGAATTATGTAGTGCTCTATATTTTCCAATTAGTTCACTTATTAATTGTATTGTTTAGTTCTTCTTTTTCTTTACTGATTTTATTGTGTTGATTATCCACTATTGAAGGAGAGGTATTAAATTCTCCCACTGTGTGGATTTATTGTTTCTCCTTTTAACTCTGTCAATTTTTGCTTTATATATTTTAAAACTATGTTGTGACATGCATATAGATTTGGAATTATGACAGCTTTCTGGCTAATTGACCCCTTTATGATTATAAAAGATCCCTCTTTATCTTTAGTAATATTTTTGCCTTAAAGTCTATTTCTTTGCTATTAGGATAGCAATACCAGTTTTTACTTGGTTAGTCTTTGGATATATTTTGCACTCTTTGATTTTCTTTGGATATATTTTCCACTCTGATTTATGGAAGGCAGTTTCAATGGGTATAATATTCTTGACTAACAGTTTTTTTTCTTTCTGGGTTTTGAATGTATCAACTAATTCTCTCATGGCTAGCCTTGTTTCTCTTGAGAAATCTGCTGATAGTCTAATGGAGGGTCCCTTATGTGTGACTTGATGCTTTTCTCTTGCTGATTTTAAAATTCTCTCTTTGACCTTGACTTCCAATAGTTTGATTATAATGTGCCTTGAAGAGGACTACTTTGGGTTAAATATGTTTAATGACCTTTGAGCTTCATGGATCTGGATGTATATCTCTCCCAAGACTTGAGAATTTTTCAGCATTTCTTTCATTAAATAAACTTTTTGTCCCTTTCTCTGTCTCTTCTCCTTCTGGAACACCAATAAGGCAAAAATTTATTCCCTTAATGGTTTCCTATAAGGTCCACAGGCTGTCTCACTTTTTAAATTCTCTTCTATTATTCCTCTGACTAGATGATTTCAAAAGACCTATCTTAAAGTTCACAGATTCTTTCTTTTGCTTGATCTGGTCTACTGTTGAAGCTCACTATTGTATTTTTAATTTCATTCATTGAATTATTCAGTTTCAAGATTTATGTTTGGTTCTCTTTATGATAGCTATGTGTTTGTTGAGTTTCTCATTCAGATCATGACTTGTTTCCCTGATTTTGTTGAATTGTCTATCTGTATCTTGGATCATGTATCTCGCCAAGTTTTCTTTCTTTCTTTTTTTTTTTTTTGTGGGCTTGAGATGATTTTATTTTTTATTTTAGCGGATTATGGCAGTACAAGTGTTAAGGTTACAATATTGCACATGCCCCCGACCCCCCCCCCAGTAAGAACTTCAAGCGTGTCCATCCCCCAATGTTGCACATCTTATTCCTTGTGGTTGTATATACCCATCCCCTCCTCCCCCCTCCCACCCTTCTGACACCCAATAAATGTTACTCCTATATGTTCAATTAGGTGTTGATCCGTTAATACCAATTTGCTGGTGAGTACATGTGGTGCTGGTTTTTCCATTCTTGAGATACTTCACTTAGTAGAATGGGTTCCAGCTGTATCCAAGAATATACAAGAGGTGCTATATATATCACCATTGTTTCTTAAAGCTGAGTAGTACTCCATGGTATACATATACCACATTAATCCACTACCATTAATCCATACCATTATTAATCCACTCATGAATTGATGGGCACTTGGGTTGTTTCCACAGCTTTGCAATTGTGAATTGTGCTGCTATAAACATTCGAGTGCAGGTGTCTTTTTCATAAAATGCCTTTTGATCTTTTGGGTAGATGCCCAGTAGTGGAATTGCTGGATCAAATGGTAGATCTACTTGTATCGCTTTGAGGTATCTCCATATTGCTTTCCACAGAGGTTGAACTAGTTTGCAGTCCCACCAGCAGTAGGAGTTTTTCTCTCTGCATCCACGCCAGCATTTGTTGTTTGGGAACTTTTTGATAAAGGCCATTCTCACTGGAGTTAAGTGATATCTCATTGTGGTTTTGATTTGCATTTCCCTGATGATTAGAGATGTTGAGCACTTTTTCATATGTTTTCTGGCCATTATTCTGTCTTCTTTTGAGAAGTTTCTGTTCATGTCCTTTGCCCATTTTTTGATAGGGTTGTTTGATCTTTTCTTGCTGATTTTCCTGAGTTCTAAATAGATTCTAGTTATCAGCCCTTTATCAGATGTGTAGCTTGCAAAAATTTTCTCCCATTCTGTGGGTTGTCTGTTTGATCTCTTGATGGTATCTTAGGCGGTGCAGAAGCTTTTTAATTTGATCAGGTCCCATTTGTTCATTTTTGTTGCTGTTATTATTGCCTTTGGGGTCTTCTTCAAAATTCTTTGCCTAGGCCAATGTCTAGAAGAGTATTTCCAACATTTTCCTCTAGCATTCTAATAGTTTCACACCTAAGGTTCAAATCTGTTACCCAGAGTGAGTTGATTTTTGTGAGAGGTGAAAGGTGCGGGTCTTGTTTCAGTCTTCTACATGTGGCTATGCAGTTTTCCCAGCACCATTTATTGAATAAGGATTCTTTCCCCCATTGTATGATTTTGTCTGCTTTGTCGAAGATTAGTTGGCTATATGAGGATGGTTTTATATCTGGGTTCTCTGTTCTGTTCCACTGGTCAATGTCCCTGTTCTTGTACCAATAAAAAGATGTTTTAATGACTATAGCCTTGTAGTATAGTTTGAAGTCTGGTAAATTGATACCTCCTATTTTGTTTTTATTGCCTAATTTTGGATTGATTTTGCTATACGGGGTCCTCTCTGGTTCCATATGAAGCATAAAATTATTTTTTCTATATCTGTGAAAAATGATGATGGTGTTTTGATAGGGATTGGGTGGACGCTGTAGGTCACTTTGGGTAGTATAGACATTTTAACAATGTTGATTCTGCCAACCCAAGAGCATGGTATATTCTTCCATCTGTTTATGTCCTCTGCTATTTCCTTCAGTGTTTCATAGTTCTCCCTATAGAGCTCTTTTACCTCCTTAGTTAAATATATTCCAAGGTACTTTATTTTCTTTGTTGCTATTTTGAAGGGAATTGAGTCTTTAATTTGGTTCTCGCTTTTATTGTTGTTGGCGTATATGATTGCCTCTGATTTCTGTGTATTGATTTTGTACCCTGAAACTTTACCAAATTCATTTATCAGATCAAGGAGTCTCTTGGTTGAATCCTTGGGGTTTTCTAGGTATAATATCATGTCATCAGCAAAGAGTGAGAGTTTGATCTCTTCTGCTCCCATTTGGACGCGCTAATTCTGCTCTCTTGTCTGATTGCTGTAGCGAGGACTTCCAGCAGTATGTTGAACAGAAGTGAGGAGAGTGGGCCACCTTGTCTTGTTCCAGTTCTAAGTGGGAATGCTTTCAGTTTTTCTCCATTCCGTATGATATTGGCTGTGGGATGTTGTATATGGCTTGTATCATTTTTAGGTAAGCCCCGTCTATGCCTATTTTGTTGAGTGCTCTTATCATAAAAGGGTGTTGAATTTTGTCAAATGCTTTCTCTGTGTCTATTGAGAGAATCATATGGTCTTTGTTTTTGCTGCTGTTTATATGGTGAATTACATTTATAGATTTGCGTATGTTGAACCATAACTGCATCTCTGGGATGAAGCCCACTTGGTTGTGATGAATCATTTTCTTGACAAGCACCTGGATTCGATTGGCTAGGATTTTGTTGAGAATTTTTGCATCTATATTCATAGGGATATTGGTCTGTAGTTTTCTTTTTTTTGTTGCATCCTTTCCTGGTTTTGGTATCAGGGTTATGTTTGCTTCATAAAATGTGTTGGGGAGAATTCCATGCTTCTCAATGTTATGGAATAATTTCTGAGGATAGGCACCAGTTCTTTGTAGGTTTGGTAAAATTCGGGTGTCAAACCACCTGGTCCAGGACTTTTCTTTTTAGGAAGGTTTTTTAATGCTGTTTCAATTTCATACTTGATATTGGTCTGCTCAGGAATTCTATTTCTTCCTGGTGGAGCCTAGGGAGGCTGTGTGTTTCTAAGAAATTGTCCATTTCCTCCACATTTTCCAGTTTGTGTGCATAGAGGTTTTTGTAGTATTCATAAATTATATCTTGTGTCTCTGTGATATCAGTTGTAATTTCTCCTTTATTGTTCCTGATGGAGCTTATTAGAGATTTTTCTTTTCTGTTTTTCATTAATCTTGCCAATGGTGTGTCAATTTTGTTTATTTTTTCAAAGAACCAACTTTTTGTTTTATTAGTCTTCTAAATAGTTCCCCTATTGTCAATTTCATTTAGTTCTGATTTGATCTTAATGATATCACTTCTTCTGCTGGGTTTGAGGTCGGTCTGTTCTTCTTTTTCCAGCTCTTTGAGATGATTCATTAGGTTGTCTATTTGTGGTCTTTTCGACTTTTGGATATAGGCGTTTATGGAAAAAAAAACGTTCCTCTCAGAACTGCTTTAGCTGTGTCCCACAGGATTTGGTAACTTGTGTCACCTTTTTCATTTAGTTCAAAGAATCTTTTGATTTCCATCTTGATTTCCTCATTTATGAAGTGGTCATTCAACAGGACGTTGTTTAGTTTCCATGACTTTGTGTAGAAATGAGGACTCCTGTTAGGATGAATTTCTGCTTTTATTCCATTGTGGTCTGAAAAGATACATGGTATAATTTCTGTTTTTTTAAATTGTTTGAGACATGCTTTGTGTCCTAGGATATGGTCAGTCTTAGAGAGTGACCCATTAGCTGATGAGAAGAACGTATATTCAGTGGTTTGGGGGTAGAATGTCCTGTAAATGTCAGTCAAGCCTATTTGTTCTAGGGTTCTGTTTAAGTCCATTATTTCTTTGTTGATTTTCTGTTTGGAGGATCTGTCCTGTGCTGTCAGTGGGGTGTTAAAGTCTCCAAGTATTATGGTGTTGTTGCTTATCCAATTGTTTATATCTAGTAGAGTTTGATTTATGAATCTGGGTGCACCAAGGTTGGGTGCATATATATTTAGAATTGTTATGTCCTCTTGTTGGACTGTACCCTTTACCATTATATAGTGACCTTCTTTGTCTTTTATTACTTTTGTTGATTTAAAAACTAAGTTATCTGTAATTAGCACCACCATGCCAGCTTTCTTTTGGCTTCAGTTTGCTTGAAATATTGTTCTCCATCCCTTTACCTTTAGTCTAATTGGATCCTTGCAGGTTAGGTGTGTTTCCTGAAGGCAGCAGATACTTGGCTTTGTTTTTTTATCCGTTTAGCCAGGCTATGTCTCTTGTGTGGGGAGTTCAAGCCATTCACATTTATTGAGATAACTGATAGGTGGAGCAGATTTCTGTTCATTATGTTGGGTTGAACTTTGTTGCTTTGTTTTCTCTCTTGAACCATTGTAGTGTCTGGGCTTTGTTCTTTAGCTTTGAGTAGATTTACATTTGTGAGTGTTTATTGTGCTGATCTGGTGGTAACAGTGTTTTGAGTACTTCTTGAAGGGCTGGTCTTGTCTTGGTGAATTCCCTCAGTCTTTGCTTATCTGAGAATGTCTTGATTTCTCCTTCATATACAAAACTTAGTTTTGCAGGGAATAAGATTCTAGGCTGGGCATTGCTTTGTTTCAGGAGAGTGACAATGTGGTCCCACTCTCTCCTTGCTTGTAAAGTCTCAGTAGAGAAGTCTGGTGTTATTCCAATTGGCTTTCCCTTGTATGTTACTTGCTTCTTTCTACTTACAGCTCTTAGAAGGGCCTCTTTAGTTGATATTTTAGTCAGTCTGATGACTGTATGTCGTGATGTCTTCCTATTTGCGTTGAATCTCCCAGGGGTCCTCTGAGCTTCTTGAACTTGTATATGGAGATTTTTAGTAAGGCCTGGGAAATTTTCCTCTTTTATATCTTCAAATAGATTGTCCAACCCTTGTTTGTTTTCTCCTTCCCCTTCTGATAACCCTATGATCCTCACATTAGGTTTCTTCACATAATCCCACATCTCTTGTAGGCTTTGCTCTTTTCTCTTGTTTCTCTGCTCTATCTCTGTGAGTGATTTATTTAATTGGAAGAGATTCTTTCTTCAGTTTGATCTACCCTGTTCTTTAGGCTTTCCACTGTATTTTGTAGTTCCCTGAATTGATTCTTCATTTCCGGGAGTTTGGTTAAACTTTTCTTCATTGTATCAATTCCTTTAGGGAACTTTTGTTTCAGGTTCTGGAGGCTTTTTGTGGTTTCTTTGTGTTGCTTATGGTGTTGTTCTTGCAGGTCATTGAATTTTCTTATGATCCACATTTGAAATTCATCTTCTGTCATTTTGGTTGCCTGATTTTGGTTAGCTTCTGTTTCTAAAGGGCTGGTGCTCCTCTTTGGGGGTGTGGTTTCTGTCTGGTTCTTCATATTTCTGGAGTTTCTTCTCTGATTTCTTCCCATGTCGATCCTTTGTTGTTTCTTTTATCTAGGTTTTGGGTTGGGTATTCACACGCCTTGTTTAGTTTCTGAGCCGGTAGGTGGTGTCTGTGGGTGAGATTCGACCACTCCCTGTATGATGAGTTATTAGGTGCCGTGAAGAGGGTGTGCAGGGTGTCCTCCCTGTCAGTAGGTGGCGCTTGTTTGGAGGAACAGGCTACACTGTTGTTTTTGTGTCCTGTTATCAGCTCTTGTTCCTGTAGAGAGGCACTATAGTGCCTCAGGTGGTCGGTGGGGCCCTGAGACTTCCAGGTGTGTCCTTTTCTCCCCCTCAGTGAGGGCTGGTCTAGGTGAGAGTCTGGGCGGAGCTGGGTGGGGTAAGCCTGCCCTCAGGCACCAATGCCGTTAGCAGGGGTCAAAGTTCTGTTCTCTGCTTCTGGGAAAAGCTGTCAGGGAGGGGCTGGAATGGCCCCACTCAGTCAGAGAGTCTAAGTGTGGGGAGGGGGTAAGACCTGCAGTCTGGAGCGGGCCTCGGTTCTTTCCACCCTCCCCAACTCCGCGGCTATTCCTGGGCCTCTGCCAGCAGGCCAGACCTCACGCCACTGGGCCTCCCCTGGCTGTAACTGTAATTTCAGAATAAGTGTAATAATAATAAACTGTAATAATAAGTGTAATTAGAGAACCAGAGCCAATAAGTCATAGCAACAACTGAGGCCCTGCAGCATGAGATACCATGTAGTGGTGACTTTGGACCCTGAGATGGTGGGACCTGGCAGTATCCCAGGCTCTGTGAGACAGCAAGGACCTAGCAGTGGTGGAGTTTAGCTATGTGTTGGGCCAGGGGGCATGATTCTAGGTGATGCTCTTTTCCTCCACAGAGCATATGGGCTTACTTCTGGACATTAGTCAGTCCAGGAGAAGGTCATCTTAATTCAGGCAGGAATTGACCTGATTTGGAGACGGGCTTCAGTCTTTGTGAGGTCCGGTTTACTCTTAAACAAGAGTATAGCCCTTTGGGGCCCCCACAGAATGCCTGCAGGTCTCCCAGGCTCCCTCCTCCCCAGCGGGCCCGAGCACTGCTTGGTTGCAGCAGCCTCTCAAGACGCTGAAAGCTTCCTGGTTTCTCCACCTTTCAGTCTCTGTTCCTGCTCATGGAATCTTTCCGTTGCTGTGAGTGGCAAAAAGGCCCCAAATTATGGGTTCATTTTTCTTGATTTCCTTCCTCTTTCAGATTGTAGCACCACAAAATTCCATTGCCTTGGTAATCTTTCAGATGCCTTCTGAAAGAGATTTTGTTATATGTTGTCCAGCTTTTCTAGTTCTCAGTGGGAGTATTGGTCCAAAAATCAACCTAGTTAATCAATACTGGAGGTAGAATGCTCAAAAATATATAATTTTTAAGTGAAATAAAAAAACCAGGTTTCTAAATGGTATTGCTGTATGATACTAACTTGGTTAGAACTAAAAGCATATAAATATGTCCTATGGTTTGAATGTTTCCCCCATTGCGTGCATTGGAAACTTAATCCCCAGATTTGTGTGTTGATGGTATTTGGAGCTCAGCCTTTGAGAGGTAGTTAGGACTAGCTAAGGTCATCAGCAAGGGCCCCCAGGATTGCACTGGTGGCCGTTGGAGAGGAGGAAGAGAGATCTGAGCTGACACACTCTTGCCCTCTTGCTACGCAATGCCTTCTGCCGAGTGATGGCAGAGGATGAAGGCCCTCACCAGATGCTGGCACCTGGATTTTGGACGTCCTAGTCTCTGGAACTTAAGAAATCAATTTATTTCCTTTGTAGATGATCCAGTCTGGGCTATTTCATGATAGCAGCAGAAAACGGAATAGACAGTATGTATATACAGTTGGCCCTCCATATCTGTGGGCTCCACATCTGTGGATTCAACCAGCCTTGGACTGAAGAAACAGTCATGTGTAACTTAATGATGGGCATGCATTCTGAGAAATGCGCCACTAGGTGATTTTGTTGCCGTGCGAACATCACAGAGTGCACTTACACAGGCCCAGGTGGCACAGCTGCTACACACCCAGGCTATAATGCACAGCCTATTGCTCCTGGCCTGCAAACCTGTGAGCGGGTGACTGTGCTCAACACCGTGGGCAACTATGACAGAATGGTATTTGTGTGTCTAAATATAGAAAAGGTACAGTAAAGATACAGTATAAAAGATAAAAATCTTACACCTGTGTATATATAGGGCACTTACAACTAATGGAGCTTTCAGTGCTGGAAGTGGATCTGGGTGAGCCAGTGTGTGAGTGGCGAGTGCAGGTGAAGGCCAGGGACACTACTGTACACTGCTGTGGACTTCGTAAACACTGTAGACTTGGGCTACACTAAATTTCTAAAAAAATTTATTTCTTTAATAATAAATTAACTATAGCTTATTGTAACTTTTTTATTTTGTAAGCAATTTTTTAAAACTTTTTGACTCTCTTGTAATAAGACTTAGCTTAAAACACAAGCACACTGTTTAGCTGTACAAAAGTGTCTTCTTTCTTTAGATCTTATTTTATAAGCTTTTTTTCAATTTAAAAAATTATTTGTTTTTTATGTTTAAAACTTTTTGTTAAAAACTAACATGCACAGTAGCCTAGGCCTGCACAGGGTCAGGATTGTCAGCGTGACTGTCTCCCATCTCCACGTCTTGTCCCACTGGAAGGTCGTCAGGGGCAGGAGCACACATGGAGCTGTCATCTCCTAAGATAACAACGCCTTCTGGAACACCTTGGGAAGGACCGCCACAAACACACGAGTAATGTGCTGTGCTACGATGTTACTATGGCTATGGCGTCACTAGGCGACAGGAATGTTTCAGCTCCATTATAGTCTCATGGGACCACCACCGTATACTCAGTCTGTCGTTGATCAAAATGTCATTGTGAGGTGCGTAACTGTATTCAGAAAAAAAATATAATTAAAAAATGCAAATTAAAAAATACAGCGTACAACTATTTACATAGCACTTACATTATATTAAAGCAATGTAATTAAATTATATTAAATGAGTTAATGCATTTACGCTAGAGTAACAGTAATCTAGAGATGATTTAAAGCATACAGGAGGATGTGAGGAGTTTATATGCAGATATCGCTCCATTTTATATAAAGGGCTTGGCGTTCACTGATGTTGGTGTTCCTGGGGTGCTGGCAAAGCCCCCCACAGATAATAAGAGACCACTGTCTATTTATAGAAAGACCAGAAAGATACAGGGCAAATTGTTAATGGTAGTTCTCTTTCAATGAATGGATTATAGGTGATTTTCATATTGTTTCTGTGCTTCTTGTATTTTCCAAATTTTCCATAATAAATATCGATTTTTTATATTTAGAAAATGCTAATTTTGAAAAAGATCACTGCCAGGCTCCACTGCTGGCGTAAACAAGCCACCATTAAGAAGGCAAAACTGTGTCGACAGTGCAGGTGCACACCTTGATACTGTGAGTGCTTCTTGTTTGAAATATAACAAACTGCACTTTTGATTTGAAGTCGGACATGTCATATTTAACGGCCTAGTAGGCGGCGTAAGGAAGAGAGCAGCAGTAAAGTGAGACGGTCCTGTCGGAGCGTCCGGGCGACACGGGCTCAGTTTCTTCTTGCCGGCCTCTCCTGCCTGACCGGTCGCGCCGCACTGCTCACACCAGATGCCGGCGCTTCTCCACCACCACCAAGCGAGCCATCCTGCCGCAGGGCCGCCAGCCGCCAGCCGGGCCCTCCGTTCCGTTCTGACGCTAGCCACCTGCAGATGGCCCCGGTCCCGCAGGCGGGGCTGGGCCCCACAAGGCTTCCCCCAGGCTCTGACCCCTGGCTACAGATGGGGCTGCCGTGGCCCTCTCCTTGGGGTCAGTTAATTTGCTGGAGTGGCTCACAGAACCCAGGGAACACTCACTTACATTTGCCAGTTTCTTGTAAAGGATGTTACAAAAGCCGTAGATGAAGATGCATAAGGAAAGGCAAGCGGGACGGGGTGGAGCTGCCGTGCCCTCCCTGGTGCACCGCCCGCCAGGAATCTCTCCGAACCTGGACCTTTGAGTTCTTATGGAAGCTTTGTAATGTAGGCATGATTTATTAAATCCTCAGCCATTGGCGATCGACTTAACCTTCAGCCTCTCTCCCACCTCTAAAGGTTGGGTGGAGCTGAATGTCCCAAACATCTAATCCTGCCTCAGTCTTGGTGACCAGCCCCATTCTGAAGCCAGCTAGGGGCTGCCAGTCACCAGTCAATCATTGGCATATAAAAAGACATCACTTTGGAGATTCCAAGGATTTTAGGAGTTGTATGCCAGGAAACTGGATGGCAACCAAATATAAATTTTACAATATCATAATACTTCAGAAACTGAAAAATAAGATCTCCCATGAGACCCACAGGAGAGTGGAGGAAGGAGGGTGGGGCTACAGAGCCACTAAGAGCTGGAAAGGACTCAGTGCATCTCACCCAGACCCCTCATTGTCACACACGCACAGAGGCGGGGGCCCATGGAGCAGTGTGGCAGTGACAGCCCTGGGGCAGGAGCCCGCTCTCCTGGTTCCGGGCTACTGCCCTTTCCAGACAAGTCTGTGCAAGTCACAGGGCTCTCCCCGCAGGCTGGAGCCATTGCTTGGGCTGGGGCTGACGGGAAGCGCCAGCCTGGTCTAGCGGCACCTTCTCAGGCAGAGGAGTCACTAGCGCTATGGCTGTCGCGGGGAGGCCCTGCCACCTCCTCTCCTTACTCAAATTCCATTTTCTTGGTGAGAGGTTAGCTTCGACAAGTGATGGCACTGTCTACAAGACATTTCCCGGTGTAGCATTCAAAGGCTTCCTCTGCGTGCTTGGGCCTCCCCATTCCACATGGTACCTGGCCTCTTCCACAGCTCCTCTGAACGCCCACCATTCTACTCTGGCCGTTCCAGACTTACTGTCCCCAGATCTGTTTGTGTCTTTGCTCCCATGATGCCTTACCAGGAGCATCTTCCCATCTTTCTCTGACTTGAATTCTGCCCTTCAAGGTGTGAGCCTGCCCACGATGTCCTTAGCTAGTACAGTCTGTGCTTTGGAAAGGATTCTCCGGGCTTCGCGTTTTCTTTGCCTAGTGTCGTGTCTCCTTGCAGAGACCAGAAGGCCTGGAAGGCGAGAATCAGTGCTCCCAGGTGGTGGCATGCTGCCCGGCACGGGGGACAGTGCTTGCACGAGGCGGGCACTAGGTGAACACTCGTGGGCCGTTGGAAAGGAACGTGCGGCGAGAGGCTGGGGCAGGTCAGGAAGCGCAGCCAGGGCTGGGAGAGCGGCCGGGAGAGGAGCGGAGCACAGCGCCCCGGAGCCGGCAGAGGCTGTCCGCAGCCTGGGCTTGCCTCCTGGCTCTGGAGTCAGTTTCAGAAAGGCCTAAGAGGACCCGAGTCAGGAGGGAGCAGGGAGAGAAAGGACCGTGCCGCCTGAGGCGGAGGCCTGCAGCAGAGCAGGTCTGGAGAGGCTGCAAGCCGCCGGAGAGCTGGGCGGGTGGGCAAGCGCCTTGTCTCGGGGGTGGGCCTCGAGGACCAAAGGCGGGAATGTGGCTTGGGCAGAGGACAGACAGAGTTTTGGTGACAAATGATGACGACAAGCCAGCGTGCTTGGGTTTGGGAAGAAGGGGCACTTCCAGCTGTTCAGCAGAGGAGCCTTATCAAGGGAACCGGTGTTTAACACATTGACCGGAGGCCGGAGTTTTTCAGGGCTTGGATGGCTTCTGACAGGTACCTGGACAGAGGCGTGTCACTGAGGGGGGAAGTCTGGGAGATGTAAAAGCCAAGGGTGTTTGAGTGAGAGATTCAGAGGTCATAAATTCTGGAGTCTCTTCCTAGAGCACCGGGGCTTATTTGGGGAAAGGACCGGAAGCCTGTCGTGTTAGAATTAGCTGGCGTAACAACCAAATGTCAGATCGCCGCGCTGGGCTGGGGCAAGAGAGGGAGCCCGTCTTTACCTTGGCTGGCGGATTTGAGCAGATTCTCAGGGGCTACACCCAAAAGAATGATTTTTGGGAAAGTCACTGGACAAACCTGCTGTAGGGGACTCTCGGGAGTGCGGAGGAGCGCCCAGCCCTCAGGCCATTCGCCGCAGAATAAGGGCCGTGAGGTTTGGGGAGGAGTTTTAAAGGGCGTCCAAAATGTCTCGTTTTGGTGATAGAAATATTTGGGAAAGACGAGGGAAGAGGAGTGAGGGAGGGCAAGGGGGCTTTATGTATCACTGGAGTAGGGTAATATAATTTAAAGGGGGTTGGTTATTTGACCCCAGCTTAAAATGTGGCCCCGCAGGACCTCAGTTCCTGAAACTTTGCCATCAGTCATTCAGTCAGCTTCATCACTCATGCGCCACTCGAATGAGACGTAAGGAATTATTCTTCCCACCGTTGAAGGGGCCTAGAAGGGCATCTGGGAAAAGAAGAGGCGAGAATAAGAGACAAAAGTGCCACCTACTTGCCTTATTTTGCCTTGAGAGTGGCCTTGGGTGTGTTTTATCTTAAGAGAGATCTTATTTGGAGCCACCTGCCTGGTTTCAGATCCCAGCTCTGCTACTGACTAGCTGGGGAACTTAGGGCCAGTTATGTAACCTCTCTGTACTTGGATTTCCTTATCTGCAAAATGAAGAAAAATCGTCGTTGTGTACTTCACAGGGTTGATGTGAGGCCCGAATGAGCTAATGCATGTAAAATTCTTAGAATGGTTCCTAGCATGTAGTAAATGCTCAATAAACGTTTCTACCGTGCTTATTAGCTTTCAGGATGGAGGCGCCTGCTGTTCTGAAAGAATTTCCCACCTAGGCCCCAGCCAGGTGCTGACCAGCCGTGGCAGGGCTGCCGGGAGGCAACCACTCTCCATTTCTCTACTGCAAACACTTTGAAAGGCTCTTCAGCCTTTAGATTAGCAACCTTCACGGCTTATTCTAAGCCCTGTGTTTGAGCGCTTGGAATTGCTAGATGCTTTAGAGGCAATTTTTGCTTTTAGAGAAAGGGTGGCAGGAACTGAGAGTGGCTAAGGCGAATTCTTCCGGCAGAGCAGGGCAAACCACGGTTTCAGTCGCTGCTTGCATCGTGGCTGGGACGGCTGCCGATGCTCGCACTCCAGCCGGCCACCTGAGAGGCTCCAAATGGACGCTGCGTGGGCGGCTTGTGGCCATGTCCACCCCTACCCTCCGTGGCTTCAAGCCCACCGTGTGTGCAGTGGGGATTACTCTGTCAGCGTTGACTCCAGCTACCCTGGCCCCATCCCTGGGCCCTAACTTGCCCTCGCTCCCCTGCTGTGCGCGGGCCCGGCGAGCAAGGCAGTGTCTGCTCTGGAGGAAGGGGGGTGGGGCTGGCGGTTGTTGGAGAGGAAGAGCATTGTGGGGTGTCGGGGAGGCAGGGGACGCCGAAATGGCAAAGTGGCGTGGAAGATGGAGGGCTTAAATGTTAAGGGGTGGGTAGAAAATGTACCAAGATGTTTCGAGGGCTAAATTTGTTCTGGAAGTTAAATGCATAGAATGTGATGAATCAGAAGAACAAGAGCCACTGAAGATTTTTTGAAGCCGTTGGGTTGCCCAGGCGATACACAGACGTTTGGTAGATGGTTTGTTATTAGCCGTAAACATTTACGTAGCACTTCATCTCCTCAAATATTCATCCGCAAAACCCTGGAAGGCTAGTGGTGGCCAGAATCTGAGACCCAGGCACGATTTGCTCAAGGTCACAAAACTAGCTTGCTGCAGAGCTGGCAGAAGGGCACAGGTTCCCTCGCTTTGGGCTGCTACCTGCCAGGGACTTGGTGTGCTCGGTTATGACAGTTTGGGCGAGGACGGCCGACGGTGATTGGCCACAGCCTTGGAATGGGGAGTGGAGGGGCGAAGTTCCAGATCAACTAAGCAAGAGGCTGGACTTGACCTTTCTGCCTCCAAACCTCCGTCCTGAGCCCTCAAGCCCCGAAGCCTCACACTTTCTTCTACGCGTTCTTCTCCCAGGGCTGTCTCTCTTGCACAATGGCACCACCCAGCTTGCAGCTGCCCAAGCAGCTGGCCTTTTCCCTGTGGCTCCTCCCCACCTGCCCTGTGCCCAACCAACCACTGAGACCTTTAATCCTATCTGTCTAACACTTGACTCCCCCACATTTCTGTGTCCCCACTGCAACCACCTGTCTGCCATCCAGCCTACTAATCAGCCTCTTCCCATCTACTCTTTCCCCCCGGCCGTTCTCCTACTTCCTAAAACTTAATCGGGGCAATCACTCTCCTGCTGAAAACTCTTCCAAGGCTGATGGTGGCCTCAGTCAAATGAAGTCCCAACACCTTATCACAGGCCCCTGCCCCTCTCTCCAGACTCACACACAGCTCCCCAGGCAGGATGTGCAGCTCCCGGGCCTCATCGCGTGTGCGCCTTGTCAGTGGGGCCGGGGGGTGCGGGGGAGGGGGCAGGGGGGAGGGGGACCAGAGCACGACCACAGGAAAGGGGAGAGAGAGGGAGAGGCTTAGCCTGGCTGTACGGAACCGTCTGCCAGCATGGAAGTACCCTCTTCGTACGGGATATTCTTAACTTAGAGGCATTGGCATCACACTCAGAGGTGGGTGGTGTCAATCAAAGCAAGACTGCAGACTCAAAGCTCTCTCTCTCCACAAGGCATATGCTGATTTGGTGAGCAAAGCACAGTGACCCTTGAGAGGCATGACATTTCTCATTGGCTATGTGACACTGAGGAAGTCACTTAACGTAATGAAGCTGTGAGCCTCGGTTTCCTCATCTGTGAAATGGGGATAATCGCTGACCTACTGCGTGGGTGTTTGGGCTTGTTTGCTTTGGCTCCCAGCATGTGAACTCCCTTTCTATGCTGGGACCCTCCACTGAGTGAGCCTCCATGGGGGTGAGGGACTGTCTCCCACCAGGAAGCTGAAACAGCCAGACACTGTGCTGACTCCTGGCAGGAGGGAGGGAGACGCTCGTGCCCAGGCCTTTGCGACGTAAGGGCAATGCAAAGAAGCAGGCCCAGCTGAGAGTCATTCCAGAAGAGGTGGGAGGGCAGCGGTGACAGTGACGGTGGTGGTGGCTACCGTGGTGTTCAGGTTAGACTCTTCCGGCAGCGCGCGCTTGGTTTCTTTCTTCCACGCCTTCTAGTCAAGTTTGGGGGCAGCCTGATTTCCTCCCGGTGAAGTCCGTCTGTGCTCTTAAGTCGAGCAGAGTCAGCCTCTGTGGGTGGGAGCCAGAGTCCCAGCTCGGTTCTCACTCGCTGCCCCGCGTGGAGGTGCGGCTGGCGTCAGCTCCGCAGGCAGGCGGCGCCCTGGACTGGGACCGCTGAGTCTGCCGCACACATTTTAAACAAAGCTGAAATTATAATGCCCCAAATCACTGAGTCAAAAAGCATATCAAATACCAGCTATTCCATCGCGAGGATGAGATATTGTGACTGTGCTTTGTAAGGACAAGGAAAATGTAAGACGTTCTCCTTATCTTACCAATAGAGAGCCCTCCCACTCCTCCTCCTCCATGTCTTAAATTTAGCTTAAAAACATAATTGTTTAAAAAAAATAGGGACAGGCACATGTCCATTTCCACAGACTGCTAGCATCTGGCAGCAGACATTTGTTTTCTGCAGCACGCCTCTCGGGTGTCCAAGTCCGGCCTGGGCAGCCTCCCGTGTCTTGTTTCTCTGGCGGGTGAGGGACAGAAAGACGCTGCTGTGAGCTGGGCTGCGGGCAGGCTCTAGAGGTGCAAGCCTCCAAGCCAGGGCCTCACTTGGCACAGCATCGGATTGACTTGATCTCCAGCCTTCCCGCCTGCCCGGGCGGGTCCCTAGGCTCACATCTGTTTGCCTAGATGCTTGGTGCTCAGGAAGCCGGCGCCAGGGCAGCGGGAGGCCGGGCTCCAGCCAGTTTGTCATGTTAACCCATCTGGGCTGGAGATAAAAGATATGGCGTGTGCATATCCTATTGCCCAAGTGTTGTGTTTTTGACCACTTTGGAAAACATTGAGGCACAAGAGACTGAAAGGTACACCAGGGGACAGGAAGAATGTGTTACTGAGTCCCCGCCGCCAACCCGGGGGCCCTACTCCTGAGCCACCTGCTCTGGGAAAGAGGCACTTTGAAGACATAGTATTTAGTTATAGCGTTTTGTTGCTTTTCTGTCTTTTTTTTCCTTTTAACGTTTTGAAAGAGCACGTTGTCAGGCTGACTTGTGTGAAAGCAGAGCCACTAACCTCATGGAGGACCTGAGGCGGTGAGCAAGGGACCTCGGCCGGCTGCGGAGGGAGTTTGCAAGATGCCTGCCTCTGCAGCGAAAGGGACAGCCAGGTCTTTATCAACCACTTCGACAGGCCAAGGCTGCAGTCCCCCACAGGCCTCTGAACAGGTGCAATCCCCCACCTCAGGGGCTTGCTGCCCTCAAACTGCAGTGTTTATCTCGGTGAGAACCAAGGAAAGCTGAAGGAATAGCTCCCTGATGTCCCACCTAGAAATTAACCAGCCACCTGCTATTGCCTAAGACCAGACTGGAGAGGGGACCTGGGCACACAGACTGTGGATCTTGACATCAGACCACGAAAGGGCAAGGCAGTGAAGGAGGGCAAATTGATTGTTTCAAAAAAAATAAAATGAACTGTACCAAAAATATTCTCTGTTAACCAAATAAGTTTATTTGATTACACACAGAGTACCATTGAATTTAAAGGAAGTTAATCTGAAAGCTCATGTTTCTTCCAAGCAGAAGACCACTGTTGGTGCCAGGCAGAGAGGAGCAGCGAGGGAAGGAAGCCATGCGCAGACTCCCTGGTATCTGGAAGGTCAGCTTTTAAATTCATCCTCTCTAACCACTCTTAAAGCCCTCATCCTTGTCACCCTGTGCAGGCGGAGGAAGAAGCTTTATCCGCCACCCCTTCTGGAAGCTTGTGCCCGCTGTCCGCTGTCCCAGCGGGGGGCGGTGAGCTGGCGCTGTCTCCCTCCACCTCTGTGGCACCCCTTCGTCCCTGCCTTTGGGGACTTCGGGCAGAGGCTGGGCATGGCTGGGTGACGGTGGGGGCGGGGATGGGCTGCAATCTGACCAGGCTGTCGCAACAGGCCTCAAAGGAAACCCGGCTGGGCTCCTGGGTATCCTCGGGCTTCCCTCCGCCTCGTGGGAAGCGTGCTGGCCCGGGACTCCAGCCGCAGAGGGGAACCCAGGACTGCGATGCTGTCATCTGGTGCACTGGCCGGCCACAGAGTCAGATACACTCTCCGGGAACTTACCGTCTCGCTTGTGCAGACTGGAAATAACTTTGAAATAACCATTCAGAGAATTCTCATTGGAGAAAGGCAAAAGGAGAGTCCGAATGCAGAGGGCATCAGGCAGCAGGCCAGCAATTCCAGGGCAATGAAGAGGGCCCCAGGTCTGGCCGTCCTAGGCAGGAAGGGCTGGTGGGGAGCGGCTCAGGGGGCCGGCGGGCTGGAGAGCTCCCTCCCCCCTTCCTTCCTTCCTTCCTTCCTTCCTTCCTTCCTTCCTTCCTTCCTTCCTTCCTTCCTTCCTTCCTTCCTTCCTTCCTTCCTTCCTTCCTTCCATTTGGGAGTCGACACTTGGATGTGAGGTGGTGAAAGCATGGAGATGGATTAAACAGAGCAGGAATATTGAATCAACAGGGAGGAGGAATCATCCTACTCCTGGAAGAGATGGTCAAAAAGCAGGCACTGGCTCCCTGTCCCCAAGCCAACCTGGAGCTGCAGGAGAAGCTGGGGGCAGGTGGGTCAGAGGAACTGTGGGGGAGGCAGAAGGAAATGGGATCTAAGTGGGAAGTGGGAAATAGTAGTTAGAAAGGGGCCTAGGCTGAGGGGAGGAGGGCCTTTCCGCATGAGTCACGTTCCTCCATCTTGTGCCCTGGCTGGAGCACTGCCCACTGCTTTGCACCAGGCAGAAAGCCAGTGGACCCGCACAGTGGCAGCCAGAGCAGGAGGTTGACACTGGGACAGAGAGGAAGCAAGGCTGGGCTGGAGTGAAGGTGAAAGGGACAGGTGAGTGTTACATCCTGCCCTCCCCACCTAAAGGGCAGTGAGGGTGGGCAGTCACAGCCCCGGAGGAAGCACCTCAGAAAAGAGAAAGGCCCAACTGGGAGACTCCTGGGGGGCAGGGTCTCAGCTCCGGGGTGCGCCAGACGGTCCTGAGGCCGAGGATTTTACTCCTCCTCCATCATATCACCTGAGTAGTTGAGAGTCTTAGGGAAATAGCAACTTCTAGGGAAAATTACCAGGACGTCTAAAGAGAATAGGCATTAGAGGAAAAGGTTAAACAAGTTGAGTGAACTATGCTGGGTGGGGTAGAATTAAAGTATCACGTGAATAAGAATTTAAAATAAACATAATAAATATCTTCAAGAAAGTATGAGAAGATGTTAACATGAAGCGGAAACAAGCAGTTGTGAAGAACCACCTGTAAATATCGGGCTTAAAAATGATAGCAGCGTCTTCTACAAGCTGTTTCAAAAAATGGAAAAAGAGAGAACTCTTGCCTAACTTATCTTTTATAATGCTAGTGTATCCTTGACTCCAAGATCAGATAAGGAAAGTAAAATAAAATAAAATAAAATTATAGTCTATATGGATTGATTAATTATTTGGATTTCCTAACTAAATATTAACTAAATGAATCTTAAGAGTGTATTTTAAAATGTGTAATGAATAAGTAGACTTATGTCAGAAATTCAAGGATCACTCAAAACTATAAAATCTATCAAAGTAAATGGCCATAAAGCTAGGAATAGAACTTTTAAAATCTGATAGTCTATATACCAAGAATTTACTGTGAACATATATATTAATGGAGAAACTATTAATTACTTCAAGATCTGGAATAAACCAAGGTGCCTACAAAACACTGTTACTTTTCAATTTGCTAGTGGAGGTCCTGGCCAATGCAATAATACATGAAAAAAGGAATAAGAAGATTAAGGGTAGAGAGGGAAGGGACAAAAAGTCATTTGCAAACATGGGAAACCCAACAGAATCAAAAGACACAACTAGAACTAATAAGAGACATCAGGTAAAGATACAAAGCCAACTTACAAAAATCAGTAGGCTTTTTTTTAAATAACTGACTAGAATATAGAATAGGGAAAACAAGATACTATTTTCAGAGGTGACAAAAATTATGAAGTACCTAGGAAAGTGTCTAACAAAGAATGTGAAAAACCTTTTAGGACAAAAATTTTGAACTGTGTTAAAGATTATTATAAGACTTAAACAGAGAGGTAGACCATGTTTATAACTTAATAATGAAAATGTAAATTCTCTGCAAATTAATCCACAAATTCAATGGAATTTCAACAAGAATTAAGGTAGAATTGGGAGCTGGCTTAATAAACTGATTCTAAAATGTATATGAAATAATAAAGGTTCCTAAGACAATTTTGAAACAGAGAAACATCTATTAACATCTACTGTAGACATACTAGGAATCCCACACGAATACAGGGAGTGTGCTGCTGGGGTAGGGTCGGCTGGGCCAGTGCAAGAGAGCAGAGTACAGAATAAGCTCATGACTACATGCCAGTCTGTATGGGCGGGTGGCACACACATCAGTGGGGAAAGGTGATATTTGGGGAACTGGCTTACTATGGGAGAAGCATCTTCTACCATATATAAAGACAAATTCCAAATGTAGACCTAAACGTGAAAGGCAAAATTATCACACTAAGAAGACGAAGACTGTGAGTGTGTCTGTGCACACTTGAGTGTGCCCTGGGTGGGAAAGGCTTTCAATCACTGCTCAGATAGCTCAGATCACAAGGGCAAACTTGGCCCCTGTGACCACATTAGGAATGTCTGTTGACTTAACCACTTCGGTGCCGGTGTCGACTATAGTCCCACAGATGAGCGCGCAGCCGAGCGCCGACTGTGGTCGACAGCCACAGATGAGCGCGCAGCCGAGCGCCGACTGTGGTCGACAGCCACAGATGAGCGCGCGCAGCCCAGTGCCGACTGTAGTCGACAGCCACAGATGAGCGCGCAGCCAAGCGCCGACTGTGGTCGACAGCCACAGATGAGCGCGCGCAGCCGAGCGCCGACTGTGGTCGACAGCCACAGATGAGCGCGCGCAGCGACTTCAGCACACAGCCGAGCGCCGACTGTGGTCGACAGCCACAGATGAGCGCGCAGCCGAGCGCCGACTGTGGTCGACAGCCACAGATGAGCACGCAGCCGAGCGCCGACTGTAGTCGACAGCCACAGATGAGCGCGCAGCCGAGCGCCGACTGTGGTCGACAGCCACAGATGAGCGCGCAGCCGAGCCCCGACTGTGGTCGACAGCCACAGATGAGCGCGCAGCCCAGCGCCGACTGTGGTCGACAGCCACAGATGAGCGCGCAGCCCAGTGCCGACTGTGGTCGACAGCCACAGATGAGCGCGCAGCCGAGCGCCGACTGTGGTCGACAGTCACAGATGAGCGCGCAGCCGAGCGCCGACTGTGGTCGACAGTCACAGATGAGCGTGCGCAGCCCAGTGCCGACTGTGGTCGACAGCCACAGATGAGCGCGCGCAGCGACTTCAGCACACAGCCGAGCATCGACTCTGACAGCCGCCATATGACTTTTCTAATTTTTCATTTACCAAAATGATTATTGTGAACATTTAAAAATAACATAATGAAAGCATATGTGTATGTAACCTATTCTGATTCACATGACAAGTAAAGCTGCCTGTAAAGGAGAACAAGCTTCAGTGCTTTAAGGCTCTCCTCGTCACACAAGAGCAGAACGGACGCGTGGTCAACGCACAGCACAGACCGCCGGCGACTGTGAGTGCCGCTGCGGGCGAGGTGTCGCGGCCGGTGAGCGCCGTGCCAAAGTGGTTAAGGATACCTTAATCCAAGGAAACAGATTGGTGATAGATTTGAAGATATTTGACAATTTTAAAACCAACAAGGAAATTTCTAGAATATACCAGGGAACTATCACAAGTCAAAAAGGAAAGACATGAGAAATTTCTAGAAAATTAGACAAAGGTTATGAATGCAAAGGAGGCTAACTAACGTACAAAGAGCCGCAGCCTGAGTAGGGATCAAAGACGGAAGACGAGGTGCCCTTGCCACCGCCACGGGCAGCCCCGTGCTGGAGCGGGTGCGGGCCGAGGCCCGTCGAGACGCTGGCGGGACTGCTGCAGCCTGGGCGCCGTGGAGAGCAGCCTGGCCTTTCTTTGTGACAGTACTTACACAGTGTGTATTCAGCAGTCTCACTGCGGGCTATATGTCGCAGAGAAAGTCATGGACAATGATAAGAGGAAACATGCACAAGGAAGCTCACTGCAGCAGTGTTTGTGGTAGCGGACAGCTGTCTAATCAACACACCCTTCGCCAGAGGATGCGGAAGGAATGATAATGTTGGCTAGGGTTTGTTTTCTTGAGCACTTACTATGTGCTAAGCATTTTTCAAAGCTCTTCAGATACATCTAAAACTTATTTAATCCTCATAATCACCCTGTGATGTAGACACTCTTACTATCTCATTTTGTCTATTAGGAACCTGAGGCACAGAGCAGTTAAGTAATTTGCCCAAGATCACACAGCTAGTAAGTGGCACAGCCAGGACACGGCGGGGCGGAACACTCTGTGGTAGTCGGAAACCATGAACTGGATTTAGAGACAAAACCTTAGACAATGTAGTGCTGCATGATAAAGTGAGATGCGTAATCTGACATCACTCTCACAGACCAAAAGCACATACATTCACCAAAAAAGTAAGTGTCCTTCAGCGAAAGGATGATTCCAATGGCATTTCAGTGGTCTCTGCAGGTGGGAGTAGGAGGCAGCAGGAAAGGAAAAGGAGGGCCTTGCTATGCCAAGGATGCGGGCGTGGGGCTGGGGAGGCCTCCGGGGTTGCCCATGGCGGTGGCAAGGGCACCTCGGCCCCTTCCGTCTTTGATCCCTACTGAGGCTGCAGCTCTTTGTACGTTAGTTAGCCTCCTTTGCATTCATAACCTTTGTCTAATTTTCTAGAAATTTCTCATGTCTTTCCTTCTTGACTTGTGATAGTTTCCTGGTATATTCTAGAAATTTCCTTGTTGGTTTTAAAAGAGTCAAATATCTTCAAATCTATCACCAATCTGTTTCCTTGGATTGAGGTATCCTTAAGTAAACAGACGTTCCTAATGTGGTCACAGGGGCCAAGTTTGCCCTTGTGATCCGAGCTATCTGAGCAGTGATTGAAAGTCTTCCCACTCAGGGCACACTCAAGTGTGCACGGACACACTCACAGTCTTCTTCATCTTCTTGGTGTGACACTTTTGCCTTGAACTTTGTGCACCTGTGGTCCAGTCATCCGCAAGGAAAGCATCCCCAGTAGCACGGTGGGGTGCGGAGGAGCGGGGCAGGCAGCTGGGAGAGGAGAGCTGGCCCTGGCGGGCGGCGGGGAGGGCCGCCCCTGAGTGCCGCCCGGCGCTACTCGCACAGGCGGGCCGGGGAGTAGGGAAATGCAGCTTTCCCAAAGCCCATTCACTTTGTAGTCTGTCCGCATGCACGAAATTAAAAGCAGGCCAACACCCTTCTTGCTGTCTAAAAAAGGTTTCTGGGCCACCTTTCCTCCCTGCTATTTCCTGGACATACTCATTTTAGCATAGCCCTAAGCAACACGAGGTTAGGGAGCAAGAGCTGTTTAACACACTCACCGTGGAGTGGCACTGCGTCCGGATCCCCGACTCCCTGGCGTCTTTCCTCTCGCATGGCGGGACACGGCATGGCAGATGCCACGAGTCACAGAGGGGCTCCCCAGAAAGCGTGGCTGGTGGCAGGGGCCATTCCCAGACGCTGGTGCTCAGGAGCGGGGGCTCAGGGCGTGTTGGGGGAGCGTGTGCCTCGGGGACCGTGAACACGGACAAATCCTTTAAGCCCGTATTCCGAGGAGACTGGCACGGGGTGCAGGGGTGGCCTGCCGCCATGACAAACCGGCAGGCTGGCGGGAGGGCCCTCGGGTGGGAGGCGGCGCCCCACACGGTGCCTTGCATGGTGCTTGACCCTGTGGCTCCGCAGAGCCCCTCGCGCTAGTTTGGAGGCTCAGGTCTGGGAGGCAGAGGCGTCACTGGAGAGCTGTGCTTTGCTCTTCCAGTACTATGGAAAGAGCCCTGGGCTGGGCATGAAAGAGGTTCTGCCTTGGCCCTGCCTGTCCCCAGCCGTTTGAGTCTCTTTGTGTATTAAACAGCGAAAACTGGGCCAGTCCTGCTTACTCCTCCAGGAAAGGGGTGGATGGTTTGTGACGTTTATGAAGTTCAACTGCAGAAATGCTTTCAAAGCCATCAAGTGCCACGTGGCTGTGGAGTGACAATGCTGTGTGCACTTTCTCTGCACGTCACTGGTTTGTGATCCTTTCCTAGTCCTGGCATGGGGTATTAGGCTCGTTATAGTCCGTCTGTAGGAAACCGAGGGGTTGGTCCGAGATGACGGCCCATGCCAGCAAGGAAACCGAGGCCTGATATCCCACTTATTGGTCCCCCAGGAGCGATTTGGGGCCTGGGGCGATGGAACGGGTTCGGGACGGAGAGTTCACTCCCGTGGTGGGGTTGGGCTGAGCCTTGGCCTCCATGGCCTGTGGCTCTGAAGGTTACTGGGCATCTCAGGTCCCCACCGTTGAGGACAGTCACGTTGCCCCTCCTCCCATGGTTGTGCGGATGGTTAGGATCCAGCTACGCACTGAGTTTCCCTCCAAGTCCTGGAGAAACACTCAGCGTCTCTCGGTGCGCATCTCCATACATCCGCTTCTGATACGCACTTGCTTTTAAAGCACCTTAACACAGTTGCCACAGAAACACTGGGGGACTTTCAAGTTCGTGTCTTCGAAAGGCAAAAGCTCCCCATCTTTTCAGCGCCAGCAGCCCCAAGTAAGTCAGGGGCTGAGCTACTGTGATAAAATTCTGGTTTCATCCTTCAGCGCCCGGGTAGCTGCTTTCTTTTCTTTCTTTCTTTTCTTTTTTTTTTATGAGCTGCTATTGTCAGAGCACAGGAGATCTCTATTAATAGACTACAGATTTCATGCCACCAGTGATTTTTCCAAGAGGAGGCAGGAATGCATCCGACTGGGCTCAGACATTCCCTTTCGCACTGAGAAGTTTCGGCTGTGTGCGTGGCCGCAATTGGGTTATGGGGCTGCTAATGTGACTGTGCTGTCTGGAAATGCAGAAGCCGTGAGTCAGTTAAACATCAAGGTGAAGTTATTTCCGGCTGAGCAATGGCCGCCTCTCCCCAGCAGCATCGAGGCCTGGGTGATAGGGAGGTGGGTCTAGCAGGCAAGGCTGCCCTGCCTCTCTGCTGGTGCTGTTGCCTTGGTGGCAGAGGCCCTCTTTATCTTTGGAAGTGCAGGCTCCACACCCTGCTCTGGGCGGCCTGCCCAGCTGGTGGGGAGTCCCAGTGGACGGGGAAGGCTCGGCAGGTTCAACTTGATTCAGTTCGCAAACATTTATTTACTTCCTACTTTGTAGCCAATGTATGCAAAAACAAGGGTCCTCTTCTGTCTTTGAAATTATGAAAATGAAATATTCTTGTCCTAACAATTCACACGGTAAAATGGAAAGTCACCCCTCACCCTCTCAACCTCACCTCCCTCCTCTCAAACTCAGTGTTGAACTTGCACTGTAGCTTCCACAAGTTTCTGATGCTTCTACAAACATATTCACATATTAAAAACTTTTATCAAAAGAAAAATTGAATATATGATATATATTTTCTGCAACTTCCTTTTCTCCTCCTTTAACCACATAACATTGAAGGTTTCTAGGTTAATCTAGCTCATCTCTTCATAATATCTGCACACAGCACGGATATTGTAGAATTTATGTGGTCATTCCCTCTTTGATGTACATTCAGGTTGTTTGTAGGTTTTTCTCTCTCTCTCTCTCAGCTACTCTTTCTGGGAGTGCAGTGTGCTTAAAACGAGGGCTTTGGGAGGGGACATACTCAAGTTTGAATCTCAGTTTTGGCCACTTACTGTGTGACCTGAGGGAGATTCTCTAAGCTCCTCTTGCCTCAATGTTGTCAACTGCAGAATAGGGGCGACGGCCAGCTCACAGGGACGCGGCGAGGATCGAATGAGGTGGTGAACACCAAGCATTGTTCTAAGACAGGGTCTGACGCAGAGTGAGTGCACAGTTAACTCCAGTAGTGACTTGGGGTTTGGAAGTCTTTCTGTACCTTGCCAGAATTGTCCCTGTTGTAATTTAAGGATGGGACTCTACAGGGTCTGGGGCTCTAAGGAGGAAGTCACTGGAGAAATGCAGATCCAGCTTGTCCCAAGTCTACAATATCTGCAGACAAAGGCACACTCTTCTCTGAGGGTGGAGCCTGAAGAAGTCCCTGGGGGGCCATAGGAAGGGGGTGGCCTCCTGCCTCTGCTTTGGCTGTGGGTGGCACACCTTTGAGGGGTCCTGCTTACCTCTAGTTGGGTGTTGTATTCAGAGAAGCGGAGGAGGCTGCTTTGGTGGAAGGGCCTTGTGCAAGGTCCTCAGGCAAGGACAGCTTGCTGCCCTCCGAGGCAGGGCCTTCGAGAGTTGTGCAGGCTTCCCTGGGTTTTTGATGCTGCTCTCACAGACTGGCTTGCCCACCCATAGGACACTGGCATGGTCTTCTGCAGAGCCTTGTTGTTCTAGGGTCCAGGGGCACGGTGGGAAGTCCTACAGGTTTCTCACTCTTTCTGTGGGGATGCTCCTGACATCTGGCAATCCCGAGTGTTTGTGCAGATAAGGTGCCTCCACCAATTTGGCTTCCCTACCTACCCAGAATTTTCTAGGTCAGTGGTTCAAACAGTGGTCCACAGACTGCTTTCAGTTACTGGTTCATGGTGAAAAGAGAAACAGTAGAACAAAGTGGTGAGTTTTCACAAAGCTAAGAATATTCAACATATGGTGATGTTCTTTACCCTCTGGGATTCAAAGATTAGTCTTTTGGGCATTAAAATGTCCTTTTAAAAATGATGGTCATTTATTTTTCCTTTCTTTCATTTTTTCCCCAAATGGGAACATTTAATTTTCAGCAATATTTTAAATTAATTTCTATGATTTTTCTGTTCAAGAACATTGACCATATTTCCACTGGATATTAATGTTTTTCATATTGATTTGTAAGGTATTTTATATTTTAAAAACATTAATCCTTAAGGAAAATATTTGCGAAAGTATAGTTTGTTGTGTCATTTAATTCTATGTATTATTCATGCTTTCTCATGTGTAGTTTACATTTTAATGTATTTATATCCGATTCTTTTTGCAATCAAAATAATAAAAGGGGTAAAAATAAATTTATCCTGTCTTATTTCAAATTTGTATGATTTGTTTTCACTTAAACTTTAATAAGTCTCAAATTTGTTGGCTTCCTCCACCTATTTATTTTTATGTCCTCATTTGGATAGATTTAAAAATAGATGATCCTATGTGGAGTCCCAAATTTTTAGAAGTTTAATTATCTGTAAAATCTAAATATCTGGTGAACACTGTTCCAGGGGGTCTTTTCCCTTCCTGTCCCTCCGGGGCAGTGCTGGTCTCAGGGGAGCGGGCTCATCAGTGCTGTCATGAACACCCCTGGCTGTGCCGTCGGCTCTTCTGTGACCCCTTGAAAACAGACAAAACTCATGTATCTTTTAGTAACATCCTTATTTCTCTAAAGCCTCAAACTCGCCCTTGCTCAGCTTACATCCCAGCGTCCTTCCCGACACTCCTTACTTAGCACAGACCCCTGTGAGCTGACCAGTGGCAGTGCTCATCCTCAGCAATTGCAGTCATGGCTCAATGTCACTAATGTATAACAATGTATAACTTCCAATTATAGCAGCTACTGCTGCCATTTCACTCTGAGCAGTTCACATGAGAAACAAAGATGGGGGAAACTCTTTGCACCCTAACCTTAATCTGATGGTAACCAAAAACTGGTGCCTTCTATATCGCCCTTGCTACTGGACCAACTTACTCCCATCCACCCATTCACTCTAATGTGTGAAACTGTTGCCTTGGTTCATTGTTTTCAGTGGGGATTAGGGAGTCCAAATAGGCCGGAAATGGAGAGGACAGCGTGGCAGAAGTGCGAGATGCCGCGTGGTGGTGTGGAGACAGCGTTTGCTCTGGGGCCCCAACTCTGACTGCAATGTCTACTCTCAGGGCCTGGAGCAAGTCGCCACTTCTCTGTGCCTCATTTTCTGCATCTGGAAAACAAATAGGTTGTCTCTACATAGAGGTGTCCATACAAACCACTGAGGTGCAAAAGGAAGATATTACATCTTTTATTGATAATTATTTTATCTTTTTAAAAATCTATCTGGATAGTCCCTGATGCCCTGTGCCAGCCAGTCATGTCGAATTTATGCTACTGAGGGAAGGGGAATTTCATTAGGCAAAAGTGTTGGCAGTGGTCTCTGGACTAGTTTGTTAGCTTTCAGCATGTTGCAACGTTTTGTAATTTACCTGTGCCCTATTAAAATGTATTATCTAGTTCGAACCAAACTGACCCTGCTGAAATGGATTCCTGCAAAGAAATGGGTGGGTAAGAGGTAACAGTAATTATGCAAGGACAAGAAAACAGCAAGAACACTGCAGAATCAACCCTCCTCCTGCACCTGGAACAATCTCTCCATCAGTGTCATTATGAGCTAAAAACAATGAAGGTCTAATTGGATCAGACAAGAAATTGCATTAATACCCCCAATTCTCTAAAGATGTGGTTTTGCTTCCTTTTGTTAACAACATACTTTGCACAGTGTCCCATCATGCCTTTGTGGTTAGCTTTTTCAGCTCTAAAATCATTAAAAGCAAATATGAAAATAAACGGAACTTTGGATCAATGTATGAAAACTTTGATATTTGAGATATTTGAGTATCACAAAGTATAATCCCAAGATTTTAAAAAATGATGTAAATTCTACTGCATTGCTCTCACTAAAAATATGATTATATATACTTTAATGGGAGCAGACTTTTTGTATGATTAATAACTAAAGTTAAATATGTTAAGAACTTTTTTATTTTCATAGCTTCTTTTAAGAGTATTTTGTTTTATAATGACTATTGTTAGTAAGTACACACATACAATTTATCTGTAAAGAAATATGTAGATATATGTGAGTGTGCTTTGCTATTTTTGTTGATAGAGACATCCAATCAGAGAAGGGTGACGATGACAGAAAACAACAGGTGGGCATTGCACAGTCTTTTGGTGGTGCTAGTCTCCCTGGAATCCCTTTGAGAAGCCAGGAAACTGTTACTGGAAGGAGAATTTGGAGGTTCCAGAAGCTTGACTTTACCCACTGCTTCAGTCATTCTTTTGCTCAGATGCAACCTCCTGTCGGGGGAAGATGAGGTTTCTTTTTAGCCCCTGAGCTCTCAACAAATGATCAAGAGCTTTTAGCCCAAGGGATAGAGTCTGGCTTTGAGAAGAAGAAATGGCTCTTTCCAGCTTTTCTTCAAGTTCTTTAAATCACTTTGTGTAGGTCTCTAGCCCTCATCCGCAAGGCTCATCTTGTCACTCGCTTCTGAACCTTCCTCCCTTTGCTCCGAGTCGTGATCTGCTTTGACAGGTAATATCCTGAGAAGCCCCATTTCTTTCTCTTGAAAGTCACTTCATTTACTCTCTCCTGAAAAGCCTGATCTGCACGTTTAATAGAGGCTTGCCCGTGTTGTCGTCTGTCAGGGACGCTGCCAGCTGTCTTATCTTTAGCCAGTGGTCCCGCAGGGACTTCATCTTCCTCTCCACACAGGTCCTGCAGCCCAGAATGGAGAGCCTGAGTATTTCTTCATCTTCCTCTCCACACAGGTCCTGTAGCCCAGAATGGAGAGCCTGAGTATTTCTTCATCTTCCTCTCCACACAGGTCCTGCAGCCCAGAATGGAGAGCCTGAGTATTTCTTCATCTTCCTCTCCACACAGGTCCTGTAGCCCAGAATGGAGAGCCTGAGTATTTCTTCATCTTCCTCTCCACACAGGTCCTGCAGCCCAGAATGGAGAGCCTGAGTATTTCTTCATCTTCCTCTCCACACAGGTCCTGCAGCCCAGAATGGAGAGCCTGAGTATTTCTTCAGTTGCCTGCAATAATTTAAAGCACGGTTTAGCTTCTTCCATATGTGTGCTCATGGATTTGGTTTCTTCTTTCAGAACTTGTCTTTCTTGAAGTAACAGACGTGTGCTCTTCTTGATCTGAGCCACCGAAGTTCTTTTCCCAGCTCGTTTGCTGTAAAGCGCGTGAGACGCACCGACTCACGAGGCTGGGTGTGTCCAGGACGTTGAGCACGTCTGGGCTTTCATCTTTTTCCATTTTGTGGTGAAACTTGAGGAGAGCTTTGCATCTTACTGGAACTATTGCTGAACTAACTGCTAATGGTAAATTTGTCTCTGCATACAGAAAGTCTTTCTTTCACCAACTGAAAAGTTCTGTGTAAAATCAAGAAAATTGTTAGCACAAGCGGTACCATGACACACGCTACATCTCTCATTGCTATCCAGAGAGAGAAAGACTGACCTCATTGTCAGGCGCTTCTTCCACAAAACTGTGCAGTCTCTGGGTCTCACCAACAGTGCAGATCTATAGCATGCCAACGCTCCTCCACGGGCTCCAGGTTGTCACAGAGCACCCTATAGCCACTGTGGCCAGCTGCACAACAGCAGTCATGGAGGTCACTCAATAGGGTGTCACCCAGAACCAAGCCTGGACCAGGTAACCAGGGCAGAGAGTGGAGAGGACAGAAAGCAACGGGAACTCACATTCCCTCACCCCTGCCCAGGGCTCCCGCTTTCCAGAGGAACCAACCTCTCTATGTCTGTGTTTGCTGTTTCTTCTGCCTGGAAAGCCTCTGAGCGCTGCCCGTGTGGCAAGCACCCGCCCACCTGGAGCCACTGGGCCTCATCACCTGCGTCTCCCCGATGCCAAGTGAAGGGCTGGCGTAGAGTGGGCGCTCCGTGCTCCACACGTCTTGGAACGAATGGGATGAGTGAGTGAATGAATGACAAAGGGACAAAGCCATCCTTGGCTGTCCCTGAGGAGTCACACACATAATGCTTTCCTGGCTCAGCAGTTGTTTCCACTAGGGGTCTGCAGCTCCCATGGAGGTAGAAAATCTGGGTAATGTAATCAAAATATTTAACAAATGTTTAACTTTGGCTGACCGTGTACCAGTCCTCAAAATTCACCCTTGGACTATGAAGTAGACCTCAGAATTGTTTGAAATATAAAATTCTTTGTTGAAGTTCATTTTCTGTAATCACATTTCAGTAAATTTAGAAACAAGTAACAAAAATTGAAGTAAAAACAGCAACTGTGGAAATCACAATGCTCTCCTCAGTAAATTTGGGATCAGAGAATCACCAAAACCCAAAGTGAACAATTATTTAGAAAATACTAACAATGAAAACATGATACATCAAAATCTTAGAGCAAATGTTATCCACAGAGAAAAATTCATAGCATTTAATTAACATAACTAAAAATGAAAATGTAAAAATGAATTGGACAATTCAGCGTCCAGCTAAAAAAGTTAGAAATGGAAAAAATGGAGCACAAGGAAAGAAATGCAACGGAAATAGTATTGTAACAAAATGTTTTAGCACCCAGAAAATCTGAAGACTTGATAAAATAACCAAGAGGCTAATTATAGGGTAGCTATTATTTTTTCTATTGAACAGAAAAGGCAGGAATACAAAGTTGAAAATGAGAAAGAATAAAAACCAAAGACATAGAGGAGAGTAACTTCTCAGAGCCTACCTTTCATAACTCTGTGCAGGGTGGTGGAGAAAAGGGGCCTGGCAGGTGGCAGCTTTGGCCTGGGCTCCTGATCAGCCGCCTCCGTGGCCTGACCTGTCACCGCCCATGTGAACAGCCCAACCCCTACTGGTGCGGCTGAGACATCGCAGCTGGCTGCAAAGGCCTCGTGTGCCGGGCCGGCCAGGAGGTGGTGCGGCCAGGACGGCAGCTGGGGCCATGCTTGGATGCATTTCCTGAACGGGGGAATGAGAGGCCATGCTTTGGCCTTACTTGTACTTTTCTGTGTCTATCTCTATTAAGAAAGACAGTTTTTATAAAGCAAAATGTCAGATTCGGGATCTAAAGGCCTCTGTAGGCTGATTATTCTAAAGACTGAAGCATGTGCAGACCTTCCTTCTGGAACACATGTGTGTGTTTGTGGGAAGAATGAACGAGTGAGTGACCCAAGGACAAAGCCATTGTTTGCTGGCCTTGACGATGACACATAGCACTGTGGGCTCTGCCGCTAGTTTTCCCAGCAAAGCTGGAGACCCCAGTGAGATGCCGCAGCTCCCGGGAGCTGTTATGGGCCCTATGATAGCATTGCGTTTTTAGGGCTTTGGACAACCAAATTTGCCATGTCCCTGTCCCCAAACAGGGTTCCTTTGTTTTCTTCTTCTTCTTCTTTTTTCTTTTCTTTTTTTTTTTTATAGACAAGGTCTCACACAACTCACTGCCTCAAGCTTTAAACTTCTGAGCTCAGGTGATCCTCCTGCCTCAGCTGGGACTATGGGACTACAGGTAGTGCCACCACCCGGGCCCAGAAACAGGGCTGTGAATGACTGCGGCCCCCAACTCTGCGTTGCCTCTCTTTTCTGTCTGACTAAATGGCCCCACGCCCATGCAGAATTGCTCAAGCCAAGACCCTAGAGGCCCACCCTCCATTCCTGTCTCCGGTCTCCCTCTTCCCCAGCCCCCCCAAGTCTTGCCAAGACCCCCTCTAAAGGCTCCCCAGGTCGACGTCTCCCCCTCCACTCCTTCCAGCCTGGTCAAGCTGCCGCCATTTCTGGCCTGGAGCCCCACAGCAGCCTGGCACTGAGTCACGTCTGTGCTCTTTCCCCCTTCGGGTGTGGAGTCATCTTTCTAAACACGACCTGGTCACATCACCCTCCTGGTGAACCTGCCCAGGGCCACCTACCAGGTCAGTAATGAAATCCAGACTCCGCTCCCCAGAAGGCCACCAGGGCCTGGCCCTGCCGGCTGGCTCAGCGCCTGCCCCCGCCCTGTGCCCGGCGTGGTGCGCGGCTGCCTTTGCGTCCGTTCCCCACGTTCCCGCCTGCCTCCCAGATGCGTTAGCTGCCGTCCTGCCGTGCACCCCCACAAGGACAACGTATTGCTTTCCTTTTAGTTGTCTTCGTCCGTCCCGCTGTTTGCTCTGTCACATGTCCCTGTTACAGCTTCCGCGTATAATGCACTGGGCGACCTAAAATCTGCTCTCATTTCCGTAATGAGAGGTTCGTGGCCCTGGTTCCTCTTAGCCTGGAACCCAGACAAGGATTTGGGTTAATTTCCTTTCTTATCAGATGGGCTGTGGAGCTTTTTGCTGTTCTGGATCAACGAAAGTCCTATTCCCAGGTGCTTAGTAAACACTCCCATCCTGCAGGTAATGTCCCGGCCCTCGTGCCTCTGAGCAAGAACGCTGTCTCCATTCCAACTTTGCCATCTTGCTTTCCGTACTATTAATATTCTAGCCTGTAGACCCCTGAGGGGATGGGGGCCACAGGGAAGGACACTTGCCTAGGGAGCTGTGGGCCTACTGGCCTCAGCAGCTGGGAACCAGCCTTGCTAGGGCGAGGGCCCGGGGGCGAGGCACGCAGCTCTCCTCCAAAGTCAGCCACTGTCAGTCCCTTTGCAAACCTGATATTCTGATCGTACTCTCAGTTCCTTCTAGACCTGCTTTGTGGTAAGTAACTGTTGAGTGGAAGTTTTGATCAGAGGGGATACTTAGAGGTCAAGTCTGTGTGACAGGGAAAGGGACAGGCGTCAAGGCCGTTCCTATTGGAGGAGCCGGGCTGGTACATTTCAGAGAAGCTGTGCAGGCCACTAGACATCATGGGAGCGGAGCGAGAACCCAGGCAGTTCAGTGGGGGCGGGTGCCTTCCTCCAAGAGCGAGGGGGCCCAACGTGGAGGGCCCCCACCCTAGCCGAGCAAAAGGCACATTGGAGCTGTCTTGCACACGCCCCTCCTCGTGGCCCGGCAGCAGATGCCACCTGTGCTATGGCACTGCAGGGAAAAGACAGAGGGCAGTCGGAGCCCCAGGGCCGTTGGTGGTCCCCCTGCTCCCTTAGGGAGAGAGGAGGGGAGGGGAGGGGAGGGAAGGGGAGGGGAGGGAGGACTTTGTGTCATAGAAGGGAACGATTGGCAGGAAGGGGAGATTGCGAGTGAGGCACAAAAGGGGTTTGAAGCTGTGGTTGGAGAGCCTCTGCGTATGGGGTCCTCCCTCTCCTGCTTTTCATCAGATCAAGAGTGTAAATAGCAGATCCAGAGTTACATCCGCATCATCTCCTGTGTCTGCAGAGGGAAACTCGCGTCCTCCTGGGGCCTGGGGCAGGGCAGCCTGGGTGGCTGTCTCCCCAGGGAGGGGAGTGGGCTGATGGCATAACCGTTTTGTTTTATTATTAGTCACCAAACACAGGTAACTCATTACTGATGTAAGTTGCTTATAAAATGCCATACCAGCTACTGCTGGTTAAATGAGCTACTGTTGTAAAGAGCGCAGAACAGTGCCCCCACTGTCAGCTATTGCTCCAGCAACAGTAGTTTTTACTGCACTACGGTGTTTCGGCTCCTGGCTTCTTCTAGCCTGTATGGACAAATAGCTCTGGGTGTTACTCCAGGGTGAGCAGGGCGGTGTTCACCAGCTCAGTGTGCTTGTCTGATGGGCTTAAAAGGCACAAAAGAGAAAAAGGTGAGGGAACTGCTCCTGCACGCAGTTATTTGTTCTGACAGAGTATCTGAAGTACTCCAATGGCCCCAATACACATGCACGTGTATATAATGTACGCAAACCGCACGTCGGCTGGTGACACAGGCGCCTGCTTGTTTGCAGTGGTGCACCAACACCAAGGTGGGGCCAGCTGTGAGGCCACCTCTGAGCCACCTACCTCATGGCCCCTTTGATGGGGGTGCCCATATGGCCCTACTTGGATTTAGAGACCAGGCTGATAAGTCTTCACTGTCAGGCTTCCTATGGCATCCTGGACTGTGAGCAGAGGGAAAGCCTTGGCTCTCCTGGGGACATGTGGCCCACACCCCCAGATACCCTCTCCTCCTGGGGCACACTCACTGCCTTCCTGTCCCTTGGCCCGTAGATGTCCATAAGGTCCCATGAGTGAACTGGACCACTGGGTTACTGGAAAGAGGGGTTTAAGCATAGCTTCCTGAGAGTAAGACCCTCCATGTCAAGTTACCTTCCCTGAGCCATCTGGCTGGCCAGGACGGATGCCTTCCCTCTCTCTCCACTCCAGTCATCCCTCCCTCGCTGTGTGTCCCCATCTGCTCTGAGAGTCCCATCCAGCATGCTTCTGGGGCCTCCTGCTTCTCTTGATAGTTTCCTCGCCTGTTTGCAGATCACCTCGACCTGCAGGCCACTGTGAGCCGCGGGCCTCCTCCCGCCACCTCTGCTCCCTAGGGTCTTGCTGGGCTGCACTGCCTCGGCCTTCTGCTGTGCAACACCAGGGCAAGCGCCTGCCCAGGGGCTTCCCTGCTGCCAGCCTGCACAGGCCCTCCGAAGGGCTCTGAGACCCAAGTCCCCAGTCTGTAATTTAAGCGGTTTCCATCAGACTTCTGTTGGAAGCAGAGTCCCAGCTGCGTGTCAGACAGGCTTCCTCTGCCTCTTCCCAGAGCCTGCTGGAAAGGGCAGGCTCGCCCCAGGGACCGCTGGGCAAATGCCAGAGTCTCCTTTGGATCAGTTCAACCTTTGATGAAGGCTGTTGGCAGAATAGGTGGGCATTGATTATTATCAGAAAATGCTCCCTTTCTCTTCCCTCCCTTTCATTTGATGTAGCTAGCAGCACCCCCCCCCCCAGTGTGCTCTAGAACAGCACACACCTGCTGGTTTCTCAGAGTGGTGTTGATCTGCTGCTTCTGGCATAAACATTCAACCACCTTGACCAACTTCTTTGGCAGGAAAAACAACTTCACATGCTGCCTCATGAACTAGCCATACAACCCCTCTCTGAACCATGTGGAGTGAATTCCTGGGGGTTCATGCAGATGAGCCCTGAGTGGGGGCTGGGGGCCTTCCTCCTCCTTTGGCCCCCAAGGACCTGTGCACCCAAGACAATCATTCTGGGTGTCCCTTGTGAGCCAGCGATAGAACAAGTGCAAAGACAGAAAAGTGCTTAAAAGGAAAAGGGTGGCAGGAGTGTTTCCCTGTGTATTATAAGATGCAAGAGCAGAGTCTCATTTTTGTTTCCCAAAACAGGTACTCCGTATCTGCGTACCTAAATTATGAACCAGCCCATTCTCTTCTGAAAACAGAGTGGATGTTTGATGTTATCAGAGCTGCTATGTCTTGATTTTTAAAATATCTCAATTTTATTGAGTACATTACATTTATTTTGTTGGGGGGGCACATCGAGTCTGTTTTTCATTTTGTCTGCAGCCTTTCACAACTTCTGTTTCCTGTCTGTGGGCCTTTGTGTGCGCTGTTCCTGCCACTAGAAGCCACCTTCTGCAGCGCCGCTCCCAGCCAGTAACCACGTTCCCGCTGCCCCTGCAGACTCCAGGCGACGTCCCTTTCTCCAGGCAGCCCTCCTTGTTCCCATGGCCTCCCTCGCCCCAGCCCAAGGCTTCTCTCCACCAGCCTCATATACCCGTGCGCACATTTCCCTTCTTCCTACCCATATTTTAATTAGAACTTCAGTTGTGTCTCTCTTCCCTTCTAGACAGTAAGCTTTCTGGGCATGGCGAACGGACTTTCGTCAGGGTTGCGCTCCTCTCAGTCATCGCACACCCTGACACGGATCGGTGCTTAAGTTGATGTTGTTTGTCCCTGTGTTGGCCTCTTTATAGACCTTGCTCTAGACGCCTTCCTTTCTTGACAAGCAGCAGCATGTCCTCGGGCACACCAGCCAGGGCATTTTCTGATTTTTATAGCATGCAGGGCTGCCCAGCATGTTCGCCTTGTAATCTCTTTGCTCTATTGTCTACATCAGCAGTTCTTAAACTTTTTGGTCTCAGATTCTCTTTATGGTCTGAAAAATTATTGAGGACACCAAAGAGCTTTTGTTTATGTGGATTATATCTATTGATAGCATTATAACTTAAAATGATAAAATTTTAAAAACTATTAAATTGTTTAAAATAACAATAATAAGCCCATTACATGCTAATATACCTATTTTGAAACAAAAAATGTAGTGAGAAGAGTGGCATTATTTTATATCAGTGTTTCTCAACCTTGGCATTATTGAAATCAGTGTTTCTCAACCTTGGCATTATTGAAATTTTGGACTAGATAATTCTTGTTGTAGGAAATGTCTAGTGCATAGTAGAAGTTCACCAGCGCTGCTGGCCCCCACCCACCAGATGCTAATGGCACCCTCTCCCCCCAGTTCCGACAACCAGACAATTGCCTAATTCCCCTGGGCTGCAGGAGGGAGAGAACAACAACATCATCCTGAATGAGAACCACTGTCTTATTGTTTCGAAAATCTTTTTAATGTCTTCTTAATAGAAGACAACTGGATTCTTATATCTGCTTCCCCATTCAATATGTTGCAACATGTTGTTTTGGTTGAAGCATATAATGTAAATACAGCCTTGTACAGAGATATACTTGAAAAGGGAGACATGTTTTAATAGCTTTTTAAGGTAATTGTGTATATTCTTCTTTGATACTACACCAAAACTCAGCAAGGGGTACTTATAGCTTTGTTAGCTGCAATGTGGAATCTGAAATCCTATTAAGAAATATTTCTTACTCTGTTACATTAAAATATATTGGTTTATCTTGGACTTTGAATGGATCTTTTGCCCTGTGAGATTTTGTAACATCATATACTTGCCATTTGGAAACTATGCAGATCTTTTAAGTGTTGACACATCTTAATAAATAAGATAAATTGTATCTGTTAATTTTGTTAGAAAAGTTTTAAAGTACTGAGATACTATTAAAGTCACAAGAGAAGACCCAAGCATTCCAAAATTCTCATTCCCTCTTAAAAACTCAGATTTTATCAGTGACAAAAATGCTATCAATTTTCTTTCTTAAAGTGACCAGCTCACTTAGTTTTGAGAAAATGTCTGTCAAACACCAAAGTCTATACAATCATAGACTAAAAATTGTTCTTTTGAGTAAAAACAACATTCCACGTGAAAAGTGGTTGGTTCAGCCTGCAACTCCAGCACTCGCGCAGTGCTTTCCCTCCGGACACCCGCTGTGCTCTGGTGGGCAGCCCGAGCGTTTTATGTGTACTTCTTTTGTGGTCACGAAGACTATTTTAAAACGTGTACTCAAGAGCTGAGATGTAGTAAGATTAAACATGTTTCCCGCCTCCTCAGGGCACTCCCGTGGCTGCGAGGCAGCCATGCCTGGGCTGCCTGCGTCGCCTTGGCAGCACGCGGCATCCCGCACAGTGATAGGGGCAGACCGCATCTTACCCTTACCGCCAGAACAGTCTCGATGGCGCGGGCCCCGGAAAGGGTTTTGGGACCAGGGGCCACAGAACACGCTGCTGGCTGGCACCAGCGTGGTGTTACTTGGACTGGGAGCTCAAACTACTTCAAGAGTCCGGTGTGAGGGCACGGCGCTCTGTCCATGTGATTGGCTCATGAATTGCCAAGGCGATGGGCTTGGGTGCCACATTTCAGGCTGAGCGTCTAATCCAGCCCCTTCAGTTTACAGACAGACAAGCACACTTAGACCAGAGACAGGAAGTGACCGACTCAAAGTCTCACAGCCAGTTGTGACAGAACCAGACCCAGAACCCGCGTCTTTTGATTCCCAGTCCAGCGCTCTTTCTACCACGTCTGGACACTTGCAAGTGCTCGCGTAGTTTTCAATGCACGTCCATGTGCAAGGAGACCCTGCTGTGCTCGAAGCGAGTGATGTTTTATTATTGTTGGAATATTAACTGTCGGTTTGCACGGTGGTTTTCGCCCAGATCACATTAGGAGGCTGTCCTTTTCTTAAGTTGCTTGACCTACAATTACTCGAATGGCCGTCAGGTGTGCAGGCTAGGGGCTTGGCCACACCTCTGTGCTTCAGTGGTGGGACCTTCTGCAGAGCTGGCTGGCTAAGAGAGCCACGTGCCTGCTCCCACTCAGGTAGGCCACACTGCCACTTGTCGTCACCTACGGAGGCCACTTTTCCCCCTGCATGTTGGCTCATTTAAAAGAAGCCCCTGGAACACTTCTGCTGGGAACTGCTTTAGCTGGGTTGTCTTGACAATGCTAATTTCCTTGATTCCAGTCATAGCTTTGATCCATTGTGTCTCATGGCATTCTAGAAGAAAACTGTGGCCATTTTCCCTATCTGGCAGTTGGGGAGAAGAGAAGAGTAGATGTGGCTTCTTTGTGTAAATAATCTGCACAGCATAAAGTCGGAATTACTGATGACAGCTTCCCAGTAACCTGCAATTTTCTTGAGGAAGAAAGTGCCAGGCCTGCTTGGCATGCAGACAGCTGAGCTGAGAAAATAGAGACCCTTTCCTCTTAGTTGTCTTCAAACACCATGAAGAGACAACTTATTGGTAAAATGCAAGAGTGCAAGAAATTTTAGAAGACAAGTCTGCAGTGGAACTTGAGAATTATCTCCAGCCACATTTTTTTATTTTTTGGCATTTTCCCCACCAAATAGACCCAAGAGTTAATATCCTGAGTGGCCTTCTCAGAAGCTGCCCTGGGCTGGGGATCACCTGCCCAGGGATGAAGGCTGGGCTAGGTGGCCTCCAGCCTGTTTTAGGATTGGGACGTTCAGGGCAGCTGTGTGGCCTGAAAGCACCTTGTTTCACAAGCGATCCTAGAAACAGGGTCTGCTGTCTTCTGACCTCTTCCCAGGACTTTTGCATCCCCTGCCCAGGCTAGGCTTCCTGGGGTGGGCCTCCCGCCATGGTGAGGGCCTGGATTGCAAAACTGGTCAACCTTAGGGAGCGTTCAAGGCAGAGGAGAGTTAAAGCCACAGCCCTGATCGTGCTGGGCCATGCTGGCTCCCCTGGAGGCTGCTCTGGAAATACCTGGAGACCTGGGGGTGGGGGGTGGCTGGTGTGTTTGAGAAGGGGCCGTGAGTGTTGCCCAGCAAGCCCCAGAGACCCATAGGCAGAAAAGCAGCTCTGTTGGCATTTTGAAGGAAAACAACACATACACACAAAGAAAACATACCTGCCTGTTCAGAGCTTACAACCTAATAGGGGAGAGAAACCAAAACCTTAAAACATGACGAAATAAGTGACCAGCAGTGGACACTGTGCAGAGACGCAGGCCGGCCGGAGAGAGACGGCATTCACCACGGAAACCCTCCCGAGAGCAACGCTCTGACTGAAAGTTCATCGAGAGAGGTGGCAGCTGCGGACAGAGTGCAGGGAAAGCCGGTGCCTGCCTCCCCTCACTCCTCACCCATTTTCACACACCTGATGTGATCCAAGATCCTCCCCAGGACTCCTGGGGACAGGGCCTCAGTGGTCATTTATGGAGCCCGGCAGCAGGTCGCCAAGGGTGTCAGTTGGCAAATGCCAGTGGGGTGTCTCAGCCAGCAGGCCAGGGAGCTCTGGGCCAGCCCTTGCCAAGCCTGAGTGAGTCGTTTGGAGGCCAGTGATGCTGGGACTCCCAAGGGGTTCAGGACATGGTTTAGGGCCGAGGGAATCCGGACGCTACATTACACATGCCAGCGTGACCTTGGAGTAGGGCTGGGCATGACGTGTCGGGGTCGAGAACTGGTGAGCACAGGGTCATGGGGCACGCCTAGGAGGGGAGCCCACCCCTCTGCAGTCAGGGGGACTGGTCGCGGCGGCTCGCCCAGAGGACGCCGGGCCTCGTTCTGACCCGTCCAGCTCTCGAGCCCTGGACTGCAGCTGGGGTCAGGCGTCTCCCATCTGTCCCACCCACATGGCACGGTCAGCCCCTGTGGTTTGTGTCCTCATGTGCCCCAGCTGTGGATACCCTTGTCCTCTTGTGCTTTACGTCCATGTCTCAGCCCTTGCCCAAGCCTGGGACTCGGCGCCTGCCCTCCTGCAGTGACCGAGTCATCTTCAGCGCCTGACACAGGCTGCCTGGCGCCCCTCAAGGCTCGCGTGCCCTGCCAGGCCTCCAGAAGCAGTGGTGTGCTCGTCGCCTCGGGAGCGGGGTCTTACTGTACCGGCGTGTGAGGAAACAGGCAGTGCGGGCCATAGCCGGCACGGCCTCAGGCCTCGGGCCATCGAGGGCCCCCCCGTGGCTTGGTGGCGTGTGGCACGGGCGTCCTCTCAGCTCCGGTGCCTGCCCCAGTGTGTCTGTGGCTTCTGCCTTGCTGTCCTGTCCATGCCTCTTTGAGTGCCCTGCCCTGGCGCCCTCAGGGGGGCGTCACTGCACCTGGCCAGGTCCCCGCAGAGCTGCCCCACAGGCTGCTGCTTGGCTTTCAGGTGGCAGCTGTCCTCTCAGGCACTGGTCCCCAGTCCTGTCTGGACATGTGTGGCCAGGGTGGTGGTGTCACAGGGCACAAGGCATGGTGACCTGCGTCCGAGGAATGGCCTGCGGCTGCTTTCTTCAGGTGGGGTCTGCACTGGGGAGGAAACCGAGGTTTTCAGACCAGCCTGCCCACGTGCGCAGGTAGGAGAGCGTCCAGCCAGGCACAGCCACTCCGTGGCCATTGGCTGAAGCGCTTCCTGATAGTGTCCCCAAGTCCTGGGACATTGCCATGCACACTCCTCTGCCTGGGCGTGGACAAGCTTCAGAACACCTGCTCCTGCTGTCAGAGCTCGTCATGCGTGCCATCCAAGGCTCTCCGCAGACCACGAGGGACCCGACAACCTACCGGGTGTTGGACCTGCTCCCCTGAGGACGACAGCTGCCTGCGCTCCCCCTCTCCCGCTTGCCCAGGGCCGTGCGCGTGCGGGGTGGGGAGCGCGTGCGGGGTGGGGAGCGCGTGCGGGGTGGGGAGCGGGAGGCAGGAACCAGACAGAGGCGCAGCTGGGCCCCATGGCTCCCCTGGAGTCACAGTTGCTCACTTCAGAGAGGAATATTCACAGTTTGATGGGAAATGAATCCCATGGTTAATGAAAGGCCGCATTATGTGCGACTGCTTTGGAGAAGGGTGCAGGGCTGGAAAGGGACGGGGCGGCCACAGAGGATGTCATTCATTGCTCAGCACTGAGGAGGGCAGAAGGGCGGGCGGGAAAGACGGGGTGGAGCAGAGCGGAGACCAGCTGTTGTTGCTTCTTAAGTAGGAGACTGAGTTCGAAGGGGCTCGGGCTCCCGGCCCACCCCAGGGCGCTGGGATACATGCAGAGGAGGGAGGAGGTGGGGGAAGGGGCCCTCTGGCCTGGAGGAGGGCAGGGGAGCAGGATGGTGCCCGCAGGATGGAGGGAGGCAGTCAGTTCAGACAGGTGGAGGCAAGGATGGCAGATTGCATTTCCATTTTGGAGATATGAGAACCTGAATTTCCAAGAGGTTAGGTGACATGTTTGTGTCACTCCCCGCCCCCCCCCCCCGTCCCCTAGTGACACAAGAGATGGAACAAGGCCAGACCGAGTCTTAGAAAAAGCATGCCCCCTTGACCATGCAGTCCTAGTTCTGAACCCAGTTCTGTCTCTTGCTCGCTGTGTGACATAGGGGAAGTTCCTTAACTTTTCTGAGACTGTTTCCTCATCTGTAAAATGAGGATAATAAGTGCCCCCTCACAAGGGAACTTGGAAGTGGAAACGAGAAGACCTTTATAAACTGCTCAGCCCCATTCCTGGCCGGGCAAGCTGGGTGCTCAGTGAAGTTCCTTCCTTCGCTCTTTAAACCACACTTCCCAGTGACCACATCCAAGGACGGCCGCCGGCCGCCACCCCACGCACCGTCCCGGGGGGGGGGGGGGGGGGAGGAGTGGCACTTGCCCGTTGGCTGCTCTTTTCCCGGCCTCGCCATTCCCGATGGCCAACTGCAATTCCTACAGGGACGGTAATTTAGGGGATGGGGCCATTAGATAAAGTGTTACTGATGTTTTCCTGGATTAGGAACCCCTTTGAGAATCTAATGGAAGCTATGGATCCCCTCCCGAGGAAAAAAACTAACACTCACACGTTCTGCCACCCATATTATTGTCTATAGAATTTCAGGAGACTCCCAGAAACTATGACACTGCATGAAAAACTCCTCTGCCAGACAGGAAGGTCAGGATGTTAGCATCATTAGAGATTTGTTGTACAATCCACTTATTCTCCAGCTCACAGACTTTTCCTTGTGAAATGGCCAGGACGACCCTTCTGGATTACCCAACGGGGTGAAAATAGAAGGTCAAGGAATGTGAGTGGGTGGCTGAGAAGCTGGCCCAGAGGGGAGGTTGAGAGCTGAGTCGGCCTGGCCTGGGCGGGAGGTGCCAGTGAGGGGCGGGGCGGGCGAAACACCCAGAACAGCCACCATCCCAACACCCTTGGGGATTGAAGGAGAGAAAAAGATGTTGTCAGAAAGCACAGAAACCCCTGATTTCAGGGAAATTAGGTGAACAACAGAACAGAAGCTGTGGGCTCTCTTAACTCAAAAGCTTGAAAACACAGACAGGCATAGAACTTCTTGGTGTGGCTGAGGTCCTAGCAGCGTAAGTGGCGGAAGGCCAGGTCTTGCTGATCACTCCTGCCATGGTAACACTAAGGCCAGAGAAACAGAGTCCCAGTGGGATTGTGCCACTACCAGTTTTACATTACAAAAGAGCCCTGTTTTTGTTTTTTTGCAGATGACATGTCTCATAAAGATGAGATGCTGCTTGGTGTCTTTGCTCTACCGGTGTCTGAGCGAGCTATGCAAGGGCAGGCTTGGGTCCCTGGGCTTAGGCCGAGCACTGCTGCACATGCAGAGCTGCGGGACAGGGCCGTCTGGCTTTGATGATGCCCCAGGCCCTGGCCGGCGAGGGGCTGCCAGGCTTAGCCACAACCTCTGAATTCTCAGCTTCCGCTCTGGGAGGAAGTCCTGACTTTCCAAAGCACACCTTTGACTCTACAGCCGCCTCATCCTTGCTGCATTCAATTTAAAAAATACATACGATTTCAAAACCATACATAGTAGACAGTTTGGAGATATAGAAAACCAATATAGAAAAGAAGACAATAAATAAAAATCCCCTGCGGCCCCAGCCCCGACTCAGACACTGCTAACTGGTGAGCTCTTTCCAGGCTGCCTTGTCCCCACTTGGCAGCGTGTCCGCCCACAGCTTCCCTGTGACTGGGGCCTGGGCCTCAGCTTTCCTGCTTAGGAGACACAGCTATCTGCTAACGCGATGACCCGCTGCCTTCGCGTGGGCATCTCGCGTCCTTCATGCAGCAAGGGGAAGCAGCGGGGTGCTGGATCTTTCTGAGAACCGTGCCCGTGCTCCTGTACGCAAAATCAGAACAGCACCCGACCCCAGGAGAGAGTTTACAATTCACTTTCTGAGCCAACCAGAAAAGTGGACAAAAAACTTCCTCTGGTGCCATCTGTGTCTGTCGCGTGCACCTTCACTTCGGAGAGCTGCCCCATCTTTCTTGACAAGACGCAACCTCTCCTTGTCGGGCAAGCAATAGACTCATTGTCTGCTGCAGACGGCCTGGCGGTCTCGCTGCGGCCAGCCCTGTGTGCAGGGCAGGAGCTGTCACTGCAGCCCTCCCTGGTGGCTGCTCGTCGGGGGTTTTCTCAGTCCTCCTGGTCGGCCCCTGCTTTCTTTACCAGGTTGCTCAGAGGGCTCTGCTCCAGCGTGGTCGGCCTCGGGTGGTTGGCACTCACTCCCGCGCTGTCCTAGCAGGAACTTTCCCTTCCCTTAAGCTGTCTGTGGACAGCACCGATGGGCAGAGCAATTTGTTTCTGTTAGTGTGGCCTCAGAGCTGATGGAACAGCGACTGGGGCCTGGGCCTCAGCGTTCCATCTTTCAGCCAAAATACCTTCATTTCCCAAACTGTTCTGGATTTAGACTTATTTTGGAAATCGGAGAGAGCCTGGTTTGGCTAACTAGAAACATAACTTCTGAGTAGATAGTCACGGTGTGGAGCCAACAGCTCCAGACTGGGGCTTGTCCCTGTCCTCCCTCCCCACCTCTTGGATGGAATAGATGGCCAGGGACCCCACCCCATTTCCCCAGTCTTTCCCTATGGCTGAGAAAAGCTTTTTTTAACACCTTTTAGGCATGATTCCAGGCTGACATGGAAAATGCTCTGATGTCGGAGATGGTGAGGAAGCTACCCTATGGGATAGCTCGCGAAGGCTCTCACACAGAGTGCCTTTCCCAGCGCTCTGTAGAAAATCAAGTGTGCTCTCCTGAAATCCTCCTTAGACTGCTAATGCAGTCATTGTGTTTGCTCTTACTTAATTGGAATCGGGGCCTCTTGAATCCTACCTGCAAATTTATGCAAACAATATGCAAACATTTGTGACAAAAATTGGCAAAGGAAGATCTTTTGCAGGTGAAGTGCAGCTAACACTTAGTGGCTGGCTGGGGGCTGTTTGGGGTCGGGCACAGGGGAGAGTTGAGGCGGAGGAGAGGGTGGAGGGAGGGCTTGGCTGGTGTGTGCAGCGGTGATGGAAATTACTGGGCCCCTCCTTCCACTGGCCTTCCAGCTGGGGAATAGCCCGACACAGCAGAATTGGGGGGTCTTGTCCCTTTCTTACTGCAGGCATCCTCAGAGCTGGGGAGGGTGGAACCTCTCGGCCTGCCTTCAGACTGCTCCAGATGCCACATCCGGCACAGACAGTGAGTGTGAGAGGCCCCTAAGCCCTCCCGCCTCCCTCTGCCATTATATTTGCATCAAAGTGTACCACATTCTCATTAACTTCCGATTAAAACATTGTGATCGTCCCCCTGGGAGGTTAAGCTTTGTGGATTTTACTTCTCTTTGACCCTTCTCTGACTATCACAGAGACATTTAAACTTTAAGTCTTAAAATTGGAAGACTTAAGTGGCCATCTGGTCCCATCCCTTCATTTTTCACATGAAGGGACTAAGACCCTGAGGAGCGCCTTGCCCAGTTTGCAGACCCAGACTCTGAGTCAGTCACACGCCCCTCTGGGTGACATGACTCACGGGCAGCATGCTCTCAGCAATCTCGGTGCCATTTGAGATGTCGTGGCAGCCGAAAACATTTGCCTTCTTTGAAAGGGTCAGGAGTTACTTTGTAAATACACATCCCCGTCATTCCTGAGAAGTTGTGTGGGTTCCTGGACATCACCAGCTTCCAACTGTGCTTTTTGAAAGGCCAGGCAGCTGGGCAGGCTGCAGTGGGTGCTCTTGCACTTGCAAACGACATCCGGGCTGTCCCAAACTGCCCCGTTTGGTGATCATTCTACCCTCGGGCTGTTCTTAGGCAGTGATAAGCTGGGGTTCTGGGCAGGAAGAGGAAAGAAGAGAATGGCAGGGTGGGGTGTCGGGGTAACAAAGACAAATATTTATTGAGCGCTAACTATATTCCTGACATTATGCTTAGTGCTTTGCCTAACATTATCCCATTTTACAGATGGAGGAAATTGAGGTTTAGAGAGGTTAAGTAATTTGCCCAAAATCTCACAGCTAGTAGGAAGATCAAGGATTCAAACTTGGGGCTTTCTGATTTCAGAGCCCAGCTTGTCGTGATCATGCCATGGAGCAACGGTGTAGGGAGAGAGCCAGGCCACAGTCAAGAATGACCCTTTTATATCTGCTGTTGACAACTGGCCTTCATGGGCATTTCAGCCACCACGGTGGAAGAGAAGGCAGGCAAAGGAGGCGGCAGTTCCCTGAACTGTCCGAGACTCACCTCCCCTGCCCACTTTTTCCCGGGGGGACAGACTGAAATTGTTCTGCCAGGTGTGGCCTAAAGGTGTTAGGGCTTTACTTTTGTGCTAATGAAGGCAGTTTCCAGGCTTGGATGAAAATTCATTTAGCTGTTTATTTTTCCACCCCACAAGCATTTCCTAGACACCTCTTCTGTCAACAAGTCTAGCTCAGATTCAGAGATCCATTCCAACAAAGCTTTCTGTAGATTATCTTGGGGAATTTTTACAATCCTTTTTCTTTCCCACTTCTCAGCTATTGCTTTCCCAACAGGAACTTCTGCCGTGGAGGAATGGGAAGAGATGGAAAAGTTGGGCTGCTCTGCACTGGTTGGTGCTGAGGTTTTTGGGAAGGATATGGAAGCCAAAGACTAACAAGAGGTCTTGGTATTATTTGCGAATATCCCTGCTCCTTGCTATTCCATTGCCCTGTGCTTTTAACTAGGCCCAACTGTTGACTCAAAAATCCATCCCAGCATGCTCAGCTCTAGCTAACTGCCAGCCGCCACATGCCTGCCCAACGGAATTAACAGAAGCTGCCAACGGCCTTCCCTGACCTCACTGGACAGGACACGCCCTTAGCATACACGAGCTTCTGAGATAGCATCCCTCCTCCCAGGTGGCGTCTGAGCTTCAGACAGAGGAGTTGGGGCCATTTATTTGTTCCCACCAGGAGCCCCATTATTTGCGTTAGTGTGAATGTCAGGATTGGTTGGTCACAGGAAGAGCTGCTGGCAGGGACAGACAGAAGCCAAGGAGAGGGTGTGCAAGGACATCAAAGTGCTTGGGGGGGGGACGGCCAGCAGTCCCCTTACTGTGACCAACATTAAAAAGCACTGTAACTTCAGGCTGAAAGTGGTAAAAACTAGTTTGTTAAGTCACACAAGCATTTCTCAGACAGAACTGGCTAACCCTTTCCCCAGAGATCTTGTCACATGCAGGCCGATGGAAGAGACATGGAAAACAATCACTGCACAAATCTAGGGGTCAGTCCCTTTTGAAAGGTGGAGAGTGGTGGAAGTGCCTGGAAAATGCGTGTAGAAAGAGTGGATTTAGCAGAAGAAGGGCCTTAGGTTTCAGGGTTTGGTTACGGCAAGATCAGAGGGATCCGGGAGGGTGGAGACGTAAACCCGTGACTTGTCCTGGAAATGAGACTTCATGACTGAAACAATAATGTCACCCTGAGAATTTCTTTTGGTTCCTGGCTTCCAATTTAAGGTTATGGATGACGAGTGAATGTACACATGTTCAGGCAGGCACGTGAACCTATCTTGGACTTTTGGAGGATTTTCTCTGGGCTGAAGATTGTTAGCTAGGCTAAAATATCAAGGAAGGTTATAGTTGCTCTTTCTCCCTATTGTCAAGAAGGTGGACTCCTAAACCTGCGCGGAGGTTAGCTGCAGCCCAGAGGGAAAGCTCTGCGTCTAGGTTTCACCCTTGGCCTTGCGGAGATGTGTGCCCTCGGACGAGCCCTTTAACCTTTCAGCTGTGCTCTAGAAAGAGTGGCACCTGCCTTGCAGGACTCCCTTAATGATTAGGATGGAGAATAACCAAGAAAAAGACGTGTGAACTGTAAGGAGCTGTCATCACCTTACAACAGTGACAGTGACCATCTTTATGCTCCTGGGATGGTTGGTGCACATACTTGCACAGAGTGACTGTATGCAGAGGATAATCCTTCCATCTTTAGGACTCTCTAGTAGGCTAAAGGGTACTGAAATCACCTGATGTTTAACATAACTAGATGCACCCCCAGTGCTTTATACAGGGAAGAGATGGGGTTGAGGGAGCCTCGGGCAGCAACACTGAGCGTCTTGGGTAGGAGTGGAACGCACTGGGGGAGAAGATCGTCAGGAACCACTGAGAGCATGCGAATGGCAAGTTATTTTTGTTCAGAGACACAAACAACATTAGCAGCGAAAGGGATGCAAACCACATCTTGCCTATTTAGAGCAATAAAGGAAGGGAACGCAATTACACAGGCAGAGAGGTGGTTTTGCTTCCCCAGCCACGAGTGCTGCTGACAAAGTGTGCACAAACCACACAGTCGATCGCCGTGGCCCCAACTCCTAATGGGATGTGTTTCTTTAAGAACAAAAATCCTAAAAATAAAGCAGTGTCACACTTTCTTCAACTCACTCTATCTGAGCTTTATGTTTTTATTCTGTTGAGAAAATCTCAAGACACTACCCATTTTCTCTTCAGTAGTAGTTGATTCTTCCCAGGCAGGGAGTGAGGGGGGCAAATGCGATTTTCCAAGCACACACCCCTTCACGCGCTCAGTTTGCTAGCGCCTGCCGTGTGCCAGGCTCTCCGCTATGCAGGGATAACAAACACAGACCAGAGAGCCCCGCCCAAAGGGAAGACAAGGCACGCCCCCGGTCTCTGCACCTGGGCAGCGAGTGCGCTGTGGGAGATAGCTGGCAGGCTGGGTCCCGAAGGAGCAGCACCCTTCCTAGGAAATCTGACCTGCTGGAGGGAGCCTGAGAGGCGGACAAGGAAACAGTGGGCAAGGCGACTGGAGGTGGGTTAGACCCGATCCCATGTGGCCTTGGGTATGGGGTGAGGACGGGACTTTTTGAGGTCACAGGGAGTAATGGAAGTATTCTGAGCAGGGGAGCAGCATGATCATCTGGCTGTAAATAGATCCTGAAATTTGAATCTCATTTTTGGGAATGAACTTAGAAGTAATGACATGGGTGGACTGAAGGGTGACTCAAGAGCGGGTATCAGGGCACAGCATTTCGGCTGGCCTCTGCTAGCGCCCTCGCCCTGTGCTCGGGGGGAGGACTGCGCGTGCACACGCGGAGGTGAGGTCTGCCCGCCTCTCTGTGGCCAGACAGCCTCAGACACTTGGGAAATCCAGTCGACACTCCCAACTGAAATGGCCAGAGAGAAATGCCATATGTCTGGAAGGGGGAGCTGGCCAGAGAGGTTTCTTCCTAAGAGGAGGGCACTGAAGCAGGAGACTGCGGCACCCTGCGGTGACAGGAGGGACGAACACACCTGCCGTAAGGAGGTGGGATGTCGCAAGGCGCCAAGCTCTGGCAATCTCGGTCCAAGTCTGCGTGCTGCCACTCATCCCTGTGTGACCTTGAACTAGCTGCTCTCTCCTCTGGGCCTGGTCTCCTCATCTGTACACTGGAGATGAGACTGGCGGTCTCCAGAGTCCCTTTGAGCTCTGACGTCCTGTGGACTTGTGGAAGGAGTGAGACTGCTAGCAGCTCTGGCATGGCAAGACTGATGATCCCCAAGTTGTTCTTCCCTCGCCCTGGTGCTGAGGGAGACAACGCAAGGAGATGCACTTTTGCTCAGAACCCCTGACCAGGTTTTACAGCCTGAGTTAGAGTCCTGGCCCTGCTGCAGGCTAGCAGTGTGAACTTGAGCAAGTCACTTAACCACTCTGACCCTCAGTGTCCGTTTCTAAAAATATATATAAATTAATGTGTCAATGACATCCAGACCAAGACTCCTCCTCCTACCCAGGGAATACAAAGTCCAACTGTGGGACGTTGATCTCTGACATTCAGATCTTAACCATTGTGAGTTTCTGCCGATGAGGGTCAGGGCAGCGTCCAGAGAACGTGGCCTGTGGCTGGACGAGGCTCTACCCTTCTAGGCTCCACCCTGCTGTAGGGTGAGTTCTTGACTCTGACTTGACAACAGCACTAAAGACCTTGAGCAGAAAATGCCAACCAACTGCCACACAGGCAATTATTAGAAACAAAAGGATTATCGGTGCCTGTAACAGATAATAATAAAAATAGATAATGAAACTCAGACAGTGAAAACATCTTCCGGAATCCATCTGAGTCTGCTTTAGAGAGCCAGGTGGTTTTACCTTTCCCTAGTCACATACTTGCCCTGTGCTATTGACATAGGATGGCCGAGAGTGTTGCTGTGACATTAATTTCTCCTTGGGTCCCTCAGGGGAAGTTAAGGGCCGTGCGATTGTCCATGAGCAGCGACTGTGGCCGATGACGTCTGAACTGATTTGCCCAATCCCTACAAGCGAGGCTGTGCCTTGCGGTGTGTGCTGGGGCCACACACACCTGAGACCCGCCTCCAGCTGTGTGAGTGCCGGCCGGGCCGCGCCGGGCCAGCGAGGCGCTCCGCCAGGTGCTCCGAGTGGCCCCCTGCGGGTTCTGAGCATTCTCCTCAGGGCGGCTCGGCCCGGCGGGAGGGCAGTCATTCGAAACACCCCAGCTCCAGCGAGGGGGCTCACGCACGGGACAAGTTAGTGTGTTGGCAGGGGTGTTCAGCCTGGTGTCCACGTAAGAAGTGACACCCTGGTGGGCACAGGCTGTGTGGGGAGAATGCGCAGCGTTTGGCATAATAGGGATGAGCCTTTGTTTTTGGTCCCCCAGGGTGAGTAGACTCCTTGAGTTTAACAGTCTCTGCAAAGCAAGAAAGAGACTGACTGCTGTAGCCGGAAGAGCCGTATTCCCAACAGGCGAGGCCTGGCCAATAGGGAGGGAATGACCTCGGTAGAAATGCCTTGTTGATGTGGGGTCAGGTTCAGTTTTTTAAGACTCCAGTTTGGAACTAATTATATGAGGGAAATTTGAGAACCAGATGGATCTGGAGAAGGCAGTCTCCGTCCTTAAGCGCTTAGGGAAGGTGGTTAAATTTTGTCAACAATCAGTTGAATTTAGAAAAGCAGCTAAGGTTGGAGAAAACCACACAAGAGCTTTGCTTTTTCTTGAGTGGCAGAAGACCACAGGGAGCGAAGAATAACAGGATGAAGGGAGATCTTATTGAGGAAATAGGGGATGTGAAAGTACAATGATAGGCGGAGGATAATACCACACGAACCAAAGCCTCTAGGCCCTTTGAACACCCTCCGAATAAGCCGTCGTTATTACTACATTTGGTTGAATATAATTTCATATATATTCATATAACTTTTACTTTTAAACACATTATGTAAACAGCATAACTCACTTAAATCATAAAGCCAATGTAGAAAATTTGAGAAGTCTGAATCATGAGAACTTTAACTATGGTCTTGTTCAAAGCAAGATACTGTGCTGACATAACCTGTATACAGTAAATTAGTGTTTTAAAGACTTGAAGTCAAACCAAAATTTTTTCCTTGAAGCTAAAACATTTTATTATTATCTCCCAAATATAGTAAAAGACCATTATGTGAATAGCTTTTCAATGTGCACAAAAGAAAAGCAGTTACTTTCTTTTTAGAAATTTTTGACTGTTTACCTGGACTTCAGACATTCCTAGAATGGACGCATAAGAGCTGAATGATGGTTTGATCAGTTATGTTTATAGTTTTCCAAGAGAGGGGAAAGTAGAGGGGTAGAAACAAAAAACTTAGAGGGAGTTGGCTTCCAAGAAGTATGAAATTATTGCTGTCAGTCTAATTTGATTCCTTTTGCAAAAATAGGTGAGAAAAGCTAGATGTAGAAAAACAGATTTTAACATATGTACTCAAAAGCTAGTGACATTGCACTATTTTTGACAATAGCTGACATTTGACAATTTCATCAAGCTGTGTGATCAAAGGCCAGTTTTTATTAATCCCCAAAGTATGGAAACAAAAGAAGAAGGGTTGTGTCTCTACACTGAGCAAAACGATGTCTCTTTTTGACAAGACAAGCTCTTTGTGGGGGTCACTTTACTCTTTGTTCGTCAGTGCCTCTCAGATGAACAATCTTGTTATGTCCAACTCCCCCAGGGTGGCCACTGCAATTCCAAATTGTCTCGTAAGAAACTGTGTCAGAGAAATAAGATGAGTGAACATGATAGTGAGAAAATCTGAAAGCAGCAGGTGTTTGGCCCAGAAAAGTGCCATTTTAGATCAATAAGTTCCCGTGAGAACTCAGCAGGCTGTAAGGAGACTTTGTGTCTCTGGAGCTTGGTCACAGGCCAGAGGCTGACTGTCCCCAATCCTGATTCCAGGCAGACAGAACTCTAACGAAAACGGTTCTCAGGAGCAACATGGAAACAAGATTGAGGGGAAAATCTGCCTTGACCAGGTTTTGACATGGTGACCTGAGGTCAAGTTTATCTGAACAGGCGCTGGTCTGAGGAGGGCTGCGGAACGCCGTAGCCCGAGACCACTCAGGGCCACCTTCTTGGGCCTAGGCCTGTGCTCTTCCTGTCCCCTTCCCCGTGTAGGGGCAACACTGAAGACATTAGAGAAGTAGGCAGACACGGCAGCAGCTGTGAGAAGGCCAGACAGCAGTTTCACCAAGGAGCAACACAAACCTGATCAGTCAGCAAGAACAGTCCTGCGGCAGCTCATTCCTTGAACAAAATACAGGGACACTGTGACAATCTTCAGCTGACGCTGAAGGGCCTCGAGGGATGCGGAACCCAGGCTGCCTGAGCCGGCCTCCCAGCTACGGGCCTCCTGGTGCCACAGACAGGAGAGTTGGGGGCTTCGCATGCGAACACCACAGCTGAGGGCGGCGGGGGCTGGGGGAGGCTCTCGGTGGGACCTCTGCCTCTGCCAGTACTCGCCAGGGAAAAGCCATCAAGAACACATCTTTAGTTGAACCAGTTGGGTTTATTAGCTTGTTGCAAAAAGGAAAAATGTATTAGGTCATAAAATATGAAATGTCTGATTTCAAATCAGAAGTGTAGCTTACTATATCTCAAACAAGAGCAGTGAAATTAATCAGAGTCTGCGCCACCTTAACGGTAGCTCGTTCATGCCGGCGGCGAGGACGCCTGGGGAGCGAGGGAATCGTGAAAGGCGTTTTCCACAGCTTGTTGAGAATTAAATGTTTTTCCTTGCAAGGAGTGGAAGAAGCCTGGAAGAAGCATTAGTCAGTTAGTGAAAGGTCTGATAAATACAGTGGATGACAGAGAGTTTCCAAGTCCAGCCTCTGTAGTTTGAGCAGCGTTGTTTATGTGACATGTGGTTGAGCGTTGTCTTCCAAGAAGATTGGAAGACAATGTCTTCAATGCCTGTCTCTACTGGCCAGTCTCAGCTGCTTAATCACAAACATCCTCATCATTTTGTCCAACGGGTTGCAGTAGGCATCCACCGTGACTGATCGGCCAGGTTTCATGAAGCTGTGGTGGATAATACCAGCACGGGACCACCAAACAGACACTACTAGCTTTTTTTGATGAATATTTAGTTTTGGACTGTGTTTTGGCACTTCATCTTTTTCTTATCATTGTGCCGAACTCTTGTGATTGTCAAAAAGAATCCATTCTTCATGACACGTAACAATACAGTGTAGAAATGGTTCACCTTTATGTCGTGATAGCGAAGAAAGAAAGGCTAGCTTCGAGATGGTTTCTCTTCTGGCACTCATTTAATTCATGCGGTACCATCTACCCAGCCTCTTTACCTTGCCCATTTGTTTCAATTGGCCCAATATTGTTGGAATAGTAACATCAAACCTTGTTGCTAATTCACGTGTAGGTTGAGATGGACTTGCTTCCACTACAGCTTTCAGCTCATCATTATCCACCTTGATCTCAGGTAGCCCACGTGGCTCATTTTCAAGAGTAAAATCATGAGAACAGAAGTTCTCAAACCATCGACGTGGTGTGCATTCATTAGCCACATCCTTCCCAAACACTTGGTTGATATTTTGAGCTGTCTGCACTGCATTGGTTCCACGACATAACTCATACTCGAAAATTACACAAATTTTTTACTTATCCATGGTTTTCACAAAAATTGCTCTAAAATTTTGAAAGATAATCATAAGCCAAAATGTGTGTTTGAAAGATTGAGGATGTACCTTCACAATGAAAATAAAACAAAATGTGTCAAAGTGCAATGTCAGAGATATCAACTGTCAAACTTAGCACTTAACAAAATTGGACATTTCATACTTAATAACCCTAATCCATCAGTAAATAGGGTGTGAGAAAAAACTTACTGCAGATTCGGCCTGTGTCTGTTGATTTGGGGGAGGGTTTAGGAAGTGGGGCCTTTCTCTGGGTTAGATATGATCAGTAAGCAGGTGCAATGCTATGGTTGTGTGTCTTAATCATTCTTATCTAGGCAGTGAGAAGAATGAAGCAAGACCAAAAATGTGGGTGGGAAAGAAACCAGCAGTCACTCATATTAGCCAGGATGGGGTGACATTTGATATTTTTGTGATTTTCACAGTGTCCTTGTTGTTGCCTATGCTTAGACAAGATTATTAAGTGGTCTTGTTTTTTGTTTCCTCTGCTGTGGGTCCCATGAGACTGCTCGTGTCCAAGGGAGCACCGTGGCCGGTGCCCACGCGAGGTCCGCGCAGTGCCGAGGCCGACCTTCTGGCGTCAGTCAGCTCCTGAGTGTTAGGGGCTGCTTTCCTCTTTCTTCTGTATGCCAATTCTTGAGTGTTGATGGGAAACCCAAAATAGAGAATAGTTAGGAAAGGATTTATAAAAACATACAGGACAATGACGATGAAATGAATAATTCACAGTTTGATACTTGCCTTTTATCTGGGAGCCACTTATTCAGAACCCTTGGTTGCTGAGAAAATAGCCAAGAAATTGAAAGCAGGCAGACAATGTCTCTGAGCACCTGAAATAGAAGTCCCCAAATACCCCACATTTTCATAAGAACGCAAAATTTTACACAAGATCTGTGTAAGCTGTTTGCAGTATTTCTTGCAAATTTTGTTATCACGCTCACAGAACATTAGAAATGAAGGAACACGTAGAAGCAGGGGCCTCCAGGACTGATGTCTGCTGCCATGTGAGTAGGCCTTGAGGACATCATGCCAAATGAAAGCAGCAAGGTGCAAGGACTGCAGCGTGTGGGGTTCCCTTTCTATGAAAAAGTGTGCAACAGGCAAATCCAGAGACACAGAAGGTAGATAGTGGTTGCCAGGAGCCAGGGAAAAGAAGAATGGGGAGTGACAAGGAATGACTATGGGACTTGTTTTTGGAAGTGATGAAAATGTTTGGAATTAGTGGTGATGGCTGCACAACTTTGTGAAAACATAAAAACCACTTTAAAGGGGTGCATTTTATGATATGCAGATTATATCTCAATAAAATGGTTAAGGAAAGAAGGGAAAGGCCTCACGATCTGGCAGGTGGGCAGCCTGGCAGCAGGACAGAACACAGAAGACACCGAGGAAAGTGCTGTTCACAAAGCGGAGGCTCCATCAGCCTCCCTGCAGAGGCTCCGCGGGCTTCCGGCTGCGCAATCCGAGACACGCGCACGACATCCCCGGTCACCAGTCACCGCGTGCCGGCCTGGGCGCTGAGGAGTACGAAGGTGACTGAGACACGGTGCCTGCATTCTGGGGACACAATTATGGCTGCTCATAATAATGACCCCCAGGGAGTCATCCCGAAAAGGTTAAATTGTTTTCAAAATGCTTAGTGTAAGAAGGCAGGGGAGTGGATCATAAGACAAAAATGTACATATAAAAAATTATTTCAAAATTGCCATAGTAAAACCTCTGGTGTCAGATTTCAGTTAACCAGATGCCACCGTGTTGGTCAAAGGCGAACGTCCATGTACCCCAGGAACCGGGAGAGTGGGTGATTCTGAGGATTTCAAACCCTCCAGTCCCCTGGGCATCTGGGATCTCACGGCGACGGCACCTGCTGGACTGGCTCACGCGGGGCTCATGCGGGGCTCACGCGGGGCTCACGCGGGGCTCACGCTGAGCCAAGGCGGGGAGAGAGGGCCGGAGAGCGGGGCTGTGGTGTGGGGGTGCCCTCTCGCCGGGCATGCTGCCATTTTTTCTCAGTCAGTGGGAGATCCACATGCTGCGTACCCCGTGGTCTGGCCGATGTGAAACCGTTGCTGGCCCTGGTCTAGTCACTGGGATTTGCTGGGCAGGGACACGGCGGGTGTGGCATCTCCCAGGGAGCATGCCACGACAGTGTGTCCTGGGGAGGCTAAGACAGGGCCTCGGGCCAGAGGGAGAGAACTGAGGCCCGTCAGCCAAACACCGGCCTGGCGAATTTGGATGAGCTCTTTAGCTCTAAGTCGCCGTTTCCGACTCAGGCTATTTCAAGGGGCCCTGGGGGCCCACCTGTCACAGGCTTTGGGGTGCTGTGCCTGCTTCTTAAAATAAACATTTTGCAGTTTGTAAAGACATAGATTCAAACCTGCTACTAGAAGATAGGATTAAAGGGGCGACTCCCACTCTAATGCTGTGGCTTTCCACTGGGGCCGCGCCTGGCGGAACCCGGGCGGTGGAAATGAAGAGATGGTGACCTGAGTCTTGAGTCCCGGGAGACTGGGGCCAAGCTGGTCGGGGTCAGGGAGCAAAGGGGCGGTGACCTGTGCACGGAGGAGCAGGTGATAGTGAGAGAGGCACCTGTTTCAGTGGTTGCACTTTAGAGATCTGGACAGTGAGCCGTCCCTAGCCCCGGGCTTCCGGCCGGCGGCACAGTCCGCTGTAACTTTGGCAGGAGTGGGAAGGGCAGGATGGAGTGGAGGAGCCAGACGCCGGCATGGTGGCCCCCGCGCTCCCTGCGCGTCTGGCAAAGCTCGGCGCCGCGTGCCTGCCAGGCTCGCAGAGACGCTTGCACCCTCTGTGGTTACCTTGGGCAATGGGGACCGATTGTAAGGATATTTCTGGAAATCGGGAGGCCAGCAAACCTCAAGGCCTACATGAATACTGAGGGCAGAGTGGCCTCCAGAGCCAGAACAGGACTTGGCGCTCCCGTGGCCCCACAGCAAGACGACGTGCCCCCGTCACACCACTTGGCCCTCAGCGCCACGCGCCAGCACGTGGCTTCTGCTCACTCGTGGCTCTGCTTTCGTGTCTTTTAGCTTCTGGTCACACTGCCAGCTGCCTTGTCTCACAGTGGAACTTCTCAAGAGGATTCCAAATGCCCGATGGTTTCCGTGACTCATGGTAGTGGCCACTTCAACGCTAGGCCACCTCCAGGGCCACGGGCCGGCCGAGAGACAGACTGTTCTCAAGTCAGGCCCATCCCTGGTCCAGCCAGCGGCAGCTGGGTGGCAGGCCGGCCAAGGAGAGCCCCTGCCCACGGGGAGGGCTGTGTCTGGCGAGGGGAGGCGCTGAGTAGGGGCATGGCAGGCTTCCTGAGACGTGCCTGTCTGAACTTTCGTTCCAGCAACAGAAGTCTGCGGCACGCTGGGGGCGCTTTGAAAGGGCTCCAAGGCCTCCGCAGTGTGTGCAGCAGAGACGTCAACGCCGGGCTGCGTTGTCTCGAGTCAGACCTCCCCGGCAGGTTGCAGCAAGGGTTAGGCTTGGAGGTGCTGCCTCCTTCCCACCCCTCCGCTTTCCTTTTGTGATTCTGAAATGAGAACAAGAAGAGGTGACTGAAAAGGTGTGTGGAGTTCCTTCTGGCTGCAGGAGATGATCTGCAGATTGCCCTAAGGCACGAGCTCCACTGTGCCCCTGTCTGTCTGCACTGCCGCTCGTCTGAGCCTTTCCTTTGTGACGCTGAACTTGGAGCATCATACATGCTTAGATGTTTGACAGACAAGTGAATGGATGAATGGATTAAAACATTAATTCACCAACAACTCTTCAAGGAAGGCAGGACAGGAGCAGGTCAAGGTGCTTGGCTTTGGTGTGGAAAAGGCCCAGCTTTGAATCCCAGCTTTGCCACTTGCAAGCTGTGTGACATAGGGACAAGTTACTTAACTTCTCTGAGCCTCCCTTTCCTCAGCTGTACGGTTAGGATAACGCCCACTTCAAAGTTCTTTGGGAAGTCCAAGTGACTGTGCATTTCCTAGCACAGGGCCTGACACAGCGTGCTCGAGCTTTGACAACTGTCATTGTTAGGCTGGCTCCAGGGGACAGGCAGGTGGGAGCAGCTCCGTCTTCACATGTGGACATGGGTGCACAGGCACCGCGCGAACGTGCCACCCGACTGGTCACGCGGTGGCCCTGGCTGCATGTCTCGCCTTCACCACGCAGGGAGTGGGAGAGGCTGCGGTGCCAGCACTGAACCGCAGCTATAGCCAGAGCGAGGCTGGGACGTCCCCCGGTGGGGGCTGTGTTCCGGAAGCCAGGTCTTGGGGAGGAGGCAGGGAGGACCGGAATCCAAAATGAGGCCGATTTCACCAGTGGTGCCAAAATCTACACTGTGAAAATGAAGGCTTAGAGTCAAAGTCTGTGCTCAGTTTGGGGACAAAAGCCAAAGCCAACAGCTAGCAGGATGCCCTGGGGGTGAGAGGGGAGGAAACCACCCTGCTGGGGAGGGCCCCCTGGCTGGAGGCTGGAAGGTCACCTTGGTAAACTTCAGCTCCCTTCCAGACGCAGCTCTGGAGTCCAGGCTGTGCCAGCTGGCTGCCAAGCTAGCACTTAGAGTCCGAGGGTGGGGGTGGGGGGTGTGCAGGGAGGCTCTGGGCGTGAGGAAGCACTAGGTTCCCAGAGAAGCTAAAGGGGAGCGTGGCATTTGTCCACGCTGCCGCCACCAGGACCCTCCAGTGTTCCCAGCAGGTCCCCTCTTGCCCCTTAGCCCTGGAACGGCTCTGCCTCCCGAAGCTGGCATGCCACTGCCTCCTCCAGGCCAATTCTTGTGCTTGCATTTTGCTGCCTTGTCACCTCACGGACCTGTCCGGAGCTGAGGACCCAGCCTTTCCATGCCCTCCCAAGACTCCCTGGAGTCCCTGGGCCTCTTCAATTGCCTCTCTACAGGCCGCCACCTCAGCCACTCCTGCCAGCCCTTAAGCCCTTCACCTCACAGTCTGCCCGTGCAATCACAGATGCAAGCTTGACTCACCTTGACTTGGCCGCCACCTCTGCTCCTGAGTGGCAGGCTGAGCACTGCTGAGACCACCGGGCCCCACAGACCTAGGCCCGCATGAGACCCTGTCCCCAGTGTTGGCCGGAAGTCCTCCTGGGGTCTCTGGCCAGCCGTGTGCCCGCACCCCACAGTAGCTATTCCAAACCTCACCTGTCCCTCCACTCCCTCCTGCCACCCACCCTCCCCAGCCTGCCTCCCCTCTGCCTCAGGGCAGAGTGAGGTTCACCAGTGAGAGGGCCTGTCTCCCTCTCTGGCCCCGCCCTTGCCCGGCTCCCTCCCACGGTGGCGCGGCCCCTCCGGAAGGCTCCCACTGCCCGGCTCTGCGCCCGCCCTCCCCTTCCTCAGGGCGCTGACTCCATCTCTCATCCTTCTCTCTTATTTTAATCTTTCCCCACCACCAGCTCTTGCCCATTGGCATTTAAACATGTTCCTGGTTCTTTTGATAGAAATGACAATGAAACCCTCTGTCCCTGTGAACCTGGCTGCATGCCTCTGTCTCTCTTTACGGTCAAAGTTCTTGAAAGTATTGTCTGCACGGATGTCTCCACGGCGCCCTCCCACTCACGTCTCAACCCTCCAATTGGCTGTCACAGCGCCCGGGCCCAGGGCACTCTGGGCAACGCCTGGGCTGACGCCCCTGATGATCGCCTCATCACAAAGCCCAAGGGACGCTGCTTCTCAGGCCTCACAGGCCCTGCAGGCTGCCCCGCCGGCCCCGCCCGGTCCCTGAGGGCCGGTCTCCTGCTTCCCCCTGGCCTCCGCTGACAGCCTCCCCCTCGCCCTCGCTTAGAGCCGGGGCCTGCTCCATGCTTTCTCCCCGAGGAGCGGCTCTCCCCACGGTTAACTGCCATGCACGCTGAACCGACTCCCACCAGGATCTAAAGCCCACGTCTGTCCCGAGGGCCACATCTGTATAGCCACCTGTCACCCGGGCATCTGCCCTTGGCTACCCCCACAGCTAAATTCCTTCCCTCAGCCTTAAATCTGCGCCTTCTCCCTTGTTCCCTGTCTTGGCAGACATTGTCTCCAGCCACCCAGTTGGCTGAGTTGACCGCTATACCCGGCTGGGCGCCTTCTCTGCCGCCCGCACTGTGGCGGCTCCGTCCCTGTTATGCCCACACCCAACCCACCGCTGATCCCGCCGGTCTGCCCTGTGGCCACGGAGCTCACCCTTCTCTTGTCCCTGCTGCTCCCCTCGCACCCCAGACCCTGCCCTGTCCTCCGGACCAGGCCGCCGCCGCCCGCCCTCCACGCAGCTGCCACCAGCCTGCTCGCGCCCTTCCTCCTGCTTAAAGTCCTCCAGGCTTCCCCGACGCCTTCAGGGCAAAGTCCCAACTCCTTAGCGGGGTGTCCAAGACCCTTCATGTCACACAGAGCCCGGCTCCAATCCCAGCAGCGTTTTTGCTGTGTGACTTTGAGTAAGTTACTTAACCTCTGTGAGTCTCTGTGTTCTTGCGCATTGACAAGGGTAATTTGCCTGCTCGGCGGGCTGTGGTGAGGATAAAATGAATACACACATCGCTGCTCTTGTACTTGCCTTTCTATCTCGGGCAAAGCGCCTCGCTTGCCGTGGGCGCAGGGGGCCCTCTGCTCTGCTCTCAGCCCCCGCCCCCTGCCAGCCCCCCCAGGCCCCGCTCTGCCTCCTGAGGGGCTCGGCCTCCCCAGGGGAGCCCACGCCCCCTAATCGCTGCCGGGTGACACTCTCCGCAGCCCCCAAGGTCACCCCGGCCGGCGCCTGACTAACTCCTCACAGTCGTGGAAGGTTCTTCTCAGGAGCCCCTGCCAGAAGCTTCTCCCGAGCACAGCAGACCAGTCCCTGCTCCCACGCGTCTCCACAGCAGTCCCGGCACACCCCATAGGCCCTTGCGCCCTCGTCTGCCAAGTGCCTTCGCTCTCGTGCCCTCGTCCCTGTGCAAGGAACCTCCTTGAGGGCAGGGATCGTGTCTTATTTATCTTTATGTCCCTGGTACCCAGCCCAGCGCCTCGGGCGTGCTGGGCTGCCACTAAACGTTTGCCGTACGGACTGAACGTGGCATTCTATCCAGGCGGCATCCACACACTTGCTCTCATTGTTTCTTGTTCATTTTCCTGCTCCTCTTGGGAGCAGTGGCTGCCAGCCCTCATCAGTCTGCAAGCTCTGCAAGGGCAGGTACCTAGCAGCGTGGCGCCCGGTAGAATTGGCAGGCAGATGACTCTCATCGCATATCCTGTCGCTGACTGCCTGGCCCCTAAAGAAAGGGGCGTCTAACGAGAGGAGACTGGGTCCTCATCTCAGCATGTGCATGTCACACCCAGTGGCCGTGGAGTGTCCTGGGCTGGTGGGGAGGTCCTGGCGTGGTGGTGGTCACGAGGGACGGGGGATTTCAGGGGTGGGAGGCAGAGGAGATTCGGGAGGGTGCGTGCAGAGGAAAGTTCTGGTGGAAATGCACAGTTTCTTATTCTGCTTGGCTGGGAGAACTGTGGACATTTGCCCCAGGGACGGCCAGACAAGGACTGACTTTTATTTAGCACCAAATTTGTTTTAGATGTTGTTTTTAAATCAGTTTCCAGGCAGGTGAGAGAGTCTCTGAATGTCACTGTCTATCAGTTCACAAGGGAGCCTGTCTGTTTCTAGTCAGGGGTTCCCTCTGCCTGTGAGGTGGGCTGAGCTTGCTTGTCGGCCCGCTGCCCACAGCGTCCTTCCCGCCTCTGGGACTCTGCCACCTCCTGAGTGTCAGACATACTGGGGTCTTCATTGCCTTTGGCCTCTCGCAGAAGGGGAGGCAGGTTGCAAGCGGTCTGCAGGTAGCCTCCCTCCGTGTCCTGCAGGAGCCGGAGCAGTGACTTTGCTGTCCAGGGCCCTGGCGAGGCCAGGCTGCCCCCTGCCTGGTGCTGGCGCCCAGGCCTGGGTGAGGAGGGGCTGCCCGGTGCCCCTGACCACTCTTGTTTGTTATGCTCACTCTCTTCCGCATCCTGTGGGTGTACGATGTATGTGGAGAAGGAGGGGCTGAAGAGTAAAGACTTTTGTGCCTCAGTTCTCCTTTGAGACACTTTGTTCTATGTCAGAGCTTTTAAAGTTGTCTTTCTTATAATTGGTCAAGAAATGGGGTTGGGCTGGATGCTCCACAAAGTCTTTAGGGTCTGGGCACCTTTATAGCTGGAAGGCTTCATTTGGGTAACGGGTCCTAAGACCGACTTTAATAAAAATCCCATCTTCCTTCCTCCCAGCGCTGTGAGTTTCCAGAGCAGAGACCCAGGCGTTTTCTAGCTTTAGTGGGAACTGAACAATTTGGAGGGAGCTTTAGCTCCAAGTGGAAGTGGTTTAGGCTGGACACACGCCAGCACTTCTTGCTAGGAGTCAGGACATGTCTGGCAATATGGGAGGCTGTAGCCTCTCCCCCTGGAGGTCTTTAAGAAAGGACAAGCTCGCATCTCTGGGGCGCCAGGCATGTGGGCTTGTGGGTGCTTGGAGGCCAGAGTCAGCTGGTCTTGGGCAGACCATTTTGTTCAAGGAGTCTGAGTCTCTGCTTGAATTAGGTTCGGTTATTGGCAGGCACATAAACAGTGAACTAGGGAAGGCCTGTGAGCTGGTCCGCGCCTGTACGGAAGATCCACAGGTGCTCTAGGCCTTTCAACAAGAGCCCATCCCTGGCTCAGCAGCACATATGTTCTCTCTCCATCTCCCGCCTCTCTCTTGGAGCGGGGGTTTTGCTCATTGCTGTGCAGAAAGGTCACGAGACAAGGCAGACCGGTTGACTGCTTGTAAGAAAGCCTTCTCAGGCAGAGTCCTCCATGGCTGGGCAATGTGCACGGCCAGCTGAGGGGCGCCTTCCCCAGCAGCGCTGACAGCAGCTCCTGTGTTCTTTCCCCTTTCCGCCCGACAAGGGTCTGCAGCTATGTTTGTGGCCTCGGAAGGTTTCATCCACGCTTGCAGCAGGGCTGTGAGCTAAACTGGCACTCCCGGTGAGGCCGCCCACCTGGTGGGGGGTGGAGGAATCAGGGCCCCTCAGCCCTGGAGAAAATCAGGCAGCGTTTTAAAGAGCATCAGTATCCTGCAGTGTGTTGTCCAGGGACTTGTGTTTTTAGGGTCTGCCTGGAGCATGGCCGGCCATGGGTGAGACCTGGCTTCCCTTATTGTCATGTGGGAAGTGAGGAGGGCTGGCAGGGTGGGGGCAGTGAGGACTGTGGGGCTGCAGCCCAGCTGATGCTCCTAAACTGTGCTTTAGTGACAAGGTGCCCTAGTTCAGACACTATTTTTGAAATCCATTTCCTAATCTTTCTCTAGAATAATAAAAGGCGTGGCCCTAGAAGTTGGAGGAAAGAATCAGAACTGAGATGTGTCCATTCATTCATTCATTCATTTAACCAGGATGTCTTAATAGAAGTACCTTCTGTGCCCAGCTCTGGGCTGGGCATTGAGAGAGAAAGGAAATACAGGCATGGCCCTGTCCTCTGGTGCTCACAGCTGAGAAACCGAGAGGCATGGCCATGGAATGGCTAGCCACCTGCGCAGGACGGCAGGAAGTGGTTTGAGCTTTCTTAGTTCACCTTGGCTTGGATGCGGGGTGCACCATGTGCCCGGACTTTCCTACAGCAGACGCTCTTGTGGCTTTTACGTTCCGAAACATTTTTTTGAACACTGCTGACAGAGATCTTTAAAAAGATACTCTATTCTGCCTTGGGAAACAGAATTCACAGAACACAGTTTTCTCTCTTTTTGATGGCTCAGGCCTAACTCGCCCTTCCTTGAGTGCTCCCCAGCCCTTTGTGCTGTGGCTGCTTCTCTCAGTCCAGCCACTGGCCGTCACTTCTCACCGGGCCGCGTTCTGGCTGCCGCGGCGCCCTGGCTGCCCGTAACCGTGAAGAAGCGGAGGTTGACTTGGACGCCAAAGAGAAGAGCTTCCGTTTAGTGAGCAAGCTTAGCTTTATGTCCAGCTCAAGGTTAACGAGCGTCGGTTTGGGCTTGAGGGTTGCATGGATGATGAGATAACTTTTCTCCTTAACTTCCTGAGAGTGTTTTCCTTCCTTTCGCTCAAGCTGTCTCCTGCATAATCACAGTAGTTGGATGGGGACTGTGGCCAAGGGAGGGTGGTACTCTATAAGATGAGGTGTCAAAGTGAGTGGCACCATCTATAATGCTGCCAGAGTGGAAGGCAGAGAAAGAGTCCCCCTGAGCTGGGAGGCCCCAGGAAAGGTTTTATGAAAATAAAACTTACCTGGGCCTTGAGGACAAGACAGGGAGGGCCTGAGTGGGTTGAGAGGAAGTGGCCACATCATTACTGAGCTCTCCGGGGGAATCAGATGGAGCCTTAGCTATCTATCTGTGTGTGTTTGTTTAATTCCTCACGTGGCTATGCGTGATGCCGTGTCACCTGCCCTGCCAGCCCATGCAGGGAGTTGTTCCTCGGAGCTGTGGCTCGGGACGCTCTGGCTTCTGCAGGAAGCCCTGGTTCCTTTGCCGGCTGTGAGGCTTCCTGCATGGCGAGGACGAATTGCAGAATAGAAACTTGTACCTTGGCTTTCACTCAGATGTCATAAAATGAGACAGTATCATTGAGCTTCTACATGTGCTTCAAAGGCAGTGTGGGAAGATCGGTTTCATTTCCTTCTTGTGTGGCAAAGGCTCACCCTATTCCCTAGAATCTGAATTGTCCTAATACTTCAGGGTTGAATTTGGGCTACTAGTGAGTGTTAGCTCTTGTGGGCATCTGTTATTAATGAAAAGTATTAGGGTCTTCCTCCGCCTTGTCAGTCCTTGGGAATCCAGATAACAAGGAGGGTTGGGTGAAAGCTGCCCACCTGGGGCCTAATCCTACCACCTGCTGCCAAGCTGTGTATCCGCTTGACACGGTGGCAGTGGGCAGCGTGTTACACTCAGTCACCAAGTCAAGGACTCAACAATTATTTTTCAAATGTAAAAACTTTTAAAGTAAAAGTTACGGGGAGGCATTAAAATCCATTCTTTCATCTAACAACTATTTATTGAGAACATATCATGTCTTTTGGCTCAAGATGAGGCATTAAGCAACATTAGCAAGCCTACCTTCCCACCCAAAGTCCCCAAGAATGACAGCGTATGTCCTTTGAAAGCATAAACAGTGCTAGAAAACAAAGGATGTCTTTGGTGCATCAAAACTATGAGGAGTCCCTGAAAGATGGAAAGTAGGTGAGATGAGATTGATAAAGGAAACCACTGCTCCAAAAGCTCTTGCACGAGGACCCAGGGGAAACGTGTTCCAGGCTTGTGAGTGATGGATGTGGGGCATAAGATGACCCAGAGTACACAACAGGACAAGTAGTTGGGGCTACCAGGAAGATCAGACAGGCAGGTGAATCCCTCCATAACTCTGCATTTGACCCCCTTGGGTGCAGGCAGTGGCCAACAGAGATTGCTTGGATACTTGGGTCGGAGAGGCGGAACAGAGCTCCAGGTAGCCGAACAGGACCCAAGAGAAAGATCTCCACTCTACACTCCCTACTGGTCACTCTACCAACTACAGTCACCTTCCTTTGCTTACCTTAGACAGGCTGAAGTCAAACCTGCCCATAGTACATCCGACTCTTTCCTCCTGTTGCCAGGTTAACAGGGATTTTCCAACACAAAAATGAGCATGCATCTAGGACTCACCAAGACTGTGTGGAAAACCAATAATGTACAAAAGAGGTGCTGATTTCTGTAAACAAATGTTCATACTGAAGGAAATGTTAGTAGTATAAGCAGAATAGGACTTTAAAATAAGTATTGCTATTGGATCCATAAAGAATCTGCCAGAGGCCTTGGGAACTAAATCATTTGCAACAAAATTTAAAAACCAACAGATGGGCTAGGCTGGCAGAGTGGACATATTTGAAGAGTAAATTGGTGAAATGGGAGGCCACGCTGAGGAGTTCTCTTAAAGATGCAGTCTGAAAGGATCATGAGATGAAAACATGGAAAGAAAAGTTGAGATATGGAGAACATATTCTGATCTTCCAGCCTCCATCTGCAAGAAGTTTCAGAGGATAGAATGGGTGGCATGGAGGGAAGAAAACAGAACGAAATAATGCAAGGAAATTTGATAGAAACTAGAAAAGAAACAACACAAAACAAAATCCAAGATTAAATAGGACGACCAAGTGCCAAGTAAGATGAATGAGAAAAGACATAACCAGACACATCAGGATACTGAAGACAGAAGAAAACTATAAAACAAACAAAACTTCCATACAGAAAGAGGGAAAAAGGATTATCTAAAAAGGAGCAAGACCAAAGTGACAAAAGACCTCTCAATGACAATACGAGAGGCAAAAGGCAGTGGAGCTGTATGCCCAAAACGCTGGTGGTGGGCAGTCACTGAACACGGAACTGCACGCGGTGAAACTGCTGCTCAAATGTGTAGGTGAGAAACAGCCAGCTTGGACATCATAGATTCAGAAAGTTTGCCATCCACGGGCTCCCACTAAGAAAATTACTGAGGTCATAAAAAAGCAAAAGAAAACAAAAGAAGTGAGAGTCAAGAAGCTATCATTCCTCACTGCGCACTCTTCTGCCTTGCAGAGAGCTGGGCAGTGTCTCTTGACTGGCTTGCTCTTGGCTGAGGAGCAGTGCCCTGATGTGTCGTCTCCCCAGAACAAATGGCTAGAGAGAAGCAAGAGCTCACACAGAAGGTCTCTCAGTCTCGAGCTGTCCCTGTGTTTTCATCGTATCAAAGTGTGGAATGGCATGGCATGTTGGCTCTGAGCCCTGGCTTTTCCCTCTGTCAACTGAAACAATCATTAGAACGGATGGACAACCTACAGAATGGGAGAAAATATTTGCATGCTACACATCTGATAAAGGGCTGATAACTAGAATCTGTAAAGAACTCAGGCAAATCAGCAAGAAAAATCAAACAACACTCCTACGCTGCTGGTGGGACTGCAAACTAGGACAACCTCTATGGAAATTAATATGGAGGAAGATACCTCAAAGAACTCACAGTAGAACTACCATTGGATCCAGCAATCCCACTACTGGGTATTTACCCAAAGGAAAAAAAGACATTCTATGAAAAAGACACCTGCTCACGAATGTTTATAGCAGCATAATTCACAATTGCAAAAATGTGGAAACAACCCAAGAGCCCATCAATACACGAATGGATTAATAAAATGTGGTATATGTATATCACGAAGTACTACTCAGCCATAAAAAAAAAATAGTGGACTATCTCTTGTGTTATCCTGGATAGAGGTGGAGCCCTTTCTAGTAAGTGAAATATCACAAGAATGGAAAAACAAGCACCCATGTACTCACCATGGAAGTAACGTTCATAGGCTGTCCAGCAGGTGGGAGGGGGGAGAAGGGGATGGTAAATTCACCTAATAGCTGTATTACACACTGTCTGCAGAATGGGTGTGCTTGTAGCTCTGACTTGGGTGGTGCAAAAGCAATTTATGTGACCAAAACATTTGTACCCCTGTAATATTCTGAAATGAAAAACAAAAACTAAAAATAAAACAAAACAAAAAATAAACAGAAGTATGGCTACCTAGCTGGGGGAGCCACCATCCTACTACATGTTCACTGGCCCTTAAATTCTCAAATCCATCCCATGAGTGTTCAGAAGAAGGAAGGTCGGGGCAAGTATCCCTCTCCCCACACTGATGTTCTAGATGGCAGTAAACGTACCTCTGTGACTTTTTCTACTTGGAAGCGGTGCGATGGTAGACTTTGTTTGCTCAGAACAATAAGCGTTTGCCCAGCTGGTCACGGAGGCCTGGCCTGGACTTCTGGGAGCCCTACCCAGTGGCCTGACCTCTTGGGATAATGCCAGCCCAGCTGGATGGAGCAGGAAGGCCAGGCAGGAAGAGGCCCTGACAGCCTTGGGAAAGAGGAAAATGGAAGCTGTCGTAGGAGACTGCAGGTCCTAGAGGTCTCGCAGTGAGCCCGCAAAGGGCTGCGTTAGTGACCTCCTGAGCAAGCGCGGGAGGAGGCTGATGGGGCTGCCTCCTTAGCCACCGGAGTCTGGCTGGGAAGTGGCCTGATCCCAGGCAGGCCTCTCCACAGAGGAGGGTTTGGAAGCTCTTTAAAAATTCATATGTTATTAAAGTAATTTTTTCCCCTCAAATTTCTGTCCCCTGCCTAATTGTGTTTGGGAAAACAAGGGGGGCTAATGTTCCCAGCACAAGTTTGTGCTTCCCTGGTGGCTTGCCCAGTTCTTAGCCAGGCCTGGTCCTCCTCCACCTAGCGGGTCTTGTCCCTGACTCCCCAGATGGGAGGGAGACTGGGCACCATGCTGGGTCGATTGTCAGAAGGGCCCGTGAGCTTGGCTTTATGATAATCATAGATTGTGTGATCTAGAAAGAGCCATCACGTCCTGTCTCCTGGCTCTAGGGAGGATGGAATTTAAACTCGTGTTCTCAGATAACCGTCTTCTCAGTTTTTTAAAAAAAGTAATTCCCAAAGAAGCAGCTACCTTAGCAGCTCTTGGGAAGGCTTTCCTGCTTTTCTCGCTGTTGGCCAAGAACAGTTAAGCTGCTGCCCTGCAGACCCACTAGGACTTGGACAGGACCAGCCTGAGAACTCTCCGCATGCCCTGGAGCCCACTGAGTGCCCATGGCCTTGCTCCATCTGTAGCTGTAGAAAGATTTGTGTTACATGCTGCTGCTGGGTTCAACCCTCAGATATTTCCTTCGTGCTTCAGGCGGTACATGCCAGTTGGAAAGCATGTGAGCAGAGTTAGGGGGAACTATGGTAGAGGGGACGAGGGGGCGCCTGTGAAGGGAGGGCGGGAGAGGACAGGCCGCTGTGTAGGCGGCTTTGAAAAGACACTCGGAAGCAGCAGCCCACAGCCGCGTCTCAGCCGCACGTCCGCAGGGCACGGGTAACGGATGGACCCTAGTGGGCATATTTCTCCAAAATGTCCCAGCTAGAAATCCCTTCTCTGCAAGCCTGGCTTGAACGCAATATTTTAAAATGGATAATTTCTACCAGAAGACCATGAGCATTTAAGCTCCCCAAAGGGAGGAGGTGGCATTTAAAGCTTTTTTTTTTTTTTTTTTAAGAAAATGAACTTTGAAGATAAGTAGGGTGGGTGATTCTTGAGCCCCAAGTGCCTAAGCCTTTGGAGCACAAGCTTTTCCAGCACTTTTTCCTTCTCCCCGCTCTCCTGTTCAGAGAGCTAGGGACAGCGTCTCGGCTCTGACTGCCAGTCACAGGATTTACAATGATAGAATGGAAAAGCTGAAAATGACCCACAAATTCAGCTTGTCCAAACTCCTCCTGTCACTGAGAAAGAAATGAAAAACAGGAACACAAAGGACTTTAAGGGCAGAAACAGACCCTAACTGCTGTCTGCCCCCATTTCCAGGGGTCTCTGTCTTGACCCCCTTGCTCTGGCGCCATCAGTAGCTCAAGGCCCGTGCTTTTTCACCTTTAGAGCTCCATGCTTCCTCTGAAGGTTGTGATCCAGGGCACAACTCGGTGGCAGGCAGAATTAATACCAGTGTGGCGTGACATTACAGGGTGCCAGGAGAACTTTGAAATCATGCTGCCGCCAGCCAGCGACGGATGCTCGACCTTCCACCATTAGAGATTCATTCTTTTGTGCTTTGGGGGTTAGGCAGGCTTCCCAAGTCTCCTTGGATGCAAATACCTCTGGGAGGGCCACCAACAGTTGACAGCTGACAAACTGGAAGGGCTGCTTCTCCAAGAGCACTGACAGCCACAGTGGCGGCGCTGGTGTGCAGATGGTAGGCTATTACCTGACGGCTGAATAGACAAGACAGAACGTGCCCCAGCTGCACCAGAGGGACATTCCCTTCGCAAGGCATGAGCAAGTGTTTGCAAACCCAGAGCGAAAGACAGGGCTGCCCACACCCACGTGCCATCAGAGAACCGCCAGCCCAGGGCTTTCTGTGGGACAGGTGCCCGCTCTTCTCCCCCTAGGCTTCATGTGCAGGAGTTGACCTGTATGGGCACGTTTCTCTACTGCTGAAGAAGGGAGAAGTTCATTTTACTATTCTGTGAGTGGAAGACAGGGGGAGAGACCCAGACAACAGAGGCAATGGTGTATCATCTGCATTCTATCCTGACACTGGGCTTTGTGCCCTTGCAGGGGCATAGAAGAGTTAGGGACAGACACTGCAAGGGCATTTCTCCAAGAGACTGCATGAGACTCTGAACACAAGGAGTGGGGCCTGGGGGCACGTCTGGTTTTCCCAGACTTCTGCACAACATCCAGCTCTGCGAGTGCTGGGAGACAGCAGCCCTGGCACAGCCCTTGGCCATCTCATGAGGGACATTGTCAACATGGGCAAGAGCAAGGCTCCTGCAAATAACCTCCAGGTTACAGGACAGTGACTAAGTGGAGCCAAAGATGAAGCATGAGATGACTAAAGGTGAGTACATGCTATGTGATCCTGTAGGGTCTCCTGGATACCCTTGGGAGGAGGGCCTTTACTGGGCGATGGTGCTAGAGGATTCTCTGTCGCAAAAGAGGTCAAGAAGAGGAACTTGGAACAATTATTGCATAGTGAGACACAAGCTGCAGTGGCCTGGTGAAACCTGAGCTCCTCTTCGGTCGTTAGAACCCCTGCCTGAGATGCCGATGGACGAATGGCCTAGCAGCTCGTTGGCCCAGTCTCTCTCCCTCTTGCCCACCCGCGTTCAGGCTGCACTTGTACAGGCCAGAGGGCCTGCTGCACACTGTGCCTGGGACAGGGCGGCAACGAGAATAGTTTTGGGGACTCCATTCTCCAATCAGGGAGGAAGGGAGAAGCCTGATCTTTGTCTTAACTAGTCTGAGATGAAATGAGGCAGAAGGACGAGGGCAAGGTTTTCTCAGAGTTGTTCAGCCAGAAACCATGACTTGAACCTTTCAGGGCCTGCCTTATGGGCCAGGAGGAAAAGGCCTAGATGTTCACTTTAAATTAATCTCAGTGTAGCATACCCGATACTGTGGGGGATGGCAATAGATTGGTTTAAAGAAAGAAGAAGCAAAAAGAAAGAAAAGAAGGAGACCATATTTACCAAGTTGTTCTGATGCCAGTCTCCTCCACCATCCACTCGCAAATGTGCTGAATCTTTCCCTCCTTCCTGTGATTAATCCTACATTTGCTCAGGATGCATTCACTAAGTCCCTGCATAGTTGCATGGCAGATTTAGGTACTGTATAAGCTGAATTTTCCAGAAGGTAAAAAAAAGCAATGTCTTCCTACCTACAAATATGCAACCCAGAGTGACACCACTCAGAGAAGTTAGTAAGCGGATGTGACAGAAAGAGCTACAGCAAGAACACAGGTTGATAGGTGTCACTTAGGTGGAGTTGCGCTGTCTAGAGCCATTGCCAGACTGACAGATGCACTCTGGCCTCTGGCGGGTGTGCTTGTTAGACTTGTCCCTGAGCTGGAGAGTCTATCAGCAGATGCAGTTTGCTGAGTTAGGTTCGTCACATCCAGCCATGTGCCATATGTCATCGCTCCCATTTATAGAGGCCTGTGATGAGCATGGTTCTGGGTTAGGCCCTTTACAACAGCCTACAAGAGTAGGTTTTACCAGAGCCACCTCTCTTTCAGATGGAAATTTTGGAGCTCAGAGAGGTTAAATGATGTGCCCCAGGTCACAGAGTTAGTTAAATGTCAGACTCTGGATTTAAAACCAGGTCTGCGTGGCTCTAAGTCTAAAGTCTGTGTCTTTCCATTGGTGGAGTCAGGAAGACATGAGTTCAAGCAGGGTTCAATCCCCTGCTCAGTGTGTGACCTGGGCAAGTTCTGTCACATTTCTGAGCCATCCTTTCCTGCTATGAAGTGGGGACCACAATACAACCAATTTCTGGAGCTGGGGTGAGGATTGAACGGGTAACCCGTGGAGCACGCTAAGCACCGTGCCTGGCCCATAGTCGCTACTCTGACGACACCAGGCTCCCTCTCCCTTCTGCAAGGCTCTAGCAGGGAAGAACCACGGCCATGGGAGACAGCTCTGAGGTCTGCCAGTAGCATCTCCAACCCAGTAGGAGGAAGCCCTTCCTTCTGGAAGCCACCACTGGATTTGAATTAAATGGTCCAAGAAAAATGGAAACCACTCTTCTCTTGCTGTGTGATTTTAAAATGTCACCTAACTATTACATAGTTTTTTCTTATGAAATAACTTGAACAATCCCTAACCCCACTTTATTTAGACTTTGGGTTGAGAGCTATGCTAGGATAATGACTGATTTTTGTTTCCCTACAGGTGAAGTAGTCACAGAGTGGACTGAGCCTAGTGACATGATGACTCTGCCTGGCTCCTCCAGCAACCCAGCTGGGGCTTCCAGGATCATCCTCCGTGGCCAGCACTGGGGACCTCAGGGAAGCGCATTAATTCAAATATGTTTTGAAGTCAAGAATCATTAGACAGGTAGAAATTCTATTTGCATGTATCTAGATACATAAAATGAGTCAAAGAGTGTTTATTTACTTATTTATTTTGATAATCTACTGATTTGCATTATTTGTGTGTTGAAGAGGATCGTTGAGAGCTGATGGGCTTCTGGTGACTTTCAGCCAGTATTGTCAAGAAATTCACTGGTTCTCCATCAAGCTCTGCCCCCTGCCAAGCAATGACTATTTATAATGGCTGCTTGGTCACTGTCTTTGAGGCTGTTGGAATCAAACAGGACTCTTAAAGAAAATGGAACTCCCTTTGACCACAGGAAAGCCCAAACCATAGCCCAGTGCTGGAATGAACACAGTAATTAATGTCACCCACAGGCCTCCTTTGTCAGCCTCTGCCCTACAGTTCTTAGAATTGCAGAATTTTATGTATTGTTTCCTTGAAATCACTTTTACAAGTGGAAAGGAAGAGGGTATTCTACTCTTCAGCCTTTGTTTTGGCCATCGGAGTTGAGTTTGGGTTTGAGATGCATATGACTAGCCCTCATTGTCATTTGATGTGGTTAGAATCCTAGCCCACACCATGCATGCAAAGGCAAAGCAGAAAAGGGATGTGGCTTGTCTCGGGCAGATGTCTTCTTCTAAAGAGAAGGAAATGGGCCCAGAGAGGTAAAGGGACTTTCCCAAGGCCACCCAGCTATTGACTGACAGATCTGGGACTAGTGCACAGGTGTGGTAACCCATGCTGGGGCCCTCTTTCTCCACGTAACCCTATGTCATTATCTCATGGGGGTATGTCTGGTCTTCTGTGAAGAGATGCTGGGAAGGAAACTCACCAGTGCTAGAACCCTATCTCCCAGGAGCTGTGCAGGTGTTTCATCTACATTGGCTCATTTTTATCCTCATAACCCCTCTGGCAGGCAGTGATCACCGATAAGTCGTTTGTGCATAGATGGAGAGGTTAACTGTAAGACTGCAAACTTCTTTCTCCCAGGCTCTGTTAAATGTCTCTTTCCTCTCATTGTCTTCCTCGTTTGGCCTCCCTCACACTTTAAAACACACACTCATAAACTTAGTTGGGAGGTTTTAAATGGCAAGGTTTCCTTGAGTTGAGGGATGACGAGTGGGTCATATCTTATGGGAAACTCTGAATACAGAGAATATTGTTTTAAAATTGAGTCGAACAAGACTCTTCTGAGAAGTAGAGAGTGTGGTTTCCAAAGCAGTGGGCTTTCTTTTAGGCACTGGATACAAGCGGTGGTGGCATGCTCCTATTACCAGGCCCTCCTTCAGGCAGAGCCTTCCAGAAGAAAAGGGACCTGAGGGTGCCCCATCCTCTGTGGCTGTTCTACCTAAGAGACAGGTAATTGATATCAAGTTTTTTTTATCTTTATTGTTTTTCAGATCACAGAACTTTTTGGTGACATCAAATTGATGCCCTGCTCCTCAGCACTTGGAAGTGATCTGGTTTCTATAAAGACCTCTAGGGAAAATGCCCATGTCTCAGCATCTTTCATGAACCTTTTCCCGGGCATTGAAAAGCTCTTGGTGTAGAAACACCTTTAAAACAAAATTGTGTTTTTTATTTCATGGATCTTACTACTTAAGTGCCTAATTTGGGGCTTTGAATTCAGCAGGTGTTTTTGAATTGATGTTGCCTAAGAAAGGGAAGGAAGGTTGGAATTTTGCCTTCCAAGTTTTTAGGCTACTGTTCAAATCACAATATAATTGTGATTGTATCAAATCACAATTTGGTAAGGAATTGGAAATATATGTTAAAATAATACATCTTTTGGGAAATTATCATATGGAAATAAAAGCTCTTGTTCATAAGGATACATGGAAAAAAGTTTATTATAGAATTTTATTGTATTATTTTGTAGTGTTTATTATAATATTGTTTAGAATGACAGGAAACTGGGAGCAACTTGAAAGTGCATCAATAGATGAGTTATTTAAAAAGTGAGGTTTGTCCACACAATGGGATGTTACACAGCTCTTAAAAACAACATGACTCTACATGTAATAACCTGGAGAGAAGCCTGTCATACACTAGTCAATGGCGAAAGCAAGTTTCTGAGTAATGTATATAACATGATTCTATTTAGATACTACATATACCAACAGCAAACACTTCTATACATAACTTATGTCTTATATATATTTACATGAGCAAAATATAGAGCAGTATACAGCAAAATGTTAATATTACCTTAGAGAAGTGAAATTTAAATTAAAAAAAATCTAACAAAGTTTAAATTAAAAAAATCCTCTGGGAAGAGAAGAAAGAGATCAGAGTGATTGTCTAGAAAGGAATCAGATAGACTCAATCACAACTTCGTTTGAACACCTCCATTCACTGCACATATTCAGGTGGGGCTGCCTCTGAAGCACGAGAGACCAGCCCCGTGCTAGGGCAGATCACAGTGTGTTATGCTCCAAGTGATAGCAGTACATAGGGCATGTGGAGAGTCAAGGCTGCAAAAGTTTCAGAGGCACATAAGAACTTTGATATCTTGACAAAGAATGTGTCCCAACTCGTATTTGGAAGCTACTGTACTTCTGGTCTAGGCCTTGAAGCCTTCAATGTCTCCCTGTCCATATCAAATAGATCCTTCCTACAGGGCCTACTTGACTATGAGTCATTGATTATAGCTACATTTAACCTTTTAGAATGAATCCATAAGACTCCTGATAGTACCTGAATGTACTATAGCACTTATTATATTAGAGTTAGTCTTTTAACCAACTCTTCCTGGAAAACAAGTATGATCAGGGCAGGGATCTGTCTTTTCATCTTTTAGTCCAGAATGTCTAGCACATGCTTGGCCCATGGCCATTGCTATATAAGAGTTTATAGAACACAAAATGTATCGAGCTATTATGCTGGATAGACTGAATGGTTTCCAGCTGGCTTGGGGGGATTCAGGAGAGATTTTCCATGAAAAGTTAAGCCTTTATGAAAACTTTGAAAATGAGGAAAGAAATGGAATGTACAACCTCCACAAAGTAGAAAAAGCTAATTGTGTTGTGGCAGCATTTTAGAATATTTTATAATAGTAGCCTTAGGGATCTGCTACTGAATCCATCTTCCCTCTTCTCCAAAGAAGTCTGGGTTCCATCATAGGCCATTAAGAAAATGTCTGTATGTCTTTTGGGTCAATCTCATTCTTAGAGAAAGATAGGTAACAATATTATTCAATTTTCTAGGAGAATAAACCACCAAGGATTAAGCTATCAATGCAGAACTACTAAAGAAATGCCTCCCAAATATTGTTAGAATAAACAAACCAAATAACATCATATCCAGCACAAAACCTCAATGAATTCATTTACTCAGACATATCAGAGGAAAACATTTTGGTTTTACTCACAAAACAAAACAAAACAAAACAAAAACCCTCAATTTGCCTTGTAGGGACTGATGGCACTCCTGTAAGTTGTTCTTTAGAATGCAGTTTAAGAAGTACTGAGCCTTGGGTTGGGGAGGAGCAGGACTGCAGAAGCTTTTGTGTAGGAGAACTGTCCAGGTGTGGGGCTGCCTGGAGGCTCAGCCAGATAGCTGGCTGCTGCAGCCTTGGCTTGGCTCCCATCTGGTCCAGAAGATGCTGGGAACACTGCTGGATTAGGTGCCATGAGGTGGTGATGGATCATGGCTGTACCCTGATCCTTGCGGAGCCATGGATTCACTGCAGTATGCCAGGGTCGTATGTGAACCCCGGCCATGTGTGAGGTCACCTGGGAGGATGAAAAAACCACACGACACATCTTACACATCTCCCCTTATTGCAGCAACTATACTGGAACCAGCCAGAGCCAGGGCTTTCCCAGTCTGCACGTGAGAGAAGCTGCATACTGATTCCAGAGGCACCGCATTTTGGCAAGCAGCAAAGGAAGTGTTGATTGGCCTCTGGAGATGTCATAGTCTTCACCTTCTGGGGTTCCAGCATGGGCTCAGAGAGGAAAGGAGAGAGAATTATGGGGTCCCAGCATGAAGCAGGTGGAGCTTTAGAGGCCTTGCTCACCTTTCTACTGTTTGCAGCTCCTCTACAACATTTATGCCAAATACGTAGTCTAACTGAACCCTTCCAGTGATAGAAAACTCACTTCTGTGGTGTCTCATAAAGCTGGGTAACATTTCCAATTGTAGACCTCCCCAAGTGTCGCATTCCAACTGTTGTGTGCTAGCTCAACCATCAACACAGCTTCACCCTACTCCATGGCTCCCAAGAACCTCTGTGCTAGTGATGGACCTTTCTACGGGTAGCGGGGGCCTATAGTTTTGGAGGGCCCTTTCTATAACTTAGGGGTCTTCTGCAGATCTTTTTATTTCCAAATATCCTTATCCTGCTGTCTTTAACTATGACTGTCCTTAGAATTAGGGACTTAAAAAAATCCTGATCCCAGACCTCACTGAATCATATGTCTGGGAGTGGAACCAAAGCACTGGTATTTTTTAAGCTCCCTAGATGCAGCCAAGGTCAAAGGGACCTAGGCTCCCATTGTGTGGCCAAGGTCAAAGAACCACTGTCTCGCTCCCTAAACCTGGCCTTGAGAGTTATGCCATGAATCAGACATTATTTGAATCCTGACTCTACCGTTTGGGCAATCCTCAGTATTTTTATTTTCTCATCTGTTTTGTGGGGATAATAACAGTAATAATAACATCAGTAATAAAACAACAGTAATAATAACATCATATAACAGATAATAACATCAAAGGTTTGTTGAAAGAACTGCATGAAAACATATGTAAGCCTAGAAGAGTCTCTGGCATGTAGTAGGTTTAACTCGTGTGCGTACGACAGGGCCTGGCAAATGTTGACATAGTATTTGTGCCCTTACCATCAGACAGGCAGCATTCTAGGCAGTTGACATGTGCTAGTTGACATATATTGTGGCATTGAAGATCTAATGTAAGAAAAATGACATAAATAAAATGTGTCTTCAGGATTTCTTTATCTGGTAGGAGCTACTGTTTCAAATTACCCATTTAATTCACACCCTGGTGAACTCTCTGCACCCCTTATCATCCCATGTATCTTCTCACCTCCCATCAAAATTTCTTTAAAAGCTCTACAAAAGTTCTGTACATGCCAAAGCATCCGAGGTGACTAAATTAAGAATTCAACAATAGTCAGTCTACTATCTTATTGCTTATCTTGTCAAACCTAATGCCTATTAATGAGCTATGCCCAGTTAAGTTCTTTGCAGAATGACTAAAATAATTAACCCAGTAAGAGACTATACTAATACATTTAGCAACAGAGATGGAGACAGACTGAGTTCACGTGAATGACGGGATGTGAGAAAATGATTGCACAGCACCCACTATGCACTAGGCACTCTCCATGCATCCTGAATTTTCACAGTCAGGAGGTGGGTATTCAGGTGATCCCTTGTTGTAAAACAAATCACTTCACACTTGTCTCTTAAAGTAACAGTTATTTTGTTTGTGAATTTGTAGTTAGGTGGTTGCATAGTAGGGACAGCATGTCTCTGTTCCAAGATGGCTCAAAAGGGGGATGAAGTAGCCACTGTCGAGATGGTTCACTCTTCTCCTCCCAGCCTTTATGGAACCACCCTGGTGGCCTGGGCTCCTTACTCACAGCCCCAGGCAGGCTCTGGTAGGGTGGGCTGGGCTAGAAAACTGTTGCTGTGAAAACGTAGTTTCCTATCTCAGCCTCTCCACTCCCCATTCCAAGGGGAGCCGTGTCTATGCTTGGGGAGAAGCCAAGCCAAGCAAAAGATTTCGACAGCGAACGGAGGAAACACACCCACTGAGGTTCTCATAGCAACATAATCACGCACAGGCAGCAGCCTATTTCGGTGGGAGCTCGTTGCAGCCCCCTCCTCCCTGGTTAGTCACTGAGTGGCTGCACACGCAGCAGCGTGGGGTGTGGGCAGAGTGCTGGGCTGAAAGTCAGGAGGCTGGGGAGCTGGGTCTCAGCTTGCTGTAGGGCCACCAACAAACGACCTCCTCTCTCTGATTTTGGGGTCCTTATCTGTAAAATGAGAGTATTGAACCAAAGAGCTGTGAGGATTCTTTCTTTTCTGATTTTCTTTGTACAGATACTGCGACCCTTTTGGTGGGGGTCAGATGTCTCTCAGAGTCTTTTGTCTCTGAGAAGATGCTTAGAGAAAAGGGGCTTCAAGAGGGTAAAAGTCATCCTTGAAGCTTCTTGCTACATCTTTATTTCATCCTCTCCTCTTCTCTCCCTATCCCTCACTTCCCACCTCGACTTAGTGCAGTGTACCCTCTCTTTGCCTGGGGACCGAGTGACAGACCTATCTTTAGTACTGAGCACAATTCTGGCCCTTTTCTTCAATGGACTCTGGGGTTAGTTGAGGACAGTCAGGATCACACTTCCTGGCTGTCAAAGGTGATGATAAAGGCAAAGAGGGCATTTGTACTGATCTCCCCAAATAGGTGCAGAAATGAAGTGAATAGAGCCAGATGCTCAAGGAGCATCTTATAGGTCCCTGTCCTTGACTCGAAGTCTGAGAGCTTTGAAAGTGCAGCTGTTTTAAGGAGTGAGCCTGAGGGTCCTGTTGCAACAGGGGAGGCAGAGTGGGGTCCCCCTTTGTTCTGTCTCCCACCGCCTGACAGATGGCCAGTAAGACAGAGAAAAAGCAGCTTTGGAAGTGAAGACAGGAATGCATTGTATAAAAATTCACACCCCCTGCTGCCGCCCAAACTCCCTTAAAAAAGGATCAAGAGAATCTTAATGGGTATGTGACATCCTCCCTTTCTCCCATAAAAGGGACTTTGAAATCTGGCGATGGTGGGGGAGGGGTGAGGAGAGAGAAATGTGTGGGCAGGGGGCTGGGGGGAGACTGGGCTAGGGGGAGTACAGCTTCAGTCTCATCCATTTGACTTTCTCCCACCCTCTTTCCCAAGCCACCTCTGGTTGCCGCTTTTGTCCCTCCCTCTCAGCCCTAGAGGGGAGAGGGGTTTGGAGTCCCAAGAGCCTTGGACAGGGACAGTGGGAGAAAAGGAGCAATAATGATACCATCCTTAACCCTAGAGTTGAAGGAGTTAAGGGCCCTCCCCCATCCAGACACCTACCCCTTGGTTCCCGAAACCATAATTCTCCCAGGAAGGATCCAGGCATTGGCGAGGAGCAGGAGAGTTGGGGCGGGAAGGGTGGGGTGAGAGCGAGGTAACGGTGGCCCAGTCTTGCCCAGAGCTTGCCCTAGGTGGGAGGACGCGGACTGGATCTAAATCTGCAAGAGCCTCGCCTGGGCACCTGCTTCCTCCGAGCCTCCACGCGGCCGGCAGCGTCCGCTCAGCACTTGCCCCCACGCGGGTTGTGCGTAGCGCCGGGGGTGGGGGCGGGCGAGGGGCCCTAGGCGGCGGGGGAGGGGCGGGCCCGGGGGCGCCGGGGGCCGCGGTCTGCGCCCAGCCGCCGCCCGCCGAGCCCAGCCTCCGCCCCCGCCCCCACTCGCCCGGCTCAGCCCGAGGAGCGGCGCGCAGGGAGCGAGCGGCTTCGCCCGGCGGCCCGCACAAGTTGAGAGGAGTTGGCTGCCTGCCGCCGGCCGGACTTCGCGAGCCGCCCGGAGGCCGCCGCCGCCGTGGAGCCTTCGGGGCTGCTCCTCCCTCTTAGCCCGCAGCGCGGGTGGACAGGGGCGGGGGTCGGGGCGCGCCAGGAGAACTTGCAACTGTGTGAAGGAATCCGGAGCAGATGAGAAGGGAGGAAAATAAAAGAAAGTGGAGACTGCAGAAAAGACTCAACCGTGGTGGATCGTGTCGGCTGACGCTCCAGCGGAGGGGCTGGGTTGGATTTTTCTCTCCCATTCTCTCGCTCTCTCTTTTAAAGCGACACCAGCTCTCTCTCTTTCTCCACTATCTCTGTCACCAAACCCTTGCTGGCTCTTATGGGCATGAAACACTCCTCCCGCTGCCTGCTCCTACGGAGGAAAATGGCGGAGAACGCCGCGGAGAGCACCGAGGTAAGCCGGCGACAGCCCGGGCCCCCGCGCCCGCCACCCGCCCGGACCCCGCGCCGCCGCCGTCGCCGCCGCTGCTGCCGCTCAGCGCCGTGCCAAACTTTCCCCAGCTCCATCCCGCTCCCTCCAGCCGGCCGAGTGTGTGTGTGTCTGTATGTGTGTACGTGGCGGTGGTGGTGGTTGGGGGGGAAGTTCATGTCTCAGGTCCCCTCCCTCTTGAAAATGCAAAAGAGTCTGTCTCACCCCCACCACCCTCTCCTGCCACCCGCTGTTCCCTTCTCCATCCCCCAAGTCCCAACCCCTGGCAGCCGCGCGCCTCTGCCCTCTCCTTCGGGGGCTCCGTTAGGGCTCTGTGCGGAGCCGGGTGGGTGATCGCGGGTCCAGGCTTTGTGCGGAGCCGGGTGGGTGATCCTGGGGCCAGGTCTGCTCCCTGCAGCACCCTGGCCATCTCCTGCTGCCGCCCCAGCTTTACCCTTCAAGCTCGAGGCAGCCCGAGCCCTCGGTCCCCGCGGCAGCCCGGAGAGCTCCTGGCCGTGGGGGCCGAGCCGGTGGCAGGATCTGGGCACCTCCAAAAGACCCCCTGGCCCAGCTCCGGGCCCGGGGAAGTCTGCGATCTTCAGATCTAGAGCCTCCTCGGGGTCGCTAAACCTGCGGAGGGCGCGCGGCCCGCGGCCACTTTCAGCACCAGGGACAGCGCCCGCGCCTGCCGCAGCCGAGCCTGCGCGGGTGGCGGGGGAGCGCGCCGCCGGCTGCGGAGAAACGGGTCTGCAGCCACCTGTCCCGCAGAAGGAGAGGAGGTCGCTCGGGCTCCGCAGACTGTGCTCTTGCTCCTCCGCCTTCGGCAGCCCAACTGCTGCCCTTTCCGTACTCTCTAGCTGCCCTGAGCCTCAGACAGCCCTGCTGGGCTTGGTGTTGCGAGACTCGAGGCTGTGTTTCCTCGCCTCGTACTGACCCTGCTGTCATTACAAGTGGACTGTTCCGTAGGCTCTGGGCACCTGTAGTCACGAAGGGGATCGGCGTGGGCAGCCCCCTTACCTTCTCGGAGAAACGGTGCAACGAGGTGGGGGCGGAATGGGGTGTATGTGTGAAGATCGTCCCTTACTCGGTGGCAGGAAAAAGACATAGAGCAAACTCCCGGGCTCTATTAATAGCGGGGTGTCTGGTGGGGCTGCCGTACAGTTCACATATGGTTACCCATATGCAGGGGGGGGCGGGGATGGGGGTGTGGCTCGGGATTGTCCCTCTGTCTTGCCAGAATGCAAGAAGGTGCAAAGACCCCTCCCGATCTTCTTCCCTGGAGGTCTTAACTCTGCAGCTAACCCTACTCCACAGCGTTCACAGCAAAGCTTTAAGAATCTCCATTCTCTGAGAGACTAGAAGCAGCATGCATCTGGCAACTGTCTATTTGAAAGAAACACGCTCTGGGACTTGAAAGCACTGGGGCATTCAGTAGCTAATGCTGTCTCCTTGAGTTAGGGCAAAGCCAGAACCAACGTCCCCTACCACTTCCTCTTCCCCACCCCCACCAGAGAGCAGACGTTCCATGATGTGTAGTGCAAGGCAGCTAGCCTCCCAGCAGAGAGCCAGCCTTCCCATCCCCTCGCCCTCCACCCTCAGATCACCCACCAGTGGAAAAGGGTCTAAAAATAGCTCAGAGTCTCAAGGCCGGGCTGTGCAAAGTGTTGGGCAAGCGGCACACAGCAGTCGCTGCAGCCAGGTGGCTGGAGCCCTGGAAGCCACAAGGCGCTTCCTCCAACATCCACCTACCCCCAAGCCTGGCTTGTTTCTTTTTTTAATAAATAAAAGTTTATGTGCGTCCCTTTCAACTGTACCCGGCCATTGTGCGGGGTCTGGTGCAGACCCCTGCCAGGTTCCGCAGTGTGCAGTGGCGGCTGCTGGGCTCCCAGTCTCTGCGAGGGTTAAAGGCGTCCGGAGCAGGCAGAGCGACGAGCGCCAGGCTATTTTTACTTGCTTCCCCCGCCGCTCCGCGCTCCCCCTTCTCAGCGGTTGCACATGCCAGCTCTGCTCAAGGCATCAATGAAAACAGCAGTAGAGGCGGCCCAGCTCCTGCAAGCAAAAAAACCTAGGCACGGCACAAAAGGGAGGTGGGGAACAAACCCAGCTGGGTATCCTTGGAGGGGAGTGAGTCTGGTGGGGGGTTGGGTTCTTAGCAACTTCCTTTAAGAAGGGGTGGAACCCAGACTTGGTCAAACGTGCCCAGTGGAGGCATCCAGGCAGCGTGACAATCACTTGGTTTTCCTCCAGGAACTGGCTGTTTTTGGAATAAGCCAGGACTAGAGCAGTACTTTCAAAAGTGGGGTATTGTGGGTTTGCCTGCATCTATGGTGGGAGAGAGGTGAGAGCCCACCTCTGTGTATGTGTGGGTAGGTGGTGGTGATGGCGGTAATGTCCTTGTTCTTAATTCTGCCTGTCTTTATCAAACACTGACTCTGTACCTGGAATAACTAGGTAGCCAAGATCCAAACAGGGGGACCAACTGGTCCCTGCCCTCAAGGGGCTCATAGTGTGGTGGGCAATTGTGCTGGATAATCCTGTAGCCACCTTTTCCAGCCTTCTGTTGATGTTGTTTTTAAGCTCTGTATCTCATTTCATCCTCACGATAATCCTGTGAGGTAAGAAAAGGTTAATATTCATTTCTTATTGTCACTTTATATTTGTCCTACCCCAAGGCCGAGGCTGGGGCTGAGGTCAAGCAATGTCTGAAAGTCATCTGATGGGTTAAGTCTGCCTTGGAACACAGATTACCCCCATTCTGATTCATTGCTCTTTGCCCTACCCTTGCTATTTCTAAAAAGATGCCATGTGTGAATGGGAGTAGATGAGGAGTGGGAGGAGAGGAATACTTTGGAAGGGAGCGATGCAATGCTGGGGTAGGCAGGAGGGTGGAGGAGGTGTTCTTTCACAAGGTAAAGATAGGGAAAGATATTCCAACCGTTGGGCAGGATGGAGAAAGTGAGGAATAAAAGTACTTTTATTGTGACCAAAGCTCCCTTCCACAAAGCGAACTATCGGGCCAGGGTGTGGGGACATCAAGGTCACAGGCTTGGTGGGCACAGTTGGCACTAGATGGCCCTGGTGCACTCTTTAACCACTTTGACCTCAGTCCCCTTCTTTGACTATTTGGGGTATTAGAAATGCCAGGACAGCCGCTGGCACACGGCAAACATACAATGGTGTTAGTTCTATGTATGCTTTTTCCAGATATGCTTCTCTTCCTCAGCTAAGGACATTACCCCTACCCCACCTCAGTCAGCCTCTTCTTCTCCCCTGATCCCCAGGTATCATCACAAAACTCTTCATGTGGCTTCTGAAATGTCTGAGAGCTTCCGGTCCCACTGTCCCTTCCAGCCCACTCCAGGGCCTGAGGCCAGCCATCTCACCTCTGCCCTCACTGCAGCTCTAGCTTCTGAACCCTGGTCCTCCTCTCCATTCCAGCCTCATCATCACTACCACACTTGACTGGCTTTCAGAAGCACAAATCTGCTCATGATCGGACATCTCTAAAAACTTGGGATATTGCCCTATTGACTACAGGATACTGGATAAAGCCCAATTTCCCTGCAATATCATACAAGGCCCTTTATACCTGCCCCATGCAATTCTCCAAAAAGATCACTGACTTCGTACCTGAATGTTTTTATGCCACACTCTTCCCTCTGACTGTGCTGCTCTTTTCCCTGTCTTCTTTCTGGAAAAAATCTTCCTCAATCTGCAAGACCCAACTCAAATGTCCCTTCTTCTGGGTGGCCTTCCAGATCTGCCACTTATCCTCTCTTCCCAAGGAGAGTGACTGCTCCTTCTTATATGTTTCTAATGCCCATCACTTACTTTTCCCATTGCAGGATAATTGGCTTTTTATATGTCTATTTCTCCAGTTAAATAATGAACTTTTTTTTTTTTTTGGTATTTTCTGTTCTTAGCACTCTGTCTGACACACAGTAAATAATACATGTTAATAAATGTTGACTGAATTGATTCATGTAATTGTGAATAAGCTCTTGAGCCTTCTAGGTTTTAGTCATTCATAGCTTTCTGAAAATTTGGATTTCTATCCTCCACACCTCTGCTGTACTTAGGTTATTGTGAACCTTTAAAACTCAAAATGAGTAAAGATTCTGGGAATCAATGTGCTGTGGCCACTGAAAGCATGGGTACCTTCTGTTAATTCGTGTAGCTATTCAATAGTCAGTAATTCCTGACTCTTGCTATGGGGTGTTCACCTAGATAGCAGTTTAATGGATTAATCACAATGTCTAGTTATGAACCAGGGGAGATAATGGAGCCCTCTGCACTATTGCTTGCTTTACTGATTCTTGGTGTAATTCATGGAGAGTCATGGTGATGACTCTCTAGTTGGGGTTTTATCACCTCAAGGAGAGCCCCCAGGGGTGAGAAACCAGTTTTGGCAAAGAGTCATTGGTGGAGACTGTTTTTTAAAGGTCCTGTTCACTTGCTTGCTCAGGCAGAGAGAATAATTATGGGTTGGGAAAAATCCTACAATATGATAGTGGGATTAGGGGTTGTCATGAGTTATGGGGATAACTTAGCTGAGTTCTGGCATTGTGTATCTTTCTGGTTTGGCCTAATGGATCCTTCTTCTTGGGAAAGTTACTTTCCGCTAGAGTGTGGTCCAATTATGCCAATGTCAGAGACTTGAGGAAGTGGGGCAAGCAGGAGCAGGACGCAGGCCTACTTCTCTGAGGATGGCCTCCTTCAGCATCTCTTTCTGAAGATGCATAGGCTCTGGTGCCTGAGCGCTGGGTTGTTAATCAAGCTCTGGACTTAGTAGATGTGTTGCTATGTTGAACAAGTTGCTTAATCTCTCTGAGCCTCATAAAATTGTTGTGTTGGTTAAATGTATTAATTCGTGCAAAGGGATTAGAACATTGCCTTGTACCTGATGAGCACTCAATAAGTGTTTATGATTATTATCCTGCTAGCTTTTAAGAGTCTTGCCAAAAAAGTACAAACTGGATGAATTCTCCCATTTCCTCATTTCTCCAGTTGAAATGATCCATAAAACCATAGTCCGTGTCACTTTTCCCTCCCTCAGCAAACACTAATTTCTGTCCATAAGTGAGCTTAAGAGAATTAAGAAGATACCCACATTTTTCCCCCCTGGTAAATTTGGCTTTTCCGAGAGTCTTAAATTGGCTTTTGGCTGTCAAAGAGGGTGAAACACAACACTCCCATCTCCAGTTCAGGAGTGGGTTTCATTTCCTCCTCTTTACTAACTGCAATGTGGAACATTGCAGTACCAGTATGGAACATGCAAAAATCTGTAAAAACAGTCCTTACACCTTGGAGTTGATGCTGCCAGCAGGGGAAAAATGGGCAGCATGAAAACATGTGAACTGCCAAGGTAATTGCAAGCAGCTAGTGCGTGTGTGAGAAGCAGGCAGGTGGTGTCGTTGCGAACTGGCTTGGCCACAGGGTAGAGTAAGCACAGGAAAGAAGGAGCCTCCAAGAGGTTGTCCTTGTGTCCACGCTTCTGCCACCCAGCACACTTAACCCAGGATGAGGAGTTGGCCACCTGGTCTCTTGTCAACAGCTTCAGAGAAGGCAAGTTCCCCAACCTCCTTAAGCATTTCAGTAGTCAGGAAGTTCTTGAAGTCTGAGTTCAATCTCCTCTATTACAATTGGAGTCACCTTTGATTATGTTATTCTAAAAGGAGATGAAAGCGGGCTGGTTACTTTTCTGTTTGGGGTTGTATTAGGCTATCACTCTCCTCGTTAGTTTTTGTTCCAAATGATCTCAATCTTTTTCTCTGATATTCTGGTATTATCCTTCCGATAGGAATAGTTAGGAGAAGAGTATTTGAGAAAATTTGCCTCTTGAATATTATTCAGCCAAAAATATACGAAATACCCATTGGGATATTTCACACATCAAATGTCTTTTCCTTCTTCACTTGTTGTAAGAATTCCCTCAAGTATCACATCTCATCCCAGATTTGTAATGGGTAACCCATAAGTAAAGATCTCTTTTTAAAGTGTAATTTTATAAGAGCAAACAGCTTGATATGTATATTTTCATAAAGTCGTAGAATCTTAGAGCTGGGTGGAAACTCAAATCATTTAAACCAGGAGACAGGAACACTTGCTCAATATCACAGAGCTCTTCGGTGTAGGTGCTGAGACGTTGTGGATTCCTAAGCCCGTGCTATTTATACCTCTTTACATGAGGAACCTGATTTATTATTTTTATTTTTTGTGCTTTCTGGTATATCCTGATCTGTATGTACTATCTAAAACCATTGTTTCTCTACTTAAGAGCTAGGAATTGTGTATAATGAGAGCTCCCTCTTTTTTATAGCACTTAAAATGCTTGTTTAATATATTTCATCATATGTCACGCCACGAGTTGTGTATTATCCCCACTGTACAGGTTAATTAACTGGAGCACAGAGAGTTAGTGTTGCTTGCTCAAGATCCCGCTGCTAGTAAGCAGTGAGGCTGGGCCGCAGACGCTGGTTTTCTAGCCACCGACACCCCTTCTCTTTCCAGTCCCCAGGCTGTGAAAGCATGAGAAGAGCCAGAGTAGAAACTTGAAATGTGAAAAGAAAGGATGGAGAAATGGACAGGAGAAATGTGGGAGGGTGGCTCTGGAAGAAACCTCAGAAGAGACCCCAGCCCCACTTTCCTTTCCACACACTTCCACCACCGTCTCGCCATCTTCACCTCCACGGTCCTCAATACTTGTGCCCTGCGGATGACAGGAACTTGGCGTAACTGCGACAGGGACAATTATCACTCCCCTCCCCCTATGCCTCTGAGATATCCCTCGGCCTGGAGTCCTAGCCGGCGGGCCAGGGAAAAAACTCTTGTCTAACAAGCACACCTGTTTGGACGCTTGATCCCAGGCCATCAGTATTAAGCTTGGACTTTCATCCAGCTATTTTATTGTGATAAAATGAACACCAAAGACTTCCAGATGGGAACTTTGTTTTGTGAATGTATTTTTTTTTTTTTTTTTTGAGACAGAGTCTCGCTTTGTTGTCCAGGCTAGAGTGAGTGCCGTGGCATCAGCCTAGCTCACAGCAACCTCAGACTCCTGGGCTCAAGCGATCCTTCTGCCTCAGCCTCCCGAGTAGCTGGGACTACAGGCATGCGCCACCATGCCCTGCTAATTTTTTCTATATATATCAGTTGGCCAATTAATTTCTTTCTATTTATAGTAGAGACGGGGTCTCGCTCTTGCTCAGGCTGGTTTTGAACTCCTGACCTTGAGCAATCCGCCCGCCTCGGCCTCCCAAGAGCTAGGATTACAGGCGTGAGCCACCGCGCCCGGCCTTGTGAATGTATTTTTATAGTTGTGTTAGCTGTGTTACTTTCCTAGGGGTGCTGTCATAAATTACCACAAACTGTGTGGCTTAAAACAATAGAAATGTATTCTTTCACAATTTTGGAAGCCAGAAGTCTGAAATCCAGGGGTCAGCAGGGCTGATTCTTTCTGGAGGTTCTGAGGGAGAGTCTGTTCCTTGCCTTTCTCCCGGCTTTGGGTGGTCGCCAGTTTTGCTCAGCATTCTGTGGCTTGTAGACACATGGTCCTGACACCTGCCTTCATCTTCCCGTGGCATCCTTCCCCGTGGGTGTGTCTGTATCTCTTCTCCTCCTCTTATGAGGACAACGTCGTGTGGGATCAGGGCCCACTCTAATCCAGAATGGCTTCCTCATAACTTGATTACATCTGCAAAGACCCCATTTCTAAATGAGGTCACGTTCACAGGAACCAGGGTTAGGACTTCAACACATCTTTTTGGGCGACATGATTCAATGGGCGACATCACCTACGACGGCGCCCACTATGTCGAAAATGGCCAACCATGCCCAAACGCGCGTGTAAATGGGCCCGGAATGGAGCGCGGTGAAGGTCGTCTCTGTCTCCCTTCAGCTCCCCGGCTGCCCCCTCCGCTGCACATCTCGCCCCTGGCTTCCTGGGGTCTTTAGTGTGGCTTTCCCCTTAATCAGCAGCGATAATTATAACAGGAGTTGCCATTTTAATATCTACATTCTGCGTTGGGCACAGTGTTAGGCACTTTCTAAGCATTGCCTTATTTAATTTACACACCAACGTTACAAAGCCACTCTTATTAATTCCATTTTTCAGTTGAGGAAACTAGACTTACTGAAGTTAATTATCCTGACCAAGATAGTGAGTGGCAGAGCTGGAATGTTTTCTGCTGTGGACGTGGCCTCTCTCCTCTCTTTTATCCACACCTCCAACCTCAAGCTTGTCCTTCCATTTGCCCATACCAGCTCCTTCCCGCCGGGAGATCTGGGAAGGCACTGATTAACCTCCATACAAGGGACACGGCTGTTGCCGACTTGAGCTGGTGGCCTGCAGTGGGCTCCCTGGGTTCGATCCCATCATGCTCCCAGAGAACTTGCTTTGTGGTTGTCAGAGGAATTATTTTAGTGGGAGAATTGTGAGCCTATCACCAGGTTATTTGAAGAGCTATATTGCAGGACAGCGGGACGATGAACAACTAAACCATGTGGGCTGCTGACTCCGTGGCCTGAGCGGTTCTGTGTGCAGGTTAAGTATGCAGGCTCTGGGGCTGCCATGCCTGGGCTCGTAGCTCAGCGGTGCTGTTTACTAGCTTGCACCTGGTGCTGAAGCCACCTGTGCCTGGGTTTTATCATCTGCGACATGGGTAAGGGTGCATTGTCCCAGAAGCACACAGTGAGGATTAAGTGGGTTATTTCACATTAAGTATATACCTGGCACATGGTAAATATTTAAGACAGATTAGCTATTATTAATAATCTGGGCTTACCTGGCAGTGTCCCAAAGGGAGAGCAGATAAACGAAGGGCCTTGGTGGTGGCATAATGTCACTAGAAGAGGCAAAAGTGGAGCAGTTGAACGGAGAAGGCCTCTTTGATTCGGGCAATTCATTCCCAGTCACCCAGACAGAGCCAGGAAAACAGCTGGTGACAGGGCTGTTTAGCGCCCCTTCCCAGGGCCACTAGTCCCCAGGTGAAGTGCCCAGTTACAGGAGGAATAGGGACTCTCTGTGACCCACGGGCGCTCTACGCCAGCTCACACTTTGCTCTGGGGTCTAGAACTCAGGTGTCTGGAGACATCTATAGAACAAAAGTGAAACCTCGAGTCCCTACAAATGTGAGAGGCGTGGGCAGGGGGCAGCCGCGCGGGGCAGCAGACTTCCCACGCGCAGACTCGGCTCCCCAGCATCTTGGTGCCCCCCCCCCCGCTCCTAGAGAGAGCCCACGTCCTGCGTGTTGATAATTGGATCGATTGATGACTTTTCCCACGTTCCTACTGAGAGAAACTGAGGCATGGGGGAAGGACGGAGAGAGAAGAGAGATACGTCCAGGCTGACATGAGGAATTGGGTGTTTAATTACCAAGCTAAACTCCCTGTCCTCTTGGACCTAAATCCTGCAGAATATATACTGTATGAGTGGTACACTGAGAGCAAATCGGGCTAATGCCACTACAAAGGGAATGGCTATTAGGAAATTCATCAATTAGGGCCCCATTTGTCGCTCTATTGTGAAAGATAATCTCTTGTTAGCTGAAGTAAAGTGGTGGCCTTTCAAGGCTGGGCCTCCCAGAAAATGAAAGACTGTAATTCCCACAGACGCATTATATTCAAGGACTTCATCTCTCCCTGACAAGCAGTTATGACAGCAATTCTCGGAGGAGGATCAATGTGAGAGTTCTACAGATGATTGCAGGCCACCAGGAGTGTAGACAGGGCCCTCACTAAGGCATGTGCTCTATTAACATGCACTAGTGCAACTTTAGCCTATGGCTACATAGCACACACTTGGTGACTATTGATTGAATGAATAAAGGAAATAAACCTGTATGTTGCATAGACCATGCCAACTGCCTTTTGTTAGACTCTCTTTCTACTTCTCCTTCCCCCAAATTAAAGCTGTCGAGCCAGTATGGTGTAAGGGAGAGTTTTGGAGTCACATCTGAGTTTGAATCCATTTTCATCCCTGTGGGATTATAAAACCCATTTCGTAGGGTAGCCATGAGGATTAAATTTGATAGTGGGATAAGACAGAAAGAAGCTTAACATATGTTTTCTTCTTTTTCCTTCTATTATAACTTTATTCGCTCAGCCTTTGTTTTGCTTTTAGGGGAAAATTTATAGTTCAAGTGGGAACAGTGGCTTTGGGTGTCAAAGCGAGTAGATATGAGTGACACAGTCTGGGCAGACGGCAGGGTGTGTGGGGATACGTACACTCGTAAGAGTCAGGAGGTACATTGTACAGAAGAGCATGCTTGTACACTTACATACTTATTCTATGTGGTTTGCAATTCCTAACATGGAATACTTAAGGCACAAATTGAACTACTGGAACTTCTGAGCTAGACACAGGGTCTGAGGTCTCTGCGCGGGGCAGCATGGTGCACATGCTAGGGCAGGGCCGGTGTGGGAGCAGTCGAGGGGGAGCCTCGTGGAGACGGACCCACGTTTCAGGATGAGAGGGTTGTGCAGCCCTGACTCAGCAGCTGGCGCATGGCAGGTGCTGACACGTAGCAGGAACTTGCCGCACTCCCGGTGCTGTGGTCCTCCACAGGGCTGGTCCTGGGTCGCCTTCCTCCTGTCTGCCATCCGCTCTCTCAGCTGCTTTGCTGGTTCACGTCAGTGATTCCTGGGCTCAGAACTGCAGCCCAGATCTCTCTCCTGGGCTTGGCCCCCACATCTGACTGCCTGCAGGACGTCTCCGCCTGGATGTCTCATGGGCTCCTCAGGGTCCTCCGTGTCCCCTCTGAGTCCTCACCTCTTCCCTCCTCCTGCCAGCCTCATCTTGCTTAGTAGTAAGTCACCAAAGTCACAGACCTGGACTCTGCTCTCTCCTTTCAACTCAACAAGGCCTGGTGATGCCACGTCTTGAGTATTTCTCCTTTGTCCTGACTGTCCGCATGCCCTGCCCACTCTGGTCCTCCTGGTTTGCATCTCTTCACCTCTTGCCCGATCTCTGTGGGGACCTTCCGGGTGCTGTCCCCACACCCTCCCTTTCCTTGCTCTGATCCGTTCTCAGAGCAGCATGAGTGCACATTCTAAAATGGAAATCTGATTATACGTCTCCCCTCCTTACACCCCGTTAGTGGCTTTTCCATTATTCTTAGGATAATGACCCACCTCCTTACCACAGCTCACGAGGCCCTGCAAAATCATGGTCCCAAACACTTTCCTATCTTCCTTTCTTACGAGGCCTTCCCTTCTGCCCCCACCGCACTCGCTGCTGTCTTCCCCTCCTCGTCAGGTCCCTCCTACTCTCTCTGCAGGTCTCAGCTGAGATGCCACTTCTTCCAGGAAGCCTCCCTGACACCACTCCCTTGATTCAAGTCTGGCTTAGTTTTGCCGCTGTGCTGCCTCAGTGACAGTGGACACCACACCACATGCCTGTCCCCATTTTCTGTCTGTAGCCGTCTGTGACCGCGTCTCCTTTCTTTCTCCCGTTCTCAGCCTGTCTGTGAGGCTGACCACGAATCTCCAGCATCTGCCTCTGTGTCAGGGGCCTAACAAAGGCTTAAAACCTTTTCTGCCATGAATAACCTTTGCCTTCCTGCATGAGAAGTGTTCTGTGGGTGCTAGTAATTAAATGAATGTCTACTGATCGGTCCCCTTCCCAACACCTGGCTGAGGCCATATTGGTCACATGCTCTTCCCGCTGGAAGAGTAAATCTCTGAGGTCACAGCTGCCATTAAGCCGTCCCAGGTAGATGTTTGCTGCTGCAGAACCAAGCCAGAGCTGCAGAGAGGAGGCTCATAGTCAGTGCAAACTGAGCAAGGGAGAATTGTCAGATAGACAAGGGTAACTGGCAGATGTAGGTCTTAGAAAGGACTGGAAAGTCCTTTGCCTGGGGCAGCTGGGCATCCCTGCACTTCGGCAGTGGCAGGAGGCAGCAGAGACATCACAGAGGCAACCTTGAAAAACTTCGCTTTAGGCAGGGGGCTTAGCATTTGGATCAAACAGTATGTTTCCCCCTTGACCTGAACCATTACTGGCTAGTCTGAGCAAGAGGCACAGTGGGGATGTCCCCAGGCCAGGGGCAGGGATCTGCACTGCCCTGACGCTGTGCCCCACAGACAGGCATGCAGGGCCCGGGGCTTGCGTGCTCTGGGCCCCGCATTGTCACGCACTCTTCTATTTATAAGGTTATGTCCAAGTTCTAGCGTTCTTTACCGCTGTAGGATGACTAGAATTCGCAAGAATATATTATGCAGTTTCAATTAGTTAGAAGGAGGATATTGAATATTCCCAACACAAAGAAATGAGAAATGTTTGAGATGATGGGTATGCTAATTACTTTGATCTGATCACCATACATTATACATATTGAAACATCACTCTGTATCCTATGAATATATACAATTATTATTTATCAACTAAAAAGAGAAAAAATAAAATCTTAAAAAATGCAAAAATAGGATGCTCCGTACTCCAGGAGGTAAAGAAAACCAAGCCGATGGCTTGGGCTGCCCGTAGCTCCGGGCCCTGGGGCTTCGTCCACAGGCCAGCTCTGGTGGCTTTTCCTGGAGGCGTGACTAAAGTTCTGCCAAGCCCCTTCCCCTTCCAGCTCCGCTCGGCACCGGAGACTGGAGTCTGAGAGCTCTTCAGGGTTGGCTCCAGCTCTGCAGCACGGGGCCACCTCTGGAGCCCCAGGGAGGAACTTCCTCGACTCTCCTCTGTCATTCACGGACACTTAGCTGGCGCCGAGCCACGTGGCGACAGGAGGGTGCCGAGAGCCCGAACCCAGGCCTGGCGCTGCCGCGTGATGACAGACAGTGCCCCGCCCGAGAAAGGGTGAGATGACCCCATCCACACCACTCTGTGGGGTTGCCCCTGAAACAAATGGAGGCCGTGGCCTGGGGACATGTGGAGAAGGCAGGAGGTGCCGTGGGGGTCTTCACCTCTGCTGTGGGTAACTCGCATCTCAAGTGCCTCCCAGCGCAGCCTCACGCGCTGCGCCGGCCCCGCTGTGGGGGCCCGGGGGCCAGCTCCGCATGGCGGCCCCTTCCTCACAAGCCCGCGTGCACGGAACTCGCGCTGTTGAAATGCTGTGATGTCCCCGTAGGTGGCAAATGGCGCAGAAAGTGGAGGTTTGGGGAAAAGCGGACAGGTGCGGTTAGTCTGGGCTCTGGCTCAGTGGGGAGCCGAACCCTCCGGGCCCTGAGCTGGACGCGGGGTGCAAGGGCCGGCAGCCCGCAGGCAGTTACTTGTCTGAGGAAGGAAGAACTTGCTCTAGAAATCTCCACCTTCAGTTTTGCTTCACACCTGCCGGCCCAGCCTTCTTCCTCTCTCCCGTCCCCAGGCCTGGGCGGTTGCAAGAGCACTCTGCATGCAGGAGAGGCTGAGGCTCATCCCCAGGCCTGGGCGGTTGCAAGAGCACTCTGCATGCAGGAGAGGCTGAGGCTCGTCCCCAGGCCTGGGCGGTTGCAAGAGCACTCTGCATGCAGGAGAGGCTGAGGCTCGTCCCCAGGCCTGGGCGGTTGCAGGAGCACTCTGCATGCAGGAGAGGCTGAGGCTCGTCCCCAGGCCTGGGCGGTTGCAGGAGCACTCTGCATGCAGGAGAGGCTGAGGCTCGCTCCTCCGCTCTGCGGAGGCAGCCCCGCCTCTGCCCGAGCTCGGCTGGTGCGAGACTCCGCCTCAGGCAGCGCTCCCCGTGCCTGTGTGCCTGGCAGTCGCGCCAACCTTGCTCAGGCGTCGAGGACCCAGCCTGCTCTGAGTGCGAAAAGGGGGGAAGGAAGATTTGAGTTTCAACCTGTTAGAGCCGCTCTTCTCCGGCCTTGCTCAGCGTGTCATGCTGGTGGTTCTTTCTGAAGTGCTCGTGCCTGGCTTCCCTCCCGGGATGTGGGCTGTCCTGTTCTTCTGGGTCCCATGGCTGGTGCCGGCAGCCGAGCTCCACGCTGGGGGTGGTAGTGGTGGTGGTAGTGACCCCACAGCCACCCCCGCAGCTGCCCTCCTCTGACATCGCCCTTGCCACCAGCCCTGGGGACCCCCTTGTGACTCACTGCAATGGACTGTCTTTGGTCTCTTCCCACCTGGCCAATCGGCAGCATTAGACATGGCTGGCTGTTGCCTTTGACTTGATTCCCTGTGCTCTCTGGGCTTCTAAGCCCTGCCGTCTCCCGCCTTCCCGCTGCTGCGACGTGCGTCCAGCTCTCGCGCGGGTCTCCCCTCGCCCGCGAGGCTGCCCCCACCCACTGGCCCCGCTGATCTCATGCTCTTCCACGTCTTGGGGCACCTCTGGCTGGATTTCTCCTCCTCAGCGCTCTGCAGACCCCTCAAATCCAACGTGACCCGGGCTGAGCGCCTCACCTTTCCTCCCAGTTTGCTCACCGGCTTCCCTCACCGTCTGCCTGTCTGCGAAGGGCACTGCCGTTCTCGCTTCAGCCTCGCCAGGGTCGGCGCGCAGACCAGAGGCCTCCCTTACTCCTCCCCCCAGACAATCTGTACCCAAATCCTGCTCATTCTACTTCCGTAACACCACTGACTTCGGCCTCCTCTCTACCCACACTGCCTTAGCTCAGCCCTCTGGCCTGGGCTGCTGCAGTCGGCTTGCGCTGCAGGAGGACTCGGTGCATGCGGGTCGGGCGAGTGAGTGACGGGTGGTGGCTGCTTGCTCAGAGCAGTGACGCAGGGCTTGCTCTGCAGCCGGTTGGCATTGTGAGTTACTGTCAGGGCCCCATTCTCTGTCTCTTTTGGCCTGAATGGTGGGGCTTGGGTATAAAATCATTTTAGGGTGAGATTTATGGGATTCAGGAGACTGGGGTTATAGTCTGGGCTCTGCAACTTGTTTACTATGTGACAGGTCCTTTTTGAGACTATTTCTGTCCCTGAGAGAACTGCAAAACCAGGGACCAAAGAGTTTGCGGTGCTCAGTCGCTCTGTACCTCCCATGCAGCATTCTCCTTGGGGAGGGAGGACGAAGATGGTGGCGGAGAACCTGCGGAAGTGGCTGAATCCACATGGAGGTATCTTGGTGGTTTCTTATGCAAAACATTGTTCAATTCTCTAGCATTACCCCTACCCCAGAAAGTTCTAACATGGGCTTCCATGCCCCTCTCTTCCCCTTTTCCCCAGGACAGAGTGGGCTTGGTCTTGGGGGTTCTGGAAGCCCCTTTGCAGAGCCCTGACACCTAAACCGAAGCGAATATGAACCTGCCGAACAGACAACTCCTATTGCACTTTCCCTTATATTTTGGCTAGAGTAGAGATTTTATATTTAGGTTGAGGAACTAACTGGGTGACCCCCAGCAAGTTTCTTGGACTCTTTGGGCCTGCTCAATGATACCTTACCTGGAGATGGGACGAGAGCCAGGGGAGTCCTTGGGGGCCCTTCTGGGTTTCCTTCTGTTAATTCTACTCTTCTAATTGTAGCTTTAGTGAGTACAAGTGTGTTCTGTGACAATGCAGTCTTCTCTTTCCATGGTAAACTCCCTGTCATACCTTCTATACTCCATCAGACATGGATCCTTTTGGAAAGCCAGCTATGTGCCTCTTTCATGTCACTTTTCCCATCCTCAGTCCCTTTCAAGAGTTCTGGAGATAAGAGCCAGTGTATGAGTAAAAACAGCATCGGAAGTTAGCAGTCGTGGAAGAATGTTTAATAGCAACTATTTTAGTTCAGTTCATTGCCTCAGTGGATCCGTTCCCCACAGTATACAATTTTGCAGTACTCTATCCTGTCCAATTTTTTATAATGAATAATAACAATTATACAGGTGTTGCTCTAGTGATTTCCTCCAAGGAGCTGAAGGTGACTTAGCACATCTTGGAATCCTTCTCCAGCCCCCAGATCCTGAAGAGCTGAGAGGGTCCAGGCAGAGGGAGGGCCAGGAGTGATCATGACTGTCCTCTGAGAGGGAAGCTCTGAGGAGGGGGCTCTGTTGGGATCAGAGAGCTGGCTTTGGGGCCAAGGCCAGGCCCTAAGCCCTCAGCATCCTGTGTCTTCGGCTGCTGTGTTGATTTTCCAGTTTTTGCTAGTTCATCCTGCCTTTGCTGGCCCCAGCAAGGTCGCTGTCTTGTCCCCTCCAGAATGCGGAGCAGTTCCATTTCCTCCAGGGTTGGTGCCTGTTTGGCTCCGTGGCGGAGCCCTGGGGTCTGGCACCAGGACCCTCCGGCTCACCTTGCTGGGGAGGCCAGGACCAGACTGCTGTTGGGGCGTGGCTGGCACTTCAGGTCTCGGGATGTGGCTTGAAGAGGGGCTGCTCACCCAGGGAGCCTTTCTGAATCCATCTGTTGTTTCATTAAAGATCACCAAAATAAATGGTCAGAGGTCACGCTGCCCCCGGGTAGGGCAGGCCAAATGACACGCAGAGCCTTTCGTAAGCACGCTGGTGCCTCACATTTGCACCTCAATTTGCTCTCTGCCCTTCTACACCCTGCTTCGTGAAGCTTTCCTTGGAAAGGTGACATTTCTGGTTGATTGAGTCCCCCTGTGGGAAGTGCCAACAGGTGCATCAGCAGGACGTCAGAAGGGGGAGAAGGGAGAAGGAGAATGAGGCTGGAGTGTTCGCTTCTCCAGCTTCCCTACAGCGTCACTGTCAACTGGCTCCTTCCCTGAAGCTTTCGTGCCCAGCCCTCTCCACACAGCCCTCACTGCCTCTGGGTTCCAGGATCTTCTCTCCTCTTGCCCTTTTTCCTAGGGGTCATCGGGGACCTCCTCTGTTACCAGTCCTGGTGACCACAGTCGCAGCTTCCACTGAGCTACTTGGGCGCACCAAGCACTCGCTGTGTGCCGAGCTCCTTCCACAGCTCTTGGTGTGGATTATCTCATTTAAATCTTAAACAGTCCTCTGAGCAGATGCTAATAATAGTCCTGATTTATTAATGAGGAAGCCGAGACAAAGACAGGCTCGGTAAATTCCCCAAGGTCACGGGTCACATAGGTGGTTTCAAACACAAGCAGCCCTGTTCCAGAATTCACACTCCCCTGGCCAGCAGTGCGGTCCCTAGACCAGTCGCACCCCCCAGTGTCACTTGGACACTTGTTGGAAATGCAGACCCTTGCCCCTTCCCAGACCTGCTGAATCAGAAGCTCTGGGAGTGGGGTCAAATTCTGTTGTCCAGGTAATTCTGCTGGACACTGGCTTGAGTCCCCACACTACACCGAACCTGCACATGTGCCATCTGAGTTCTGTGCCCGCCGAGCCATGTGGGGTCTGTTCTCCAGCCCGCTCTGCCCCCAGGCACTGCCCTGGCTTGGGCATCCCTATTTCCTGCTTTCTGGTGATCATGACCAGCCAGAAGGCCAGGTTCTCATGGGTGCTTTCTCAAGTTTGTGTACCTGTTTGTCCTGGCTCTGACTGCCACTGACCTTTTTCTTCACCTGGGCCTCAGCCCCCTAATCGTGAGCATGGTGGCAATAAACAGTGTGTGTGGGGGGGCTGGGCCAGACCTGCCCATGTGTACGCTCCATCTGCCCTCACGGAGGCCACCACTTAAACATCAGGAGATGCCTGATCAGACAGCAGCACGGGACCTCAGCCCCCTCTTAGAGAAGTGTCATTCCCCACCCGCCACAGCCACCCTGGCCTGCTGGCCCATGGCGGATGCCATCACCTGCACCTGCTCACTCCATGGGCTCACATCACCTGCGTGGTCCCCTTAGACATGTTGGCTTGATCTGTGGGCATGGGCATTTAATCCAATCTCTCTTATTTCTACCTGTAGGAGTCCAAGTCCAAAGAGGGTAAAGGTTGACTCAAGGACACACAACAAGTTAATGGCAAAGCTGGGACTAGAAATAAGAGCTCCTGGGTACATGTGTGGCCTGCTCTCATGTGGTCCTTTGTCTGAGGCTGAAGATCTCTGCATACCTTGGAGCCTTCACAAGCTGCCCCGTTAGCTTTCCTCTTCAAGACCCTTGTATAGTCTGGATAAGGAAAGGCACTCTCTAGTTTGTTGGAGATGGGCTCCAGCGTAGGGTGATTCACGAGTAGGGCCAAATATTTGGGAAAATGACGAGGTAGTTAAGGGAGAGCTCAGAACACTGCACCAGGGGCCTGAACGAGATGAGTTTACCTGGAATATACCGCAGGCAGGGGCTGCCATCCCGGCCACTCCCACCTCAGGGCTGCCACCTGGGCCCAGCGCTGCCTCTCCTGAGCGTGTGTTCAAACACAGGAGGCACTTTCCTCCAGGCTTGAGTCCGGATTCTTCTGATTTCTAACTCTGTGACCTTGAACCAGTTACCTATTTTACCTGGGCCTCACTTTTCTTATATGTCAAGGGGGAATCATATATTCTTCCCTCAGAAGATTAGCGTGAAGATCAAATGAAATAGCAGTACAAGTGCCCTCGGCACAGGCCTGCTGTGGCGACCGGCGCGTTGTTGTGCGGGTGACTGTCGATGGGGATTGCTGCCTGCTCACCGTTTGGGACGAATCCAGAAAAGTAGGCCTGGTTTGCATGTTAAAGGTGAGCCCAAAGAGAGCAGAGAGCAGCTCCCAGGCCCTGGCCCTCGGGAAGGTGCCTGGGGCATGGAAGGGAAACTGCACTCTGAGCCTCGGCGACGGCACCGTTGCGGCAGTCAGCAGCTGTGAGTGCTGCCATTTACTGGCATCGGGCACTTGAGGGGAAGCCACTTAAAGTCTGAGTTTCAGTCTCCTCTGCAGCCTGTTTGTCCATCCATCTACCTATCCATTTGGTCTGTTGTTCCTTCAACAACGTCCACTGAGAACATGCATTAGGGCAAGGTCTGGGGCCGCACGGGAGGGTTGGGATCAGTCCTTGCTTTGGAGGCGCTCCTGCCTTAGCAGGGGAGCTGGACAAGGGCCCCCGCAGTGACAGGTGCAGGGGAGGGACTCTGAGGGAGCACTATAGAGGAGGCCATTGAAGGGAAAAGGCAACACTCAGAATTGAAAACAAGTTTTCACCATTTACTAGGAACTGCAACACAGGCAAAGACCCGTCCCGAAGCCTGCAAGCTTCAATTCCTTAACATTTCTTAACATATCAAAACCACAGCTGTCTTTTATACAGAGATAAAGCTGAAGAATTGCCTGTGGTCAGCTAGGGAAAGGCTATTTCCCAGTGCTCCCTGCGGGGAAGGGGAAGCCCATAGTATCTAAGGAGAGATCTTGGGACCTTCTGATCCGCAACTTCAGAAGGCTGGCCCTCAGCAAGGAGACTGGCAGCACACAGGACTGGCGATTCTGCTGGGACTCCCCCTGCTCCAATGGCAGGATATGTGTGTGGTGGCTGATTTCTTCATGAGAGTGCTTGGCATGGTGGGGGAAGGTGATCAAAGTAGACTTGCCATGGGGACTGACACCTGATGATACCTGAGAAGGAACCCAAGGAGCAGGCAGGGTCAGACCGTGGTGGGGAGTGGAGGACTTCCAGTAAGTCTTGCTAACAAATTGGACTTTATCTGGAAGGGCCCTCGTAGCTCCAGCTTATACTTTGGCCTCATGGATAAAGTGTCTGCCAGTGTCTGGCCTGGCTTTCCTGGGCCAGCCTCCTTCTGAGAAGAAGCAAAGCGGAGTGGGCACTCCTGAGGGTGGCGTCTTAGAGCAGCAGGACCAGAGTCACACGTGGGCAGTTGAGGAAACACCTCACTTCATGCGGGTCCTAGGGGCTGTCTGCCATGGAGTTGCCTGGAATGAGGCTCAGAGTGGGTCTCTGGGACTGGCCCCAGCTGTTCCGTCTCTGTGCTTCTTGGTCCTTTTCTCTGTATGGTCCCCCACCTCGGCAGTTTCCTAAGGGACTCATCCATCCATTCATTCTCCTGCTCGTTCATTCATGCACTCGACAAATATTTACTGAATGCTGCTCGGTGCGGGGCACAGTTCTGCAAGCGGGATCATGGCGGCAAGAGGCCGGACACTGCCAGCATTTGCAGAGCTTTCGCTGTACGGGGGAGGCAGACAATAAACAAATATCTGGAATAGTGCCAGGCACTGAAGAGAGTTTTGAAGGAAAATAAAGCAAGTAAGGAACAGAATGTGGTGGAGGTGGGGTGTTTGCAGAGAGGGTGATCTGGAGAGGGCGCTTGGAAAAGGTGACATTTGTGAGGAGAACCAAGTGACAGAGTGAACTACAGCTGGGGCACGGTCCCAGGTGGGAACCCTAGTTTGGGGGTGTGCAGGAAGCCAGATGTAGGCCAAGGTGACAGAGGCTGAATAGAGCAGGGTGACAGAGCAGGAGGGGTTGGAAAGGGCGCAGGGTTTGACAGATATGGAGAGGATGCAGGAGTTTGGGGATTAAAGTTTAGAACCCTGGAGCACCGAGCGATGGCAGTTGGACGTTCCTATGTCTCTTTTTGCACACAGCTTTCCTTCTAGATGCTACCTTTCCCAGGCTTCACAACTCACAGACATTCCTTGGGAAAATGGCCTTTGAACTGGCCTTCTCTCTCTCTTCCCATGATTATTAATATGTACTTTTCCCCCCTTTTAGGAGTGAAGGGACCTGATAAACGAGTTCATGCTAAGGTGTTAATTGGACAAGTAAATGCTTAAAAGTCTTTGACTTGGGAGTTTTGGAAGTGATGGAAAAGACAGAAAGGGAAATGCTGCCTCCAGAGTCTGTGGGCTTTAAGTCCAAGGATTGCTTATTTTAGTGGTTTCAGCCACCCAAATCAAAAGATTTGTCTGTTTCACTGTGATTCTATCAGATTTTTTTCTCATTTTAAAAATTTTGGTAGAATACATATAACATAAAATTTACCTTCCCAACTATTTTGAGGTGTACAGTTCAGTGGTATTAAGGACATTCACACTGCAGCCATCACCAGCACCCAGCTCTAGAACCCTTCGCCTTGCAAAGCTGAAACTCTGTCCCCATTCAACAATTGTGCCTTCCTCTCCACTCCTCTCCATTCCTGGCTGAGATTTATGATTTTGACTACTCTGCCTCACATAGGTGTGTGACCATGCAGCCTGTCTTTCTGTGACCGGCTTATGTCACGTAGCATGATGTCCTTAAGGCTCTTCCACATTGCAGCACGTGCCAGAATTTCCTTCTTTTGTAAGGCTGAATAATGTTTCAGTTTATGTATGTTCCGCATTTTGTTTCCATTCACCCATCAGTGGAGGCCTGGTTTGCCTCCATGTTTTAGCTGTTGTGAAAAACGCAGCTGTGAATGCGGTTGTACAAACATCGCTTTGATACATGCTTTCAATTATGTAGAGTATGTACCTAGAAATGGAGTTACTGGATCCTACAGTAATTCTACTTTTAATTTTTGAGGAACCACCATTCTGTTTTCCACAACACTTGTACCATTTTACATTCCCACCAACAGTGCAGAAGGGTTTCAATTTCTCCACATTCTTGTCAACATTTGTTATCTTTCCTCTTTCTTTTAAAAAATACATATTAGCCATCTTCTGGGTGTGAGGTGGTGTCTCGTTGTAGTTTTGATTTGCTTTTTCCTAATGATTGGTTCTATCAGTTTTTGCTTCATCTGTTTTGTATCTTTTTTATTAGGTATATAAACATTTAGAATTGTTATTTCCTCTTAAGTGACCCCTTTATCATTATGAAATGATTCTCCTTTTCCTGATAATATTATTTGCTCTGAAATATACATTTTTGATATTTATATAGTTATTCTAGCTTTCCTTTCATTAATTAGAATTAACATAGCATATCTTTTCTTATGTTTTTACATTTAAACTTTTAGTAAGTTTCAAATACGGTGGCACATGTTTGTTTTTTAAAGCTAATATGACACGGTTTGCATTTTTTTTTTTTTTTTTTGGGTTGTCAAGGTCTACTTTACTTGGATTTTTAGTAGGTTTTATATACAGAAACAAGGAAGTAGAAACAGAAAAATAGTATGGGGGGATGAGGCTTGGGTGTGGGCTAATCAGCCCCAATCAGCATCTCAATGGCACCAGAAGCTGTTTGTGATGGATCACTCAACCCCAACCGGGCAGGGGGTCGGGAACAATTGCAGGTAGCATGCCCTGGAGCAAGCACGTCATGGAATGCATTCTTCTCGGAACTATAGCTGGAGGGCTGGGTGCTATTTTCCTCTTAGGCTGTTTTCCGTGTGTGTGCATGCGTAGGACAAGTCAGGACTAGTCGTTGGAATGTGGAGGGCCTTAGTCTCCAACATCTCCCCCTATCTTTATTAATATGAGGGAGATTTACACAGGTTGGTGGAGAGCCTGTCTTAGGCTACGTGATGGGCTTCCGCGACCAGCACCCCAAATATAAGATCGGGCGATCGAAATGACGGTGAGGCCTCTGTCTTAGGCTATGTAGGTGGCATCCAGCTCTGGCACTTCTGATTATGAAGTGTGCCCCCGGGCATGGACCTACAATATTCCCGTCATGGAGTCACCTCACTGCTGGCGGGGTGTGCACCTGGTACGCGGCATCACGATAATCCCGTCATGGGCGTCTCCACAGCTTTTGGAACCAACTGCGTTCCATGTCTGCGGCAAGGTCTGAGAAATTTAGACCTTCAGTGGGTGTGTTGGGAGACTCTTCATGGAGGTCTTCTTTGGAGCCTCTTAGTTCTAGCCGTTGGTAAAACACGGAGACCGATTTTTGTGTGGCTGCGTCTACCTGCGACTTGACAAAGTTGGTTAGTTTTTTGAATGCCCAAGGCCCAAAAGTGAGAAGCAACAAGAAACCTACAAATGGCCCCAAGACATTGGGAAGCAATGTGGATAGCCAGGGGGATGTGGAAAACCAATTTTGATACCATGCCTCACTTTGTTCTCTCTGTTTCTTTCTATTTTCAAGGCTTTGTCTAACTTTTTCAATGCTATCTTCTACCAGGCCTGTTTTGTCTGCGTAAAAGCAACATTCTTCTTTGAGTGTTGCGCACAAGCCTCCCTCTTGGAGGAACACTAAGTCTAGGCCTCTTCTATTTTGCAACACTACCTCAGAAAGCGAAGCGAGGGATTCTTTGAGATATTTTAGGCCCTGCTGTAGCTCTCGGAGATTATTATCAATGGCAGCAGAGAGCTGCAGGTACTGCTGGTTGGAGGTGACTAGAGAGGCTATGCCTGTTCCAGCCCCTGTGGCACCAAGGCCTAGAACAACTGAGAGTGTTATGGCCGTGATGGGCTCTCTCTTTTCTCGGGGCATTGTGGTGCCACACTCCCAAAATTTAAGCAATTCGTCAGCAGGATGTACAGTGAGTCTGGGGAAAAGCATGACTAACACACAATATTCTCTATGCTCAAGAAACGTTGCAGTGACTACATACAGGGTAAGGCCAGAAGAACAAGCAAAATAGGAGGTGTTAGATGCCTGAATATACTGAAAAGTGGAGTTGACAGTAATTGACTGATTGCATATTTTCTCTAAGGGTGCGGGAGGGAGCATTCTTGGGCTAAGAAGGCAAAGGCCTAGGCCTGTGACTTGGCTGAGCGTCAGGCCATCATGGGTCTCTAGACCCCATCTGAGTCTGCTGGTGTCATTAGTAAATAATGGCTCACCAAAAGTAGCGACGCCTTCATAGAAGGGAGGCCGGGGGGAGTAGCATACCCAACACTCCTGATATTCTGAATTATTGGCCTCTCGGATGGTCCTGACAGAGGCGTTGACTAAGGAGAGAATTAGTTCTGCCGAGGAAGGGGGGCCCTCGGGCAGGGTAGGTTGGTATAGGGAGGTGCTGAGCAGAGGAGGGGACACAGTTGGGGAGGAGGGTAGGCCCCTGGAGGGACGGCGAGGCCGTGGTGGGTGTAGGTTGTTATTAGGGCCTAATGCGACTGTAGGACCTCGGGGAGGCTTTTAATTAACTTGATTTTAAATGTGAGACCAATATCTCTCCCAGATATGTAAAGTCTGAACCCCCATTCAAATCCCCTGGACTGGTCCCAAGAAGCCTTTTTTCCAGCTTCGGTGAATGAAATCAACAGGGGGTTGCACCATTGGTTGCTACACTCTTTCTCAAAGGGGACCGGACCGCTGTTGAGGTGGTATGGGGAAGGGGATTTTCTTTTGACTGTTATATAGTCCCAGGAGGAGGAGGGGCTCCAGTAGGTATCGCCCGTAGTCTCACAGCCCCAGGAGGCACAAAAGAAGTCAGGGGCATAGCCACACGCTTCAGCAAGAGAGCGGTCTCGATGAGCCCCAGGGCAAACATATATAGGGGCCATGGTCAGATAGGTTCTTCGAACCCCAGAGCTACAGCCTGGCCGAGAACTGGTGTCTGGTTCTCCCGTGTTAATGGGTTTTACCTGTGGTGCAAAATGTGAGGGCGTGCCCCAACAGTCATGGGCTCCAAGGGCCAACACGCATAGGTCGACTTCTAGTGGACCCCATGGTGTAGTGGCGGAGAGGTGTGAGGAGGAATTGGCAACGTCTCCTGCCTCATTAATTATTTGCCATGTATAGTTGTAGACCTGGTGGATGTTGGCTATGGCGGTGTTCTTGACTGTGGCCAGAACCAGGCACAGGAGGGTCAGCGTCTTTTCTCGGGGAGTCATTGTATTTCTGGAAGAGAAAAGAATTAAGAATTCTTCTCAGGGGATTCCCTGGGTGGGTTATATAACTTAATCGCTCTCTCTGGTAGCCATCTGGCGTTTCCTGCCTGGGTATCGTAGATGCAGGCATGTCCTTTTCCCCATATGAGGACAGGGTCAGGCCCCAGCCATTTGCCTGTAAGCGGCTCCTTCCATAAGGCCTGTGCATAAGTATCGGTGGTAGATGGGTGCCAAAGGCGGTCGGCGGCCGTTTTACCGGCAGTGTCAAAGGTGAGAAAGTTTAAAATGAACAGGGCATGATTAAGCAGGGTTTTGGAATTACCTGTCAAAGGGTACAAAATTCCTCCTCCCGATTGTAGTTTGGAGAGCATATTTTTTAACGTCTGATGAGCTCTCTCTACAATACCTTGGCCCTGAGGGTTGTAAGGAATGCCTGTAACATGCTTAATGCCTAGCTGAGCACAAAAACTTTTGAAATTGGAGCTGACATATCCCGGGCCATTGTCAGTCTTGATAACTTTAGGCTGAGGGAGGGAGGTGAGACAGGCTATAACATGGCTGATAACGTGGCGGGTGGCCTCGCCTGTTTGTAGGGAAGCAAAGATAAATCCACTGCAAGTATCTATAGAGACATGTACATATTTAAGCTTTCTGAAAGGGGGGTAATGAGTGACATCCATCTGCCAGAGCTCCCCAGGGATCAGGCCGCGAGGGCTGACTCCTAGGTGTGGCTCAGGGAGAAGGGTAAAACAAGCCCTGCATTGGCGGACGATTTCTCTGGCCTGTTCTCTAGTAATGGAGAATTTAAGCCTGAGGGTATGGGCATTGAGATGGTGTAAATCATGAGCCTGGCGTGCAGCGCAGACAGGATCAACAGTGATATTGTGAACAGCGCCTGCAACGCGAGTCGCCTGATCAACAAGATTATTTCTAGCTACTAGAGGCCCAGGAAGGCCACTGTGGGCGCGAATATGGCCTATAAAAAAGGGCGCAGAACGGGAGTGAATGAGTCCTTGTAGTTGCTGGAACATTTGAGTGGTATTGTTGGAGGGCCAAATATGAGGCACAGTTTCCAAAGTGGCGACAGCATGAGCAACATAAGAACTATCAGTATACAAGTTAAATGGTGACTGATCTACGTATTTGAAGACTGCGACTAAGGCTGCTAACTCAACGAGTTGAGCAGAGGAGAATCTGGTGGGAAAACTGCGGACCTGGCCATTAATGCTATAGGCCGCGGTGCCTGAGGAGGAGCCGTCGGTAAAGACTAAGACGGCTCCTGGAATGGGGGAGACTCTTGGTTTTTTTTTTTTTTTGGGAAAAATTACAGGTGTCTGATAGAGGAACTGAATTAGTTTATCAGGGGGGGTAATGATTATCTAGTTTGCCCTGGAAAGATGTACAGTTAACCGCCCAATCATCATCATTTTGTATTAGCCACCGAATTTGAGAAGCATTATAAGGGAGTATTATGATATCTGGATCCTTTCCAAAGAGCTTAAGGGAGTTTTCTCACCCCAAGCGAATAATCTTAGCTACTAAGTAAGGGTAGGTGGGAAGGACTTTAGGGGAGGAAGCTGATAGGTGAACCCAAAAAAGAGGCTTGCCCTGCCAAAAGAGTCCCGTGGGTGAAAAGGGGGTGGGGAGGACAAGTCTTTGGAAAGCTGGGCAAACTCTTTTTGAAGTTGTAAGACATCCTTTAATTGCGTAACCCTTTGACTTAAGTCTTCTTTGGCACGCAAAAGCAAGGGCATTGTAAGGGGAGGCATTAACGAAGGTGCGCAAATTTGGGGCGCGTAAGGAGGAGGCCATTCGGGATTGTGATATTGGGCCGCTTCCTCTCTGAGGGTTGCCTCTTCTGCGGGGTCGAGGGACTCTCGGAGGGGTTGTTTTTTGAACACCGGGTAATTAAATGCATGAGGGGCTGTACCCTCGGGTAAGGGAGGATAGAGGGTCTTGGTGTCTGACCTACTAATCGGGGGCTCGTCCCTAGATGTCTGGAGCTCAGCCGATGGGTCCTGAGGGGGCATATTAATACAAACTGAGGGGCAAGGGGAAGGACATGTTGGTCTCTTGAAATTATTAGGAGAAGCTGGCCCTTCAGCCGTCTTTAAAGACGTTCTCGAAGCGGACCACGACACGGGTCGGAGGCAGAATTCTGCTACTGAGAGCAGCTGCTTTTTATTGGGGTCTGAATCTGCTCCTTCAACAATATCTCTGATTAGTCCCCAGTACGAAAAAACAGATACGGGGACGGCATCTGGGCCCTGATTTAGAAGTAAATCGTTTAAATCTCTACCTACTTTTTGCCATTTGTGTGGGTGAATCTCAGGTCCACCAATAATAAACCAAGGACAAGCACGATCAACGAACACAAAAAACTTTACTAAGTCTTTTTTCTTAAATCTTTACCTACTTTTTGCCATTTGTGTGGGTGAATCTCAGGTCCACCAATAATAAACCAAGGACAAGCACGATCAATGAACACAAAAAACTTTACTAAGTCTTTTTTTTTAACTCTAATTTCTCTCTCTCTGAGTGAGGCCTTAAGATTCTTGATAAAAACGGCCTCTTTAGACAATGAATGGCCCATCTCGATGGGGTGACAATGTAAAAATTTACTCACCAGACCGTCGACTCTGTGAGCGGCAGAACGAGGGTCTCTGTAGGGTTTCCTTCGGCCGAAGAGCACTCCACGGCGTCACCCGACAAAGGTCCGTACCTCGGGCCCCACGTTGGGCGCCACTTGTCCCGACCCGCGGGACCTTCTGTTACTCGCGGGGGCGAGGGGGACTGTGCCTGAAAGAGATGGGCGAGAGAAAGAAACGAGACCAAGCAAAGGGTTGTCAAGGTCTCGGTTTGCATTTTAATTGGACATTTAGTCCATTTACATTTAATGTAACTATTAATGCAGCTGGGTACAAACTTAAAATCTTGTTATTTGTTTCTATATTACTTATGTCTTCTTTTTTTCCCTTATTTTTCTGTCTTTTAGGGGCCATCTATAACTTTTTGTGCTTTTATAAAGTAGCCACTTTAGGGTTTATAGTATATATTTTGAACTTATAGCATAGTCTACCATCAAGTGACACTATAGCACCTCACGCAGAGTAGTCCCCCCTTGTCTCCAACAGATACATTTCAAGCCCTCCAGTGGATGCCTAAAACCAAGAATAGTACTGAACCCTATATATACTATATATTTTTTATATGATAACCAAGACAGCTACTCAGTGACTAATGGGCAGGTAGCATATATAGCACGGACACACTAGACAGAGGGAAGATTCATTTCCTGGGTAGGATGGAAAGTGGGATGATGCAAGATTTCATCTTACTACTAAGACAATCTTACTACTCAGTGTGCAATTTAAAGCTTATGAATTGTTTATTTCTGGATTTTTCCATATAATATTTTCAGACCATAGTTGACCTCTTAGGTAACTGAAACCATGGAAGGCAAAACCATGGATAAAGGGGGACTACTGTATAAGAATCTTACAACAGTATGTTTCCACTCCTCTCCTTCTGGCCTTTGTGCTACTGCTGTCATACATTTTATTCCTACATATGTTATAAATCCCACAAGATGTTTCTAAAATTTAAATAGTTAATGATCTTCTAAAGAGATTTAAATAATAAGAAAAAAGTCTTTTATATTTATGACGTAGTTACCATTTGCAGAGCATTTCATTCTTGGTGTAGAACCAGATTTTTATCTGGTATCATTTTCTTTCTGTAGTGATGAATGATGAAATCTTTCAGTTTTTGTACATCTTGTCTCAAAAAGTCTTTACTTTGTCTTTATTTTTGAAAGATATTTTCACTGGGTATAGAATTTAAGTTAACAATTTTTCCTTTTTCCTTTTGGTTCTCTAAAGATGTTGTTACCTTGTCTTCTGACTTGTGTAGTTTCTTAGAGGAATTTGACTGTCATTCTTACCTTAGTTCCTTTGTATGTAAAATGTCTTCCCCATCCCCCCACCTCCTGCCACTTTTAAGATTTTCTATTTATCAGTGGTTTAAAGCAATTGGATCATCATGTACCTCTGTGCTATCCCTTTTTCCCCCTCATGTTTCTTGTGCTCAGGGTTTGTTGGGGTTTGACTGTGTGGGTTTATGATTCTCATCAATTTGGAAGATTTCAGCCATCATTTCAATGTTTCTTAAAGATTTTTCTGTCTCCTCTTCCTTTGCATACTACAATTACATGCAGACTAGGGCTCACTGGTATTCTGTTTAACTTTTGGTCAGTATTTTTTTCCTTCTGGGTTTTATTTTGGATAGTCTTTATTGTCTTGTGTTGAGTTCACTAGCCTTTCCTTCTATAATGTCTAATCTGCTGTTAATTTCATTCAGTGTATTTTTAAAAATCTCATATGGTTTTTATCTCTGTAAGTTCAATTTGGGTCATTTTTATATCTTCTGTGTCTCTGCTTAATATGCTCAGTATTTCCTCTAGCTTCCTGGATAAATGAAATACCGTTATAATAACCATTTTAATGTCCTGGTCTACTAATTTCATCATCTGTGCCATTTCTGGGTTCAGTTTTGAGTGACTGTTTTTTCTCTGCCTTAGAGGTAGTATTTGCCTGCTTATTTGCAAGCCTAGTAATTTTTGACTGGATGCCAGACATTGTGAATTTTACCTTGTCGGTTGCTAGGTATTTTTAGGTATTTTGTATTTCTAAGCTTTGTTCTGGGATGTATTTAAATTACTCGAACAGTTTAATCCTTTTAGATCTTGCTTTTAAGCTCTGTTTGATGGTATCAGAGCTATCTTTGGTCTACGGATAATTTTCCACTATTGAGGGAAAATATATTTATAAATATACAACAATAACAAAGCACCTCTTCTGAGTACCCACAAATTATGGAATTTTCCATGATGGCCTGTGGGGACAAGAGCTGTTCCCGGCCCTGTGAGCACCACAGGTCGGTCCCGCTGTCCTTTTAGTAGTTTTTTCTTGGCTTTGAGTAGCTTTTTCACATTCATGGCTTGATCACTCTTAGCTGAAAACGTAAGGGGAGCTCTCTGAAGATCTCCAAAGGCCCCTCTCTGTGTCGTGTTCTAATCCCCAGGGCTCTGACGCGCTAACTTCTGCTGCCTTGCTCTCCCCAGGTTCCCACCCCCAGCTCCTCCCCTGAGAGAGGTGACTGGGTCTCCCTGGGTTCCTACTCTCTGTGTGGCAGCTGGTCCTCTCTCCAGGCAGCAATCTGGGACAATCACAGGGCTCGCCTTGTTCATCTCTCAGGGATCATGGTTTTTTATTGCCTGATGTTCAATGTTTCAAAAACTATTATTTCTTATATTTTGTCTGGCTTTTTAACTGATTGTTGGAGTTGCCTGGGAGTGCTTCAAAAATCCAGATTCTTGGAATCTGTGTTGGCTAATATGAGGCCACCGTTGGAGCAAACTTTGCTGTTATTCCCTTTCTAGCCGAAATGCTGATGTTTTCAGTGAGTATTTGCACTGGAATCCTGATTAAAGAAGTCAGTGACTTCTGCTAAGAATGTGAGTGGAAATACATTTATTTGGGGTAAGTGGGTTTCCTATAACTGGGTGGAAATTATCTAGAGGAGTCCATGGAAACCAAGTGAGACTCTAGATGAAGTTGGTGTGGCTGTGGCCTTGGTCAGCAGCTTGTGATTTTCTTTCTGTCTTATAACACAACCTTATAGCTTGTTTTTCTCCAGTCATCAGCTTAATGGCTAGATACTGGGCTGAGGCTCTATGAAAGGTCAGCTCCTGGCTCCTTACCGTTATGCTGTATGGGCCGAATCAGTCAGCCAGCTTCTCTGAGCCGTGGCATCATTGCCTTCAGAGAGGACTTGTACTACTTGGGTATAAAGAGATTGTTGGAAAATGTCTAACAAATACACTTGAATCTGTACTTGAAGCCACTTGTAGACTACATGGATGGAATTATGGTGCTTAGTAAATGTGTTCTATAATTGCAAGAGATTTTCTTCTCTTCGAAATCTCCTTATCCCCCAGGAGATAAGACATTTCTTGGTAGAGACGTTTGGAGTGCCACTGGCCCCTCCAGAGGCAGCTGAGTGTTATTGAGATTCTGTTGCTTCCTCTTCTCAGTTTTGTCTTTCTTCTTGCCACCTCTCTACCCTCTCAAGGGGGTGAACGTTCTCCAGTGGCATGGTGGGAAGGAGCCTCCCCACTCTACTTTCATGATATATTTATGATGTTGACCAAGTTAAAGAGTAAGGACACCATAACCAGCACATCTTTACTGAGCACTCAGCTTTATACCAAGTGCTGGGGGGAAACAAAGACACATATGATCTGATTACTAGTCTGAAAGAGTTTACTTCTTGTTGTAGAAGTAACACCTGCAGTTTCGAGACCGTCTGTATAACACCTAATACTCTGGGAGGCTGAGGCTGGAGAATCACTTGAGCTTAGGACTTCGAGACCAGCCTGAAGAAGAGCGAGACTCTGTCTCAACTAAAAATAGAAAAAATTAGCCGGGCATGGTGGCGCATGCCTGTAGTCCCAGATACTTGGGAGGCTGAGGCAGGAGGATTGCTTGAGCCCAGGAGTTTGAGGTTGCTGTGAGCTACACTGATGCCACAACACTGTAGCCGGGTGACAAAGTGAGACTCTGTCTCAAAAAAAAAAAATGCATGAGACAATGTGCCAACAACACAAAACAGAATATAACCAGTAGTTTTGGGCCAGCATATGTCACAGAAGGTCAAAATAGGAGCAGAAGAGACCCAGTGTCAGCCGCTGGAGAGAGTGACTGATTTCTGGTGATGGCCACCCTCCTGAAGATATTAATCCTGTCACACGCAGAAAGCTGAGAGGAGGAGGGGCAGAAGCAAAGCCTAGAGAGTGGACTATGTGCAGGGTGGAGGACGGGGGTCAAGCCGTGAGCAGAACCGAAGTCTCGGGCAGCCCAAGCCACCGTGCGCAGTGCCAGCGCAGGCCAGGCAGCGCCCGCAGACAGCACCCTGGCGCAGTCAGATGGCAAGTGCTGGACGTCCTGTGCTCCCGGTCGCACTGTAGGCTCTCCTGTGAATGTTTACACACTCACTGTCCCTCAGCATCACAGGTGCCCCTCAGAAGAGGCGGGGCACCGGTTATTGCCATTTGTAGAAGAGGAAACCAGGGTAGGGAAAGCTCAATGCCTTTTCCCAGTGGTGTGAATGGGGAGGAAAGAAGCAAGGTCAGAGCCTACAGGTGCTCTGTCCGCATGAAGGGGGTGCCAGGGAGGCTCCTCTGCTGGTGACCCCGGCCTGGGGTAAAGAGAGTCACGGACTTCGCTCAGATCCCACAGGGATGATGTGAGCAGAGTCTGGCGCTGGAGTGTAGTCTACCGCAGGCGAGCTGAGGGTGTGTGCGGACGCTTTCTGCGCATCTGCCCATAAAGGAGCACAGAGAGGGAGGCCAGAGCTCAGTCATTGCTTCGAGGCAGAAGAGGAAAAGAGGCTCCCTTGCCTCCAGGAGGGAAGAGGGAGGAAGAGGAGGGCAACTCACAGGGAAGTCTGCTTTTAAGCCCATTAAAGAAGAAGAGCTAGGAGCCAAGCATCCAATTAACCTAACATCTCTTGTAGCCAAAATATCTGAGGATATAAGAAGAGAATTTAATATGTGGAGGCTTGGGAGACAAGTGACTAATAGTAGAAAACAGCCCTAGTTTATTTAAAAAATAGGTCAGGCCCAACAAATCCAATAGATTCCTTCCCGGCAGTGACTGATCCGGGAGACAGAGGAGTCTGTGTGGGTGCCGTGCCGTCTTCATCTGGAGCGGGCGCTGCTGCGCGGAGAGACGCGGCTGCCAAGGGCTGCCCTAGTCCAGCCACACGGGGACCTGGTAGTGGCTGGAGTCAGGGGCCCGCCCGAGGGCACGACGCCCACCCCGTGCCCAGCTCCTTCCCAGTCAGAGCTGAGGTGCCTCAGCCAGGCGCCCCTGGCCTGGCTCTGGACTCTCGGCAGCGCCGGGCCGGACCTGAGGGCCGCGTCGCGGCTCCGGGTCAGAAGGCGCAGCCAGCGTCAGCGCTGTCACGGCCAGGGTCCCCAGGAGCTGGCACTCGCTGAGCTTGCAGGTCGGGTCTCGTCCCCTCCCCGTTCCGTTGGCCTGAGGAGGGCCTGAGACCCACCCACGATGCTGACACAGATCACAAAACAGAAACACTGTTCTATAAAAAATCAGAGCCCAGATTGTTTCCCTCAGAACATTAATTTCTAGAGATGTTTATAGATCTCCCAGGAAAAAGGGTGCCACAGCCCTAAATTTGGTAGCATTAGACACCCTAATTCTGTTTCAGAGAGTCCCAATTTACTTTAGTGTATTAAAGGCTTAAAGTATTGCAATTAAGAAATCTCTTTAGCTTATCTGCCAGAACGTAATTGACCGTGGAACTTTCTTCTGGGAGTGCCAATGCTGTGGAAGACAATGTGAAAAAGTGCTATTTAGGCCAGTGGCTTTCAAAATTTATGGTGTATCAGAATCCCCTGCTGGGCTCCACCCCCGGGTCTCTGGTTCAGTGGCCTCTGGCAGGCCTGGGAATATGCATTTCTTACAAGCCCCCAGGTGATGCTGAGGCTGGTGGTCTGGGGGCCGCACTTTGAGAACCACTGCCCTGGACCCCGCCGTGAGCCCCGGCTCAGCTGAGGGCCAGGTAGGCCTCCCCAGCAGCAGCCCCTGTGCAGCACACGGAAGACGGGGGAAAGTGGACTGACCGTGGTGGGTGGCAGGACCCAGGGAAGGTGTCCGGGAAGCACAGCCTCCCAGGCAGCAGCACTGTAGGTGAGGCTGGGCTCTGCCTTGTTCCCAGAGCGACAGTCGGAGATGCTATGAAACGGGGGTTCCGATGGGGACCACAGACACTCTGTGACCGGCATCAGTGGCTGGCCTCATGCCCCGCGTTTGGGGCTAGAAAAGGCAAATCCAGACGGCATCTGTGCCAAGAAGCCAGCTCTCATGAGGGGCATGAGGCCGACCACGGAGGCAGGAGGCAGAGCGGGCCAGGGAGCCCGGGGCTGTGCGCAAGAAGCCGGCCCAGCCCTGCGAGACCAGCAGCGTCTCCCTCCTCCTTCCCTGTGCCCGACTCTGGGCCTCTGGCCCAGGCTGGGAAGCCATGAGCCGGGCCACCTGCCCCAGCGCAGGACTTCCCTCTGCAGAGGCTGGCTTCGCGGCTCGCCCAGGTGAGGAGACGCATGGGTGCGCCCAGGGCCGTCTTCGGCCGAAGGCAGCCGTGAAAGCTGTGCAGGCACAGCGTGATCTTAGGAGACAGGAGAGGCCGATGCCCAGCAGGGCCTCGCTTGCCCTGTCGCCACCTGACGTCGCGCAGTGGAACACGCTCCATGTAATACTCGGGGCCTGTCTAAGGCAGACAGGTGGTGCTGGAGGAGCTGACACTGTGTGGTTATCGGCGTCTGGGCCATGGTTCAGATCACAGACAGGACGGAGAAAGGTGGGGTGAGGGTCTAAGGGTGGCCCTGGGCGGAGGGCGAGCATCAAGCTGGGTACGGTGGGACGGAGGTGAAGGCGGGGGGGGGGCGGGGAGGACACGGTGAGGCCTGGGCTGGAAGCCACCCCTCCCCTGCGGCGGTCCCTCCCCCTGCAGTCCTCTCTCTTCCCTCCCTGGGCCTCCAGGCCAGGCAGGCAGCTGCTGAGGACAGACGACTCAGGTTAGAAAAAGCTCTCTTGACATTTGGAGAACAGCGCAGGATTTGGCTCCTCTAGTGGAGCCTCTTGTTCTCAGGAAAATGGTTTTAAAGCTTGGGCTGGTGCCAGCAGGAGCCATTTATAGCCCAAAGGGCCTGGGTTAGCTTCGGCTGCCTGGTGCAGAAAGCACCACTTCTCCCTCCCCTGCGGCTGGCCTCCCCCTTCCTGCGGCTGGCACCTTCTCTGTCCTTCCTCAAAGCCTCTTCCTCCTCTCCCCACCACCGCTGCTGTTTCCTTGGAGGCTCCGGTTCTAGATCCACTTTTCCCTTACTTGTGTGATGTGAGACAAATTCCTTTCTTCTGCTGTCCTCAGTTTCTCCATCTGCAGCCTGTGCCTGCCTCCACTGACGCACTCCCCTCTGTCCAGTCACTGCCGTCGACCTCTTTCTGCCCTGAAGGCTGGGCTTCCTTTGTCGCCCGTTCTGAGCACAGGGCCTGGCTCCTGGCAGTGGCTCAGGGAGGCTCGTTGGTCTGAACTGAGCCAGCACAGCATCAATATTATTTGGTGTCAAACAGATAGTGATGCTGGTTGACATCCTGGCTGTGTCAATAGCTAGCTCTGGGCTCTGGCAAGTGACTGAACTTCCTTGAGTTTTAGTTTCCTCATCTGTGAATTTCAGCACCTCATCGAGTTGTTATGAGGATTTTATGAGATGGTATTTGATGGCCTGGGGCACAGAGGGCTCGATGCTAGGTCTCGTCGCCATCGGCCTTGGCCAGCTACCCTCGTTCTCAGGTGGAGGTGGGGGGGGCACGTGCTCTCCCAGCCCCGGGAAGCCACACTCCCTCCTGGCCTCCGCTCTGCTGCTTCTGCCGCCCGCCATCGCAGTGCCCGCGGGGCCGTGGCCTGCTCACCCCAGCAGAGTGGACAGGCTGGAGCATCATGAATTACTGGGGAGGAAAGCTGTGCTGGAGATGCCCTAGGGAAGGCCAGCCTGGAGTCAGGCCACGGTGTTGGAAGTGTCCGGATCGGCAGAGGGCACTAAGAGTGAAAGACAAACCACAGGTCTTGACAGTGGACCGAGATTCTCAGCAGACCAGGGAAGCAGACAGCATTGGGAGGCCCCAGCAAGCCACAGCCCGCACTCTGTCTTGGGGCCCCAGACACCCCCACAGGACACGGCTCGGGGCTGCGGTGCAGAAACGAGACCGGAACTGGACCCCAGAGCAGAGCAGGCAGGGCTAGAGCTCCAGGGTGATGTGGGCACGATCCCACATAGGGGTAGTGCTTGCAGGGACTGAAATGTCCCATAGAAAGGGGCTCAGGCACAGGGAGCAAACTGGAACTGCCACCCTGCAGCCGTGGGGAGACCAAGGTGCTGGAGTTGGGGTCGGGCTGGCTATCCATGCCGGGTGAGTCCCAGTCCTCTGCTGACTTCCAGCCAATATATGCAAGACTGGCGATTGAACGCTGCCCCACACAGAGCCTCTGGTCGCCCAGTGTGGCCTAGCGAGGAGTCGCCTTCTGACTTTACAGAGGTGACCGCTCTTCCCCCGAGACCCATCCCCGATGTTCTCAAGTCCCTCCAGGGCCGTCGGTGGGGCCATGAAGCAAAGGCCAAGTGTTCAGAGCCCCTCTCAGCTGTGGCTGAGCCGTCTTTTATAGCTCTCGGAGACACATGGGATTTCTGTAAGAGTTCCTGTTCGCCTATATGGGAACCTTTAGAGTTTCTACATATCTCTGTTTCTTCTGCACGGCCTGCATGGTGCCTTGCTGGCATAGATGTTGAGTAGGTAGTTGAGAAATTAAAAGCAACACCCTGGCCGGGCGCGGTGGCTCACGCCTGTAATCCTAGCTCTTGGGAGGCCGAGGCGGGCGGATTGCTCAAGGTCAGGAGTTCGAAACCAGCCTGAGCAAGAGCGAGACCCCGTCTCTACTATAAATAGAAAGAAATTAATTGGTCAACTGATATATATATAAAAAATTAGCCGGGCATGGTGGCGCATGCCTGTAGTCTCAGCTACCCGGGAGGCTGAGGCAGAAGGATCACTCGAGCCCAGGAGTTTGAGGTTGCTGTGAGCTAGGCTGACGCCACGGCACTCACTCTAGCCTGGGCAACAAAGCGAGACTCTGTCTCAAAAAAAAAAAAAAAAAAAAAAAAAAGCAACACCCCACGTAACTGAATGTTTAGGGATCGCCGGCCACTGCTGCCTCCCACCCATTCTCAGCCTCCTGGGAGAGGACACACCTGCCAGCCGATGGGCAGAGTGCAAGCCCCATCTGCAGGAGGAGCTGGCAGTCTTCAGGGCCAGGGACTGGGCCACAGTCACCTCTTTGTCCCCATGACCTGTGGCTATTGACATGAATGGCCCCCAAATCCATTCATCCCTCTGCCTCATGCAATGCACGGCACAGGGCAGACACTTGGTAAGTTGGCTGTTGGGGAGAGAGTCTTAGGGAGCCCCATGGAAAAGGGACCGATCTTGACTGTGCACGATGCCTGGGCCAGCTAGGACTCTTCTCTCCTTAATATATTTTAAGAGAGTCAATACTGAGGTTAGCTTGAAGCACAAAGCCTTCTTCAGTCCTAGAGGTGACTCTGCACAGCTTCCCCAGCCTAGTGTCCTCCTGGATCGCTGAGGCTCAGAGGGCCCTGGCCACACTACACAGAGGCCGGCCCTGTTCCGGAGCCTGTGCTTGGGTCACACGTCCTCCAAGAAGGGGCAGACACAGAACTGGGGAATGAAGACAAATCCCTCTGATGTTTGTCTCCCTGTCCCCAAGCGTCCCTCCCTGGTTCCCTGGTGCCGCCAAGGTCCTCAGAGGACGGTGGCTCTGGCTTCTCTGCCATGCCCAGCCTCACTCCCCTCTCCCTCCTCCCCTGGGCTCTCCCCACCTGGGCCCCCGCAGCCGCCCTGCCTCCTCGATGGCTTCCAAACAAGAGCACCAGATTACACTTGTTATTTACAAAAGCAGTACATGTTAATGGCATGACTTTTCAAAAATATGAACAAGCACAAGAAAGAAAAGAATGAATTCTTCACAACCCCAACCCCTGCAACCACCTCTGGCCATTCTGGTGCCTTCCCTGGGCCTCCCTCTTCACACAGAGCCATGAACAGGTTTTCATTTTAAAAATGCGATCCCACTGTCTATTCTCCTCCCACTTGTCTTCCCCAGCCACCCATTTATCACGATCGTGTCTTCATGGTATTAAACACTCTTTCTACATTTAAAACGGCTGCGTAGTTTTCTATTGTGTGGATATACCATAGCTTCTTTAATCAGTTTTGTTTTATGGAACATCTAAGTTAACACACACACACACACACACACATATATATGTCATTATGAACAGTGTTGTCACAAAATTCTTACAGCTACATATTTATGATTATCCACAATTCTCTCCTTATGGTAAATTCCAAAAAACTAATTGCCGGGTTAAAGGAAATGTACTCTTTAACACCAGTGTGTTTTACCAAACTGCCTTTCCAAAAGTCTTGACCTGTTTACATTCCCATTAGAAGTGCATGAAAGTACCTATTTCTCTGCAGTTTTTACAAATGCAGAGATTTGGTAATTTGGGGAAGAGGAGAGCTTATCTGGTATTTAATAATTATAAGGCTTTTTGTTTCAATTTGAATTTACCCAATTTCTAGTGAGGTTAAACATTTTTGCTGCATGTTAATTTGCCATTTGTATTTGTTCTCATGCAAATAGACTATAAATAAGACCCTTTGCCCAGTGTTACCCTGGGAGTGCTCTTTCTCTCACCGCTTGCAAGAGCTCTCCCGTGGTAAGGCTGTTAGACTCTGTCCGCTGTATACATTAGATTGGACTTCATGGTTTTTCCATTGCCTTTCACTTTTGTTTATGATATTTATTGGCTGGAACTGCAGTAATGTCTGTTTGCAAGACATCTTTTCATATATGACTCAATGACATTTCAAACTCTGCAGATCCAAATTGAAATTCATTATTTCCCCCACCCCAACCTGCACTTCCTGCTGACTTGCTTATTTCTGTTAATGTCACCACCATTTCCCTAGTCACCCAGGCTTGAGATGTTGCAGTCATCTGAGATTCCAGCTCTTCTCCCTTCCCCTACGTCTCATCAGTTGCCAATGTCTATAGATTTTGTCTCTGCAATTTCTCTGGCAGGCAGCCTCTCTGGCACCCCAGAGTTGAGGCTGTCATTGTTTCTTGACTGGACTTTGAAAGCACACTCTGAATTTCATGCCTTGCCTCCCCCATCCCATCCCTGCACTCCTTTCTCCTCCCTGGCCCTCCTGGACCACGTTCATAGCTCCCCACCGTCTTTCCTATTTAATTACAACCTCCTAGCCTGGCCATAATTTCCTTGCAGCTGAATCTTCCACTGCCCCAGCCAAGCTGCTCCCAAACACGCTCACTGCTTCCCCGCCTCTTTCCCTTGTTGCTCAAGCCATCCCTTCCTGGTAGAATCCACCTCGCCATCTCCAGCTACCAAAAGCCATTCGAGACCCCTCACCTTACCCCACTGCCAGCTATTCCAGGGCTTCCTGGTTCTTTGAATTGAATTCTCTCTCCTTTGAACTCCCAGAACAATTTGCTTGAACTTCTCTTGTGGAATAAACATTAATCTAGCATCTAGTGGAGCTGTTGAGGGTCATAGGGTCTAGAAAGCAGAGTCCTTGGAGGGCACAGTTCCCACATGTCTCTGTTCCTTCTGCACGGCCTGCATGGTGCCTTGCTGGCATAGATTTTGAGCAAGTAGTTGAGAAATTAAAAGCAACACCCCACGTAACTGAATGTTAGGGATCACCGGCCACTGCTGCCTCCCACCCACTCCCAGCCTGCTGAGAGAGGGCACACCTGCCAGCCGATGGGCAGAGTGCAAGCCCCGTCTGTAGGAGGCAGAGCTGGCCTGGCAGTCTTTAGGGCCAGGGACTGGGCCACAGTCACCTCTTTGTCCCCATGACCTGTGGCTATTGACATGAATGACCCCCAAATCCAAATCCATTCATCCCTTTGCCTCATGCAATGCATGGCACAGGGCAGACACTTGGTAAGTTGGCTGTTGGGGAGAGAGTCTTAGGGAGCCCCATGGAAAAGGGACCTTGGAGAAGAAGACAGCTAAAGGGTGCTGGAGACCCTTGTGACCTTGACCATGCATAATGCCTAGACCAGGTAAGACTTTTCTTTCTCCTTAGTATATTTAAATAGAGTCAATATTGGGGTCAGCTTCCTGCAGAGAGCCTCCCTCAGCTTTAGAGGTGATTCTGCAGCCTGCATGGGAGTGTGCAATTGACACAATCTATTTTTAGCCTCCCAGAAACCGTGACCAACATCCCAAGCGGAGGGTGGGCACACCTGCTGCATTCTAATGAGACATCCCTCGCCAGCCCGCCCGGGCTCTTGCCGACCTGAAATCTGATGTTGCTAAACTGGGAAGTCTGCTTATTTCCCTGGGGCGGTAGCCTAGATACGCTGGGAGAATGGGACCATCATAGTCCCCCACCGCACTCCCCTCCAGCCCTGCACACAGCACAGTCTCGGGGCTATGCCACATCATGACGGAGGGTTGGGATCTCTGGGGTTCTTCATCTTGCTCCATCCTAGGAGCCCTGTTTCCCCCACTGGAAAGAGGGTTGTAACTCTAAGCTGACCCAGTTCACAGATGAGAAAACTGAAATGTAGAATAACACCATGATTTACATAACAGTAATGTTAATAATAATAAAGTACTTACTATGTGCCATTGTCCTAAAGCTTTTCCATATATGAATTCATCCAAATTTCTTGACAACTCTTTCAGGTGGGTTTTATTAAAATTTGATCTGTGTTTTATAGAGGAGAAAACCGTCATGCCGGTGACTTCCCAAGGCCGCGCACCAACCGGCAGCAGAGCCGGTCGGGCGTCGGCCGCGTGGCCTGGCGGCACTCTCCATCACTTTGCTGTCTGCCTGTCCGTGTCTATTTTTAATTTTACAAGAGTCGGGATGGGATCCAGGAACCCTGATTTCCAGCCCCAGAGGACCAATGACTAGATAATACTCCTTTGATTTTTAAAATTCCGCCCCGCTCTGAGGCCTTTTCTGTGCCCCGCTCATCTGGGTCTCTGCGCTCCAAGGAGACTCGCGGCGTCACTGTGCTCCTGCAGTGCCGCTCCGCCCGGCCGCAGCTCTCTGGGCCCGCCTCCCCCCACCCCGGCCCTCAGCCTGTGGGGGAGCGGGGGCAGGCAGTGAGGGCCAGCCGCCCCAGAGCGTGGAGCTGGGCGAGTGTTGGCACGGGAGCGCCCGCGAGAGCGGTAGCCGGTGGTGCGGAGCAGGCCGCCGCCAGTGTGGGCATCCACAGCGCTCAAGTTCAGGGTAAAACTGTGAGTCAGAAACCAGGCAGGCAGGACAACAGGTGGCAGACACCAGAACCTGAGACACCTGTGTCCTGGAGGCCAAGTCCTATTTTAGCTTGATGCTACCTGTTGAGTGAAGAGAAGCCTATGGGCTTAGCCTTCCTACGGATATAGGTGGGACTTCTTTTAGCTTAACACACACTATGTGCCTAGCCCTTTTCCAAGCATTTTAAAAATACTAACTTGTCTAAAACTCAGGATGACTCTAGGAGACAGGGACTGTTTTAGTCCCTATTTATTTTTTATTTATTTTTTTGTGACAGAGTCTCAGTCTGTTGCCTAGCTAGAGTGCCATGGTATACTCATAGTTCCAACCTCCAACTCCAGCGATCCTCCTGCTTTGGCCTCCCAAAGTGCTGGGATTACAGACATGAGCCACCATGCTTGGCCTTTATTCCCATTCTAGAGATGGGGAAACTGAGGCACCAAGGAGTGAATAACTTTGCCCAAGGCTGAACGGCTAGTAAGGGGCAGAGCTGGGCTTCACGACTTGGGAGACTGGCTCTGGAATCTCGACTCTCAGGCTCCACACTGCGCCGTGCATCTTACTCTTTAGTGAGTGCTTCCTGTTTGCCTTCAAGGAAGACGTTACCTACCCCATTTAACAGCTATGGAAACAGAGGCCTAGATCGGCTCAGGCCACCCAGCCATTAAGAGCTGGAACTGGGGAAATGCAGGTCTGCTTGGCTCCACGGAGCCTGCCACCTCTCCACAAGTCACAGCGGTGCACCTGACTGCCAAAAGTTAAAGGCCTCACCTGCCCTGCAGGGAGGGCTGCTGCTCTGGCCAGGGTGGAGCTCAGGGAGCGAAATCTCTGTGGACAAGACCTCTGCTAACACGGCCCCCTTCTCTTCCCCTCAGGTGAGCAGCCCCCCCTCCCACCCCCCTCCGCCAGTCATCCCACCCAAGCCTGCGCAGTGTGTCCACCACGTGTCCACTCAACCCAGCTGCCCAGGGCGGGGCAAGATGTCCAAGCTGCTGAACCCGGAGGAGATGACCTCGAGAGATTATTACTTCGACTCCTACGCCCACTTCGGGATCCATGAGGTAGGGCGTCCGGAGCGGGTGGCCGCATGGGGCAAGGTTGACCCTGCTGTCTTCTTGTTTCAGAGGTTGAGTAGTGTGTTCAACTCCTTATCACCATCATGTGAATTCTCCCAGTGCCCCCGAGGTCCCTGACCCTTTCTCCAACCTGTGGGCCCCTCCAGAGGGGCCGGTCCTGGAGCAGGTGAGCAGGTGGAAATGCGTGTCTGTGTGCACCACAGCCAGAGAGAGAACAGGGTGCTTAGGGCTTGTTTGTTTTATATTCCAGCACCTGTGTCTGTCCCTGACCACAAACCCAGCTCATCCAGTGTGGGCGAGATGGAGCTGGTCCTTGCACTAGGAGCTCAAATGCTGCGGCCAGAGTGCTGAGGCTGCCAGGACCTTCGGCAGGTCCCGATGTCCGTTCTTTTGACCAAAGAACGCCTCCAGGGGCATATCTGCAGGACGCTTCCATGGGAGGCCGGCCTAGGTCTGATACCCTGATTGATTTCTGGAAAGTCTTTTGTCTAAATGCCTGTCTTGCACCATAGCAGGGAAGACTTTGTTAGCTGCAGAACACAACAAAAGGCTTGCTGGCTACAATGGGGGCATAATAATCGCCAGCACTCTCCAGCCACCCCAAACAAACAGGTAGCACTTACTGAGTACTTACTAAGTTCCAGGCACAGCACTAAGCACATTATATGTATCATTTCTCTTAACCCTAATAAGAACGAAGAGGAACAGGAAATAAGAAGATAATATTTCCACAATCCCCTTATAGTGTGAAGAAAATACTGAAAAAGGAAGAGCTTGCTATGAAAATGCATTTTCAGAACAAGTCTCCCAGCTCTTCCTTCCAATCAGATGCTGCTATAAACTCTTCCTCTGTTGAAATGATGACAGAGCCATTGATGAAGGGTATTTAATAGTAACAACCCGCTTTTTTTTTTTTTTTTTTTTTTTTTTTTAGTGATTACTACCTGCTGGATGTTGTTACAAAATATTGGCTCAATGTTATTGTTATTCAGGTCAACCTCGTGAAGTTGGTATTATTGTTTGTCCCCATTTTACAGATGGTCCAGGCCCTTAAGAATCAGATTCATGCTGTTTCCTTTGCACAAGGCCACGTGCTGGTAGACAGCAGAGCTGGAAATGAAACTTCTTCGCTGTTTGACTCCAGGGGCTTCATTGCTAATTATCATGATATACAGCCTTTAAAACAAGTTTCCTTTTATTCTTTCTGGGAACCTTAAGAATCAGGTTGCCATATTTGTTCCTGCTGGTTCCTATGTAGCCCCACATGCAGGTAGCGGGTGGACGAGAGGCCCCTTCATTCCTTCTAGATTCAGCCTCATTCAATCCAGGGAGGCTCAAGGTTTGGCTGCCTGAGAACTGCTCTCTGCCTAAAACCACTGGGCCTGGTGCCTGTGCTTCCTTCTAAGGGTTCTGGCCCAGAAGGGCCTGGGCAGCTGAGCTTGCAGCTCTTGGGAGACCAAATGCCATCTTGGGGAAGGTAGGTGAGCTCTTGTACCCTCCTTGCCCCAGCTCCCCATTGGGATGGGGCCAGGGATGGTGCACAGAGTCCTGTCCTTGGGCTGCAAGGTGCTCTAGGAGGCAGAAGAGACCCTGAGAGCTCCTCCTCCTCAAGACCCTATCCCTAATTAAAGGGTGTGTTCTCCATGTGACAAGTTCTAATGAGCCGATGGCTCTGGGTACCCATTTCAAGGATGATTCCTAGGAAGAGAGAGCAGTTCCAGGGACCCCAAAATGCCTCTCCTTGGACATGCATGGAAACTATCCCATCAGGAACCACCCAACCATGGTTACAAGTCAAGGCCGGCCTTCCCTAGCCTTCAGGTTCCCCTCCTGCTGTGGGACCCTCACAGATCGGCTTCTCAGATAATGTACGTCCCTTTGAGCTGCTAAGATCTTGCTGAGCCACCCCTTCGGCATTTAGAATGTGTTCTCCTGTGCTGTCATTGATCTCTATAATTCCTTCAGGACTTGGTGTCCCCAGCCTGCAACCCAGGCCATGGCACGTTGTCTGGTTTGCAAAGAGGCTTGTTGACAAGGCTGCTAGTCTAGTCACTCAGGTGATACCTGCTCAGCACCAGGACCCAGCACCCAGAAGGGTGTGATTTCCACTTGAGAGAGCATGCCAAGGACCACCAAATAAATACTAGGCCAGGTTCCCTCAATTTTGTGTATGGATGTAAAAGTCAAACTTGTGTGTGAACTATATAAGCTGGGCAGACTGAGCAGGGGACTTAGAGTAAAGGATCTGTGAGTCATACATGACATTCCTGTCCTAGAAGAGTCCTTAGCAACCTTCTCATCGGGAAGTGCTTCTGGACACCTAGCTTACATCCTTCCTGCTGCTGCTATAGGGCAGCTAGATAACCTTCCTGTGCCCTGAGGTCTCGCTCCACAGGCCACCTGGTGCGAGCGAAGGTGGGGGCACGTGGACGGACCCTCAACACAGTTCTTTGTAGAGGAAGGTCCTGCTCTCTCCTCGTTATTGAGCACCGGGGACCTTGTTCCCTGCCAGACGGCTCACAGCGATGCCCGTGCGTCTCACCAGGCGGGAGCCGAGCCGGCCACGGGCAGTCTCACCAGGCAGGAGCCGAGCCGGCCATGGGCAGTCTTCTCCGGCATTAACAAGATCTCACCCGGGCGGGCAGCAGCTCGCCAGCTTGCCGATTAACAGCAGTCAGGGAGTGTCGAGGAAACAGTGAGGATGGATTGGGTCGATTAGTCTGTAAATACAAACAAGAAGTGCTGAGTAGGGAGGGGGAGGAGTTGGGGTCTGGAGAGCACCGCAGGAAGCGATTCTGGACACTTCCATTCTCCCAGCCTGCACCCCACCCGGAGACCGCTGCGCACGAAGAGCGGGCCGGGGGGAGGAAGACTGTGGCCTTCAATCCAGGGCCCTCCCAGGAGACAGGATCTCGGACAGGAGCTGAAGTGATGGCCATGTGCTTCCGGAGGCCTCTACCCGGAGAGAAGGGCAGGCTCCATGACCCCTGGATCCCAGCTCTGACTTCTCGGCATTTCTGACAGTCGGCACTGGGCCTGCCCCCTCGGCCGCAAGAAGCATCCCTGCCAACGTGTGCCTCGGCCCTGAGCCCCAGTGCCAGCCCCACTCTGCCAGCCCCCTTCTCTGATGAACTTGCTGCAGATTCTTTTGAAATAGACTCTTCGGGGCCTCATTTCCCAGCTATTAGTCAATGTGCTGTCATGTGTTTAATAGGCAGGAAAACTGGGAGACCAAGCTGTCCACGGCTAGGGACTGGGAATTGTTTTCAACAGTGGCATGTTCTTGTCTGAAACATCTTGAGACTTCTTTGTGCTATTATTCCAGGAGTGCTTACAGCAGGAGTGGAGGAAGGGGAGAGAGAGCCTCGTCTTTGGGCAGGCCGGGTAAGGGAAGTCTTGCAAAGCCACAACCTCCATTCTCCTAGAACTTGTACCTTCCAACCTAACGCCAGGGGCCTGGGCCCCTAAGGAAAGGAAGAATGAGCTAAAGAAGTAACAGAAGGCAATGAAGGAAGGGCAAGCCCTTTGCACTGGGGAAGCTCCTCATCAGCAAAAGTGTGATTCCCAGAGGTGTTCGGTCAATCAATTGCAGCCAGGAAGGCAATTAGGACTTTTAACTGTGGTTATGATTAAGCGATTTCTGAAACTATTGTCATTATTTTGCCTCCATTCTCTGCTCAGCTCAACTATTTCCTTGCGTGGATGAAGAAAAGGATTCAAGTTGTCACAAAGAACCAGAGCTAACACTTTTGTGAAACTTACTACACTTATGTAATCATCACAACAAACCCCATTTTTCAGATGAGGAAATTGAGGCACAGAAGGTGAAAAGATGGACTGAGAATTTGAATGCTCCAGAAACTGCATGTTTAACCCCTATGCTGTGCTATCTTCCTTTTTACTGAGCACCTACTATGTGCCATCCCTTGTGCCTGGTTCTGGGGATCTTGCAGTCATGTGGGGTTTGGTCCCAGAGATCTTCTGGAGGAAGAGGCTTAAGCTCACCTTCAAAATATTCAGAGCCAGAATTGAACTCAGTCTAACCAAACCCCCATCTTACTCAAATTCTAATAAGATCAAAGCTGTCAGCCCTGGGGCAGCACAGGAAGCTGTGGCTAGGCTTCAAAATGGCTCCTGCCTCCAATTCATTCATCTACCATATCTCACTGGAATCTTCCTTGTGATCCACCCTAACTGGAAACACAAGAGAGAGAGTGAGAGAGAATTCTGAGAAATGTAGCACAGCCTGGCCAAGTTACAAAGCCACCACAACATACGTGCACAGAACTCCAAAAAACATGAAGCAAAATCTACGGAACTAAAGGGAGAATCATAATGATACATTTTAAACACTTGCCTCTTGGTAATTGATCAAATACACACAAAAAAGTCAGTAAGAATGTAAAAATTTTGAACAATACAACCAAACGACCTGAGCTGATTGACATTTATAGAACATGGTCTGCGTTCCAAACCCCAGAAGACGCGTTCTGCTCGTGTGCATGTGGACACATCCCTAAGACCAGATCTTGAGCTGGGTCACAAAACAAAACCCAATCAACTTTAAAAGATTAAAACCATGCAGATTATGTTTTTTTTGTTCATAATGAATTAAATTAGAAATGAAAGCAATACGTTTTTCAGAAAATCTCCACATAATTGGAATGTAAGCAGCACTCTTCCAAACAACCCATGGGTTGGAGAAGAAATCACAAGAGGAATAAGAAAATATGCCAAACTAAATGACAGTGAAAACACAGCATATTAAAATTTGTGGGATGCAGTTAAAGCAATATTCAGAGGGAAATGTATAGCCTTAAATACTTACATGAGGAAACAGAAAGGCATAAAATCAATGACGAAAGCTTCTACCTGGTGAAGCTAGAGAAAGAAGAGCAAATAAAACCTAAGTTGAAGAAAGGAAATAATAGAGATGAAAGCAGAAGTTGATGAAATAGAAATCAAACCAACAAAGCCAAAAGTTGGTGTTTGAAAAGACTGACTAAATTGATAACATCTAGCTAGACTGATTGAGGAGAGAAAGAAAACAGAGAATACACAAACTGAAATATCATAAATGGAGGCAGGGCTATCATTACAGATTGTGCAGACATTAGCAGGTAATGAGAGAATATTATGACAATGTTATGCCAATAAGTTTGACCACTTACATAAAGTAGAAAAATTCTTTTAAAAATTACCTTGTCAAAACTGACATAAAATGCATAAAAACTAAAATAGCTCTTTATTGGTTAAATAAATAGAGCTCATAGTTAAAATCCTTCCCATAAAAAGAATTCCAGGCCCATATCGTTTTACTGGTGAATTATCATAAACACATAAAGAAGGAAAATGCCAGTCTCACCCAAACTTCTGCAGAAAATACGTGAGGAGAAGACACTTCTGAACTTTGTGACGAGCCTGGCATAGCCTTGATTGCCAGAGAAGGTGAGAGACAGTTACAGACCAGCATTCCTCATGAATATAAGTACAGGTATCTGCAACAAAACATTAATAAATAAAACCCAATAATGTTTAAAAAGGATTGTACATCATGACAAAGTATTGGCTGAACATCTAAAAGCAACTTTTGAAGTTCAAAACATTAACAAAATAAAGGAGAAAAGTCATAAATCATCTCCATAAATGTAGAAAAAGCATGTGATGAAATTAAGTGCCAATTCATGATAAAAGCTCTTTCCAAGTTAAAAATAGAAGGAACTTCTTCAGACTGATAAAAGATATTTATAGAAAGCCTAAATTATATTTGATGGAGATATTATTGGAGCAAAGGAAAGATGTCTGCCCTCTGCAATTCTATCCAGCATTTCACTGGCACTCTTTGCCAGTACAATAAAGCAAGAGGAAAGAACAAAAAATAAAACACATAAAGATAGGAAAAAAGAAATAAAATGATCTTTATTCACAAGTGACAAGGTTTTTTACATAGAAAAATAAAAGAATCTGCAAAAAGAAAAAAACCCTACTAGAATTAATATGTGAAGTGAGCAAGGCTGCAAGATACAAGGTCAGTATAAATACCAACACATTGTAAAATAAAAATTTTAAAATGCCACCTATAGTACCATAAAATAAAATAGTTAAAAATAAATTTAACCAAGGACATGCAAGATCTTCGTACTGAATCTATAAAACATTTCAGAGAGAAATTAAAGGGGACCTAAATAGAGAGCTGTATCATGTTCTTGGATTGTTATACTCAATATTGCTAAGATGTCAGTTTTCCCCACATTTATCTATAGGTTCAGTGCAATTCCAATCAACCTCAGGAGGCTATTCTGTGTGAATTAATAAGTTAATTTAAAATGTATATGGAAATGCAAAGGACCTAAAATAACCAAAATAATCTTGTTAAAGAAAAACTATGTTCTCACTACTTTGTTTCAAAGTTAATATAAAGCTATAGTAATCAAGTGTTGAATTTGTATATCAATGGAACACATCAAAGAAGCCACATGTGTACAGTCAATTGATTTTTGACAGAAGTGGCAAGGTAATTCAATGGGGAAAATGTTAGTCTATTTAGCAAATGGTGCCTGAACTATTTATTTTTATGAAAAAAATGAGTTCAAACTCTTAACTTACATCATACACAAAAATTAATTTGACATGTAAAAGCCACAGCTATAAAACTTCTGAACGGAAACATAGGAGTATATCTTTGGATTTTAAGGCAGACAAAGATTATATAGGACCCAAAATGCACTAATCATAAAAAGAAACTGAAAAGTTGGTCTTCGCTTTCCAAATGACAACATAAAGAAAATGAAAAGATAAACCACTGGAGAAGATATTCACTACACACACACACACACACACACACACACACACACACACACACACACACACACACAGTATATCTGACAAAAGACTTTTTTCCAGAATGAACTCCTACAATTCAATAAAGACAAATAGCTCAAGAAAAAAATGGGCAAAGGACTTGAATAGACACTTCACAAAAGAAGATGTATATGAATAGTCAATAAGCTATGAAAAAATTATATCAATTATCAGAGAAATGCAATTAAAACTATAACGAGATATCAGTTCATATCCACTAGAATGGCTACAATTAAAAAGATGGGTAATACTAAGTTGCCAGGATGTGAAACAACTTGAACTCAATACATTGCTGTTTGGACCATAAAATGGTACAACTATTTTGGAAAACTTTTTGGCAATTTCTTATGATGTTAAATATACACCTACCCTAAGACCCAGCAAACTTACTTCTAGGCATTACCCAAGAGAAACGAAAACCTGTATCCTCAAAATTATACAAAAATGTTTACGGCAGATTTATTCATAATAGCAAAAAACTGGAAACAATACTAATACCCACCAGCAAGTGAATGGATAAATGATGAACGCATCGTGCTGTGCTCATACAGTGGCATACCATACAGCAAGAACAACAAAATGGAACGAACCTCGGTTACATGCAATAACATGAATGAATCTCAAACACTTTCTGTTGCACAAAAGAAGCCAGACACACAAGCATCCATAATGTATGATCAAATTTACATAAAGTTCTAGAACAGGCAGAAGAAAGCTTTGGTGACAGAAATCAGATCATCTGCTGTCTGGGGTGGGGCTGAGGATTGACTACAAAGGAGCCCGAAGGACCTTCTAGGGTGATGGAGAAGCTCTGTATCTTGGTTATGGTGGTGGCTATGCAAGTGTACATTTTTCAAAACCTTTACACTGCACTGACCATAAACTTACTATCTATACTTTTTGTTGCATGCAAATTATACTTAAATAAAATTGATTTATAAAAAAAATCACTCCAATACTTTTGGTGATGAGTTAGTCAAAAATGTCTGCCAATACCTTGAATGGCAAAAGATCTCTACCTCACCGCCATACACAGATTGATCATGCTCTCCTTGGGCTGGAGACAATCGGGGTTCTCTGTCACTACAAGCACTTGTGCTGAACAGAGGAATATGTTTTCTAGTCTTAAAAACCAACCAATAGGCCGGGCGTGGTGGCTCACGCCTGTAATCCTAGCACTTTGGGAGGCCGAGGCGGGCGGATTGCTCAAGGTCAAGAGTTCGAAACCAGCCTGAGCGAGACCCCGTCTCTACCAAAAATAGAAATAAATTAATTGACCAACTAAAAATATATATACAAAAAATTAGCCGGGCATGGTGGTGCATGCCTGTAGTCCCAGCTACTCGGGAGGCTGAGGCAGGAGGATCGCTGATCCCTGGAGATTGAGGTTGCTGTGAGCTAGGCTGACGCCACGGCACTCACTCTAGCCTGGGCAACAAAGTGAGACTCTGTCTCAAAAAAAAAACACAAAAAAAAACCAACCAACAAAACAAAAAGAATACTCATAAAAACCTCCTTTAATAACCTATTCAATGGCAATTCTCTCACCATGACAGAAAGTTCTGCTTCAGGTTTAACTTAAATCTTTCCTGTTGTGTGTTGCTGATCTTTCCTTTAGTTCTCTGGTAAATTGGAACTCTCCCAGGCCTGGACTTGAGTTCCTCTTCTGATAGTAGGTAGTTATTTTTCCGGGCAGAGTTTTAAGGCCGGAGCACTTTGGAATGATGCGGGTAGCCCCTGGCCCAGCTGCGCCACAGTCCCCTGTGTGGCTCTGCCTGATGACATTGTTGAGATTCTTGGAAAATTTGCTGGCATGGCCCAGGGCCCGTGACCCTGCCGTGCTCCCAGGTGCCTTGAATACACTGACGTTCCCTTTCCTTTCCTTCCATGACAGGAGATGCTGAAGGACGAGGTGCGAACGCTCACGTACCGGAACTCCATGTACCACAATAAGCACGTGTTCAAGGACAAAGTGGTGTTGGATGTTGGGAGCGGTACTGGAATCCTTTCCATGTTTGCTGCCAAAGCAGGGGCCAAGAAGGTGTTTGGGGTGAGCACGTCACCCCCCCCCCGCCGGCTTCCGCAGAGCCAGCCCCTCACCCTGTCTTCCCCAGCCCCTCCTGGAAGTGCAGACCAGTCCACCCCTTTTGCTTGGGTCAGACCTTTTGAGGAGGAGCAGAGAAAATCAAGAGTGTCTCTTAGGAGGCAGGGCAGGCTCTCTGTCACCTAGGCATTGCTCCTGGATCCTGCTGGGTGACTGCTAACATTTGCGGGCAATTTTTGGCTCTCCTGAGATCGTTCCAATGACATCCTTACCTTATGGTGCTTAGCCCCACTGTCAGCTCGAGAGGCAGTGCAGTGTGGTGACACGTGGGAGCTCGTCCACTCACTAGAGGGTGACCTTTGGTAATTCACTCCTCTGTACCTCAATTTCCCCATCTATAAAATGGGCATAATAACAGTACCTTGTCCATGGGGTGATTGTGAGGATTGGACATGTTTAATACACAGGTAAAGTGCTTCAAACAGTGCCCAGCATATGGCAAATGCTCGGCGTCTATTATTGCAGTTGAGAAGGGGCTACTGAGAGGTAACAGGAAAATCCCCTTCCCTTTTCTGCAATGGAAAGGTTGGTAGACTTTCCTTCTGCTGCTTTGGCTGCTGCAGCCCCTCGACGTGGAGGATGACCACGCCGCCCAGCTGTCCCCTGGCTCTCACAGGCAGCTGTGTGCAGCCTGCGGACAGGGGGCCTGGGAGTGTCTGGAGCTGGAAAGAAACTGTGAAAAAAGAAGAGCTCTGAGCTGCTGGCTGAAGTTTGAAAAATGCAGTGGGTCTGAGGCTGGAAAACGGACATCAGCCATGCTTGGTCCAGATGAAAGGCAAACTGCAATCAGACTCCCCCGTGTGTACGAGCCGGCCCGTTTGCAGGGTCCCGTGGCAAGCTGGGCAGCGCTCAGAGATCTCCATTCCTGGGGCATTTGGCTGGGCCATCCTGTAGCCTGCCTGCGCTGAGGAGCCCCAGGCTCCCGGTCGCTGGAGCCCTCCAAACCCCTGTGGCCACCCCTGCCTCCATAGGCTTGCCCCTAAGTCGCCCAAAGGGGACAGCACTCCTCCTCCACGCCAGACTTGGGAAGCACTTGGCTGTGGCTGGCGAGGGTCTTCTGGATGCCTGGGCTGTCCTCCAGCTGCCTCAGGCACAGCCGCCTGGGAAGCGCTGCGATCTCTCAGCCGAGGCACTGTTGAGGCCAGTGGCCATCGCACACTAAGGGCAGGCTGTGTCGTCACCACCCGTGTGCCTGCAGGGCCCCAGGGATGGAGGCCTTGGACAAGGGACAGGCAGTGTTTGTGAGGTCACGAGGCAGCAGAGCTGGACGTGCGGCCATCCAGTGCCCCGAGTGCTGTGTCTCCCAGCGCTGCGCACCTGTCCCTGGCACCCGAGCCGGAGCCGTCTGGGGGCTTCAGCCGAGGAGCTGTCAGCGCTCCCACGCGGCGCCTTCCAGCGGCGGTGACTTGGCCATCCGTCTGCCTCCCGCCCTTTTCCCTAACAGCTCTTTCGTAAGCGGCTCCGCCACCGTTGGCCGGCGCCGTTCTGGGTGGCTCACTTCACAGGGCCCCTCCACCCACTGCCGTCCTCGTGGTGACGGGCGCGGGAGGGAGGGAGGGAGGGAGAGGACGACCATCCCTGGAGACGGAACCTGGAGGTAGAAACGGAGAAAGAGGCAGAAAGAAAGGCTCACAGAAAAGCTGGGAAATGAGACAGGGATCCAGGAAAAGAAAGAAGATAAAGTAGAAAGCACAAAAGAAAAGGAGGGAAATGGAGGGTGGGGAAGAAACGGAAAGGAGAAGACGGAAGAAAGGAGGGCAGGGCATGGCGTAGCCTGCAGCCTGGGCGTCTCCGGGCAGTGAGTGCTGGGGTGTCGGACACGCAGGGACCCCGTTGTCCCAGCACAGCCTCAGGGAATGGGGACTCCGGCCTCACTCGAGGGACCGCTGAGCCACAGTGAGACAGATGGAGGCCAGCTGGGGATCCAGGCTGCCTGTGGCCTCTGCAGGTGGGATGACAACAAGCAAGACAGGGAGAGGAGGAGACGCAGCCCTACAGTCAGTAGGACCTGAAGACAAAGGCCCCGGTAGCCCAGGAAAGGGCTGGTCCTCCTGGGACCTGTGCCCTGGCTGGGCTCTGCCTCCTTAGGGACCCCTCCCGACCCCGTAGGAGCCCTCACCCTTCCTTAAGGCCTTGCTGGAGGTCGTCACAACTCCCTTGGTCCCCCTACGTGACCACTTCTCATGGGAGTGCTCCTGTCCCCAGGGCCCAGGGGAGTGTGGGGGGCTCCCCAGTGTGGAGGGGAGCGGAGTGTGGGGCCCTCGCTCAGGCCAGTCTCTGTAGGGGCCGGACGAGGCGGCAGAGCGGCTCCTGGCACCTGTGCCCCTCACTCCAGCCTCCCTTGGCCGTCCCTGGCAGCACCCACTAGACCTCCAAGCCCTGGGCTGGGCTGGGGCTCCAACCATTCCCCTGAAGACCTGTTCTTAGCAATGGCCAGCTGGTCTCTCAAATACCTTGGCCCTTTGCTTAGGAGATTTGGGGAGCCTGGGAAGACTTCCAGATTAAAAGGAATAAGCTTGTTCCAAGGTGGAGCTGTAGAAGCAGCGAGAGCTACCTTACAGTGGGGGTGGGGCGGGGGAGAGGATGCTAAGACCGGCCCTGGGTGCCTGGCCTGGCACTTCCGACATGGCCCTGGTCCTGCACGGTGCGCAGTTTACCCTGGGGGGCGGGGGTGGGGAGGCCCACGCCACGCGCCACCCTGGCGTGGCTCTGCCGTCCCACACCCTCCCCAGGAGGACAGTGGCTGTGCAGCCTCTCACCCTCTGGCCCAGCCAAGAGGGCGAGGCCCGCCAGCCCCTCCCGAGTCTGGGGACAGGGACGGAGCCCATCGCGGGTGGCAGCCGGGGCTCCGTGTCCTGGCAGCGGCAGCCCAACTTAGTGGAAAGCCACTGGCCTGGAGTCGGGAGGGCCAAGTTTTAGTTTTGAATCTGCCACAAATTCTTTGTGGGGCCACGGCAAGTCACTGCACCTCTTTGGGCCTCTGTGTCTCCATCCATTAAGTTGGCGTTGGACGTGCTGTGACTTTTTTTGATGCCTTGCTCCTTTGTTCTGTGCCCTTTCTAGATTGAATGCTCCAGTATTTCTGACTACTCAGAGAAGATCATTAAGGCCAACCACTTGGACAACAGTAAGACATACCTCCAAGTATTTTCTCGCGGATGGAGGGGTGAGGGGCTTGCGCTTTCTTGTCGGGCGATGCAGAGGGAGAGCGGAGCACCCAGCTGAGGCTCCTGCTGGCGGGCTGTGGCCGTGGGTGCTGAGGTTCTCACCCCCAACATGCCAGCCAAGGGGTACATTTGTCCCCTCTCAGCTTTCAGCAAGCCCTGCCTATGGCTAGACCCTTAGCTGCCGTAGCCCCTGCTGGGCCCCAGCTGTAGGCAACCTGTTGAGTTCTGCAAAATGGCCACATCCCTCCTCCTCCTCTTCCTCCTCTTCCCTCTCCACAAGCACCAGCCCTACCTCTCCCTGCCACCCAGTGGCATCCTGGCAGACCCCAAGATGTGGTCCTGCCCCCCCCCCCAAGCCACGTCACTGACCAGCGGGGCCTTCCTCATGCTGGAGTGTGATTACAGAGAGGTGTGTCCCTGTCCCGTCCCTTCCCTTCCTCTCTCCTTGCTTCCTTCTACCTGGAGCCCATCTTGAACACACCCAGACCCAAGGACGGACTAGGAGAGCTCCTTGTGGCTTGCATCTGTCACCAGGATTAGATGCAGGCCCCGGCCCCTGTGCTCGGCGCTGGGGAGAACTTCACAGGGACATTGTGTCCCACTGCGCTGGGGCTGAGGCAGTGAGGCCAGGAGAGGGACAGGTGGAACTAAAGTTGCAGTGCGGGGAGTGAGCTGGAGTCCAGACCGGTGGCAGAGGCAGGGGACTGAAGCAGCGTAAAGCCGAGGGCCTGGGAAGCCTTAGTTCTGGAAGACAGAGTTCATTGCAGAGTTCTGAATGGTGGCAAGGAAGCAGCAGGAGGGAAGGATATTACTTAGAGGGGTCTAGGGCGGGCGGGGGTGGTGGTGGTGGGGAGAGACCACAGTGGAGCAAGAGACAGGGCAGGAAGGGGTCTGTTTTGTGTCCCTCTGGTGGGAGCTGGGCACAGAGGTCTCGCATGCAGGCTCTGCCCCGTCCCCGGCACCTGGGACTCCACACAGCCTTCCCTCTCTGTGCTGTGTGACCTTCGGCTCCAAGGATAAAGCCCTTGCCGTGCTCCCTGCCAGGCTTCCAGAACTCTCTTGCTCCCCTATAGGGTGCCTGCTGCCCTGATGCCCTTTGGGTCTGACCTGAGTAACTAGGTCGGGGCGGTGCTGCCGACTGCACTACTGCACGCCTGTCCCACGCGGCTGCAGCCCGCACCTGTCCTGCTGCTGCTCGACACACCTGCTGCAGACTCTTAGAAAGGGCAGGAGTGTTACTCAACAAACTTCTCTGCCTGCCACCATGAGCAAGGCTCTGGGGACAGAACAGGGAGCAAGACAGGTAAAGTCCCTGACCTCATGGAATCCACACTGTAGCTGGGGGGAGGAGGGGGTGGTTACACATAATAAAGACGTAGAAGCCCAAAGAAAAATATCAGATGGTGGTAAGAGCTCGCAGATCACAAAGGAGGCTGATAAGATAGAGGAGGACCAGGTGGTTACTGTCAGGTCAGTCTCTGAGCAGGTCACATTCAAGTTCAAATTTGAATGACAGGAAGGAGACAGGCTGACAAAGGTCGGGGGAGAAGGAGTTAGAGCTACGCAGTGCACAGGTCTGTAGGCAGGATGGGGCTCAGCATCCCCACGGGACAGAAGAAAGGCCTGTGGCCAGGGTGTCGGGCGGCAAAGGGAGCAGAGGGTTGCAGGGGCCAGTCCTACAGGCTTGGAAACTAGGAAAGCAAGGTTGGATTTCATTCTCTGGGTGCTGAAGTCTTCTGGGGAATTTTGAGCAAGGGCGGTGTCTTCTCTATGGAGAATGGGTGGAACTGGTCATGGGCGGGAAGAGCAGAAGCAGACGCCGAGAAGGAGCTATCACAGCGCTCCAGCCAGACTGCCAGCGTGGTGACCGGAGGTGGCGGGGGCGGAGGAGAGAGGGGGCCACTGTGGGAGATGCATGGAAACAGAGGGTGGGCTGGGTGTGGGAATGAGGGGAAGAGAGGGCAGGCTCTAACTCCTTTTGACTTGAGCAACTGCGTGACTGGGGACTGGCTGCAGGCAGAGTACTCGGCAGGAGGCAGGGGCAAGAAAGAAGTCAAGAGCTCCCCTGCGCCGTGCTGGTCCGGGCTGCCTGTGGGCCACCCAGGCAGAACTACGGAGCCGGACTGCGTGAGTCTAGTCTAGAGTTTCAGGGAGGTTCAGAGGAGACCCACACTCGGAAGTCACCAACATATAGATATTGTTTAAAGCTTCGGGATGAGGTCACTTAGGGGTGATGTGTAGCTAGAGGAAAAAATGGGACAAAGGTAGGGCTCGTGGGCATTTCAATGCTCGAGGTCAAGCCCAGGTCAAGGGCCAGCGAGGGGGCTGAGCACACACAGTCAGCGAGGTTGGTGGCCGTTCAGAAGCATGACTGCCATGAAGCCCGAGAAGGAGGGTGTGGCAGGCTGCAGGGAATGCCGTGAGCCCAAGCAAGGTAAGAACAGAGAAGTGCCCCTTGAGTGTTGCCACATGGAGGTTACTGGCGTCCTAACAAGAGCAGACTCAATGTAGGGGTGGGGACGGAAGTCCAGTTAGAGTAGGCTCAGGAGAGACTGAGGTAAAGACCATAACTCTACTCGTTGTGATGGGGACCAGGGAGATGGAACGGTAGCTATTAGGGATGTAGGATGAAGGGAGGTTTTTTTTTTTTTTTTAAGGATAGCAGATATTAAAAGGTGTGTATGATTGAATGGCACAGTAGAGAGAGAAAAATTGCAGAAAGAGGAAATTCAGGAGCAAAGACCTTGAGGAGGTGGGGAGGTGGGCTCCAGAGCACAGGTGGGAAGGTGGCCTTTGTCTTGCACAGGTGGAGGGGGTGACCCTTGCCTAGAGTAGAGACAGTTCAACTCCCACATCCGAGGAGCAGGGTGTTGGGGGTCCAGACAGCAGCGGCTGGTGGTGGGAAGCCTTGCTTTGCTGCTCCTGTGCTCTGTGAAGATGGGGCGCTGGCTGGCAGGTGGGGCGGAGGCGGTGGGAGATGACGGGGCTGGCGTGGAGCGGGGAAGCAGACCGCTGGGAGCACCGGCGCCTGTAGAGGTGGCAGCACAGACACACAGTGAGTCCGGTCCTCACTGCTGTGTGATCTTTCCCTTGTCACACTCAGTGGCTGGGTGCGAGTGGGGGAAGGTTGCTGGGTGGGGGCTTTGCTGGGAGGACATGGCAGAGTGGGGGAGCCAGAAGTTGATGACAGCGTTGGACCAGGGCATCTAAGCTGGGTGGGGGAGGATGGAGGAAGGGGCGATGGTGGTGACAGGCCGGGGCGAGGGGCAGGTGGCATCTGTAGTGGCTGTGGGTGGGCACAGTCCCCCGGTCCGAGCGGGGAATGCAGCTCCGATCCCCTGACCTCTGGCGGGTACCCAGCCCCACTTTGTTCACGCAGGGCAGCGGGGTCTCTCCTGTGCCCTCTTCACACAGCGCTTGCCCTGGGCTCCCTATCTGCATACTAAAGATGGAAAAAGCAAACCAGTCGATTCTTTCCGTGCAAGACGGTATGGCCTGGCACCCACAGGTTTCAGCTGGCCGCCTCCTCCTTAGCGGACGTGGAAACCGAGGCTGGGGAAGGGAGCGACTGAGCTGGGCGGGAGCCCTCAGTCGCGGCTCTGGTTCTTGCCCCCTTTCCTCAGGTGTGCCTGTGTGGATGCGGACCCTCCACTGCTCGCCTGTCCAGAAGGTGGAAACTCATAGGTGGGGAGGGGGTCGGATGTCCTCAGGGGTCCTGAGTCCCATCCCTGGGTTCTAAGAGGCTTCCCAAGAACTCTCCAGCCGTTCCCTGCCCCAGCACTGGTCCCATCTGCACAGGAATTCCTGCCCTCTGAGGCCCTGCCCGGCCTCTGACTCTGCTTCTCTCTCGGTGCTGGCTCACCCCCAGCAAGTAAGTGTTGGGGGCTCTCTCTGTCCTCCCCCAGCTGGCAGAGGCCACGGCCCTGCAGTAGAGTGCGGGCTGGGTGTGGAGGGGCGGTGGCTAACACCTGCTGAGGAGTCCCGACCTTCAGACATCACCAAATTTCCACCTATCTGTCCACCTGCTCATTTATTTGTTCATTCATCACACTGTGGATTCCTATTTTATTTAATAGGTTATACCTGTTATCGCTGTTTACTTTGACACTCAGATCGCGCCTGATTTGGTGGCTGGGAGCCCCTGGCTTGTGTGTCCCTTTGCCGTCCCTCTCCCCTCTCTGCGAGCTTCCTGACTCTCTGGCATGAGATGTCCCAGGCCGGTCCTGAGCCTTCCATGCCTGTTCTGGAGCCGGCCGTTTCTCCCGATCCCATTTAAAGGACAGCAGCATTTAGAAACTAAGATCGAGTGACACGTGCTCATTGATTTTAGGGTGCTGGTGCTCCCAGGCTGCTTCGTTGGAGAGAGCTGGGGCGTGTGTGCGTCTCTTTGTGCACACACTTACACGAGATTAATTCTGCATCTCCATTTTGTCAAGTCGGAGCTCGCGTGGCACCTCCCCTGCTAACCAATGCCACAGGCTTCCCTCTAGTTTTCGCCTTGCCCATGCTTGTGCCTCCTTTCTCTGGCACTGGAAATCGCACTCTCTGTAACGTGTTTACCTATCACGCACCCGTCTGTGTTCACATAGCCCTGTACGAAACCGCTCTCCCATGGTCGCCACCTCCTGCCCCACACGACGGCCTGTCAGCCTGTGCTGGCCAGCATCCCATGCGGGCCGCCTCTGCCGAGCCTGCTGCCCGCTGTTGCGGACGCCCACCCCGCACCCTCCACGCCAGCGTCCCGCACCGGGCTGCCCGTCCCCCAGCCCTGCCGCCTGGACTCCGACGCGCTGGGCCAGGCCGCCCCTGCTCAGGCTTCAACACGCCCTGCCGACATCCGTGCTCTGGATTCTGATGGCTCAGGCTTGACTCTGTGCTACCGAGACACAGGCCCAAGAGGGCCAAACCACTGTCCCCCAGGGAATAGCTGCCACGTGCCCCACGCCTGTTCCTCCCTGTCACACACACTGTGCTGGGGGCACGCAGGGTGAAGCAAAGCTATCTTTGTTTCTCCCTCCCTGGGGGTCGAAGCAGGTGGGTGGAGCTGGTGAGGCTGCTGAGGCCACCCTGGGTCCCGACTGCTGGCCCAGTCCCCTCAGCCTTGGCACGTGTACTTGAAAGAGGACAGCTTGGCTACACAGACGCTTCCATGGAAATGCTTTTGAAATGCTGCAGCAGCAATTGTGTGGGGCTTGGGAGTGTAGGTGTAGCGACATAAATAACAACATGGCATCAAATACCTGCTTCCCAGAACCAGTCAGTCTCTCTTCCTCTCCGCCTCCGTGCGGCTCCGGGCCGGAGTTACCCGCGCGGACGCACGCCCACGAGCAGCACCTACGGCAGACACGCGGCCCTCACGTGGCTCCTTCCACGTGCCTGGCCCACACACGTGCTGCAGTGACTCTTCTTTGACTTAAGCACTAACGATTATTATTTCCTCTCCTGGCGAGCAAACCAGTAGGCTGCTGAGATGCTTAGAAAGGTGGGTTCATTTGTTAAAGTTGACATAGGAGCTCAGAGAGTGATAGAATTTTTATATTTCTGGAAACAAAAAATTATAACCCATTTTCTTCTCGGAAAACTAGAGAAAAAATGTGTACCCCTCCTTTCTCTTTTCCTACTTGTGCATGACCTAAAGCATAAATATGATGGATGGAAGAGACCTTAGAATTGCATGACACGAGGCAATGACAAGGGACGGGGCCTCTGTGACATAAGGGTGTGGAGGACTGTGTCAGATCGCCTCAGCTTTCTGAGCCGCTCTGAGCCCCCTGGGGAGGAGACGAGCTGGGAGCGGCTTGCAGGGCTGCTGGCGGTTAGAGAAATGTAGGGCAAGTGCCTAACACAGAGCCGTTTCAGGTGTCGAGGGCTATCCTTGATGATCCCTGCCCTGTGCTGCCACAGTGTTTCTCCATGCACCGCAGCCACCGGCCTGGCAAGCTGCTCCTGAGGGCACCCGGGCAGCTCCCGGGGAGCGGGGCCGTCAGAGGTGCTTCCTCCCTCTGAGGCAGGCGGACTCCGCCTCCCTGCAGCCTTCCCAGTGCCCCGCAGAGTGGCTCTCCCTCCTCTCCTCTCCGGCTACACACCCGGCTCCTCCCCTTTGCTCAGGTGGGCTCTGGTTTGAGCCTTCTCTTCTGTTCACGCTTTAGCGTCTCTCCTCCCCACCCTCAGGGAAAGCCAGGCTAAGAAGCAAACACAGCGCAGTCGACCAGAGGGGCCAGATGCTGCTCTTCTGACAGTGCAGCTCTGCTGTCCGCTAGCGATTGTGGAAAGCACCGTGTCACAGTGACCCTAGCTGGAGAGCAACCACAGCCTGCCATGTAGCCCCATGCTGCTGCCAAGCCGTACCTCCTAACCTGTATCTGGCTCATGGGTGTTCTGTGTCCCACGGGACCTTCTTTTACTCACGGGGGCGAGGGGGACCGTGCCTGAAAGAGATGGGCGAGAGAAAGAAACGAGACCAAGCAAAGGGTTGTCAAGGTCTACTTTACTTGGATTTTTAGTAGGTTTTATATACAGAAAACAAGGAAGTAGAAACAGAAAAATAGAGTGGGGGGATGATGAGGCTTGGGTGTGGGCTAATCAGCCCCAATCAGCATCTCAATGGCACCGAAAGCTGTTTGTGATGGATCACTCAACCCCAACCGGGCAGGGGGTCGGGAACAATTGCAGGTAGCATGCCCTGGAGCAAGCACGTCATGGAATGCATTCTTCTCGGAACTATAGCTGGAGGGCTGGGTGCTATTTTCATCTTAGGCTGTTTTCCGTGCGTAGGACAAGTCAGGACAAGTCAGGACAAGTCGTTGGAATGTGGAGGGTCTTAGTCTCCAACAGTTTTGAATCCAAACTGAGCATCATATATGTTTTCTATTTGTATTCATCTTCATGCTGTCAGATTTGATCCTCCATTCGTCCCTTGCTCATCACTCTCCTGGGGTCATTGTTCCTGGCTTTGTGTCATCTACACATCTGATAGGTGCCCTGTAGTGAGTGTGGAAGCTCCAGCTGGCTGGTCTACGTTCAGCTCTTAATCAGCTCCCTAGAATACGGTCATGCTAGTCGGGAATCCACACAACTTGTCATCTCTGTTAGGAGGCCATGGAAGTGGGGTCTTGACGTCCCCACGTGCTACACGGCAAGCTCTGGCTCTGCGGCCACACGTTCTTGTTCACACCCAGTTCTGCCAGGTTCAGCTTGTGATCTTGGATAACTTACTTTACGTGCCTTAGTTTCCTCATCTGTGAAATGGGAATGATACTGGCTCATACTCATAGGGCCATTGCGGGCTTACACAGCTACCAGATATGCAAGTACAGCATTCTGGCTCAGGCTCCTGCCAGGATCCTGAGAGCTGATTATGAAATTTTCAGCAAATTTGTGGAATAGATGCAGTCACTTTGGTGGCTTGGGATTGACCATGGTGGAAATCAGCAAATGCTACTAACCAGGGTGTCTGTCCCCAGGATAGCCTGTCGTTTAGTACCTACAGCACCCTACCATGTAAAACACAACAGCACCCAGTGCACAGTAAGCACCTGATAAATGTTAGCTGTTGTTATTATTATTTCATTTATTAACTTGACTAATGACCGTGTCAAAAGATTAATCATATCTAATTGGTTTTAATGAGCCTGTACTAGTGACTCCTGGCAATTGCCACTTCTTTTCCTAACTGCTCGTGAGACAACCCATTAATAATCTTAGACGTGAGTGTCATTTATTCCTTCCTTCCAGCATTACTGTGCCGCGTGGTAGGCCCTGCACCGGGCATGGACCAGTCAGTGGTGTGACTGGCGCACACAGGATCTTTGCTCTCACAACGCTTACGGTGTGGTGGGGAGGACAGACGTGAAGGCGAGCGCTAACACAATCATAAGCTCACCGCACGTTGCGACAGTGCTTAGAAAGCACCGCGCTGGAGAAGCTGGGAAAGCCTGGGTGGGCCCGCTTCCGGCTGCCTGGCCGCGGGAGTGCTGGAGCCGCTCTCACTGCTTCCCGAGGGCCCATCCGCACTCGCGTCTCTTCTCAACCCTGCCTTGAGTGACAGCGTGTGTCATTAGCTTGAAATTGGCCTGGTGGAAGTATTTACATTACAGACGTCAGCAGAGTTTCTCCTTTCTGGAGCTGGCTGTCGAACATCTAACAGCATAGCACTGGCACCGTGGAGGGAGAGGACCCTTCTCTGAGGAGAGGCATGGACCCCAAGACCTGAAAGGGGAAGAGCTAGGCCATGCTGGGGGGGGGGGAGTGTTTTACAGGCCTGTGCAAATCCCCGGAGGTGGGAGACACTGTCTGTCCCGTCCCACGTAAGCTGCTACAGGCAGTGGGTGAGTGAGAGCCTGGAACGATCTGAGTACCTAGCCCCGGGGAAACTTTGTCGCTTTTAATGTTTCCATGGATTTCAACCACTCCACCAGGGCCCTCTGCCTTCTCTGTTACCCCTGCCCGCCTTGGCCGAGCCTACGCAATCGTCTGCCCGTGGCCGAGGTGTCGCGTATTTGCCAGGCTGGACCGTGCGGGGTTCTACGTGGTGGGTGACGATTTTGGGTGGGCAGGAGCCCTGGCACAGCTCCAATCAGCCGAGCAGCATTCTAGCCAGTGCCCAAGGGAGGAGAGAGGCCAGGGAAGGGCCCTGGCAAAGCTGGCAGGGCTTTAGAGCCCTGCGAAGCGGACTGGAACCTGAGCCACCAAGGGAGCCAGAGCAGGCTGGGGCATGAAGCCAGGCAGATTATGCGCTGGGGACAAGGCAGACCCTCAAGCTCTCTGTTCTAGGGTAAATGGGGGATTGGGCAGAAACAGGGGACAATGCTGTGGAACCTTCTATACTGAGGCTCCATGGCACCCAGGGCTCCCCTATGCCACGCTAGTAAGGGGGTCCCTTTGCTGCAGGACGTATTCCCAGTCCCCTTGGATACTGAGGGGAGAGATATTAATGTTCTCTTTCTCCCATCACCACTTGTCCCAGAATGGGCTGATTCTCACCTTGTGAGAGAGGTTTATCCATATAGCCGAGCCTGGGAAAGATGAGAGCAGAGAGCAGAGGCAGGGGTTGACGTCAGGGACGATTGACAGGTGCTGGTCCCACCCTGGCTGCTCTTGATGGTTCCGTCTCTCCTCAGTCTGCCAACCAACCTGACCAGCCTTCAGGAGAAGGATGGTTTTGTCCTTTGCCTTCTCTGATTTCTTTTCTCCCAACATCCCAAGCAGTTGCTGATATTCACACCAATCCCAGGTGGTAGGAAGGTTGGGTATTACGATACCTGTTCGCCAGGTGGAGGGAAGGAGCCTCAGGGAGGCTGACCGACTTGCACAAGATCACACGCCGGACAGACTTCGGTTTAGGCTCTGCAATTTGACTTCTCCAACCCCAGTTCACTTGTTAGGCAAAATGAATAATAAGCCAACCACGCCAGACCCTAGAAGGATTATTGAGATAATATATGTAAAATCACTCTGCAAGCTCCTATTCAAATGCTAGTAATTTTTTACAACCATAATTAGGACTAGTTGGAAGATCTTTTGTCTCTTAACCTGATGCTCTTTTCTTCAAAATTGCTTATTCATCCACCCATTCATTCGCTAATGATTTCTGAATGTTTGCGAGGATCCAAGTGCTCCACCAGGCCCTAGGAACAGGAAGCTAAAATAGACAACTAAGAGGCAGAGTTCACGGGCTCCAAGTGAATGAGGTCCTCAGGAGGCGTGTGGCAGCTGCTGTGGGTGTCACCAAAAGCCGGTGGGTGAGTGAAGTGTGGAGGGCGTGGAGGGAGACGAGGGACGGGCTTTGCTCTGTGGGGTGTCCTGAGGCCCTGCTGGCTCAGCAAGTGCTCCTGTCCCCATGCTCCTCACCCTCCCGCCCGCTCTTCTGTGGGGCAGGGTCTGCTCTCCGAACAGTGACGGCTCAGGTGGGGAAACTGTGAACTTCAGCCCCGTGGGGTCAGCTGACTCTGATGGACGAGCTGGAGGCTCAGGTGAGGTCGAGCTGGCCTGGTTTGTTAAAAAATAAAAAAGCCAGCCAAAGGGCCATTAATCATGTGACTGTATTTCCATATATCCACTCAAAACTCAAACCAAAAAGAAAAGAAATCATGCTAGAAACAATGAATAAAATCTGGATGTCTCATTTGCAAACTTGAAGCTACAGGGGAAAATTTCCCGATTTAGAGTTTATTGCTCCCTGTGGTGCATTTAGTTATGATTAATTATTCTAAAATATATGAGCCAGGGTCCTGTCGTAGTTAGTTGAACAAACTAACTTTCCACCCTCCTCGTGGAATAAAAACACTGCTCCCGACAGTGACCTCAGTGCGTCCTTGAGCGGATGCAGTTTAGTGATGTGGGTCCAGACCGGGCATGGAGTTCTGCAGCCTGTAGCTGCGCAGAACCTAATGTCAGTGGCTTAGACCCCTCTGCAAGCCTCGACATGGATGAGAAGGGAGGACCCGCTGTGCATGCCCACACAGTTCCTTGAGCCAGCCTAGCACCACATGTTGGCCAGTAGCCCCTAATGAATTGGCATAAACCCCACCACGAGAGGGAGCATTCTGCAGGTTGGGATGTTGAATCTGGAAGTGTAAGTGGTTGCTGGTGGTGACTACAGACCACAGGAAATCTAACCCTGGCGACTCAGCTGAACAGTTGTATTTGGGTCCACAAAAGAAAATTTGGCCTCTTAAAAAAAATCAAACGGGATCCAGGAATTGTTATAAATTAGGGTCAAAGTGGACATTGCAGGCACCACGTCTTTATTGTCGTCAGCTGTCCCTACCAGTAAACCTCACAGAATGCCTTACACATAGCAAGTGCTCAGTACATGTTTAAAGAGTCACAGCATTCTGGTGCACCAAGGATTTCTGATTCACCCTCTCCAACTCCTTTTTTAAAATAAGGAAACTGAGGTCCCAATGCAGAGGAGGTACTTGCTCAAGGTTAGCAGTGAGCTGGAACGAGAGCATAAGTGCTTGAGGACCCCAGCATAAAGTTGTGTAGGTTGAGCACTGCACAAAAGCACCTGGGCAAGAGGGTGAATGGGTCTGAAATCCAGTCCACCCCTGGACTGAAGGGAGGTGTGCCTTTTTTCTTTCACAAAGGGACCGTCTACTCACGAAGCCAAGCGTGGGGCCACATCTGCTCTGAGATGTGTTTGCGCGGAATAGATATAGAAGGGCGTTGCTAAGTGAACAGAAGTCCAGACTATTAAGCATTTTATAGGGTTAACTGATTCCTTCTGCCTTTTTGCAGGCAGAAATAGTGTGATATTTGCTGTTCTGTGCCCCTCTGTATGTATCATCTATCATAATCCATACTGGTCAGGATGTAGCAGCTCATAGATAAGACAGCTGGCACAGAGAACAGGGCAGCAGTCACTCCCTCTGGAAGGCACCTGGGAACATCCCGTATGTAACAAGAGCAGGCAAACACATCAAGCCTGCCTGTCAGACTTGGTAATATTTGTTTCCTGCAGCTCCTAATGGAGTCCTGTCCACGAAACCATCCTGGGTGGACACTTGTACCAAACACCCAGGGTGAGTCGTGGGCCCGGAGGCAGAAGAGGACTGCAGGGAGGTCACGCCATAGTGCAGGAAGAGGAACTGACCCACAGCTGCATGGGCACATGCGGACATTAGGGGAGAGACTTCAAGAAACGTGCAAAGAAAAAAGAAAGTGAGATAGATCATTGAAAACACTTTTCAAAAGTTTACAGAACTAAGACAAGCCAGTTTCAATTGCATACAAAGACCCACTGTTCTATTTTTCCCAACAAAGCTCAGGCATTGTGTGAATTTTCAGAGGATGTTACAGAATGAGAGTTTCAGAGCATGAATATATGTAACTTTTCAGGAGAAATGTTCAGAAGGAAGCAGCCAACCAGTACATCACCCTGTCAGTTTAACGGCAGTAGCTCAGATAGCCTTTGTTCTGATCTTTACAGCAAGAAATACAGAAAGAGACTTCAAAATTACGTGTACATCTATGTTAATTGATCAAAACTCAACTAAGAAGTTTCTCCTGGCCCAGGGGGACCTGAAGGTCTTGGGAGTGACTCGCAGGCAGGGCCACCTGGCTCAGGGGCTTTGTCCCGGCCCTATCTCCTTCCCCCCTCCATCTGTCAAGGAGCATGTCAGATGATGTCTGCCTTCTCGGGGCCTCAGCTGTGGGCCTGGCGCTTCATGTGTGTTATTTCGTTTTGTCAACACAACCATCCTCCAAGTAGATATTACTTTCCATGGTTGTCCTCTGGGCAATTAGAGTTTAGTTAGGTCCAATAACTTGTGTGAGGTCACACAGAAGTCAGCATTAGAAGACCCAGAACTGAAACCCAGGTTTCTCTGACTGCAGAACCCATGCTCTTGTCAAAACACCAATTTGCCTCCTTCACAAACGCTAGAGGGGCACCCACCGGGTGCGGAGCCCTGGCTGTGAACAGACGCAAGAGTGGCAGAGGAGGCATCTCTGCTTTCTTTGGGTTGGAATCACCATGGTAACCTGACATAGGGTGGGGAACCATGATAGAGTGTTAGAGTCATATCATACCAGGTCTGGGCTCTGACCTATGGCCGCTATTTAACCTCTTTAAACCTCAGTTTCCTTAGTTGTAAGTGAAAATGATAATACAGTTGACCCTTGAACAATGTTTAGGTCCCTGGTGCTGACCCTGTACACAGTCAAACATCCATGTAGAACTTTGACTCCTCAAAAACTTAGCTACAAATAGCCTACTGTTGATCAGAGGGTTACCAATAGCATAAACAGTCAATTAACACATATTTTGTATGTTCTATGTATTATATACTATACTCTTACAGTGAAGTAGAGAAATTAAAATGTTATTAAGAAAATCATAAGGAAGAGAAACTGTATTTACTGTTCATTAAATGGAAGTGGGTTATTATAAAAATCTTTGTCCTCATTGTCATCAAGTTGAGTAGGCTGAGGAGGAGGAGGAAGAGGAAGAATTTGGCTTGCTGTCTGCTGGTGGCAGAGGCAGAGGAGGTAGAGGAGGTGGGAGGGGAGGCAGGAGAGGCAGGCACACTAGGTATAACTTTTATTGACAACAATCTGCATATAAGTGGAGCCATGCAATTCAAGCTCATGTTGTTCAAGGGTTAACTGTAATGTGCTTACTTCACAGGGTTGTTGGAAGGGTTACACGATACAGTACATGTGATTGGCCTAGCGTAGTGCCAGGCACATAGTAATGGCTCAATAATCTTAGGGGAAAATACGCAAGTAGTTTTCAGTTATCTTAGTATAAACTAGCTTGGTGAAGGGCGAGCTATGTCATATCCTAAAAGTAGAATCAGAATAGAGCTAAAACCTGGAGATCTGGCTCAGATATGGGGTACTCATGGTTTCCTGGGTGGAGTCCCTGCAAAGTATGGCCTTGGGGTTCTTATTTTCCAGTCATCACCATATTTAAGGGTAAAGTGGAAGAGGTGGAGCTGCCTGTGGAGAAGGTAGACATCATCATCAGCGAGTGGATGGGCTACTGTCTGTTCTATGAGTCAATGCTCAACACGGTGATCTTTGCCAGGGACAAGTGGCTGGTGAGTGTCCTGCATGCTGTCCTTGTGTTGGTCCGCTGGCTGTCTTGCCGCTCCACCCGTGGCCTACAGCCTAGGAAGAATATGAGGACCTCAGAGAGGACTTGGGCTAGGAGGTCACCTCTCCCAGGCTCCTGTCTTTAAAGCAGATCTGCTCTGGGGCACAGAATGATCATCCGTGGGGCCAACATGTCTAACTGTCAGAATGTACTTCTGTAGTCTGACCTTAGCCTCTTCTGCAAGAGTTGACACCCACTCTCTTGTCAACATAAAAGTCCATTCAGGTCAACAAGTACTTAGGAGCCGAGTGTGCTGCCCACCTTGGCTTCTCCAGGCTAAGAGGTCCTACCATATTTCACTGGTCCTCATTGGATTTAACTTCATTTATTTTATTGACTCCACGTAGGTCCCTCAAATTCTCTTTGCTCCAAAATAAAAATTGAGCATTGCTACCCTAGCCCTAAGGTGACAGTCCACTGATGAGAAATGCTGGCAAGGGGGTGCTTGTCTGGTGACTCTATGTGCAGTTCAAAATGTGATGTCTTTGTCAGGTGAATAGATTACGAGACCCATTTCCCCACAATTCATCAACAGAAACCTGGAGGGCTTATGTTTCCAGACCGGGCAGCTTTGTACGTGGTAGCAATTGAAGACAGACAGTACAAGGACTTCAAAATCCACTGTAAGTGCCCTTTTGATTCTCTGCTAGCTTCTATTGCGCATTTGGGTGGGAGGCGCGTGGATGGGCCTGGGATGGGCAGGCAGTGTCATGAATACAGGAGCTGTCCCTGCAGAGGAGATTATCTGTGACCCTTTCTGGACTCTTGCTAAACATTTCTCTTTGCTCCCGAGGGTGGGAGGTCTACAGAAAGAAAATGAGCAAAATGGTTTGTATAAGATAAATGTTCTGGGGTGAGGGAACAAATGCAATGTGATGGAAGCTGCAGAAGCTGAGATTTTGCAGAGAAAAGTGGGACAAGTGCCTAGAACCCTGCCAAGGGTCAGTCATCCCGAAAGTCCACGCCAGGGGTCAGAGATGCAGGTCTCTAGCCAGGCCAATAATTTTGAATCCTGCCTTCATGCCACTCAAACTTATCGAAATAATATTGATTCTCCTTCACACTGAGTAAAATAAGTGTTTTCTGAGGTTCCGTGGGGGATGGGTAGCAGTGGGGGTGGGGAGGAGTGGGAACTTGCTTTGAACAAGCGGACAACTGGCGAGAGCCGTGTGAGGCGGCGCGTGGCTAAGAGCGCGTTCGCCGCGCCCTGTCAGCCAAGTGCAGTGGTTCCCTGAGAAAAAATAAGATGAAAACAACTCCCGTGATTTACCTGGTCTGAAAAGGGCTGTTTTGTTCTATTTCACTTAAAGGGTGCCACTTTCCTGTGACACAGGCCTGGAAATTAATGAGATCACACTGAACGTCTTTTCACAAGGTTGGACGTGGCTGTGTCTCCTTAATCAGAACTAAATGCGAAAAGAACCCCTCACACCAGCAAGCGCACAAACAAAACAAAAGCCAGAGGCAGACGCTCCAAAGTGTCCCGAAAGTCAGCAAATCCAGGGGTCCTGTCGCGGCAGGGCCATCAAGCCCTCCTTGGCCAGATGACTGTGGGGGTCGACATTGAATCTGTGAATAATTGCCTCTTGCCCTGAGGGGCTAAGACTCCACCCACAGCTCAGCAAACTGTCGTTCCACTGATTCAAACAGGCGCCCTCCAATTGCCATTAGTGGCTGTGATGACACCCCGACTAGACTGTGCTATGGAACGTGTGTGTTTGTGTGTACGTGTTCACACTTCTGGTAATGCCAAAGTGTGAAGTTCAGAGCTCGGTTCAGGAGAAAACAGGAACGGGCAGCTGTTTCAGGCTCTGTGCCCGGAAGCCCTCTCTGAGTGCGGTCTGCCTCCGCCGGCCCGGTGTGGTTTCTACCATGGGACTTGTGGGGCAGGGAGGCAAACTCCCAAATGAGGGGAATGCGAGGTAGGGTGGCCTGTGGAATGCCTCGCAGTCTGCCAGCTCTGGCTTTAAATCCTGGCTCTGCCACTTACTAACTAGGTAACCTTGAGCAAATTATCTAACATCTTTGAGCCTGAGTTAAGGGATCATCTCCTCAATCCCACAGACTGCTCATGAGGATTAGGTGAGATGACGTCTGTTATAAAGAACATAGCAGTCTGGGTGCTGTAGTGCGACCAGATGGGATCTGGTCTCTGGCCATGTAACTAAGCCCCTTTCTGCCCATGGTCTGGCAAGGGGGCCAGACTGCTAAGCCCCTGGTGGCCCGGAATCTAGGACAGCTCTACTCTCACAGAAGATTGCAGACACGGCCCAACAGAGAACATTGATCAAATGCATGTGTAAATAGGACATGCTTTGCCCTGGAGCTGCATTGTGCAGTTCTTACCATGAAGTTGTAATGAATAATGTATTGAGGAGAACTTTTGGGTACATTCTGCATTCTCATGTCCACTTACATATTTACTGAGCTCCAACCTAGGCACAGCTCTTTAGAAACTTCCTCGTGGTTTCCAGAACAAACATACCTTGTACCTGGGAGCCTCTGGAGGTAAGCACATTGCATTGAGCCCCACTGGGGGTAGGAGAGCAAGGGATGGGGTGGTCTTTGCTGTCACTCAGCCGCTAGCCCAGAACTGGAGAGCATGTCGTTTGTTCTTGTGATTCCCACTGCAATTTCACAGCTTTTGGTAAAGATAAAAATTTTTTGTCAGTCCCATTTTTCTTGCACAGTATGCTTGTTCTGGAATATCTGTCAATGAACAAACAAACCCAAAACAACAACAAAAAAACTAAACACTTAAAAAATACCGTTAAGTCTTCTATTTAAATTTTTAAAAATAATTTGTCTCTCTCCTTTTTTATTTTTATTATTTTTTTTAGTTAAGGAAGCAAATCCATTTAGAAATCTGTTTCAAATATTGATTCTTGGCCTTTTGGCTAAGATCAAGTGACATCTGTTGAAATAAATGGAGCTTTTGGTTACTATGAGTTCTAAATCAAAGGCAAAGCACAGAGGTTGCCGGTTGCTAAGGGAACAATTGTAAGCAAACTTCTAGTGGCTTAAGAACCAGCTAAGAAGGAAAAATCTTAATGTGGGGCAGGAGAGTGAGACCTGCCAAGCCCCTCAGAAAGTGAATTGTTAGGGAAGAGGCTTCGCCCCTTCCCTTCTCTCCTCTCTCCCTCTCTCTTCTCTTTTCCTGCCTTTCCTTCTCCCCTCTCCGTCCCTCCCCTTCTCTTTCAAGCACAGGCAACCTGAGAGTGTGAGAATGCGTGAAATGCAGAACCTTCCCTCGATTTTCTCATCAACTAATAGAGACTATGGAAAGAGAGAGAAATAACTAGCATATACGAGGCTCACAATGCATATTTTTGTTGAATGATTGCATGAATAAATGAATGAAGAAATGAAAGTAAACCAACAGAGGAAGGTTCAGGTGTAGTGTTTAACTCTGAGAGAGGAGCAATCATTAAAAACAATTTTTCTACACTAGAGGAGATTTCTAGAATGTTAAAAATGGAAGGAAACTTGGTGGGTATGCTATTCAATGTCATACACAATACATGAATCTACAGCCTGCCGAGAGTCAGCAGGATGGCCCCAGCTTCCCGGCTGATGAGAAGAGTAAAAGAAAGACCTCATACGGAGGCAGCCTCCACATAGCTGGGCGTGGAAGGACGGCCTCTTGGACAGCACAGGTGCTGTCCACGGGCAGGTGCTGTCCACGGGCTTCTCCTTCACCTGCACTCCAACAGCCAGAGCCACTCTCTGGCTCTAGCCAATCTCATGCAAGGAGTCAGCTTTGCTCCTGAGAGCCTAAAATGTACAGCGCTATTGTAAACACTTTCCCTTGTGCACTGAGGAGAAACCGTAAGAGGCATCCGGTGGTACTTGTTTTCCTCTGACTGCATTCTGAGGCAGTCCCGTTCGCCCCAGCAGACACCCAAACTGTTGGGGCCAGCGTGGCAGGAGGACATAGCTACAGCTCTCTGATAAAGTCAAATTCCTTTCCTGGTACTTAATATTTCTTTTTCCTCAGGCTGTTTTTGGTACTTTTTCTTTATTTTGATATTCAGCAGTTTGACTCTCTAGGTGTGTTTGTCTTTTTATTTATCCTACTTGGGGTTATATGGAATTATTGGGTCCATGAGTTGATTATTTCATTAGTTTAGGAAAATTTTCAGCCAGTATCTCTACAAATATTTTTCTCTGCCTGATCTTCTTTCTTTTCCCCTTCAAGAACTCCCATTACACATATGTTAGATATTGTCCCATGGATCTTGAATAATATTCTTTTTTTCCCCACACTTTTTTTTCTTTGTGTTTAAGTCTAGATCATTTTTACTGATTTGTTTTCAAGTTTATTGATTATTTCTTCTGATAAATCCATTCTGCTAATAAGCTTATTTAAAAATCCTCCTTTCCTGATATTATAATTTTGATTATAATTTCACTAATGAAATTCTCCATCCATTCATGCATGCTGTCCACCTTTTCCACTAGATTCCTTAACATATTCATTAGTTACTTTAAGGTTTCTGTTAGCTAATTCCAACGTCTAAGCTATCTCTGAGTCTGGTTCTATGACTTTTTTCCTTTGATGGTAGGTCGTACTTCTTTCCTTTTTCATGTGTCTTGTAATTTTTCATTAATGCTGGACATTGTGAATAAAAGAACAGTAGAGACAGATGAATAAGTTTTGTGCCCAGAAAAGAGCCTTTTCATTTTCCTGGCTATTGGATTGGGGGTTTGAGTCCATCCAGTCCACGGTTATGGAACGTTTAGCCTTTGTTCTTGCATTAGTTTCACTCATTGCACCATAGTGCAGTCTTTCTCAGGAATGATTCACAGGCCCTTCTGATGTTATTTTTTAAATCTCTAGATAATTAATAATAATATTTCTTGATGGCCAATGATCTTTACCCCACATTTACTCATTTAATAGACAATACATGATTGTAACAAAACAATTATGTATTTGATTTGTATCCCTTCTCATCTCTGCTCCACTTTGGTAAAAGGGTCTAGTGGGAAATGAATAGTCAGCAGAAAGGAGAAAAAAATCTAATGCTCTGAATGATCTGTCCCCTGTATATCTAAAGGTGAGGTAGTCTAGCTGAGGAGATAAGACCTGAATTAACCTATACAGGTAACTAAAACAGTAGGCATTGCAAAGCAATACGGGCATTACATGTTTGGGAATGAATTCCAATTGAAAAAGCATTGTCTGTGGACCAACGCTGCAAAATGTTGTGCTACAGGTGCTGAGGATATAAAAGCAAAAGTCCTATGGTCAGGAGTAGCTGGAGAAGGTTTTACAAAGGCCATAAAACTTTTAAAGATCATATACCCAAAGCTTTCCAAACTCTGATTGAAATTTCCTATACTGATTTGTGAAAATCCAGCTTCCTAGGCACCGTATCTGATATTCTGATTCAGTAGGTCTGGCTTGGGCCCAGGAGCATTTTTAAGTGTCCCAGATGATTCTGGAACACAGAACGACTGAACCAAACTCCCCATTTTACAATAAGCCCAGAGAAGGGGATTAATCTGCACATGGTCACATAGCTTGAATGGCAGCAAAGCCAGAGCTCAAACCGCATAATGATAACAACTACTATGCATCAAGTGCTTTCTATGTGCCAGGCACTGTCTTACACACTTTATATACATTATCACATTTAATCCTCATAACAACCCTATGGGATAGCCACCATTATCATCAGCTCCATTTTAAAGAACTCTTAGAAACCAAGGCTTAGAAAGGTTATATTTTTGCCTAAGGTTACTTAGCAAATAAATGGCAGAGCTCAGAGTTAAACTCCAAATCCCAGGCCTTTAATCATCACACACATTGACTCTCAGATTTTTGCCTAACACTTGCATTGAACTTGAACTTAAGGTGGGGTCCAGGGGTGGGGAAGATCAGCTGCATAGCTGTAGGTCTCCTAATAAAGGATTCTAAACTGAAGGTGATGTGTGTTAGTATGTTTGCTTTGTCTGGGGAGAGGATGGATAGCTATTTCCAGATTCTGGAAGGGGGTCTTCTCTGAAGCCCATCCTATTGCCAACCCATCCTATTGCCAACCAAGCAGCTTCCTCTCCCCAGTGCAAGTTTCAATTGGGAGTTTGGCACCAGCCTCGGGTGATTTAATGGGATATGATGGGCATCATATCCTCAAGCCAGAATTTCACAAGCACTCATCTTCTGGGAGATGATTACTTTCTTTCTGCCTTCTATTTCCAAGGAAGGTCTCTGTACTGTAGAAAAGAATCTGAGCTAAGGGCGCAAAGCTTTCACTGACTGTTCACGCCTCCCTCCTCATACACCTGCTCTCCTAACACACAGAGGGACATAAGCTCCCTAAGGAACCATTTGTTTGGTGAACTTTTTAAAAGAAAATTTAACCCCATAATATTTTTAGAGAAAAGTGTTTCTACTTTCAGGCATTTATATAATAAATGCCTGAATAAACAAATAAGTGAGAGTCAGCTGCCCAGTAACTAGAACTCTGCCAAGGCCATCCTCTCCGTACTGTGCGGACCCAAAGGCTGCATTCCTGGTTGCTGTCACAGCTGGGTCAGTGCCGGTGAGGGGCGAGGGGTTTGGGCTGGGTTTGAGCCCTGTCTACACTGTTCCCCTGATGTGTGATAATGGGCCAGATATTGTGTATGAGCCAGATGCCAGCTTCTCCCAGCCACGATTTTCTTGTCTGTAGTACAGAGATGCCCTCATGAGGTTGCTGGGTAGATGAGATAGAGTCTAGCCTGGACTAGGTGATCAATCAATGACAGCAATTATTACCATCATCTAAGGGTAATCTTGGGCTATCAGACTTGAATTCATTTGCTCACCAACTTCTAAATCTTTCTCCCTCCCAAACAAAGTGCCTTATGAGTAGCAAGAAGCCAAGGAGCACAGCTGGGGCGGGTTGTGCCCACCTGGGGTTTATTTCTCATGAATGGGTCCAAAGTGAGTGCATCACGGCATGGGAGAAAGGCGAGGACTTTGTTGGGCCCACCCAAGTGAAAACCTGAGCTGCAGAGAGGTTAGGTCATTCGTATGAGGTCCTGACTAGCCAGGGGTGGTGCTGGGATTCAAATCACAGTCCATGTCACTTTCCGAGCCCCTGCGGTGAAGCTCAGTGGTGGGACGGGAGCAGGAGAGACGTGCGCCTTCCAGGTGTGGAACAGCTCGAGCAGAGGCGTAGAAAGAGGAGCGAATGGGAGTTCACGTGAGACCCTGCCGGCTTGGAGAAGGGACAGGAAGGCAGAGCCTGGAATGAGTTAGGCAGTTTGGGTTCTAGTCCCTGCCCCGCTGCACTCTAGCTGTGTGAACATGGTCCAAGCTCTAGTTCACGAATCGTAAAGTGGGACCTACCTTTTTAAGAGGTACACATGGAAAGAGTGGGTGAGAGTCTGGCACACTGCAAGCTCCCGCCCGGGGGAGCGGCTCTTAGCCCGCTCTCATGCAGAGGAACAGCAGCTGCTCCGCCCTCTCTCAGGCAGGAGGGTGGGAGCCTCCGGGGTCCTGCGGCCTGCTTCAAGCCTCGCTCTGTTCCCGCAGGGTGGGAGAATGTGTATGGCTTTGACATGACCTGCATCCGGGACGTTGCCATGAAGGAGCCCCTGGTGGATATCGTGGATCCAAAGCAAGTGGTGACCAATGCCTGTTTAATAAAGGTCTGGAGACTCACCCTGGTCGGGCCTGGGCGTGCCGGGAACCCAGCTGTGCCACCTTGGATGGCCAGGCTGGGGGTCTGGAGTCTAGGGAGGCAAGGCCGTCTTGGCCAGAGCCTGTGCTGCTCCATGGTGACAGGTCAAGAGCTGGCGCTGCCACTGGGCAGAGCTGCTGAGAGAACGACTCCACAGTGGCACAGCTGAGGGCAGGGGGCCCGGAGCAGGGCCGCTGGTGGGGTGAGGGGGGTGGAGGGGCGGGGGGCATTGGAGGAGAAAACACCTGCAGGCAGAAGGGTGTGCTCAGGCTTGGGGAAGCTGGTGTGTTCCGAGGTCACTGTCCCTCTTAGGAAAGAAATCGCATCCCTCAGTATGCTGTGTGATCACCCATCATCGCACTCCCGCCTCCAAGCACGCACCTGACCCCACCCCCCGAGTGTCCCTGTTTGCATGGGCTCTAAACACCTTTTCTCCCAAGGATTTCTTCTGTGAAGGTGACAGACGGCCGGTCAGCAGCCTCGACACACTGCCCCCTGACGCATTCTTACCATTAAACATTCGAGCACGCCCAGTTAGACAGATAAGGCACAGTTCCCCGCCCAACGCCGTCCTCTGCAGACAGAGCCCCGTTCATGGTCGATTGTTCCTTCCAGTCCCCTTTCTATGCATTTGCATAACACATGCTAATGTGTTATGTCGAACCATATAAAACTACTGCTATTTGATCTTTTTTTCAATGTAGAAAGACATCAATGTCATATGGTTCAAGCTAATTTTTTAATTTAAAAATGTGGGCTCATGTAAGTATTCATCAGCCCACCCACCTCTCATCCTGCCAAAACATATTTGCCTACTCTGGTCCTTTACAGATCACTTTTTTCCCAGAAGTACAGGGGCAGGGGGCTGGAGTGTTTACAGTAGGATAAAGGGGGGAGAGCCCAGGGCCACCAGGGATGAGGGGAAATTCCTGAAAGACTGATGCAAACTGCTGCTTTGCTCATGTGAGACCCATCCGGCCCTGGACAAAGCCTTGCTAAGAAGAACTGCAGCCACTGGCCCAGAGCATCAGTGTGGCATCTAGAAGGGACCTCGCAGGGCAACTCAACTAGACGAATCTCACAGAGGTCTCATCAGACGTTGCCCCCTTTGGTGACATCCTGCCTAGGAGGCTTGGCTTTGAGTCTGAGCCGCAGACTCCTGGTTCTCAAGGTTCTTACCACCTTATTCAGCCTGTTCTGGGTCCAGGCAGGATGGGTTTCTTCCTACCAGCCCTCTATCCAAAGCCTCTCCCTCCTGCTATCCCAAATGACAGGAAGGAAAGTGAACCCCTCAACGAGAATCTCACCCACAGTGCAAAACGCTTTGGTAAAAATTGTAAAATAGGTAGAAGTCTGGCCGGTGCAATCGAATTTGCAGAAATGACACATTACAGTGATATAGATCACTAGACATCTGAGGGTAATGGCTTCCACTTGGGGGTAAAATTCCTTCAGTGTTCTTGGACTCCAGGTCACTTTCTGCCCTGACCCCAGCCCCAATTTGCAGGTATAGCCATTGTGCTTCTTTTTGTCTATACTGCTGGACCGTCAGGGACTGGCCTGGCTCTATCCACCCAGGTCACACTGGTCTTCTTCTCCCCACTTCCAGACAGGAGCCGGCAGGGGCCTTTCCCTTGGCCATACCTGGGTGCATCGGGGGTGAAGCAGTCAGGCTTATCATGGAGGGGCGGGGGGGGTATACGCCCCTCCTTATGAGAACTCCCAAGGGCTTTGCTTATGTCTCCAGGCAAGCAATCTGTGCTGAAGGCCTGCCCCTCCTGTGCCCGTACCTTTCTCCTTGCCGTGCTTCTGAGAGGGTGAGATTGTCTGGCTTTGCTTCTGCAGCCAGGAGAGCCTTCCCATCAGCTCTCGCGCTAATGTGCTCAGCAGTGTCTTGCCGAGCCTGTTGGGAAAACACTTGCCCTTCTTCACACACTTAATTGCTATTTTCATTGCTATTAACGTTGCAGAGTGTGACACTTTATTATAATTAAGACTCTGTTTTGACCAGACTTCTGCTCAGAGACATCCATTTGTAACATTATTTAGTGGTGGGGATGGCAGCGACCAGGGGCTCTTCTGAGTAATGTGTGCAGGCAGCAGCAGAGCCCTCTGCTCCGTGTGGGTCACCTGAGGCCAAGCCAGTAGGTCTCCTGGAGGTCTCGGAGCTGCTGCTGCAGCAGAAAGAAGCCTTCCAGAAAAGGGGTCTGGCCTCTGGGGCATCAGGATAGCTGGGGCTGATCTGTAGACTTTGGGTCTGGGACGTGGGGAGCTGAGCCCAGAGGGCCTTTGTGTCTCCAAAGCCCAGCCACAGCTGATCCCACCCTCACAGATGGCCCTGGACCCCCACTCCAAAAGACCAGCTGCCTCTATTGTTGCATTATAATGTATGGCTTTTGTTTGGTCAGAGGAGCCTATTAATATGCAAATATCTCAAAGACCTACTGAACACTGTCAGCCAACACATGAGTTGTTAGCTGACACTTGGTTGATGGACATCTGAGAGCGAGACCCTCTAAAAATGGAATTCCTGCTCGATGGGGCGGGTGGGTGTGTTGTGCACACCTGTGCTGGAAGTGGCGAAGAAGCGAGGGCAGAGGTAGAAGGAGAAAGTAACCAGGTCCAGATGTCAGGCCACTGGGAGTCACTGAAGATCCAGGGAGTGACATAGTCTGGATGAATCTTACAGAGATTAGTCAGGTGGTGGTTATGGAGGAAAGGCCTGGGGAGAGACGTGAATCTGCGAGCAGGTGGACCTGCTCTGAGGTGCCGATGAGTCAGACACGCACCGCCTGGTATCGGGTGCCGTGTTGCACACCGAGAGCACGCAACTAGGGACGCGGGGCAGCTTTCGCCCTGTGGGGCTGCAGTCTAACTGCGGGGACAGCCTGACAGCAGGGGCCCAGTCAGGAGGGTGAGGACCTGGAGTGGTCAGCCTCACGCCCGGCTCTGAGAGTGGCAGAACCCCCAGAGAAGGGCCAGGATGATGACAGGCCAGAAATCGTGACTCACGAGAAGCCAATGAAAGGCCGGAGGCAGTTCACACTGGAGAAGAAAAGGTTTAGGGGACCAGCGTGAGCTGGAACGGACACCCGGCTGCGTCTGTGGTGGAAGTGACAGGGGGATGGGCGTGGGCTCTTCCATTAGTTCTGAAGAAGGACCTAGACTGGAGATGCCAGCACATGGACGAGCTGCCGGTGGAGTGAATCCGCCATCCCAGAAGCTGCTCAGCAAGCGGGCGCTAGCTGGCCATTACGGGGCGTTCTGGCCTTGGGTAAAAGGCTCGACGAGAGGGGAATCTGATAATCCCATCAAATTCTGCATGCTTCACCAAGGCTGCTCAGCGTTCGACCAGTTCCCGTTTCCCGTCTTTGGTTCTAGAAACACAGCATACCTGGCATTTGAAAGTGGCCTCACTGAGGGGCTCCCACGGTCCCCTAAACCTTCAACCCCACCCTCTTCCCAACCAGCAGTCAGAGCTTCCGCATCCCTGGAGCACGTGGCGGCCGCTGACCCCAGGCCCCGCAGGACTCTGATCTGACGCCTGCCTTGACCACTCCTCCTGCGTGTGCCCTGTGGAATCAGGACTTCTCTTGAAGGCCCCAGGACACTTCCTGTCTGCTTTTCCTTTGTTTGCCCTAGGACTACATAGAGATGAAGGCCGTCGCTGCACTGCCCCGTTGTCTCTCCGCAGGTCTCGTTTCCCTGCCCTCACGTCCCTCCTCCTAACTCCTCCTGACGTTGCCCGACTTCCAAGTCTCCCGAGGACCCTCTGGGACCATCCAGGCACACGAGCATCTGTCTGGCTCTTGCAGAGTTTTCAGGACAGAGGTCCTTGCTGCACAACCCTGACAAGTGGGAAGTTCTTCTGGGGCCTCCCTGGAACCCAGGGGATGTCTCGCGGGAGCCGCAGACAGCAGGCTGACGTTCTCCCCGCAGACAGGAGCAGCGCGTTGCAGTTACACTTGCTCCCTGTGCAGGACTGGCTCGCAGCCACTTCCCAGCTGGAATTGTTAGTTATTAGTTCTTTATCTCCCACATCCCCCAGCCAGAACTGAAAATTCTCACTCGTATTTTCCCCTCTCGTTTATTTTTAAGAACTGTCCAGCCCTGGCACAAATGGCCAGCAGAAAGGCCCTCAGCTCAGTCTGTGACTCTGTGGCCTCAGGCCCTTACCCCTGAGGTAGTGCTTGAGCCTCCTATTTCTGGGAACTTAAATGTCAAAAGAAAAACAACAACAAAAAACAAGCAAAGGAAAAGAGTAGTCTGGTTCATTCAAATCCCTGACAAGAGCAGGTGGCGGTTTGATCGGGAGGTCTGCGTCCCCGAGTCTGCCCCAGGGACGTCAATGCTGGCCGTCCGCGGACGACACTTGGAGGACCACTAGGCTAGACCAAGGCCGCCATGCTCACGGGCCGCCCTGGGGCCGTTCCCGCCGGGCTGGGGAGCTAAGGAGCACATCCCCTAAGCAACCCCCCTCTTCTCTTCCCTTCCCACCCTTCAGCCCCCAGCCCTGGCAGATTTACCTTCCTAATTCTGTTCCCCTCTGGTTTGGATCCAGATCCATTTGCACCATTGTCTGAACATACTCCACCCTAGAGGGGATGAAGGAGGTGATGGGGGGCAGTGTGTAGGCCTGGGAAGGCACCCCAAGCTCAGTGATATCCCCGGAGAGCCTACCGGCCACAGTCTCTCCCAGGCCTGGCCCTCGCGAGGCACTGAGTCCCGCACTCTCTCTTCCCGGCCGCAGGAGGTGGACATTTACACGGTGAAGACGGAGGAGCTGTCGTTCACATCGGCCTTCTGCCTGCAGATACAGCGCAACGACTACGTGCACGCCCTGGTCACCTATTTCAATATTGAATTTACCAAGTGCCACAAGAAGATGGGGTTTTCCACAGGTGAGCTGGTGGGGTTCCCGGAGCTCCCCCTGGCCTGTCTTGGGGCTTTGTGGAAGCTGGCAGCGGCCGGTCTCGCCTTGGGAGAAGGTGCCAGGGCCCTCGTCTGACAGCTCGCCAGCCTCCTCCGCTGTGAGGAAGCGCACGGCTGAGGGCGGGGCGAGGGAGGGCGGCGGGCCGCGGAGGTGAGGAGGGAGTTGAGTGAGTCTTCTGTCCGTGGCACGCCTCCCCACAGGGCTCGCCTCTTGGAGCCAGTCTGGTCTCTGGGTTTCTTCCTTCCACCCGCCCCCTTCATTAAGTCCCTGACGGTTCCCCAGAGACCAGCTCCCAGCTCCTGGCTCTGTGCCCAGGTGCCTCGCGGCAGCCGCTAAGCCCAAGCCTGGCCAACGGCGGCTCCGTGAGCCGGCCCGGCCCGCCTGTGCAGCCTCGTCCCTCGCCGCGCTCCTGGCTGGGCCTGCCCCACCCCGCCCGTGGCTGCTGCCCCACGCCCAGCCCGGCTACCCCGGGTCCTTGCAGGCCCCTGAGCCCAGTCTCTGGGCCACGGTTCCGCACACAGCAGCCCGTGTCCACCCAGGAGCACCACGGGGCAGCGGGGCAGCGACTCCTCTCATTCCCTTGCTGCTCTGTCCGTCCGCTAGGGCTGCCAGAGCAGAGTGCCACAGGCCCGGCGCCTTGACAACGGAAATTTGTTTTCTCGCCGTCCTGGAGGCCAGAGACCAAGATCAAGGTGTTGGCAGATTAGGTTTCTCCTGAGGCCTCTCTCCTTGGCTTGCAGATGGCCACCTTCTCGCCGTGCCCTCACGTGCCTTCCCCTGTGCTCTCGTGCCCGGCGTCTCTCCACGAGCCCTAATCTCCTCCTCCTAAGAGGACGCCAGTCAGACCTGCTTCAGCTTAATCCCTCTTGTAAGGCCCTATCTCCAAATACAGTCACCTCGCGGGGGGCTGGGGATTAGGGCTTCAACACGAATCTGGGGACACAATTCCTCACCTGGCCAGCACCAGACAAGGCTCCGTCTCTCAGCTGAGCCCTCTTCCCTCCTGGGTCAAGGTTGGGGTCCTTCTCAGGGCTCACTCACATCCTGTGCACGTGTCTGTCATGGCGCTGCTTAAAGTGACATATGCACAATGACAAGAAGAAGTCAGCACAAAATGGTATAAAAAAGTCAAGGAGGAAATTCTCTCCCCAGTCCATCCCAGTCGCACTTCTCAGAGATAAGTATTAATATTGGTAGTAATTTCTTTTGTATTCTTCCAGAAAATTTCAGTGGGTACACAAGCACATACATATCCATACACGACTCTTTTCTCTTTTTCTTGGAATAATTATAGACTCACAAGAAGTTGCAAAAATAGTATACAGAGTTCCATGAACCTTTTGCCCAGCTTTCCCCATTGGTGGCATCTTATATAATTGTAATACAATATCAAAACTACACCTTTTAGAAAACATAGTTTGGATAGTGCTATCCACACTGCCCTCTGCTACCTTTTCTTTATTTAATAACATGTCGTAGAGACACTGCCACAGCCTTACGGAGAGACCTACTTTCTTTTTTTTAAACAACTGCACAGGATTCCGGTGCTGTCACGTACCCAGCGTTTCCACTCTTTTTAGCAGCTACAGCTTTCTCCATGAGTAGGGATCCCACCTCGTTAACGTCCGCATTCCTGGCTTCCAAACCAGACTTCTAAACAAGCCACTGTGGAACAAGTACACCGAGGTGTGGCGCTGCCCTTGGGAATGGAGGATATAGTTCTTCCCTCCCTGAAGCCTTGACGGCAATGCTGGCCTTTTAATGTGTGGACAGAGGGGCACGACACTTACCTCATCCCTCACCTAAAGGCCCTTTCCAGAGCCAGCGTCCCTGGCCACTAAGGCCACGGTCCCCTGGTCTGTATTGGCCAGGCCAATGCAGGTGCCTCCCCGCCCCGGGCAGGACCTGAGAGCCCGGTCTGGGCGGCTGTCGGCTGCTGGCCTCCTTGCAGGGCCGTGGGCGAGCTCCTCTTCCCGTGGGCAGGAGCGGCCAGGAGGGGGAGATTCCACTTTGACCTTGAAGGATGGGTAAGCCCCAGAGATGGTGAGTGTTGGGGTAGCGAGGGAGCAGAGGAGGGGCCTGCTCGACCAGAAGCTGGGGATGGAGCCACAGGCCTACCCCAGGGCTGGCCCCGCTGCAGACAATGAGGAAGTCAGTGGGCAAGGGTGCTCTGGACAAAGTTTCGGGTTTCCAAAGCCTGGGCTCCGCACCGTAGCTCTCAGCCACAGGGTTTCTTTTCTTTGAGATGATCTATCTCCAGTCCCCAAAGCCAAGCAGACAGCCTGCTGCAGCCATGTCTGGAGGTGGCGCCCTGGCTCTCTGGTGGCAGGGACGATGTTCCTGATGGCCCCAGGTAGGGGAGGCTTGGTTAAGTTCAAGTCCAGAACCAAAACGTGTGCTCTGGGCTGCCTGAGAAATGGCACTGAGGGTCTGCCCTCAGTGTCGGCATCTCTAGCCCAGGGTTGAACTTGTGTCCTTCCTTGTCTTTGGCCACTGTTTCCCCCACCCCACCCCTGCCGCCACAGTCCCACACAGCTCAGACACCACAGGGACACATCCGAGTGAACCTGCTCCCTGCATTTTGGCAGTTATGTGTTATGTCCCATGCCCCTTTGCACAGAATTTGCAAACTTAGGCTCTGAAAGGACATTTGGAGCTCCTGCAGCCCCCTGCTCTGTGCCTGGGTGCAGCGGTTCTCCTGACCAGCGCAGCGACCTCACCTGGGAGCTTGTTAGCGTTGCAGGTTTGGGGGCCTCACCCCACACCTACGAAATCAGAACCTCTGGGGGTGGCGCCCAGCACTCTGTGTCTTAACAAGACCTCCAGGTGACTGTGATGCATGCCACTGCCCTCATGCAAGACTGCCCCGGGCCAGAGGGTTGAGAATTTGACCAATGCTGACTCCCTTCTGGAAAGGCAATTCCGTTCCTCACTGAACACCCTCTGGTTGCACCAGGACTCTGCGCCTTCTGGCTGAGGAGCTGCCTCTTGCCTGCAGCACTCCCCTGCAGGTAGGCAGGGCTGGGAGAGTGTCAGCCTGGGGCTTTGTTTCCAGCCAGTAGCTGACCACATTGCTGGTTCAACTGGGTTTGGCAGTTGGCTATGCTGACAGTCTACACTGACTACCAACAGAGTAATTGTTTTTATGCATCTTGGATGCACTAAGATTAATCTGAATGCTTGGTTCATGACATACTGTCATCATTGAACCATGCATGGTTTACATTTTACTTATTTATATATTAATATAATGGATATCCATGAACTAACCACCTAATTCAAAAACTAGAGTGTAAATAATCATTAACTAGAATGTAAATAGCAACCAGAAATAAATTTATTATATTACTATTGGAATATAAATACATTAGTTAATATTAAAAATAGTGTTATTAATTAGAATATAAATATTAACTAGAACTACATTGCTAATAAATGTAATGCGATTATAATTAATAAATGTAAATTAATTCATATCCATATAGTAAATCCCCATGAGCCCACACCTAACTCAATGACTAAAATACCAATACCTCTGCACCCACCTGGGTGCTCCACCACACCCCATCCCCACATATCACCTCTAGATGAACATTGCCCCGAATTTTCTGTTTCTTATTTCCTCACTATTTTTGAAAGTTTTATCACATGTATATGTGTGTCTAAACTAGGTATTGCTTGGTCTCAGCTGCTTTTGAACTTTCTGCAAGGTGTAGTCTACTGTATGTGGCCCCTCCCCATTGACCCTCAACCGAGTCTTCTGTCCTAACCCAGCCACAGCTGGCTCTGGGGTCTGCTGGAAAGCACACCCCACACGAGTGCAGCTTGAAGATGATCCCTGCCAATGGCTCTGACTTCCCTGCAGCTCCAGGCAGAAGCTGCCACATAAAGGCACAGACACCCAGGGTTCCAGGGTGTGCCAGCCAGTGGGCACAGCTGCCCCCACACCTTGGACACATCCTCAGTGGGGTGGGGGTATAAAGTGGGAACTGGGTCCCTGGAGTTGCTGCTGAATGCAGGAAAGCCAGTGAGTGGAAGGCAGGAGCCCTGGTAGGAGCAGGACTAGGTGCAAGTCCTAGTTTTTCTGGGCATCAGCAGGTTGTGTGACCAGACATTACAGACAACCTTGAGCAAGTCACTTTCTCGGCCTTGGGCTTGGGCAGTCCCTCTTTAGCTTTGCTCTCCCGTGACATCCAGTAATTTTCTCAGGTTAAAGAAACTTCTTGGTGTCTAGTGTTCAATTCTCCAAAAAGCTTGTGGACACCCTAGGGAATATAATTCTAAATTTATAGCTAGAAAAATTATATCCCAGAAAGAGCTGCCAGGCATTTAGCCGTTGGGAAATGAAACAGGAAGCAGGATTCCATTCCCTTTCCAAAGCGCCAGGAAAAATGGTCCTGGGAGAGGCCCTGCCCTCCCACAGCTCCCCGTGCACCCCTGCCCTCCCACAGCTCCCCGTGCTCCCCCGCCCTCCCACAGCTCCCCGTGCTCCCCCGCCCTCCCACAGCTCCCCGTGCTCCCCCGCCCTCCCACAGCTCCCCGTGCTCCCCTGCCCTTCCACAGCTCCCCGTGCTCCCCAGCCCTCCCACAGCTCCCCGTGCTCCCCCGCCCTCCCACAGCTCCCCGTGCTCCCCAGCCCTCCCACAGCTCCCCGTGCTCCCCCGCCCTCCCACAGCTCCCCGTGCTCCCCTGCCCTTCCACAGCTCCCCGTGCTCCCCCGCCCTCCCACAGCTCCCCGTGCTCCCCAGCCCTCCCACAGCTCCCCGTGCTCCCCCGCCCTCCCACAGCTCCCCGTGCTCCCCTGCCCTCCCACAGCTCCCTGTGCTCCCCAGCCCTCCCACAGCTCCCCGTGCTCCCCAGCCCTCCCACAGCTCCCTGTGCTCCCCTGCCCTCCCACAGCTCCCCGTGCTCCCCAGCCCTCCCACAGCTCCCCGTGCTCCCCTGCCCTCCCACAGCTCCCTGTGCTCCCCAGCCCTCCCACAGCTCCCCGTGCTCCCCTGCCCTCCCACAGCTCCCTGTGCTCCCCAGCCCTCCCACAGCTCCGTGCTCCCCAGCCCTCCCACAGCTCCCTGTGCTCCCCTGCCCTCCCACAGCTCCCTGTGCTCCCCAGCCCTCCCACAGCTCCCCGTGCTCCCCTGCCCTCCCACAGCTCCCTGTGCTCCCCCACCCTCCCACAGCTCCCTGTGCTCCCCCGCCCTCCCACAGCTCCCTGTGCTCCCCAGCCCTCCCACAGCTCTCTGTGCTCCCCCGCCCGTCCTCGGTCATGGCTCGCACTGCACCTTGTCACTATGTACCTGTGTGTCTCTTCACAGTGGCTGTAGGATCCGGGATGGGGAGCACAAAGCAATGTTCATCTTGGTCCCTGTTCCCCAATTTCAGAACCATGCATAGCACATGACAGGCATTCTAAATAGAAGTGTGTTGGATGAATGGATGGATGGATGGATGGATGGATGGATGGATGGATGGATGGATGCACCTACACTTGGAATGCTGTGGCAGTACTGGTCATGCTCACTTCCAAATATGGAGCAGAAGCTATCCATACTCTAGAGCCAGCAGCGGCGTTGTGAGTGGGAGGGGGCTTGAGGAGGCAGGCAGGGGAGGCAGGCGTGGTGGGGGCAGGACGCCTCTGCACGACAGGGACAGCTAAGAGCCCGCTGGACAGTCTTGATGGTCAGATTGGGCAGAGGAAGGAAAGACTTTTTCACTGACAAAGAAGACTCTGGATGCTGTCCATAGCCCTTGGGCACAGGAATGTTCCAGAAGCTTCCCCAGGACATTATAGACCACTAGAGTACCTTTGCAGGCCAGAGCCATAGATTATTGATAAATAAAACCATACACCACTTTATATTAACATAATGACTAAAGGACTTTCTGATGCAGTGGTCTAGTGATACCCTAACATGGACGCAGTGTGTTACAGGTGGGGTGACCACACAATTTATCTTTCCATTAGGGACACTTCAGTGAGAGGGGGAGCTATTGGCAATCACACCAGGGAGGCAGATGTGAACTGGAACTGTCCCAGGCACGTCAGGAGGTCCGGTCACCCTGCGTGTCTGATAGGCTCACCCCTTCATCTCATCTCATCCTCAAAATACCTCAGGAGATAAACGCCATGACCCATATTCTACGGAGCGAGAAATGAGCCCCGGGTCACAGCACAGGTGGAGAGTGGACACTGGGCCTGTGGCTGCCTGTTTAAGTGTCTTTCCCACGATACCTGCCCAGGGGTGTCGATTCCAGCAGCGGCTGTGCGTCTGCATCGCCTGGGGAGACTGTAAGTCCTGGCAGGCCTGTCCCTTCCCCACGCCCCGCAATTACTGAATTCAACTCTCTTGAAGTAGAGTCAAGACGCTGGACTTTGATCCATTCTCCTGGGCACTTTGGTGGAGAACTAGGATTGAGAAAACTGGTTTAGACAATGAGTTCACGGCTAATGGACCCATCATGGAAATGAGACGTTTGCGGAAATTCTTAACCTTTTGATGTTGATGTCAAGGAAAAAAATCGTTGTCCTTCAACTGAAAGCAGAATCCTGGGCCAGCCAATTTGAGCCAGTGAGGCCTCTGGGGTTCTCTTAGGGCACTTGATTAGGTGACAGACCGGGCTGCTTGCGTCCCTTGCCCGAAGGTCTGCAGGAAAGGAGAGATACCTGTCTGAGCTGTGCGGGTGGCCGCGGGGGTGGAGTGGTGTCAGGCATACACCGCATTCCCCCGCACAACTGGAAACTGTCTCTTGACAGTTTTTAGAGGTAGTTGGCAGGGAGGGAGTTGGGAGCAGGCGGACCTTGCCCGCAGACGGCAGCACGCCTGGGAGGCCAGGGAGGCTGGGTGTGTTGGGGGCCCAGAGTCTGAACGGCACATGCACGTCCTCCTTCCCGTCCCAGTGTGCAGGCCGCGCCTTCTCCCCATGACCTGGAGCTTGCATTGATTTCCCAAATGCACACATTGAAGGTACTCGAGTCTCTGTCCAAACCACTGACATTTGATCAGGCTGGTTTGTTGCAAAGGGCAGAGAAAGACAGACTCTTCACCAGCATTAAAATAGATCTTGGGGTTTTGAAAGATCTCAGAGGTCACCTGGTCTCTAGAGTTGTCGCATGATAAACTTCCAGTCGGTGGTATGGGGACACCAACAAAGGTGAACCTCAGGTGGCTCATGATTGTGAGGCAGCCCTTATTCTTCCTGGTGAATTAAAAATCTGCCTTCTAGTAATCCCTAGTGACAAGCCTTTGTTCTGCCCCTAAAGCTATATATAAGGCCACATATCAGTCTTTCCCTGTGGCAGGTTGGAAGTGTTTGAAAGGCCTTTATCATCTTCTCCCCAGTCTTCTCCTCTCTAGCACTGGCCCCAAGCACGGGGAAACCCTGGTGGGGGAAGGTGAGAGCCCTAACCAAGAGGAACCTGGTATAAGGGGTTCTTCTCCAACCCATAGATTCCGAAGGTGCGATGTAATTGGACATCTATGGGTATGCTGGGGCGTCACGAGATGTCTGCTCTTTGGGATCTTGCTGTCACTCATGTATTCAATACTTATAGAGCTACCAGGCACGGGGACTGCAGCAGTGGGCAAGGCTGGCATGGCCTGCACTCACCGCGATTGCAGGCCCGAGGGGGACCGCTCAGGCAGGGGAAAGGCATTACATTGTGGGGTGGTGCACACCATGGTAGCAGCTCAGGGTGCTGTGGGAGCCCTCAGTCCAGCTTTGAGTGGTCAGGCGAGGCTTCTCAGAGGAAGGACGAGGAAGAGAAAGGCTGGTGCAGATGATGGCCCACAATGCAGGACCCCTCGCTCAGTAGGAGACCATGTCTCGTGCCAAGAGGCGGTGGCTGAGATGCAATGGCAAGGACAGGGGAGGGGCAAGCATCACTGTGGCTTTGAACTCTCAAGCCACAAGCAAGCTGTGGACCCGCGCTGGGGCTGCAGAACAAGAATATCCCTGGTTTTTCCTGGCCCAGTTAGGAAGGCACAGCTGATATCCCACAGTAGGCCCGGGCCAGGTGCGGGGTGCAGCTCCGGCACAGAGAAGCGGGCAGGGAATCTATTTGTGGGGCTGTGGAGTGAGGACCTGCAACATCAGTGGAACTGCGGAAACTGGTTTAGCTGTGGGGTTTGCATAAATGATGTCATTCAAGGGGAGATAGAGGATCTACTCTACAAATCTCTCCCCCACACTGTCTGCAAGTCTTCTCTCTGTTGAACTAATGAAAAACAGTCACATTTTGAGATTCATTCGTGCTAATGAGTGTAGCTGGTGGAGGGCACTCACCACCCACCCCGTGGTATAAAACTGTAATGCCGGCTGGCTTCCCTCTCACCCCAGCGCAGGTCAGCAGTCAGTGGCGAGGGCCCGGGACGTGACGGGAGGGGAGGAGAGGCCACTGGGGCTGAGCCAGAGGTCTGGTCTGGGCTGGGAGCAGGCTACAAGGACTGGGCGCCTGACCCACCACGGTGCTGGGTGGGGTGGGTGCAGAGTCCCACAGGAAGTCCAGCCACTTGTAGGCAGGGTCGTGGCCTCTGCCTTCTGGAAACATCTCTGACTCTTTCTCCCCCTCCCCTGTCCTGTACCTCCTCAGCCCCTGACGCCCCCTACACCCACTGGAAGCAGACCGTCTTCTACTTGGAAGATTACCTCACTGTCCGGAGGGGGGAGGAAATCTACGGGACCATATCCATGAAGCCAAATGCCAAAAACGTGGTGAGTGCTGAGGCCACGCCTCTGTGGCCAGGCTCTCAGAGGAGAAGGGACCCACAGAGCAGCCCCAGGGAAGCCCTGGGCCCCGCCGGTGCGCCTGGGTGTCCTGTGCAGTCAGTCACAGGAGTTACTGAGGGAGGCGCTGGGAGGAGCCACGCTGGGATGTGACCAGGCGTAATTGAAGGACTGCAGCCTGGGACCCTCAAAATTTAGCAAGTAGAGACTCCCGGGTCCCCCTGTGGACTCTCAGCTTTTAGGACAGTTTCCAGCTGTTCCCATGAGGGGTCTCAAGATCAGAGGCTGTTGAATAAATGGGCTCTACCGCAGGTGGCATGAGCTGGGCCAGCAGGCAGCGGCTACTGGTGGCCTGGACAGTGTGCGTGGGCATTTCTTCAGCTGGCATGGCGGGTGGAGACCGGATGGCTCTTGGCAGCCCTGGGCGTGGGCACGCGCCGAGCCTGCAGAATGCCCTGGGGGTCGTGCCACGGAGGGCCCAACCATCCTCCTCTGTTCTCTCCCGGGTGAAGGCAGAAGGAACATTTTTATATTAGAACAGGAAGGATCTAGTTTGGAGATCGAAGAGCGTTCTGTGCGGATAAGGAGGCAGAGCGGGCTGTGCCTGGGAACCCCTTAGCTGCAAGACCTCAGGCGCCTCCCGCGGCGCCAGGGCAGCGGGGCTGCCGCCTCCCGCCCAGACTAACGCCAAGTCCTCTGCTCCCTCTCTGCAGCGGGACCTCGATTTCACAGTAGATTTGGATTTTAAGGGACAGCTGTGTGAAACATCTGTATCTAATGACTACAAAATGCGTTAGCATATGTGGGAAGCTGCAGAGAGCGAGCGAGAAAGGAACTCTCACCTCGATCTGCCGCGCCATCCCAAAGAAAACCGCTTGCAGGACTACACACTTGAAAACCAGAGTTTCCGAGTCTGCCTGGAAAATTGGTGGCCTCAGCAGGCCCGCGGGCCCTGCCGCTGACAGAGGGCCTCCAGCCCCCGCCGTCCTGGGGAGCCCTTCAGAAGGCTTTGTCGTCGTCAACAAAGAACAACCTCGCGCTCTGTGGCTGGGCCCCGAGGATGGAAAAGTACCGTGTCCCCATCGTCCCCCTAACTGTGACTCTCCAGATCTTCCAAGTTTTGCATGCCGCAGGCGTCTAGGACAGATTGCTCCCACTAGAACCTGGAGACATAGTGTCTTTGATAGCTAAGCCAGATTACCTGTCCGTGCGGTGGTGTGTGCGTGCGTGTGCGTGCGTGTGCGTGCATACGGCATAGATATTAGTTTATTCACCCACAAACGCCTGTATATGCATGCATATACAACCGAGTGGGTACACAGCGCGTTCACGCAGAGCGGTGTGCGTGTGTGTGGGCGCGCGTGCGTGTGCGTAGAATATATATTGCTCTCAGAGGAGATTCTGTTGCTTTCGAATAGGATTTTGTTTTGTGATTAGTTCGCCCCTTCCCATCCCTCACCAGATGTTAAGCAGCTATGAAACCTCCTCTGTACTAGCTGGTCTCCTTTGGACTAGACCGTGGCTCTGAACCCTGAGCATAGCACCACGGGCTCCGTGGGCGCTCAATAAACACATCTGAGAACAAAGCTGCCGGGACGTCTGCATTCCTGGTGCTCCGAAGTGGGAGGGCTGGGGGCGGAAGTCGGGGGGCACATGGAACAGAGCTCGGAGGGCACAGCACGTGCTTGTGTTCACACTCGCTCCCTGGGGGTAAGCGCCTTGGTAGGAGCCACAGGAAGTCAGGGCTAACAGCATCTCCGCTGCAGACTTGTAGGCGTGCTGCCCTTGGTGGGGTTACAAGAGGGTCCTGGAGCTGGGGTGAGGGGCAGGGGCTAACCAAAAATGTTCTGGAATGGGAGGCCATGCGTAGCCTGCAAGTGACACTTAGCATGGAGACCTGGCAGGAAAATGTCTAGCCTTGGTCCGAGCGTGGTAACGATAGGTCTCGATAGGATGGAATGGGCCTTGGCAGGCTCAGTGGGTGTTTTGGTTTGGTTTAGTTTTAGGTTACTCTTTAGTTTCCAAGTCCAACTATGTTACCTCCCCTGGAAGACACAGATGCTAAGAAGGCCAGGGGCCATTCCAGGTGCTAGGAAGGCCACGGGGCCATTTAGAGATGGTGAGTAGAGCTGATGGGGCCCAGGCAGGGGAGGAGGCAGAGGGCATCCTCAGGCCTGTCTGTGCTGGGGGGGGGGGGGAGGGCTGTCTGTGCAGGGGGCCCTGGCTGTGTAGGGGGGTCTGGCTGTGCAGGGGGGCCTGTCTGTGTAGGGGGGGCCTGGCTGTGCAGGGGGGCCTGGCTGTGCAGGGGGGCCTGTCTGTGCAGGGGGGTGCCTGTCTGTGCAGGGGGGCCTGGCTGTGCAGGGGGGCCTGTCTGTGCAGGGGGGTGCCTGTCTGTGCAGGGGGGGCCTGGCTGTGCAGGGGGGCCTGGCTGTGCAGGGGGGCCTGGCTGTGCAGGGGGGCCTGGTTGTATGGGGGGGGCCTGGCTGTGCGGGGGGGGGGGGTGCCTGTCTGTGCAGGGAGGGCCTGTCTGTGCAGGGGGGGCCTGGCTGTGTAGGGGGGCCTGGCTGTACAGGGGGGCTGTCTGTGCAGGGGGGCCTGGCTGTGCAGGGGGGCCTGGCTGTATGGGGGGGGGGCCTGGCTGTGTGGGGGGGCCTGGCTGTGCAGGGGGGGCCTGGCTGTGCAGGGGGGGCCTGGCTGTGCAGGGGTGCCTGGCTGTGAAGGGGGGCAGTGTTGGCCTTGACAGTGCCTTAGATGGGGGTCACTTCACCTCCGTAGCCCTCTGACGTCTGTGCCCTTTGTCAACTTCCCCAAAGCCCAGGGAGTGGGCCACAGAGGCGCTACCCTAGCTGCTTGGTAGCCGAAGTGAGCAGAGCCAAGACCTCAAGCCCCAGCTCAGTGTGCCTCTCCTGCCCTGGGCTGATCCTTTTGGGCCTCAGGCCCAGAGGGTAAGACTCTTTTTGTACCTAGAGAAAAACAGTGAAAATAATTTAATGCCTTTTGTGTACATGTGTCAGAGAAGAAAAGTGGAGAAACTTAAGAGTCTGTTAGAAGAGAAAAGGGGGTGGAGAAGGACATTGACGTGGGACCCCACAGAGGGCATGTGAGGGAGCTCCTGTGTGAGTTTCTGTGGGGGGGGAGTTGGGAGCCCGTGCAGCCTAGGGGAGGGGTCTGGCCACATCAACGGGCAAAGCCCCCTGTTGCTGGGAGCCCAGTGGAGCAGTAACGTGACAACCTTCTGGGAGCTTCAGGCATTTGGGGCCACAGGCATCCCTGACACCCAGGCCCCAGGGAGGGGGCTGGGGCAGGGGGCTGGGGAGGGCTGGACTGAGCAAAGGCCCAGCAGCCTGCCAGGCCCCTGTAGCGTCAGAGGAGAAGAGGGTCACCCAGGGCCCGCCCAGCCCCTGCCCTGCCACCACCCACTCCGCTCTGGGCTGCAGCGGGAAGCCTGGAGGCATGAAGGAGCAATTGCACGGCAGCTCCTCCCTCCTGCTCAGGGAGTGCTCCGGTGGGAATTGTAATTTCCCTCTGGTTCAGTGGAAATAAGCAATGTATCTGTTTCAAGCAGGCTCTGAATGGAAGGCGGCGTATGAGAGGAGGTCTCGGCGTGACTTCACTGATGAAAACTGTTTTTTTCCCTAATTCTTGGCTTTTTTGTCCCCCTCCTTTTTGGGACTGTACAAAACCCATTAGAGACTTTCTGTCCTGTCACTCCGCTCCCTGTGGGAATTCGCTCTTCATTCCCAATTCATTCTGCCCACACGAGCAGCTGTGGGGCCCTTTTGTGACTGTGTCTGGGCCTGTCTGTCCCTGGCCACTCTGCTTGTTCTGAAGTCCTTTGCAGGCATAGTTTCTGTCCCCTGCTAGACCCCGAGCTCCAGGGGCAGAGACCTGCCTGAACAGAGCGGGGTGCAGGTGACCAGTGACAGGGTGAGAGTTGGCCCCAGCACTAGCTCGACTCTCATGGAAGGTGCCCACGGGACCCCAGGACTGGCGGGCTCCAGCCCCTTTTATGTGTGCTCCTTAAGGGATGCCAACGTTTTTCTCGACTTCCCTGAAAGCCACCCATGCAGGCTGTCTCCCCTAGGTGGACACAGCTCCATAAACCCTACAGGGAGAAATGAAGCCTTAGCCAGGCCCTCCGCGCCCCATCTCTGAAGCCTCCTCTCTTCTTGGCACCATTCCTGGCGCCCCACCTGAGGGCTTGGCCTGGCCGCAGGCGTCAGTAGTGTCATGAAGTTAAGCCAGACATCTTAGCCTGTCCCTGTGCTGGGTCTTTGCCTAGGAGTCTGTCACTGGCCCAGTGGCAGTTCTGCTCACTGGTATCTGCCCAGTGGTGATCTCCTATCTTAAGCCACACCCCTCCAGGTCCCACACAGTGTGAGAGCTCTGTGTTGTTCTTCCCAGCCACACTGAGGGTCCCCAGCCTGGTTTCTAGGACCCTCTTCCTGAAGACACGTTTTTCTGGATCCTTGCTATCTGCCTGGGGTCTTGAACGTCACCTCCTTGGATATCTTGTTTCTGAGTGTAGCCCTCCTGTGGGGCAGCCTAGCTGGCCTTAGACCCCTGGGCTGTTGTGTATTGTGCCTGAACCCTTGGACTGTTGTCTAGTAAGTTCCAGGATAAGCCTGACTTCCTGAGGATGGGTGATCTCAGTGCCTGTCTAACCGCAGTGGTGTGCTGGGCTCCAGGTCTGGAGCCTCCAATGTCCCCATCCCATTGGAAGCAATTAGCCCACACTCACAAAAGACTCAGACATGACATATTCAGTGATTGGAAGGTCAGTATTGGATGCTTAACAGGCTCCAGGAACTGAACCAGGCAGAGCAATATGGCAGGGGCAACAGACACCAGCCCACCTTCCTGGACTCGCTGGTTGTTAGTCTCTCAGTAGGCTGGGCCGGCTTTTCCTAAATCCTGAGAAATAAGGTCCCTCTGCCTCCATGGCCAGCTCCAGCTCTGTCCAGCCCAACTGTGTTCTCGGCCCAGCTTTGTAACGTGACCTCCGTCAGGGGAGATGGTGAGGCGTGTTGCTCTATAGCACATCTCTGTCACCAAGCCCTGGAAACAGAAAGAGAACATGTCTAATTTCCTACTATTCCACGGGAGAGCGCAGCCTGTCATCTTCACAGTGACAGTGCTCCAGGAGGCTCCAAACCCTTTTTAATGGTGATAGGCCATCTATCACAACAGAAGCGCCAAAGGGACTTCACCAGCCGTGAGCTAACACCCAAGCATCAAGGGCAGTGGGAGCAACCAGGACACAGGGAACCCCAGCGTGCTGAGTCACGAGACCCGGGCCCCTGCCGTCCCCATTGCCAAGGCAGCAGTCAGCCGCTGGACAGCTATGCCACGGGACGTGCGTTTTGGAACCAAAGGACCTAGTCGAATCCCACAACTGCTGCTTACTGGTGAGGTGACTTTGGGCAGGTCGCCAGGCTCCTCTGAGTCTCGGTGTCTTCATCTGCCACAAGGGTGGTAACTCAGGATGAAATGGAATAAATACGAAACACTGGGACTGCCACGCATGGGGGAAATTCCGGTGGTAGCTGCTGCGCTAGCAGCTTCCTGCCCCGCCTTCCCAGTCCACTGTCGAGAAGTGCGGCTGGGTGCGGGCGTGGGCCCTGCGGGCCAGGCCTCAGGGCTGCAGGCTTTGGCCCAGAGCTGTGGCCAGCACCTCGGGTGACACTGGCGCAGAGTTTTCCTAAAGCGCCAGGTGAAAGTGGCCTGCTTCATTGCTCTGGTTCATTTGCTTTTTAAAGGCTTCAAAGGTGGCTTGTGGTGATCCTAAAATCCATCTCCTAGCCCTTCTGGCAGGCAGTGACTAAGTGACACCAATAGCCATGTGTCCCTCCATTAGAATGAAAAGGTCTTCAATTACAGAGATGCCACAGGCCCACCTGGGGTGCTCGGACTTCAGCTGTCTCCACATCCATTTCTAATTGCAAGACTTCCTGGTGACCTTGAGACTGGGTCTAGTGTGCTGAGTCTAGTGGAATTCAACGCACGCTGCTTTTCCCAGGAGAATTATGCCTCTGGTCATATTTAGTTTTGGTTAATAATATATTGAATATATTGAATACCTGGAGAACCTATTCTCTTTGATGGCCAGAGTTGGTGGCTTGGAAGCACATTCTGGGGAAAGTTGGTGCAAGGGGAATGGGGTGGGACCCAGGCTCAGAATCTGATCTTGGTGGCAATAGCAGCCTAGTAGGTGCTTGAGACCTCTTTGGCTACATTTAGTGGGAAATAACAAGCCAACTCTCTGCTGTCATAAATGACCATTGATATATCAGAGGCATGTGCCACTATGGCACTATGAGGCACAAGACACTAGGAGAACAGAACTATAAGGATCTTTCTCTGTGCCCAGGGAAGGAATGGGCCCCCCAAGAGAATATCTGTGCAGGAAGGAGAAGCAAAACCTAGAGTTCTGGAAACAGTGTGTGGCACACACAGGTATTTGTTCTGGGAATAGGGTGCTAGCACCAAACGTGGACGATCTATTTGGAGGCGGGGAGACACACTGCCTGCTGCCTGCATGCTGGGCCCGGCAGCGGCTAGAGTGTGGGGTGCATTCTCAGCACAGTGGCCCCAGCCCCAGTTGGAACCCGGAGAGCTACGTGAATGGTCCATTCAATAATTCTTTTTTGCGTCCCTCCGAGGGGGCACGCTCTGTTTAGGTGCTGTGAACGTGGCACTAGACAAAGACGACACCAGCTTGCCCGTTTGGAATGACGGCTGTGGAGAAGAAGACAGTGAACAGAGGTGGTAAATATTAAGAAAGAGGAAGTGCAGAAGCCGAGGGAGGAAGAGCCTGTTACTCAGAGTGGGCAATTGAGACAGCATCCCTGAAGATATGACTTTAAACAGAAACCTGAAAAATGGAGCACGGAGGGGAGGTGTGCGAGGGTTGGGGGGGTGGACAAGGCATCCAGAAGAAACAGCAGGAGCCAGGGCCCAGCCTGAGGAGTCCCGAGAGCTCAGTATGTTTGGGAAAAGGAGGAGCAGCAGAGGGCCAGGGGGACTCAGCCAGAAGGGGGTTCGAGCTGCAGTCGGGGCTCCGTGGTCGAGGGCCTTGCAAGCCACTTCAAGGACACTTTTTCCTTAGGCAATGAGAAGACACTGAAGGATTTTAGTCAGGAAAGTGGCAGGACAAGATTTGCATGCCACACATGCTTGCTGTCTAATGGGCTCAATTTGGCAATCGTTTCCCCTGGAAGACGGTAATAGACTTAACCTGTTGCTCACTTCAGAAAACCAGCCGCAGAGCAGGTCACTGTGGAGCTGGCAGGGCCTCTAGCAACCATGAGTGGAGGGTGTGGATCGAGGCTTCTCCTGGTTGTTGAAAATGGCATGAATACAGATTGCTTCACTTTAATGGTTGCCTCGTTCACCCAAAGGGAATCTGCACTGCACCAGTTTGTGCAACTCTGAGATCATTTGCATTTTCCTCTCTGGTGTCATGTCATGCTGTTCCTCACACAAGGACGGCTCCCTCTCAGCCGAGGACGGCGTCTGGGGGGCACGAGGCAGCTGGTAGGGTCTGTGCAGGCTGGATCTGTGCTTTGGGATTGTTCTGTTGTCTCCAAGCCCTGGGCGGCTGTTTCCAGGGGGACATACTGCTTGGCATCACCTTCAACTTGCAAAACGTATTCTGGAAGCATCTTTCAGAGGCTCCTTGGGTTGTATGGGTTTCTGATATTATGACAATTGCTTTCTGGCCATGGTTGGTTAGCTCAGCTGGATAAAGCACCATTCTTGAAGCCAAAAACACAGGCCTCCCTGACTCACAGCTTGGTGTCATGATCGCAGAAGATGCCGTGTTCCTGCCAGCCTTGGAGATAAACAGGCCTGGGGTGAAGCCTGGCTCCCCCAGCGAATCGCTGCGAGACCTGCAGCGAGTTACTTGAATTGTCTGCTCCTCAGCTAATTCTTTCCCGGTAGCTGGGGATGACGATAACTTTTCTCTTAGAGCTGCTGCCGGTGTCAGGTGCAACCACGTGAGGTTGTGGCACCTACCCTGGGGCACGGGCAGCTGCTTTTACATGGTGGCTCTCCCTGTTCTTGGGACTGGACCCCCGACAGGAATGTGCAGACGACTCTGGGCCCTCCCAGGGGGAGAGAGAGACGTCTCCAAGCAGGGTCCCTCTCCACAGTGGGGCAGAGTGCCAGCTTCGTGTGGCCAGAGAGAGAAGGCACACAGTCCTCTGTGGTTTGGAAATAGTTCTGAAGATGGCCTTGGAGGTGCCTAGACTGGAGATGTCACAGGAATTCAGAGCAGTTCCTTGGCTTGCCAGGGCCTGCGGTCATTAAACATGACACGGGACCTGGGCGACCTGTTGCATGATGCGGAGTCAGCCAGTCGGCAAGAGCTTTCCGCTGGCAGCCCAGACTAAGGACTCAGAGAGAGGAAGAGTGGGTTCGGAGTGTGGACTTTGGAACTGGAGGACCACGTCCAGACCTCAATTCTCCCACTTCTGGCTGTGTCACCTTGAACAAGTCATTTACCTCTCTCTGCCTCAGTTTCCTTTCCTATACACTGGTGGTAATCATAGCATCTACCCCACGGGATTTGTGGTAAAGATTAAAAGAGAATGTGCCTGGGATGTGAGAAGCAGTAAATGTAATAGCTATTACTACAATGATATGAAGCCACTCTGACTTATACTCGTCTTTGAACACCTCCAGTACTCAGGCCCTGGCCCCTGCTGAGCTCCCCGCTTGGCCCCCTGTGCTCTCGGGGCCACCTGTGTTCCCACTTTTACTGTGTTGCTTTGTCAGCGTCTGATTTTGTGTCGTCTGCCCACCAGACCGTGAGCTCCTGGGGGCAGGCTCTGCCTCTCACTTGTGTCTGAGTCCAGTGCAGTCCCTGGTCCTTCATGGGTCTTCAATAAACATTTGTCCAATGAGAGATGACAACTCATTGCCAGATGCCCATGGCGGTTGCCAGTGTGCCTGTTGCTCCTAATCTCAAAACCTGTTGTGTCATCTTGGACTATTCACTCCCCTTCTCTGGGCCTCAGTTTTCTCATTTATGAGATGAGGATATGAGCCTAGAATCATCTCCAGGTCCCCACCCAGCTTGAAGAATCTGTGATTTTCTGATTCTATAGCTCTACAGCTCTTATATTGTGACCCTGGGCCCAGAGCTTTCCAAGAAGATCCTGCCCCCAACTTTTTAGTGGAGGAGAGTAGAATAGCTGCTTGGGCTTTTCTGGGGTTGGGGTGGAAGTTGAAGGGAGGGGTGAGAAATAAAGGCTCAAGGAGGAAGTGAAGTTCCTGCTGGGGCTGTAGGAAGACATCTCGAAGCTTTGCCACAATTAGCCAGAGGAGACAGGAAGGTGAGCCAGGGTGCGAGGTCTGGCCAGGTGCGTGAGTGTGTTGTTATCAGCTGTGACTCACCCAACATGGGCTATCTCTGGGAAAATCATTTTAATAACTGCGAGGAAATGGAATTAAGGATACTGGCCGATGGCTGGCCAGGAGGATGACCAGGCGGGAGTTAATTTGTCTCTGCTAACGTAGCCTACTGATTATCTCCACTCTGCAAAGTGTTTCCATTGAGGGGCCTCTGGGAGATGTGTCTTCTGGGGGTTTTGTGAGGCCAGAGGGGCAGGGAGCAGAGCTGGAGGTGTCCAGGGTCAGGGATGGCCCAGGGAGCCATGACTAGCTGATGGAAGCTGGGGATAAGCCAGGCACGTCTTATCACAGTGACCATGGCCTGACCCAGGGGTCCGGGGCCACCCGAGAGCCTTGCTCTGGGGGAGGTCCTGCTGTTGCTGGGCTCGGGCTCCTCAGAGAGTGTCATGGAAGGGACTGTCACACATGGGCTTCCTCATTATCCCTCAGGTCCACAAACCACAGCTGGTTTCGATTCTCCACATTCATGGAGGAAACTATGGCCTGGAGCATTCAAAGTAATGAATGATACAAACCCCCTCATCATTCTGAGAAATCCCCTTCTCAGAGGCTGTCTAGATTTAGTTTTTAAAAACCCACTCTTCGAGATTTAAGGACTTGCAGCGTGGGCGGGGGTACCCAGGCAGGCTGGTTGGCTGGGGCAGGCTGGGACTGACAAGGCGCCATCACGCGTAGACACGCACGGGACATGTGCAGATGGAGGCTGGTTGGTTGCCAGGCTCCTACTTTCCCTTTCTGCTCTCCGCACCAGGCCGCACCCGTGCTGCTGTGTGCCGCACTGGGGGAAGGGTCCTAACGAGCCTCCTGCCTCTGCCTGGCCCCCGTCCTTCCACTCCCCTTTCTTTAGGCATGACTGCAAATCTGACCCTGTCACACCCATTTAAAACTCTGCAATGGCTCCTAGTAACCGACAGGCTGACGTTGCAACTCCTAGCCCAGGGGAGGCTCCTGGTTCTGGTCTCCCACCTCCCACTCACTCCTGAAGACCCAGCTCCGTTCTGCCTGGGACCCTATCCTCACGCTCTGCTGGGTTGAGGGGCATGAGCCCCGTGTCCAGCACTTGTGAAGCCCCCATCAGCTTCCACTCCCCTGCTTCCCAGCTTTCCCTCCGTATTCCCTTTGCCAGAGCGACGCTGCTCCAGCCCTTCTCCCTGCCCCACCCAGGGGCAGGCAAGCTTGCTCACTGCTCACTGCCCACACGACAAGCTAAGTCCCCTTACCCGAAATGCCTGGGACCAGAAGTGTTTCAGATTTGGGATTTTGCTTTTCTGGATTTTGGAATATTTGCATATACATAATGAGATATCTTGGGGATGGGACCCAAGTCTAAACACAAATTCATTTACGTTTCCCAGACACATGGCCCAAAGCAATTTTATGCAATATTGTCAATAATTTTGCGCATGAAACGAAGTTTTGACAGCGACCCATCACAGGAGGTCAAGATGTGGAATTTTCTACTTGTTGCCCCATGAAGGTGCTCAAAACGTTTCAGATTTTGGAGCATGTCAGATGTCAGGTTTTCAGGTTACGGCTGCTCACCCTGTGGTCTGCGTGGTCCCTCTCATTGTTTTCTCCCTGTTTGCGGGTATCGCTCCTTCTCTGACTTCGAGCTCCTCGAGCCTTGATTTCTTTTCTTTATTTCCATATCCCAAGGGCATGGGGTAGCGTGGCATCTCAGCACATATTCGGACTTGGGTGGGAAATATCTGAGGCCCTGGTGGTGGGACTGTCGGGGGGAGGGCCAGGGCTGAGCCGGAGTGGGTCGTGCGCGTGCTCGCGCCAGCGTGTGCACGAGCGTGTGCTCACAGACACAGCGCGACTCGGGCAGCCCTCGCCACATCCTCCCGAGGGCGGGCCGTCAGAAGCTGCTGCGGCCTGGCCTCCGAGCCGGCCTGGCCTCCGAGCCGGCCTGGCCTCCGAGCCGGCCTGGCCTCCGAGCCGGCCTGGCCTCCGAGCCGGCCTGCCCAAGCTGGCCTGGCAGGACTCGGGGAAGGGCCTCAGCCGCTGTGGGGCCGTCTGCTCTCCAGTGAGTTGCTGCATGGCCACAGGCGAGTCACTGAAATTCCCTGAAGAATCCAGATAGAGGGAGCTTCGCGGGCAAAGACAAAGGCTCAGAGAGCAGAGCCAAGGTCAAGAACACGTCCACACGCTCATGAGTGTTTTCACTTTCTACTGCTCCGTTCCATTACTGTTGTTGCTAATAATGGTAATGTTAAATAATCAGGGGGAAAAAGCTCTTCCAGCCTTCTAATTAAATCAGAATTTCTGGCAGTGGTGGGTGGTGGGAACAAGGCTTGATATTATATTTTAAAAAATTAAATAAATCAATCAATTAAAAGTAAAATAAATAAACTAGTGAGAATAAAGAAAAGCTCTCAGGTGGCTGAACCTGCATCCGAGGTTGAGAACCCAGATTCGGCCCATCACGTCGGCTAGGGTGGGCAGGGGCCATAGTGCCCTTTCCAGGGGAAGCAGCTGTCCTGATTCAATGACTGCAGGCTGGCCAGGCAGCTGTCCGCCTGCCCACAGGGGGAGCACGTGCTGCGGGCCACTGGTCAATCCTGGAAGGTACAGCACTCAGGGATGGAGGGACTGCGACGTCACTTACAGCAGGAGGAAACTGGGTTACATCGAAGGAAGTGGGGGAAGCACGTGGCTCCTAATGCGGATCTGCCCTTTGTGATGAGGGGCAGCTGGAAGCCCACTGCATCGGGGCTGTGACACTGTCACTGTTGTCTTACCTGGAATTGCGGGGCTCTGGGGGCAGCAGCCCCACTCCCAGAGCCCGAGTGGAAAGATTTAGAAGCTGTGTGGGCTGGCTGCGGACGGCCAGGGTGGCAGGCCAGGAACTAGCTGGCTGCTCACAGACTGTGGACCCTGGGTGGGTCTCTCTTCCTACCCGGGCCATAGTCCCCTTCCTTTCGGTGACCTAAGGGAGTGTGGTGAGCCAGTCTGCAGGCCAGCCTGGCGCTGTGTCTGGCAGGTGGGGGGCGGTGGGGTGTGAGGGTGCCAGCGTCCACACTGGGGGCTCACTGTTCTGCACGTTGGGGAGGGAACACAGACCCCAGCCCTCCCAGCCACTGCTCGGGCTGCAGCCTCCGGGGCCAGGACCAGGGTAGAGAGAGCAGAAGAGCGGGCGGGCAGGGCAGGGGAGAGGGGCCCCATGAATGAAAGCTGCTGGGGGTTGAGAACAAGGGAGGGGGCGGGAGGGCACAGAGGGAGAAAAGTGCAGCTTCATCTGCTTGTTTGTGTTTCCTGTATTTAAGATGCCGACTTCTAGCATATTTTTAAATCCATCAGACATGAAAGGCTGATTTAAATAGCCCCGCAGTGTGAAGCTGGTAATTTCGCTTGCCACAATAGGGAAGCTGGCCAGGACCCAGCGCCTCCCCCCGCACCAGGGAAGCTGCGAGCTCCAATCTCTCCCTGCGAGGCCTCCAGGCAGGTGTTCCACTCCCTGATTGGGGGTGGCATTGCTGAGAGGAGGAGGGGCAGGGATGGTAGGGGAAGCGGAAGAAGAAGAGGGCTGAGAGGAAAGTGAAGGAGAAAGGTTAAAGGAGGGAAACTGAACTAGAGAAATTATTTCCCCGGGCCAGGGAGGCTTCCTAGATCAGCCGGTCCCGACCCCTGCACACCTGCGCCCTCTCACTCCGCTCTCGGGCCTGGTTAGGGTGGAGACGGGGCCTTGTAAGCCACTGTGCTCGGTTGCTCACTGCATTCCTGAGGGCAGAGTGTTGGGGGGCTCACTACCTGTGAGTCGGCCATTCCCTGCCTGGGTGGTGCTGAGATAAACTTCTCTTGGGATAAATGGGAAGCCTCATGCTCTGCCAGCACCAGTTCTAATCCTGCCCTCTCGAGTCACTCAGAACAACCTTATGCCAAAGTTGGCCCTGCGTCCCTCCCGGGTGAGGTCCCTCCTCTACGCCAATCCTCCGATGCTGCTTTCTAATCTTTACCGTACCTATCGCAATGTAAATCTCTGTAAGACCCAAATATTCCTGGGTGCTAATTAATGTATCTCCTGCTATAGTCCACGCTACAAAATTCCAGGAACAACAAAAGACTTCTGTTGTTTCTGTTGTGGTTGTCATCCCGCACACTCTTTGACTATGGAATCTGGGGCCAGGCGCTCCTGCTGCCTTCCAGGACAGGGAGGTCCGTCGGCCGGAAGCTGGCGTGCAGGTAGTGAAACGGCTCACAGAGAGAAGCGTGTTCCGGGCGGGGCGGAAGTGGGGCACCGGGCACCCCCTCCCTGCAGGGCCCACGGCGGTCGGTGGGGCGGGGCCTCAGTGGAAGGACACCAGGAGTGCTGCAGTGGTACCTGTATGGCATGTTAATTTATGCTTCTGGAGTTCTAGGTGTTTCTTCCACTCAAGCTCCTTGAAGCCCCAAGGGCTGTGCGTAAGTGAGCTCACCTCCTTCTCAACTCCCTCATCTTGCTATTACCCGAGACAAGCACTAAGCGTCTTACAGCCTCAGCTGTTGGGGAGCAAAGGTAATCAAATCCTTTATTTATTCACGGAACATAAATGCAAAAGTGGGTTTTTAAAATTTTTTAGTATGGTAAAATGTATATGACTTAAAATTTACAATTGTAACCATTTTTAAATGTACGATTCAATGGCATTGAGTACATTCACAGTATTGTGTCAGCCCTCACCACCGCCCATCTCCAGAACTTGTTCATCATCCAACGTGACAGTGTTTTACAAACCCTGTGCATGAAGCCGGGTCAAGCAGCAATGTGCTGTCTGCACCCACCCCCACTAGTGTCTGTTATGTACGGGCCTGGTAAATGCACAGGTGAGTGAATCAATAGCAGAACCCTGCTGGTGGGGACCTGCAGTCTGCTGCTGCCCCTTCCAACATCAAAGCACAAAGTCTGTAGCTTGAAGGAACAAGTTTCACTTATCCTTCCTTCCTCAGGAAATGGGAGTGCTCTTACGGTGACCCCAGCCTCTCCAGTTGCCAAGAAGTGTGGGATTTTCTCACGCTTGCCTATTTTATTTTGTTTTGGTCTCTTGCATGGGAAGGCAGATGATGATGTGATAACTACCCTTTGTTTAGAGCCTTGCAGCTGACTCAGCTCTTTCCACGGGAGTTCTCAGCTGACCTTCACACTCGCTGTGAGGCATAGGGCAGACAGACGGTTTTACAGACTTGGAATCAGGCTCAGAGCATCAGTCAGTTGCAGGTTTTGCCCAGGCCTACACAGTTTGTGTGCAGGTTCTTATTCCGAGCAGGACTTTGGGGCTAGGGGAGCTGTAGGTAGGACAGCCGGGTAAGGATATGAACAGCCGGTTCCACACCAGGAAGGAGCACAGCGCAGGGAAGCATCTTTTATGCACAGAGGCCTGGAGCCCCAGTCAAATTGAGCTGTTAAGCTGCCTGCAGGTTATGGATTACTAGCGACAGCTGGGGAGGCCGCGGGGCGCTCAGAGGGATGCTTTGATGGGCATCACACTGTCTAAAAGGCAATTGAATTGCAGCGGCTGGAACACGCCAGCACTTTGTTGTAAAAGCCTGAAGCAGCACCTCATCTGAACCAGGAGGCAAGCCCTGTGGGTCTGCCCAGGCCGCAGGGGCCCAGTTGTCCAGCCTTTGGGACCTGGGGCTCCAATGGCGGTGCTCACCAGGGGTGTGCCTTGTTTTTGAGAAATGATCCTCTTCTCTCAACCACTCCAACAAGGCAAACATTGCTTGCCAGACACCGTGCCAAACACGACTGCAGAGATGAATGCTGCACCCTGTATGTTTAGCTCACTGGAGTCCTGTGGGCACTGTGTGCAAATAAGCAGCACACAGAGTGGTGCCGTTGGCATCACTGCAGAGCAGCCCTGGGAGCTGCTGATGTTGGGCCACACCTGACACTCTGTCCCTGACCTGCGGCTACACATGCCCAGTGAATCCCAGTTCCTGTCACACTTCCCAATTCATTTTGAGCTCCACATGTTTCCATTAAAAAAAAAAAAATCTCATTCTCGCTGTCATGTTCTTTAGGCACTTTTGCTTAGCATGGCAGCGTTGTTTATGGGGTGGTATTTATTTGTATAGGTCAGCTGGATCTAGTCATAATTCATTATGATAGTATGGGCCTTGCTGGTCCTAGGAGTCCTCATTTGTTGGGCAAGGAGTGTCCTGGTGCTATGATAAGGGCCTGCAAGGACCACTTCTGAATCAGAGCCAAAGGCCTGGTGAAGTCCTAGCTCCATGTTGGGTCAGTTCTTGGCCCTGCCCCAGCCCTAGCCCAGGATGACAAGTGACACATCTTGCTCACGCTCTTCAGTTTCCACATTGATTTCAGGTCCTCTGCTAAGTACCATATGGTTTCACAATCTCCATAAATTCCAACAATGTTCTCCCTAAGTAGGGCACTTTGATTAAATTGGCTCCACTGAATTGTATAAAAGGTGGAATTATGATGTTCTTTATCGCTGGTAATTAATATGTCTATTAATAGAAACATCAACAGAGTTAGGAAGGGGGGGTGGAGGTTTAGAAAGTGCTATCCTGTTATCCACCCTCCCCCTGCCAGATAAGAAGGGAGGGAATAACACATAAAGTAAAATCCTATGGATCTTACTAAACTCGGCTGGAATTTCGCAGCCTTTCTGTTCCCTGATGAAGGGAGGAGAGGTGGCAGCATCCCCAGGGCCAACCCCAGGAACCAGGTGGGGGCTCTGGTCACAGCCAGCAGCAAAAGGCCACTTAATGCTTGGCGTTTGGATACATGTGTGCTATAATTTCATTACTTTGAAGTACTTAAGCTATCTTTTAAAAAAAAGCTTCAGATTTGCCCTGATTTGCAGTCTTTCCCCTGACATCACTTTTGAGTGAAGCTTTTCAGGAGGTTTGGGTTCTTGGCAGAACAGAGAGCATTGCCTGAGGATGTCTAGACTCACTCCCCAAGGAACTGGACACCTCTTTGGGCAGCTCATCCCCAGTAGGGCATCCAGAAGATAGAGGGGAGGGTTTCTCAGATCTAAGGGCCTCCTTCCTCTTACAACCCAGAAGAAAGGAGATACTTTAGGGAGGAGGTCAGAGGTAGAGCTACAGAATGAGAGCAGAGTTCTAGCTGTGTTGTGTGGGGTGTGAAGAAGAAAGCAGGGAGGGCAAGCAGAGCTTGATTTATGCACAGAGCAGATGACTACCACCATGACATCTCAGAGACTTTAAATCATTTTAAATATGTTTAAAGACCTAAAGGAAACCATATCTGAAGAACTAAAGGAAAGTATGAGAACAATGTCTAACCAAATAGAGAATCAGTGAAGAAAGGCAATTATAATAAGGAACCAGATAGAAATTCTGGAACTGAAAAGTACACTAATCGAATTGAAAAATTCACCAGTGGGTCCCCAAAGCATATTTGAGCAGGCAGAAGAAGGAATCAGTGAACTTGAAGATACATCAATTGAGATTACCCAGTCTGAGGAACACACACAAAAGAAATAATGATAATGAACAGAAACCTGTGGGACACCATTACACATGCCAAATGCACATAATGGGAGTCCCAGAAGGAAAGAAGAGGGAGAAAGCAGGAGAAAGAATATTTGAAAAATCAATGACAAAAAAGTCCCAAACTTGATGAAAACTATTAACCTATATATCTAAGAAGCTCAACAAAGTCCAAGTAGGATAAACTCAAAGATTCATAGCTGGACACATCAAAATCAAACTGTTGGAAGACAAAGACAAAGAATTTTGAAAGCACAAAGAGAGAAGCAATTCAACAGATACAAGGGATCCTCAGTAAGATAAACAGCTGATTTCACATTAGAAACCATGAAAGCCAGTGAGGCAGAACAGAAAATGTGCTGAAAGAAAAAACCTGTCAACCAAAAATTCTATACCTGGCAAAGCTATCCTTTAAAAATGAAGGATAAATTAAGACATATCCAAGATAAACAGAAATGGAGAGAGTTTGTCTCTAATGGGCCTGCCTTAAAAGAAATACTAAAGGAAGTACTGCAGGCTGAAATGAAAAGGCCTAAGATAGTAATCTGAATTAACATGAAGAAATAAAGAGCACTGGTAAAGGTAATTACATAGCTAAATATAAAAGACAGTATAAATTTATTTTTTTGTTTGTAACTCTTTGTTTTTTCTATCTGATTTAAAGGACAACTGCATAAAGCAATAATTATAAATCTATGTTGATGGAAATAAAGTGTATAAAGATGTAATTTGTGACAATAATAACATCAGGGAAGGGAGAATGGAACAACACAGGAGCAATGTTTTTGCATACTATTTAAGTTAAGTTGGTATTACTCCAAACAGATTGTTATAAGTTGAGATATTAATGGCAATCCCCAGGGCAACCACCAAAAATAATATATATATATGTTAAATGAAATAAGAGAATTAAAATGGTACACTATAAAATATTTAACATAAAAGAAGGCAGTAATGAAAGAATACAAGAATTAAAAAGGCATGCTGTACAGAAAAGAAATAGCAAAACAGCACACAAATCCTACTTTATTAATTACATTAAATGTAAACAAGTTAAACTTTCTAATTAAAAGAGATTGGAAGAATATATTAAAAACATGATCCAACTATATGCTGTCTACAAGAGACTCACTTTAGATTCAAAGGCACACATAGGTTGACAATAAAAGGATGCAAATGATATACAATGCAAACAGCAACATGAAGAGAGAGAAGAGAGCCAGAGTGGCTATACTAATATCAGACAAAATAGACTTTAAGATAAAAATTATTACCAAAGACAAAGGACATTTTATAGTGATAAAAGGTCCATAAATCCAGAAGACATCACAATTATAAATATATTTGAACCTAGCAAAAAAGCCTCCAAATACATGAAGCAAACCGAAGTCCCTGAGGGGAGTAGAGGAGAAGGCAGCTCTGTCCTAAACACTTTATCCTCATGACTCATTATGTGCTTAATATCCTTAATACCACTAGGGACTCACTCCTGTGGGTTAAAGGCTTGCCTCCCTTAGAATTCTCTGTTAAGGTATAAATATGGCCCCAGAACAACCATTTGTATTAATACTTTAGTCAAAATTGGTTTAAGCTCCTTTGAAGCAGTGACTAATAGTGACAGAGACAAAGGGTTGAGCCATTTTCAGTAGTGTAAAGGTATGACCTATACTGGCCCAGGAGGAGAGCACAGAGGAGGGCAGTCCAACCATTGAGGGAGGTATGAAGAACAGCGAAGGAGTATGGGATGAGGACAGGGGAGAGAATCACAGGGGAACAGAAAAGACCCCACCAGGACTGTGAAGGGAAACAAATGCCAGACAAGAGGCAAAGCAACTGGGGCATTGCTTGGGGAAGAGGGCTCCAGATTTGGCAGCTCAGTGATGAGGGCAGCAGCAGGCCCCAGAAGCAGCAGGAGTCAGAGCAGGGAGCAGGTGTGGGGCCAGGGACCGCAATGAGCACAGCCACTCACAGGGAACCCTCAGGAGCTGGCACCACATCTGAGCTGCCGTCCGAGTCCTGGAGAACCACAGAGATGGGAGGAGAGTGGACGGGGGTTGAGACCCAGCAACGGGTGCTGGAAGGAAACACGCTGATAAGGAAACCAGGACAAAGGACAGCAAGGCCAAGAGGCAAAGCCAGAAATGAGCTCAGAACCCAGGCAAATGGGCCGGACAAACAGATGCACAAACCAGGTCATGTTTGCCAAGGTGCCCAGTTCTGGGAAGACGCTTAGTAGATGTTATTTGTTTCTAAACAAACTGAAAGAAGGTGAGTGGCCTGGGCAGCAACTCAATGTCAACAACAAAAATGACCCCTACTTATTAACACCTCTTACAGGCTGGCACTGCACTACATGCTTTGTTTGCATTGCCCCGTTTAATACTTACAACGTCCTTCTGAGGTGGACATGAAACCTCCCTCTACAGATGAATGTGAAACCTGGTTAAGTGACTTGCTCAAGGTCTTCGCAGCAATGTCAATGGGACAGAGCCAGTTTCTGTGCCAGCTCGGTGCCAGGGTGACAGCCACTGGGGGAGCTCTGTTCAACATAGTGGCTTAAAAGGAAGAGGAGGGGCCCTCAGCAGTCCCCGTCCTCTACTCTTTTTAAAAGTGGGGTTGGAGAAGGAAGAGCAGAGGCCCAGAGGCCCCCCTGCCCCCTCTCTCTGCCTGGCCCTGTAAAGAATAACCGCATGCCAGAAGGCCAGGCACCAGGCTCCTGCCACCCTGTCCTAAACCCTGCATGTCTAATTTTCAGGTAAAATGCAGCCCTAGGCCAGGGACAAGGTGCTGAGGATGAAGGTATCTGTGGGATCAGGGAGCCCCAGGGATGGCCAATTGCCATCCCTATTTTTTTGTCAGAAGCAGGAGAGCTGGTTTACTTTCGGCATGGCCATGCCTACCTTCCTCCTTGCCCCTCACACAGACATGGAGATCAGAGGGCCACCCCTGGGTGACCCACATATCCCCTCTTCTTGCGACATTCTACTAATGAGCCCGCCACCACTGTGCTTCCCCAGGGGAAAGGAGTTTCCTGTGAGTTCTTCTCAACTGTGGACTGGGGTCCAGGGCCAGCCTATGTGAGAAAGTGAGTCTGTCTCATAGGCACGTGAGTAGAAGAGCCCAAAGCCTCTGGTAGCCCATCCATTCACTGCACTGAGGTGGGAGCCCAGGCGGGAGCTGGCTTGCCAAGGCCTCTGCACATGTCTTGGTGCCCAGTCCTCGTTTCTGTTCAGCACCCTCCATGGGCCCCTGGTCCCTGCAGGCGCTGGATGAGAGGGAGAAGTCTGCAATCGGAGGCAGGCACTGGCCTGGTGACCTCTGGGGACTCTCACTCTTGTCAAGGCCTGGGAAGAGGAAACTCCTGGGGACTTTGGCCAATGGCTTCTCCCCTGTTGTTTGGCTATGTGTGGGCTGTCTTCAACTATCTTCTTGGAGGCCAGTGGACACTTCCTGCCCCCCTCCCTCTCTGTGTACCCCACTTGGGTGTGGACCCCCACTTTCCTGTGGAGGGCTGGGTCTGCAGCACTAGAATTTATAATTAGCAGTGACCTTTGTGATATTTTCACCCACTTTCCCGCCCGGGGCAAGGATGCCCTGACAGCCGGTCGGTGATGCCGGAACTCGCTGGGCACGCACCCCGGGGCCCAGTCCTTCCCTCCACCCAAGCGCCTGGCGGGTGCAGTCCGTGTGCCAAGCAGCCAGCAGCTGCTGCCCAGCACCAGCACAGCCACACTTGTGTTTTTAAACACTGTCCTCCAGAATAAAGTAAAATAAAACAAAATGAAGTCAGCAACTGTGGACCTCGCGTTGGGCCTCACTGCCTGCATGTCAATCTGCCCTGTTAATCATCATGTACAATTTTTCAAAGAGCTATTTTGAGAAACATTTAGAAAATGGCTTTTCTACAGCCATCTATACCTTATTTATACCCTCCAGAAATGGTCGCTCTGTTTAGCAGCAGATGGTTTTTTCCACCAGTTTTCTCTCCATCTCTCAGTCAAAGTTGAGTAGGAAGCAAGCCTCGCCCTCACCCCAGGCGCACATTTGTCGCCCGCGGTCCGCCCTGGCATCTGGGCTGCAGGTGGGGTGAGGAGGAAGGGCTGCACGTGGCAGGGAGCTGGGGCGGGCGGGTGGCGGTGCTGCCGGGGCTGGGGAGGGCGGAGTGGGGCTCGGAGTGGGGCGTGGAGGGCCTGGTAGCTCCACGCAACAACTCAGCGGGCTCCGGGCTACGAAACATGTATGGAGAGCATCCCTTTGGCCTTCAGAGAAGGGAGCAAAGCAAGACAGACTGCCCCCATCCCTGAGTGGTGTGTCTTTGGCCTGCAGGGAGCAGCAAGTCAGCCCTGCACAGTTGCCATGGCAACGGCAGTGCTGCGGCTCCTAAGGGCAAGGGGAGGAGAAGGGAGGTGGCGAAGGCACGTGGTGGCACTTCTGGAAAAATCCATCTGTTTCTTTACCCCAGGAAACCAACCTGGAGAAAAAACAATACGGAAGGGCTGGGCATCTGGGGTCTAGAGAGAGGCGGGGAGACAAGACTCCAGGGTCTCCGAGAGCGGCTCTCCCGATGGGATGTGCCTCCCTTCCTATGGGGGAGGTGAATGACTGACAAGAACAGAGGTCCAGGTGGGCCTCGGTGGGTGGCATCCACACAGGAGCCTGTGTGCAGGTCACTCTGTGACCTCAGGCTTAGGTGGGGACAGTCCCGGGAGGCCTTCTGTTAGCCACAGCAGGATTTCTTCTTGGCAGGGTGGCCAACCTGAATGGTGTCCTTCCTCGCCGTGTCTTCTTGCTCCTTGAGAAACCTGGGGGAGTGGAAGGGATGGTGTCAGTAGTGGAGAAGTTGCTAGACCGGGAGCTGGCCACCTGGACCAGCCACCCTCAGCTTGCAGTATCTGGGCAATATGGAGAGAAAGCAACCTCACCAAGGCATCAAGAGAGTACTGAACATCTCCCCCTGGGCAGGGCGGGCGTGTGACTCTGATCGTAAAGCCAGAGAGCTTAGTCAGCATGGGTCCAGACACCTCCACCAGGAAGCCTCCCTTGATCCTCTGGGTTGGCCTAAGTGCCGCTGGCACACTCTGACCCTTCCTCTGTCATAACCCCATTGCCCAACGTCATCACGCATTGCTTCCTTGGCTGTCACCTTCATCAGAGAACAAGCTGCTTGAAGACAGAGACTATGTCTTTTGTCTCTGTGCCTCTGCAGCCTACTGCAGTAACTGGCACACAGAGGAGCTCCAGAATATACCCTCGAACTCTACAGAAGGCTACCATGTGCCCACGGCCCCAGATTATGTGCAGGAGTGAGGGATATAAATTACGGCAAGCCCCTCACCTCTGCTGTACGCGTCCAGAGTGCTGTCGCCTCAAGCATCCCTTTCATTCCCACAGCCACCTGTGAGCAGGCAGGGACGGAGGAATGGCTGATGTTCCTGCGTTACCCACAAAGTGCGGAGAGGCACGGTGACTTGCCCAGGCAGTCAGCGGCAGAGAAAAGCCTAGAACTTTTCCTCATGGTACCCCATAACCTCTCTAATGCATAGAGGAGTTGTTCTGGGTTCTTAATTACTCAAAAATATTTAAATGCCCCAGAACAAGTGCTGAGCACAAACTGGGCACTGTTGAGTACTTGTTGGATGGATAGATGGATGGATGGAATGAAATTAATGCCTGAGTACCGAAAATGGTTCCCAGTGTGGTTTTGTATTCTTAATTTCTTATACAGGCAGAGTATTAAGGCGTCAGTCTGTCTACGTGACAGGTCCTTTCACACCATTACCTTGGTTACCTCTGGTTGATGCCCCCCTCCTTGCTCTACTTCCTGCCCCCCCAGACCCCATCCATATGATAACCTTTCTTGCTCCCAGCCGGCTGCCAGCGAATCCCTGCTAAGACATCAGCCAGTGTCAGGGCCCTGTGGTCTGACCTTTCCAGGGAGGATTTGCATTTACAAAGAGAATCCCTGGGAAAAGGTGGCCTTGCCTTTACGACTCAGGAGAAGACTGAAGTGGGGTGACAGGCAGGGATGCTTTCTTTTTCATCATCACTGTTTCAGAAGGCTGCCCCTGACCAGTGAAATCCCATATAACGGCCCAGCCCCCCCTTGCCTGCACGCAGAGTGCTGGGGCCGGTTGGCAGGAAGGGGCCCAGAGGCGAGGTCTGGGCCGAGGGAAAGGCAGGGCCTCCCCCCAGGCTGGCCCAGCTGGCCCAGGCAGAGTTACTTTACCTGTTGAGTGTGTCTCTTTACCTGGCTAGATGGAGCACGGACTCTTTGGTGTTGTGACCGGAATAGGCGCTGCATTCATAGAAGATCAGATTATTCTCCTGGAATCACAAAACAGAGGGAATGCAACGAGGGCACTGGGGGAGCGAGAGGGCTTGGGGGTGGTGGGAGACCCTGTCTGCATCTGCCTGCAGGCCCCCAGTCCCGCTGGTGGCCCCCCTCACTGTGCACGGCTGCACAGGCCCCCTGACTAATGTGGGTTCTGTAACCACCTCCCCGGTGAGCAGTAACGGCTGTAAAACAACAAGCCCATACGCTGTCCAGGTGCTGCTTTGTATTTCCTTAGACTACTCCTGAGTACGTATGTGCTCATTCCACGTTTACGCCAGCCTTGTGACGCGGTCAAATACACAAAGGCTGGGACGGGCCATATCCTTCCCACTTCACAGGCAGGGAAACTGAGGCTAGAGAGGGTGCATGGCTGGCCTGTTGGGGTCACGCACTTAGTTAATGGTAGGGCTCCCGGCAGCATGCTGTTCCCAGACACTGCATTGCGTGGGCCTTGGGCAGACGTCGGGGGCTCTCCAGCAGGAGTTCTGCTTTGCCACGCGGCCAGGCTGGGAGCGCTGGTGCGCAGGACGACTGTCCAGCACGTCACTGGGACGCAGCCGTGCTGCGTGCACAGCGGGAGTGCCCTCGGCTTGGCTCGTCACATTCCACCCCTCACTCGCATGCACAGACCCTGCGTCACTGCCACAGTGCCGGCGGCAGGGAGCCGTGCTTCTAGAGGGTCTCTCCTGGAGGCCGATGCCCCGGGGGGATGCAGGCCAGCAGAGAGGGCCTCTGTGGCGCCAGCTCAGGAGGCTCTGCCAGAGCACCCCCACCACCCACAGGCGCAGCTCCGTCCTTTGCCTTCCCCGCTGCGCCCACGGCTCCAGCCCTCCCTGTCCACACCGTCGGACACAGACTCCAGGCCAGCGTGTCAAAGAGTAGAGGCCCCTCGGGGGTGGAGAGAAGGGCACAGGACCCAGAACCGAAGACAGGGCTGCCTTCCAGCCTCCAGCTCTGGCCCCACCGCAGGTGAGCTCAGGGTCACAGGAATGTATCTGACTCCTGAGTCTCAGGCTTTGTTCACTGACCCTACCCACAAAAAGCAAAAGAAAAGAAAATGGGATAGTATTTTTTTTTTTTTTGAGGCAGAGTCTCACTTTGTTGTCCAGGCTAGAGTGAGTGCCGTGGCGTCAGCCTAGCTCACAACAACCTCAAACTCCTGGGCTCAAGCCATCCTCCTGCCTCAGCCTCCCGAGTAGCTGGGACTACAGGCATTCACCAACATGCCCGGCTAATTTTTTTTACATATATTAGTTGGCCAACTAATTTCTTTCTATTTATAGTAGAGACGGGGTCTCGCTCTTGCTCGGGTTGGTTTCAAACTCCTGACCTCGAGCAATCCGCCCGCCTCGGCCTCCCAAAGAGCTAGGATTACAGGCGTGAGCCACTGCGCCCAGCCTAGTATTAATAATAATATAGGTCTGCAATTCCTTAGCCAAAATCCTGATGGATTTCGGAATCCAGAATTTTTGAATATTAGAAAGGCAATACATGTATTACATATTACATAATACCCTCAGTGGGTTTAGGACAGCATCTTATGGCCAAACGTACTCATATTTCTTCCGTGAGACATTTAAACAGTCAGTGAGGTAAAGACCATAAATAGCCTCACATCATTTCTGGTCAGATTTTTCTGCCAGATATAATGCAAAAGACCTTTCTGTTTTCAGAGCTTGTTGGATTTTGGAATTGTGGACATGGAACTGTCCAGGGACCTTCCACAAAGACATGGGCCCTTCTTGCTCCTTTTTCCTTGAATCTTACCATCTGGGCTCATTTTCCCAGGCTCTGAGCTCACATGGCTGTTTAGGGCCGGCACATTAAGAATTATGGAATCACAAGGCTGGTGGGCACCCGTCCTCCGAGACACACCGTTCCATGAAAACCAGACACTGAGGCAGTAAGGAAGCCCAGGAGCCACTGTCCTGTTGCCTGATTGCCAGGAAGGCTCGCCGACTCCATTCTTGGGCCAGAGGCTGGTGCTTACGTGAACGGCAGGTTTCCCAGAGCCTCTCCTGTGCTTCCGCTGAGTTTGACTCTTGATAGAAAGGATAATTCTCGAGCCGAGTGGGCCACGGAAGGACACACCCCCTTGCAGACAGCGAGTTCTTCATCCCCAAGGGGACCAAGTGAATACAGCTGGTGGGATCCGAGTGTCAGAGGGGGATTGAAATACAAAACCTCTCTCCATCTTAGAATTTCTAATTATGAGTTCAAGGAAGAGAGTTTAGGATAATCCCCTGTCCCCTAGTGCTCCCTGACCAACTAACTCCATCTTGCCATCTGTGACTGTCTGTGGAAAGACCCACGTGCACGGAAAGACCACGGCCCACGTGCTGGGACGTCCCTGTGATGCCCAGATACCCCTTGCCCAGCTGCTTCCCATGCAGCTTCCAGAGAAGGTTCCCACCTGGCTCGGGGCACACGCCCACTGACCTGGGCGCTCCCTCCTCCCAAGTGGTGGAGATGCTTGCTCTTTACCTTGGCGAGCTGTTCTCCGAGGCCCCGAGGGACTTCCCGCTCCTTCTCATTGTCAAGCTTATTGCCCAGCAGAAGAACAGGAACCTGGTCTCCCACAGCTTCCTGCAGAACAGACAGCCCTCAACTGAGACGGCATCCTCGAGGGAGCCCTGAGGGCAGGGGTTCAGTGACAGCTGGACAGATGCCACAACAGCCCAGGCCATAACCAAGTTACCCCAAAAGCTGAAAGGGACAGCCACCTTCTCCGGGAGCCTGCGTTCACCATGCTTTTGCAAAGTGCCAGAGGCCTGCCCCTCAGTGTCTGCCGGTCCCCTCTGTGCCGTGACTGCTCCCCCTCACTACTGTCCTGGGATGGAACGGCAGGTCCCCAGGTGTGCTGGGGAGCAGGTAGCAGGAGGAGGGCACAGTTGACACTGATGGGCCTGCGTCCTTTGCCAGGGCTCACAGCACCCTGAGGGCATCCCTAAGGGAACACATTTGATCTGCCCTCGAAAGGGTGTTGCTGGAGGCGCTCCGATTAGAAGCGGCATCTCTGGAGGCCTCACGTTGGGGCACAAGCCCCCTGCAGGTTGCACCCAAATCTGCTTCCCGATCCTGAGCCCACCGCACTCCACGAGGACCCGTCGGAGGTGGGCACACAGCCCCCCATCACTGGTGCTCGGGCTCCAGAGAAAGCCCTGTTTGAGGCAGCACCGAGTGGCCACAGCAGCTGTGCTTTTCGGGCCAACAGTCAAAGGCTCATTCAAGGTGCCACCCTATTCATTCCTCCAACGGCTGTGGCGCATCAGCCGGGGGCACACTGGGGTCTCTGTCCCTCCCTGTGAAGGGGACACCACACGGTGCCTCCCTCGAGGGTGAACAGAGGCCGCGGGCGCAGCTATTTAGCCATAAATATGCAAATGTTCACATGTAAGAAGGCTTGTATTTTCACTTTTTGAAATATTTAATTAGGGGCTTTTAACCATAATTTGGTAACAAATAGTTATTCACTGAAGCTAAATGTTTTACTAGGCAGAGGGGGCTGTGGGATAACAGAAGCTAATAAGCAGTTGTGGTTTTGCCAACATTCCAGCGACCTTCCCTCAGCATCTTGAATGTCTAAGGCCCCTCTGACAGTAACACCTACTTTAAGGTTGGATGAAATTACATTTGAAATGAAGCCTCCATGTTTCCTTAATCTGCACATTCATTTTTATTGCAGTTCAATAGAGGAAAAAATTCTCATTTACTAAATGAGAAAGTTAAGGGTTAGAGACTCCAAAAGAACATTCTACAACAAAGGCACTGAATTATGAGGACTTTTTTTCTGAGACAGAGTCTCACTCTCTTGCCTGGGCTAGAGTGCCGTGGTGTCAGCCTAGCTCACAGCAACCTCAAACTCCTGGGCTCAAGCGATCCTCCTGCCTCAGCCTCCCAGGTATCTGGGACTACAGGCATGCGCCACTGTGCCTGGCCAATTTTTTTTTTCTATTTTTAGTTGTTTGGCTAATTTCTTTCTATTTATAGTAGACATGGGGTCTTGCTCTTGCTCAGGCTGGTCTCGAACTCCTGAGCTCAAGCAATCCTCCCGCCTCGGCCTCCCAGAGTGCTAGCATTATATCTGCACCCATCCTAGGACTCTTTAGTATATGCGCCCACAATACTCTAATCTTTTTCTCTTGCTTCTTATTTCCAATGAAATCTCTGCTACCTAGCATCCTATTAACTAGAACTCTCTAAAAATGGAATCCACTGGTAAGACAGTAATTAACATTTGTACTCATGATTTGGACACACTACAAGATCTTGCAGTGTCTTCAACCCCTCAGCAACACAGCAAGCTCAGGACACTGTTGGTGACGCACTAAGGGGACCGCATCACATTCCAGATACTTGAGCGTGAGCAATGCACTTAGGGCACAGAGTTGCGCGGCTCCCAGTCAGCCACAGCCTCGCTGATGGGAACACCCTTCCCCGCGCCATGCCACGGAATACTTCTGCAAAGCGTTTGTCACAGAAAAGGAAGACAAGAGGAGGAAGCAGGGAAGTGGGCCAAACAGCTTGCTGTTTAGAGCACAGGAGAGAGAGATATTTGTAGATTTATGTGTGAGGAATGACTAAGGCTTGTGGGATTTCTTGACATGGAAACTCTGAAAATATGAGCATCAGACTTGAAATCCCAGAGCAGAATCCTAACCCGGATTTTGTCGTTATTTGGAACGGGCGAAGGCTTTGGTTTCCTCACTTGCGAAGGGGGTGATGGAGACTGAACGATCAAACAGGAAGGGCCAGGAAGTGAGTCATAAGCCCAACATCTGGGCCCTGTGCGCCGCAAACAGCAGTGCTGCCTCTGGGGAAAAGAAAGGGCAGCCCTCTCCTTTCTTTCTTTCTTTCTTTTTTTTTTAGAAAAAGCAATTCCTGGATATACAAATAAAGGAGCTTAGAAGGAGCAGAAAAAAAGCCAAGCACCCAACTGGAACTGTGGCTTCTGGTTTTCGCACCGTTCCCCTCTCACACAGCCGCTCTGGACAGCCCACTTCCCTTGCACGGGCCTGGCCTGCATGGATAAGGGAGAGGTAGGCCCATCTCCAAAGATATGCCAGAAAAAGAATGGGAGAGAGAGCAAGAGAGAGAACACACGTGAGGCCTGAGAGTGTGCTAACTATCACGGGCAGTCAGTCATCGCCAGCCCGGCCCAACATCAGCTTTTGACACTGGAGCAAGGAGACGAGCTCTTAACGGGGTAGGTGTTTCATGGTCCTTCCTGACTTTGACCCCAGAGTTTTCAATCATCTGCCTAAACCTGTCCCTCCTCATACCCAACTGGGTTTTCAGCCTGTGTACTGCTTGACACAAAGATGCTCATAATTATCCACTTCCTTTTAAAAGTCCAAAGTGCACCTCCTTCAAGCCACTGGGGATGGGGAGAACAGTCTCAGGTCTGCCCACCCTCCCCTGCGGATACTGTTCAAATCCCACAGGCACAAGAGGTCAGGGTGAAGACAGCTCAGCTCCCTAGCCGGCACACAGCCTCTCTTTGTGAGATGCGAGCTGTGCCCGGCTGTCTCCGTCTCTCCGTGTGATCTGTCTGAGCGTGGACAAGTCTCCTTTCCGTGTCTCTTAAAGCCAGTTTCTGTTCTACGACCCTCTAATGGAGAACCCTCCCTACACCTTCAATTATTTTAGCTGCCTTTCTCTGAACTTGAGCTTGTTAGAAGACAGACTTGTTGAAATTCAAAAGATCACCCATCTCTGACTTTAAATAACAAGAGCTGTCAACTTGGAGCGGAGGATTGGCATTCAGCTCAGAATGTGCAGCTGTTGGGTTTGGTTGGTTGTGTGTGTGTTTTAATATCTATTTGCTGGGAGGCATGAAAAAGCACTTAGCTGGGATAGTGCTGCTATTTCTCTGGAACCAGAACAAAAAATTTCTCAGCACATTAAAGCATGCAGTTATGCTAAGAAAAAAATGGCTGCGAAATTATATCTTGGGGGTTTCCATATTTATCCGCCCCCTGGACTATGAGTCAAAACAAGATTTATTTGTGTAGTTTGTTTTAAACTGCCAGCACTTCAAGCTCAACTTGGAACGTGGGGAAAAAAATCAAACTGCTATTTTTTGCTCCATGCTGTACATTGTCACCAATGACAAAGATCACAGAAGGAGATTTCGCTAGCAGCCCAGGGAGGGAGAGGGAAGTGGGCCAGGCCCCCTTTAGCTGAAGGACTGCTCTGCTTTGAGACAGAAGCAAGAAGGACTGGAAAGGAAACGAAGCCCTGTTTTTCAGCAGCAGGTTCCAGTCATGGAGCAAGGGACAAGAGACAAGCACAGTGCGGTGGCGAAGCCCTAGATTCCAGATCTGGCTGTTTCCTGACAAGCTGTGGGCTCCTTCAGACAAGTCACTTCCTCTTTTTAGGTCTTAGTTTTTCTTACCTATAAAACAAAGGTTGCATCAGATTAATCTCCACGTTTTTTCCAGCTCAGAGACAGTTCCTTCCTTCACTTTCTGTACTTACAGGCCTAATAACATAGTGCCATCAGAACGACAAAGGGATCTCAACAAGAGTGCAGCATCCCAGGACTGCAGACACTGGGGACAAACTCTTTGGATCTGGGGGAAATGCCAGCCTGTACAGCTCTGTACCAGATCTATTTTCTCTACCTGACACCGGCCCCAAGATCTTCCCATGTCCAGGCTGCCCCGTGGTCAAACTCGGAGCCTGTAGGGCCTGACCGGCTTCCTCTCCACACTGGAACGCTTAAACCAGCCCCACCCAACGGGTGTGCCGGGGAAGTGGGGGGAGGGAGCTGGGGATGCTGAGCTGCCAGGAATGACTGACTTTGGTGACGTCCCACACAGTGCCCAGGAGAATCAGCACAGAGTGAGTGTGGCCCAGTGTAGGCCTCTTTTGCAGAAGGCCTGCAGGTGACGCAAAGCCGCCCCGCTGGGGAGGGTAGGAGGGCAGTGGTGACAGCAGGACCTTCCCACCGCATCAAGCAGGGTGGGTGCTCTCTTGCACCAAAGGGTTTTGGTTCCCTCAGGGCTAGAAGGGTCCCCCAGCGTCCTCCCTCCATACACACTCCTGCTCCACCCTGGCCCCGCTGGGAGAGTCAAATGTCCTACGCTGTAGAACTGGGGGCCAGGAGGAGCCTTTCAGAGCACTGGCCCACCCCCTCATTGAACGACTGGCCAAAGGCTTGCTGCCAGGAAGTGGCCGGGTTGGGATGGCAAGAACTCCTTCTCAGGGGGCTCCACTACCTCCCCCGAGCATGTGCTCCTGTCCCACACAACCTCTTCCAAGGGTCCGCCTTTCCCACGCACGGCGTGCACGCAGTGGAAGCCCTTTTGTGTTGCTTCTTATGTGGGGGAGGAAGGGCACTGAGAGCAGCTGGCGCCGTGCACGTGATGCAAAGGCTCCAGAACCTTGAAGACTGTTATGAAAGCCCCTCCACCCTCCCTTCCAGGTGAGGGAGCTGGTAAAATGCTCAGAGCTCTTTGGAAAAATAAGGCGCTCCACAAATATAAAGCACTTATTATTTTCAGTTCCCCTCAGATCAAATTAGGTGTCAAGTTTTAATCTATCACCTGACACCTCTGATTGCTGGTTGCCAAGGCAGAATGACTTAGCTTTTCAAGAATCAGGGAATGATTGCATTTATGATGCCACTGTTCCACACCTTCCACACACGCTGTGCCGCTCGACACAGCCTCCTGCACGTGCTCCTGAAACCTGTGCCTGGTGTGGAGTGGAATGCAGCTCCTGGGCTGTCCCACGGAGTCCTGCAGAGTGCCTAGCGAGTGCCGGACATGCTGCAGGTGCTCCGTAATTCTCCGTGAAGGGTCACCGGCATCCGTGAAAACAACTCAGAGCCTTGCTGCTGAAGGTTGGTCCCAGACCAGCAGCATCAGCCTCCCCTGAGGACTTGTTAGAAATGCAGAATCAGCGCCCAGCCCAGACCTGCGGGGTCGGAGTCTGCATTTTAACAGGATCCCCAGGAGGCTGCCACGTCCGTTAGAGTTCAAGAAGCACTTATTAATACTTAGTCTGGGGATCCCGGTGGCTGAGAATCAAAATCCCCAGGGAGCTGTTAAAATGTTTTTCTGGGCCTTGAAGCATTCTATCTGGGAGAGAAGACCCTGGTATCTGTTTTGTTTAAAAGCTCTACAGGTGATCCTAAAATTCATCTAGGGTTAGAGTCATCATTTAGAGTTTAACTATATCTTCTGCTAAAATTATAAAAAGGAAAAAAACTCAAACTACAAATCATACGGAAAAGCACCACCTATACATAGAGCATTCTGAGCTGACCACGTGTGGATCTGCCTCAGCCTGGTGTTGCGAGCCCATCGATATGCAGGGCGTCCACGGGCGCCTTAGCAGACACACGCCGACGACGCTTTTCAGCCCTGTCCCACAGGAACATTCCTGGAGTGTGACTGAACACATACTTCATGCTGTGGTGATGGCCTGCTGCAGTTTCTTCACCTACGCCACCAAATTCAACCTGATGTTGCCCCTCTCCCACTAGATCCCGGGCTGTCTGTGCAAAACAGGAGCCTTAGAGATTACACTCCCTAATGACAGCAGGGAGCGTGGGTCCATGACTTTGTCTCCAGCCATTCCGTTCACCCCAGACCACTGGGACTGCTTCTGCCCAGCTCTGGTATATACCAAATATTTGGGGGCAATTAATTGTGGCAGGGGAAAAACAGGTGACCCTGGAGAAGTTGGGGCTTCAATTTCTCCACTTGTGAATGAGATGGCTGTAGTAGATGGGTGATTTTCAAAGGGAAACTCTTTTGTCCAACAAAATTGTGCCTGGACCTCCAATCTGAAAGCTGAACGGAGCAGGGCAGCTCTGGCTGAGACGGGGGGTGAGGGGCCCAGGACTGTGATGACCAAACCTCCCTGGCCTGCCCCAGTCTCTGGCGCATGTCAATCTGGTTCCAGGCTCCAAGGAAGGAAATCTGGAAACCACTGGATCAGCTAATCCCTACAGTCTCTCCTGGCCTTGATCTCTGTGAGGAACATAAACCTGCTGTTAACAACAGAGGAAATAAAGAAAAAAAATCGTGCCACAAATTGCAAAGTTTAAATAGGAATTACTGCCAACTCTACTTGCAGCATCTGCTTCCATTACCAGCTCGGTGTATGGACAGTCCACTACCTTTCAAAGCTTGTATTTTCTCAAGCTTCCTCAGTTGTAAGTGTTTTAGGCGAGTCGATTTTGTGTACTCATTTGTATTAAGCAGATTTCTGAGAAACCCTTGAATCTGGCTTCCATACTGTTCCTTATTTTTCTTGGTGACTAGAAGGATGCAGATTGACAGTGGTCTAGGCAGTAAAACTATAAGAAACAGATTTTGGGGGGTGAGACTGCAGATCTTAGGGCAAAAGGGACGAGGAAATTACCGCTCTAGGGTTCTGCAATAAGGTACCATCCACAGCACCAGGGTCACCGTGGCCGAGTCGCAGCTTCTGTTCTGGGGAGGCACGGCGCCCAGCAGGGCATGCGGGTGGAAGTACGTGACCTCAGCAGTGTGGTGAGGACAGGACGGGGCACGCAAGGTCTCTGGGCTCAGAGCAGAGAGTTGAACACAAGCCCCACAGAGGCAGGGACCTTGTCTCTTCTATTCACCCCCAGAACCCCAGGTCCTAGGATAGCGCCCGGCAGTGATTTGAACAAATACGTGAACAAATGAGTCCTGTTGGCAGAAGGGGGCGGGACATCCTACGTGACTGCTCTGTGCAAGAATCCGCCGAGGCCGCGTCAAAGCAGCAAGTGGCTTGTCCACATTGCCCTTGGCCTTGAGAAGCCTGCGCTGGGGCGGCAGAACAGGCAGGCGGTCGGGAGCAGCAAGTGCACACAAGGCAACACCCTGCGAGTGGGGGTCAAGGAACGAGGGGCAAACGACAGATAATTCTGTAGGCGCAGGGAACACAGTTGCTCTCCGCCCTGTGGAGACCTTGGTTTAGGGTGAGCCTGGAGCCCCGCATTACGGAGCAGCCCTGCCTCGTGCGAAGGGCTGTGACGGGAGCCCCGCACGCCGCGTGTGCAGTCCCCAGGCAGCGCACAGCTGGCCCACAGGAGCCAGGCAGCTGCACGGGCCGGGAGGTGGTGGTGAGGATGAGGGAAGAGTTCGGTTGTGACTCAATTTAGACACTGATTTCTCAGGGGACCCTTCCGCACCTTCTCCCCCAATCCAATCCCGTGCCCAGCACACAGTTGTGACACAATTACTGGTGCCGTCTCTACTTGTGTCCCCTCTTTCCATGAATGCGGGACAGTGTCTGTCCTGTTCACTTCTGGATGCCCAGGAACCAGGCGGTACTGGGAACGTGGACGGACGGACAGACAGACGTCCGGGCTAGAGGTTTGGAGAAGGAGAGTTCTGAATCAGGTGTTGAGAGTGCAGAGGCTGGCAGAGGACGGGCAGAGAAAGGGGAGCCACGGTTGAGCATGAGGTCCGGGAAGGCCGCCAACTCACCTCCACGCTGCTCAGCCACTGCCGCACCGACAGGAACGACTGCTTGGCCGTGAGGTCGTACATGACGATGACACCATCCACCTTTCTGAAGAACTGCTGGGTGATGCAGCGATACCTGCCAGCGAGGGCCATGGGTCAGGGGCGCACGGCCTTCCCTCTGGAGCCCAGGCCTTCGGGGCAGCCCTCACCTCTCCTGCCCCGCCGTGTCCCACAGCTGCAGGGCCACCTGAGAGCCGTCCACGCTCACCGTCTTCACGTGGTAGTCGATGCCTGCACGGTGGAACGGGCCTGTCAGGGCCGCCCTGGGCCAGAGGCACCCACGCCTACGTCCGGAAACCGTGCTTCCAGCGAGTCTGGATCACGCCAGGCCCAGGTGGCAGCCCTCCCCGCAGCTCCTGGGAGGGAATGCAGGCACGTGGACAGAGCACTGGACAGGGAGGCGTCTGGCCTGAGTCCTGATCCCTTCTCTGCCGCTGATGGGCTGTGGGACCTTGATCAAACCACTGAGCCTCTCCGAGCGGCAGGCTCTTCACGGTGACGTCCTCACTACCTACCCTGGGCCACGTGAGGCGCGCTGTGTGAGGGTCAAGTCGGATCACACGCATAGTCGCAGTTGCGGACGCAAAGTGACTCATGCGTCACTTCCCTCACTGGGAAGACGGAGGAGGAGGAAAAACTGTCCCCAAATTTCTTTCTTTCCTTCCTTCCTTCTCTCCCTCACTCTTCCCTTTTCTTCCTTAGTCTTTCTTCTTTTTTTGCCTAAAATCCTTTCAAAGTGACCCTAATAAAATTCAAATATCCTGGGGGATGGGTCCTACTTTAAGACCTCCTCAGCCAATTCAAAGGCAGTGGACCAGGAGGAGGGGGGCTGGGGCAGAGGAAGGGACAGAGGAGGAGGGAGAGGGAGGGGATCAAAGCCAGGTCTGCCCTTGACATGGGTTTAGAGCTCCTAAACGCCCACTGGGCTGTTCAGCCATCTCTCCAGGGGTACAACCCTGCCCGGGGTCATCAACCCCAGAGAGAGGAAGCAGTGGAATGCCTTCACACCCTACAGCGGCCCTCAGAGCTAGGAACTTTACTACAGGTGTTTGGATACAGACATTCCTTTCTTGGGCATGCTGTAAGAATGTTCACAAATGCATAAAGATGATCGAAAATCCTCCCTCCTTAAGGTACTGGATCTTAGAACTTGAGGGCATCTCCTCCAACCTTCAGAAAGGCCTCTGGGGTCCTTGCCCAGGAGGGCCAGGACAGAAAACAGCACCAGCAGTTTGGACAGATAGAGACAGAGGACACCCAACAAAACAAGGAGGCAGAACACGGAAAGGGTCATCCCCGCCACTGTCTCCAGGCAAAGGCTAGTGCATTAAGGGCCTGTGAGTGGAGGAGAGGTGGGGGATCATCCCCCCCAATGTCAGGACCAGCAGGGAGTCCAGAGCCCTTTGCTTCACTGACAGGGACAGAGACGGCGTGGATCCGTCTGGGCTGAGACAGCGCGATCTCTCCCATCAGCAGACTGCGTTACATGCCCAGCGTTTCCACGTGCCGCTCCATCTGCGGTGGCCCCGACATCCACACGGAGTTACTGCACACACACGCGTGCACACATGCACGTGCAAACGCGCGCCGTTGAGTACGGCCGTGCCTTGCCCAGTGGTCAGCAGCTGCGGAGCGCTGCGAAGCTGGCTCTGAGGCGCCCGCCCCGTCACAGCAGCGCACCGGGCCCAGGACACCGCGGCTGCGTCTCACCGAAAGCCGGGGCTCAGGGCTCCCGCTGCACGGCTTACAAAGGCTGGGAGCCGAGTCCAAGGCGTTCTCCTCCTGGCTGGGAGCAGAGCGGCTGCCCTGGTCTGTGCTCCCAGAGTCGGAGCGCTGCCTGCTTCCCTCGAGACACAGGAGAAAACCCAGCGTGGGCGGCGCCCTCGGGGCCAGACCGGGGAGGAGCCCTCTGCCTCCCGCAAGGCTCCAGATGGAAGGCCGGAGGTGCTGCCGGGAGCGGGGGCTCGGCGCCCCAGCATCCTCGCTGGGCTGGCGGGTGCTTTGCCAGAGGGCGGAGCTGAGTCTCGCGCAGCGTGCGGCAGGCAGAGGAGTGCTGCGAACATGCACCGTGCCAGGACGCGCTGGGTGACGCTTGCTGACGGCACGAGGTGCCCTTCTCTCTGGGCCTGGGCCAGGTGCCGGGCTGGGAGCGAGGACACCAGGAGGACGCGGGCGGTGGGGGTGGCACGTGGAGACGTGAGGTCAGGACTGCCAGGGGCCAACAGGTGCAGCAACACAGAGACTCGGGGCCAGAGGCCTGGATGGGACTGATTTAGACCACGGCCAGCCCTAACCTCCCAGGTCAGGAGGCTGCCGTTCTGTGTTCCAGTCGCAGCTCTGCCACCGGCCAGCAGTGCCACCTTGGTGGCATTACCTCCCCTCATTTTGGGAGGTTCACTTTCTTCGTCTGTAGACTGAGGTGAGACGGAGGTTTCAGGGGGCTGAGCTGGTGCTCCTGCTCTTTGAGTTCTGCCTAGCATTCACAGGTCACATGGAGGTAACCCCCAGCTTGCAACTGAAATGCTCCTGAATGACAGCAAAGTCTGGAGCCACTGGGGAGCATGCTGGGGCCATGCTGTGGCCTGGAGCTGGGCTGCTGGCCCCCAGGAAGGTGACATTAACCTTTCCCAAGAAGACAGGCCCAAGCTGTCACAAAACAGGAGGTATGTGGGGCAGGGAGTGCTAGCAACTTGTCGCAGAGAAATGTGCTCTCGAGATCTGTCTACAAAGATGAGGAGTAGGACAGAAATTGACTAGTGGCCAAGAGAGAACAGAAGCCATTCTGTGGGGACAGCCTCTGCAAGAGGCAGCTTGGTTCTGCCTGTGGCTTAGAGCGGTGGCGGGGAGGGGCTGTGGACCAATGTGGAGCAGTGAAAGAGCACTGGACTTGGAGTCCTGGGTTCTAGAGAGCTTTAGTTATCTCTAATAATCAGTCTGATTAAAGACCTCAATTTTCTCACTTACAAAACCAGAGATTATTACACTTACAAAATGAAATAGACTATTTCTGAGACTCCTCCCAGCTCGAGTGTTATGCCTGCAGAACCCAGGCACCTGCTTCCAAAGGAGCTGGTTGGGTCCCAAGGGAGTGGAGGCAGGATGCCCGGGTCACACGGCTGCGGGGCAACTCACACACAAGCCAAGGGGCTGGCACAGACCATGATGGCATGAAGCAGTGGGAGCCAGAAGTCAGTGAGGCCCCTCTGGTGATGGAGGTGGACCTTGAAGACCAGTCGAAGCCCTGTCACTGGCTGCTGCCTTTGACAGGCGACTGGCCAGAGCCCTGCTGTGGGGTTGGACTGCTTTGGCCTTAGGGGCTGTGACTCTGCGGCTGTCACATCTCTTTAGAGGGGCGGCTTGCAGGTGGCTAGTGCACATCTGCCTGCTGACATGTGTCCCCGAGCAAGGCCAGTCGAATGGCCAGGAAACTAATTCCCGCTGCTGCTCCAGCATGTGTTGAGCAGTGTGATGAACAGCGTCCTGATTTGGAAACTTTGATTTTTTCCCTCCTTCCTAAATTGTAGGTGTTTCCATAATTGGTCTCCTGGGAAGTGCACATTAGTCTGATTTTCTACCTTTCAGAGCCTTGCATCTCAGGGGCACAAATTAGAAATGCAAACAGACCCTGATTTCACTGTCAGGGGAGGGACATCACATGCGCACTGCTTGAGGGACAGGCCTTTGTGGGCCTGAGGTCGAGCGTCCCTCCCGCTGCCTCCTGCAGGCCTGTGCTAGAGCCATGGCCGGGCTGTATTCCCGGGAATGCCCCTGGGAAGCGCGTCCCTGCCCGCTCCCGCTGCCTCCTGCAGGCCTGTGCTAGAGCCATGGCTGGGCTGTATTCCCGGGAATGCCCCTGGGAAGCGCGTCCCTGCCCGCTCCCGCTGCCTCCTGCAGGCCTGTGCTAGAGCCATGGCTGGGCTGTATTCCCGGGAATGCCCCTGGGAAGCGCGTCCCTGCCCGCTCCCGCTGCCTCCTGCAGGCCTGTGCTAGAGCCATGGCCGGGCTGTATTCCCGGGAATGCCCCTGGGAAGCACGTCCCTGCCTGCTCCCGCTGCCTCCTGCAGGCCTGTGCTAGAGCCATGGCTGGGCTGTATTCCCCGGGAAAGCCCCGGGGGGGGGGGGGGGGGGAGGGGGGGGAATGTCCCCGGGAAGCGCGTCCCCGCCCGCCCCCGCTGCCTCCTGCAGGCCTGTGCTAGAGCCACGGCTGGGCTGTATTCCTGGGAATGCCCCCGGGAAGCGCGTCCCCGCCCGCCCCCGCTGCCTCCTGCGCCACCACGCTCGGCTCACTCGCAGCTGCTGCCCGCTCGTCTGGGCTTGCTTCCTAGGCTCTGTCCTTCCCATCAGCGCCTACTTTCTTGTCTTGGATCTTGGGATGCTCTCTGTCTCTGGGTGGAGTGGGGAGGATGTTCCAGATGTGGTAACAGTAGAGGGAAAGGCCTGGCGATGAGGATGGGACACAAGGACACAAGTGTGCGAGGAGAGAGGCATCCGCAGGAGAAATGTTGGAAGGGCCAGTTTAGGGTAAGAGAAAGAAAATGGAGGCCGGGCGCGGTGGCTCACACCTATAATCCTAGCACTTTGGGAGGCTGGGGCAGGAGGATCGCTCAAGGTCAGGAGTTTGAGGTTGCTGTGAGCTAGGATGACACGATGGCACTCTAGCCCGGGTGACAGAACAAGACTCTGTTTCAAAAAAAAGGGAAGGAAGGAAGGAAGGAAGGAAGGAAGGAAAGAAGGAAGGAAGGAAGGAAGGAAGGAAGGAAGGAAGGAAGGAAGGAAGGAAGGAAGGAAGGAAGGAAGGAAGGAAGGAAGGGAGTTTCTTTTCTTTTTTTTTTTTTTTGAGACAGAGTCTCACTTTGTTGCCCAGGCTAGAGTGAGTGCTGTGGCGTCAGCCTAGCTCACAGCAACCTCAAAGTCCTGGGCTCAAGGGATCCTCCCGCCTCAGCCTCCGAGTAGCTGGGACTACAGGCATGTGCCACCATGCCCGGCTGATTTTTTTGTATATATATTTTTAGTTGGCCAATTAATTTCTTTCTATTTATGGTAGAGACGGGGTCTCGCTCTTGCTCAGGCTGGTTTTGAACTCCTGACCTCGAGCAATCCACCCGCCTCAGCCTCCCAGAGTGCTAGGATTACAGGCGTGAGCCACCGCGCCCGGCCCGAAAATGGAGTTCCTTCAGGCAAGGCCCTGTGCACGGAAAGTTGTCCTATAGGGCCAGCTTGGCAGACAGCCAAAGGTGGAAGAGGGTCTGATGGTCTGGTCAGAGACCTGGGGGTGGAAGCAGTCTTGGGGAACCCAGCTCAAATCTCTCGTTTCTCAGAGGAGAGAAAAACTGAAGCCCAAAGGGAGGTCATGTCCCCCCGAGGCCACACGCTGGTCAGTGGCGGGCGAGGAGCTCCGCCGACTCGCCGCGCCTCCGCGGCCACTCCTGCCTGCACCCACCTCTGCCCACCTCCCAGGCAGAAAAGTGACCTCACTGCCCACTGGCTGCTACGTGCACACAGCGCGGGGTTGTTAGGGATACCGCGGGACGGAACAGAAGGTGCGTGTTGGGGGCGGGTGTCGGCGCCACCCTGCGGACGCGAATGCGGACGAGCCCCTTCACCTTTCTGCACCTCAGCTTCCTGATCTGTCTATTGGGCAGATGACAACACCTGCCCCCAGGGGTATGAATGCAGACTGAAACCGTGACTACAAAAGCTCTTGGTACATACTCAGATCATATTCTTTCAAGTAGAGTTGACTTATCAGCTGGGTGAAATACGCACTCACTATGTTTAGTTTTTGTTGCATGATTCCACTTGGTTGAAGTGAAAGGTCCATTTGCCCTTGGGTTTCGTCACGCGTTCCTATGCAATATTTGACTTTGGGGGAAGGGATCAAAGGCCTCTATTTAAATAAAATGTTCTCCAGGCGCGGGACACAGTAAGCCATGATCATCCATTAACAGCTGATCCTGATGAGCTTGGGCCTAACTCCCGCTCCCACCCAGCAGGCCAGGGACAGGCAAGATTCGATGCGTACAAGAAACCATCCAGAGCACTGGCCCTGTCCCTCCCAGCCTACACACACACACACACACACACACACACACACACACGGACGGACGGGGAGGAAGTAGCAGGCCACTGGGAAGGCAGGGGCTGTGGTGGCCGGGCGTGGCCTCAGGAGTCCCAGTGTGTCCCAGGGGAGTGCGGAGACCCAGGGCCCTGTGGACAGTGGGGACGATTGGGGGGGAGGGGAGTGCCAGGCGGGGAAAGGCCTCAAATCTGCTTTGCCAGCGTGGCTCCACACACCCGGGGCTGGTTTGCAAGCAGGCAGGGGCGCATCACCGCAGAGTAAGCCCAGCAGCCAGCGGCGTGCGGGGGTGGGCTCTCCTGCCTCTCCCAGCCGCCCTGCTGAACAAAGCAGGGCGTCCCTACCAGCCTGAGTGTCCCCACCAGCCTGGGCCTTCTCACCGCCTTCCCTTCCCATCTCAGGGACGAGGACTTACCCACAGTGGCTGCCATGCCAGGGGAGAACCGGTCCTCACAGAACCTCCTCAGGAAGGACGTCTTCCCCACCGCGGAATTGCCAACGAACACGACCTTGAAGAGCCGGTCGGGGGTGGAGGGAGAGCTCTCCTTCTGTGGATGGCAGACAGTCTGGGCAGCCGCGGGCATGGCCGCTAGCCCCTGCTCTGGCTACGGGAGGGCGGGGAGGGGCCTCCAGACCATCACCAGGGAGGCCGCGGCAGCCTCACGGCGGCGCAGTCAGCGCGGCCAGGCGTGGAGGCTGCTGCTAGCGCCGCGGGAGCGGGAGGGACAGCTAGCACCGCGGGAGCGGGCGGGGCAGCCGCCGAGGGCCTGTTGGCCACCGCTGCGGCACAGGATGCGGAGGCCAGGCTGGCCCGTGTGGCGGTGCAGGAGGCAGGCATGTGACAGCAAGGACAGCTCCAGGTGCCAGGTGCTACGGAGCACGGAGGAGGAGCCGAGGAGCCACAGTGGACTCCGAAGGGGGCTTCAGGAGGAGGCAGGGACTCCTTGTGTGGGCAAGGACAAGCTGGGGCGCTGGCAGTGAGCAGGAGAGAATGAAAAAGACTTATCTGTATCCCAGGGCAGAGACCTCCCCAGATGGGACACGGAGCCTCTTATTTCTGCCCTATCACTGGAAGCCTGGTCGGGACGGAGGCAGCTCTCCGTCCCAGCCCTCAGCTTCCATCTAGGCATCGCCATCTCCCTCGGCCCCGGGGCCAGGCGGTCTCCACTCGGTAAGTTGGGAGATACTGTGACGCCACCACTGGGCGGAGCTTCCCCATCAGCCTGTCACTGCTGCTGTGTCTCCTGTGCCCACTGGGCTGGGACACTAATGCCCAGAGGGGAGCGTGCTCGCCTTAGGGCACGACGAAAGCCCCAGTGGAGGAAGACGCCCGTGCAGCACGGGGCCCTCTGTGCAGAACGGTCGCTCCTTCCAGTGAGCTGCCTGCTCCCCAGATCGCGCCTGCAGGCCCGGCTCAGCGCTGCCTGGTCAATGAGGAGGCTCTTTTGAATCTATTTAAAAGTGGATTTGGGGGAATTAGCTCCTCTCATTGAGCAAATACTATAATGGAGTGGCAGCTCATATTAGCAGTACTTGAGTTTCAGAGAAAAGCCGTTAACAGCCTTTTGGGGAGAAATCAATTCCACGCAGCACCTAGTGGGGAATCCAAGGTCAACTACAGGAAATTAAACTAAAATCTTAAAGACCCAAGCCCACACTAAAGAACTCTGCCACCTGCCCCATTTTCTTTATTCGGGCAATGCACAGGGCAATGCACAGGTCTCTGTACCGTTAGTTGTCATTGGTTTGAGACTAAAACTCACTGCACCAATCTGTCATCCCCAGGCACAGGGAGCATGAAGCCCAGGATGGGAGGAGGTGGTCCTGGTGACAGAGGCATTGCCTGATCCTTAGGCCTTTGGCCACCACCCCCTTCCCAAAGCAGAGCATTTCTTTCTTTTGCAGGCAAACCCCATAAACACATTGATGGCTCAGCTTTGGTGGGACTCAGCTCCCAAGAGCAGCAAACTCTTATGTTCATGCACTTGACCTGCTGTCCCCTCTGAAGGACACCCCACCAGCTGCACAACAGTGACCTGCTGGATTGCGGCTAGGGGCTGAAGAAGATCTTTTATTGTTCTCCCTTCCTACATACTTTTCTATTTAAAAAAATAAGTTTGTGAAAAGTAAAGTATATGGTAATTTTTATAATTAGGAAATACAGAAAAGTAGAGGGGGAAATAATTTTTCATAACCTACCCTACCACCCTGAAATGGTCCCTATTCATATCTTAATGTATTTCTTCCAGCCTTTTTTCTCTATAGATATGAGTGTATGTTTTGTTTATAGAGATTTGATATATATATAATTTTATCTTACTAAAGTAAGATATATATTATTAAATTATAAATATTTTTATGAGTCACTAAAGTTTTTTGAAAGTGTGATTTTTAACAGCTGTATAATGTTCTATTGAAATAATATACTATGATTTATGGCCCTATTGATGAACCTTTTTTTTAACTGTTTGCTGTTTTAAATAGCTCTTGCATTCCTGAGTTAAATCTTTGGTTTTGGTTATTTCCTCAGGAAAAGTTGCTAGAAGTGGAAGTACTGGTTCGAAGAATATGGTATTTTAAAGTTCTGGGTTCGTGTTGTCAGATGACTTTCCAGAAGGGTTGTACTAATTCCTGCCGCTCCTGCCTTGCATGGCAGGGCCTGCCTGGACGCAGCCTTCGGGAGAGCAGACCCGCTTTGGGGGCTGTTGTGTGGCTGCTATAGATCATATTTGCTCTCTGCTGCAATTTATGTCCCCAGCAGACTGGCAGCACAACCTCGTAGAGAGAGCACAGAAGTAAGAGAGATCAGCGAAAGGACAGGGCCCGCATCCCTGTGGGGCCTGGGCCAGGCCTCTCCCCTCTGGGCCTCGACTTTCCCACCTGTCAGTGGGAGAATAAATATCTGACGTGCCCCATCAGACAGCTGTGAGGACAGAATGCCATAGCGGATGGGAGTGCTCAGACTTTTTCTTTACCCTGACCTCCTGACACGTTCACGTTTTAGAGGAACATCCTGGGGCATGTGAGACCCCATCCGTGCCCACTGCCAGCAGGTGCAGCTCTGTGCACTACAGGGGCTGTGGACGGTCATGTAGGGGGAGGGGCCACCCCATTGGTGCTACCCAGTTCCCCACTTTTCCCTTGGACTAAGGGCTTTCCAAGGAATGGTATGAGACATGACTCTAATCCTGGTTACCAAGAATGGTAACCCACACCACGAAGTCTGGGTACTGGCACACTCACTAATATAGCCACTGGGTAAAGTGCCAGGTGGCAATGGCTCAGTTCTCAATGGCTGCCACAGCGTGCCTGGAGGAGCCTCTGTCACATTGCGGTGGACATTCTGACGCTGTTTTAGAGTGCTAAGTGGAGGATGGGGGCTCAAGGACACCATGCCAAGGCCTGGGTCACACACGAGGTGGCAGCGTCATTACCATGAGCCAAGGGCGGAATTGGGCAGGAAGACCTGATGGGGGTGCAGGGTCGTGCTGAAGGGAGGAGCAGATGGGGAGTTTGGGAATGAAGGTGATTCGCTGGTTAAGAACCAAGAGAAAACAATGGCATGCCAGCTTTTCGAGCAGGACTTGGAAGGCGGTTACAGAGGGGCAGCCTTAAAAGTACGTGATATTTTATGCTCAAAGCCCAGCACAGAGTCTGTCTGAAGCAGGTACTCAGTGAATGCTTTGGAATCCGAATCAGGAGAGAAGCACTTGGGAGACAGTGGAGCGAACGCCAGAGGTCATAAGGAGAATTTGTCAGGACCCCTGGGTCTCCCCCATGACGCCGAGCTAAGCAAAGGAAGGTGGTATTTGGAGTGTGGTGACTCACAAGACCTGCAGCATCTGACATCCTCAGCTGCCTCTCGGGGCTCTTGGGCTCAAATGCAAGGGACAAGTCAGAGGAGCGGTGCCCACAAAACCATGGGGGATGTGTCTGTACCTTAGATAGGGCTTCCTTCCCAACGGGCTGCCCTCGGGGGGACGCGGGGCTGAGTTTCAAGGCTGGGGCCTCCTGGAAGAGTCCTTCTGCTCCCTGGTTGGAGACCGCCTCCTCTTCTGGGCATTTGCTCAGTGGCTGCTCGAAGCCGCCATCCAGGAGCTGGGGCAGGGGGTCTTCTTCAATGGAGATGATTCTGCGGAGTGCCCGGTGCAGTGGGCCCCCGGCCCCCGGCTCCCCTGTGCCCGGCTCCTCTTCTGTCAGAGGGTGTCCGCTCAGGCCCAGGGAGCTTCTCCTCCTCGGCATGCCAAACACGTCTTCCTCCTCCTCCGACTGGCTGCTGGGGTGGGGAAGAAGGAAGGGAGAGAGCATCATAAAATCTATCAGCACGGAAGCTGCAGGGCTGCCCGATGGCTTTGTCACAGCTGTTCACGACAGACAGATAACTGGGCGGCGCCGTGCCTTTGGAGGAGAGAGCCCAGGAGAGGGAGAACGCAACCAGACCCGCACGGTCCGGCTCCTTCATCGACACGCTCGCGCCAAGGGCCTGCCGCTGCGGGTGACGGTGACGATAGGGAGGAGGACCAGGCATTCACTGGGGACGACATGAACACATGGACACAGTCCCGGTCCTCATGGAATGCCTGGTTCAGTGGGGACAGAAGCAACAGTGGCACGAATAAACGCACTTTCCCCAAGTGCAGGGTGCCGTGGAAGGCGAAGGTGAGGCAAGGGCGCAGACTGGACACATAGTGCCTGATCAAGCAGCCCCGCGTCCCTAGGTGAGACGTTCGGCTGTTTCAGCCTTGCGGTGAAATGAGGCCCCGCAGCCCTGTTGCTCACAAATAAGGCAGCGTGCAAAAACAGGCGTACTGGCGAGCCGCCCCTCGGCAGTGTGCGGGGCTCTGTGCTCTGGGAGGACCCGCCCCGCCACACAGCAGGCGCAGGCTCAGGGGCAGCTGTCCCCTCGAGAACGGGCCTCGGGGCAGAGAAGCTGGCAGGGCATCTCCACCCATCTCCCCCCTCTCCCTTTCTCTCTCTCCGGCCACATCCCTGGGAAGCGGGGAGCAATTAGTGGCCTCAGAGGCCTAAGTGCATATTTGCTTCTAGAAGCATTTGAGCACCAAGGGCAAGGAGACGCCGTGGGAGGCTGAGGGAACGGGCAGCTGGCGCGAGGGCCAAGCACAGTCCGCATTTCCAGAAGGTTCTGAGAGCAGATCCTCCAAGCGCCGGAGTTCCTCCTCGGTCTCTGCGAGCAATTAGAAAGCAGCGCTGTCTTACAGGGGTGGGAGTGTGACAGGGAGGACCTTAGGCCCAAATCGACACACACACACAGACTAGAGAGGAAAAAGGACCAGGATGAAGTGGGGCCATGGGGCGAGAGGAGACAGGGAGTAGGGAAGGGCGCTGACCACGCAGAGAACACTCTTGCTTCCCGCCTTCTGATATCATCACTCCAAAACCAATAGTAGGAAAGCAAAAGAAAATGCATGTATCGCCATTGTGAAGCTAACTGCAATTCTGTAAATTAAGATAAATAAGAAAGACAAATTAAGATATAGTGCTTGCTCACAAAAAGGTGAATTAGTTTGGATCCCTTGATATAAAAGAAAGGATCTGTAATAATTCAAGCATCTTTCTCTTGACTTAAACAATTCAGTTTTTTAAAAAAGCTGAAAATGTCTTCTTTCCAACAAACTTCCTATATATCATTTGGAGTCTACTAACTGCTTATCTGCTTTGAAACACAATGAGTATTCCCATCCACTGACGTCCACAAGGATGAATACTGTGTGCCCACACACATCACAGCATGTGCTTTCAAACGCTCCACAACCAGAAAAGAAATGGTCACTTAAATAGGCCCTCAGAAGAAGCATTTCTTGGAAAAAGCTTTTATTTGGGAAATTCTCAAGCACTACTGACGTCCTGTAATACCTTAGGCTTAGCACGGTAAGTTCATTTTTGGTTTTACTACCCAGTGCTCCCCACCAGCAGCAGAGAGAGCAGCTACTTTTGCCAAAGTCGGTATTGGATTCAGGGTTCCCAATTTGTGGATGACTCCGCTAGTGTCTGCTTCCTCTGCTCAACCATCAGCCCCAGGAGACAGGATGGGTCCGTGCTGCTCACCACTGTATATCCAGCACACAGCACAGCCGTCACACGCAGTGGACACCCAGTAAATATTTATTGAACATTTAATAATGGATTTTAAAAAAATTTTTCTCTTATGATTTTTTAAAAATTATTTTTATTTCAGCATATTATGGGGGTACAGTGTTTAGGTTATGTATATTGCCCTTGCCCCACCCGAGTCAGAACTTCAAGCGTGTCCATCCCCCAGATAATAATGGATATCAATGGGAGCATCCATGTCTAATGTATCTTTGGAGGCTTCGCAGAGCTCAGAAGAATGTCTGGCACAGAGCAGCTAATCAGTAAATGCCTGTTGAATCAATCAATCAGTGAATACATTCAGTTCTGCAGAACCAACAGGCCAAATGCTATTGCAGAAATTTGGTTCTCAAATTGAATCTCATAACTCAGCTATTTGGAAAAGGAATTCGTGATGACCAGGCCCAGAGATTTCACGGATGAGCTGATCTGCATCCCTAGAGTCTCTTTCCCTCCACGTGTCTTCCCACTTCATGCTTGCCATCTTCAGGATCTCGCAAGCAAGTCTGCACCTTTCTCCCTGAGCCCCGTGCTGAATGGTCTGGCTGCCTCCCTCTTGGTGGCTGTCTATGTGGATGGAGCAAAATGAAGAGGGGCAGGGGACTGTCTGTCTCTGAGCCAAGCCTTTGAGTACGCAAACTCAATCATGTGCTGTTTAGCAGCAACAGAACACGTTATCTTTCAGTTAATTAAATATGAATCATTGAAACGATCTGTCAAACACAGGCCCCAGTCTTGCCTGTCACAGGAGTTGGATCATTGGAGATTTCATATGACACTTTAATTAGCCTTCGTAGCCAATACGGTCACGGTCCTACGAAACCAAGTGCATCCATTCTGCTCTGCAGACGACAGAGCACCATCCAGCCTCGCCCTCCACCTCTCTCGCCCTTGTCCCCGTTCCTCCTCTCTCTCCTCTGCTGACCCACAGCACCTCTCTGCAGTCCGTCTCTGCAGAAGACAGTGGCTGTCCTTGGGTTCACTCCGCACAGTGCCCCTCTGGCTTGGACATCACAACAAGGAGGGCCATGTCCTCCAAGACTCAAGGGGAGTGGGAGCAACTGACTCAGCTTCCCCACCCGGGCACATCTCAAGAGGCCAGCACGCCCCCACCGAGCCTGCCAACAAGCGCGAGGTGCATGAACGCACGGACAAGTGGACGAGGACTCACCTTGTAAGAATCCCTCTGCCGTCCACATATTTGCCTATCACAGAGCCAGACCTCCTTTTCCAGCTTGCCTTGGAAGCAGCTGTGTTTGCCTTGGCTGCCGTATCTTTCTGTGGAAACACAGAATGCCCTCAGATCCACGCCCGCTGATTCCCTCTCTCCTTCGAGCAGAAAGGGGCTCGTTGTTCCCACCCCATAGGTCGGCTGTAAAGCACACTTTGAAGTAGGCAACAGTCTTCTGCCAGCCTTCACCTGCCAGCCTTCACCTGCCAGCCTTCACCGACTCTTCCCTTTCGCCACCCTCCCTCACCAGAGCCCCGTCTCCTTTCCAATAACGTGATCTAATGAGCACCCAGTTCAGCGCCTGGGCACCACCGTGCTTTTCTCTATAGGAGTGTTGAGAATTTACAAGAAGATAAAGAAGAAATAAGTACTTACCACATAGGAAAGACATTTATAGGCATGAAAAACGTCTGTGCATCTTTAGTGCACACTCTTCTGTGGGGCTGTACCCTCTGTGTTGCCAAAGCCCCAGATCTAACGAGAAAGGGGCCGCCCAGAGGGTCAGTGCGCCCAGGGCCCCGTCCATAGCTCCCGAGCTGGCATAAGGCATTTCAGAACTTTTGTGGGAGCAGGCTGGGCGCAGGCAAATCGCCCACACATCTGCACTGGACTTACCGCCCCCCTGCCAGTGCTCCCTAACAGCCGTCTTCTAGAAGAGGGGGCGTGGGAATCACAGGGAGAATCTCTCACTCATCAGCCACCCTGTGCTTTCCAGCGATCCCTAGCAAGGGGAGGGGGAGCGGCAGGGCTCCCAGAGCCCCGAAGGTATGGCTGTGAAGGCTCAAATGAATCTTTAATTATGATCTTATTCTTCTGCCTCTGATTCCTCATTGGAGCTCTTAATTCCATCCTCCTTTCAAGGCAGAATGAGTCTGCCAGGTGAAGGGAGGCAAGGTGAAGGGATTAGGGTGACATTTGCTTGAGAGTTTCAAAATAAATTCAGTGTTACTTCTAAAACAATTATAACCATTATCATCATCAAACAAACATGTGTAGGCTTAAGTCTTGCTCTAACAGCACACATAGGTGGGTGGCAGAGATGCGTGCTGCCAGTCGGGGCTATAAAGAGATGCCGGTGTGACCGGGTCTCTCGGGGGTTTGCAGTTACAAACCCAGTTGGACCAAATTCAGGGAAAACCAGCTCCCTTCTGTGACCATATTTAGATCACTGTTCAGCTCAGGGTCCCACGCACAGCACCCTCTTTCCAAGAATTTTCTCAAAAATCCCTATAACGTGTGTGTGTGTGTGTGTGTGTGTGTGTGTGTGTGAGAGAGAGAGAGAGAGAGAGAGAGAGAGAGAGAGAGAGACAGAGAGAGAGACAGAGAGAGAGACAGAGAGAGGGGTTAGGAATTCCCTTTCCTCATGTGACAGCTGGGGTCTTGGTCCAGGTGGCTAATGACTTGTCCAGGGACACACATGAAATTCATGGCGTGATAATCCTCACGATTAGGGAGTTGCATCAGCTAACCCCGTCTCCACCTCTCTTCCCTTCTGAGCACCCCTGGCTCTTCTAAAGGGGAAGGTAAGTAGGGAGCATGGAATCCTAGGTTTTGTTTACTGTGGCCCACAGCGAGGACCTTTAACAGCAGGATTTCACGCTATTTGGAAAGTATGTAGATATGGTGCTCAGGTATGGAAGACTAGGGCTCCCTACAGGGTAGAAAAAATTATTCATAAAATCAGCTATGTAAATAGTGAAATACACATTTTTAATCTGTTCTATGACAGTGTAAACATGCAAAATTTTCAAGAGATAGCAATTCAAATGAAGAAGAAAACTGTGAGCGCTTTGGTTTAAAAGTGATAATGGCATTTCAACTGCGCCATCTCATGGATAGAACTATCATTTCCGCATCCAAGAAATGTGTGACCCTCCCAAATATTTTAGTCTTGTTGTGCCAAGAGGAAAGCATGTTATTTTGTGGAAAATTAACACACTGTTACCCAGAAGGCCACCCTGAATTTTTATTATTTGCAAAAAAGAAAATCAAACAAACAAAAAACCCCTTATGCCACTGTCCCACCCCAACTGATCCCGAGTGTTAGGACATCCTTTGGCCAGTCCCAGCATGCACGTGGCTGACCCTGGACCACAGTCCTTGTCTTCCCCACCCCAGGTGAGGGAGAACCAGCCCATTACCTGAAAACGTATGTCCCGCTCGTCCCGAAGGTGCTTGTTCCTTTCCCTGCGGATGACAAAGGGGGATCAACTCAAACAGGGACCTGCGGTGCACACATCCGATAGCAGCGACTTGCCAGTCCCATGGGCGCAGGGAAGCCTTGGTCTGGGAAGCCCAGGGAGTGCGGGAGTCTCTTTCCTTAGGGATGTGCTAAGGCCAGAGGGTAGTTTGTGTGCAAATCAGCTCAGAGGCTGGGGACAGACTGAGGCACGCGCTGACACCTTCAGGATCACGCACGGCCTCTCCTCTCACTAGGGGCACCTACTCCAGAGGGCGGCCAGGAATCCAGCTCTGCCTGTGAACCTGCTGTTGATCTCCCTCTTCCTCCCTCTGAACTGCTTGTGCGCGCGCACACACAGTCACTTCTGAGCACCCACTAGGACCAGGCACTGTCCTAGTGCTCTAGCTGTCATTGTCACACCAATGAGCAAAAAGTCACACCAAAGAACAAAAAGTCCTTGCCTCAGGAGACTTGCCTGTTAGGGGGGATAATTACTGCTGAGAAAATAAAGCAGGAGAGTGGAGAGCCAGAGTGCCCAGGGGGTTTCAGCCAGAGTGGCTGGGAAGGCCCCCTGCTCAGGCAGCATCTGAGCAGGCTTGGAAAGGGAGGAAGGGCCAGGTGCTGGGGGGGCATTTCAGCTAGAGGAGACAGCAAGCGAAAATCCTCGAGTTGGGGCACACCTGGTGTGCGTGAGAAGCAAAGGAGGCAGAAGGGTGCTCAAACGGAAAGCAGGAATGGGGTCAGAGAAAAACTTGGGGGAGGATGAGGACCTAACCCTTCGCATCCTGTGGGCAACCGTACAAACTTAGATTTTTACTCCAAATGAGATACGAAGCCAAGGGGTTGGGGGTGGATGGTGGAGAGGTGCCAAGACCTGTCTCCAGTTTTCAAAGTCCCCTCTAGATGTGGTGCCCAGAACACACAGCTGGGAACAAGGGCGGGCCCCTGAGACTTGAGCGGTATTTTTAGCAACATGGAAGTCATTGGCGACCTGGACAAGAACTGTCTCCATGGAACAGTGGAGAAAAAATCCTGGCTGGAGGGTTGGGAATGTGAGGAAGTGGAGTGGAGACAGTGAGTGTGAACAACCCTTTTGAAGAGTTTTTGCTGTAAAGGGACTGAAGAATTGGAAAGTGGGTGGCAGGGAGGTGAGGACCAGAGATGTCAGACAAGGAACGTTGGAAGATGGCAGAGACATGGGCGCAGACGCCACTTTTTCCTTCCTCACGCTTGGCTCCTGCTTCAGACACAGCCAGGGCCACTCGCCAGAGCGTCCTCCTGGGCCTGTCTGCGCCCCATCTCTGCTGTGGCGGGTGACCTCCCGTGCTCCTGCCAGAGGCCACCCCAGCACCGTTCCCAGCTTGTATTCTAGAAGGAGATCTCGCCCCTCTCGCCTCCTTAGAGAAGGAGCAGCCTGGAGCAGTGCGTGACTCGGGCTGCAGGGCACACTCGAGCAGAAGGGCTGGAGTGTCCTCCGCTAACACAAGAGGAGCGCTTCGCACCGTTGATGCTATGAATCTTGTGGCCGGCGGTCTCTGAACGAACCCACACTGTTGAAGGGGAAGTGGGGGCACAGCTGTGGCACTGACCGCGTGCCGGGCACTGCCGAGAGTGTGGGGCACCGCAGCAATGGACCGTAGGCAGGCCTGAGGGACAGCAGCCTGGCACCTGACCTCCAGTTCCCCTCGTCTTGCAGAAACACCAGGAGCGTGCAGGGCTGTCTTCAGATATTGCAGTGGCAAGCAGGCCCGCACACAGCCAGGGCCTTCAGAGCGAATCAGGAGGGATGTGAAGGACGTTTCACAAGCCCTGAGACAGCAGAGAGAGCTTTCACGCCAGAGGCACCCTCACTTTGTGTGGGCAGTGAGTTAGCAGCCTGGCACCTGGGGGAGGACTTCGGGAGCCCTGGGAAGTCCCACCTCGATTGGAGGGCATGCTGTGCTGCTTCCTGCTTTGTGTGGCCACCTTCAGTACTTAAAGAAATGCTATCATCCTCTTTAATGCATCTGCTTCGGTTCATGCCACTGCCCTGCTGCGATTCCCGTTCACATATATCATCTAATTCTCAACAGAAGGCTGTGAGCTGCGCATGAGAAATTAGGACTTGAACTGGTCAAGTCAACTGCCCACGGTCACATAAGCTACTGTGGGGCAGTGCTGGGTCTTGAACCATATCCAGCTCAAAGCGCAGGTTCCTCACTGAGTGTCCTTAGATTGCTCCCGTTTGCCTGTCTGCGCTAGGATGGCAGCCCTCGCCCCAGGTCACATCCCAGCCACTGTCGTGATCCCACCACCCTCCCCCACTCCTCCCTCCGCATTCCTGCCACCCTCCCCAACCCACCCAGCGCCATCTCCCCTTGATTCCTGGTGGTTTCCCCGTGGAGGGCTGTAGGCACGTGATTCTGCACAAATGCTGGTCTCCATCAAAGAGACCAGCGAGTATTTGTAGACAGCTGCCTTGTCATTCTCCCCTGCTCAGTCTCTTGAATCTGCCCTTTAATTTTGTTCTAAATACAATAGAGAAAAAGAAGGAAAAGACTCAAAAACTTGTCCTTATACATCTTGTTCTCTTCCTTTGACTAAAGCCCTCCTACAAATCAAGACCTTCTCTCCAACGGATGAGCGCGTGGCTGTCTAAGAAGCGCCAGCACCTCCCGGCCTCTGGAGGCCTGCCTGCCCCATGCCTGGAGCTCGGCAGCCTGAAATCACTCAGCTTGAAGCACTTTTCAGTTTGGTAGCATCCTCGATGCCAGGGACAGTGACCTTACCTTGCTTTCACAAAAACGAAAAACCTCATAAGGTCCCTGGGAAATGACTCAAGACCACTTGTCCTTTACAAGCCAGCACCCGCGGTTCTTCTGTCTCACCACCATTCCCCGGGGGAGTTCAGCAGGCAGCAGGCCTGAGCACTCAGACACTTCACAGGCAGAATTGAAAATTCCACCTTTCCCCACACAGCTTTGTTTTTTTGTTTTTTTGTTTTTTGGCACATTCTGGACCAGCTAACTTTGAATTTGTTGCAGTGAGTTTTAGAAAGCTAAACAAATGCCATTCTTGGCGCTCTGTTTGTGGTTCCTCTACTCACTCAACAAACACGGACAGAATATGGCCAAGTGGAAAGAGCCAGATGCGGGTTTCAATTCTGGCTCCACCAGTGAGTGGCTGTGTCACGGGTGGTGAGTCCCCTCATTTCTCTAGTATCAACTTCCTCATGGGTTAATTACTGCGTGAACAACTGCCCTACTTACTAATGGTTTTCTTGTAGATGAAAGAGACGACATAGGTGGCACAGACTAGACCAGGCGTCCTCAAAATACAACAGGCCACATGCAGGTGCTTTTGTCCGTTTGTTTTTTGACTTCAAAATAAGATATGTGCAGTGTGCATAGGAATTTGTTCATAGTTTTTTTTAACTATAGTCCGGCACTCCAATGGTCTGAGGGACAGTGAACTGGCCCCCTGTCTAAAAAGTTTGGGGACCCCTGGACTAGACGGTCAATGACTGCAGTCTCCTCCTGCTTGCGTGACAGCCACACCGTGAGACACACAGCAGGTGAGGCAGAGCCCCGTGAAGGGGCGTGAACTGGAGCGGGAGGTGGCGGCGTGTCAATGACCACGCCCAGCCGAGCGGGCACTCGTGGGCCACACTGCTCGAGGACAGGGGACAAGGCCCCGCTCAGCAGCGGCGGTTCCCAGCGGCAGTGCGCAGGCAGAGACTCTCGACTCGCCCTTCCAACCCCAGGCTCCCGGGACGCGGTGTCCACACGGCCAGCGCCGACCAACGCACCTGAGGAAGTCCAGCTGCTTCAGGAGCCCGGCCTTCTCCCGCTGCAGGCTCTCCGTCACGCGGTACACTTCCCTGGGGGGGAGGCAAGGGAGCGGTCAGCCTCGGGACGGGAGGGGCTGGAGGAACGTGGCCTTCCTCCAGAGAGCACCTGCCGGGCGCAGTGCTTGGAGCTGTCACTTCAGCCATCACAGACACCTGCTTGAGAGGCGGGACTGTCCCCGCGTTACAGACCCTGGAGCCAAAGAAGTCCCTTAACCCTTCCCAGGTCACCCAGACAACCCGTGACCGAGCGGGGTCCTCATCTACACCTCCTGCCACAAACCCTGCTCGTTCCACAGCCACTTGGACTGTTTTCCCAGGGTCGAAACCACCCTGCCCTGCCCAGACTTCTGGGAATCAGAATCGATATTTTTCTCCAGCTGGATCATAGAGGGGAGAACAGAACCTGCATTACCTTTTTCCATATCACCCTCACCCAGATGCTGGTTCAGTTTGTTTTCAGGAGCTCTGGAAGAATCATTTCCCTCCCCTACTCCTCCCCTGAAGTCCCTAGTCAGTTTGCAGATATCTGGAATTTCCACTGTTGGGCATTCACTTCTTTGACTTAGGATGTTTGCTCTCTGGCTGTAATGCAGAGATAGGATGGATCAATTCGAATCAGTCATTTATATCAGGGTGTGAGTATGTCCACTGTACCGCAGTTTGGGGAAGGGGGAGAGAAGCAGAGAGGCGGTGTCCCGGGGTGTCTGGGGCCAACTCGGATAGGGGACAGGGGCTGTACCTGGTTCCTTTACAGCTATGTCCTCAACACAGTGCCTGGCATAGAGGTGCAGTCGGCAAACAGTGGCAGGAAGAATAAAAGATAGGGGGAATAAAAGAGGGAGGAGGAGGGGAGCAGGGGGAAGGGAGGCGGGAAGGGAGGCAGGCCGTGTGCCTAGGGAAGGTCTGTAGCACTACTCAGAGAAGGAATGAAAGGAAAAAAGGAAAGCAGAATGGAGTGATATTGGGAAACTTGCTTAACTTCACAGTTCTGTCTTGGTCTTTCCATACCATGCTTTAGAAATTTCAAAATCACTCTCCGATCTTACTGTGAAGGGTCCACAGTTCCACATCTCCTAACCGCGGCACGGCTTTTGGCGCAGGGAGCACCTTGCAGCCCGATCGGCGCATCGCTGTCTGTCAGGCCCGCCTGGCGGTGCACCCCAGGCGGGGCAAGGGCAGCCACCCCCTGCCACTCCAGTGACATCGTTACTGAGCCGTCGAAAACAGCACCAGCATGCTGGGTCCATGGGACTCTCCTGCCAAGCTCCTAATAACCTGATTCCTTAAATGGTATCTGTGTTTCCTTTTTTCCCTCTTCATAGAATAATTGTAAAGACATTTTACAGCAAAAATAGGCTGAATCAAATTCTAAGTCCACCTCAGACAATCCTAATTAAGCAACAAAACTTCTCTGGCTCCTGCAGAGCTGCAGATTCTTAACATTTATTACCAATTATATTTAATTTCAACTTGAGGGAAAGCAATGTATTTCCCATTATCTAAACCGGGTCCCCAAGCCCCTGTCTCAGACTCTATTCTGACGAGCGCTACGTGAGCAGAGTGGCTGCTCCGACCCTGGGCCCCGCGAGCTGGAGGGCCCTGCGCGGAGCCTCAGACCGCCCCCACCCCGCACCCCACTGTCCTCCGGGGGCGGCCCAGAGTGCAGGTTTCCCTCTACTAAGGAAAATCATTTGCTGGGGACCTGTGGTCCAGGTTCTCACACACGTGACTGAGCAACCAGTCCCTACACTCTAGGTCTCCCCTGGCCTTGCCTACACAGCTGACTGTTGGAGCTACACACACACACACACACACACACACACACACACGTATGTATCACAGATGCATGCAAATATGTGCACTGGACCTGTCTGTCCAGTAAATACGTATCTGTCTGGATATTTGCATGTACACACTTACACACATATGTGTATACATTCAGATACATATTTTTATGTCAACAAAAAGAAAGGCATTTCTGTATAAAAACGACACTCGGATATCTGACTAAATGACCTCTATGGTCCTTCTAATCTAGAGGCTCTAACAGTCTAAACATGAGTAACACACAAACTGAAAGTGAAGAACCTGCGTTTCTCTGGAGTGGTGATGGTGAGGTTCACGGTCGCCTTTATAAAGGGAGCTGCTGTTGGCTTTGATTTTAGGGGAGGGACGAGCCGTGGAGCACTCCGCAGGACATTACCATATTGTCAAGTGAGAAATGCGAGGACATGCAGACAGCATGCTTAGTATGCTGCTGTTTTACCAAGGAAAATAGCGTGTGTGCATGTGTGTGTGCTCGTGTGTGCACGCCCATGCACACATGCATGTGCTCGCGTATACCCAGCATACTCTGGGAGGATCCACAAGAAACCGTGACTGGTGGCTTCTGGGTGGTGAGACTGGAAAAATGCTGGGGAGGCAGACCACTGTTTGAGTATCTATCCTTTTGTCCCTTTTGAATGTTGTGCCTTGTCATATCTACCTACTAAAAATAAAAGTTAATTAAAAAATAGAGAGGTACTGCTTCTCAGCTGACTTTTATCTTTATATTATCTTCTTGATTGATAGTTCTTTCTTCATCTCATTTTAAAATCTAGTTCTCCTACCTTGTGCATCTTCAAAGAACAGAAAAATTAATTTTGCTGTTCAGAATTCTTGCTGATAAATGACTAAGCCTGTTTATCTCGCAGCTGCACCCTTTCCCCTCCCAGCTCCTCTGGAGCAGCACGCTGGAGTAGGCATTGCTGGGGAAGCACAGGAAAATCAGAACGAGGCTTCATCCCTGTTTCCTGTCTCTAACTAGCTGTGTGGCTTTGGGCTGTTCGCCACACCTCTCTGAGCTTCAGTTTGTTCATGTACAAAATGAGGGAGGTGGATCAGAGCATTACGGTCCTCCCAGTCCACTGGCCAGCGATTTTCTTCTACAGAGAACAAGCTGGGCTCTTGCTGCACTTCCCTCCTGGCCTCCCTGGGCGGTCCGCACTCTCCTGGCCGGCAGGCTACCCTGCCGGCTCCTGCAGGCTTCCTGAGAGCAAGTCAGCAAGGGTCTGCAGTCATATTCCTCTCTTCCTCCCAACCCGCCTCCCTCCCTCTTTTTCAATTCCCAACCTCCAGAGATGTGTGTCTGGCTTGGTTAATTAAGATAAGACTTCAGAGAGCTCTGAATCCTCATGCTGTGATGTGACACTCCAGCACTGGGTGTTTATTTCCATTTGCTGTTCTAATGCTAGTGCCTTCAAATGTTTATTGCTTTTAGAACTTGATTGAATTTTAAGAGCCTGAATCTTTAATTCTGTTTGTAAAGTTAAATGCTGATACCTTGTTGACCTGTTCTCAGTGAAGAGGAACTGATTTTGCTTGTTTACGATGAAATACACTGTCCTTCCACAACTGGTCTTCCAGGAATTGGAATGCAGGGCTTTGTTTTGTTGTAAGTCAGCTACTTGGGAGACTTTTTTTTTTTTTTAAGCTGGAGATATCTTACTAGGGTAAAATTCCCAATCCAAACACATTTCCTCCCTTTCACACCAGCCAATCAGTCCTGACCGGCACATGAGCTAGACTGGCAGAACAGGTTTACTTAGCCCCATGACCAAAGTCTGGCCAGTGAGGGACAGATGTGTTGGAGCTTTCACTGTTGACCAAGGGGAGCTAACAGCTGTCTACATGGAGGGCTGGTGAGTGACACTGCCATTTTCCCTGAAGTCAGACATGCGGTCCTGCCTGGCACCTTTCAGGACCAGACACACGAATACCTTTTGAGAATGATTGAATGAGTGAGTGAGTAAAGAGTGTGTGAATGAATGAGTGAGAGAATGACGGTCAGTTCTGCTCTTGTGAAAATATTTTCTGACTGGCTCATTATTCTCTGGAGAGAGCCAGCAATTTGTGTCTAGCACTTAGCATCTTGGGAGTGAGTTAAACCTCTGAGCCTCGTTTCCTCATCAGTAAATCAGCGCTGATAACGACAGTACCTGCCATATGAGGGTGCTTTAAAGGTCACACGAGAGGATGCTGAATTACTGACATAAGTGAGATACGTTGAACGCCCAACACAGTACGTAGCACAAAAAAATTTTCAATAAATGTTTGCCAAATGAATAAGTCAATGAACATATGGATAAACAAGTGAGATTCTTCTGCCGTGAGACTCAGGGTGCATTTGTTCTCAAAACCTAAGACAAGGTGGAGCAAGATGGTGGACGAATAACACCGCCAGACAGAGTGTCTCTGCAGAAAAGACAGATTCTAGCAGAAATTAGAGGAAAGAAGCAAGAAGGCGAGCATACAGCGGACGAGGGCCGGAAGGAGGGGTACCTGAGACCCCGGGAGACTACACGGGAGGAGGCTACGGAGGAGAACTGGAGGCTGAGACCACTGGAGCAGCCCGGAGACCAGCGGCAAGGGTAGGTGGATTTGCTGTTTCCCCTCCCCTTCATTTGGGACTGCTGGTGGGCTCCCCAGCGGGTGGAGAGACCTGCGGACACCAGCCCAGAGACGGCTGCCGCCAGCCAGCGGTGAGCCTGTAGCAGACGTGGCACCAGGTTCCCAACTTCCTCTGGGCACCTCCGTGTGCACAGACCCGAGCCGCGCGGCAGGCGCCATATTGCCTCCTCCTCCCCTCCGCCGACCCTACCGGCGGCAGCCCAGAGAGACAATACAGCCACCAGCCGGAGGCACCTCCAGGGAACGGGACCTTCCCTTTTGGGACCCTACAGCTGACTCAGTGGAACTCAGACTGTGAGCTCCCTACCCGCCAGCCCTCCCAGGTGCTGCTGGCATGGTGATCCCAGGAGAACTGTGCCGACTCAGAGGCTGAGAGACATAGACCCAGCTTGGGCTCCCTGTGGGTGAATTGGGACCGGAAATCCTCTCCCTGGTGGGGATACAGTTTGAACTCTGGGACCCAGAGGTCGGACCTGCAGACCAGATCCCCTGCACCGAGGGCTAGCATTGCCCAGGGCACAGAAGGGTTATACGTGAACAGCCTACTGAGGTGTGTGTGCCTCCAGGGGCAGATCAACGTCCTAGAGGGCAAGCCTCCTCCCAGGAGGAGGCCGTGCGCCCAACCCAGGTGGCGTTCCTGTGCAGGGAACCTCCCCGCTGGCATCACAGTCCGGGGAGGCCTGGTGGCTTGTGGTCTGGCCTGCTGGCAGAGGCCCAGGAGTAGCTGCGGAGTTGGGGAGGGTGGAAAGAAGCGAGGCCCGCTCCAGACTGCGGGTCTCAGACAGCCCCACCCCCACACCCAGACTTTCTGGCTGAGCCAGACCATTCCAGCCCCGCCCTGACAGCTTTCCCTAGAAGCAGAGACCAGAACTTTGACCCCTGCTAACGGCCTGAGGGCAGGCTTACCCAACCCAGCTCCGCCAAGAACAAGAGCTGATAACAGGACACAAAATCAATAGCATAGCCTGTTCCTCCAAGCAAACGCCACCTACTGACAGGGTCGGCATCTTGCACAGCCTTTCCACGGCACCCACTGACTCAATATACAGGAAGTGGTCCAATTTCAACCACAGACACCACCTAACGCCTCAGAAACTAAACAATGTGTGTGAATACCCAAACAATAACTTAAGGAAAGAAACAATAACTAATCGACATGGGAAGAAATCAGCGAAAGAACTCAGGAAATATGAAGAACCAAACGGAAAACACACCCCCAAAGAGGAGCACCAGCCCCCTAGAAACAGACACCAACCAAAATCAGGCAACCAATATGACAGAAGAGGAATTTCGTATGTGGATCATAAGAACACTCACCCAGCTGCAACAACAACTCAATAACCAACACAGAGAAACCACAAAAAGCCTCCAGGATATGGAAAAAGAAACAGACACAATGAAGAAAAGTGTAACCGAACTCCTGGAAATGAAGAATCAATTCAAGGAACTACAAAATACAGTGGAAAGTCTCAAGAACAGGGTAGATGAAGCAGAAGAAAGAATCTCAGAGCTTGAAGATAACACCCTCCAATTAAATAAATCAGTCACAGAAATAGAGCAGAGAAATAAGAGAAAAGAGCAAAGCCTACAAGAGCTGTGGGATTATGTGAAGAAACCTAATGTGAGGGTCATAGGCCTATCAGAAGGGGAAGAAGACAACACTCAAGGGTTGGACAAGCTGTTTGAAGATATAATAGAGGAAAATTTCCCAGGCCTTGCTCAAAATCTTGATATACAAGTTCAAGAAGCTCAGAGGACCCCTGGGAGATTCAATGCAAACAGGAAGACGTCACGACATGCAGTCATCAGACTGACCAAAGTATCAACTAAAGAGGCCCTTCTAAGAGCTGTAAGACAAAAGAAGAAAGTAACATACAAGGGAAAGCCAATTCAAATAACACCAGACTTCTCTAATGAGACTTTACAAGCAAGGAGAGACTGGGGCCCCATTCTCACTCTTTTGAAACAAAACAATGCCCAGCCTAGAATATTATTCCCTGCAAAACTAAGCTTCGTATATGAAGGAGAAATAAAAACATTCTCAGACAAGCAAAGGCTCAGAGAATTCACCAAGACAAGACCAGCCCTACAAGAAGTACTTAAAACAGCGTTATGCACGGAACATCATAATAATAACCCACGAATATAAATATAACCAAAACCCAAAGATATTAAAGGCCAGATATTACAATGGCTCAAGACAGAAATCATAGCAACAACATCCAACCCAACAGAATGATCAGTAATCTACCTTACCTATCAGTTCTCTCAATAAATGTGAATGGCTTAAACTCTCCACTCAAGAGACATAGGCTGGCTGAATGGATAAGAAAATACAGGCCAAGTATATGCTGTCTTCAGGAAACACATCTAACCTGCAAGGATGCATATAGACTAAAAATAAAGGGGTGGAGATCAATATTCCAAGCAAATAGAAGCCAAAAGAAGGCTGGTGTGGCAGTTCTAATTTCAGACGATTTAGTTTTTAAACCAACAAAAGTAGTAAAAGACAAAGAGGGTCATTATATAATGGTGAAGGGCACAGTCCAACAAGAAGAGATAACAATTTTAAATATATATGCACCCAACTTAGGTGCACCCAGATTCATAAAGCAAACCTTACTGGAGCTAAGCAAATGGATTAATAGCAACTCCATAATCGCCGGAGATTTTAACACCCCACTGACGGCACGAGACAGATCCTCCAAACAGAAAATTAATAAAGAAATAATGGACTTAAACAAAACTCTAGAACAATTGGGTCTGACTGACATTTACAGAACATTCTACCCAAAATCCACTGAATATACGTTCTTCTCATCAGCTCACGGGACATTCTCTAAGATTGACCATATCCTAGGACACAAAGAAAATCTCAAGAAATTTAAAAAAATAGAAATCATACCATGTACCTTCTCAGATCACAGTGGAATAAAACTAGAAATCAACCCTAACAGAAACTCACATTTCTACACAAAAACGTGGAAATTAAACAACCTCCTACTAAATGATTACTTCATAAATGAAGAAATCAAGACGGAAATAAAAAAATTCTATGAAGAAAACGACAATGGAGAGACAAGTTATCAACTCCTCTGGGACACAGCTAAAGCAGTTCTGAGAGGAAAGTTTATCTCCATAAATGCCTATAACCAAAAGACAAGAAGATCACAAATAGACAATCTAATGAAACGACTCAAAGAGCTGGAAAAACAAGAACAGACCAACCCCAAACCCAGCAGAAGACGTGAAATCAACAAGATCAAATCAGAACTAAACGAATTGAAAACAAGGAAGCTATTCAGGAGATTAATAAAACAAAAAGTTGGTTCTTTGACAAAATAAACAAAATTGACACACCATTGGCTAAGCTAACGAAAAGCAGAAAAGAGAAATCTCTAATAAGCTCCATCAGGAATAAAAAAGGAGATATCACAACTGATCCCAAAGAGATACAAGATACAATTTATGAATACTACAAAAATCTTTATGCACACAAACTGGAAAATGTGGAGGAAATAGACAAATTTCTAGAAACACACAGCCTCCCTAGGCTCAACCAGGAAGAAATAGATTCCCTGAACAGACCAATCTCAACAGCTGAAATAGAAACAGCAATTAAAAATCTCCCTAAAAAGAAAAGTCCCGGTCCAGATGGCTTCACACCTGAATTTTACCATACTTACAAAGAAGAACTAGTACCTATCTTGCAGAAACTATTCCACAATATCGAGAAGACCGGAAACCTCCCCAACACCTTTTATGAAGCGAATATTACTCTGATACCAAAACCAGGAAAGGATGCAACAAAAAAAGAAAGCTACAGACCAATATCCCTAATGAATATAGATGCAAAATTTTTCAACAAAATCTTAGCTAACCGAATCCAGACACTTATCAAAAAAAATAATCCACCACGACCAAGTGGGCTTCACCCCAGGGATGCAGGGATGGTTCAACATAAGTAAATCCATAAATGCAATTCACCACATAAACAGAAGCAAAAACAAAGATCACATGATTCTTTCAATAGATGCAGAAAAAGCTTTTGACAAAATTCAACACCCTTTCATGATACGAACACTTAAGAAAATAGGCATAGAAGGGACATACCTAAAAATGATACAAGCCATATATGACAGACCCATAGTCAACATCATACTGAATGGGGAAAAATTGAAATCATTCCTACTTAGAACTGGAATCAGACAAGGCTGCCCACTATCTCCACTTCTGTTCAACATAGTGCTGGAAGTCTTGGCTACAGCAATCAGACAGGAAAATGGAATCAAAGGTACAAATAGGGGCAGAAGAGATCAAACTTTCACTGTTTGCTGATGATATGATATTGTATCTAGAAAACCCCAAAGATTCAACCAAGAAACTCCTGGAACTGATCAATGAATTTAGTAAAGTCTCAGGATACAAAATCAATACACAGAAATCAGAGGCATTCATATACGCCAACAATCTAATTGAGAACCAAATCAAAGACTCAATTCCCTTCACAATAGCAACAAAGAAATTAAAGTACCTAGGAATATACTTAACCAAGGACGTAAAAGACCTCTACAGGGAGAACTATGAAACACTGAGGAAGGAAATAGCAGAGGATGTAAACAGATGGAAATCCATACCATGCTCGTGGATCGGCAGACTCAATATCATCAAAATGTCTATACTACCCAAATTGATCTTCAGATTCAATGCAATACCTATTAAAATCCCATTAGCTTCTTCACAGATATAGAAAAAATAATTTTACGCTTCGTATGGAACCAAAGAAGACCCCGAATATCAAGAGCAATTCTAGGCAACAAAAACAAAATGGGAGGCATTAATATGCCAGATATCAAACTATACTACAAAGCTGTAGTAATTAAATTAATATGGTATTGGCACAAAAATAGGAATATTGACCAGTGGAACAGATCTGAGAATCCTGATATAAAACCATCCTGATATAGCCATCTAATCTTTGACAAAGCAGACAAAAATATACGCTGGGGAAAAGAATCCCTTTTCAATAAATGGTGCTGGGAAAACTGGGTAGCCACCTGTAGAAGGCTAAAACAGGACCCACACCTTTCACCTCTCACAAAAATCAATGGATAACAGACTTAAACCTAAGGTATGAAACTATTAGAACTCTAGAGGAAAAAGTTGGAAACACTCTCCTAGACATCGGCCTGGGCAAAGAGTTTATGAAGAATTCCCCAAAGGCAATCACAGCAGCAACAAAAATAAATAAATGGGACATGATCAAACTACAAAGCTTCTGCACAGCCAAAGAAATAGTCATGAAAGTAAACAGACAACCTACAGAATGGGAGAAAATTTTTGCATCCTATGCATCCGATAAGGGACTGATAACTAGAACATACTTAGAACTCATGAAAATCAGGAAGAAAAAATCAAATAACCCCATTAAAAAGTGGGCAAAGGACTTGAACAGAAACTTTTCTAAAGAAGACAGAAGAATGGCCAACAAACATATGAAAAAATGCTCAACATCTCTAATCATCAGGGAAATGCAAATCAAAACCACAATGAGATATCACTTAACCCCAGTAAGAATGGCCTTTATCAAAAAATCTCCAAACAATAAATGCTGGCGTGGTTGCGGAGAGAGAGGAACACTCCTACACTGCTGGTGGGACTGCAAACTAGTTCAACCTCTGTGGAAAGCAATATGGAGATACCTTAAAGCGATACAACTGAATCTACCATTTGATCCAGCAATCCCATTGCTGGGCATCTACCCAAATGATCCAATGACACTCTACAAAAAAGACACCTGCACTCGAATATTTATAGCAGCTCAATTCATAATTGCAAGGCTGTGGAAACAGCCCAAGTACCTATCAATCCAAGAATGGATTAATAAAATGTGGTATATGTATACCATGGAGTACTATTCAGCTCTAAGAAACAATGGTGATATAGCACATCTTATATTTTCCTGGTTAGAGCTGGAACCCATACTACTAAGTGAAGTATCCCAAGAATGGAAAAACAAGCACCAGATATATTCTCCAGCAAACTGGTATTAACTGAGTCGCATCTAAGTGGACACATAGGTACTACAGTAATAGGGTATTGGGCAGGTGGGAGGGGGGAGGTGGGTGGGTATATACATACATAATGAGTGAGATGTGCACCATCTGGGGGATGGTCATGATGGAGACTCAGACTTTTGGGGAGAGGGGGGGAAATGGGCATTTATTGAAACCTTAAAATCTGTACCCCCATAATATGCCAAAATAGAAAAAAAACAAAAAACCTAAGACAAGACAAATGACTGACTCCTCAGCTACCCCTCCAGCTTAAGTCTGGACCCAGTCTGGACCTTCGTCCGGCCTGCCCCTGCCCAGCACGCTGGACTCAGGCGCTGGACACAAGAGCAGTTCACTGGCAAGTCAGGTCCTGCGGGGTGTGGGGTCCCCCACTGGGCCCACACAGTCTCATCTGAGGAAACTGGTGAAGAAAGTGGGCAAAGCCGCAGAGAAGATTCCACGGCACTGCCCACGCCCCGTCAGATTACATGCCGATCTCTGAAGCCTCCCGGCCTCCCTCAACCCACCTTGGCCTCCCGTGACAGTCACCCAGGGCCTGTTTGCTCACGCAGCATCTCTCCCAGGCTGCCTCATATTTGCTGGCGGAATAACACGCCTTTCTAGTCACATAGTAAATTTTCCAAGAACAGGGTGGTACGTTTCTGATCACTCTTAGGCAACGCTTGGCAGAGTACTGCTCTGCTTACAGCGCCAGGCCCCCGGAAGAGGGTTAGAAGTGGTCTCAGGGAGCCATGGGCCCAAATCCCCATTTCACAGGCAAGAGGCAGGGCGTCTGAGAGGGGACATGCCCACAGTGGGAACGGGCTGGAGGACGGCAGCGGAGGACAGAGCCGACTCACGTCTCCTTCTCCTGGTGGAGTCTGCAGGCCTCCTGCTGGAGGCTGCCCAGCTGCTCCTGCGCCTCCCGCAGCTCCCGCGACGCCCGCTCCAGCTCGCGGGCCAGCTCCTGGTTAGTGAGCTTCAGCTTGGTGTTCTCAGCCTTGGTTTCATGCTTGTCACTGTGCAGGGCTGAGCACTGACCTTCCAGCTGAGAAGAAAGGGGAGCAGAGGGGAATGAAGACCAGCCACCACCACCGGGCTGGCCCCGGGCCACCAGTGCTTTCCCTGCTTGGAGGGCAGGAACTGTCACTGCCACCACGTACCTCCCTCAAGCCGAAATCAGCATTTTCCTGCCCCTTAATTCACACACACACACTTCTGCAGGCAGGAAGGAGCTTCCAGCGCACATCTCCTCTCTCCCCTGTCTCCACGTGGGACCACTAAGCAGTCCTGACGGGGCTGCCCTGTCCAGAAAGACCACTAGCAAAGGACATGCCACAGTCCATGTCTCCCATCTCAAAGTCAGAACGGGCTTTGACATAACCTAAATCTATCTTGTTGTCCTTTAAGCCAATTTTTTTCCTTAGTCCTTGATGGAGATGGGGAATAACTAAGTGGCATTTTTCTTAAAAGCATCCTTCCCGGTTTTGCATGTCGATGGCAAGTCTATTTATTCCCTTTTATCCTCTCAACTAAGTAAGTCCAATTCCTTTAATCTGGAGAAGCATTTTAGGGTTGCCAGAAGTCATGGACATTCTTAGGGAATAACTAAAACAGGTCAAACAGAACACAGACCTCTTCTATGTCCCTAAAGCAACTAAACAACCTGCATTTTTATAACTTCAGCTTTTCTTGGCTGGTGATTATGCTTTGCAGAGCTTCCAACACTCAAAGTACATACATCAGAATACATTTAGCCTAATGAATGTGGCCAGTAAGGGGAGGAAGAAACAGCAACAAGGGTTTCATGTGACTCTCAAGAGGCTGCTATGGAACCCGCAAGCACGCAGCCATTACATTGAGTGGCGGTCATTCGTTGAGGGATAAATCTGATTGGCAAGAACTTGATGCATAAGTGAGGGAGAGGGCGTAGGAGAAGCAAGGTACAGCTGGACACAGGGAATGGAAAGGCAGCTGCAGTGCCCAGTGTGGACATCATCCTGCTGCAGAAGGAAAGAGACTCACATCCACAGCTGGGGTGGCAGCAGCTGTGGAGCAGTCTCTGGCCTCGGAAGGGGTGTCTTCAAGCACATTTTGATGTGTTCCTAAAAACAGCCCTCTCTGTTCAAATGGAAGCAACGCATGTGAGTCTGTCCAGGGCTGGGTTCCTTCTAGTGCCAGGCAAAGAAACTAGGAAGCCAGTGGCACCTGGCCTCTCTCCTCCGTGAGCCCTTGCTATGAAGAGGAGGCTGCTGATCGGAGGTTGCCTGGATAATCAATCTTTCTGGGGTCATTAGTCAGGTGTCCCCAGCCATAGAGACACTGCCCTGAGAGCACACTACCCAGCAGCCTCCTGGGGGCTCGGGAAATTCAGAGAGGAATGTCTCGTGTCTCGTGTCTGTATGCTCCCTGCAGGGTGTGGCAACGGTCACTAAGGAGGCCGACTGTGCAGACAGGGGAGGGGCAGACTGACCTTCCAAGGGGCTTTGCCAGCTGGAGGTAACCGTGGCCTTCCTGGAGGGAGGAAACTTGTCTGCAGCATCCCCCAGAATATCAGTGCTAGACAATGTCCCTTGTGCCTCAGCGTCTCCCCCCTTTCTTATACAGGAGGCAGGAAACAAATTCAAGTTTTGGCATTCTGGTGGCTCTTGGTATAATTACATGAAAATGTTTGCAGATACCTCGTGGGGAAATGCTTGGCAACTTTTCCAAGTTAAACACCTGGCACTGGAGAAATAACGGCTTTATCTTAGGATCACCTGTGATTTTTAATTCCATCTTTTATACAGCTAAATGGCTCCTCTCAGATGAAAAACTAAAGTGCTTAAGGGAAAGGCAGGGAAAGTGGGCAAGAGCCGAGAAAGAGACGCAGTGAGGAGCCGGGGCCGCGGGCAACAACATACCCTTTTCTGCTTCTGGGTGAGCTGCTCCAGCTCCTGCTCCTTGGATAACAGTTTCTGCTCCAGCTCCCGACTGCGGGCCTGGAACCTCTCCGTGTCCTGCCAAGGGGAAGGAGGGACACACGGGACCCGAATGTGCCACGCCTGGGTTAAAGATATTTTCCCCACCCTGAGCCTACTCAACACAGGGCCCATCAGGGCTCTTCCCACGACACTCCAGGGCTCCAGGGAGCCACCTGCCAGCTAGGGAGGACCAATGAGACAGAGAGGGTAGGCGCTCAGTGAGCACGGCGTGAGCTCCCACCACGTGGACCATGTCGCCGAGTGTGCACCACCACCCGACACCCCTCCAGAAACAGGGGCAGTGTCAGCCAGTGGGGGGGGGGTTGAGCAGGGAGAACAGGCCTGAGTTCGAATCTCAGGCCTCGATCTCCTCATCTGTAAATTGGGGGTGGGAGGGGAAGGCAGACAATTGGCCTCACTCTGGAAACACATGGGCGTTGCTCCTTCTTCTTGAGGGTCTAAGTGTTCACCATTTTCCCGTGGTGCCCGAGGTTCCGCAGGCCCTGGTCCCCACTGTGCTCTACCCCTATGCTTCATACCCCCTGCTCGCAGCCTAGACTGGCTGCTCCACGCAGACGCGCCCAGCCCCACGGATGCGGCTGCGAGGGGACCTGGCTGTGAGACGAAGAGGAAAGCGTGTGGCTGTCGGACGTGGGCGCTCGGCAGAGCCAGGTCTGCTGTAGGGTGTGAACCGGGCAGCACGAGACTTGGGTTTCTAGCCCCGCATCACCCATCGGACTTGCTCCATTCTTCTGGATCGCTGTCTCGCCGTTCACAGAAGAGAAACAAAAATACCCATGCCACCAGCAGCAGGCACAAAGGAGGCGTAAAATGTGCAGAAGAGAGTAAACCATCATAACCTCAGATATTAATAACTCGCTGCTGGGGCCCCAGGCTTCTCTGTGACACTGAATGGCTCCTTCCCGGGGACAACAGCCAGGGGCACTGCATGGCAGGAGGGCTGGAGGTTGGCATGACAGTGACAGCAGCACAGCGGGCATCGCGGCCACGCTCGGGTCAGAGGCTGTGGACAGCTCTGTTCAGAGGCTCAGGGTGTTTCTGAGCGTCGTCTGGAGATGCTACCGGTTCCTCTGCCCGTTCAGGCAGGTAGATGGGAGAAGCACGGGAGAGCCTGTGGACATCTTAGCAGTTTCCCTGTTCACGCGAAAGGCATAACCCTAAGCACGGAGCTGTAGAGGCGTCTGGCGTAGAAAGGGAGGGGGCAGAAGGGGTGGGGCTGGTTCACCTTCAGTGGCACTGACTTGTCCTGAAGTGCTCCCTCTGGCCTCTGCCCATGCCCACCTTGCCCAGCCCCCTCTGCTTCTGGAATCACGTCTCTTTCTTTAGCTAAGACCTTGACCTGCAGCCATGGTCCAGGCAGAAAGGGCAAAACGCTCCACAGAGCTCGGCCTCTCTCTCTGCAGGGTGCCGTTTGGGACAGAGTCCGTCCTACGGCAGGGGAAACGCTGCTGTTCTCAGAAGCTGTTTTCGGGCCTGCTGGTGAGAAGCGTGTGAGTTCCGCCTGCCGCGTGCTGTGAGGCCGGGCTCCGCCGGGACGCCGCGCACAAGCACGGGAGGCCTAGAAAGGCCCACGGGCCTCCAGAGGGCACCAGCTGGAGAACATGACTGCGTTTTTCTGAGACGTGTCCTGAATCCTTCTCTGAGCGACGCCTGTGACGATACCTGGAGCAGTGGTGTGGGAAACCTGAAGCAGCATCAAATTAAAATGTGGTCCAAGGGAAGGGGCTGTGACAATAGCCCAGGCTTAGCACTGAGGCCAGGGAAGCCGCCGCCCAAAACCAAAGGCTTTTCTGCCAAGAGCCCACCAAGTGACAGTCCAAAGAAGGGTGATAGAGTTCCCTGGAGCTTTTTTTTTTCTTCTTTTTATGAGCATGTTCCAAAAAGGGTCCTGCTTAGCTTGGCAACGACAAGGGTTTTGTCAGTCCTGACATCCCAAGACAGATGGCAGGGCCTGGTGCGTGTGGGTGTGCCTGCTGTGCAGGTCTGGGACTGGCCAGTGTCAGCTCCGACTCCACAGGGAAAGTGGGCGCCTTCGCCGTCTTTGGTCGCTCCCCTGTCCACTCATTATGGACTCAACAGTATTTGTTGGGCACCTGCGATGCTCCAGGCGTGGTCCAGGTGCTGCGATACCTTAGTAAGTAGAAGATAAGACCCTGCTCTGTGCAGCTGTGTACTAGGACAAGGAGACAGATAAGAATCAGCAAAAACAAACGGGCATTACATGTCACTTGTGAAGGTGACAAACGCCAGGGAAAGCAAGCAAAGCAGGGAGAGAGGGACTCGGTAGTGCCACGGCGGGGGCCTGTAACCCCCTTGAACGGGGGAGGTGGTGAGAGCAGACGCATCCCGGCCCTGGAGCCGAGCGCGCAGCACGACTCACCTTCAGGAGAAACTGCTCCTTCTCGCTTTTGATCTGCTGCTCCATCTCCTCATAGAGATGCTGGATTTCTTCATCATAAGCAGCGATTTTCCTGCAGCGGGGGCAAAAGAAGAGTCTGTCGGGGTCTACGCTGCGGTCCCGTTCCACTGGCCACTCCTGGAGCTCAGACACCAGCACCCGCGGCCTCTCCGCCCCTCCTCAGCCACCTCTCCGCGGCCCACACGCTCCTGGGCCAGGCTGCGGGCCGCCCGCCCTCGCTCCACACCCGGCCCCCACCAGCCCGCTGCCCTGCCCGGCTGAGCCTGCGGCGCATGAAGCTGCGCCCACGGGCTTCTCCCCGCCCGGTTTCCTGGTTCCTCGCCCCGTCTGGACCCCTGCGCCACCACCTACAGCGGCGCCCTCCAGATGCCCTGTGTTGGGGCTGTGGGGTCTGGGTGTCCTTTTCTTAAAATAATTGTGCTTTATTTTTAAATTTTTTTTCTTTCAGATGCCAAATCCAAAGCAAGATTTCTGTGTTTCTTATAAGACTCTCAGGAGAGTCCTCGACGATGATGACAGCCACCACACCCCGAGGGAAGGCCACACGGTCTCAGTGCCTGCGCCACCCCACAGGGCCACACGCAGACGGCGCGACAGAGGCGGGGCTGGTGAGGGGACGGCGTGACAAGGAGGTGTCCTCCTCCCCACTCTCCCTCCAGCATCCTCTCCCCACCCTGAAGAGCCCGCAGGACGGGAAGAGAGCACCTGGCACTCTGCTCCTGTACAGAGAGTGAGACAAACACAGCTATGGGGACAGGGGTGTAGGCCGTCCCCGGGGACGACCCTTTTCTGCGCCCCACTCCCTCCCCGTAGTAGGCCTTCCTTCCCATGCCGGGTGCTAGCATTCGAACTGAAACTGGAAGTTGTCACACCTAAGCATTAACATTCCCAGGTAACTGCATTTTTAAGCCTTTTCTCCCACCACGTGAAAGCCCCTCTCTGTGGCCCACACTCTCTGTCCTCTCCCCTCCTGTCAGGGGGCTCCAGCCTCCATGACCGGCTGATGTGGTTTTCAAGGCCTGTTTTGAATATGCAACACACCCCCCCTTCCTCAAATTTTGGCCCCTGCCATTCTAAATGCAAATGATAGCAAACCCACCCTGTCCTTCATTCAGGAGACTCCAATAATTGAGGTAATAGCCCTGGTTCTCAGGTCTAAGCAGGATCGGGGAGATCTCTGAATAAAACATAAAGGATGGGAATTTATTTACATGATGAGCCCTGCATCATTCTAACCCCTACCTCCGAGGTCCTCTTGGGACTCCACCCCAGGGCCAGACCTTCCCTGCTGTTGGAGGGTTGGCTGCAGCCCAACCACTGCCCCTGCCTCACCTGATACCTGCTGGGGGAGCATTTTGACCATGTGCACAGGTGAACAACGAACAAGCAGCCATTTGACTGGTGTCCTTCCAGTTCTACAGAAACCACAAATCCGACCCAGACAAAGGAGATGGTGTGAGCCTCCGGGTTAGGGTCATTTGTAACAGAGCACCAGGGGCTTGGCTCTACTCCCAAGACTGGAAACTTGACTTGGGAACAACTGCACAATAATGGCCCCAGGCTGTGCTCAGCAAAAGCCGGCAGTGCAAGACTTCCGCGAGCTGTGGCCCTGTCTGTGTGAATGTGTTCTGTATCGCTGACCCAGCAAATATCTTTTTGGCTAAGAGTAAGAAATGTCATCTTGGTGAATGACAGATGTTTAGGATTGTTACTTTTGCTCTCAGCTAACCCTTAATGATTAAAATAAAATCTTGGGGGGAAAGTAAGGAGAAAATGCCCATGCTGTTGAAGAGGAACAGCTCAGGGACTGAAATAGGTACATTTTGAAGGAATTTTAGAAAGTAAGATGGTTTTCTCTTAGTGTCTGGAATTATCTTCCCATGTTTGAAAAAACTCAGATGCTTGATGGCAAATGGTATGAAGGAAAACTTCAGACATTGATTCCAACTATATAAATACAGGAGAACTAGTAAAGCAAGATGAGAGAAACTTAAAAATTGATTTGGCTTTGCTATAGCAATACTAATTACAGTCATTTGTATAAATTGTTTAGCATTCATGCCTAATAACCAAGCAAGGTTTTAAGTCTATAATATCATTAAATGTGTTATATTAACTTTGCTCTAAGTTTTACTTGACTAAATTAACATAGTCTATGTTTTTCATGTGCACATATCAATTTGCTAGTCATGAATTAAGTTATTTTATAAACCATTAAGAAACAACTGGAGGGAAGACAGATACAGCCTCTGAAAGGTTCCTATCCCCCGTTCTCACTCACACAGTCTAGGTCCACTGCACAGAAGCCCTGGGTGGGCCCAGCCAGCCTCACACTCACAACCAGGACTTTGGAAATGCCAGCCTCCGGGGAGACCCTCCAGACCTGGATGACATTATGACGAGCCTGGGTCAGAACATTACAGTCCCAGGAATAGGGAGCATTACGGCGCTGTGCACACCAGTCACATCACTAAAGCAGCTCTCGGATCAGAAGACCTGTCTCCTGATCCCAGAACCAGCTCACTTCCTCAGTGTGACCTGGGCAAGGGCTTTGACCTCCTCACACCTCTCACACGGTAGCACCTGCCCGTGTTCCTCCCGGTGTTGTCATGATGAACAAACAAGAGAGTGGATACGAAAATGTACTCATCACAGAGCCCTGGATACATGTACAGGATTATTTATTATTATAATTATTATATAATCTTGGGCAGCGCCCCAAGGGGAAGAGAGTCTTGGTTTTAAGGATAAAGGGCTGCTGGGTTTGGAAAGGCTCAGAGGCAACCAGGGAGATGAAGAAGAAACAGCTCACTCAATAAAAACTCCCGTTGGACCAATCAATTAGAGATGCAGGCTGTGTGGGAGGGGGACATGCCGAGCTGCAAGCCTGTCTGCAGGAGCCCCGCGGCGGCTGTGCAGGCAGCAGAGGCAAGAGGCTCTCTAAAAAGACCTGCACATACGGCACGCCACGCCCCAGCAGTTCTCGGCACATTCCAACATCAGAGGAAAGAGACAACTCATCATGTTTGCTTGCCATATACATTTGGTTGCTACAGTTGCTAAAACCACTCATCTTGCCTGATGCACACAAACTGACTTTGAAGTCTTCTCCACGAGGATTTTCCCTTCTGTTCCAACCCTCACTGACCTCTTCTCTGAACTCTGATGACAGCATATGCCTTTATTTGACCATTTAATATTTAACCTTAAATGATCCTGAACAACTGTTTTGTTTGGATTCACGTCGTCTCAACTAGGTTATGAACATTCAGCACACATTTATGTTACCCACAGGGCCTGTGCTCAAAATGTTTATGCTGAAAACCTCTAAAAACTCAATTTACAAGTTAGGATACCAAATTCAGAAGCTCATGGACCATATTAAGGGAACACTAGATTCCAAGGGAATTCAACAATTTCAGGGTTGGAAGGTTTGTCTGATCCAACCACCTATTTTTCCAGTGTTAAAATTCTTGCCACAATAGCTGCATTAAATATTCACCCAAACTAGGTTCCCAGACCTCCAGTGACAGGGAACCTTCTGTCTCTCTAAGCCATTCTTTCATATTTGGACTTTTTTCTGGAATCTTCCTTCCAATGCCTCTCCACGTTCAAATAGGAGGGGTCTGGTGTTAGCATTTGAACTGAAACTGGAAGTTATCACACCTAAGCATTAATGTTCCCAGGTAACTGCATTTTTAAACCTTTTCTCTGACCACGCAGTGAAAGTCCCTCTCTATGGCCCACACTCTCTGTCCTCTCCCCTCCTGTTAGGGGAGCTCCAACCCACGGAAATCTGTCTTTCCATGACCTTCCCCTCTCCTGCATAAAAGCCCTTCACATATTTGAGAACAGCATCAAGATTACAGGCAGCTGCTTGGGTGGAAGTCACTTCCTCCAGCTATGTCTCCCATGGATTATTATTTTTTTGGTAGGACCCCTTACAATTCTCTTCCCTTTTCTCTGAATGGGCTGTAATTATCTTTCTCAAGCCATGGAGCTCCAAACTAAATGCCCAGTGTCTGAGTCTGATTAGTGCAGATTAGAGCTGGCTATCGCCTCTCTTGTTCTAGATGCTGCATATCTGTTCATGCAGCCTAAAATCGCATTAACTTTTCTTGGCAGCCACATCATAGCTGATGAATGCTAAAGCCATTTGTCAACTAAAACCTCTACATTTTATGTCTGTGATTGTTTTTTTAAAAGATGGTATTACTGAATCATATCTCTCCCACCTTGTGCTTCTGCCATTGGCTTTTTGGACACAGAGCAGGATCTCAAATGTAATTCTATTAGATTTCATGCTTCTAGTCATCCTGTGTACTCAACGACCTTCCAAGTTTTGTTGATATTTTAAATTTTTAATCAGAATGTAAGCAAAATAATCTACAATGTTGGTTTTTATGATTTAATTTATCTGAGAATTATTTAGAAGATTGTTTTTAAAATATACAAACTACTGGTTTCTAGTTTTATTGTATTATAGTAAGAGAATATACGGGTAATGTATTTGCTTTTTGGAATCTATTATCCTTTTCTCTGCAGACAAAAATATCAATTTTTATATAACTGCTATGAGAAGAATGCATATTCTATTTGTAAGGCACAAAATTCTATATTCGTTGCTTAAACTTGCTCATTGAAGGTTTCAGATACTTATATCCTTCATGTACTTTTGCCTGACTAATTTGTCATATCTGAGATAAGTTTTTTAAAGTCTTATTTTTATCAAATTTTCTTTGTTTTCCTAAAAGTTTCTGTCTTATGTATCTGGCTGCCATGGTGTTTGGTGCATGAAACTTTATATATGTTGTTATCTTCTTTATGAATGGAACTTTTTCTTATAACTATAAAATACTCCCTCTTATCTTTCTCTATTCATAAATTGGTAAAAATGCTGAACAAAACAAGGACAACCAGTAGTAGAGCCCTCTGAGCTATTACTTAATGACATGCATGCAACTATTCAATCTGTCTTACATTAGCCATTCTAAAAACCCTTCACCCCCTACCCCACCCCAGCAGTGTCTATTTAATTATTCCATTTTCTGCTATCTGACCCTAGTCGTTCTGAGCTACATGAGGAGGGGCAGACAGAGAAGAGGTGACTGAAAGAGAAGGGAAAGAAAGAGACACGAGTCCTCGGTGGGACAGAGGACAAAGGCGTGGAGGAGCCAGCCCGGGCAGCAACAGTCCTGAGCACTAGTATCTGTCCTCTTTCCCCTCGTGTGTTGCAGGCTAGTCCGGGTCGTTAGACCCCTGGCTGACACCACTGAGGTTGCCTCCGAGTTCATGGGACCTGGAGTCGGAAGGCCTGAGTTCAAATCCTGGTTCTGAGATTTACAAGCTTTCTGGCCTTGGACAGGTCATGTTACCTCAGTAAGCTGGAGGTTTCCTATGTCTAAAAAATCAGTTGGCAATACCCATTTTAGAAAAAAGTTGGAGAGATTAAAAAAGATAATGCACATGCAAGTGTCTAGCGCAACAGGCAGCAGGTAGAATGCACTTAACACACTCTAATTAAATAAGTTCTCTGACTCTCCAGTGCTTGCGGCCCCATTTTGAGAGTCACAGCTCAATGGCCCCTTCAGACTGGAGCCAGGGGCGAGCAGAAGCTGAGGGGAGTCCTGCAGCAGCCCGGAGGATCCGGCAGGAAGAAACGTGGCAGGAGTCTCGAAGCTTAACGGAACAGAGGACGCCGGGATGGACAAAGCCAAGTGGAGCGGAACTAAATGTGGAAAGAGAGATCCACACACCTCCACCAAGCTTAAAAAGTGTTGTTTAGGGAGGGAGGTGGGGCAGGGGCAATATTTGTAACCCTAACAATATTTGTACCTCCATAATATGAAATAAAAAAATAATAATAATAAACAAACGAACAAACAAACAAACAACAACAACAAAAAAAGTGTTGTTTAAGTCCTTCGTAATGTAGCACTCCAAAATAATTTAAACTTAAGTCATGCTCTCTGTATCCGGGTAGTTAGCATCTAAGAATGCCAAGTCCACTGCCGTGGTGGCAGGGACGGAAGGAACGGGCAGAAGCAGCACCAAGAAGCAGACGCCAGGAACCTTCCTGGGCCCTGGCTGACAGGTGCCCTGTGGCCTTGCACCCCTGCTGAGGAAACCCCTGCTGAGGAAAGCGCTGGGGGCTGCCTGGCCTGGGGGTGGGAGGGCGGTGGGGTTCCCCGGGCAGGAGTTAAGAAAGGCTGAGTCCAGAGAAGGGAGATTTTCAACAGCTGAGGGGAAGGAGTAACAGGACGCCGCAGGGCAGAGATGGATCTGAAAGAATTAGTCCCACTGAAAGCTAGGATGAAAAAATCCAGGTCCAACTCAGGCGAGTTAAATGTCACCCAGGATGTGTGGCTCTGGCAAACGCCCTCTCTACAGGATGACAGTGAGAAAGAGAGAGAGAGAGAGAGAGAGAGAGAGAGAGAGAGAGAGAGAGAGAGAGAGAGAGAGAGAGTGAGTGTGGTGCTGGGATACTGGGTAAATGCAAGGCTTAGGTTCTGAGAAGCCTTTACAGATAATTTGCAGGGAGCTGGAAGGTGAGATGTAGTTAGCAGTAACTTACCCTGCTTGCCTCCCACAGAAACTGTGAAAATTAATTAACCTTCACGAAGTGCTTTGCACACAGACTGTGCCACACTGGATTACAGCATTAATGCTCAACAGCCCTGGAGCTCAGATCATCGCACTCAGGCCGAGGCCTTCCTGCTATAGAACACGGCTGGGTGGAAATTTTTTTCTTGTTCCTTCTCTCCTTTACCTTCACTTTTGAATAAAATCTGTTAGGATTTCAGAGGGTCTTAGAAAGTCATCCAGTCCAGTCTGCCACCAGGTTCTAGGCAAACATGTGCTGAAATCACTCCAAGAAAAAAGCTGCTCCCTTTCCTAAGTGAGAGTGACCTGGAGAGAGGAAATGGCATTTCTCTACATTTTAGATACGTTTCAGGAGCTTGAACTCAAGGCAGAGTTTCAGAAATGGCCACTGGCCTTGGACGGTTGCCATTCTGATTTCGCGTGTGTCTTAGTGGGCTGCCAGTGGGCTGTCAGCGATCTGACCGCTGTGTCTCCTGGCTTGCAGAGTCTGGTGAAAAGTGACGCAAAGACAGGGAGACTCTCCCCTCCCATCATAGGCTGGGAGCTCAAAAAGCTCATGTAAAGCGCTTTGCTTTGCTTTGCAAGTGAAGAAAATGAGGGTTAACACAGCAGAGTGACCACACTGCCCAGGGTGAGAGGAGGGCAGGACCAGGCCTTGCCTCCAGGTCCCACGGTCCCATCCACAGCGCCACACGACAGTGTCTTCCCAAGCAGTCGATGCTGTGAAACTGACAGCTCTGCATGTTTGCACTGAGGGTTGTCAATGTTCCAAATCCCACCTGGACACTGTCACTTGGGAAACGAGCAGGAGGGGACGGCTGACTGCACTGCTGGGGCTGAAGAGGGGCACAGCCATGGAGGGGCTTGGCTGCCTTCCCCACGTACCCCCGCCCCAAAGCACCGATCTCGGAGTGAAGACCCCGGACGGGAAGAGTCTCAAGGAGTCTGCCATTCGCAAGAGAAGGTGGAAGCGCAATCAACCTGGGCCGCTTTGTGCTTGGGATGAGAGCGGTAAGAGGATGAGGAGTCCCCACCGGCCTCTGCCACCTCCGCAGGCAGCTGTAGCCCCCACAGCAAACAGAGGCTCTCGCTAGAAAATTCCTGGACAGAGTTTTCTTGCTCCCCTGAAATCAGTCTCTCCAGGTCTCTGTAGTTGTCTGCTTCTCTCTGTCTGTCTGTCTTAGTCTCTGTCCCTGTTCCTCTCTCACACACACATGTGCACACACACACAACTGGAGTAGAGCTGAATGAAAGGAAAACATAAGAGTTTGTAGAAAACCCTGCAAAGGCTGTGAAATTGCCAATTGGATTTTCAAGATGGATAGTTTCTCCCAAATTAGATTCCGCTGCCTTGTCTAAACCAACTTTGCTGCTTTATCCTGTCCTATAAAACAAATCATTTTCCGTTAGTCAGGTTTACAAATCATGCACGGAGTGCCACAGAGCACAAACAGCCCTCACCTTTCCGTTTACCCTCTGGGCAATGCTAACAATGTAGCGCTGCATCAGATAATAACACACCAGTAAATACATGCACTTTATTAAACCGCAGCCTCACCACCTAGAGCCCTCACTGCCAACTTCTTCACCCTAAGAACAGGACTAACTCTACAGATAGCAATGGCACCCTGGGGCATCCCTTTTGTGGGCTAATACATTCCAGAACTGGCCAGAGCAGTGTTTCTCAAGGTGTGTTGTGGTCCGCAGCCTGTCTGCATGAGAACCGCCCGCCCATGTGTACTAAGAGGTGCATTCCTGCCCCCCCCCACACACACTGACTCAGGCTCTCTAGGGGAGGGGCACCTGCCTTCTAACTGAAAAGTGCTCTGGTCAGTCTGAAGCAAGCTAACAGTCAAGAGCCATGTGGCCCAGGGACTGAGTCTTTCAGCAACCCGGGGAACATAAGGACCACCTGCTAACACACGATGCTCTCTTTCCTTCCCGATCCAGAGGCCAGGCCAGGAACTGGTGACATCCCTCCTGCAAATGTTCCCACGGCCCCAAAGCTGCACACCGTGAAATGCCAATTCTTGGGGTTCGGGCTATCTATCCTATTTGGGACTGAAAGACATGTTCCTTCCTGCTTTGGACACCCTCCCAGAGCCCAGGGAAATCGCTCTTGACAGGAAGTGCCTGGATAGCGCTGCATCTGGGCTGCAATGTAAGGCTCGCCCCCACCCCCACCGCAGCTCCCAAGAAACTGCCTGAAGCCTGATTTAGACTGACAAGGTAAGACTGTGCAGATGAGGAACTGATTCCAAGGAGGGTGTGGGGAGTGTTGCTAAGCTTGTCAAGGCCAGTCCAGTGGTCGACCAGTGATGCCAAACAGGCAGCCAGGGAGGCGTCCCCGGCTGCTGAACTGCGGAGGTGCACCTGCCCTGCTCCCAGAGCACAGCCCATTGGCAGGCCTTTGATCTAGAAAGCTCTTCCTTCAAAGGGCTCAAGGCACTCCCCAGACGCTGCCTTATTTATCCTGACCCATTAAACTTTACAAATGCAAGCTTCAAGCCCCACCCCAGGCCAAGTGAGTAGGTCGACCCCGGAGTGGGATCCCCGTGCATCCCCAAGTGATTCTTGCAAAAGGTCTGGATCTATTGCTCCCTCCAGACAGCATCGTTCTGTGTCCCCCAGAGATATCAAGCTTTTCCTTCTAGAAAGAGGTACATGTAGAGGATGCTTTCCGTGGCAGAAATTCCCAGTTCTAGTGGCCAAAAGTTCTTCCTGATGTCTAAACTATATCTCTTATGCTAAAACATAAAGTTCTCTGAATGTCTGTACTGGGAATGCAGGGAGGGCTGCTCTGTTGCAATCTAAACCGTCCCCCCACACCCCCTGCTCAGAGAGAAGTGGAGGCACAGAGGGAACATACCTCACTCTGGAAGTTCAACCTAGGAAGTGGGCTGTGGCCGAGGTGCCTGCATTTGACTTTGTCCTGACCTTGGCCCGTGGGGCGGTGGCCACTGTGGACACGCATCGGAGTCAAACACTGTTCCCAGGATCTGACCCAGATGGGAGATTTCCTCAACCTCTGAGCAAAAGGACAAGGAGGCAGGAAATTGAATAGACCCAGACTTGTTTCCTTCCCCTATGTCCAAAAATGCACGTGACTATGAGGTAAGGTAGGCTCGGAGTTATTTCTGACAATGCCCCAGGTCACACTGACGTCTCCTGACATCAGCTAAAAAGAGCTTCCCAGCACTCAGCCACCTCAGCTGTACCCTCCCTGGACCTGGGGTGAATGTGAGGAGGAAGCTGGGGGGACCTTTGGCACCCAGCACAGCAACGCTGTCACCCTGAGGGGCATGGCCCAGCCTGGGACGCTGCAGGCAGGGAGTGCGTCCTGCCCAACCTGGTTAGGGCCAGACTCCAGTGCGTCCTGCCCAACCTGGTTAGGGCCAGACTCCCCCAGAGGTCAGTCTCATTTTCTCTGGGCCTTGTGGGAGAAAGAAACAAGGTGTGTGGTTTGCAAAAGGAGGAAGAAGCAGAGGCCGCCGCTGCCAATGGCAACATGGTCTAACATTTGAACAGCATGGGAATTTTCTGGTGTACCCTGTGAAGAATTTCCATAGGTAGAAGCTCTGCCTCATCAATGTGATCATGAACTCCTCAAGGAGAGGGACTCTGTGCTCTATTTTTTTAACTCAGAGCCTGGCACAGAGGATGCACGCATTGTATGCTAGGGATGGGTACGCGGGGACTGTCTTCCCTGTTGCCTGGCCCAGGGCCGGAGTGCAGCAGTTAGGGCCTGAGCTCCCATCTCCAGCTTCAGGGACGGGCGCTCATGTCCCAGATGGAGTTGGCATGTTGTCCACCATACTAAAAAGTGAGCCGTGGAGGGGCCTTAGAGCTATTCTGACAGCTCACCAGTACTTGCTGTTCTCCTCGGGATCCCTCCAGACTCCGTCCTACGTCAGGCCATCCCCAAGAGCTCCTTCCCACTCTCCTCTCCAAAGCCAGGATATGCACCCCTCCCCTACAAAGCTCTGACCTCCAAACCCACTTTCTAGATGATGTCTCAGAATCGCTTAACCTCACCCTGAGCCATTTACAAAGAATCCTATTTAAACATTCCATACCCTACTGAGAGTTCCATTTTCTTGTTTGACTTCTGAGCTGCAAGAGACCTTATAGATAGGTCCACCAGCAAGGCGTGAACAACCTTGAGAAGAGAATAAAGGAGACACTAGTAGAAAATATCAGAGAATGTCATATGTAATAAGGGTGAACATCATTTCATGAAGCTTTTGATTCAGTTATACACACATGTAAGTATATGGGGATTGCAAAGTAAAAGGCATTTCTTTTGGCAAGTTGCAATCACAAAAGTTTGAAAAACACTCCCATTCTTTCATGTTGCCAATAAGGAAACTGATGCTCAGAGAGGTAAGGCAAGTTGCCTGAGGTCACACAGCTGGTAAGCAGTGGTGCCTAGACAAGAGCTCCAGTTATTGCTGTCTCCTCTTTCAGCATTCTGCTCACTACAGCCTGCAGTTCTCTGGTTCTGTGTCCAAAGAATACCCCTGAAATGGGACTGGCCAGAGAGCTCGGTGAGGCCCAATCCTACCAGAGCTCTCTCGCCAGTGGCCCTTGGTCAGCTGAGCAGGGCAGGCGCGTCTGGCAGGGATACTGACTGAGCATGGGCATGAAGAGCTGGAAGTTCTGGCTGAGCTAGTTTTGCACATGCAGCCAAGAGTGGCCTTGACTTTCTTCTAAGCAACTTTTAATGCAATCACTGAATTAGGGCAAAGCACTAACAGAGGTCACTTAGCGATGAATGACAGGGCTCAGAGGCACGTGTCTCTCCCCGCAGGGCTGCAGGCCAGCCCAGGCCACGGGTGGGTAATGGCCTGCCCATGGAGGCTGCAGTTATCCTCCTTGGAGAACAGAAGAGTACCTTTCTCTCTGAGAGGGGCCCCCTGACTTTTGCTGTGGCTCCGCCAGGTGATTAATGCTGGGGTAAGAGGGGAATGGAGGTGAAGTGGGGTCAGAAACTAATCCAGCCCCTTCACTTTACAGATGGGAAAACAGGCTCAGAGAGGCCAAGAGACTTGAGCAAGGTCACAGAGCTAGGTAGTTGCAAAGCCACACCTGACTCAAACCCAGATCTCCCGATTCCCAGCCCCCCACTTCTCAAACTACACATTAAGCACCTGGACATCTGGTCACAATGCAGATTCGGTGGGGCAGGGGCAAGGCCTGAGATTCTGCATTCCTAAGATGTTTCCAGCAATGCTGATGCTGCCGGGCCATGGACTACACTTTGAGAAGCGAGCCTGTATACCACATGGTCTGCAAGGACAAAGGGTTACTTAAACTTCGCCTCTGATGACATCAAGGCTCAGACTCTCCACTTCAGCTGACAAAGCCTCTAAGACTGACAAAGATACTTATTTAAAAGGATAATTATTATTATGACATTCTTTCAATGCTTGTGTGCCAGCACTGTTCCAAGTACTTGCATGCATTATCACATTTAATCTCTGCAGCTCGAGATGGCTGTTCCAACCCTGTGTCTCACAGGTGGGGAAGCTGAGATTCAGGTTAAGTAACATGGCCTTAGTTGCACAGCTAGTAAGTGGCAGGATCAAGACTCAAACTCAGTTCGGTCTGATTACATGGCCTAATCAGCTAAAGGCTACCTAGCAGTAGACTTTACCTACCTGTCAAGCCTTCCCTTCTCTGAGCCTTGGGAGCCTCACCCCAGATCCAGGTGTTCTGAGCAATCCTCCAGCTAAACCATGTTTGCTCCAGCAATACCTGGCCTCAACTCCTTCATAATGCAGAGTCCTAAAGGGCCTCTCTCTCCAGACCTGTATATAACCAATGGACGCTGACAAGCTATTTTTAGAATTGATGTTGGGGAGCACAAGATGGCGAGGTGCTGGGGCTCAGAGTGATGTGCAGGTAGATGATCTGTACGGCAAGACGCATGGTGATCCCTTCTTTTTCAGTTAGGGCTATGTGCTTCTCTGGGACCACTTCAGCACCGACCCTGAAACATCGCCATCTGGGAGGCGGTGCTGGCCCATCAAGCTTTGCTGGAAGCACCTGAACGGAGGGGCAGGTGGTCTGCGGAATCAGTAGCCATGGAATTGTTGAGGATTCCTACAGAATATGAGCAAATCTCTAGGCGCGGACAAGAGTGCCAGCGAGGTGCAGCGGAGGGCCCCTTGGTGGCTTCCAAGCTCCACCCAACCCCGCCCTGTGTTTCGGCTTCACCTTCAGGGTTATGAGCCGTCCCCAGTTATGCCCCCTCCAACTCCATGTTCATAAAGCGCAAGCTCACTGCTGTAACTGCATGTTAAAGGACTATGAACAGCACAGTGCCCGCAATCACATGCTAATTCTCATGAAGAGATCGGCGTCTACTGGGCTCGCCCCAGTTTTGTGGTACACCTTTCTGAGCTGACTCGGGGTTCAGGTCTTCAGCAGTTTCCTCAGGTGCTGCTGTCTACCTGTCTGGTCCTGTCTCCTGCAGAGGCCTTGGAGGCAGAGCAGGCAGCAGAAGAGACTTGAGGCCATGCTGGGGGACAGCGGTCAGGAGGGGAGATTCAGGGAGCTACGAACCACCCTGCAGAAACACCACCTCCACCAGGGGGCTGATTGGAGCTGGGGAGGCCCACTGTGCTGAGGTCTCACTGCCCAGAGGCAGGCAGAGTGGCTTTCCTTCCAGCTTGGGCACAGGCTGTCTTGCTCTGAGTCCTGGCTCTGCTGCTTACAAGCTGTGGCTTCCGGGTCATGCCACTTGGCCCTTCCATGTCTCAAGTCCCTCATCTGCAAAGTGTGCACAATGATCAACAGTCCTTACCCCAGAGGAGTGTGGTGGGCACGCAACGAGCTAGCGTATATAAAGTGCTTACAGTAGTGCCTAGCCTATGGTGACCCTGCGTGCAGGGGAGTGAGGGCTTACCAACAGAAACATGCCGACAGCCTGCCCCCCCCACCCCCCACCCCTTGCGTGGCAGAATGCGGGAAGGAGCTGCCACAGAGAGCTGGGCAGAAGGCGCAGGGGAAGCACACTTTGTGGTTCCATTATTCACACAGAGGTACAGACAGTGGCTGACACTGGGTACCCACTTTTTTAGGGCGCACTCCAATTCATTCCTCTCCTCGTGGGCTTCTTGGAGCTGGGAGAAGATTGCAGTCAGGAAATCTTCAAAGTTGGACAGCAAGTGAGGTTTGTCTTTCTTCAGCTGCAGCCAGAGCTGCTTGACGTCGCTTTCACTGCAAGAGAGGGGACATTAACGTGGGGGTGTGGAAATGAGGCTTAATGGGACACACAGAGCTTCCCAGATAGGAAACCAACAGCCCGAAACAGCGCACTGGGACCATTGTAAAGACGACAGCAGCTAACAAGAAGCAAGTGCTTCGGCGTGCTAGGTGCGTCACGAGCATCGGCTCCTCCCTGCGCAGGTACCTCTGAGGCAGGTGCCACGGTCACCCGCAGGTACCGGAGAGGTACCCGTGGAGAGGTGCCATGAGCGTCTACATCATTCAGCAGGAAAGGTGGAGGGAGGGGTCCAGCTCAGGGCTGTCTGGCTCCTTGTCGGTCCCTTGCTCTGTGCTTCCATCCTCCCGTGGCTTTCAAGACGCGCTAGAGGTGCCGGGCGGAGCATGCACAGCGCCGTGCACGGCACATCTCGGAATGCCAGGGGAGGAGGGGCGGACGGGGCCCAGCGTGCGTGAGGACAAATGCTACGGAGAGAAAGGAGAGAGCCTGTCGTCCCCAGGAAGGCTGGTCCTCACCGCTGAGAGGTAAAGACACGTCATCTGATGGATGGCAGAAAGCAACCGTCACTGCGGGAAGGGAAGAGGATATGCGGCACCCCTGGGGCCCGGCGGATGGGGGTGACTGCCAGGCAAAGGGGAAGGAAGGAGCCAGTCTGGAAGATGTGGGTGCACACAGAAGACAAGTAGAGTCGGGAGACGTGGAGGCGGGCGGAGAGCAGTGACGCAGAGTGACATGCTCAGAGACACCCACAGAGACGGCACACTGGGCGCTGTGCGCACAGCACAGCAGCAGACTCATGGCCCGCGCTGACCCGAGGGGAGGACAGGAGCCACACACTGTGGACCCTGTTCTCCCTTCTGGAGAAGCTAACAAATCTACAGCCGATGAGCAGACTAAGCCAAACGTAAATCTGAGAGAGAATAGGTTTTAATTCAATGACAATTCAATAACTGCAAATATAGAATGGAAATTAACTTCTCAAGCTAACAGGCTATGAGAATGTTGTGGAAGTTATATACCAATAAACTAGTAGAGTTAAAGTGAAATCTCACAGGCCACTTTGTTACAAATAACCAGCTCAACTTTACTCTAGCAATGTAGAGAATAAATACAAATCGTACTCCCCAAAACAACTAGACTTTTGATTTATTTAATAAATGGCCATAGACATATTTTCTAACACGTTATTCATATTTATGTAACAAGATGTAATAGCTAGCTCAGTTCACTGTCTTCTCAGTGTTGTGTTACTTAAAAATTTAGTTTCTTAATCTTTCAAGTTTCTAGCTATTGATAATATAAACCGTTCCCCTCCTTCCATCCTTTCAATACAATTACATTTTGGTTTTCAATTTTGTTAAACTTCAAAAATTTATGTAATGTACATTTCCCATTTAATTAATTTAATTTAGTTATGGAAAATATCTTATGACCCCCATTTTATAAGGGTAAAGATACTGGATGCCTACATTGCTCTGTAAACTCCAAAGTTTGCTTCCCCATTTCAGTTACCTGAACTTTGACACTGTGCTCTGTAATTATTTTTTTTTTTAATTTTTAATTTTTTATTTTTTGAGACAGAGTCTCACTTTGTTGCCCAGGCTAGAGTGAGTGCCATGGCATCAGCCTAGCTCACAGCAACCTCAATCTCCTGGGCTCAAGCGATCCTACTGCCTCAGCCTCCCAAGTAGCTGGGACTACAGGCATGCGCCACCATGCCCGGCTAATTTTTTCTATATATATTAGTTGGCCAATTAATTTCTTTCTATTTATAGTAGAGATGGGGGTCTCATTCTTGCTCAGGCTGGTTTCGAACTCCTGACCACGAGCAATCCGCCCGCCTCGGCCTCCCAGAGTGCTAGGATTACAGGCATGAGCCACCACGCCCGGCCTTGTAATTATTTTTTATTTCAATAGATTTAGGGGGTACAACTGGTTTTTGTTACATGGGTGTGACTATATCCTGCTAAGTCAAGGCTTTTTGTGTTTCCGTCACCAGGATAGTGTACCTTGTAGCAGTAGGTAGATTTTTATCCCATATTCCTCCCCTCCTCCCCATTCTTAGTTCCCAATGTCTATTACACCACTTTATGACCATATGTACCTCGTTTAGCTCCCTCTTATAAGTGAGAATATGTGGTGCTTGTTTTCCCATTTCTGAGCTACTTAACTTAGCATAATGAACTCCAGTTCCATCCAACTTGCTGCAACAGACATTATTTCATTCCTTTTGTATGGCTGAGTAGTACTCCATGCCATATATGCACCACATTTCCTTTATCCACTCATCAGTTGATGGACTCTTAGGTTGATTCCATATCTTTGCAACTGTGAATTATGTTGTGATAAACATCTGGGTGCAGTTATCTTTTCTACAAAATGAATTCCTTTGGGTAGATACTCGGTAGTGGGACTGCCGGATTGAATGGTGGGTCTACTTTCAATTCTCTGAGGAATCTCCATACTGTTTTCCATAGAGGCTGTACTGGATCACATTCCCACAAGCAGTGTGTAAACATTCTGTTTTCACTGCATCCCTGCCAACATTATTTTAAAATTTCTTTTAATTAAATTTTTAAAATTTCAATACATTTAGGAGTGTGCTCTGTAATTAGTGCTAAGTTTCAAAAATTCTGCATACTGATTCTAAAATATTACAATAAATAAACATTTATACTACTATGACTGTAGGAATAATATCCACTGGAGAAACAGGACTTTTCCTCACACTGCAACCTTATTTGCTTTACTTCCTTTCCCTGTCCTGCTTCCCCAAATCCCTTACCAGTTTCTCCTGGGAGCACCTCCTTAATAAATCACTTTTAAAAAACCCATAAGTCTGATTTTTCCTCCATTAAATTCTGAAACCAGATGATCTGAGGGTAGCTATGACCAGGAACTGTCAAGATAAAGGATAAAATTCTTTGTGCTTACATAACAAGCACTGTATTTGAGAAACTTTCCTCAGAAGTGACGTTTGATAGTGCCATTTGATGCAGCATGTCAATGCTCTTGGGGCATGGACATTAGTCTCTGTACCCAGCAGAGGCCCACTGGGAAGTGGACCTGCCTGTGATTAGGTTACCTGGTCATCTCTCCAACCCACCCTCTCTTCCTCCCTCCTTCCCTCCTTCCTTTTTTTGTTCCATTTCTTCCACCCTTTCTTTCTTCCATCCCATCTGAACATCCACCTTCTCATCTGGACCATCCATCCATCCATCCACTTGTCCACCATTCCCCAATCCACACAACAGGTATTTATTACAATCTCTTAGAAGCCCAGCACTGGCCTGAAGGATGTGAGGGGATGAGGGAGATAGGGAAAGGGGAGGTGAGGAGCCAGTTTCCCAGAACGAATTCCTTTCTCCCCACAGAACGCGGTGCGAGTGTCGCTCACCGTGTAGACCACAAAGGGTTCTGGAAGTGCCGTGACTTCCCATCACGGCTAAGGTCATTCCCTGCTACAGTCTGATGTTTGTTTCCACCTCCTTCGCCCAAATTCATCTATTGAAACCCTAGCTCCCAGGGACGGTATCAGGAGGTGGGGCCTTTGAGAGGCGATTAGATCAAGAAGGCAGAATGCTCGTGAATGGTATTAATGCCCTTATAAAAAGAGGCCTGAGGAAGCTCATTCACCCTTTCTGCCCTATGAGGACATGGTGAGATGGCTGTCTGTGAACCAGGAAAAGTGACCTCACCAGACACCAAACATGCTGGTGCCTTGATTTTGGACTTCCCAGCCTCAAGAACTGAGATAAATAAATTTCTGTTATTTACAAGGAACCCAGTCTATGGTAGTTATAGCAACCCAAATGGGCTAACATACTCCTTTACGAGGTAAATGCATTATAAAATCTAGGTCCACCTTGCTAGCCTAGGTCTGTCCGTCCATGTTTGCCAGCTTCCTGTGGGAGCTGGGCAGGGGAGCCAAGTGGGCGAAAGCCCCCAGTGAGACCTGCAGGCCTGCCTGGTCCTCCTCCAGTGCTCTTGAACTACTCAGTCTTGGCCACATCACTTCACCCCAGATTTCTGGAGAAGGGACTAAACTTCCAACTTGTCCCTTGTCCCTTATGAAAAATAAGCCAGAGCCCAATAAGCTGCCAGGTCTCTTAGCCAATCAGATCCCCAAGAGAAGCAGGGTGTCCAGGTGCCCAGTTTACCACTCCTGGACCACTGAGGCCACCCCTCGTGGAAGGACATGGGAGTGTGAGCTAGAAGAGATTCTGGGGGTCAGTGTATCCATCTCTCTCCTCCTAGAACAACACACAAACCATTCAGGTGAGCAAAACCTTTAAAGACCTCTAAAGTCTCCACAGCCTCCTCTGTCCCCTCATCTAGGGCCCCCAGTCAGGAAGGTCTCCCTCGTGCTGCAACTTACGCCACTCCAGTGAGGATGGAAACTGCTGGTCACACCATCTTCCATGTATCAATGTTTATCGACCATTCTGGAATCCTCCCCAAAGCCTTCTCTACTCTAGCGTTCCTCATTTTGGCTCAGTTCTGCGCAGGCCTTTGACACAGGTTCTCAGAGTAACGTTTGGTGAGCTCTGATTTGAGAGTCCTGCCAGGAAGTGGCTGCGCGGCCATCGGGGGGTGGAGAGGCCACTTTCTTTCGTCACAGTGGCCTGTCCTCCCCCTCCCCCAGGAGCAGGCTGCACTCGGTCACTGCAGAGGTCACTGCGCTCTGGGCTTTTGTCCTTGGAGAAGCTGAGTCAGGTGTCTGGTAATGAGCTTCCCATCCACCTGTGCCCCCTCTCCGCCACCTCCACGCTGACCCACGCCTGCGTGGGCACCTTCCGCACTGGCAGCAGAGCTGGTCTCAGGTTTCATGTCCTGTGCAGAGCTTCCCTCCAGGCCCTCTCCCAGGTCTTTGCCTGTCCCCTTCCTGCCTGGCACGCACTTCGCCAGCCTCCCCCCCGCTCTGTCACAGTCTGCCCGATTGTTTGCTAGAGCATTCCCAGAGCTTTGGCCTGCATATCATGTTCCACCACAGCCCCTTCTCTTCCCCAGCCCTGCGAGAAACGCACACCCAGCCCCAGGCCTACAGACCCCAAGCTGAAAAGGCCACAGGCGATGGGAAAAGGGGCAGAGGCAGTGTGTGTTTTTCAGGCCCATTGTTGGTTTCTACTAGCTATAATATCATTATTTTATTTTATTTTGTTTTATTTTGCTTTACCTTACTGTAAATGTCAGGGCTTAGATCCATATGTTTCTTTATTCCAAAGCACTTTTTGGGGAAAAAATTGTGGTATTATGTTCTGTTTGACGTTCCAACCATTTAAAATTTCACCGGAGCCACTGATTGTTCAAGTGGTGGGCAGGAAAACCTGGTTACTTTCCCACCTTGTCTTCCTGACAGGTTGGTTTGCTCAGGGATGCAATGTGCAAGTGCTTCCTCACGAGGGCGCTCTGCGGGAGCGCACACACGGTGGGCCGCTGGGCTGCACTGCGGCCCTAGGGACCCAGCCGCACTGGGGTGAAGACGCTGGAGGGCTTATGGCGACAGGGTGACTTGGGGAGAACTCCCCGACAACCCTGAGGTGTGGTGCAGACCCCAACGAGGACACCCCTGGCGAGCAAAGCTGAGCCGAGGACTGTGAGGGCAACACGCAGCAGGAGTGAGGAGAGCAGAGGGAACAGGAGAGGAGAATAGGAATGCGTCACAAAGGAAAAGATGTGAGAGGCAGAGACAGCCCAACACAGACGCAGGCCATCGCGAAGGGCAGGCTGTGTGAACCGGGTCCCGGCTGGCCACGCCAAGCGCGGGGCTGGCGCTGAGTGCCGAGAAGATGCCAGCTGCTGAACGGCACCTGAGGAGCTCCTCCTAGGCTGGGCTCCATCCCCAGATCCCTGCCACCACTCACTCTTCCAAAACCTTCTGGGCTCCCAGTCTGTCCATGAGCATCTGGAACTGGGCTTCCTCGTCTCCGTCCATGTCTCCCAGGTCCTCCTCCCCTCTGGACTGGTACACCTGCTCTCCTTGGCGCCGGGCCACCGGCTCGCCTGCGTCTTCCTGGCCTGGGTTATTCTGGCTGAAGAGGAAGTGACCTGGCGGGGGCGGGACACAGGGTCTGGATTAGACAGTGCTCACCCAGGACGCGCTCAGCTCTCTCAGTTGCCTGGGGGCATGTGGGGGCCCCTGAGAGAACAAGGGAAACCCCTCTAGCAAAGGCCCATCGACACCACTTCCACAAGTGACCTGCCAGAGAGAACCTGGGAAAGGCAGAAGGCACGACAGGTATGGTGGCTCCTTTGTGGTCCTCAACCCTTCGAAGTCTGGCTTAGATCACACCTCTCTGCTGGTTTCCCTCCATCACGCCCCAGCGGCCCGGCGCCAAGGCTCCATGTTGCCATCCTTGTCCCCCCCGCTAGCCTCACAGGACTGCAGGCTAACAAGTTCCTTAAGTCTCCAGTGTACTTTCTCCGTACTCATACTGCCTAGTAATGCGGCAATCCGTCTTATCCTCCCAAGTCAATTATAGGTCCCTGAAGGTCAGAAAAGGCATCAGATACTTCTGAGAAAACTATATGGCCCTTTTCATGGAGCAGATGTATGGTGATATTTATCTGCTGATTTATCTGATCTGACAGTGTGTCTGGTTCCCTCATCTTGCTCCAGGATCTCATTTCTCCTTTCTCCTGGTTACCTTCAGAATGACCGACTGATTCAACCCTCTAGAGTTCCTCTGATGGCTGGTATCCTGCAGCCTGGAAGATGCAGCCAGACTCAGGTTGGAATGAGCCACCCCGTTATCCCACCTTTTGTCTGCTTATTTTGTCTAGCAAGGCAGAAAAGGAGGGGCTGGAAATCTCATACAGCTCCTTTTTTGCCAAGCCTCTGCCAGAGCTCCCATCTATTCCCTGTGCTGGTCTCAGTGGAGGGCACCAGGCAGCGACAGTACAGGGGCACTGCAAGGGCAGGCGGGCAGGGCATGTGAATCGGCCCAAGTGATCCAGAGCCTGGAGACCCCAAGTCTGGGTCCTTGAAAGGAGGGAGGAAAGCTTGTACTACCAGATCCAGAGGGGACAGGAAGGCATACTATACAGCTTTAGGCAGACGCAGCTCTGGGTGCCCAGCATCTATCAGAACTTACTAAATCCAGTAGCGAACTCCTCTGGGGTCAGAAAGCCGTTCCCATCAGCATCCAGGGCATCAAACACGTCCTCAAGATCTTCCAGGCTGAGCGGCAGCTCCTTGTGAAGCCTCTGAAACAAGCCAGACTGCACCGGTTAACCCCTGACGCTCGGGGGGCTGACCTGGGACTGCAGAGCCTTCTGCCAAAACCCTCTGGAGTTCAGCCCAGTCCTCCAAAGTCCAGGCTTCTGCCAGCCTCCTCCACCATCCTCTCCTCTGCATGGTACAGCAGCTGCCACTGACGGGGAGCCCATGAATGTGCCAGGCAATTTGCAACAAATAAATATATAAATATCTATCTACAATTGACATTTAATTTTTATGGCACCCCTTTGAGGTAGGCATTATTATCCCAATTTTACAGATGGAGTCTGAGATTCAGTTGCCTGCCCCAAAGTCACATGGCTAACGATGACACAGCCAGGAGTCAAACCCAGGACGGACTCCGTTCCGAAGCCAGCACGCTCGACATCTGTGAAGGACCAGACTTGACAGGACCAAGTACCTGCAGGATGACACCCCACGGTGTGGAGTCTGGAGTCTGGAGTCGTAAAGGAAAACGAGATAACGAATGTAAAGCTCATGACACAGTGCCTGGCATGGAGAGCATTCCTCAGGAAGGAGAGAAGTGGGGAGGGGAGGGGAGGGGGAGAGAGAGGTCCACTGACTCACGGAGGCCACTCAGGGAGGAACGGCAGGGCCAGGTTCACCCCAGTCTTCCCTGCCCTCCCCAGGCCCCGCTCCTCTGCCATGCTGCCCCCTGCCAGGGTGCAGGGGTGGGTCACTGACTCCCAGAGGTCTTCCCGGCTGGAGGTCCCTCCCGCCCCGGTGCCCCAGCACTGCTGCATCTGTACGTTTCTGAGGACGCACGCGTTGGTCCTTGAGGTCTGCGGGGATGCTGGCTGACCCCCGAGTGACCTGCACCCAGGCCCCCAGTCCTCGCCCCATTCCTGCTCCCTGCTGGCTGGCAATGGATTCGTGATGAGGCAAGCTGCCAGTGGCTTAAGGCATTAGGTCCCCAAGAGTGTTTATGACTGAAAGAGCAGGACAGGATGGCGTGAGCAGGTCAGAAACTAACATGGAACTGCAGTCCTGGGCTGATGGGACCTTCCACGGAGGGGAGCACAGAGACCAGTGTCGGGACGAAGAGCAGAGTGGCTGGCGGCGGGTGATTCCCTCCGGCCTTCTGCCGATGTGCAACGGCCCCAGGCCACGGCTAACTGGAAGAGTTGAAGCAAGTGTCCTCTTACACCCTAATAATCTACGTCTCCAAATGAGGACTCCCAAGGGAGTTCATTATATCTCAGTCGACCACCTCCCTTCCTCCCAGGTACCCAAGGGGTATCTGCCCAAAGTCTCATGTGTGGGAGTGACTGACAGCCAAAGGCGGTGAGCACGGGGCGTGATGGGAAGAAAAGTATGTGCCCATCTGAACATTAGAAAGGAGCTGGCAGGGGTGGAAGCCCGTAATGTAACTGGCAAGAGCACTTGGCTCAATCTCACGGCGATCCTCTAGCTGCCAGGCCATGAAGCTTCATTTGGCAGGTACATGCATTAAGGGAGACTGCGATCATTATAAAGGGAGGAGACAGGGTGACACGGAAGCATTTGGAAGAGCTGAATTAAATATGAACGGGCTCTTCAAAAGAGGAAAGAGAGCAACAGAGTGTGCGACGACGCTGGAAGTGCATCTGCTCAGCATTCCACAGAACCTCTGGCTCACCGGCAATCCATCAGCCAGCTGTCTCGCAGCCCCAGGAAGGGAGCGGGGGTGAACAGGGAGTCAATTCTGTAAGCAGGAAGTTTATTAGCTACATCTGAAACAAAAGGCATCGCCCTGGAGGTAGGGTGAAACCCCGAGCTCCTCTGGTGCTCAGATTCCAGTCCTTTCCGTGGGGTAATCCTTTCTCCTTCCCCACCCTCGCCTAGGATTGCTGGACCTGATCTAAGACGTGATCTCTCACATGTGCCAGAAATGAGCTGGAAGGAACCTGCACAGGTCAGCGGGACCCTAGCTTGTCTTCCCCAACCACCCACACACTTCTCGCTAGCGTGAGCCCCGAGGGGTCACCTTCTCCCTCACCTTACGCACCATGCCGGGCCCCTACGCTGCCAGCCACAATGCCCCTCTTCTCTAACCCCACGCCTTCTCTGCCATCTCTCAAGCCAGCTTCTTCATTCTGTTGTCAGTGAAAATGAGGAAAGCAATATTAATATGTTCCAAGTAATTCTTACTTTTCTCATCCCGGCAAATTAGCACTGCCTGCCCCCTCGGCCTTCTCTGCAAGCTGTACCGCACAGGACTCTGTGACCTTCTTTCGTTGGTCCTACTTGGAAAGTCTTTTAGTCTTGATAACCATAATTATCTTTTATTTATTTCTCTTCCTGGGGCCTGCAGAGCCATATAAAACCAACTTATTCTGGGATGAACCCCTGGGCACCTAGTGCTGTCAACACTTTTAACTAAGCCATATAAGCAGGGTGGGGGCAACAGGATCATTTATTCCACTGTGCAATAGGCCTGTGAGGCTCTGAGAGGGGCCGAGTCCCAGTGGAGGCCGGAGCTGGGAAAGGAACCCACCCAGGCTACAGCGGTGCTCTGATGCCTCCCAGCACCCATTCTGTAGCCCTCCCTTCACCACCTACACAAGCACCACCACCATCAGAACAAGGTACAAAGTCCCTTCCCCTTCCCCGCACTGCCAAGAGCCAGCCTTCCAGAGACCCTTTTTCACTCAGCATTTCCGCGTGCCTGGAAGGGCAGGCAGGGAACGAGGAGACGGGAGGAGTCAGCTCGCCCAGTCCCACTGCTGTGGCCCAAGGAGCTCTTCCAGCTCCTCTGCACACCGGCCGCCCCTCCGCCCTCAACTCCCGATTCCCTCTTCACTCTCAGCTTCTGCAGCGCTTCCTCGGCAAGGCCTTTGTGACCCCCTCGGTCAGGTCTGGTTGTACAGGCTCCCAAGCTACCTTTGTCTCCTTCGTAAGTCTTAGCTCGGTTAGCATGTTAAATACTGATAGACGCGCCAGCTCCCACTGCGCTCTGACGACAGCAGCTTCATGCACTGCTCACTACTGTGTCCCCGGACCTAGCCCAGTGCTGGCAAACAGAGTAGATAAAGCATAAATACAAGCGTGACTAAGGGTGACGGCAGGAGATCCTGAACTGCCATCACAGAGCGCTGGTCTAGACCTCACTCACTCCAGCCCAACTGCTAACCTTGGCAAGGTCTCCTAGGCTGGGGACCCCCGGGGCCTGGGACAGGAGGCACCCCGCAGCAGCAGTGCTGAGGACCCAGGCCCTGCAGCCATGGAAAAAGAATGTCTTTTGTTGTGCTCCAGCCAGACGTTTTTACCTTCCTGGTCACCAGCCCAGTAACATGCACCATGTAGCTTAAAGCATACGGTTGCACAGCTTCAAACACGCTCAAGTGAAACTTTCACCGAAGAGATAACCAGAGGAGATCCATCTTCACGGCCAGAAGTGAACTCCTGCTCCTTTTGAGGAATCTACAGCATTCTGTTCAGACCCCTCTTCCAGCCACCCTCTTCCTTGTGATTTAGCTCAGCTATACAAGCATTTTCAGGACATGTGCAGCATCTGTGTCTGGGACGGCTGGATCTGCCTTTATCTTGCTTTGTGTATTGATGTGCTTGGCTCGGTCAATTGTGTGGTATGGACCAAGGCTTCTCAGTCTCTGCACTACTGACATTTTGAAATGGATAATTCTTTGTGTGGGGGCGGTGGGGGAGGCAGGGGAGGGACTGTCCCGTGTGCTGTAGGGTATTTAGCGGCTCTCCTAGCCTTTGCCTATTAGGTGTCAGTAGCACCTCCCTCTCTAGTCATTTCAATCAAAACTGTCCCCAGACGTTGCCAAATGTCCTGTAGGAGGCAAAACTGCTGCCAGTCATGTAGACTGGACACAAACGAGAACAGCAGCAGCTGGATACCAGTGAAAGGTGCCCTTTCAGCAGCAATGCCCTTTATTTGTGAGGCAGGACAGATGACTCACACTTAAAATCACAGTGTGATGGTGCAGCCACTGTGGAAGACAGTATGGTGTTTCTTCAAAAAAAATTAGAAATAGAATTATTATATGATCCAGTAATTTCACTTCTGGGTGTATTATATACTCAAAAGAATTGAAAGCAGGGACTTGAACAGATATTTGTACATTCAAGTCCACAGCAACATTATTTGTAAGTAGCCAAGGGCCACCCCAAGTGTCTATCAACAGATGAATAAGTAAACAAAATGTGGTCTAAACATACAGTGAAATATTATTCAGCCTTAAAAAAGAAAAGTTCTGATGCATGCTACAACACGGATGAAATGTGAGGACACTATGCTAAGTAAAATCTAGTCACGACAAATGACAAGGACAAATATTGTCTGAACCCACTCATATGAGGTACCCAGAGTAGTCACATTCGTAGAGACAGAAAGTAGAATGGTGGCTGCCAGGGGCCAAGGCGTAGGGGTGTGGGGAGTTGTTCAGCAGGGGTAGAGTTTCTGTTCTGCAAGATGAAGAGCTCTGGAGATGGATAATGATGGTTGTATAACATAGTGAGTGTACTTAATGCCACTGAACTGCACACTTAAAAGCAGTTATGACGGTAAATTTTGTGTTACGTGTATTTTACACAATTAAAATCACAGTGCGTGCGGAAGATACCAGGGATTGGGCTAAGACATGGTTCAGACACAGGGTGTTTATGGAGGGATTCCCAGGTCCGCCTCAGAGCTAAGCGCTCTGCATGCTTAAGCTCATTTAATTCTCTTCTGATGCTGCGAGGTAGCTGTTAATAATTCACAGCTGAGAAACTATGGCCTAGAGGGGTTAAGAGACTTACACAAATGCACATTACTAGTAAGTTGCAGATTCAGGATTAAAACCCAAGTCAATTTACTACAAAAGCCTTTAAAAGTTTTCTTGTTAACCTAAATCAGGAGCCATCCTTTTCTGTAAGGAACAGGAAGTCCGTATTTTTGGCTTTGTGGCCATTCATTCTCTGTCACAGCTGCTCAGCTCTGCCACCGGCACGCGCAGAGGAACGAGCACAGCTCTGTTCTAGTAACACTTTTCTTACGGAGCAGGTCCTGGGCCAGAGCCGGTCAGTCTGCCAAGCCCTAAATGATTTTTTTTTTTTTTTAACCTGGGTCCTCTAGGCTACCTAAATGATTTTTAACAGTTTGGCTGAGCCAGGAATTTGGGGCAGTGTTGGGGAGGTAGGTAGTTGGTGTTGATAGACAGTCATTTTACTCTTCAAAAACATCAGGGAAACAGGATTTTTGAGGCTCTGGGTTTTTTCAGAGCCATTTCCTGCCCGTCCTCTCCCCACCTCCCTCTCCCAGCTAACAGAGTCCCTTCGTACCCTCTCCAGCCTGGTCCTTTTTGGTCCCTCTTTCCCTCTGAGGCAGGACTGACCAGCCCACAGGAAGCTAGGGTACTGCAACAGACCCAACCCTACAGAGCAACACCAACTCCAACTCTGCCCGAGGGTCCCACGACACCCAGAGAGGTTCCTTGTGGCGGACGGTGTGAGACCTGAGGGGCGCTGGTGAGGCTGAGGGCTTTCTAAACCCCACGGGCGGTGTTCACCACCTGCCTCCCTGGAGCAGACCGTCTGCACATGCAGCCCAAGCACAGAGCTGGCTCAGTGCGGCCCACTTCCGGTTCCTCCCGGCTTTCTCCAGGGTTCTCAGGGACCTCAGTTAAAAACGGCTTCCAGGATGCTGTCCCTTCTTTCTGTGGTCCCTGCTCTAGCTGGGTGGGCTGGCTACTTCCCGGTGGGCACAGACCATGGGAGCCAAGTCTCCTGCTTCTGCTCCTGTTCTTGTTTGTGTCCAGTCTACACAAACAAAGTGTCGATCACACTGCCCGCAAATGGACTTTTTTAATAAGAAAGAAGAAAAAGAGCACTGGGGGAGGAGCTTGCCCCTCCCGCTCCGTGTTCAGCACAACTGCAAGCTCTCCGTGACTTCCTTCCAGCCCTGCTTCTCCACCGGCTCCTCCAACTCTGTGTTCTCCCTCCCCTCGGCCCACAGCCTCTCCTTCCTTGGGGACCACCCTCTGCTGTAAAGGACGTCCCTGGTTGCTGAGCTGTGCATACATGAAGCACGTGAGCTCTCCCCTTGTCAGTTCCCATGGGGCAGTGCTGGGAGCCCAGGGTAAAAAAGACAGAGGTGGCCTGGTGCAAGGAGCTGGACACCAACCAAAGGGGGTGACTGCACCCGCACAACCACTGTGTGTGCAAGCCACACGCCAGTGCGTAGGTACCTGGAGGACCCATCCCAGGAGAACCGAGGGAAACGAGGGCTTTGCACAGAGAGCCAGAGGCAGCTATGAGAGGGTTGCTTCTCTTATTCACACGTCTCCTCTCAGCCCATCTCCCCAGACACAGCCAGGGAAAGTAGCCAGAGAGATGGGGCTTAGACGACAAGCTGTCTTCTTTCTGGACTGCACTTGCTTGGCCTGAAGAACTGGAAGTTTCAAATGCTTGACTGTCCACAGGCCCAGAAAAACCTTCAGAAAATTATGTAGATGGCAGAAATAAACACCTGGGATGCACAGTCTCTGCTTGGTGGCTCGCCCACCCCTGGTCCTCCCACCTCATCGGGACTGCGGACTGGGGAGGAAGGCTGAGCAGGAATCTCTGGGACCCGATGTTTCCCATGGCATTCCAAGTCAAATACAAAGGATTTCTTTAAATTTACCCTCGACCGTTTAAATTCGCCATGGCCCTTCCTGCCTCCACCGAAGAGCAGGTTCACTGAGCGTCAGCCGGGAGACACGGCCAGGGAGAGGCTGCGCTGGACGGTGAGTCCCTTTTCTTTCTTTCTTGAGGGGACAATGAAAAGCTAAGCGTGCTGTGAAGGCCAGTACTGACGACCACCGACCTGCGAGTGACAATTATGAAGTCCACAGACAGGAGCCTGTCAGAGGTTTCCTCAAAACACACTGAATCTGGCCCTCCGTGGGCAGGCGCCTTTGGGGACGTGTTTTAGTGACCGACACTGACGGGCAGTCACTGCTGCAAGTGAAAATGGGCCGGGCTCTCTTGTGGCTGAGCCTGCGCTATTCCCGAGCTCCTTCTCCTCCGTTTGTACAATGACGGCTGGCCGGCGACTGGCTCTGGGAGAAGCAGGAAGGCGCCGTCCCGCGATCCTGCTTCATCTGGGTCACGCCTCGCAGCTCACGTGCGCGAGCAGGGACAAGGCGGACACTAACGGGCTCTACTCCTCACCACCCAATTTTAGCGTATTCTAAAAACTAGGCTTAAAGAAAGGACCTGGCCATCGTAGGTCTCCCCAACAGCGCGGTGCGCACCCCTACAAAACACGCCCTGGCGGAGCCAGCGAGGAGAGGCGGGGGGAAGCGTTGCTCTCAGAGTCCTCCAGTGGGGCCTGTGCTTTCTTCCACGTTTGGGCGAAGCCCTGCCTGCAGCTAGAGACTCAGGTAAGACACTGAGGGGCGTTCGATGCTGACAGTGGGAAGGCGGCGGAGCAGGCCGGGCACACTCTGCCTGGGCGAGCCCTGGCCACCGCCTGGTTTTGTGCGGCCAGTGACCTAAGAAAGGTTTTTTTATTTTTACATGGTTGAAAAAAAGGCCAATAATAATAATAAGAGGAATAAGAGGAATAATATTTGACAACATGTAAAAATTATATACAATTCAAATGTCAGTGTCCATAAATATTTGTTGGAATACAACAGGCTCGTTTGTTTCCACACTGCCTGTGGCTGCTTTTGCGCTACAGCAGAGTTGTGCGGTTCAACAGTTACAACAGAGACGGTATGGCCCACAGAGCCTGAAAAGCTTATTCTCTGGACCTTATCAAAGCGTTGCCGAGCCCTGCAGAGGCAACGGTGTGCACTGAGGCTCTGCACGCCGCCCCTCCCTGGACTGCTTCTGGGGGTTATGGTGGCTGGGTTTGAGGCTGAGAGGCAAGGTGACCTCCGGAAAGTCTTCCTCCCGGAGCTGCACCTGATACTGGAGCCATTTCTAAGGCGTACACAGCAGGAATGACTTTGTTATAACTCAAGTTGTTGTCTTTCTGCCTTTAGTTTCAGAAGGCTCTTCTCTGTGTCTGTCTTAAGTCCCGTATGTTACTATCACCATTTCCCATAATCCTGGGGTTGCTGAGTCAGAGCAGGAAACAAACCCTGAGTCTGACAGCAGGTAGAATGAACCCAGGAGAGTTTGGTCAGATGCATACTTCCAGGGCACAACTGACCACATCTTTTCTGTGAAGAACGTCACCTCCAGTGGGGCAAGCCCTAACCCAAGACAAAGAGGCCCATGCCGCTTGGCCTTCCAGGTGCGCAGGCCCTCCTGGGACCCCTCTTACCTGCATATCCCTCCTGGCGATGAAGCCCTTGCCCTCTGCATCACAGGTCTGGAAGAACTCCTGCGCCTTCCGCAGCACGGCCAGCCGGCCTGGCGCCTGCTCCGGCGTCTCCCTCTGCTCCCGGCTGTCCAGGGCATCCAGGCAGGCCCTGCCCCCCTGCGGCGCCAGGCCAGGTCTCTGGGTCTGGGGTCCGGAGACCCCCTTCCCATCAGGCGTAGCCATCCGGATTTTCAGCTTCCTCAAGTCTTCGCAGAACCTGAACACGGAAGATGGGAGAGAGCAGTGAGCGTGGAGGGCGGGAGGGAGGCCGGCGAGGAGCGAGGGGATGGCAGTGCAGCGCACAGCACGCGCCACTGTGTCCCGACGCCTCTGCCAGCCCCCTCTGAGTCAGCAGGAGCTCAGGACGACGGGAGACCTGTGACCACTGTCGCTACTAGGTCAGCCAGCCCATCAAGGGGAGAAGAGAGGAGTGTGGAAAGAAAACAGACATTTCCAGACTGAAAGGAGGTTGAGTAGGGGAAGCTGGAAAACAATCTCTCCCAATTTAAACAACCAAACAACAAAACAGATCTCGAGAGACTAGCTGCCATTTTTGAGTGTTTCCTTCGAGGCAGGCACCACACCACGTCCTCCCCTCTCTCCTTCATGTAATGCCCACACCCCTCTGAGATAATCATCTCCATTTCACAAAGGAGCAAACTGAGGCTCAAAGACATTGAGTGACTTGCCCGACATCACATAGCAAGTTAATGCAAACGCTGAGGTTTAAAAGCAAGCTCTGATAACTTGTATTTGATCTTAACCCCACCCCGGCCCGACTCCTCAACATGGCCAAGCATGGGAGCTCCCCTCAGGTAGAGGAACTCTCTCCTGCATCACGCACAGCCAACAAGTTCTTGGGGGGCTCTTACCCCATGCCGAAGACCTCTGCCCGCGCTGTGAGTGCTGCAGTTCAGGTAGGAGAAAGTGCACCCCATCCCCGAGGAGCTTCATGTTATAGAGGATTTGCCAGGCCTGGCTTGGTGACAACCTTAGGCAGCCAAAACCGAATCACAAATCACACATCTCAATTACTTAAAGCCTATCCCGGCGTGTTTTCAGAGGGTGTCTTGCAACATGATGCGGAAGAAGGCTGGAAGAAGCCAGAAACCTGGCTTCTAGTCCAGACTCCACTGCTACCTACATGACCTTGAACAAGTCAGTACCTGTGTGGGACTCAGTTTCCTCATCTGTGCAAGGAGAAGAATGGACCCATTTGTCTTCAAGGTCCCTTCTAGCTCTGACAGTCTGTGAGTCTGTGAAATCCCCAACCATAAAATGTTATTAATGAAAAATTGGGTTAATGTGATAAAAAGAAATAAAAATATCTTTTAACTTTTCCATATGAAGACTTTCTGGAAGTAGAATAGGTCTATAGTTTAAATACATGATAACACTTGAATTTAAAAATATAGATATGCACTGCAGTGTATCTGGTGGGGGGCTAGAGGACGTGATAGCCTGGACCATATCTCTTGCACCCATGTGAGTAAAAAAGGTGGAAAAGTCACTGTTCCACCAGGCAGGTTTCCCTGATTACCGAGCTCTGGGCCTCTCTGGCTCAGCTATACCACATCCAGAGCAATCTAAACCCTGTTGATCTCAGCCCACATCTTCCACCTGCTGGATTTGTCAAGAGCTGTAGGCCAGAGCGGAAGGCCTGCCGTCCTCAGGAATGAACTCCCTGTAACAGAGCCTTGGCGAAACAGAGCAGACTGCACCCCTCACTCTATGAGGCTGCACGTGAAATTCCCACTCTGACTCCTCTATCGGGAAATGCTCTTTCTCGTCATCCCTGTGTGGTGTGAACTGGCCACTGCTAATCCTGTGCAGGTTCAACAGTTTTATTCTGTCTTCCCCAGAGGGAGCTGCCTTGCATGCAAGTCCTGAGGGGCAGGGCTGCACCTGTGCGGCTTTACGTGCACCGCCTAGGACACCCACACGCAGTGCGACTGGAAGGGCTTGCGATAAGGGCGGTGGTATCGTGAACTCTGGAATACACCACAGGAGCAGAGCAGCCTGCTGTCTTCCTGGTACCGTGCCAGGACTCTGTCTGCAAGGTCTACGCCCCTGGTAGGCCCCCCCCACTCCCACCTGCTGCTCCCAGAAAACCTGTCATTCCTTGAGAATGTTCTATTGCCAGACCCCCTAGCATGCTTCATCCTCTTGGAACCTGATACTCTCCTAAAAGGTTAAGTATGATTAGGATTCCCAAGATACAGATGAGGAAACTGAGTTTTGGAGAGGTTAAGTGACTTGGATCAAGGTCCAGCACAGTTAGAGACCTCTTCTACTACACCACATTGCCTTCCTATCATGATTCCCAGTTGTGGGCTTGCTCTCAAGTTACTCATCCCCAGCTGGTAATAATCTAAGTCACCTCTGAGAGGCATATTCATCATTTTAGTAGGCACATCTGTACTTCATTCACATATTCGTTTCCATCTACTGATTATCAATGCAGCAGGCTCTGAACTAACACTGAGAACCATAAACATAAATAGGACATGGCCCCTGCCATTAGTGGATGGGTCTCTGATGGTGGGATTTCAATAATGGTGGCTGACAATGCAGGGAAGGTGTTTTGGATTGAGTCCTAAATAGACTACATAGCAATCAAGTACTACTGCTAGCTGTGTGAGCTTAAGTGAGTCCTTGAGCCGTGCTGGGCCTGGGAACTAGTGGAGATGATCTCTCAGTTTCTGATCTGACTTTCATTGGCTTTCCACGTTCCCTAGACCACCTTCCGCTTATTTCTGCCCACCTGGTCACAGGTGATACATGGTATAAAAGCGCCAATCTAATAGTTCTAAAGCCAACTATGGTAGACAGGTACCATTTGAGGTCCTATTTGATTTTAACCCCAGTTTCTAGCCTAGAAAATGGTATATAGTAGGTGCTCATTTATTGTTAAATGAAGAAAGACTAATCTTTTGCTGAACTCTTCACAGGGAAGCCTGCAAACATTTGCATTTCACTCAGGTAGCTCTATATGTGTGATTTTTATCTCATAACAAGTATGTCCAGACTTCCATTTCCATAAAAGATGGAGTAACAGGGACTGAATTGACCCTCCTTGTTGGTTAGAAATAACCAACAATCCAGGCATAATATATTTTTAAAAATGGTTTTCAAGAAACTAGACATCAGGCAATGAAGGACAGTGATCCTTAAGCAGGGTCAGCACTATGGTGAGCTAAATGAGGACCTTAAGGTGCAAAATTAAAGGAAACATTCACTCTCAGGTGCTAATCCAGCATTTGCACAATCCTGAGAATGAGTGCCTTCCTAAGAGTAAGCTGCCTAGGGTATAAAATCTAAGAAGCCATTCATTCTCTAAGTTGTACATCTGATAGTGATTACTGTCTTAAATTTTTCACCATAGGGGTAAACTTGCTCACACTAGTTTAAACCCTGTTCCTGAGAGATAGGAAACAAACAAAATGAGCCCCATGTTTGCCCCACCTTATTGCCTAAAGAGTTTTTAGGTCATGGCATAGGGAGGGGAGACCCAGGCAGAGTCTGGCAAAATACCTATGTTGAGGTAAACCCAACTGCCTGCAAGAAACGTACTTTAAATATAAAGACACAAAGAGGTTAAAAGCAAAACACTGGAAAAAGATATACCCCACATTAATATTAGTTAAGAGAATGTTGCATCTTAATATCAGGCAAAGTAGGAGTAAAGAACAAAGAATATTAATGGGAATAAAGAAAGTCAATTCATGATGTCAAAGAAGTCAACTCAGCAATAGGGTACAATAATCCTAAACATTTATGTACCTAATAACAGAGCTTCAAAATACATAAAGCCAAAACTGATAAAACTGAAAGGAAAAGTAGTCAAAGCCATAATCATACTCAAAGATTTCAATAACCCTCTCTTAATAATTAATAAAAACAAATAGACAGATATCAGTGAGGATAGAGAAGATCTGAATAACACTATCAATCATCTTGACTTAATTGACATTTATAGAATACTCCACCCAACAACAGCTGAATATACTTTCTTTCAAAGTACACATGGAATATATTTACCAAGATAGTCCATATTCTGGATCATAAAATAAGGCTTAATAAATTTAAAAGGATTCAGTTTGTACAAAGTATGTACTGTGACCACAATGGAGTTACATTAGAAACCAATAATGTGGAAAATTTCAAATATTTGGAAATAAAATAACATATTTCTAAGTAATTCATGGGTCAAAGTAAAAAGTGAAAGGGGAAATCAAATGAAAATAATTGTATATATCATATATCAAATTTGATATATTATCATATACATGATATCACATATATCACATATATGATATATGACCATATATCAAATGGATACTGCTAAAGCAGTACTCAAGAAAAATTTATATTCATATATATTTAATTATATATATTAGGAAAAAAGAAAGGTCTCAAATTAATAACCTCAGATTCTACTTTAAGAAACTAGAAAAAGCAGTGCAAATTAAACCCAAAGTAAAGCAAAGAAAAGAAATAAGATTGGAGAATAAATAATTGAAATAGAAAACAGAAAAATCAACAAAACCAAAAGCTGGTTCTTTAAGAAGCTCAGTAAAGACAGAAGACACAAATTATGATATCAGGAATATAAGAAGTGCCACCATTACAGGTTCTACAGATATTAAAAAGCTAAGAAGAGAATATTATGAATAACTTTATGCCAACTAATTTGACAATTTAGATGAGATATGAAAATTCCTTGAAAAACACTAAATATCAAACAAAGCTCACTCAAGGAGAAACAGATAACATAAATAACCCTATCTCTATTAAAGAATTTGAACTGATAGTTTAAAAAAAATCTTCCCATAAGAAAACTTTAGGCCCACATAGCTAAATTGGTGAATTCTACCAAATATTTAAAGAAAACTAATACCAATTCTACATAGACTCTTCCAGAAAATTGAAGAGTGGCAAATATTTCCCAAAATATTTTATGAGACTAACATTATCCTGATACCAAAATAGGACAAAGACATTATGAGAAAAGAAAAATATCAGTCAATGTCCCTTGTGAACATAGATGTAAAAATTATTTAAGAAATTTTAGCAAATTGAATATAATATATCTAAAAAGGATAATTCATCATGACCAAGTAGGGCTTATGCCAGAAATGCAAGAATGTGGCTTACTATTTGAAAATCAATAATGTAATTCATCATTATTTACAAATGTAAAAAATAAAATTTATGATCATCTCAATAGGTGCAGAAAAAGTATTTCAAAAAATCCACTCTTAAGAGAGCACCTATTGAGATGATCATAAATTTTATTTTTTACATTTGTAAATAATGATGAATTACATTATTGATTTTCAAATAGTAAGGAAGTAACTTGCCCAACATGAAATCGAAAATCTACAAAAAAATCAACAGCTAACATCATACTTAATGGTGAAGACCAAGTAATTTTCTCCTAGGGTCAAGGAAAAGACAAGAATGTCTGCTCCTACCTCTTCTATTAAACATTGTTTTGGAGATTCTTCTAGCCAGTTCAATGAAGCAAGAAAAATAAATAAAAAGCTTTCAGATTGGAAAGAAAAAGTAAAATAATCTTTATTCCCAGAAAGCATGTAAAAAAATCTGATGAAATTCAATAAAAGCTACTAGAACCAATAAATTAGTTTGACAAGCTTGCAGGACACACACTCTATACACAAAAATTAATTGTATTTCATATAATGGAAAGAAAAAATTTAAATTGAGATGAAAATATCATTTATAAGAGCATCAAAAATATGAGATAATTAGGTATATATCTGACAAAGGACATGTAATACTTGCACACTGAATACTACAAAATATTGATGAGACAATTTTAAAACAACCTAAAAACATGGATGGATACACCATGTTCATGGGTTGAGAGACTCAATATTAATAAGATGTCATTTCTTCCTAAATTTAATAGGTTTCTCTCAATCCCAGTCAAAATCCCACCAGGCTTTCTTTTTTTGTAGAAATTGATATGATCTAAAATTCATATGGAGATACGAAGGACCTAGAATAGCCAAAACTTTGAAAAGAAGAACAAATTTAGAAGATTAACACTATTGCATTTCAAGACATACCATACACCTATAGTAATCAAGACAGTGTGGTATTAGTATAAAGACACAGAAATAGATAAGTGGAACAGAAGATATAACAGAGAATCCAAAAATAAACCCATATACATAACTGATTTTTTACAAAGATTCAAGGCAATTCAGAGGATAAATGATAGTTTTTCAACAAATGGTACTGGAACAATTGAATATCCATTACAAAAAGAATTTCAACTCATGTCTTGTACTATATACAAAAATTAACTCCAAATATATCATAGACCTAAATGTAAAACCTAAAAATATGAGACTTCAAGATGAAAACGTCTGTGTGACCTTAGCTTAGGTAAAGACTTCTTTGATCCACCAGCAATAGTTCAATCTTTTTTTAAAAAAAGAAACCTGATACATTGCACTTAATCAAAATGTAAAACTTCTGCTCTTTGAAACGCATCACAAGCCACAGACTGGGACAAAGTATTTCCAAAACACATATGTGATATAGGGTTTTCTTGAAAAAAATATTTTATTTTATTCTTACTAAGGGGCTGTATGCATCTTTTGGGCATTGTACAATCTCTCAAATCCCAGAGACATTTATGATGCTGCCACCCTCACTTTCTAGTTTACATTGATTTTCACGTGGTATTCGCTTTTTATCACAGCAAGCATAGAAGATCCAGCTTTGCCAAGCTGTAACATCATTGAAGGAGAATAATATATTATTGAAACTGTGAACTACCTTGAGAAAGTAGTCTACCTGATATGCAAGTAATGTTAAGTATCACTTTGTTTCCTTCAAAAATTAAAAATATCACACGGTGCCCCTGTGAGTTTACTGTGGTACCCCAGAGTTCTTTGATGCGGTTTGAGGACTGGGAGACTGTCAAGAAACCCCTTAGAAAACTATATAAAGTTTTAATACATATAGTGCTAAATTGTATGACCACATGGAAATACGGGTAGGATTTCAGAAGAGCTGGAATAATCTAAGAAGTCTTCAAGGAAAAAGTAAGATTTAAGTTTAGCTTTAAGAAAATTGTTTCATTGGGTGGCAGAGAGAAAGAATGCTACTCTATATGCATGTTTTTCACCTAATTCTTTGAAACAATTTATTATACTCAGAGTCTCCAATGTATCTTCTTCTTACCTCATGAGCTTACTTGATTTTTATCTTCACATCTGCCATGCCACCACCCCTTTTCTTCATAAGATCAGAAGTGGCATCCAGGTTGCTGGACCAGTGGTGACTGCTCAGTTCTCATTTACTGGACCTATCTGCAACATCCATCTCCATTGAGAACTTTCTTCTCTTTGAAACACTTGTCTGTTTTCCATGTGGCCTCCTGCACACACGTGGCCTCCTGCACACACGTGGACTCCTGCACACACATGGCCTCCTGCACACACATGGCCTCCTACACACACGTGGCTGTTTGCTCCCTCCTTCCCAGACTCTCCTGGTCCATCATCTCCCAGTCTTTAAATGTGGGCAGGCCCAAGGGCTCAATTCCTGGACCTCTTCTATCTTTGCTTCCTAAGTGATCTCATCCAGTATCATGTCTTAAGAAACATCTATATCCTGATGCTTCCCTAATTTAAGATTTCCCAGTTTAAGTTTTTTCAATCTTCTCTCCACCATGGACAAATGTTCTTTCATTTTTCTCCATGACAACTCTATTCTTCAAGTTATTTTGCCCTAAATCCTGGTAATGCCTTTGATCCCTTTGTTTCTTTCAAGTCCTATGATATAGGATTTTGATCCAGAATACTTAAAGAACTCTAAAAACTCATTAATAAGAAAAAAACTCAGTTTTTTAAAATGGGCAAAATATTTGAACAGGCACTTTAACAAATAAGACATATGGATATCAAATAACTACATGAAAAGATGTTCAATATCATTAGTTATACGGAAAATGCAACTGAAAACCATGATAGGATACTACTACACACTTATTAGAATGGCTAACATTAAAAAGATTGACCATACCAAGTCTTGGTAAAGACGTGAACCACTTGGAACTCTCACACATTGCGCTGAAAATGCAAAGAGGTATAACCTCGTTGGAAACCATTTGGTAGTTTCTTAAAAAGTCAAACAAACTTTTACCATATGATCTAGCCATCCCACTCCTATATATTATTAATATATTTACCCAAGAGAATAAAAACATATGTACATACAAAGACTTGTACATGAATGTGCCACAACCCAAATAAATGTTCATCAACAGGTGAATGGATAAACACATTGCGGTATATACACGATGGAATGCTACTCTGCATTAAGTGGAATGAACTATTGATTTTAACCAACAAAATGAATGAATCTCAAAATAACCATGTGCATGAAAGAAGCCAGACAAAAAAGAGTACATACTATATGATTTTATTTATATAAAATTCTAAAAAATAAAAATTAATCTATAGTGACAGAAAATAAAGGAGGGTGGAGAGGGGTGAGACAGAAGGACTACAAGGGGGCAAGAGGAAATATTTCGGGGATGTGGATATGTTCATGAATATATGGTCCCATGATGGTTTCATGGAGTTATTTATTTATTCATATAAAGATATATCAAAGCTTATCAAATTGTATGCTTTAAATATGTGCAGTTTATTGTATGTTAACAGCTCAATAAATCTTTTTTTTTAAAAAAGGAAGAATGGGCTGGACCTTCCTCTGTCTCCCAGGCCTTGCAAACCTAGCCCCGCCTATTGGAGCCTAATTCTGCCCTTCACATTCAACTCTAGAAAGCAAAAAAATGGCTGAAAATTAAGCAATTTCCCTGTGAAAACCTCCGTCTGACTGTGCAGGTAGCTAAATAAGCCCTACAAATACAGAAGCAAGGCAGAGCCCCTCCTGAAGACCACCCAGCTTCCTCTCGTCCTACGTCTCCCTGGCTTGGCCTGCAATCTTTGCAGAGCACCTGTGGCTTGTTCAAGGGCAATGGAAGAAGACACAACAATAGAAGTGCTTCTGTTTCATTTCAAAAGAAAGTGGAAGCCCGGTCATGAGCTCTGCTGTCTCACCTATGGACGGAACCCGCAGATGCCTTGATTTTGGGGCCAGACGGCTTTCCTCTCAGAGATTTTCCATCAGACCGACAGACAGTACCTCCATAAAGGGGGAAATGAAAGGAAGATTTGCTAAAGGCAAAAGGAAAAGACCATTACAAGGGGAAAAGAGAAAATACTTCTTATCTGCCTGTTCATGAGGGAGTTTCCAGACCACTCTTCTCCCTCAGAATGGTCCCAAAGCCTTTGTATGCAGATGGAAATCACCCAGCTCTTAAACATCTCTAGAAAGATTTCCCAGTTGTCCAAAGTACAATAATTCTAGCAGCTTAGTAACTGCTGCAATGAGAAAGTTCACAGATCAAACCCAAATCCCTCCTAGGGTTCTAAGCTAATTTCCCCTTACTCTGGGCTCCGTGGAGACGGAGACAGCCTGTACCTCCTTCCACACCACACCAGTTGCAAACGTGAAAGCAGCCACTAAGTCACCCTGATTGCCCTTGAACCCCTCCTGCAGCGGCCAGGAAATAATAGGCCCAAAAAGCATCTCCAGGATCCATTCAAATCTCCTTAATTACCCAGGCTCCAGTGGGAGGGACACTCGGCATGCGGCGGCACCCCAAACTCCCCATTGTTAGCTCTGGGCTGGCAATGTCTAAGGAAGCAGAGATAGGTGGGTCTTGTCACACTGCAGAGGGTGGCGTGGGGGTTGCTAAGCAAAGGGTTTCGAAAGCAGCTCTCACACAGATGAACGTGGGGTGCTCACCATGAACGGCACACAGCGGGTCCCCAGGAAGGGGCAAGTTAAGGAAGAATCAAGGCCTTGACAGGAGGTGTGTTAGTTTCCTAGGGCTGCTGTAACAAACGGCCACAAACTGGGGGGGCTTAAAACACCAGCCATTTATCCTCTCTCATTCTGGAGACTAGAAGCCCAAAATCACGGTGTCAGCAGGGCCATGCTCTCTCTGAGACTCTGGGTAGATCCTTCGCACTCATTCCTGGCTTCTGGTGGTGGCCATCAATCCTCGGCATTCCCTGGCTTGCAGCTGCATCGTTCTAGTCTCTGCCTCTTTTGTCACATGGGGCTCTCCTTCGCGTGTCTCTCTTCACATCATCTCCCTCTTATGACCCATCATGCTGGATTAAAGGCCCTCCCTAACGGCCTCATCTTAACCTGCTGACTACATTTGCAATGACCCCATTTGGAAAGAAGGTTATGTTCTAAGGTACTGGAAACTAGGACTTCAACATAATCTTTTTTGGGAACACAACTCAACCCATAACAGGTGGTGTCACAGAAGACCCTGGGACAAATATCTGAGTGGAAGTGGTTTGTTTGGACGGGACAGGAAACACGCTTCGGGGAGTGAGAAGTAAGACAAAAGGGAAGGCAACAGCAGCAGGTGCCATGCCCAGCCAGCTCCCAGATGCCCGGCATGGGGTCCTAGAGCTCCATGCCTCTGGAGAACTCTGCGACTCAGTGGGGAAAACATGCCTCAGTCACCCAACCCAAGAGGCAGAGAGCTGGAGCGCTTACACACCAAACCCTCGGTCCCTGGGTAAGGGCTGCTCCCGAGGGCTGTCACCCCCGCAGCACTCCAGCTGGCCATGTGTGCTGTGGCCCTGGGCAAATGCCTAGGCGGAGACACAGAGTTGGCAGCTGGAAGTTGCCAGAGGACACTGAAGTGGTCAGGCGCCAGGGATGCCGGCAGGGCATGGCGGCGGCATCCGCTGCAGGGGACGTGGGAGACAGAGAGGCTCTGGACCACCCGCATGGCAGACCAGGCGGGCCCTACCCCTGCTTCTGTCTTGGGAGAGCACACAGAGGGTGAGGTGGGGAAAGGCAGAGAAAGGAAGCCCAGGGAACTCCATTGCTCTTCTTCCTCTCCAGGGGCAGGGGAACGCCACCCTGCTTGAGCTGCATGGGAGCAGAACGGTAAGAGCCACATTGTCCTGGATTCACTGATGGCCTGTTCATTTGGTGAACTGTCTCACTCGTTATATTTTAGTGCATGTAAATACAGACACAGACACACACAGGCCGTCACACGCTTGCCAGTAGCCTTCGTCTACTAATCCCTTCCTAGCTGTGTGACATTAAGTGAGTCATGTAACCTCTCCAGGCCTCAGTTTCCTCATCTGTAAAATACAGATGACAGTACCTACCTCACATGAGGACTCAGCAACGTAAACGTGGAAGGCACTTAGGCACTTAGAAACCATGCCTGGCACACAGTAAGCACTTGGTAAATGTTAACTTTTATTTCTTTAACCAATTACAAATCAAAAATCTCTGAAACCAGCTATAACCTATAGCCCTGCCCCCCTTCCAGATGTCCCACCTTTTAAGGCCAAACCAATGTATATCTTCCAGGTATTGATTTATAATTTTACTTGCAATTCCTATCTCGCTAAAATGTATAAAACCAAACTGTAGCCCACCTATCTAATCTGCATTTTCTTAAGATATGTTCCCTGGGTCAAGATCACTCAGATTCAGCTCAAAATAAATCTCTTTAAATTATTTTTCAGAGTTTGAGGTTTTTTCCCATTAATAAATGGAATATGAGGAGGGGATTGCGGGAACTCCTAAATTTATAGCTAGTTATTCAGAAGTATAGGTAGAAACTTAGGATTTGTGATCAGTATCTGATGTGGGCTCAGTATTGTGGGACTGAGCCTTTAACCTGTGGGGTCTGCATTAACTCCAAATAATGTCCAAGTTGATATGACGCATATTTGGGTCAGAAGTGGTGTCAGGGTTAAGGTGATGTTTCATTGTGGTTGTAATTTGCATATCCCTGATGATTAGTGATGTTGAGCATTTTCTCATGCGTTTGTTGTCCATTTGTCTATCTTCTTTTGAAAAACTTCTGTTCATGTCTTTTGCCCACTTTTTAATAGGGTTGTTTGTTTTTTTTCTTGTTGATTTGTTTGAGTTCTTTGTAGATTCTGGATATTAGCCCTTTATTGGATGTATACTTTGTGAATATGTTCCCCAATTCTGTAGGTTGTCTATTTACTCTGTTGACTATTTCCTTAGCTGTGCAGAAGCCTTTTAATTTAATCAGGTCCCATTTATTAATGTTCATTTTTGCTGTAATTGCCTTTGGGGTCTTAGTCATAAATTCTTTGCCTAGGCTGATAGCTAGAAGAGTTTTTCCTAAATTTTCTTCCAGAATTCTTATGGTTTCATGCCTTACATTTAAGTCTTTTATCCATCTTAAATTAATTTTTGTCAGTGGTGAAAGAGAGAGGTCCTATTGATTCTTCTGCACATGGCTATCCAATTTTTCCAACACCGTTTATTGAATATGGCTTCTTTTCCCCACAGTATGTTGTTGTCTGCTTTGTCAAAGATTAGTTGGCTGTATGTAGATGGTTTTATATCTGGGTTCTCTGTTCTGTTCCATTGGTCTATGTTTCTAATTTTGTGCCAATACTTGGTTACTATAGCCTTGTAGTATAGTTTGAAGTCTAGTAATATGATGCCAACAGATTTGTTTTCTGCCTAAGGTTTCTTTGGCTATTCAGGCTCTTTTTCTGGTTCCAAATGAAGCATAGAATTATTTTTCCTAGATCTGTGAAATATGACATTGGTATTTTGATGGGGATTGCATTGAATCTGTAAATCACTTTGGGTAGTATGGACATTTTAAATGTTGATTCTACCAATCCATGAGCATGATATGTTTTTCCATTTGTTTGTGTCATCTGCCATTTCTTTACTCAGTGTTTGGTAGCTCTCCTTGTATTAAATAGAGATCTCTCACTTCCTTGCTTAAGCATATTCCTAGATATTTTATTTTCTTTGTAGCTATTGTCAATGGTATTGAGTCTTTAATTTGATTCCCAGCTTGACTATTACTGGTGTATAGAAATTCTCCTGATTTGTGTACATTGATTTTGTAACCTGAGACTTTGTTGAATTTATTTATCAATTCCAGGAGTCTCTTGGTGGAGTCTTTGGGGTTTTCTAGATACAAGATCATATCATCACCAAAATTAAAACCATAATGAGATATTACCTTACCCCTGTTAGAATGCCTTTTATTAAAAAGGCCCAAAATAATAGATGCTGGCATGGATGCAGAGAGAAAGGAACACTTATATACTGTTGGTGGAATTGCAAACTAATACAACCCCTATGGAAAACAGTATGGAGATTTCTCAAAGAACTAAAAGTAGATCTATCATTTGAACCAGCAATCCCACTACTGGGTATTTACCCAAAGGAAAAGAAGTCATTTTATAAAGACACCTGTACTGAATGTTTATTGCAGCACAATTCACAATTGCAAAGATGTGAATCAACCCAAGTGCCCATCAGTTCATGAGTGGGTTAACAAAATGTGGTATATGTATACTATGGAGTACTACTCAGCCGTAAAAAGGATGAATTAATGCCTTTTCGGCAATTTGGATTGAACTGGTTACCATTATCCTAAGTGAAATATCTCAAGAATGGAAAAACAAAGACAAGTACTCTCTAATAAATTGGAACTAACCAAGGGACACACATGTACACAGAGGGAGGTAAAAGTCATTGGAAATCAAGCAGAGGGGAGGGGGGTAGGAGGAGAGGGGCAAAAACCTACCTAGAAGTGACATAAGAAAAAAAGACACTGCAATATTTAACAACAAATTTTCTGAGGTGGGTGGGGTGGGCAGATTTGTAGCATCTGCCTATTTCTGTAGTGTCAATATTCCCACCATGGCAAATTTCAACCTGCCAATAGTCAATTGGCTCTCATCAAGAAAGAAATTGAGACACTGACATGAATGAGGAATCTCTGTATTTCCAGTACTGTGTGCAGAGGCAATAGTAGTTATACCTTTTTAGACTCTATTCCCTCAACTCTAAACTTATAGACATTGTAACAGGGATGTTGGAATATCTATATATAAGGTGATATCTCATGTTGGTTTTAATTGTGCTGATGATATGATCTTGTATCTAGAAAACCCCAAAGACTCCACCAAGAGACACCTGGAATTGATAAATAAATTCAGCAAAGTCTCGGGTTACAAAATCAATGTACCCAAATCAGTAGCATCCTATACACAAGTAACAGTCAAGCTGAGAATAAAAAATTATAGGGCAGAATCCATTATAAATCCATCTTAGGACTTGGGGGAGAAGTGCTTTAACCAAACCCCAGCGTTCCACAGGTCAATTATCTGTTCTTTGTGCCTGTGCCTCCCCTAGCTCCCCATGGCCTAGGCAGACCTCGTGGGCTGGGAGATGAGGCAGCTGTGGACCCTGTCCATGAGGAACAAAGATGTGGAGCTGTGGGCTCCTTCACTACCTGTTGCTCAGGATGCAAGTGTTTAGCACAGGAACCAAACCAGGCCACAAATGTGACTTTTCCCTGTTCCATATGAGATTGCTGTTTGCTTCTTTGATGCATAGTGATAAGGCTGGACAAACACCACCGCTTCTCTGATAGGCCTCTTGCTACAGTGGATAAGAACACAAATTCCAACGCCAAAGTGCCGGAGCCACTAGCTGTGTGATTACAGACAGGTTTCTAAAGCTCTCTGAACTTTACTTTCCTCATCTGTAAGATGAAGGGTCAGAGTGGTACCTTAAGAGTGTTAGCTAATATTTATTATTATTGAAATCAGATTGGCTCTTTCCACCCCAGATTATATTCTAATTAAAAAACTAATAAACAAAAGAGGAAAACATGCACACAGACTGACATGGAAAGATACAATCAAGAGGTCCATAAATCTGCCATTGACTCCCCTAGCTGCATGGGACATCGCAGTGTAATCTCACCTACCCCGGCCACACAGGAGAGCACCATATGAAGGGGCCGGTGTGTGGAGTTGCCTTTGCTTGTCTTTGAGAAGGGCAATCTTTCCACTCTGCAGCCTGCTGTAGCTTCTGCAATGCTCTATCCAGCATCCTTCCTCCTCAAATTAGGTCCAATTTCCTTGTTCTAGCCTCAAGGGAGACAGGGAACAGCTGTCTCCTACCTCTATAAAATAACTCTTCCAGGTCTGAACAACTATTATTAAATATCCCCCTTCACACTTCTCTTGCTCTATTATGAGATACATTAAAGGCCTTAATAATGGTTTGAGGTCTCCATGAGATGGTTTCTGTTCACCCTAATTCCTCTAATAATTAGTGGTTGTAAACCACTTTGAAGATAAAAGGCATTTTATAAGAACTAAGTCCTATTATGATTAGCTTTTCAATATTTCCTTGCTGAAGCTGATGAGAACATCAAAGCCAAACATAGCCACAGCATGATATCTGGTGGCTAATTAGACATATTTCAAGGCAGCTGGTATATATTAAAGAAACTGCTGCAAAATTTATCAACATTAAAAAAGTGTCTGCTTTTCCCCAACATGAACAAGCTCTTTTCAAAGGGTGTTAGTGCTGATTCCTGCAAGACAAGCCCCTGGAGAGGCCCAGTGCTATAATAATATATACTCTGGGCCTGGAAAAAGAAGACACGCTAACAACACCTGGCATTGCACAACGTCTTATCATTGTCCACATGATTCTATACACCACATCTTATTTTGTTTTGTTTTTGCAATCATGCTGTGATATAAGCGAGTGAAGTCACACTATTCCCACATTATAGATGAGGAAATTGCATAAACTCCATCGCTCATGGGTTTTAGCAGCAGATATACCCATGTGGTATACCTGGACACAGGACTGCAAACCTGCTAACAAGGTGACATTATTGATTCTCCACCCAGATCCCCTGGGATATTTGTGCACCTGTCCCCAGCTTCTGTGTGCCTTTGCTTCTAACTCCTTGTACCTGTCACTTTTAGAAGCCGGACAATTGGGCTATTGGAGCCACTTTGTCCACATGGTCAGAGCCAGAAGTACGTAGAAGTTTCTTCTACCCCTCTAAATAGCTCTTAGCCAGTGACTGACTGGTGTGGGATTGTGAAAGTCCAGTATTCCTGCCTCCAGTGGTCTGTTGTGATTTACACTTTAGAACACTCTCGTGGGACGAGAGGCTGGAACTTTGCAGAAATCTCACTCTTCCCCTCTCCTGTCCTGCTTCCCCATCCCTCATCAGGTTATCCTGGAGTACTTACTTCCTTAACCTACATAAGAACCTTCCTCTCAGGGTTGGCTTCTGGGGACTCAATCTAAGACAACTCTTCTGACTCAGCACTAATGAGAACGCTGTGTATTTTCTATAGAATACATTCTCCCAGGTCCCCTTAGTTCCAAATCTTCCCATTCAAGTCTCCAACCCTAAATATCTATCTTTTCTGTGTTTGCCCCATGCCCTCAGTTCTGTATTCTCAAAGCCCCTCTTTTTCTTCGGATCATGATGTTCCAACTGCTTCTGGAAAAATGGGTCATTGCACTCTCCCCAACCATGTGGAAGGCACTAAAGCAGGCTGCTGCAGTTGGTGATACAGAGACGTATTTAAAACCAACATTCCTCCATGAAATTACAATCTAGCAACAGGACAAGGTACAAATAGTGGAGGTAGAGGATGGGAGCCATGTGTATGTACACAGTAAAAACCACAGGAGCAAACAACTCTCAGAGTGGACCCCAGAATGAAGCCACTCTCCCATAACTCTTCATGCCACATGATTCTGACTCATTTATTTAATTTTTAAAGCAGAAGCTACTCTCAAATGTTTAATATCCTGAAGGTCAGCTATGGCAGAGATAATCCAAATGAGCGGATAATTCAATAAGGAGGAGCTTTTATTTGAATCTTATTTGCATTTTAATTTTTTAAATATTAATAGCACATCAGAAAACTGTTTCAGAAAAGTTAAGCAATTTTCATAGGAAAACAGCTGATTAATGACAGTGCATGGATTCAGTCTTAAGTCTGCTTGACTCTTTAAAACCTCAGTTTCTTTACTTATAAAATGGGGCTAATGATTCTTACTTGGCAGAATTGTTGTAAGGATTACAAAAAATAATGTGCACAGCATATCAAAAATACTTGGTACAAGATGCACACTACATGGTAGGTGATTGTTATTATTATTCCCAGATGGAATATAACTGAGCCAAATATAGCCAATATAACTGAGCCATACATAGTATTTTGCACGCACATTTTAAAGGCTCTTAAGACGTATTACCAAACTGATTTCCAGAAAACCATTAAACAAAGCCATGACAACACTGCCAAGGAGAACTATCTAAAATGCAGACCCGATCAGGCCTCCTCACTGTTTTCAGGATCAATCCCAAACACACGGGACCTCCACCACCTCTTCAGAGCTATCTCCCATCTCCCCTACCACGTTCTCCTCCTTCCAAATTATTTCCTATTCTCTCAGCTCTTTTGTGCCTTGACATCTTTCAACATATTGCTCACTCCTGTGGCACGCCCTTCCCCTTGGCTATGCTAAGTCTTAATAATGTCTTAGTCCATTTGAGCTGATATAAAAAATAACATAGAGTGAGTGGTCTGTAAACAATATAAATTTAATTCTCACAGTTCTGGACTAGAAGGCTGAGATCACAGTTGGGTTCTATGAGTGCCCCCTTCTGAGTCTGCAGACTGTGACTTTTCTCAGTGTTCTCACATGGTGGAATGGGGCTAGGGAGTTTACCAGGACCTCTTTTATAAGGACACTAATCCCATTCTGGGGGCTCTTCCCTCATAACCTAATTGTCTCTCAAAGTCCTCATTTCCTAATACCATCCACCTTGGGGTTGAGGTTTTAATATATGAATTTTAGGGTGACACAATTATTCAGTCCATAGCATTCTACCCCTGGTCCCCCAAAATTCATGTCCTTCTCATATGTAAAATACATTCATTTCATCCCAGTAGTCCCAAAAGTCTTTACTTTTTATAGCCGCAACTCAAAAGTCTTAAGTCCAAAAATCTCATCTAAATATCACTTAAATCAGATATGGGTGAGACTCAAGGTATTACTTGTTCTGAGACAAATTGCTTGCCAGCTGTTGACTTGTGAAATCAAAAAAGTCACGTGCTTCCAGAACGCAACAGTGGCACAGGCACGGGACAGGCGTTCCCACTCCTGAAAGATAGGCTAGCGTGTTCCAACCCTTTAAGTTTTTCTTCCCTTTTACTAACAATTCCTTCTTTAAGTAATTTTCCTCTTCTCACATTTTACTGTAAGGGGTCAAGAGGGACCAGGCCACTTCTTCAACTTCGCTTAGGTATTTCCTCAGCCAGATATCCAATTTTACCACTCACAAGCTGTACCTTCCACAAAGCACTAGGAGATGAAAACAGTGCAGCCAAGTTCTTTGCCACTTTATCACAAAGGTGTCCTTTCCTCCAGTTTCTAATAAGGTGTTCCTCATTTCTATCTGAGACCTCATCAGAATGGCCTTTGTCATCAATGTTCCCAGCCATGTTCTGCCCAGCATTACTTAGGTATCTCCAGGGAAACTGAGGCCTTCTCTACAGTCCTCCTCTCCTTCTGCGCCCTCACGAGAACCTCCTTTAAAGGTCAGTTCATGGTACTGTGGGCTTTGTCTAGCATCCACCTCAAACTCTCCAGCCCGTACCCATTACCAAGTTCCCAAACCACTTTCACCTTCTTAGGTATTAGTTACAACAGCATCCACTCCTGGTGCCGGCACCCGTATTAGTTGGGGTCCAACACACAAGGTGCTAAGCTGAGCTGGGGTAAGGAGCCACCCAAAGGGCTACAGTCTAACATTCTCTCCCAAGGCACAGTCTTGTTCAAATCACCGTGAGTTCGGATAGTATATACCTATCGTGAATTTTAGTGAGTGGTAGAAAATGAGAGAAAAACAAGGAAAGCAATGAATCAGCCTACGGAGGCAGCCCCACTTGGCATCTCAGCAAGTTCCCAGCCACTCCCCGTCAACCCTCCAGCTGGCACCCCTTCTCCCTTGCCTTCCTGTCCCAGCTGCTCTGCCAAGAGGCCAGCAGGGCACAGTACCCTAGCGAGGGTCTGACCAGGCATCAAAACTCATGTTCGAGTGTTCACCACCTGTGACCTTGGGAAGTTGGCCATTTTTCTGAAAAAGTGTCCTATCAGTTTCCTCCCTGCCTGTCCCAGTGGAGCAGGCTCAGATGAGACAGTGGACGCGAAAGTGACGTGTACCTCTGATACGGAAAACGGAGGGCGCCCGGACGCGGCCGCTTGCTGCCTCCACCACTGGTCCGCGGGTTGCAGTCCCCCGGCCTTCCAGATGCCTCTGCATCTCCGCGGGCCAGTGCTGCGCGTGGCCAGTTGGAGGACACACTGCTGGGGCCGGCCCTGCGCACAGCAGCCCCGGACCCCCAGGGCACACAGCCGCCAGGGACCCCGCCTGCCAGAGTGCCCCCAGGCCCACGTGCCACTGCCTGTTTCCGGCCACACTGCTTGTGTGATCCTGATTGGGTAATTCTTGAATCCCACTGTTGTTGATTGGATGTTAAAGCCTGTTGCTGATTGGATGTTAAAGCTTGTAGTTGACTGGACGCTTCTTGAGCCCTCCCAAGGGTAAAAAGCAGGGGCAGAAAGGCAGGAAGGAGAGAACATCGGAAGACACGAAGAGAGCTGTAACACTAGGCGCGCTGAGCCTGCTGGGGAGGAATAAAGGCCGTTCTCCGACTCTTCGTGTGCCGCTCGGTTCTTTCCACGGTCAAATGGACAAGAGCTGTAAGAAGAGCTGTAACGCTAGCTGTACACACTGCCGCAACACCTCCACGCAAACACTCCTCCTCGTTGCCGTGGCAAGGCTGGGAGCAGGGCTGGAGGGCTGGAGGGCTGGAGGGCTGGAGGGCTGGAGAGGGCTGGAGAGGGCCGGCGGCTCCACAGCAGCATTAGGGCCTTGAGTGAGGAGGGCTGCGGAGCGGCTCCTCCCAGGGAGAGCCGGCAGAGTCCCGGGCTCTTCTGCCCACTGTAAGAGTGGGTAAAGCGACAAGCCCCTCTTTCAGAGGCCTCCCTTAAGGGAACGGGCTCCCTGTCATCTATTATTTAAGAAACCGTCCTCAAGAAGGCTGGGAGAAACGGCCAGCCTGCTCAGTTCCGCTGCCCAGATGTGAGGGCCCCCTGCTGACCCCACGGCCCTGAGCAGTGGCCACCGTGGCCTGACACAGGCAGGGCCTGCAGTCAAGGGGCCTTGGGGACGGATGAAATGCTCACAGCCTCTCTGCCTTTTGTTCCCTCACTCACCTCGCAGGCCCTGCCTGCTCAGAGGACCTGTAACCCTCGATGTCCAGAAGGGACCTTGCCACTGGTGACCTGAATCCCCCAGGAAACACACAGCCATGAAGGACGCCTTGTTTTCCACGAGGGACACAGTGGAAGGGGCTTCACGGAAACATCCCTCCCCTTGGGTTGTAATGTTCCAAAAGCAACCAGGCCCAGTCCCATCCTCTCCCAGGTTTCAGAGAAGAGGAGGGCGAATGGAGAGACAGCGGTGGGAATTCTGCTGCGCCATCCTGAGTCCGGAGACTGTGTCCAGCTGACGGGAGCAGCCCTTTGTGCAGGGGACGGGTAGCCTCGGGCACACTGGACACCCCTTCCCAGAAGCCCCTGCTCTCTGCAAGGTTCTTGAAATTCTTTCCTTCCAGTCCACAGATGTTGTCTGCACCATGGACTCTCACCTTGGAAGACAGTTGCAGAACTGTGGCTGGAATCACAGCCCTCTCTACGGCAGAAATGCAGCAGGACTCATAAGCAAGCCTGAGGCCCACAAGGAGAGCAAGCCAAAAGGCGCTGGCGGGGACGGGCCTTGAGACAGGGAGAACATGGGCCTCCTTGCACGGGGCACTTTAGGAGTGTGAAGACCGAGCTTGGAGAGGAGCTCTCAAAACGCTTTGGCCACGTTCTGTGTAGCGTGGTCTGAGAGCACGCTGGAGATGACCAGAGGTGGCAGTAGTGATTGAGATGGGGACTGGGATTATCTATTGTACTTTTTGCTAAAACCAAAGCTAAACTGCAGCTAGATCTGCCAGACCTGATATATATTACCAACAGATCTGGGCTCTGTGATTCTCATAGACACAATTCATCAGAGGCAAATATTCGTCAGGTCCCTCCTGTCCTACACGCGGTAATGCAGTGCTTGGGTGTTCACTCACTCATTCATGCGATGTGTATTCACTTTGCGCAGACACTCTTTCTGCCACCAAAGGCAGCAGTAGGCAACTCCAGCAAGCTTTGTCCTCACAGAGCTTATATTCCACTGGGGAGAGACAAACCATTACTACACAGACCAAGTCATAAGCACTTTCAGATAGTGGAGAGTGCTGGGCAAGATGACCCCCTCAGTCCCTGCCCCACTGGCATTGCTACCAGGATGCCGACAGCAAACAAAGTGGGGAGTTTCCACTATGGCAGCGGCCGGGCGCGGCCTCAGCAGGGCCAGTGTGGCGGCAGACAGGAGGGGCAGCTGCCGCGCCCAGCCTCGGCTGCTGACACCTCAGAAACTCATTTAGAAAAAAATGATTTAGGCTGCAAATAAGATATAAATAGTACTCTAGATGTAATCTTAGGGAATGATTTTTATTTTCTTCTGAATTTTCTAATATTTTTGTTATTACAATGTGTTATTTTTGCAATAGGGAGAGAAGATTGGCCTAGCTAAATTAAATTAATAAGAAATACATTTGGAAAAATAGGCAGGGAGCAGATCTTAGGGTGATGAATAACATCTTACCATTCCACTTTATGGTTTCCACGGCAATCTCACAAAAACATCTCCTTCAAGCCTTACGAGACTTTCTCAAGGTTACACAGAAAATAAACCTTAGTGCAGGAAAATGCCTGACCCTCAGGTCCCTGACTTCTCAGCCAATGCGTTTTCCATTGTCCCACAGCCCATCTGCAGCTGACCTCACTTCTCTTCACAGCTGAAGCATTCAGAAAGCTGCTGCGTCCCAGATCCTAACTCTCCTCTCCCCACCCTCCCCGTCCTCCCCTCCCCTCCCTTCTAGCCACCAAGCTGATGCACTGACACATGCATCTATTGAACTAGTGTGTTCTAAGCCCCACCAGGCTTCAGGCACTGCACAAGGGATACGGTGAACAACACAGGTCTCCTAGCTTTAGGAGAGGCTTTAACAAATGAGTGGATATATGATATAAATCATGGTAACTGCAGTAAAAGAAAAGTCAAGGGTATTAAGCAAATGACTAGCACGAGAGGAAGATGATTTGGATCGGACACTAGCCCCCGCTCAGTGTCCAGCAGCACACGGCCACTGAGCACCTCCACGGGAAGCCGGGCAGATCCTACGATGGAGGCTGGGATTACAGGAGACCAGCCGCTCCTCAAAGGACAAGTGTTCTGGATGGGGAGGCAGCTTGCAAAACAAAATGAAAAGGTAATTCACCACGATAGCCACAGATGAACGCGCACAGCCGAGCGCCAACTTTAGTCTATGATTTTGAATTGACTTTTCTAATTTTTCATTTATCAAAATAAAATTGTGAACATTTAAAAATAATGTAATGAAAACATATATGTATATGTTACCTATTCTGATTTCCATTACAAGTAAAGCTGCCTATAAAGTAAAACAAGCTTTCAGTGCTCTAAAGCTTCCCTCATCACACCAGAGCAAAATGGATCTGTCGTCCATGCACAGCGCAGACTATCGTGCAACTGTGAGTGCCGCTGTGGGCGAGGTTTCGAGGCCGGTGAGCGCCGCACCGAAGTGGTTAAGAATGCCACAGACACTTATGATGATGAAAGACTCCCCTAAGACCTGGAACAAGGTGGGGTTTACCAACCAGAACATCAGAGATATCCCAAGTCCATATGTGGTTATCACGAGGAGAGGTCACAGAATGCTGGGAATGGGAAAGAAAGGACATAAGCAGACAAAAAATGTATAGCTAACAATACAAGGGGACTTCAGAAAGTTCATGGAAAATGGAATTAAAAGATAAAAATATAAACTTTACTTCTCAATATAAGTTCCATCATATTCAAGACATTTTTCGTAAATGATGATACCAACCACTTAATCCATCCCTAAAAAACCGAGTGTCCTGGAGACTTAGCCATGTCAATGCAGTCTTTCTTGCGTTATTAACTGAAGAAAATATATGGGCCCTGTAAAGATTTTTTTTAAGGCAGCTGTGTGTTGTAGCTAAGAAAAAAAAAAAAGATTTTTTTAATATCAGGAAACAAAAGAACTCAGAAGGAGCAAAATCAGGACTATAAAGTAGATGCCTAATGATTTTCCAACAAAACTCTTGAAAAATTGCCCGTTTGATGAGAGGACTGAGCAGGAATATCATCGTGGTGGGGAAGAGCTCTCTGGGGAAGCTTTCTTGGGCATCTTTCTGTTCAAGCTGTGGCTAACTTTTCCAAGCCACTCTCACAAAAAGGAGATGTTACAGTGTTTGGCCCTCTAGAAAGTCAGCAAGCAAAATTCTTTGGGCATCCCCCAAAATTGCTGTCATGACCCTGGCTCTTGACCAGTCTGCTTCTGCTGTGACTGGCCCACGTCCCCCTCCTGGTAGCCATTGCTTTGGTTGTGCTTTGTCTTCAGCCATGTTTGTTTGAATTGAAAGCAATTCTGTGAAGAAATCCTTCCAGATCTTGATCCCTTGTCTTTAAAATTTCCATTGAAAGCTCTGGTCTTGTCTATAGGAGATCTGCGTGCAATAGTTTTGGCACCCATTGAGTGGAAAGTTGCTCAACTTTAAATTTGCAGTCACAATTGTGTAAGCTGAGCCAACTGAGATGTCTGGGGTGTTGGCTATTGTTTGTGCCATTAATTGCTAGCCCTCCTCAATTAGGGCACAAACAGGATGAATTCTTTGCCCCAAAACTGATGTGAATGATCTGCTACTGTGAGCTTCATCTTCAACATCATCTCCTCCCTTTTCAGAATGAGTTATCTATTTGTAAACTACTGGTTTTTTTGGGGTATTGTCCCCATAAAGCTTCTGTAAAGTTTCATAAGGCATCAGTGATGTCACCCTTCTTCCACCTGCCACACGAGCTCCACCATAAACTCGATATTTGTTCTGTTTTAGCAGAATTCATGTTGCTCTGACAGGGGCTTTCTCAAACTGGTGTCTTATCCTTCTTAGTGTTGCAACTACATCCTGTTCAGATGTTTTATAACAAGTTAATAAGGGTTTATTTGGGTGCAAAAAAATTTGAAAGCCATGCATAGTCTTTTCATAATACATACTTTCCATGAACGTTTTGAAGACCCTTCATACAAGTCAGGGCACTTTCCTGTTCAAGTGGGTGGCGCAGGCATTCAGTCCCAGCAGACTGTGGGGTGGGGGAGGACGGGAGTGCGCAGCTGAGAGGTCAGCAGAGCCTTCTGTGTAGGGTGGGACTTGAAGTGGGTCTCAGAGAGTGAACAGGATTCAGATGTTCTTTGAGGTATCCCATTTACCAAGGCCACGAAGAACGCCCAGGAAACACAGCACCGTCTTTCTCTTCCAGGTGCGGGTGGCTTCCGGGCCTCTCACCTGTCCTGGGACTTGAGAGAGGAATCCTGAGCCCCTTCCATCACATCTGTGCATTTCCAAGTGTCTCTCTAAGAATTCTCTGAAGGGCCAGGAGTGATGTTTGCCATCAAGGCTGAACACGAAGACTGATTTCAGCACCAGGCAAGTTGGCAAACACTGAAAACACCTAGCTAATCAGCAGCACATTGGGTTTACTGCACTATATCCACAAGTGAAGCTCAAAAGCTTCCAGGTGCTGGGACACAGAGGGGACAAAAAATTCAAGCCAGGTTAGGCTCACAGTTGCCACTTGGCATTGCAGACTCCACCGCTGCGACCCGGGCCAGGGCGAGCTCCCTGGGCACACCACCCACCGAATGATAACAAGAGTAATAACCACAGAGCGATGAGCACAAACTCCCACATGGTGCCTCAGGGTCTACAAAGACTTTTGTCATCTATGCCTACTACCTATGAGACAATATTTGCAACACACAAACATGACTATATGGCTCTCAAAGATTGTGCTATCTTATTTGTAATAGGAACAAGTCAGCAGTTATAGATCCCGGTTGACAGCTGGTGAAGGGCTGTGCCTGGGGATGCCAGACGGCACCCATGTATCCCTCCATGTGACACTTAGTCACCCTTAATGACACCTTCATCCAAAACATTCGACTTGCCAGTGTGGCCTTTGCATGGGCGAACACAGCCTTAGACGGAGGCTCGGGGATCTGTGCTTAGTTCCTCTGTGACCCTGGATAGAGCCCATGCTGTGCATTCTCTGGTTTAAGAACACAAGCTTTTGGCTTTAGATAGCCCTGGGTTCAAATCCCAGGCCTGCCACTTACGACCTGCGTGACCCTCAGTAAGTCATAACTTCTCTGAGCCGGTGTCCTCCTCTGTTAAACATAGATATTAATAGTGCCTCCCTCAGAAGGTTAGTGTGAAGTTAATAAGATACCGAGCACATAAAGTGCTTAACCACCGGGCATGGCCCATACTTAGTGCTCACTGAGTGCTAATTATAGTATTGTTAATATTATTATTACAGAGGACATCACAGTTTTGTTCCCTTGCCTGAACCCACAGAAGAGGTCAGAACCCGGGGGTGCGGGCATTCTCCCCTTCCGCATGGATCGGCATGGTGGGACTGAGGCCCCGAGAGGCGCCTTGCGGGCAGGTGGCATTCTCCCTTGCAGGGAAGTGCGTCCCCCGCGGCGGATGGCGGGGTCTTGCTTCTGAGCCTTAGAAACGCACTGTCCAATATGGGAGCCCAAAGCCCTGTGAGCCCGTGGAGCACTCAAAATACGGCCAGTCTAGACTGGGATGGAAGAGCAAAATATACCCCAGATTTCAAAGACTGAGTTCAAAAGAAAAGAATGTAAAATAGCTCATTCATAATTTTTTAGACTGACTACACGCTGAAATGACCTAATGTGAGGTATATTGGTTAAATAAAATGGTATTACAATGAATTTCACCTGTTTCTTTTGCTTTTTTGATGCAGCGACTAGAAAACTGGAAGTTACATACGTGGCTCGTGCTATGTTTCCATCGCACAGTGCGGTCTGGAGCGCAGCTCCACGCAGGCAAGGACGCTGGCTCCTTGGCTCAGGCCCACAGCCCTGGCACCCAGAACAGCACCCAAGGGAGGGCGGGCCAGTGTGGTGAGGCCAGAGGAGAGCTGGTGGTCATGCCTGTGCGGATGGGGACAGCTCCTGGGAGCACGGGTCATGTACACACGAGGAAACCAAGGTTGAAAAGATATTAAAAACGTGTCCCAAAACAGCCAGGACTCAAACCAAGTGCACACCAAACCCAGGCTTCGCCTCCCACAGGCAGTGTCATGGCGCAGAAAGAAAACTAGGTTGTGATTTTTTTAAAAAAGCATATTCCCACATGTCACCACTAATGTCCTCACTCGGGCAAGTCACCGGGCCTCCCTGGGCCTCGGGCTCCTCACGTCCTCATCTGTACTGTGTAAACCGCCAGAGCCCAGTGGTTTCGTCTCTTTCTAGTGTGGAAACAGGAAATCCCATCGCGGAACGCAGTCCCGCAGGCTGAGTCTGCTCGGTTCCTCGCCCTCCCTCCCCTCCTCTGCTTCTCCCTCCACAGGAGGTTCACCGACTGGGGTTTCTTTACACCACCCAACCCAAAACGGTGCTTGGTTTGTTTGAGGGTTCCCTTTGATTTAACTTGGTTTTAGATGCTTTTCATCAGAAGCCAAAACCTTGCAGCCTTTTTCCTTGATCTTGTAATGAAATTCCCGCAGAGATATTTAATCCTAGAAACAGCCTCTGCTCTCTCATATTCTCTTTAAAGAAAAAAGACATCTAAATAAGAAACATCCCCCGTATTCAAATAAAAATCTCAGATGGCAAATGGGCTTGTCTTGCTTATATCTGCATTCATTATTCCGTTGCCATCCACACCAAAGAGTTCCCTACGTTTTGTTAGGAAAATGGAAGGTACTCAATACACCACCCGCCTCTCGCATCTTCCACGTGAGTCGTGAAGGGATCCTGATGCTGTTGACACTTTCTGCTGCGTGTACTCTCCTAAAGCACTCTCCCCGTGTTCTGCTTTTCTTTACCCTGCTGAGCAAATCCCCCTCCTGACCTGGTCCCAGCCTCCCCACCCTGAGCTTTTGGAGGAGAGGCTGTATTATTCCCACTTTCAACCCCAGCTCAAGAGCCTTTTGAATTTCAATCTAAGCAAAGAGTATTTTAGAGCCAAAACTGACTTCTCAAAGATGAAAATCTCACCCACTCCCGCCCGGGTGAAATGCCAACACTATTTTTGATTGGAAGGGATAAAGAAAGATTTGCCAGAATCAACTGTGTCATTCTAAAGCAAGACAAAGTCGAATAAAGGGTAGAGCTGCTTTTCAGCCAACCCCATGCGGGATGCAGAACCCACTTGATTACCTGCCTGTGGCTCAGCCACTTGTGGAATTACTGTGATGCTGAGTCCTGTCCCCAGCCAAAGGGTTGACTGGCTGGTGGTCACTGGTGCTCAAGAAATGCATGTGAACTTTAAACAGGCTGCAAGCACCGGGGCAGCAAATCTGCTTTCTCAAAAATAATCACATGCTAAGTTCCAAAGCCAAACAAATTCATGTCGTGGTTCTATTCAGTTGGCATTTACAGAGTGAGTCCTACAAGGTGCTGTGTCAGGTAACAGGGATAAAAGGTGAGCGGTGCACCATCTTTGCCCTCAAACAGCTTCCAGTCTAATGGACATAGATGCGGTGATGAACTAAACTGAAAGGCAGAGTGAGGGCAGGGCGGTGGGGGGGGCGTGCGTGCGTGCGTGCGTGTGCGTGTGTGTGTGTGTGTCCACACTGAAGAAGGATTAGAAGGAAATATACCACAATGTTAATGGTGTGTATTAATACAAGGCCCTGCGGGGTGGGCAGACCCGACAGCAGGCAGAGGAGGAAGCAATTCCAAGCGAAAGGTGCAGCAGGAAACAGCCCCCGGCTGCGGGGAGGGAAAGGAGGATGGAAGAAGTACAGGACGTGCTTGGGAAAGTGTGAGTAGAGGACAGCATGCACTGGCACAAGGACAGCGTGAGGCAGGGCGGGAGAGCTGGAGAGCCCCGGGAGCCATGCAGAGTGGGCGCGCACGCTCACGCCTCGTGTTCCTGGCCCCTGTGATTGTTGCTAACAAAGCACTCGCACACTGCCTTGCACTCGGTTGCATACACGTCTGCACGCCACACTGCTAGCTCCCCAGGGTCCGGGGTCATGGCTCACTTATAAGCACAGCGCCCCGCCAAATGACTAGCACATAACAGGAGCCAACAAGATCTTCTTGGATGACTTGGATTCTAGCAGGGCTATTCCTTATCTTGTAGGTAATAAGGAGTCATCGTGGGGTCCAGGACCTATCATACTTTAGGGAGTTACTATGTGAATACGTGCTGGGCACCACGCCAGGTGCCTCGGCTGTCCTCATTGACCCTATTACACCCCTGTGTGTGGCTGTCCACACTCACTCTGCACATGAGGCTCAGAAAGGGTGAGCAACATAGCTAAGGTCATAGCCAGTAATCACAGATGCCAGGACAGTCTGAAGACAGTGTAGGGGCAGGAGTCAAACACAAAGAGGTACAGCGACTAGACCCGTGAGAGTTGTGGGGACCTAGGCCAGCACAGCCACTCAGAGGATGGAAGGGAGCAGCGTGGCCGGGAGGGGTGGCGTGGAGGCAGCACTGACGCCTGAGGGCTGAGGAATCCCCGAGTCATTGCATCAAGCATGTCTATCATTTCTGATGTCAGCGTGGGGCACGTAGCACCACCAGACCCTCACCCTTTCCTTATTAGAATAGCTATCAGAAGTGGGACCTGTGGAAAGAGCCTCCACCCATGCTGAGAACAGTCCCTTCCCATTCTCTTATTCCCTGGATTTCTTTAAAAACTCTTAGACCTTTGGGTAGATGCCCAGTAACAGGATTGCTGGATCAAGTGGAATGTTTATAGCAGCACAATTCACAATTGCAAAGACACGGAAACAACCCAAGTGCCCATCAATATTAATCCATGAGTGGATTATTTTATTAATCCATGAGTGGATTAATAAAATATGGCACATGTATACCACAGAGTTCTACTAGCCACAGGAAACAATGGTGATCTAGCACCTCTGGTATTATACTGTATAGAGCTGGAGCCCATTCTACTAGGTGAAGCATCACAATAATGGAAAAAGGAGCACCACATGTACTCAACCAGCAAACTGGCAATAACTGACTTAACTGACCAACACTTAGGTGCACATAGAGTAGTAACATTCATCGGGTGTCGGGCAGATGGGCGGGGGAGGGGGATGGGCATATTCACACCTAATGGGCGCTATGCGCACCGTCTGGGGGATGGACACACTTGAAGCTCTGACTCGGGTGGGACAAAGGCAATATATGTAACCTAAACATGTATACCCCTGTAATATGCTGAAGTAAAAAATAATAAAAACATTCATTGTAAAGGAAAATATAAACTCAATAAATAACAGTATAAAAAAAACCTCTTAGACCCAGACATACTCATGAACCTGTAGACACAGCTCGCCTGGCCACATCTGTGGATCAGCACCCCCAGCCGCAGCAGCCAGAGCCGAGTCGGGAGCCGTTCCCGCCCCGCCTGGGTCACTGCCGAAGCAGGCATTCCGTCCCCCCGCGCCCTCTCTGGGCCTGGCTTCCGCATCTGCAGAGCCACGGGCCGGATGGGGTGATCTTTAAAACGCCCAGACGAGGTGCACGGCCGTGTTCTCATGGACTTTGTACTCCTTAGCATTTACGCCCATTGTGAGGAATCAGCTAACGTGTTCTTCCTGCCGCCCGTGAGCTCCCTGAGGCCAGGGCTGCCGTGTGGGGCCCAGTGCACGCCCAGCGCTGCCCGGAGTGCCGTGCAGGAGCGCTGCGCGTCCTCAGCCGGCCCAGGCCCTGGTCTGGGTGGAGCCCGCGTGGACAGCAGCTGGCATAAGACGTCTCGCCACGCCAGGGCTTCGCTAAGGGTGCTTGCTGTCTGGAGGCCGCTCTTTCTCTCCACCTTTCAGGTGGTCAGTGAGTGTCAGACTGATTCGCCCTTCCAGCCACCCTGGGACATTCCCTCAGGTTATCTAACAAATAAGAAGAGGTCAGCGGTGGAGGCTTTGAAACTGTGTATATATACTGGCATGCAGACTACTCCACTGGTCCTCCGCCTTAGGGGCACAGGGGGGCCAAGGCCTCCGCAGGGGCAGCTAAACGCCCTGTGGGACTTCGCAGCACCAGCAAGGGTCCTCCGTCCTGCTCCCGGGCCTCGGCCCGCGTCTCACTTCAAGATGCCAGGGCCTTCTCCCTCACAGCCCGTGACGGGCGAGGATGCTGGGTTCCTGGAGGCAGAGCGATGCCTGGAATGACCTCTGCCAGCGTGTCCTCTCAGGGGGCCCAAAGCTACTCCCTGGGGTCAACAGCTCAGCATTCTCAGCGTCTCCAGCAGCTTTAGAACACTCGCCACTGGCTAGCAGGGTTGTGTGGTGGTGTCCACGGAAGGAAGAAACTCTCCTTTAACGGTGTTTAGTCCCAGAAAATGAAATGAAGGCATTCCTATGCCCTTCATTCGTTTCTAGGTCTATGAGGATATCAAATCCCTGACAGCTGAAGACTCAGAACAACCGTGCTCCAGTTGTTCCCCTCCGTTTCCTCCTCTCCCTCCATCCCACCCAGGCTTGCCCTCAGCCCCGGGCGCAGCACACTGCAGCCCCCAGTCATGTCGGGCAGCGCTGAATCCCTTCTCCTCCACCCAAGGCAGCACCATGCTCAGGGTGACCTCTGCTCCCGAGTTAGCGCCTGGGAAACGCACACATGAGGACCAGTAATGAGATCGGTGGGCTCTTGTACAAGCACCTCACACCCCCTCAGCCCCAGCTGAGCTAGCCAGAACACTCAGGGACTCTCCTGCCCTGGGCATCGTTAATGAAAATGTCATTGCTTAAGTGTGTGGACGGTCGGGCGTGATCCGTGCTTCGTCCTGCAGTGCCCCTCGAAGAGGCCTCCGCGGGACAGCTGGCTGGTCAGCAGCCACGTGCAGCTCGCACCGTGTGCTCTTCCACGCTGGCTGCTCTCCTCCCAGCTCTCTATTCTAGTTCGTCCTGCCTTCTATTTGCCCTCCAGCCTCCCTGCGCTCACTCCTTCGTACCTGAAAGGCTCTCCTGTGTTCCTTCCATCTCACCAAACCTTATCCACCCTTTAGGCAGTGTATTAGTCTACTAGGGTTGCAATAACAAATTATCAAAAACTTGGTGTCTTAAAACAGCAGAAATTTCTCCTCTCACAGTTCTGGAGGCCAGAGGTCCTAAGTCAAGGTGACTGCTGGGCTCTGCTCCCTCCCAAGGTGCTAGAAGGGAATCTGTTACTTCCTGCTTCTGGCCTCTGGTACCTTCAGGTCTTCCTTGGCTTGTGGCTACATCACTCCAATCTCTGCCTGTCCTCACATGACCTTATCATCTCTGTATCTCTTATAAGGACACTTGTCATTTAATTGAGGGCCCACCTGGATAACCCAGAATGAGCTCATCTCAAGATATGTAACTTCATTACATCTACAAAGAACCTTTTTCCAAATAAGGTCTGGCCCTTAGGACATGGACCTATCTTTTGACCATTCACCCACTGCAGACAGAGATCCCCAATCCTCACTCTGCGTCAGATCACCTGGGGATATTTTGAAACACTCCAGATGTCTGGGCCTCACTCCAGAAATTCGATTTCAAGTGACCGGGGTGGGATCATGGAATGAGTATTTTTCTTTTTTTAATTCCACAGTTTCTAAGTTGCAGCTAGGATGGTGGGGGCGGGGCGGAGGGAGCCGCGTCTTTAGGACAGTGCTTCATCAAAGAAGACACGATAAATCACACCAGCTATCGCTGATCGCTTTCTCCTCCAGGATTCTTTTTTGCAACTTAGTCATGGATCAGACTGTCACCTACTGTTTCGTAAATGTTGCACAGGGTGTCAGAGACCTTAAAGATCGGTTAATCCAGTGGGGCTGCACCCTACCCAATCAATGCCCCATTTTCATAACAAATATTTAGAAACACTCTCTTCACCACCTGAAAAACCTTCCTAGATATGTTAGACAACCCATATGCATAATTTAGCTCTAATTATAATATAAAGGAGAAAAAAAGAAACATAATTTTAATAAAACTGTATATCTTTCGATACGTAAGCGCTCGTGTGTGCCGGCACTGGAACACTAATGAAGCACTCAGCGCTCACGCCCACTTATGATGGACTAGTGTGGGCTCAGCGGAAGACTGAGAAGCCAGTCTCTGTAAGAGGTACAAGGACACAAGCAAGCAGGGGGACACAGGAGGACAACAGAATAAAGCAGTGTTGGGCTGAGAAGTAACAAACCCACTTTCCTGGCTATATATGATAACAGGAGGAAGGAAATAATCTTCACTGAGGCACAGACAACAAGCCAAACCAAATAACAAATGTGGGCGCAGAGAAAACAGGGAGGAGCATTACTCCTGTGAATGAGCTAAGTCTCACATGTAAGGGTACTGTCATAGTAATTTACTACGCTGTGACATGGGACAGGGTAGTGACAAAGTATCACGGAAAACATGTCTCTAATCTGGAAACCCCACCCACAGTGTTGAGGCTTACTTTCAGTCTCCATGATTTAAAAAAAAAAAGCCTTGAAAATGATATCCTTTTAGTGGGGGCGGTGGGGAGAAGAGGGGGACTGGAGGTGTTTGGTAGATCTTGAAGGAGATTATCATAGTAAGAGGAAAGAAGGAAAGGCAACCCCAAAGCAAATAATTGTGATATCTAATTTTCACAAGAGACTTCTTATCATTGTACTACAAATATAAATATATATGTAAGAATATAAACTATTTTAAAAGCGGCTTTAACGAAGAAGTTCATTGAGTGGTGATATTTCATCTGCCTCTGCTAATTTAACAGTATCTAGTTCTATGCCTGTTAGATGCAGGCTCCAGCCTCCCGTGACGAATCTGCAGATTCTCTCTTGGCGTTGCAGTAACCGCACACTGCCCCAGAACCCTCTTCAGTTCAGTGGAAGTTTGGAGACACTCTAGTCTAGGTAGAATACGTGAAGTGGGGAAACTGTCTCATCAGTTCAAGGCTCTGTCTTTATTTCATTTAGGCTTCTCTTTCCAAAACAACCATTTCCTAAATTGCTGGGCTTTTAGATAACTTCTTTGGAAGTTTGGGAGGCATTACTGCAGGGGGCAGTACTGACCCCACTGGGAATACCAAACCCAACCCCATTCATTTTCCTAATGAGGAGACAGGCCCAACAATGTGGGCCAACTGGATATTTTTCTCCCCTTCCTGTCACTATGTTCCTTTAAGGCAAGGGAGGTCTGAGGTTTTTCCCTTGTATCTTCACATAGCTGCCAGATCGAGAAACACACATACAGGGCTGTAGCCTCAAAATACCTGTTCGTTTCCAACCTGAAAACAAGTCACTTCTAATTACTCATCCGTAGGAAGCACAAGCAACAGGCGCCCTGCGGTCACTTGGGACTGAGTTTCCACATCTTTGTTTTGTACGATTCACCACTTACACCAGCTGCAGCTGACGACCACAGCATCTGAACGAAAAGCAACTGGCTCCCTCCCCCTCCCCTCTGCCTGTAGGCTGCTGTGGTTAACATCGCACTCAGAGAAAGAACAAGTAGAAAAGCAAAGCCCCAGTTGTCCTAAGATAACCACAGAGACGACAGAGGCTGCTGCACACAGACGTGGGGGAGAAGAGGATAAACAGCAGCCATCAAAACAGAAAGCTCGGTGAGGAGAAGCCTGCACATCCTGCTGCTGAGGTGTGTCAGAGGTCAGGGGAGTCCTGTGCCCTCCTGGTCCCCGCTTCCCCGACCCCGACCCCGGCACTCCCCCCAAGTCACCAGCTGGTTTCAGAGTCCCTCACTGGGAAGAGGATTTCGCCCTCTGGTGGAACAGTGACTCCCAGGGTGAGTGCCCTGCGGCCGCCTGGCTCGCAGGCTAAGCAGGTGCCAGGAATGAGAAAAGCTGAGGCAGGGGCAGCAGAGGGGAGGTTTCGGCAGCCCAGCTTCAACCCTGACTGGGCTCACCTCCAGAGAGCCGCAGCCGTTGTCACGGTCACCGCGGGTTGTGGGCAGAAGGATGGCTCAATCCCTCAGCTCACGGCCTCCACTTCCGGGCCCTGCTTCCTTCCTTTGTGAAGCAGTGTAAGATGATGAAGACGTAAGACAGCTGGAAACCACCCGCTTTGTTGCTCCACTGTGAATTCATCTCTTTTGCCACATTCAGGACCTGTCCCAACACATCTATGTCACCAGGACCACACCTGCCTGGTGGCCCTGCAGCTCTCTGTTGCCCTGTGGGAGGTAGGCCCCCAGCACCAGGGTGTGGCTCGTTCATCTTACCACTCACAACGAGCACACAGCCTGGCATTCAGAAGTTGCTCAGTAAATGTTTGGGGGCTAAAAGAGCAAAGGAAACAGTGGAGCCAATTCTACTCTATAAAACAGGAAAGGCCATCGAGGATGAGCCATCACCTCTGTCAGGAGAACAAAGGTGTACTGCCATCACCTCCTCTGGGTTAGGCAGCCACAGGGACCAATTTCGGAGACGCATATGCTTGCCATGACCCTCCCCCCAGGGCATCAGCAACAGCAAACTTAGGTAGTGAGAGATGTAACTGCAAACCACATCTGTTTTTAAAGACTTTGGAAGGAGCATGATATACTGGCTAAAACGTCAGGTTCTAGAGCCAGAAAATCCTGGGTTCAGATCCTACTTCTGCCGCATGTCAGTTATGAATCTTGGTGAAGCTTCTTCACTCCGTCACTGCTTCCTTAGCTATAAAATGGAGATAGTAATACTTCTTCCTCTGGGGGGGTTGGTGAGATAATACATGTTATAGAACAATACTTTTGACTGTCTTTTCTTTCATTTCTATTGCTGATCTCCAAGTAGCTGCCCAGACAATGCTAGAGCAAGCAGAGAGCTGCGTTCCTGCCCTTCCACTTCTGAGACGGGAGAAAGGCCTGGGCTGCAAAGCAAGGCAGAGGCTGCAAACCCGAGTGTCCAGGCAAGGAGCACGATGAGCAAGGGGTCGGGTGCAAGCGAAGCAGAATGGCACCCAGAGACATGTGCCCGCTCCCTTCTGCTGGAGGAAGACGGCCTCCTTGGCTTTCACTTTTCACTTTGAAGAGACATGAGTACAGGAGTGATTTTCCCTTCCTCCTTAATGGCCTATAGGGAAAATAGCATAATTGTGACCATAAACGGTGCTCAGCGCCCAGGCTTCTGGAAGAGTCAGTGCGAGGTGGTGGGGAGGCGTCAGATGGGAGCAGGTCGACCTCCCTAGACAGACAGCTGCAGTCAGTCCCACACACAGCGATTAGAACCCAGTGTTTCAGTCCTTGTGATAATTCAAAGATACTTCAGAATCTTTAAACGTTTTACCACATTCAGGGACAATACAAAATGGCAGGCTTACTCACAGCAGCATTTCTTGTAAAAACAGCAATGACAGAAAACAACCTGTGATTGTTTAAATAAATGATGGTGCATGCATACCATGGGATACTATACCCCTGTAGCAAAAAGCATGAGGAAGCTCTCAACATATGAATAGGGAAAGATGGCCAAGATAAATGAAGTGAAAAAAGCAAGGTTTAAAAAATTGTGAATAGTATTCTTATAATTAGGGATGGAAAGAAAGAAAGGGATGGAGACAGGATATATATATTTGTATTGACTAAGTATTTGCAAAAAGAAATGTTGAAAAGACATGTAGAAAACTAATAAAAGTGGTTATGGGGGAGGGGCTGGGCAGGACAGGTAGATAGAGGCAGGGGTAAGATTTCAACCATGTGAATGTTTTGCTTATTCAAAAAATAATATAAAAACATTGTAAACTGCCCATAAGCCTCCAGTTTGCAATCTCTGCAGTAAGGTCTCTGGAACTGGAGAGGCAGAAAAGTTGGTAGGAAAGGGTCCAAGTTTTACTAGGTTTGGAGACAAGCAGGTTGTTCGGTATCTGGTGTCGGGAGCTCTCTCTGCATTGCCTGGCTATGAGCTAGGTGGAACGAGTGGCTCCCCCTCTCCCAGGAGAAAGGGGTGCTACTCCCATGCCCCTGTGGGAGAGGCTGCCCCCAAACTCAGCTTCCCCTGAAACTGAGGCCTCCAGATGCTGGCAGATGGAATTTCCCTGCCTTCCTCGACTGTTAAGGCTGCTTGAAAGCCAAATGGTCTGTTTGTTCCCCTGTCAAGGCTCTGCCCCACTCGTCCTAAACAAAGGAGAGCTACAGGCGGGTGCGGTTCCTCCACTGGAGAACGACATCGTGGTGTGCCCAGCGAGACCCCGGCTCAAGCACACTTGCCTGGAGAATGCCCGGAACAGAGGGCACGAGTGCCTGCTCTCCCTTCTCCCCGTCAATTCCAGGCAGCACCCAGGGATGCTGCTGGTATTCGCCCCAGCCCTGCGTCTGCTCCTAGTCCTGCACTGTGCACGAGCTCACGTAGTGCTACGGGCTGAACTGTGATCTCCAAAACAGGATATGTTCAAGTCCTAACCCCCCGGAACCTCAGAACATGACCTTATTTGGGAACTGGGTTGGTGCAGACGTAATTAGTTAAGATGAGATCAGACTGGAGTAGGGTGGGCCCCGAATCCTATACTAGCCATGCCCTTACAACATGGGGAAATTTGGAGACAGACACACATACAGAGAATGCCACGTGCTGATGAAGGCAGAAACTGGAGATACATGGCTGGGAGCCACGGAATACCAACAATGACCAATAAACCCCGGGAGCTGGGGAGGGGCAAAGAAGGGGCCTCCCACATATCAGAGCGGGGCATGGCCCTGCTGCCACATTGATTTCAGACCTCCGGCCTCCAGAACTGAGAGACAACCACATTTCCATGGTCTTCAATCACCCAGCCTGTGGTACTTTGTGATTACAGCCCTAGGAAACTAATATATACTCAGGAACCTCGAGCCAACTCAAGTGGCAAAAGTACCTGACACTCCTCCATCTCAGTAGGTGTCAACAGAAACTGATGACAACTCTGCCCAAACAAGTGAAAACTCTCGGGTCTTGCCTGGGTCAAACCAACCAATAAACAATGACTGAGTACTAAGAAATAACATGTTCTATTACTTCCCTCAAAGAATGGACAATTGGGTTGAAGATTCAGCAAAAACACAAAAAATATACATCACGATGGCCAAGTAAGCATCACCCCCGTGCCCGCCAGTGGGTGCCGTGGCAGTCCCTCCTGGCTAACCCCACCGTGCTGCCGGCCAGACAGCCTTCTCCTGCATCTGTGTCACTGCTCCCGAGCTGTGTCTGGAAGGGCTAGCTTCCAGTTCTTTAGGACAGTCTTTAGGATGCCAGGCAATTAGGCAATTTCCAGAAGCTGTCACCAATGTCCCTGGCCTGGAGCACAAGCTTCCTGCCCACTGTGGATGCCCAGGGCTGGCTGGATCTCTACCTGCCACCCTCGGTGGAGTCTCCCCTCCTGTTCCCCATCAGCCGTCTCTCCCTGGTGAGAGAGGCAGACCCGGTGGATGGTACAGCTCTCAATGAATTTGACAAGCAAAAAACATGAGATCCAGGTGGTCTGAAAGTCCCTTTGGTGAGTTGACAGAGTTTTTAAGAAGGAGGGACCAGCAGAAATCAGAGACCCTTAGTAGAGCTGCTGCTTTCCTCCTCCTCACGGAGAACACCTGTTTATCTGGCTCAGCCTTCCTGCAGGTGCCGCTCCCCGCATGCCGATTCTTACCATAAGCGAGCCCCGAGTCAGACACGTCCCCGGGGCAGAGGAGGCAGCGTACCTGGATTGACTCCTCCTGGATCCCAGGGCTCTGGTCGGGCTTGCCTAGGGCTCAGGGTCCCTCATGTACCAAGTGCCTGGTGGACACTCGGGGCAGGCTCACGGAGGAAGAGTGGCAGTTCTGCCACACCCTTGACAAGCAGCCTGATGACCTGGCTGTGGCTCTGTGCCAGCCTCCCGAAGGGCGGCTGTGGTCAAGGCATGACCTGTGGGTGGAACAGAGAGAGGAAAGTGTTCCTCTCCTGACTTCAAGCAATGCATTTACAGGTTGTCTGGGTCAGGGAGAGGCAGACCCTGCTGCTTGCCTAAGCAACGTCCACTTTTCCCTTCCTCCTCTCTAGCAGAACTCCAGTTTTGTTCACCACTTGGAACAGTGACCTGTCCCCAGCTCAGGGATCTCATCCCGTCAAAACAAACGTGGGCCCCTTGCCAGTGGATAGGCTGGGTGGGCTAGCCCACCCCTGGCTGTCGAGGCATCAGAGGTGGCCTGCTGGGGAGCTCCAGGAGGTGTGTTCCCGGCTCTTTTCCTCTGCTGGGTGCTGTGCTGTCGAGTATGCTGCCGAGAACTTCGCAGCCAGGTTGCAGCCATGAATAGGAAGCCTGAGGGCAGAGCAAAAAGAATGACCTGGGTCCTTGAGGACATCACTGACTGCTGGATTAGACAGTGGTCTGATAATAATAATTCCTCATCATGATATATGTAGTAAATATCCTTTTTTAAATCCATTGAGTTGGATTTTTTTTCTTTGCTACCCACATCTAAGATTATCCTAAGTAATGTGCACTCAGATGGTCCCGAGACCACAGGACCATATTCCCGAATCACAATCCCACTAGCCCGACCGCAACACTCCCCGACTTTCATGTCACATACACACTCTCTTCTCCCTACCTTTCCTTGGTATGCGGTCCTGTCCCCACTGCACACATTTTACCATATTTTCAATAGATTCATAAATTCTACAACTACGCCAATTCTGTCATTTAATTAAAGAAACATTTTTGACACCCTCTGATGTACCAGGCACTTCATTGGGCTCCAAGGACTTAAAAAATGAAAACAGCATAGAAGTTCCCCCCAAAATTAAAAATAAAACTACCATGCGATCCAGCAATTGCACTTCTGGGTATGTATCAGGAAGAAATGGAATCAACAGCCTAAAGAGATGTCTGCACCAACTACTGTGTGCACTGCAGCATTACTCACAGTCACCAAGACAGGAAAACAACCCAAGTGTCCACCAACAGGTGAATGGAGAAATTGTAGTGTGTGTGGGAGTGTGTGTGTGGGTGTGAGTGTGTGTGTCCATACACACAATGGAATATTATTCAGCCACAGAAAGAAGGAAATCCTGCCATTCCCAACAACATGGTGAATCCCGGAAGGTACTGTGCTAAGTGAAATACGTCAGATAGAGAAGGACGCATGCCACATGATTTCTCTCCACGTGGAATCTAAAAAAGTTGAACTCACGAAAATAGAGAGTAGAATGGTGGTAGTCACAGGCGGGGTGGTGGGGAGAGGGGGAGAGGTTACTCAAAGGGTAACATTTAATTACAGCTGTACAACTAAGCTCAGGGGACACGTTCAGGGGATCTAGTGTACAGCACAGTGACTACAGTTAACAATACTGTATTGTATACTGAAAGTGGCTGGAGTGTAGATCTCAAACGCTCTCACCGTAAGCACAAAAATGCTGGATGTGTGCTCTAACTTGACTGTAGTAATCATTTCACAGTGTATATATACATATACATATATATGTCTCAACTCATCATGTTGAACACACTAAATTTATAGAATTTTATTTGTCAATTACACCTTGATAATGCTGGAAGAAAATGAAGGCTTGAGGAGGGTGCAGGGTGAGTCCTCCTGGTAAACAGGTAAGTGTAACACGGAAGAAACACCAGGGAACCAGGGCGGCTAGAACAACTCTAACATGGAGACAGTGGCAGGAGACAAGGTTGGGGAACAGGGCTTGACGGGCCAGGTTAGGGTTTGGGACTTTATCCCAACAAGTCATAGGAAATCACTGCAGTTAAAACTTAAGAGGTTGGGAGACACATAACCTGATTTGCATTTTTAAAAAGATGACTTTGGCTACTGGTGCGGAATGAATTTGGGAAGGGAAAGGTAGAGAGTAGGTACATTGAGGCCAGTAGATACCGTCCAGACAAGAGGTGGTGGTGTCTTGGACCAGGGTGGTGGTAGCAGAGGTAGGTACAGGTGAAGATACTCCAGAGCTCTTTAGAAGGTGGACCCAAGAGCACTGAGTGGCTAATTGGAGGTGGTGAGTGGGGGGAAGGAGATGTTGAGGCCAGTATGGATCTGTGGTCCCCTCTGCATCCATTCTTGGATACTCCCACAGGGCCACTTTGATGGAAGAACACATATCCCATGAATTACAAGGGGACAAAGCCAAGTCCTACTGGCTTTTGTGGGCTCAAATCAGCAACTAGAAGGCAAGTCTTGCCAAGCCTTCCTCTCCTAAGGAGGCCTCTAATCCCTTAGAGATAAAATGATTACTTCTAAATAGGCCTCCTGAAAATACCCTCCACTTGCTTGGTCACCCTACTTCTGCTGTTATGTCCAAGCAGAACCCACGCTGGCTGGGCAAGCCATACTCTGCGTGGCTTCTCGTCTGACACCCGTGCACTCTTCAGGGCACTCATAAGGTGCGTTCAGTGCCGTGTGGGCAATTCCAGTCCTGAATACCAAGCTCCATTTGATGACTTTTCCCTCTTATAATTTTGTCAATTTTAAGTAAGTATACTCGATTTCTATTTCCAGCATTATGGCAGACTAATTGCTCAGACTGACCTTCCCAGTAAAAACTCCTGAAAGTCTTACATAAAATATGAAAAAACATTTCTCAAAGCATTGATGATCTTACAAGAAAGGAAGGAATTCATTGGCTAGGGACTTCAGATAATGACTATCTAGATGCTGACTATAGTAATGACTATAATGTATTTAAAGAAATTAAAGAAAAACATGAAGATCTGTGCAGGAAACAAAAAATCATGAGGAATAACCAGGAAGATTTGAAAAATAGATCCAACAGAATTTTTAAAAATAAAAGACATATGGTTGGTCCGCGTGTAGTGGTGTTTGCAACTAACTGATCACAACCAGTTACAGATTCCTTTGTTCCTTCTCCACTCCCACTGCTTCACCTGACCATCCTTAAAAGATAAATAAGTAACAAAAATAAAAAATATAAATAACTGAAATTATAAACTGTGGATAAACTTAACAACATATAGATACGGTTTGATAAAGAAACAGTGAACTGGAAGTTAGGTCGAGAATAAATGAACCAAAATGCAGTGCAGAAAGACAAAGACACAGAGACATATTAAAGAGAGCTTGATGTGAACATGACCATTTTCTGTTTGGAGTCCCAGAAGGAGAAGAGAGAGAGAATATTTAAACAGACAACAGCTAAGAATTTTCCAAAAGTAATGAAAGATATCAAGACACATATTCAAAAATTCCAAGAATAAATAAAAAGGAATCTACCAGCAGACACAGCTCAATGAGACCACAGAACACAGAGACAAAGAGAATGTCTCAGAAGCAGCAGGCCAGAGACCGGTTGTCTTCAAGCAATTAACAGTTAGGTAGTTTTCTTCTCATCAGCAACACACAGGACAGAAGGCAGTGGGGAAATACCTTCAACGTGCTAAAGGCAGCTAGCTGTCATCTGAGAATGCTATACTTGAAAATATCCTTTAAGAGTAAGAGAAATAAAGACATTATTTGAAAACAAAACAAACCCTGAGAGTCTGCCACATACAGATCCTCATTAAGGGAAACTTTTAAAAGATGAATTTCAAACAGGAATACAGAGAATCTAGATGGAAGATTTGGGATTAAAGAAGGAATCAAGAACAAAGAAACTGAAAATAAATGTTCCCAGTGTGTTGTTGGGAAAACAGCATAGACTGGTAGTGAGAAATATTCATATCATCTCTTACTATCTGGGAAATCTGAGTCAAGTTCCTTAATCTCTCAGTCTTGATTTTCTCATCTTAAAAATTCACATATAGTGCCGCTTATGCGAGGATTTTGTGAGGAATAAATGAGCAAACACATAAAAAGGCTCCTGGCATAGCTTCTGCATCTGGAAGGTGTAAAATAAATGTGGATTTCTTATTCCTTTGAAAGTTCATGAACAAACAAATAAGACATTGTTAGCAACAAGGAATGACTCTTCTGCTTCATTTCTAAGATAAAATCCTGGGGCTTTTTCACGTGGCATGAATCCGCACTACAGGGCTGACTTTCGGCGGTTATTTTCTTTTCCTCTTTCCTGAGGCATTGTAAACAGGATATTTACGATTTCTTTATCTAAGGAATACTGTATGTGTACACACAAGTCCCAGGGATACAGCCTGGACTCCAGTTTGACTCACAGTTTTAAGATGATTTGTGGCCACTTTTATGGGGTCATAAAATGCGTGCTGGTCCATCTGTGGCGCAAAGTGGCCTGTGCTGCCCAGCTCCTTCCCACAGCCTCGCCAGCGCTCTCCGCGGCTAAGAAAAGCTAACTTAGTCTTCTGGAAGGTCTCCACCCAATTTTCATGTGGCAACAACTTGGGGGAACAGATAACCCACAGCCAGTCTGTCCTTGCTGGCGGCGAGGGAATAAAAAGCACTAATCCTGAAGTTCTAGGACCTGGGGTGGCGTCCTTACTCTGCAATTTACAACTTACACGTCCTCTGATATTGTTTATGAGACAATAATTATATCATAATAGTAGAGCACTTTACAATTTACTAAGTGCCTGCACAGTTACAATTTTATTTAATATGCATAATTGAGTATATAACACTCAGTATTAATACCTTACCGTGTTGCTATAAAGATGTGAAAGCAGAGTCTAGGGCTGCTGTGTAAACGGCAAACAGCTTCATCAACACGAAGGATTACCACCAGGGCCCTACACCTTACCCTGTTATTAGATGCTATTACTGCAGTCCAAGTACCTGGATTTGAATTCTGGTTCTACACTTAGCAGCCGTGTGACCTCAAGCAAGCTGCATAGCCATAAGCCTCAGTTTCCTCACCTCTGAGTTAAGGAAAATAACTGCACTAGCTCCTAGCGCAGGGCTTTGCATACGACAGGCACTCCGTGAAAGGGAGTTTGCGTAAATCTACACCAAGCTGAGTTGACAGGTGTCTGGCCACACATATGTACTCGTGGACACTTGTCTTCCTCCTTCCTTTCTTCTCGGTGGTTGCCTCCGCCCTACACACCCTTGGGCAAATATTTGCAAAGGGAGGACAGAAGCTCCAGATATCAGGACACACCACAGATTATTGTTTCTTGGAAATGACAAAGCCTCATTTTGCCACTCTGCAGGCTGTAATTCCCACTCTGTTTCAGGGGTGTCTCCATGCTGTTTTGGGTGGAAACACGGCACAGGCTCCCGGCTCACTGGACCCCTTCCCACTTCCTCCTGAGAGTCTTGACTTGGCTGGATGGAAAGTTCTGGCCTGTCGGGCAGTGGCTGAGCCTCAATCCCCTAACTGAACCATGCAGTATTGATAAAAGTCATGAGTTGACTATAGAGTTGATCTATAAATGAATCTGTCATAAAAACCTAAGAAGAAAATGGCTCGTTTGGGCCAACCTGATCAATGGACAGAAACCGCTTGGCTGCAAATAATACAGGCAGCCCCCATTTAAGAGGCTCGATCTTCATGCAGGACTTTCACATGTCTACTGTTTAATTCCATGTCTTTAACAATTCTAAGAGACATGAAGGGCAGCTCTTTTATAGAGGAGGCAACCAAAGCCCACAGAGAACAAGTGGTGAACCTGAGCCTAGAACATACTCTTCCAGCCATGCATGTTACGAAGTTGCCTGGCGCAACCTCTCCACCTGAGCCTTCTGACTTGCTCACCTGTCGGCCCGCTTCTTGCTTCTGTGGACCAGGGATAAGAGAACAGCCTCAGGACTCGCATCGCATTGGCATTTGCATTCAGAATGGGACAGGGTAAGAGGACACAAGACACGACTTAGTCACTCAACTTGTGCCCTGGCCCCAGGAGCACGCATCAGGCTCAGTCAGCTTGGAGGTCACAGGCTAACTGCACCAGCAGTGGAGCAGGCGCATTTGTCCTCCGACAAGGGCAAGACAGCCAGCTGGCACAGTAAGTGTGCTGGTCAACATCTCCTCCAAAGTACCTCTAGGATGACCCTGCCCCAGGAACTTCATGGGCTACAAGAGCCCTTGTGGGGCTTGGGTTGAACGCACAGGGAGACTGGAGCAGAGAGGGTAGGACCAGGCCAAGGACATGGCCAAACCGTGAACTGCTGCCTTTGGCCCTATAACCAGGGCTGGGAAGAAATCAGGCAGCAGCCATGACATAAGTCAATGGCGGGCCTATTGTTAAAAGAGTTACCATCTGGGCTTCTCCTCCCATTCTGTTTTGATTGGCTTTTCCTGGTGGATAACTTTGTTAAGAAGAGATTGAGTCTCTTTAGGTGGTCACGTGTGTTTCCGCCTTGTAGCTCCACAGCACCTTTTGCATGGTTCTGAACACCATCTCCATCCTAATGCAACATGGTCCACATCATACACACCCAAATCCAGGCTGATTCCAGAAACCTTCTGGAGCACGTGCACAGGCAGGGCCAGCTGTGCTGGATTTTACACAAGGACACCTCTGTCTAGGAAGGATCAGAGAATCCAGAATTGAATCCTGGCTCCCTGCTGGGAGAAGTCTCACATCCTTTTAGATTATAGACTGCGTCAGTGAAGGCTGGTGGGAGGAGGGCATGCCCCTTAGAAATACAGGGCTAAGGCATACTTTACAGCCTGGGCAGAATCTCATTGGTTTGGTTTTCATGCAGAGTAGTCCTCAGACTGTCTATTAAGATGGACTGAAGGATCCTTATGGAATATTCCTACCAGGACTTCCTGCACCACCTACCTGTTGAATTCTACCTTCCTCAACTGAAACTCAGCTCAGTTCCCACCCTACTTAGTTAAGCCCTCTCCAAAGCCCAGTTTCTTTCTAGAGCATAAACAGCCTGTCCCAGCCCCTTGGCACAAGTCACATATGCTGTCTAGGTGGCCGGCTCTCTTTGCCTTGTGTGTGGTTGAAAGAAGTATTGTCTCCTTTGTTCTTCCTCCCAGTACAATGCACTGCACACAGCAGGTGCTCAATAAGTATCTATTGATCTGTTTTGTTTTTGTTTTCTTGGCATTAACATTCAGTAAAACCACATCAATGTAACCCCCAAAGTGTCAGAAAATTCAAATGTGGTGTGTATTATAAACTGACTGTTATTCAGTACAAATTAGAACTTTTCATTCCATTTCTGATTCCAGTAATAGGGCTTGTGTGTTAAAAAAATACTTTTGGTTTGCAATGTGTGATTACATAATGGAAGCCTAGTAATTTTTCTCTTTCCATTAACACTTATTTTACTTTTCAGTTCCTTTTTGTGTGTTTGTTTCTGATTCCAGCTGTGGTTCAATGTATTAAAATTTCATTCCTTACAAAGAACTTCTATATTAGACTTTTTAACTGGCCTTTCCCATCCCTGCATTTCTGGATGGCCTATGCCATCCAGAAGCAGCTCACCTAGCATGGAGCCAGGGGAGCCAGTTCCCATTTTCCAGATATTAACACAGCTCTGTTGTCCAGCCGACCCCACGATCCAAGAAGTCACCCTGTGCAGGGAGCCAGTCTGGTGCAGGGGGACCAGCAGCCTGGGTGAGGCACCCACAATACAGACGTCTATACCAGGACTAGACGTGTGAACCCATCAAGAGGGCCAAATTGTTGAACCTCTCTGAATCTCAGTTTCCTCATCTGTAAAATGGGGGCACTAAGACCCAGATTAGAAATAGTGCCTGGCACATGGAAGGCACTCAATAAATTATCGTATTATTAAGCATGGGGCCGCTGTGAAAGTCTGTTGGGTGCCTTGCTGCTTCCCCAGCTGACTTTACTCCCAGAGTTAAGCCACATCTATGAAGTCAGAACCTTGAGCCCCAAGCAAAGCTGAACCCTAAAAATCTTGAGTACTGGGAGACATTGCAGGGGCACGCAGTTCACTGCAGTGGTAATGACAAGCCATAGGAAATGCACCAGTGGACACATCACAGAAGATATAGATGGTGGAAGAAACAGGAAATGCATTCAGCAGTACCTGTAGCCAGAACAACCACGGCCTAGGAACCAGTGCCTGTGCCCGAGTACATGCATCAAGCTGCAGTGACATACCAAGAGGGAACAGAAAAGCAAAAGCGATCATGATCAAGAACAAGAACTGACATGGAGACCAAGCCCTGCTGGCCAGAGAAAATACACCAACTCTGCCTCAGGAGGGACCATGGTCAGAGCTAAACCCACACTTTCATAGTATGTGTGTAATTAGTTGAAAAGCTTAATTTAGCAGTTTGGGAAATTCCATTAGCAGTTTATCTATGGTATGTAATTAAGCTATTTTCCAGCAAATCCTTTTCGGCTAAAGGCTTCAGTTAAAAATCCTAATGGAACATGGTTCACACAGTACATGCCCAAATCCATGCAGACTCTAGAAGCCTTCTAGAGTAGACACTGATGTGCCCAGGCAGGTTAGCTGCGCCTGACTCTGCACAAAGGCACCCCTAGATGGAGGAGGGAGGGTCTGGGAGTCCAGATGGGAAACCTAGCTCTGAAATGACAGGGCCTTGGGTCCGATACTCACACCTGTGATGCTTGGTCTCCTTGTCTGGGAAGCACGGGTGACAAAAACTACCTCTGAGACCTTGGGAGAAACGTAGGGGACCCTGTACACAGTGCTTTGCCCACAGGAGGGCAGTCTCACAGAAGCTCTTGAGTGAAGCAGAAAATTAGAGAAGACAGAAAGTAACCAGAAATGGCAGCAGAGAGGTCACCCTAGTGGAGAGGATGTCAGATGGCAAGGCCACTGTGTGGAGAGGGAAACTGAGGCAGTTTATTGCCGTAGGACTCCTTGGAGCCAAGGCTAGAACCAAACTTTCTCAGTCTGAGAAGATGGAAAAATTCACACTGTGAATGTACTTCATGCCACTGAACTGTAATGCTTAAAAGTTGTTAAAATGGTACATTTTACGTTACATATATTTTATCACAAAAAATAGAAACAAAAAACAAAACCCCCTAAATCTAACACTCAGCCCAGCGGAGACACCAAAACAAAACTAACATAAAGGGGGCCGGGCCGGCCTCCCTGAGGGACGCTGCAGGAAGGCCGCACCCACGCACCGGGGGCCACCCCAGGCCTCGCCGTACGGTCTTAATCCAGGACGTCTGTTCAACCCAAGTCCCCAGAGGCTTGAAAACCAAAAAGCCACCACAGGCCAAGCCACCACGGAAAGACCCAGAGGTTCTATGCTGAACCATTTTTCTTTCCTGCTGGTATCTCCCTGAGAGTAACTTCTGACCAGAACTCAGAAGATGCCGTCCACAGAAATGAGACTCCAAGAGCCCCATCCCTCCCCACCCTGCCCGCACGCAGTCCTCCGCTGGGGGCGGTGGTGCTGCTGCCTTGCGCAGAAAACCCTCCTCTTGGAAAGAAGGCCTCTCAAGTTTCAGTGCTGCTCAGGTGATATTTCTATCCGCCTTGGCAGACCACCTCCTCCTTCCCCACAGAAACACAAAACCCGGCTACCCCCCGGGAGGAGTCTCTCTGGCCAGTGTCTCCAATCCCCTTCCCCCTGACCTCCTGACCGCGTTCGCATCCCCAGAAGGGCATGCCAACCTGGCGCAGCCATGCCGAGGGGCCAAGGGCTGTCTCTGTGCCTCGGGGGCCTGTGGCTCTGTCTCCTGCCCGGCCACACTTCCAGGTCCAGCTCCAGCCCCACCTCCTCTGCAAAGCCACTAGAGATGTGCTTTACTCACTTTCCCATAAACACTAACGTCATATCTTCTCAGATCACCCTCTGCTACAGGCTTAAATGTTGTCACCCCCAAATTCATATGTGGAAGCCCTAACCCTCCTCAAGGTGATGGTGTTTGGAAGCAGGGCCTTGAAGTTCAGGCTTAGAGGAGGGCGGGAGGGTGGGGCCCTCGTGATGGGATTGAGAGCTTTGCTTGCACTCCCCCCCTCCTGTACTCTGTGCCAAATGAGGACAGCAAGAAGGTGGCTGTCTCGAAAGCCAGGAGAGAACCTTCACCAACCAAACTGGTACTGTGATCTTAGACTCCAGCCCCAGGGCCGTGAGAAAACACCTGTTGTTTGAGCCACCCGTCCATGGCGTTCTGTTCTGGCAGCTGGAGCGGACGAAGGCAGCCCAAGGGCTGTGCACGCCTGCTGCAGGCCACCCTTCGCTTCCTGGACCAGACCTCCTGCAGGACCGTTGCTGGTGAGGCGGCACTCAGCAGCATTTGGCGAGAGACTTCGCCCCTGCCTCCTGGGACATTCCAGTCTGAGACGAGCACACTGAGAAGGACCAAGGGGGAGAGTACACTCTGACAATGGAACTCAGCAGCAAGCTCTCAAAATAGGCAAACCCACCCCAACTGGTGGGTCATGCGAGCCTTGACCATGTGCCTTCCCACAGCCCCAGCTCACCCGAGATGCACCGCAGGGAACTCCTGTCTTCTCGTTTCAATGAAGAGAAAAGAAACTCAGGTTTGAGGGCTAATCCTGAGGGCACATGCCTGCTTAAGGTCAGAACTGGGCCCTGGATAAGCGTTCAGAGGAGGCAAGCTGTAGAAGAGTTGAGGACATGGCCCTGGAGTGCGGCTGCCTGGGTTCAAATCCCAGGTCAGCCTCTTGTGAGCTGTATGACCTTGAAAAAGTAACCTTGGCTTCCTCATCTGTAAAAGGAGAGAATGAGGATAGCGCTGCCTATCCCATCGGCCGTTGCAAGGATTGAATGAGTTCATTCCTGCCCAGCCCTGGGCCGTGCCTGGTGCATTTCTGTGCATCAAACTCAAGGTACAGGGGAAGAAGCCACTGGCATTTTGTATTGGGTCAAGGTGGGGTGCAGGCAGTTGGTCTCCCTCCCACATCAGCACCCATCCGACCCTCCATCTCAGCATGTGAGCGTGTATGGCTACGTGGGGTAGACAAAGTGGCAAACTCCATCCACTTGCTGGAACTCCGGCCGGCTGCAAAACCTGGAGCTCAATGCTGAGCAATCTCGAAAGTAAATAAAGTGAAAATAAACCAATAGCCCAGGTAATAGGAGATTTTCCTCTTGTCTGCACTGGTAATTGGGCCATTGCAGCCAACCTCCCACTTCCCCTGGTGCTGCTGAGAGTTAAAAAGGGAGTGAAGGAAGCTGCCTGGCACAAACGCAGGTGCAGGTCCGGGAGGAGGGCAGCCACACCTGCTGGTCCCTGTGTGTCTTGGCACACCTACAGTACGTGCGCTAAGTCTCACCTTCTCACCTCTCCTCTAACTAAGGCTGGAAGGGCACAGAGTTCCACACACCAGCGCTACACTAGGAGCACAGGGCTCGGTGCTAGCCGATCCTGCCTCACTGCCTGACCTCCTTTGGGTGAGGCACCATTTCCACCTTCCTGTAAGTTTTCAGGCCCAGCCTCACAGCGTTCCAGGCCCAGGTAGGGCAGCTCTGTTACATGGGTGAGGGATCTTCCACACAGACGTGGTGGGGACAGAGGCCCTTGGGATATGAGCCACATGGGACGCTGCCTGTTCCTACCTCCCTGCTCCTCCTAGAGACACCTGGGACATCACCCAGAGTCAGGCTCCACCTGCCACTGAGCCTGCTGCCCCTGTAAATGTCTCCCCGGGGCCAGCCGGACCCAGGGTGTGTCAATAAACAGGTGAGGGAAGAAAGTGTCCCACTGGAATTCTAAGAAAGGTGGGGTTGGGAGCCGAAACGCATTAACAAGGGGGGGGTGCACTGTCTCTCTCGCAGAAGAGAATTCTAAACTCCTCAAGTTGCAAGAGCCCCTGAGCGTACGATGGCACCTTCTAGATGCCCAGGCAGATGAGTTCTTCAGGAACCCATTTCTAACACTGAATTTCAAGAGGTCTTCCTGTATCCAACCCGGCCCTCGGTGACCTAGTCTGAAAGGGCAGGGCAGTTCCAAGCCGCGATGGACTGGCATTCCAGACCTGGTGCCAGCCCCAGCCATTCCGCGCGAGTATCCTCGCAGGGGACGCCCTGCTGGTGGCTTCCTGCCCGTTGCCTCGGCCTCGGGTGCAGACTCATTTTATTTTCTAGATTTTTCTTTCTTTCTTCTTCTTGTTTTTTGCAGACTTGTTTCTGTCGTCCAGATGAAGCCATGCAAAACTGCCCAGCTAGAGCAGCTAGGAAGGGGAGACAAAGACGCGAAGGTCACTGTGCTGAGTCCTGCAAGGGGAAGGGGACTCTCCCTGCATTGCCCCTGCTGGCAAGAATGCAGCCAGCAGGCACCAAGCTGCAGGTGTGGCTGAGACAGCCCCACCGCCTGGGTCAGCCCTGCCTCTGCCGCTGTGCACCTGTGGGTGGGACACTTCGCTCTCTTCCCCAGGGATGTCTCTACAGAACTGAATGGCAGTGCCTGCTCGATGGGGCTGTGGGGAGGCGCACACAAGCAGACGCCCGCATGGCCCTGCACCATGCAGCGCTCACCGAGCACTGGCTGCCATGCGGATGGCCAGACTGCCCCGGACAGGCTGGCCGATGCCTGCTGCCCCCTTCATTGTCAACACCCCTTTCACGCTCGCAAGTGTCCGGTTGGAGGATATATTACAATATAAGGCTGACTAGCTTTGTCATTCTGCGTCTACCTGGTGGTCTCCCTGCTTCAGGCTGCCTCCCTGAGTGCAGGGAGCCAGGTCCCCAGAGTGCAGGTCCCCAGAGACAGCTCTGCCCATACCACCGAGGGGTCCGTGCCATGAACTCAGTTTCCTCTTTCCCTCTTGCTCTTTGCTTTGCGTCTCCTCCGTTCGCGTCTCCCACAGCCACCCCTCCTTTCCCGCATCTTCCCTGCCGCGCCCCACGCTCTGCTGACGCGCTCGGCACCTTTGGCTTCACGGGGGCTCCCTGGAACTCTGTCCTTGGACGGGACACTTCCTAGCTCTCTACCTAAACTGTGCCTTATCACATTTCCCTTAGAGAAAAGGAAACAATTTGAGAAGTCAAGGAAATGACCGACAGATGGATGAGTAGAAACAATCACTGTCGTGTGTGTGTGTGTGTGTGTGCTGTGTTGCATAAAGGGGTATAAAGAGCGTACCAGTTTGAGACAGTTCACTCAATGCGAGAACCTGTCTATAAAACTGCCCCCAGCGCCCTTTTATGGGACAGCCGAGAAGCTCCTCCCCAGGACAGCTGCCTCACTGGGTGTCAGTGGAGAAAGCAAAACCTGAGAGTCAGGAGCCGAGGGCCTGAACCCATTTCTGCCACTCACTACTGGTTGCAACTGACAAACGATGGCAATTTTCAGAGACTCAGTTTCCCTATCAGCAAAATAAGGCAGACTTGTCCTAGAACACCCTGATTCTGTGACATTGTAAGAGGCCCCAGACTTGCTCCTAGGATCTTGAATTCTGCAATATTCTGCAGGCAGACTTCTTAGCTCTTTTACGTGGGAAACATAGGAGGGAACCAGGGCCTGGGCAAATACGATAACCTGAACTAATTCTCACCAGGGTGTCATGGCAAAGGCCTCTGTGCATCGCAAGAGAATACACACGGCTCTGTGTGGAAGAGAAGCAAGGCAGCGATGTGAACTCCGTGACTGACCCACCAGGCCCTGGGAGTCCCCACCAGACCTCCCGCAGCCCCCTTCCCCAGCTGCCTTGCCAGTCCCCAGGTCGCCTGCAGGCCCGGCCCTCCTTCCCCATGACAGGCTCTGCAAACTGTCATGACATGGAGCCACAAGGCAGAGTGGATAGCTACCATGGCCCTGTCCCAGTGCTGTGGCATGCCCTCTGTGGGCTCACCACAGGCTGGTGCATCTCCAGTCACCTGCCAGCCAAGCACTGGGACCAAGTCTCCATCATCACTCTCTCCTCTGCTCTGGTCCCTGACATTCAGTTACCAGGTTGGATCTATCTATCCCATGTTTCCCTGGGTTCAAATCCCTGTCCTGCCACTTATTTGCTGCGTGACCTTGGACAAGTTGCTTATCCTCTCTGACTCTTAGTTTCCTCCTCTACAAAATGAGGACAGTAATAACAATCTTCTCATAAGGTTGTCAGGAGGATTAAATGGGCTCATATGTGAAAATCCACTACCCCAGGCCCTGACACATAGCAGATAACGTCTCCTCCACCCCACGCCTTTCAGCAGCGTCTCCAGCAGTGCTCCTCCTCTCCATTCCCACCAGCCCTGCTCTGCCCCACGCGGTCACCGCAGCGTCTCCTTCCCAGGTTCTCCTCCTGACGCCTCCTCCGCTGTGGCGCATCCCACATACTGCTGAGACGACAAGTTCTTCTGAACCCAGCTCCAAAACACCACTTCCCTTCTCAGAAACCATCGATGTATCACCAGGCCTAACAATAAAGTCCAGGGTCCCTAGCCCGACACTCGAGGCCTTCGGCCATCCCATCCCAGCCAACACTCCTCTCGGTGCCACCCACTGTGTCTGTCCCTGCTCCGCAGGCACAGCCTACCGCCAGGGCGTTGCTCACATGACCTCTCCCTGAATGCCCAGACCCAGCCTCCGGCTCAGGGCCGGCCTCAGTGCCACGTCCAGGACGCCTCGCCGACCCATTCCTTCCAGAAGGAACCTCCCTTCTCCACACCTGCTCTACACTCATCACGGCTGAGAGGTGAAGGGACCTCAGAGGTCATTTATCATTAAAAATATGCATAAAGTAGCTCTTGTGGGTAAATACTACCCTATGAGGTCATGCATGTCAATTTCACCTGAAAAGGGGCATGAACCCCGGATCTCCCAACTAAAATTCCAATTCTACAAGGAGCAGCAAGCTGCCCTGGTGCATGCTGGTTTCTTCCAGAGACAAGGAACTCACCACCTCATGAGTTAGGTCCTTCCTCCTGGTCTCTGGCCACCCTGGGGCTCCCACCACGGGGGCCTTGCTGCCCTCTGCAGTCACACAGGGCTACTTCATCTGGGACTCCTGGCATCCTCCCAGAGCCAAGCAGGGAAGGTTCCCAACAAGTACGGCATGTATAAGCGAACAGGCACGCGGATTCGGAGGCCCTTCTCACGTGCGAGGGTGGACACACTGTCCGGGTGCGTGCATGTTCTCCCTCTCACACGCGCGCACACGCACGCGCACCCGGGAGAGCAGCACACGGCTGCTGAGCCACCCAGCCAGGCCCCAGCACACACGGAGAGGAAGCCAAGCCCCAGGAGCCGCCCATTTCCTGACCTCCTTCCTTTGCGCGGGAAGGTTCTCTTCCTCTTTGTCTTTCTGACTCTGTCTTTCTCAGTTTTGTCTGCACACTGGCAAGAGTCCTGCACTGCCCTGGCACGCGCAGCACGGGTTCTAGCAGCACTGACCTGCCAAGCAGGAGTTTTGGTTTCTAGACCTGTGACCTTCGCCTCTCTGTGCCTCGGTTTCCTCATCTGTGAAATGAAGAGGCTGGGTGTGGCTAGAGGGTCCCTGAGCCCCTTCCTGATCAAAGCCCTGGGGTTTTCAGACGCCCTCCAGTTCCCCGCAGGGCTCTGGGGTTAACCGGGCGAGGGCGCACCGCCGGCCAGGCTGGGGCCCGGCCCAGCTCCAGCGCGCTCTCGCTGGAACTCCCGGGCACACACGCTCACACTCGCCGCCCAGCAGCAGGCAGGAAGCGCCCGCCCGGCGCCCGGCACAAGGGGCAGGGGGGCCCGCGGCAGCCTTCCTCCACGTTACCTGGGCGTCGCCTTCCCTCGGACGTCCCGCCTCCCGGCTCGCTGTCGGGCGCTCTCCCCGCCCCGCGCCCTGCGGGGCCAGCCCCCAGCGGCGCCCTCCGGATCTGCCCGAGCCGCGCGCCGCGTGGTGGGGTCCGGCCGTCCGACGCGACTGGAGACTGCCGGGGAGCCCGCGCGGAGAGGGCGGGGCCGCCGCCGCCCAGCCCGCCTGACCGGTCAGGCTCCTCGCGCCCTCTGCTCCCGTCGCCCTCGGCCCCTTGCCCGGATTCCCGGGTGTTCCAGTGTTCGCGGGTTCCGAAGGCGGCGCCAGGCGGGGGCCCCGCTGGCCCCCTGGAGGCGGAGGGCGGCCAGGGGTGCACCCCTGAAAACAGCAACAGCCAGGCTCCACTCACCTGTTACCTCGGGGGCCAGAAACTAACGGGGATTGTGCTCTTGATACTTTTTTTACTTTCTTCTATATATTCTGCTGCAGGCACAAATGCTTGTATAATTTTTAAAAATCCAATACATATTTATTAATAAAGCATAAATAAATCTTCAAAGGCCTCCCAGGGAGTTCAGGCTACAGAATAAGCTCTCAGTCTCCCTGCGCTCTTGCTGGCCACAGCTAAAGTGCAGCCTCGCCCCTTCTCCCGCTAAAGCACGTGCATTCACACCCCTGCTCTGCGCACAGAGGCTGCTGCCAAACGCCAGCCGTTCGTGGTGGCTGCTAGGAGCTCTTTCTCTGCCTGGAACGTCCCTCCTCTTTCATTCTGCCTGCTGAAATTCTGCTCAGACATCTGGGCCCTCTGAAATGTCACCTTCTTAGGAGCCTTCCCCAGACACTGCCCCATCAGAATGACCCAGTCCTTTCTTGGTGAGCACACCATCCTGTGTCAGCCCCCAAGGTCTGCGGGCTGGTGGCTTGCCCTTCTCTCAGCCCTGTGTGAGGAAAGGGGGACCTTTCATTATCAGAATACAAGAAGTGTGGAAGGCACCTCAGAGGTGATCTGATGTGAAGCCCACCCACCCCCAGTTTACAGAGGAGAAAACTCAGGCCAGAGAGTTCAAGTCACAGGCATTAGACGCACCTACCGTTGCTACTGTTGTTAAATCAGTACAACCTTGCAGGTGTAAATCACCTTTCACTTCTACAGCAATTCCACGTTGTGTTTCTCACTTGCCCCTCACAGTCTCATGAGGATTTAGAAATCAGTGGCTAAGTGCACAGTCTGGAGGCCAAAGACTCAAGTTTGAATCTTGGTGCTCCAACTTGTCAGCTATAGCCTTGGCATGTTGCTGAACCTTTCTTCATTGGTGAAATGTGGAGAGTAACAGTTCCCGCATCACAGAGTTGTTCTAGGATAGAAATAAGTGTGTATCTTTAAAGGGCTTATAACAGTAGCTGGTGCATTGAAAATGCCAGTGTGTTTGCTCTTATTGATATTTTTGGTTTTAATCATACCATTTCACAGGTGGAGTAATTGAGGCTTGGGAAGGCTGAGGCTTGTTCAGGGAGTTGCTGCCATAAGGGCTGGTTTTCTCATCAAACTCCATGTGGTCTTTGTCTCTGAACACCATTATGCTTTCTATTCTGCATCTCTGGATCCAACTCCACCTATTTCACAGGCAGAAAAACAGCTATCTTTTAGCCCATCTCAAAACACCTAGACATTTCATGGTACAGACACTAACCAAATCTTCTGGCTTTCATGGTAGTCTCTGATTGGCTGGCATGTTCCTTTACAGAGCATCACACCTCGTGACTTCCTTCAGAACCACGGAACCATGACAAATAACAGCTGAAAGGTCAGCTTGCGTACTTGCACCTCTCTTACTCTCAGCCCACAGCAGAGAAGAGACAGGTCGCAGATGATTCTTCCCATGTATGAATGTAGGAAACTGAGGCACAGTAGATACTCACTGATTGGAACCAGGCTATGCAGCCAGCCTGGACCACAGGAAGGATAAAGACTCTACTTCCACTTTCTCCAGCTATGTGGCTTTCCTGATCCAGTGATGCAGGAGAAACTCAAATTCATTTATTTAATGAATATTTACTGAGTACCTACTAGGTGATGAATCAGATCTAGGCAAGGCTGACTTCACAGGCACAGGACCTATGAAGTCCCATGGACCCCACACTTTGAAGGGCTTCATGCTTGGTTTAATGCACTACTGTCACCTTCTTGAAATCCTTAATAATTTCGTAACAGGGCCCATGCGAATCGTATTTTACACTGCACTATGCGATGGTGCAGGCGGCTCTGGACCTGCGCTCTTCCCTGGGAGCTCTCAGTTCCGCAGGGAGTCAGCCCGGGGACTGACAATTGCAGTGCGGTGTGATGGAGGCTGTGACAGAGGACAGGACAGGACCTCGGCGAGTGTTCGGCTCACTTGGCCGTGTTCCCCTGGCATGCAGCCTACCCAGCTGCCAGTCGCTTGTCATGGTGTCCTTGCTGGGAGAGTGGCCTTGGTTTAGCACCAGGGCCTGCAGCCGTAAACAATTGCTGCAAACTCTGTCATCCTGGCAGGCCACTGCTAGGTCTTGGCAATACCGGGGGACATGTGTTATTGGAACCCTAACCCTTCCTCATGTCCTCCTCCCTATACGCCCCTGATCACTAGATTCCCCCAGGCCTCTGGTTCCCTCTGCCTGCCCAGACCCAGCTGAGTCCAGGAAAAGGGAAGATAAAGTCACCCACACTGAAAAGCAAGTTGCAGACAAAATGTCATGAACTATTCATCCAAAGGATACTGGGTTTTATTAGGGTTTTTTTGGTATTCTCCTGGCCTATATGCCTGACATGTAATAGACATTTAAGTCATGATAGTTGAGTGACCATATGAAAGGCAAATGCATATGGCAAAGCCTGGAATTGGTGGTTCGTAGGTCATTGGCCCAAGAACAGGGTATTTTTTGCCGTGTTTTGTTTTGTTTTGGAGGAGCTGGAAGCCCCAGCACAGTGATTTGGGGGTGAATCGGGGCCAAGGAAATGGAGGAGTAAGGAAGCACAGCCTTCTAGGAGCCTGGCAGTGGAGGGAGCTGTGTGAGCTCTAAAGGGGGGAGATCGAAGCTGTGTGCAGACTGAGGTCAAGAATCTGACGATGAAAGGATGGAGAGCGAGGAGGGTCAGTGGCCCCCAAGTAGTGGCAGGGAAGACTGGAGAGCACAAGACTTGGGGAGACCCCTAAGTCTCAGAAGCGCGGAGGAGATGAAGACGGTACCGGTGGGAAGCAAGGCAGTGGGTGGGAAGTGATGAAGCTCCCAGACGATGGTCCCTGTTTTCTCTATGACAGAGGAAAGCGGTGATGCTGGAGGGTCTGGGCAGGCTGGTGGGGCAGGGGACATTTAGACGCTCATGCTCCAAGTTGCTGCCTCCTCTGGGGCGGGGGCATGGTACCAACTGGGGGAGAGTAGTAAGTAGCAGGTGGGCTTGAAGGCCACAGGGACATTTCCCAGTAGGCGTGCTACCTCTTCCAAATCACCGTTATGGTTCATGGCATCCTTCCTCCTGGCGTCTCTGACTTTTTTTGTTTTCTCTTGCTCACTTGCTGCTCTCAACCATAACTTAAGCCGAGCTCCTCTTACTTGGTGCCCTCAGAGGGACAGTGGAAACATCCACTGTTTCAGTACAGGAATTCCCTTGCTGCCCTTTCTTCCTTATTATGATTGGGGACTATGACATAGTTTCCAACAGGTGGAGGCAAAAAAACAAACAGACCTTTCAAAGTTGACTCTCCCGGGCTCCAGGCAGAATGGCAGCATCTGCCCACCTCCCAGACTCTGAGCCTACCTGCAAAGGCCAAATCAAACAGCCACTAAGGGCTAGAGGGCCAGCCAGCTCTGCACAGCAAACTGCTGGGAAGTTGCCCCTGGATCTGAATCTCCCGTCTTTTTCCCCTGTGAGCATGTTGGGAAGGAGGTATTTTCTATGACATTACAGGAACCAATTCAGGCTACATGCTCAAACCTGTTATTGAAAAATTAGGTTAGGATGTAGTGCCTCCTTAAGAATATTTATGAAAGTCATGTACTTTCTTTATGGGATTCACAGACCTGGGGTCCTTCAGAAGCAGAATGAGTACGATGTGGGCACTGACTTTCTGCTCTCCACCCAGCAGCAACCATGAACTTCCTCATTCCGGTGGATAACAGAGGTACAGAGATAGAAGAGAATCAGAAGCCACAGAGCCAATGCCATGTAACACAGATGGGGTAACTACGGCTTGGGTGACTTGCGCAATAGGACACAAGCTTGCGGGTGACCTTCTAGGCTTGAACGCTTCTTCCCCTCCCCCACACGCATCCCTAGCGATGGAGCACCTGATTGCTTCCTTACATGGGACACTGTTTTGCTATCACAAATTTCTGAACCCCATGTTTTATGATGCAGGGAAATAAATGGCACCAAAAGGGTGACCACTAAATAAGCCAAATCATTACTTCTGCTAAAAAAATGTAAAGACCTTCCAATGAGTAATGGGTTACCCAGAAAATACAAGAAAACAGGGGAAGAGTTAGCTCCCCTGGGAATGATGAAATTAGTATTTCTTTTTGGGTTTCTTTGTTTGTTTTGAGACAGAGTCTCACTCTGTTTCCCTGGCTAGAGTGCTGTGGCATCAGCCTAGCTCACAGCAACCTCAAACTCCTGGGCTAATCCTCCTGCCTCAGCCTCCCGAGTAGCTGGGACTCCAGGCATGCACCACCATGCCCAGCTAATATATATATATATATATTTTTTTTTTTTTTTAGTTGTCCAGCTAATTTCTTTCTATTTTTTTTAATAGAGATAGAGTCTCACTCTTGCTCAGGCTAGTGTCCAACTCCTGAGCTCAAATGATTCTCCCGCCTCGGTCTCCCAGAGTGCTAGGATTACAGACGTGAGCCACCATGCCCCGCCAAAATTAATATTTCATATCTACTATTTTACAGTTTAGAAAGTGTTTAGAAAGGAAAGTACATATCTTTTTCCCTCATAATTTTGCTTTCTAATGTATGACATGCATACACACAAAACCCAACCACAACATCCTGGTTAAAAATGTAATAAATAAGAAATATAGGAAGGTAAAAAAGAGGGTGCTATAAGCCAAAGAATGTTCCAGGCCTAGAGATTGATGGCACCAACCACCTCCTACAAGCAATGAGGACCAAGGAAAAGTGCTGGGAGTTGCACCGTGGGAGCCCTCCCCGTGATCCGATTCTTCTGCCATCAAAACTTTGTCAGGGAACATTGCCATTTTCAGGAAGATGCTTTGTTTTGGTAAAACAACATTTCCAAGCTTGTATCTCACTACTTACCCACAAATAGGCTATAAAGAGCCCAAATTTACTTTCTAGCAACAATGTCTTACTAACTTTGTTTTTTCTGCCTGCAGGGCCCTCCCCGTCTTCTCTATTCCAAGTCTAGAGCCGGATCTAGCTCTAATACTGCCTGCTGCAGAGACATGCCTGTATCTCCCAGCCAGCAGGGGCTGCCCCTCCTCTAACTCCTGACCACTTGGCTTGGAGAAGTGACCACATGCTGCCATATACCCAATCTATTTGTGGGGTTGGCATTGTAGAGATTGAGAGGTAGAGACTAAATATCTAACTTTAAACAAACCAGGAAGTTTCTCTGTTCTTTGGCTTCCTTATCTGTGAAAGTATTAATAGTTACAGACAGGACCTACCTGATAAGGTTGCTGTGAAAAGTAAATGAAATGATTCATGTAAAAACTGCTTAGTACAGTGCCTGGTGCATAGTCAGAGCTCACAATGTCAGGAGGGGAAAAAGTAAGGGAGAGCGGGAGGAAGAGAGGGAAAGAGGGAAAATGAAAGCAAAGAGAAGAGAAAAAAGAAAGAAAAAGTGAACAATATCCTTCCTTTTTACTGGAGTCAAAAATACCATTGCCTCTTCTTGGAATACACACATATAACTTTCCTTAGAAACAAAATGTTATGTAAAAATGACACCAAGATCATGGAAAGGGTGAGATTAATTAATTATTTTTTTTAGATCCCCTGTGTAAAGTTATTAGCTGAATTCTGAATTTTATTAGAAACTTAACATTTTCAAGATGGAAGGAAATGTAGAAATCAATGTGTCCAACTCCCATTTCTTTTCAGCTAAGGAAATTGACACCTGCAAAGAGTAAGAGCTAGTGAGTGGCTGAGTCCAGACTGGAAAGTTCCCCCCCTCCTGCACATTGTCCCCTCTCTGGGCTTGGGAAAATGTCACAAAAGCCTGATGCTCAGAGAGGAACTTCTGGCATGAGAGTGTGACAAGGTCAATAAACAAAGAGCCACCAAGATACTTGCTCAAAACTGTCAAAAACAACCATTTTGTTTCTCTGGAAGTTGAGCGAAGGCATGCAACAGGCTGAGAAGTGTTTGTTCATGGAAACTACTGCACTTAGAGTAAGATCAGCACGCAGATGTGGTGTGGAGTTCTGGCCTGGAGCTGTTCCTACCCTCCACTTCCAGCTCTGTTGTTTGACAGTTCAATCCGAGCAAGCCAGCCTGTGAAAACCAGCAGCCTTTGTCACACCAGAGTGGTCACTTGCTTGGGAACAGTATCAGTGTAAGCGGTGATCTCAGAGGCAGGTGAACAGACAGCGCCCGCAGGTCCTCTAGCGGGAAACTGCACAGTGAGCATCGGACTGGTGACTAGCTGGTTACTGATTCCAGGAGGTGAAGCAGCCACAGGGCTACTGGTAAACTCTTCACATATCAGGAGTTGGTCACATCCAAAGGGTGGCCACGGCTGCTCATGCCGCCCTCACATCCCTGGCCATTGGAGCCTTTCCCCATACACAGTGGACTTGTAAGGGCTCCGGGAAAATAGAGACCCGAGCAGACTTGGGGGTGAGGGAGGGAGCCTGAAATTTGGATGGGCTCCCCAGCTCACTCACAGATCTATCGGCAAAAAGTGGAGGTCTTCCTGGCTCTAGTATTTGAGCACAACCTCTGACCAATCTTTGGCTTAATACTAATCTAGGCAGACACAGGGGACTCTAGGAAGCCAGGTGTAAGAATAAGTAACAAGGAAAACAAAGCAGCAGAGACATTCACAGATACACATTGCAGAGCAGGTAAACATCACAGATTTAGTCCAGACAAGTTATTAAACACACAAAACTATAACAACACTTAAAATCCATAGTTGCTACCATATACTATGTAAAATATTGTTTTCAACAATGAAATTACAAAACAGGCAAAACAAGAAGGTGTGACCATATTCGGGGTAAAAAAGCGGTCAATAGAAACTGTCTCTGAGTGTACCTATTATTACTGGAAGCTCAGCACTTGTCTCCAAGGCTGCATCAGAAGAACAAGGACAAGTGGCTTGGGAAGGAGAGAGAAATTTATTACTTTTATTACAGCCTGAAGAGACAAGTTTCCGAACCATATTCAGCTATAACACAGATTTTAGAATTATCAGATAAGGAATTTAAAATAACCATGATTAATATGTTAAGGGCTATAATGGAAAAAGTAGACAACATGCAAGAATAGATGGATAATGTGAGCAGAGAGATGGAAATTCTAAGGATCAAAAGGAAACGCTAGTAAGAAATATAATGTAGCATAAATGAAGAATGTCTTTGATGGGCTCATCAATAGACTGGACACAGCTGAGAAGAGAATCAGTGAGACTGAAGATAGGACAGTAGAAACTGCCATGCCTTGCATGTTCCAAACTTGCATGTCTCAAACTGACATGCAAAGGGGAAAAAAAGAAAAAGAAAAAGACAGAACAGAATATCCAAGAACCGTGGGACAAAAGGTAAAACATACATGTAATGGGAATACAAAAAGGAAGAGAAAGAGAGAAAGGAATGGAGGAAATTTGAGTAATAGTGGCTGTGAATTTTCCAAAATTAATGACAGACAACAAATTACAGGAAGCTCAGAGAACACCAAGCAGGATTAAAAACAAAAAATCTACACTGAGGCATATTATATTCAAACTGCTGAAAACCAAAGGCAAAGAAAATTTTGAAAGAAGCCATGAGGGATGGAGTTTATGGGGGGACACCTTGCCTATAGAAGAACAAAGATAAAAACTGCATTAAACTTTATACTAGTTTGGGTTCTCTGGAGAAAGAGAACCAATAGAATACACACACACACACACACACACACACTCATCATTCTCTCTCCATGTATACATATATACATATGGAGAGGGAGAGACAGAAAGAGAGAGAGATTTATTGTAAGGAATTAGTTCATGCAACTAAGGAGGCTGAGAAGTCCCAGGTCTACAGTCAGCAAGCTGAGACCCAGGAGAGCTTATGGTATTAGTTCCAGGCTGAGTCTGGAGGTCTAAAAACCCAGAGAGCCAATGGTGTAAGTTCTAGTCTCAATCCAAGTTCAAAGGCAGAAGACCTTTTGAAGACAGGCAGAGAGAGAATTCTCTCTTACTTCAACTTTTTGTTCTAGTTAGGCCTTCAATAAGTTGGATGAAGCCCACCCATACTGAGGAGGGCCATCTTCTTTACTCAGTCTACTGACTAAAAGGATAACTTCATCCAGAAACACCTTTACAGACATATGCTGAATAATATTTAACCAAATATCTGGGCACTCCATGGCCCATGACCCAGTTAAGTTGACATGAAATTAACCATCACAGACTTCTCATCAGAAACCATGCAAGCAAGAGAGTGAAGTGAAATATTTAAAGTACTGAAAGAAAAAACTACCAATCTAGAATTCCATATCCAGTAAAATTATTTTTCAAGAGTGAAGGGGCAATAAAGACTTTCTCTGACAAACAAAAACAGGAAATTAATCCCCAGTAGATCTGCCTTATAAAAGATGTTAAAAGAAATTCTTCAGAGACAAGGAAAATGATATCAGAAACTTGGGTCTATATAATAAAAGGAAGAGTATTGGAGAAGGAATAATTGAAGTAAAATAAAATCTCTTACTTTTCTTATTCTTAATTGATCTAATAGATGATTATTTGTTCAAAGAAATAATGGTAACAATGTACTGTGTAATCATAGCATGTAGATAAGTGAGTAACAGCAGTGCAACAAGGGATGAGAGGGAGTGATTGAGAATATATAAATGTAGATAAATATTTGAAAGTGGATTTTGATTAGTTGTAAACATTTATTATAAACTCTAGGGTGACCACTAAATATTTTCAAAATATAATTGATATGCAGAAAGCAGTAAAAATGAAATCACATGAAATGCTCAATAAAAAACAGAGAAGGTAGGAAAAGAAGGAAAAATTTTAAAAAGAAAAAAATAATAAATACAACAAATAGAAGGCAGTTATAAATGTGGTATATTTTAATCCAACTGTATCAAAAATCACTTTAAATGTGAATGATTTAAATAACAAAATAAAAGAGATTACTGGCAATGGGCAAAAAAACAAGACCCAACTATACATTGACAACAAGAAACCCACTTTAAATATAAAGACATAGATATATGAAAGGTGCAGAGAAAGAGATACCATGGTAACCTTAATCAAAAGAAATTAATTAATTATATTAATTTCATGCAAATGAAAACACAATGAGATGCCACTTTAACCCTGTCAGAATGGCCATTATTAAAAAGTCAGAAAACAACAGATGCTGGTGTGGATGCAAAGAAAAAGGCACACTTATACACTGTTGGTAGGACTGTGAATTAGTACAACCTCTATGGAGAACAGCATGGAGATTCCTCAAAGGACTAGAAGTAGACCTATCATTTGATCCAGCAATCCCACCACTGGGTATCTACCCAGAGGAAAGGAAATCATTTTATCAAAAATGATCATTTTATCAAAAAGACACCTGCACTCAAATGTTTATCACAGCACAATTCACAGTTACAAAGATACAGAATCAACCTAAGTGCCCATCAATATGTGAGTGGATAAAAAAATGCAGTATGTGTGTGTGTATTTACCATGAAGTACTACTCAAAAAGGAATGAGGTAATTTTTTTTGTATCAATTTGGATGGAACTGCAGACCATTATCCTTAGTGAAGTATCTCAGGAATGGAAAAACAAACAACACATGCTCTCCTAATAAGCGGGAGCTAAACGATGGGTGCATATGGGCACAAAAAGACATAAAGAATATTAGAAACTAAGAAGGGGGAGGGTAAGAGGAGTTAAGGGATAAAAACTTACCTATTGTGTACAGTGAACACTGTCCTGGTGCCAGGCACACTGAGAGCCCTGACTTTAGCATTACAGAGTGTATCCAAGTAACAAAAACTTTTGTACCCCCTTAATATTTTGAAATTTAAAAAAATTATATTCATTTCTGACAAAGCAGACTTCAGAACAAGAAAAATTAATAGGGATAAAGAGGTGCATTACATAGTGAGAAAGGGCTCAATTCTCAAAGAAGACATCAATTCTCAAAGATGCATACCCTTAACATGTATGCATCTAACAACAGAGGGCCAAAATAAAATATGTGAGGCAAACACTAATAAAAGTGCAAGGAAAAATGGACAAGTCCATTAATATAGTTGGAGGTTTCAAAATCCTTCTTTCAGTGATTGATAGATTCAGAAGGCAGAAAATCAATAAGGATATAGTTGAACTGAATAGCACCATTAATCAACTGGATCCAATTAATATTTATAGACTATTTCATCCAAAAAAAAGTAAAATATACATTCAAATCAAATCCATGTGGTTTTTTCACCAAGATAGACCACATTCTGAGCCATTAAACAAACCTTAACAAATTTAAAAGGATAGAAATCAAAGTATGTACTCAGCATCATGAAATTAAACTAAGAATCAATAGTAGAACATTAGCTAGAAAATGCTAAGATATTTATTGACTGATTTGATTATTTATTTTGAGACAGGGTCTTGCTCTTTTGCTCAGGATAGAGTACAGTAGCATCATCATAGCTCACTGCAACCTCAAACTCCTGGGCTCTAGTGAGCTTGCTGCCTTAGCCTCCTGAGTAGCTGTGACTACAGGTTTGTGTCATCATACTCAGCTAAGTTTTTTTTTATTTTTTGTAGAGGCAGGGTCTTGCTATGTTTCTCAAGCGGGTCTCGAGCTCCTGGTCTCAAACTATCCTCCCACCTTGGCCTCCCAAAGTGCTGGAATTACAGGCATCAGCCATGGCACCCAGCCCCCAAATGTTTAAAGATTAAACAACATGCTTCTAAATAACACATTCGTGAAAGAAGTTCAAAAGAAAGTTAGAAATAGTTTGAACTAAATGAAAATGAAATACAACTTATCAAAATTTGTAGAATGCAGTGAAAGTAGTGCTTAGAGAGAAATTTATAGCATTGAATCAATATATTAGAAAGGAAGATTAAAAAAATGAACAATCTAAGTTTCCATCTTAGAAAACTAGAAAATGAAAAGCAAATTAAATCCAAAGTAAGATGATAAAATATTCTTAGACTAGGAAGATACAATGCTGTTAAGATGTCACTTCTCCCTAAATTGATCTATACGATCAATATATTAAAATCCCATCAGGCTTTAAGTAGAAATTAACAAGTTGATCCTAAAATTCATGTGGATATGCAAAAGACCTAGAATAGCCAAGACAATTTTGTAAAAGAAGAAAAAGTTGGAGGATTGATGTTACCCAATTTCAAAATGTATTACAAAGCTTCACTAATAAAGACAATGAGGTATTGGTGTAAAGATAGGAATATAGATTATTGGAATGGAATGGAGTCCAGAGATAAAACCTAAAACCTTACATTTGTGGCCAACTGATTTTCACAAAGGTAAGACAAGTCAACATGGAAAGGACAGTCTTCTCCACAGCAGGGGCTGGGGCAGGGGACATCCATATGCGATATAATGAACTTAGATCCTTCTCTCATATCATACATAAAAACTAATCCAAAATGGGTCTTAAATAGAAGAGCTAAAACTCTGAAACTTTTGGATGAAAACATAAAAGTTTTTGAGAAAAATGTTTTGAGTTTAGGAGAAAAATCTTTGTGAAATCTTGAATAAATCTTTATAACTCCAAAATAGGAGCCATAAAAGAAAAATTGATAAATTTCACTTTATTGAGTTTTAAAATCTTTGTGCTTCAAGAAATAACCCTAATAAAATAAAAATACTAGCTATAGGCTGGGATAAAATATTTGCAAAACATATATTTGATTAAGATCTTGAATCCAGAATATAAAAGGAACTTTTGTGATTCAGTAAGACATCTCAGTTAAAAATACTAAAAGACTTGAATACACATTTCAGCAAAGCAGATGTATGAATAGCTAATAAACACATGAAAAGGTGCCCAGCATCATTGGTCATAAGGAAACTAATGTGCAAATTAAAATAATAATGTGATACCACTGTACACTCATTAGAGTGCTACATTCAAAACGACAGGTAACACCAAGTATTGGTAAGGATGTGGAGAAACTGGAGCATTGGCATGTTCCTAGAGGGAATGACAATAGTATAGCTACTTTGGAAAACTATTGGGTTGTTTCTTTAAATTAAACATAAAACTTACCCAAGCCTCGGCAATTTCACACAGAGGAATCTGTTGAAGAGAAATGAAAACATCTCCATACAATGACTTGTAAGTGAATGTTAGTAGCAGTATTATCCGGAATAGCCAAAAACTGGGAATAATCCAGATGTCTACCAGCTGGTGAATGGATAGCCGAATATGATGGACTAAGTCAATGGAACACATTTCGGCAATGGAAAGGAATAAAATACTGGTACATGTTGCAACACAGATGAACCTGAACAAAAAGGTGCTTCAAAAAGCCAGATGCAAAGACTGTACATACCATTTGATTCCATTTATATTAAATGTCCAGGAAAGACAAATTATGGAGACAGAGAGCAGATCAGTTATCACCTGGGGGTGGGGAGAGGAGTTGGTTTGACTGCAAATGAATTTTCAGGATGACGGCAGTGTTATAAAACTGGATTGTGGTGACGGTTGTACATCTCTATAGATTTACTAACAATCATTAAGTTGTACATTTGTAATGGGTGGATTTAAGGTATGTGAATTTTATCTCAATAAGGCATTAAAAACAATAACAACCAAACCAAACCAACTGATCTGATGTTTAGTCCTGATTCATTAAGGGAGACGTGACCTCTGGAAGACTGACACATGGAGTGACAAGCTCCTCACCTGTGCAGATGACATCCTGTTGCGACATAAGTTCTCTCTCCCTCTTCCTGACCTACGCTGACTGAACGTGGCCCTCGCCAAAGCCAGCCCTGCCACGCCAAGCCTTTCCAGTTGCCCGCTGTCCTGTGCACGCTCAGGTTTCGCCGCCAGGATCTCGGCCACCATGTGCCAGGTTTCTAGCTGCCTGCTCAGTACTTCTCACCATCACTGAATGGAGATATTTTTGATACCAGTGATGGTACAAATCCAACCAAAATAAATTCTTATCTATTAATACAATCCTGGTTTTTACCAAAAAAGAACAGAAATGTACATTATACACAAACACCACTATTCCCATTTTACCAACATCCAGTACCTGAGGAGGAAATCCTGGATGATGTTTTCTGCCCAACCAAGAATCCTTAGCAAGCTTTTAAAACATACTTGATGTTTGTCCCCCAGGTATGAGAGTGTGTGTGTGTGTGTGTGTGTGTGAGCATTAAGATACCTAACCACAGAATTACTCCTGCCAACCCCTGCTTCCTTGACCCCTTCCTCAGATCACCCAACAGAAAAGCCAGCAACGGCTCAGTCCTTCTCACATTGCCTCACCCCAGCCTCCTTTCTGCCTCCTCCACTGCCTTGCATGTGTTCCAGGAAACTAGATAATAGTGATTTGGTGTCTGAGCTACTGAATTTCACTTGAGTGACACATCTGTGAAGGAATGGAAGGTTGACATCATCATTTCCTCTGCCAACTTTGTTAGCTGTTTTTGTTTTTGGGGTTTTTTTAAAGGAAAGAAATTTCTTTGGGGCTGCAGCTGGCTGCCTCCAAAGACAGATCAAACCAGCACACTTCCTGCTCTTGCTTTTCTCGTTTACTCTGGACCCAGTCACCAGCTGAGATTTTCAGGGCTTCAAAATTTCTTAACTACTCATTTCATGTTTCCTTAACTACTCATTTCGTGATTCTCATTCATTTCCCAACAGATGTTTGTTGAGCTCCTATTAAGTGCAAAGGCTATCTCAGAGGCTGTGGGAGATACAGAGATGAAAAAGAGTGATCCTGCCCACGGATGGTTTACAATCTAATTCAAGCAGAAGGTAGATAAGGTGTGTACACAAATAACTAACTTACTATGCAACATGATAACAGATATACAAACTGAGCTATCAGAGTTTTGAGGAAGGGGAGAAGCCTTTTAGCTAGAACAATCAGTGAAGTGTTTGTGGAGAAAGTGTTATTTAAATCAAGCTTTAAGGAGGAATATAATTTTGATTGGAACAGCTGTAGGAAGGTGGAATATAGATAGAAGGAAAGACGTGTTGGGAGGAAGTTTTCAGACATAGGAAAACACAAAGTGTATTTGTGAGGAAAACAGTATCATTTTGGTAAAATACAGAATATGGATTAAGGAGCAGAAGTACATTTCTATAAATATAAGCTGGAGTCAAATTATTCAGGATATTGAATGTCAGTTGTGACTTTGACCCATCTCCAGACAGCCAGTGTTAACCTTCTCTTGACTCAAAAGGCATTTAGAAATGGAGACGTAGACACAGGCTCTATCTTGACAAGATCCATGAGCTGCACCTGGAGAATTTCCAGTAGGATCACAAGAATATAAATGGTTGTACTGCATGACCTTCAGGCCCCATCTAGTTCTAAGGCTGTAAAGTTTGGTGCTGTGAACAGAAAATGAACTCTGTCTTTTGGTGCCTTGGGCAGCCAGAGATACGTGTGGCTCGTAGGGGAAAGATCTGTCCTGCTGGAGAGGTGCCAAAGCATGGTTCGCTCAGAGGACAGTGTCTCCAGAAACTTAGAGAATGAGGATGGCTTTTTACACAATGCATGTTCCCTTCCGGTGGGTGGTTGTACCCAGAGTTTCAAATGCTGGGTGGGCTGGTCTCCACTGCCAGCGCAAGGACAGACAAAGAGGGATGTGCACCCATGCTGCATTAGGACCTGCCAGACCCCTGTTTATGCCACTGTATAGACAAGGATTCTTAAGTAATACCCCATGGAGGAGCAATAGAGCTCCAGGCAGACTGTCAGAAGAGTTTGAGAAGGCAGACAAATATGCAAAATCTTTATCAGCTTTCCTTCCACTGGTCATTTCCTGGACCACTTGGGCTGGCTGGTGTAATGAATATAAAAACCCCACGTGGTTTCGTATTGCAAAAGTCCTGCAATGGAGGCAGAAGGGAAAGGGGCAGAGAAGGGTGTGACTTAGAAAGAGGAGCAGAGAGATAGAGATGAATATACACGTCAGATGAGAGGGTGAGAGGAGGCTAACAGTGTTATGAAAAAACCAAAACCCACATTTTGCTAAAGGCAGTTATTTCTCCAGAAATCCAAAGGCAGCGGCTGGAACAGCCCTGCACTGGAAAATGGTGAGGTTTGGTGCTGTCTGTGACAGTCAGAAACATTGATTGAACTAATGTGTGGGACAAGGAACAGCACAAACATGTCACCAGTGTTCTGAAGACTTTTTCCACTGCAATCAGAAGCTGGAGTTCAAATTCAGTGCCACTCAGTGGGCTTGCTTAACTAAATGTCCCTTGAGTGCTTTTCCCAGTTCAGCCACTTTGCAAGCTATATTTAACTTGGGCATGTTTTCCTCAGCTGAACCAAATGCCGTCTGACGCCCATCTACCTCTGAAACTTCTTATTGCTTTGGTTCAGTAAATTTCACTACCTGAGCTCAAAATATGTTAAGGATCTGAAAAAGTCAAGTGGTTTAGGATGTTTTAAATGTTTTAAAGCCAAACAACTTTATATTAGAAAAATGAGGGGGGAAAAGCAAAATCTTAATCAAATAGTTAAATTATAATATTCACTTCCCAGCATTTTCTTTGATTGTATCAGGACAAACACATTCTAAGGAGGATGGAATAGCCTTTTGGCCCTCAGATTGGCATTGGGAACATTTTATACGTGCAATGGGTATTAGCTGATAGGCTGTAAACAGGGAAGTGATACGATTTGACTCATGTTTTGAAGAAATCCCTCTGATTCAAGTATGGTCAAGAGGAAAGTAAGGAGTGCAGTTAGGAAGCCACTGTAGTAATGCAAATGAGAGAGAATGGTGTCTTGGGCTAAGGTGATGGTGGGGGAGCTGGAGGGAAGTAGAGGGGTCCTGGATATATTTTAGAGATAGACCAGACATGATGGATTGGCACAGGGCAGGGAGGAAAACGAAGATGTCTCAAGGATAGTAGTTTGGGTAACTAACTGGACAAATGGTAGTGACATTCACCATCCTGGGAAAGACAAGGGAAAGAATAGGTTTTAGAGATCCAAGTGGAGGCTGAGAAGGTTTTCAGTTATAGGATGCTGTGGGGTCAGGGAAGAGCTCTGGGCTGGAGGTATAAAACTGGGATCACTCAAAAAAATCCTATTTAAAACAGACAGAGCAGGTAAGATCACCTGCCACAGCAGTGCAAGGGGCTATAGCTAGAGAAGGAAAGAGAAAAGAAAGGTAGAGAAGGCCCAGGCCAGGCTCTTGAGGGATCCCAATATTTAGAGGTCAGGAGAATTAGGGAGAGCCAGCACGGGAGGCCCTCGTCTTCACAACTCTAATCCACCTTTCACATGAAGGCCAGAGTGATGTCTTCAACACTCAGCTCTGAGAATGAAGCCACACTGCTTAAAACACTCTGAAGTTGTCTACCACCCTCTCAAGAAAGTCTAACCCCTTGGCACAGTATACAAGCTCCTTCATGATCTAACTTAATTTTAAAGGTTCATCTTCATTGCCTTTTATCATAGCACTTTAAAACTGTATTATGATTTTTTGAAGGCACATCTGTTTCTGTTATTAGATGTAACTTAAGGAGCAGGATTTGTCACAGTGCTCAGTAACAGAAGGAAGGAAGGAAGGGTGGACGGACTATTTGTGTAAGAACCTTCACAAAAGGTAGAGTACATGGCAATTAGCATCTGTGCCACCTTCTTCCCTGGCATTTTTGGAGACACTGACATCTGGGATGAAATGAGAAGATCCCCATCTAGAGGTAGAAAGATGTGGGAATGGACCGATGAATCTGAAGTTTTTCCAGAAATATAAACCACTGGCCATGCAAAGCTGTAACTTACCCACACCAAAGTAACCTTTTTAAGAAGCCAAATGATAATAACAATATCTAGAAATCAATTCACAATGAAAGATATTTCTCAAGTAATTTATGGGCAAATCTGAACATCGAGCAGTTGCCCACTGAGTGATGTGATCTCTGAATTTAAAAATTGCCATTCCCCTTTAACAGTGCAGCCCTTAATATTTATAACTTCACACAACTGGATCTTGTGAACTTACTGGGAGGTTCTAGCTCCTTCATATCATAGCATATTGGTGATAAAAATGATGCTTCTCTGTTTGAGAAAATCATTTGCTTCCATCATTATGGCACTTGTAGGAGAAACATCTACGAGAAAGAAAGAAGGCCCTGAGTGCACTAACGCTCTTGCAGTAATGGCTCACTGGTGTCTCAGACAGATCAGTTCCACATCTGTCTGAACTTCACAACAAACCCACATGGACAACAGCAGTAATCAACAACTCTGCTAATTAACTGTAAGTTGTCAACCAGAATTGCTATCTGTTACTGTTTGAGTGGTTTTCTTTTAAAATTTAACAAAGGGTGGATAAAATGATGGATGTGGATTGCAATCTAAACACTGTGCTGTGCCCACATGAGAGATCACTGCAGAGGATATTTTCATTCGGGTCCCATGGTTTCAGAAAACATATGGCTTGGTTTGGTGATGGAGCATCACATTCCACTTGCTTATTTATGAAAGACCAACCTACATGTGTTCCATGGTTCAGCTGAAACCACTACACAGCACATTGAATAGAAAGAAGAGTGGAACAGGAGTGAAAAGACTGAATTCCTACCCCAGCTATGTGATCCCAGGAAAGTCATATAATTGATTCGAACATTGGATTCTGAAATGTGAAATGGGAAGTTTTTGCTGCATTTCTCTCTCTTAGGAAGTTGTGAAGAACAAGGAAATCATGCATATGAAATTATTTTTTTAGTTTTAAAGAAAAATTGAGATACAATTTACACACAATGAAACTCACCGATCTTGAGTGTACAGTTCAATGAGTCTTGGCAGATGCATGTAACTGCACAACTCACAGCCCAATCCAAGTGCAGAATGTTGCCTCCACCATCCCAGAAGGTTACCTTGGGCCTTCTCCCAATCAAAACTCCCCAGCCAGTGCTGTAGACACAAGCATAACTCTCATTTTTTTCACTGTGGATGATTATTTGCCTATTTTAGGACCTTAATAAACAGAATAATGTAGTATGTATTCTTATATCAGGGTGCTTTCACTCAAGATGTCTGTGAGATTTATTCACATTATCACGTGTATCAGTAGTTTGTACCTTTATGTTGCTGAAGATAGTCCATAATTTACCCATTCTCCATTTAAGAGTGAAGTTTGATGAGTTTTAGTGAATATATGTACCCTGTAACCATGACCACAAGCAAGACAGTAGATTTCCACGACCCCCAGAAGTTTCTTGTGCCCCTTCAATCAATCCCTTCTCTGACCCATATCTCTAGACACTACTCATATGCTTTTTGTCATGATAGTTTTGCCTTTTCTAGAATTTCATATGAATGAAATCACACTTTGTGTCTGCTTCTACTTAATATATTTCTGAATTCTTCTATGTTGGTGCATGATCGATAGCATTCCAATGAATGAGTAGTACTCCAATGAATGAATACACCCCAGTTTGTTTATCTATTAACTAATTGGTGGGCATCTCTGGGTTGTTTCCAGTTTAGGGCTATCATAAATAAAGCTGCTAAGAAAATTCATGTATAAGTCATTGTGTAGACATATGTTTTTATTTCTGTTGAGTAAATATGTAAGAGTGGGATTGCTGGGTCATAAAGAACTTTATGAGAAATTGTCAAACTATTTTCTAAAATGGCTATATCATTTTTTTGCATTTCCATCAGCAATTTATGAAAGTTCCAGTTGCTCCATATCATTGTCAACACTTGGTATTGTCTGTCTTTTTACTTTTGGCCATGCCAGTGGGTATAAAATGGTGTCTCGCTATGGCTTTAATTTGCATTTTCCTACTAACTAAATAATGTTGAGAGCATCTTTTCATGTGTTTGTTTGTCATTCATATATTTTCTTTGGTAAGTGTTTAAATCTTTTACACTTTAAAAAAAATGGGTGATTTTTCTTCTTACTGAGTTTTAAGAGTCCTTTTAATATTGTGGATACAAGTCCTATCTCAGATATATGTTTTGCAAATATTTTCATCAAAGCTGTAAATTGCCTTTTTATTTTCTTGATACTGTCTTTTGAAGGCAAAAGATTTTAATTTTATTGAAGTTTAATCCATCAGTACTTTTTTTCTAGGCTGGTTTTACTTTAATTCACACCTAAGGTAGGAATGACTGAGTGAAAACAGCTAGAGATGACGAGCCACTATATGATTTTTTTTTTTACAAGAGTTTATTCTTAAATGTACATTAGGCTCTAAGACAATGCTTCATTTTAGCTAAAGTAGCAAAAGATGTTATGGCAGGAATACATAAGTTTAAATAGGAATCGAGGGTCACAATTGCCTCAGGCATGAGGAACGACTTACTTTTTGGCAGAGTTCTTAATTCCACCTGTGGCCAAGGGTCCTTTCCCGAGCCCTTTGCTCTTAGTTCCTTTAGTTTCCTCTGCTCTTCTTTTTGTTTCTTCTTGAACTCCCCATCTTCCTCGTGCATCTCCTTGGGCTGTTTCAGGGGCTTTTTCTTGCCACCTTCAACGCTGAACACGGTGCTGCTGCCCTTCCCCAGGTCCTGCCACCAGAAACCCCATCAGTACTTTTGGTTTGTGCTTTTTGTATCCTATCTATGGAAACTTTGCCTAATCCAAAGATACAAAATTTTACTCTCAAGCTTTCTTCTAGAGTTTTACAATGTTAGCTCTACATTTAGGTATATAATCTATTGTGAGTTATTTTCATGAATGTTGTGACATAAAGATTGAAGTTCATTTTTTCCCATATGGCCGTCCAATTGTTCTAACACTATTTGTTTAAAAGACTATCATTTCTCCTATTGAGTTGACAGCTTTGACAAAAATCAATCAATCATATATGCGTGGGTCTGTCCTGGATTTTGTTGTCTATCTTTATTTTAATATCATGCTGTCTTGATTGCTGTAGTCTTTAACTTCTTGAAATCAGGCAGCGTAAGCCCACCCATTGAAATTTTATTCTTTTTCAAAATTGTCTTGGCTGTTCTAAGAACTTTGAGTTTCCATATAAATTTAAGAATCAGCTTGATATTGCGTGAATCTACAGAACAAGTTGAGGACAACTGACATCTTAACAGTATTGAGTCTTTTGATTCATAAGCACTTAGTTTTTAGGGTAAAGGTCTTCCACATATGCTGGCAAACTTATTCCTAAATAGTTCACATCAACACTATTGTAAATGATATTGTATGTTATTATGATTTTCAATTATTCATTGCTGATATATAGAAATATGATCCATTTTTTGTGTATTGTCTTTGTATTATTCAATCTTTTTAAACTCTAATTAATAGTTCTTTTCCTTTTTGTAGATTCTTTAAGATTTTCTATATACAGGATCATGTTGACTATAAATAAAGATCTTTTTACTTCTTCCTTTCCAATTTACTTCTTCCTTTCCCTTCCTTTTATTTCCTTTTCTTAATTTACTGCATTTTCAAGAACTGACAGTGTAATGTTGAGTACAAGTGGACAGAACAGATATTTTTTGCTTTTGTTCCAATCGTAAGGAGGATGCATACAGTTGTTCTCACGTGAGAAACCAAAGGCTAACATCACACTTACCAGGATTCTATTCATTAGTTTGAGGAAATTCCACTCTATTCCAAGTTTGTTTAGAGTTCTTATTATGAATGAGTTTTGAATTTTCTCTAATCCTTTTTCTTCATCTATTGAAACGGTCATATAGTTTGTCTTTTTGTCTATTAGTGTGGTGAATTACATTGCTTGATTTTCAAAGGTTAAATTAATATTGCATTCCTGAAATAAACTCTTCTTTGTCATGATGTTTATTCTTTTTATATATTACTGTATTTAATTTGTTAATATTTTGTCAAGAGTTTTTGCCTCTATGATCATAAGGGACATTGGTAGTCCCTTATACCCATGGTAGTTTCTACCAACTTTCTAAAGTTATTACAACATTATCTGGTTTGATTTGAGTATCAGGATAATACTGCATTTATAAAATGAGTTAGAAAGTGTTCCTCTTTTTAAAAGCATTTGTGTAAAATTGGTATTATTTCTTCCCTGAATACTTGATAGAATTCACTAGTGAAGTCATCTGTGTCTGAAGTTTGTTGGCAAGTTTTAAATTATAGATTCAAAATTTAAAATAAACACAGCGTTTTTCAGTTTATCTTTTTTTTTTTTTTTTTTTTTTTGAGATAGAGTCTCTCTCTATCACCCTGGCTTGGATGCAGTGGCATCATTATAGCTCACTGCAACCTCAAGCTCCTGGGCTCAAGCAATCCTTCTGCTTCAGCCTCCCAAGTCTGAGACTACAGGAATGTGCCACTATACCCAACTAATTTTTCTATTTTTTAGTAGAGACGAGGGTATTGCTCTTGCCCAGGCTGGTCTCAAACTCCTGGCCTCAAGCCATCCCCCTGCCTTGGCTTCCCAAAGTGCTGGGCTTACAAGAGTGAGCCACCATGCCAAGCTAATATTATTGATTTCTTTAGTGAATCTGCTCATGGTTTCATTCATTTTTCTTTTTTTTTTTATTTTAGTGTATTAAGGGGGTACAAGTGTTAAGGTTACATATATTGCCCGTCCCACCCTCCCCCCTTGAGTAAGAGCTTCAAGCGTGTCCATCCCCCAAACGTTGCACATCTTACTCGTTGTGGTTGTATATACCCATCCCCTCCTCCCCACTCCCACCCTACCGACACCCGATAAATGTTACTCCTATGTGTCCACTTAGGTGTTGATCCGTTAATACCAATTTGCTGGTGAGTACATGTGGTGCTGGTTTTTCCATTCTTGAGATACTTCACTTAGTAGAATGGGTTCCAGCTGTATCCAGGAAAATACAAGAGGTGCTATAACACCATTGTTTCTTAAAGCTGAGTAGTATTCCATGGTATACATATACCACATTTTAGTAATCCACTCATGAATTTATGGGCACTTGGGTTGTTTCCACAGCTTTGCAATTGTGAATTGTGCTGCCACAAACATTCGAGTGCAGGTGTCTTTTTCATAAAGTGACTTTTGATCTTTTGGGTAGATGCCCAGTAGTGGAATTGCTGGATCAAATGGTAGATCTACTTGTATTGCTTTGAGATATCTCCATATTGCTTTCCACAAAGGTTGTACTAGTTTGCAGTCCCACCAGCAGTGTAAGAGTGTTCCTCTCTCTCCGCATCCATGCCAGCATTTGTTGTTTGGGGACTTTTTGATATAGGCCATTCTCACTGGAATTAAGTGATATCTCATTGTGGTTTTAATTTGCATTTTCCTGATGATTAGAGATGTTGAACATTTTTTCATATGTTTGTTGGCCATTATTCTGTCTTCTTTTGAGAAGTTTCTGTTCATGTCCTTTGCCCATATTTGATTTTTTCTTGCTGATTTTCCTGAGTTCTAAATAGATTCTAGTTATCCTTTATCAGATGTGTAGCTTGCAAAAATTTTCTCCCGTTCTATGGGTTGTCTGTTTGCTCTTTTGACAGTTTCTTTGGCTGTGCAGAAGCTTTTTGATTTGATCAGGTCCCATTTATTTTTGTTGCTGTTGTAATTGCCTTTGGCGTCTTCTTCATAAATTATTTTCCTAGGCCAATGTCTAGAAGAGTATTTCCAACATTTTCCTCTAGCACTCTAATAGTTTCACAGCTAAGGTTCAAGTCTGTTACCCAGCGAGAGTTGATTTTTGTGAGAGGTGAAATGTGTGGGTCTTGATTCAGTCTTCTACATGTGGCTATCCAGTTTTCCCAGAATCATTTATTGAATAAGGATTCTTTTCCCCAGTGTATGTTTTTGTCTGCTTTGTCAAAGATTAGTTGGCTATATGAGGATGGTTTTATATCTGGGTTCTGTGTTCTGTTCCACTGCTCAATGTCCCTGTTCTTGTGCCAGTAAAAATCTGTTTTAATGGCTATACCCTTGTAGTATAGTTTGAAGTCCGGTAAATTGATATCTCCTATTTTGTTTTTATTGTCTAGGATTGATTTTGCTATACGGGGTCTTCTCTGGTTCCATACGAAGCGTAAAATAATTTTTCTGTATCTGTGAAAAATGATGATGGTATTTTGATAGGGATTGCATTGAATCTGTAGGTCACTTTGGGTAACATATACATTTTAAAAATGTTGATTCTGCTGACCCATGAGCATGGTATATTCTTCCATCTGTTTACATGCTCTGCTATTTCCTTCTTCAGTGTTTTATAGTTCTCCCTGTAGAGGTCTTTTGCCTCCTTAGTTAAATATATTCCTAGGTACTTTATTTTCTTTGTTGCTATTTTGAAGGAAATTGAGTCTTTGATTTGCTTCTCACTTTTACTGTTGTTGCGTATATGAATGCCTCTGATTTTTGTGTATTGATTTTGTATCCTGAGACTTTACCAAATTCATTTATCAGATCAAGGAGTCTCTTGGTTGAATCTTTGGGGTTTTCTAGGTATAATATCATGTCATCAGCAAAGAGTGAGAGTTTGATCTCTTCTGCTCCCATTTGGACGCCCTTAATTCTGCTCTCTTGTCTGATTGCTGTAGCGAGGATTTCCAGCATTATGGTGAAGAGAAGTGGAGATAGTGGGCAACCTTCTCTTGTTCCAGTTCTAAGTGGGAATGCTTTCAATTTTTCCCCATTCAGTATGATATTGGCTGTGGGTATGTCATATATGGCTTGTATCATTTTTAGGTAAGCCCTGTCTATGCCTATTTTGTTAAGCATTCTTATCATAAAAGGGTGTTGAATTTTGTCAAATGCTTTCTCTGCATCTATTGAGAGGATCATATGGTCTTTGTTTTTGCTTCTGTTTATATGGTGAATTACATTTATAGATTTGTGTATGTTGAACCATCGCTGCATCCCTGGGTTGAAGCCCACTTGGTTGTGATGAATAATTTTCTTGACAAACACCTGGATTCGATTGGCTACGATTTTGTTGAGAATTTTTACATCTATATTCATAAGGGATATTGGTCTATAGTTTTCTTTTTTTGTTGCATCCTTTCCTGGTTTTGGTATCAGTGTGATGTTCACTTCATAAAATGTGTTGGGGAGAATTCCATCATTCTCGATGTTGTGGAATAATTTCTGCAGGATAGACACCAGTTCTTCTTTGTAGGTGTGGTAAAATTTGGGTGTGAAACCATCTGGTCCAGGACTTTTCTTTTTAGGAAGGTTTTTTATTGCTGTTTCAATTTCAGTAATTGATATTGGTCTGTTCAGGAATTCTGTTTCTTCCTGGTTGAGCCTAGGGAGGCTATATGTTTCTTTTTTTTTTTTTTTTTTTTTTTTTTGAGACAGAGTCTCACTTTTGTTGCCCTGGCTAGAGTGAGTGCCGTGGCGTCAGCCTAGCTCACAGCAACCTCAAACTCCTGGGCTCGAGCGATCCTCCTGCCTCAGCCTCCGAGTAGCTGGGACTACAGGCATGTGCCACCATGCCCGGCTAATTTTTTGTATATATATTTTTAGTTGGTCAATTAATTTCTTTCTATTTTTAGTAGAGACGGGGTCTCGCTCAGGATGGTTTCGAACTCCCAACCTCGAGCAATCCGCCCGCCTCGGCCTCCCAGAGTGCTGGGATTACAGGCGTGAGCCACCCCGCCCGGCCATGTTTCTAAGAAATTGTCCATTACCTCCACATGTTCGTTTGTGTGCATAGAGATTTTTGTAGTATTCATAAATTATATCTTGTATCTCTGTGGCATCAGTTGTAATTTCTCCTTTATTGTTCCTGATGGAGCTTATTAGAGATTTTTCTTTTCTGTTTTTCGTTAGTCTAGCCAATGGTGTGTCAATTTTGTTTATTTTTTCAAAGAACCAACTTTTTGTTTTATTAATCTTCTGTATAGTTTCCCTGTTTTCAATTTTGTTTAGTTCTGATTTGACCTTAATGATTTAACTTCTTCTGCTGGGTTTGGGATTGATCTGTTCTTCTTTTTCCAGCTTTGTGAGACAATTCAATAGGTTATCTATTTGTAATCTTTTCGACTTTTGGATATAGGCATTTATGGAAATAAACTTTCCTCTCAGGACTGCTTTAGCTGTGTCCCACAGGTTTTGGTAACTTGTGTCACCTTTGTTGTTTAGTTAAAGGAATCTTTTGATTTCCATCTTGATTTCCTCATTTATGAAGTGATCATTCAGCGGAAGGTTGTTTAGCTTCCATGACTTTATGTAGAAATGAGGACTCCTGTTAGGATCGATTTCTACATTTATTCCATTGTGGCCTGAAAAGATACATGGTATAATTTCTATTTTTTTTAAATTGTTTGAAACATGCTTTGTGTCCTAGGATATGGTCGATCTTAGAGAATGACCCATGAGCTGATGAGTAGAACGTATATTCAGTGGTTTTGGGGTAGAATGTCCTGTAAATGTCAGTCAGGCCCATTTGTTCTAGGGTTCTGTTTGAGTCCATTATTTCTTTGTTGATTTTCTGTTTGGAGGATCTGTCCTGTGCTGTCAGTGGGGTGTTAAAGTCTCCAACTATTATGGTGTTGTTGTTTATCCATTTGTTTAGATCCAGTAGAGTTAGATTTATGAATCTGGATGCACCAAGGTTGGGTGTATATATATTTAGATATTGTTATGTCTTCTTGTTGAACTGTACCCTTCACCATTATATAGTGACCTTCTTTGTCTTTTATTACTTTTATTGATTTAAAAACTAAGTTATCTGTAATCAGCACCACCACACCAGCTTTCTTTTGGCTTCCGTTTGCTTGAAATATTGTTCTCCACCCCTTTAACTTTAGTCTAATTGCATCCTTGCAAGTTAGATGTGTTTCCTGAAGGCTGCAGATACTTGGCTTGTGTTTTTTTATCCATTCGGCCAGCCTATGTCTCTTGTGTGGGGAGTTCAAGCCATTCACATTTATTGAGATAACTGATAGGTGGAGCAGATTTCTGTTCATTATGTTGGGTTGAACTTTGTTGCTTTGTTTTCTCTCTTGAGCCATTGTAGTGTCTGGGCTTTGATCTTTAACTTTGAGTAGATTTACATTCGTGAGTGTTTATTGTGCTGATCCGGGGGTAACACTATTTTGAATACTTCTTGAAGGGCTGGTCTTGTCTTGGTGAATTCCCTCAGTCTCTGCTCATCTGAGAATGTCTTGATTTCTCCTTCATATACAAAACTTAGTTTTGCAGGGGATAAGATTCTAGGCTGGGCATTGTTTTGAGAAGAGTAAGAATGGGGTCCCAGTCTCTCCTTGCTTGTAAAGTCTTGATAGAGAAGTCTGGTGTTATTCGAATTGGCTTTCCCTTGTATGTTACTTGCTTCTTTCGTCTTACAGCTCTTAGAAGGGCCTCTTTAGTTGATATTTTGGTCAGTCTGATGACTACATGTCATCACGTCTTCCTGTTTGCATTGAATCTCCCAGGGATCCTCTGAGCTTCTTGAACTTGCATATCGAGATTTTTAGCAAGGCCTGGGAAATTCTCCTCTATTATATCTTCAAATAGCTGGTCCAACCCTTGAGTGTTTTCTTCTTCCCCTTCTGATAACCCTATGACCCTCACATCAGGTTTATTCACATAATCCCACATCTCTTGTAGGCTTTGCTCTTTTCTCTTGTTTCTCTACTCTATCTTTGTGACTGATTTATTTAATTGGAAGGTGTTGTCTTCACTCTCTGAGATTTTTTCCTCTGATCTACCCTGTTCTTGAGGCTTTCTACTGTATTTTGTAGTTCCCTGAATTGATTCTTCATTTCTAGGAGTTCAGTTAAACTTTTCTTCATTGGATCAATTTCTTTAGTGAATTTTTTTCCAGGTCCTGGAGGCTTTTTATGGTTTCTTTCTGTTGGTTATGGAGTTGTTCTTGCAGGTCGTTGAATTTTCTTATGATCCACATACGAAATTCCTCTTCTGTCATTTTGGTTGCCTGATTTTGGTTGGTGTCCGTTTCTAAGGGGCTGGTGCTCCTCTTTGGGGGTGTGGTTTCTGTTTGGTTCTTCATATTTCCAGAGTTCCTTCACTGATTTCTTCCCATGTCGATCGGTTATTGCTTCTCTCCTTCAGGTTTTTGTTTGGGTATTCACATGCCTTGTTTCGTTTCTCAGCTGGCAGGTGGTGTCTGTGGGTGAGATTCGACCACTCCCTGTATAATGAGTCAGTAGGTGCTGTGAAAAGGGTGTGCAGAATGTCCTCCCTGTCAGTAGGTGCTTCTCGCTTAGAGGAACAGGCTACGCTGTTGTTTTGGTGTCCTGTAACCAGCTCTTGTTTCTCCAGAGAGGCACTCTAGTGCCTCAGGTGGTGGGTGGGGCCCTGGGACTTCCAGGTGTGTCCTTTTCTCCCCCTCAGTGAGTGCTGGTCTAGGAGAGAGTCTGGGCGGAGCTGGGTTGGGTAAGCCTGCCCTCAGGCACCACCAGTGCCATTAGCAGGGGTCAAAGTTCTGTTCTCTGCTTCTGGGAAAAGCTGCCAGGGAGGGACTGGAATGGCCCCACTCAGTCAGAAAGTCTGTGTGTGGGGGTGGGGCTGTCTGAGACCGCCGTCTGGAGCAGGCCTCGCTTCTTTCCACCCTCCCCAACTCCACAGCTACTCCTGGGTCTCTGCCTGCAGGCCAGACCTCATGCCACCAGGCCTCCCCTGGCTGTGATACTGGCCAGGAAGTTCCCTGCACAGGAACGCCACCTGGGCTGGGCGCACAGCCTCCCTTTGGGAGAAGGGTTGCCCTCTAGGATGCTGATCTGTCCCTGAAGGCACACACACCTCAGTAGGCTGTTTGTGTATGTCCCTTCTGTGCGCCGGGCAATGTGAGACCCGGTGCGCGGGATCTGGTCTGCAGGTCTGACCTCTGGGCCCCAGAGTTCAAACTATATCCCCACCAGGGAGAGGAGTGCCAGTCCCAATTCACCCACGGGGAACCCGAGCTAGGTCTGTGTCTCTCAGCCTCAGGGTCTGCCCCGTTCTCCTGGGATCACCATGCCAGCAGCACCTGGGAAGGCTGGCGGGTAGGGAGCTCACAGTCTGAGTTTCCCTCAGTCAGCTGTAGGGCCCCAAAAGGGAAGGTCCTGTTCCCTGGAGGTGCCTCCGGCTGGTGGCTATATTGTCTCTCTCAGCAGCCGAGGATAGGGTTGGGGGAGGGGAGAATGAGGCAATATGGCGCCTGCGGCGCGGCTCGGGTCTGTGCACAGGGAAGTGCCCGCGGGAGTTGGGAGCCTGGTGCCGCGTCCGCTACAGGCTTACCGCTCACTGGCAGTGGCCGCCTCTAGGCTGGTATTCGCAGGTCTCTCCACCCGCTGGCGAGCCCACGGAGCAGTCCAAGATGCAGGGGAGGGGAAGGTTAACTGCTCCACCTACTCTTGCTGCCGGTGTCCAGGCTGCTCCGGAGGTCTCTGCTTCCAGTTCTCCTCCGCAACCTCCTCCCGTGGAGTCTCCCATAGTCTCCGGTACCCCTCCTTCCGATCCTCAGCTGATGTATGCTCATCTTCTTGCTTCTTTCTTCTAATTTTTGCTAGAATCTGTCTTTTCTGCAGAGGCACTCTGTCTGGCGGTGTTTCTCATCCGCCATCTTGATTCTCCCTCAGTTTCATTGATTTTTCTTTATCACTTTTCTGCTTTCTGTGTCATTGGTTTATACATCTATCTTTATTATTGCCTTCCTTCTGTTTGCTTCAGGTTTAATTTGCTCTTCTTTTTATACTTTTATAAGATGGAAAATAAGATCATTAACTTCAAATCTATTTTATCATTTAATATGATCATTCAAGGCAGTAAATTTTTCTCTAAGAACTATTTTAGTTGTATCTCAGAATTTATTTTTCTTTTTTAGAGATGGATCTCACTATGTTGCCCAGGCTGAACTACATAGAACTCCTGGGCTCAAGCAATCTTCCAACTTCAGCCTCCCAAGTGTCTGGGACTACAGGCATGCGCCATTGCACCTAGCTTGCATCTCACAAATTTGAATATGTGCATTTTCATTCAATTCAAAATATTTTATTATTTGTTTTTTATTTCCTTTTGGCCATGGGATATTCAGAAATGTGTTAATTTCTAACTATGTGGGGATTTTCCTGATATATTTATGTTATTATTTCTGTTGTGGCCAAAAAACATACTCTGTACTATTTCAGTTATTTTAAATTTATTGCAACTAATTTTATGGTTCAGTGTGTGGCTAATCTTGGTGAATGTTCCATGTGGACTTCAATATAATGTGTATTATGCTCTTGCTTGGTGGAATGTTCTGTAAGTCTCAATGAGATCATACTGGTTGGTAGTGTTCTTTGAATCTTCTACAGCAATATGGTTATTTTCTGCTTGTTTTCTCAGTTATTGAGAGAAGAGTGTTGACATTTTCGACTCAGTTGTGTATTTGCTTATTTCTCCTTTTTGTTCTATCAGATATTGCTTCATGCATTTTGAATCTTTATTAATAGGTACATATACATCTATACATTGTTTTGCCTTCTTGAAGAATTCACCCTTTTATCACTATCGAATGTCCCTCTCTGTCTCTGATAATATTCCTGTTTCTTAAACCTACAATGTCTATTATTAATACAATTATTCCAGTTTTCTTTTAATTAGTGTTTGTATGTTATCTTTTTTCCATCTTTATATTTTTAATCTATGTCATAGATAGATAGATGATAGATAGATAGAGGGTTTCTTGAATACAGCATATAGTTGGGTCTTGCTTTTATATCCAACGCTATAATCTCTGGTTTTTAATTGGGTTGTTTAGACATTTACATTTAATTTAATTTTTTTTGTTTAAATTTGCCATCTTGCTGCCAGTTTCAATTTGTCCCATCTATTCTTTTTTACCTTTTAACTCTTTTCTAGCCTTCTTTTGAGTTAACTGAATAATTTTCATAATTCCAATTGGTTTTCATTATTGGATTATTAACTATTCCTCTCTCTTTATTAAGCAGTTGCTCCAGGGTTGGCAATATCCATCTTTAATTTTTCACAATCTATCTTCACATATTATTCCTCTTCATCTGTAGTGAAAGAAACATATCATTATACTTCCACTCACCCCTTCTTTCCTCTCTGTTATTGTTTTCATACATTTTACTACTACATATTTTTAAAACTTCATGATATATTGCTTTTATTTTTGCTTTAGACAGTAAATAGACTTTATAAGAAACCTTAAAATATGGGAAAAGATATCTTTTATATTAACACAAATAATTTTCCATCTTCAGCATTATTCACTTCTTTTTATAGATTCAAATATCCACTTGCTATCACTTGCCTTTTGCCTGAATAACTTTATTTAAGATTACTTTTAGTGCATGTCTACTGACAATTTGCTCTTTTGGTTTTTAATCATTTGAAAAAAAGCTTTATTTTTACTTAATTTTTCTTTATTTTTAAATTTAGGTAAGAATCCTTAACATAATATTTACCCTCTCAACAAATTTGTAAATATACAGCACAGTATTATTAACTACAGGTACAATGTTGTACAGTAGATCTCTAGAATTTAATCATCCTACACAACTCTGTTGCCTTGGGCAGAGTACAGTGGCATCATGACAGCTCACTGCAACCTATGAGCTCAAGCAATTCTCTTTCCTCAGCCTTCTGAGTAGCTGGGACTACAGGCATGCTCCACAATGCCTGGATAATTTTTCTATATTTTTGAGGAGATGGGGTCTTGCTTTTCTTGCTCGGGCTGGTCTCGAACTCCTGAGATCAAGCAGTCCTCCTGCCTTGGCCTCCCAGAGTGCTAGGATTACAGGTGTGAGCCACTGTACCTGGCCTATTTTCAGAAATTTGATATGGTGTGCCATGGTGCAGCTTTCCTTAAGTTTACACTGATTGGGGTTTGTTGAGATTCTTGGGTCTGTGAATTTATTGCAGAAAGTTTTTGATTGTTATTTCTTCAAATATTTTTTCTTCCCTTTTTTCTTTTTTGGATGCTAATTATACACATTTAAACTGTGTGATATTGTCCCACAGTCCACTGAGGCTCTCTATTCTTCTTTTTGTTATGTTTCTTTTTCTATATGTTTCAATGTGGGTAGTTTCTATTACTATGTCTCTACATTCACTATTTTTTCTTCTTCCATTTCCAATCTGCAATTAATCCTATTCAGTGTATTTTTTACTTCAGAGATTATATTTTTCATCTCTAAAAGTTCTATTTAGGTCTTTGCTATATATTCCATTTCTCTCTTATGATTATATTTTTCTTTACATTCTTTAGCAGCTTTATAATCATAGTTCTATGGTTTTTATCTGCTAATTCTACCATCTTTCTCATTTTAAAAATCTGTATCTATTGATTTATTTTCTCCTATTTGTAGATTATATTTTCTTGCCTATTTGGATGTCTGGCAATTTTTTATTGTATGGCAAACATTGTGAATTGTATAATGTGCAGTGCTGGATTTTGTTGTATTACTTTAAAGAATGCTGCATTTTGTCCTGATGTATGATTAAGTTACTAACAGATATGTTTATTCCTTTAGAGGCTTTCTTTCAAGCTTGATAAAGTGGGTCCAGAGCAAATATCTATTGTAAAGGCATGATCCTTCAAAAACTTTGTCCAATGTTCTATGTATTATAAGCTTTTTTCCTTTCTGGTTTGTGGAATGGGAACTATTCCTACTCATATGTGAGCCCTGATATTTCTTGGCCTATTTCTTTCTGATTATTTCCTCAGCCTTTTGGAGTTTTTCTCCACAGAAATGCAGGTCTGCACTTAGCCAAAGACTTGAGGAAACCCCTTTGGCATTGTCTGGAACTTCTACTTTGGGCAGCTGCCTCCTCTTCAGCTCCCTGAACTGCAGATTCTAGCTGCCTTAGCCTCCCTAAACTCTAATATCTGTCTCTTCAACTTAGTGAGACTGCTGGACTCCCTTTGGATTCACTTGCCCTGGATTGCAACCTAGTCAGTAAGCTGAGGCAGTGATCAGCCTCACCTAGTTTGTTTCTCTTCCTTCAGGGATCACCATCCTGTACTGCTTGTTCCCCAGTGTCTTCTAATTCTTTGGTGCAGGAGGGCAATTACCAAAGCAATTGAGCCTATTCTAAATCTCTTATGTGTACATTAATTCTCATAATAGCCCATTGAAATAGATACTATTATTATGATGCTCATTTATAGATGAGGAAACTGGCATATACAAGTTACAAATCTCACCTGAATTCATATACCTGATAAATGTTTGAGCTGAGATTTGAACCCAGAAAGTCTGGCTGGCTCAAGCTTTTAAACACTATACTATATTTCTTCTAAAGGAAGTACTAGAAATACAAAAATCTCTAAAGCACGCTAAGATATTTGAAAAAGGAGTAGGATGTAGCTCTGATCTCAAATTTAAAGAAGAGGATGAATGCAAAGCTATGGACTATAGGTAGGAGTTATTTTCATACCTATGGAATAGTTTGAACCTTGACTCGACCAATGCTAACCAGGTATAGGGTGGGAGGGGGAGGTGTTCCATAAATACTAAGAGACACCTGCTAGGGCAGCCAGGAGGGGGAAGCATGCTTCCAATACAGAAGAATGCCCCTTGGACTAATCTTGACAACAGAGGCATCCCAAAGAGTGATGTGTTCAATTTGCCCAGCAAGGCTGAGAGTCAGCAGTTTGCAGGACAGACATGATTGTCTAGTGAACAATCAGAGAGGAAACCTTGCAATTAGGGAAGCTAATATGGAGGAAGGAAAGTCAGGGTTCTATAGAAAAGAAGTAACTGCTCACCGTATAGAATAGTTACTATTTCACAACTGGAGGTAACAGACCTACACCTGACTTACTCCTCACGCTGAGAGAACTGTCCATATTCATTACCCTCTTAAATTTGTTTCTTTCTGGCAGTGAGTAGGGTATTCACAGTCCATCAAATTTGTGCCCTTGCCTCTACAAACATGTCTTAGACTCTCCAGAAATATCAAGAGTCCAGGAGGTAAATGTTATTTGCATAGTAAATGTTTATCACATTCCTTTTGAAAGTAATAACTAAGGAGCTCCCTAAAGGTTGACCTATCCTTTCATGGTTTGTTGTCTGGGTTTTTTTTCTTGCTCAGTTTCTTATAGGCCGAATTTCTCAGTTATATTAACACTGCACTGGCATTTTCTCAGTTGAAAACCTTTCAGCCTTCTGCATATTTTCCCATAATAGGCTTTATAACACCTTGTCTTGCTTATCCAATACCTTGGAGGCAGACTGCTCTACTCCAAGAGATGTGTTTCTGCAAACCTTCAGGTTTTTAGGTGCAAATGCCTCTCTTAGTCAATCTGTCTTCCTTCGTGTAATGATGTTCAGGGCTTCTTTCTATCCCTAGCATGAAACATGTAGGTTCCATCTATACCAGTTCTTAATTTACTGTTTTTTAGCTCCGAACCCAATTTCTTCATCCTACTTTATAATGCTGGAGCTGGACTCCACAGCAATATTTCTCCTCCGCCAGCCGGCTCAGTGCTAGGTTTTGACAATAAGGAGTATGGAAGGAACAGTGCAAGGCTGGAAGAGAAAGAGGGGCCTTTTCCTCTTTCCTCCAGTTTTCTGGTTTTCCGTGCAGCGGCAAGCAGGTCAGCGCGGCCATCCCAGCCAGCTGCCACGGCCTGGCGGCTGCCCTCTGCAGCTCTGCGGTGGCGGGCAGGCCACTGTCCTCAGCGCAGGCACTGCGAGCAGAGCAGCGTGCTCCTGTGCCGGCCAGGCACTCTCCTCAGAGGCCGGCCCAGGGCGTCTGAGTTCCTTCGCTGTTCTCTTTCCCTTTAGTCCAAGGTACGGCAGCCACTTTCTGTAGCGGAGCGCCTCTTACCACTCAGAGTCCTCTGTTCCCCCTCTTGGCAGTTAGCAACACTTCATATAGTCAGCAGTTCTTATATTGAAGTTTCCCTGTTCAAATTCCTGCTGATTTCTGTCTCTTGCCTGGACTCTGATTGGTGCAACAACTAAGGATACGTTGGTCTTTGGTTTTTTATTTTTGAAAGGTGATAATAAGAATAAAGGAGTCTTTTATTAGTGTGTGTGTATATGTGTGTGTCCATAAGTGGCAATATAGCACGGTACTGGAACCGGAGCCAAACTGGCTTAGCCACTTCCTAGGTGTGTCCTTGCGTGACTTGTCTCTTTGTGCCTCAGTGTTCTTATCTGTAAAATGGGATAAATAGTGTTGCCTAGTAAAATACAATATACTGGTTAAATCTGAATTTCAGATGAACAACAAATAATTTCTTAGTGTAAGTGTGTCCCAAGTATTGCATGGACATCTCTCCTGTGTTTTTGTTTTCTAAATCTGGCAACACTAATATTACTTCATGAAAGGTTAAATGAGTTAGCACGTGTGAGGGGCTTGGAACGAGCTTGGCATATAACAGTCACCCAGGCCTTTTGCTTGTTTGCAACAGCATGCTAGCACTCTTTGCCAAGGAAACTCTGCTGTGAATTGTGATGTGCCTGCTTCAATTACTGCTCCCTCTAACTGCTTTGCCCACAGCCCGCCACCTTCCACCCTGCAAAGTAGCAAGTCTCTTGGGCAGGGGTGGCCACCGATTAGATCAGAGTGTGCATTTGACCCAAGGTAGCTCAATCACAGCCTGGGCATCAAGCCATGAGGCAGCCTAACAAAAAGCCTGCTAAACAGTCTACACTAAGCCAGCCAGGATTCAGGTTGGAGCATTTAGAGGGAACCAAAGGAAAGAAGAGCAGGTATGCAGAGATGAGAAAATGTGTCATGGGAGATATTTTGAAGCAGAGAGAAAGAGGACAGGTTTCTTAAAACTGCTGAAATCCTGATACTTTTTCCAGCTCCAGCTCTCATGTACGATAGAGCCCGTTCTCTTGAGATAGCAAGAGTAAGAGTCAACCAAATACATGCACACCCAAGCAAGTAAATGACTGTTCCTACTCCATTCGACAAATGATGTGCTGGGCTCTACTAGGGAAGGTGGGAACACAAAGCTGAGAAAAACCATCTCTCTCCTAGAAGATCTTAAAATCTGGAGGATGAGGAACGTAGGGAGGATTTGCGTATAGATATGGCACAATGTATTACTACTCAGTAAATGTTCTCATGCTGGTAAACCATGAAATAGGCAGATTTCTTCCTTTCCTTCTTTCGCTGCCAGGCATTGAACTACACCTAACATTTAGTGTAATATGAATGCTCTACAAGATTACAATCATAAAAAGGCAGAAGGAACACAGGAAGCAGAAGGCCTTGGGTAGTATGAGAAGCAAAGCATTTTATAGTGTAGGGCAATTTGAGTACAAACACCATATTTTTAAAGATGTGTGGGTGTGTAATTCCACACAGGTGTGTGTGTGTGTGTGTGTGCACATGTATAAGTGAATTCCAACACATATAATAAAACCACAGCGAAGCTAAATGGATCTATAACATCTGTTACATATGGACATCAACTAGACAACTCCTGTCTGATGGACCACATTCATGTTTCTATGATTTCTAAATATTGTGAATGGCTAAATTACTCTGAACCAAAGGCAGACGGGGAGCTGGGAGCTGGTAGTGTAAGAAGCTGGCACCAGTGGGCAAAATACAACAGAAACCAAGAATCACACTTGGGAGTTTCAGCTGGAAGACTCCCTAGAAGTGGGTGAAGCTGGCGAACCTATTGAGAAGGACTTGAGTATTCACTGGCTCAGAAATATGTCAATCCCAGTGCGAACAAATACCCTGAAAATTAGTTGTGCATCCTAGTGGAACTCAGCACCTTGTTTACAAAACGGATTAGCACGTTGTACATGTGAGCAGAAGACAATTGTGTCTCTTGTTTGAAGAATTCACAGTGCCACTTTCTCCCCAGAGGCCTGCAGCTCCTTGTTAATATGCAGGCCTATCCATAGGGATTCCTGGCTCGGGAGAGTCAATACTGTTACAGGAACCTCCCCCAAATACTCCACTCCCTTCTTGGTCAGTCACTCTAATTGTCCACAAATTTTCTTTCCAGAAATGTATCCCTACCTTTTTGATCTAGTGGCACTGATACCATGAGGGATTATTACAGGTGAGTAATGAAATATTGCTATTCATTCATGGGCATGTATTGAGCCTACTTTGTGCCAGGCACTGTGTTGGAAATGTACTTATTATAGCCCAGGCTGTGTCCTGAGCACTCTACATACATTAACTCATTTTGTCCTCACAGCAGTCCTGGGATATAGGTCTTGTTTTACTGATGAGAAACTGCAGTATAGACAGGCCACATAGCTGGCCAGAACTAGAGGCAGGATTTAAACCCAGGCCATCTGGCTTCAGAATCTATATTCCTAATCATTATGCCATGCTATTGGATACAAATATCTAGCATAGGCTCAAATAGTTTAAAAAACCTAGTGGGTTTATTCCCAGAGTTTTTTATCCTTACAAAGTGGGGGCTCCAAGTTCTAGCCCCTTTTCCCCTCTCATGTCTCAGGCATGGAGGATGGCAGTGGGTGGAAACCAAAACAAGGGCCACTGGAAATACATCTATATTCCCTTTCCAGCTTCCCACCACGGAGCAGGCTAACACCCACTCAGAATGGTAATTGGATGGTCTTCTCGGGCTTTGTAATAACAAACCTTCAACAGAATATTGCTTTAGGGTGACTTATTTGATCCAGCAAAATGATGTACATATTAAACCACACTTTCCAAGTGAATTACACTACAATTGCTGGGAGGGAATTTATTACTTCCTTTAAAAGGAGCCTGGGCAGATGAACACATTTGGTAGAACTGCAGAAGATTCTCTGGGAGAACTCAATGCAGAAGGCCGTGGGCAGTGTGCACTACAGGTTTAAGTATTTGCTATTTCTGAGACAGCAGCTAAATACACCAAGCCTTGGTTTTCTATGATCCAAGTCTGATCAAAATTTTTCCCATGCTGAGTGAATGATCCAAGATGAGAACAAGATGCAACTTAAGAATCAGAAAATAAATGGTCAAACTTCACTGTTGACAGAGAGATCCTATTTACAGTGGTTCAGAGGCCAGAAAGGAAGGGCTGAAAATGAACTGAGCAGGTGGATGAAATGCTAGAGCCCCCAGGCTGCAAAGCAGCAGCATAAACTCAAATATCAGGGCTCTGAGCACTTCTGTAGCTTCTGGCACCTGGCGGCCTCCATCCCAGTAGACAACCTGGGGAACTGCCTGCGTTTTGCAGGCTCTATGCAGTGGCTGGGGTAGGGGCAGAGAGGCTTGGGCAGCTGGGCTACCAGGGCTGATCTGATGTAGATGAGGTAATCAGTTCCTCATACAGTTCAGTTTATGTCTCCCTCAAGCCAGTGAACAGGGTTTGCTGTTTTTTCAAAGACTATTGTCTTTGGGCTCTCCTTCCTCAATCTTTTTTATTTTTTAACATTTTATATATTCCTGAGTGAGGGAACTCATGTGGCATTGTTTAGGTGCTGGGCTTTGGAGTCAGACAGAGGTAGTTTATATCCTCATTAGCTGTTTAACCTTGGACATGTCACAATCCCTGTAAACTTTAGTTTGCTTATTTGTAAGCTTGATGTGATGATGCCTAGTCCATTGAATTGTGAGGGTTAATTGAAACAATATATATCATTAGAAGTCATTATTCTGTTATTAAGCACTTCACATTCAGGGGTGAATTGTAAGATCTGTGTTTCCAAAGAAAGGTAGAAATGGTATAACAAGTAAACCCATACTACTAAAATTTGTGAGCTGGAAGAGACCACCTTGGATAGGAAGGTGGGTGGGAAAAGGAAGAGGGTGCAAAAGGAAGGTGAGGAATTGGGGGATTCCAAAGACATATTTCACCTGAATTTAATTCATTCACCCTAAAACCTCCTTCTGAGTGTCTACTATATACAAGGCATCATGCTAGACATTGTCGTTGCCCTAAGAATTGTTACAGCCTAGTAGGAGGGATAAAGTATGAACCCACCTTGTACTAAGACTCATGAAAGAGCAGGTCTAAGGACAAGCACACGTGTGCCTGGAGGGAAATCAACCTACCCTGGCAGGTGGCCTCGTCCATCTACCCGTCTTTCCTTTGTTAAAGATCCCCAAAGCAAGCAATTTCACAGATGCTGGTGTCTGAAACTGTAACACACAATTCTTTTTTTTTTTTTTTTTTGAGACAGAGTCTCACTCTGTTGCCCAGACTAGAGTGCTGCAGCATCAGCCCAGCTCACAGCAACCTCAAACTCCTGGGCTCAAACAATCCTTCTGCCTCAGCCTCCTGAGTAGCTGGGACTACAGGCATGTGCCACCACGGCCGGCTAATGTTGTCCAGCTAATTTCTTTCTATTTTTAGTAGAGATGGGGTCTCACTCTTGCTCAGGGTGGTCTCAAACTCCTGACCTTGAGCAATCCACCCACCTCGGCCTCCCAGAGTGCTAGGATTACAGGCGTGACAGGCAATTCTTTCTAATGTCTAACAAGAATATGTCATACAGTAGTTTAAATCCAGTTCCCTGGTCTGTTCCCAAAGAAGATGGAGAGCAGCTGGCCACCACCCTCTGCATAATGACCCTCCAGGGGGTTGGAGACTGTTGTTAAGTTCTTCCTGAGCTGTGGATATGTTATCCATCACAGACTGACTGAGAAAACGAGATGCAGACGTTGTACTTCATTTTCATGGCAAATGGGTTCCTGTGGGAGCACAGTGACATGGAGGACAGTCAAGTTGCCTTTGGCCACAGTCAAGATGTTGGTGTAGGCGGCTGTGACAGGACGGGCAGTGACTTTCTCCCAAGGGCAGGATGTAGCCTATGAGGCATCCTGGGGAAACATGTCATCACTATTGCAGCCCACAGAAGCTCATTCCAAAACTCCACTTTCAGAGGACAAGGGAAGTTTGCTTCCCATCCAGATAGTCACCTTCTTAGGGAGAACCAGGTGGTAAGATGAAGAGTGAAGAGAGAAATCAAGACTGTATTTTAGTTCAATCCTAAATAATTTGATCCTATACTGTCGGTTATTTTAAAAGACACATCTCTTTAAGTATTAATCATGCTTTTTATTTTCTATATTTTATGGTGCTTTGATATCTTGGGAGCCTTGCTGGCCAAGGAGAGACCACCCCTGCAAGGACTAGCTAATCCCTAGGACTCCACTGGGGGTGTCTCTCATATGCAAAGCAACCATTCCAAAGGCTGTATCTCTCTCCAACCATGCCTTTGTCTAACTCTTATACAGCAAGCCAATATTTCCCCTGCTGCAAATGACCCCAGCACCAGGTGCCAAACAACCAGAGACCACCCTTATAACATAGAGCCTGCTAAAATATCCAGACTGTCCAGTCCTAAGCTTGCTCAAACTTGCCTGCCTTGCCTTACCCATTCCTTCCCTTAAAAACCACAAATAAGGCTCTGGCTCCTGCCTCCTGACTGACACTGCCTCTTCCCCACACAGCCCTACATAGCATGGCATGCCCCCTTCTCTTGGGAAGTGTTAGTAATACAACTTCGTTCAACAGCGGTGACCTCTCTGTGTCTATCATCTTACCATCCTTGATTAAAACAAATCCCGGGTCTCTTTGTCCATTTTGTGCTGCTACAACAAAATGCCTGAGACTAGTAATTTATAAAGAACAGACATTTATTTCTCAGAGTTCTGGAGGCTGAGAAGGCCAAGATCTAGGTCCTGGCAGCTGGTGAGGGTTTTCTTGCTATGCTCTCACATGGCAGAAGGCAGAAGAGCAAGAGAGAGGGAACCTACTCCTGCAAGCCCTTTGCATAGCGGCATTAATCCATGCATCAGGGCGGAGCTCTCATGACCCAAACACTTCTCAAAACACCCCACCTCCCAACACTGTTGTATTAGTGATTAAATTTCTAGCACATGAATTTTGGAGGGGACAAATACATTCAAACCATAGCAATAAGTAAAAATCTTGAAATTTTCTATCACCTATTAAGTCACTTGGATAATATGCCTCAAATGGAAGTAATTTTAAACCACACAGTAATAAAAATTGTTGGAGTATTGCTTATTGCTGAGGTAGTAACTTCCAACCCAAGAAATGCTTTGTTATTTGCAAATATTGACCATTAAACTTCCTTGTATTTCGTCATACTTCTCTTCCTGTAGATCAACATTTTATAGACATCAGCTTTCAAGAGGTATTCAGAAGGTAGCTCATTCACCATTTCCCTGTCCAATGGCATTCAGACAGATGGATATCTTCTGTCCTTCAAGAACTCTATGAAAAGAAACTGGATTTTTGTTACATACAAACAGTATCTACATGGTATGCAAATGCATCATTACTTTGCTAGCGCCCAAACCAGCCATGGACATGCATATCAATTTCTTTGCCAAAATTTCCACCTTCCTTTTTTTGTTTTCTCCCTTTATTTTCTACATTGTGCTGTCAGTGCTCCTTAGTTTCTGTCTGAGGTTTCTTTCCACACACTTAACCTTTAAGATGAAAAGGGCTTTGTTCTCATCTATTTTCCTTCGCCTGCAGCGGAATCCAAATGTACCTTGTTTGTATTACAGCTTGTCCCGTGACAACAGACTGATGTGGGGACTGTCACATAAAGCAAATCCCATTTTGCTGACAGAGGAAGCAATCTCTTGGTTAAGTGTCTTGGTCAAAGTCATATATTGAGCCACAAACTGAATTCAGGATTTTTGAATTCCAGGCAAGCAATGGGAACTTTGCGCAATAACATTTATTATGGACTAAATGTTTGTATCCCCCCAAAATTCGTATGTTGAAATCTTAACCCCCAATGAGATGGCATTTGGTAGTGGGTTGGGGGAGGTAATTAGATCTGCCAGCGACTTGATCTTGGACTTCCTGGCCTCTCCAGAACTGTGAGAAATAAATTTCTGTTGTTTAAGCTACCCAGTCTGTAATATTCTGATAAAGCAGCCCAAACTGACTAAGACAATGTCCTTCCTAAAAAGTGTAATATCAGGTCTGGCTAGAGGTGGAGAGATGGATGAAATGATCCTTTAAGAAGCTTTTCAGCCTGACTGTATTTTCTAATGTCTTGTTAGAGATTAATATAGTAATTAAATAATATATCCAGGTAGGTCTGGGTTACTATAACTCAAAATTCAGTGCATCTCTGGATGTTAGTGCAGCCCTCTACACTTGCCCAACTGTACGAATACTTTCCTCTCCTATTTGGCAGATCAATTTTTGGATGACACAAGGGACGAGGGATGCTAATATCTGGGCAACAGAATTAAGATAAAGAAGATTTCTTGAAGATGGAATAATGGGTTAATACCAATAAGATAAAACTTCACAGAGGCACTCTCTCTCTTCCCCCGAGCCACAGTCCCTTTCCAGTGGAAAGACTACCATAGTGTATTACATGTGGTTTAACCCTGCATTTTCCTTAACATTATGCCATAAGCACCTTCCCATGTCATTAAATATTCTTCAGAAAGATCATTTTCACAGACACATGATATTCTATCTTCTGTATATATTTAACACTCCTCTATTTTTGGTCAGGTATGTTGTTTCTAATTATTTAGTCATATGTTATGCAATAATCATCTTTTTAGTATCAAAATGATTTAATAGAGACAAATGTAAAGGCCTGTGTTTAGGCTCAAAACCTCAATCATACAGTTATAGATTCTATTTTTCTGGGGTTTTTTGATATTTAGAAAAATGCTTTTATTATATAAACCTAAAAACATAAAAAATTAGAATAATACGGTGAAATTCAATGAAAAGTAATGAAATGCACTCATGACCCAACTCAAGCGATTATCACTGTCCTGAGATCTCTTGATTTTTTTTCCTGCTAAACTTCCCTGCAGCTCCTACTGTCCAAGCTTTAGGAGAGTCAAAGCCTCCCTTAAACAAGGGTAAGTGTGATTCTTGAAGATCCCTACCGAAATGTTTTAAAAAATGAATTATTTTATTTAAGCATTACATAACATAACGTGTACAAATCAAATAGCTCAACGGTCTAGACAAAGCTCTGTAACTAATACCCAGGACAGGAAACAGACTATTGCCAGCAACCCGGGATCCCCACACTCCCCTCGAGTCATTAGCTACTCTGGAGATGAACAGTACATGGACAAAACGTTAGTTTTGCCTGTTTCAGAACCTCACGTAAATGATTGAATTACATAGCATGTATTATTTTATATCTGGCTTCTTTCTGTCAACATTATGTTTGAGAGATTCATCTGCTTCGTGTAGTGTAGTTTTAATTTATTCATCTTCATTGCATATAGTGTGCCATGGCATAAATATACCACAATTTATTTATCTATTCCACTGTTGATAGACACATGAATTGTTTTTAATTTGGAATTATTACAAATGTGACTACTGTGACTACTCCTTTGTTTGTGTTCTTGTTGGGTACATAACCAGGAATAGAATTACTGTGTCACAGGTGCTGCATATAATCGGTTTAAACAAATATTGCCAAACAGCTTTCTAACGTGATTGTTTCTACTTACGTGACCACCTGCAATACATAACAGTTTGCATTGTGCCACATCCTCACCAGGATTTGGTCTGGTCAGTCTTTTTAATTTTAGTCATTCTGGTAGGTATGCAAAGATATCACATTGTAATTTTAATGTGCGTATCTCTGATGACCAAGGTTTTCATGTTTCCATATTCTCTTTTGTAAAGCAAAATACCTCTTCAAATCTTTTGACTATTTTTCTGTTGGTTTGTGTGTATTTTCTTTTTCTTCTTTCATTTTATTGGCTATGCTTATTTTCTCTCTTTTTTTTAATCTCAGCATATTACAGGGGTACAAATGTTGAGGTTATATATATTGCCTTTGCCCCACCTGAGTTAGAACTGCAAGTTGTGTTCATCCCCCAGACGGTGCGCACAGCATCCATTAGGTGTGAATGCACCCCTCCCCCCCCACCTGCCCAACACCTGATGAATGCTACTACTATATGTGCACTTAAGTGTTGATCAGTTAATACCAATTTGATGGTGAGTACATGTGGTGCTTGTTTTGCCATTCTTGTGATATACTTCACTTAGAATGGGCTCCAGCTTTACCCAGGATAATACAAGAGGTGCTAGATCAGCATTGTTTTTTGTGGCTAAATAGAACTCCATAGTATACATATGCCACATCTTATTAATCCACTCATGTATTGATGGGCACTTGGGTTGTTTCCACATCTTTGCAATTGTGAATTGTGCTGCTATAAACATCCAAATGCAGATGTCTTTTTTATATGATGTCTTTTGTTCTTTTGAATAGATGCCCAGTAATGGGATTGCTGGATCAAATGGTAGATCCACTTCTATCTCTTTGAGATATCTCCATATTACTTTCCACAGAGGTTACAGTTACACTAGTTTGCAGTCCCATATTCTTCTGGTTTTCCATCAATTTCTATTAAAAAATCTAGGATTTATTTTGTTGGTTACAAGTGTAATATTTCCCAATAATGCAACTAGTATGAGGTTCAGATCAGGAAGGCATTAGTTCCACTGTGCTCTGTGCTAGTTACATTGTATCAGAAATACTACGTCTGTTCCAGATGTCACCCTTCACAAGCAACATGGACAAATATTTAGAATTCAATAAAACTTGATAATTATTAAATGAGGGATGGCTGAAAGAAGTGAGAGATTTAATCCCGAAGAAAAGATGACTTAGTGTTATGAGATCTTAGATTTCAAATACAGGAAAGAACATTTTGGAGAAGATTAGATTTATTCCAAAGCCTGAAAGCTGTATGAGGCAGATTTTAGAAGATGTGGCCTAAAGTAGTTTAAAAAAAGCCTCCAAAAGCTGGTGATACTGTAACAGACTTTAATAGACTGCCTTCTTCCCACTGAGGAGCATGAGATTGGAAGGGCTGGCTAAAATCAGAAATGGCCTGAGTGTGAAACAGCTGGTTCCTCCTCTGTGCACTCTTGGAGGTTGGCATTCTTCAAGGTTCCACCCTCAGCCTGCATCACTTTCCACACTTACCTTAGGTGAACTCAGCGACTTCCATAGCTTTAACACTCACTTATCTAAAGACGGGTTTTCAATTTCTCTCTCGAGCCCCGACTTTTCTCTTCAGCTCCATTACCATCTAGAGAAAAGTCTTTTCAAATGTAATGTATCAAAATCAGAGTAATTATCTTCCTGCCATTTTTCAGGACTCTTGGTTGCAGGTGTCAGAAACCCGACACTAGCTAAATTAGGCAAAAAGAGTAACTTACTGGTTCATGTTAACCAAACCATGGTAAGAATTACGACAGCTTCAGGATGCCTGGAACCAGGGACCACAAGGCCACCAGAACTCTCTTTCCTTCTGTCTCTCATATCTGCCTCTCTGTGTTAGTTTCAGTTTTTTCCTATGAAGACTAGCTTCTTGCGCATATAAAAGACATAACTACACGCATCTCGGAATCTGCAACTTCCCAGATGCACCATCAGATTTCCCTTGGTGCAAATTCCAAATTCAGAAATATTGGGGAAGGGCTCAGATTGGGTCACATGCTCACACTTAGGCCAAACACTGAGGACAAATTAGAGAGTACGAGACACAATGATTGAACCAGCTTGAATCTAGTATCTACCCCCAGAACAATCACTATTGCTATGCAGATAGGGTCATGTGAAAAAAAAAGCGTTGGGGGAAGCAGTTCTCTTAGACTCATGTATTCAAACTGGGGCAGGGGAGGAGATCCGGGACCTCTGCTGCTCCCAGGAAAAGGCAGTAGTGCCAGGCAGACAAAACATTAAGGCCCACCACACTCTAACAGTGCTGCCTGCCATATTTTTAATGTCAACTAATGACATCTTTACTTACTCAGTCTTACAAACTGTGCCCCAACTTCTTAAACACTTTGGTCCATTCCCCAAACGAAATCCAAACTCCTTAGCTTGGAATACAAATCCCTTCCCAACCTGGCCGGACCTGTCTCTCCAGCCTTGTCTCCTCAAATTCTTCTGTTTCACCCCCACACCCTGCTCCCACCTGCCCCCAGCTGCACAGTCACACAGAAGCTGCTGCAGTGGCTGCTGTCCTTCACACACACCACTCTCCTCGCCCCACCACACTGGCCCGTGCCTGTCTTTTGCTGGGATTGGATTGTCTTTTTTCATTTTTGTCACCAAGAGTTTTTTCTGTAAGATTTAAGTATAATGTCACCTTATCCTTGGGTTAAGCCTACCCTACTCTCTAGGAATATCTGATCCTTTGACATTTTTTATTTCCCACGACGCTGAATTCGTATCTCCAACCAGCACTTACCACGTGGAATTAGCATTTATTTGTTTACATATCTGTTTCTTTGCTAGGCCAAGAGCCTCTGCCTAGGCCAAGGACCGCACCTTATTCATCTTTGAAGGTGGTCCTAGCACAGGGCCAGGCATGTCATCACTGGCACACAGTGAATGGCCAATGGTCAACAAATTTTTAAAGACTAAAGCAATAATTAAAAATGTCTAATTTTTAAGATTTGCTCTGGTGGTTTTAATAACTGAAACCACATAATAAGAAAGCCAAGGCTTTCTTCCTCCCTCTCTTCCTTCCTTCTTTCTATTACTAGAAATGAGAGAGGACAAAAGGATAATGAATGTATTAATTTGGTTTCATTATTTCCATCCAAAATACTTCAAATTTGTCAAATGCTACTGCAGTACAAAGGACTCAGTATTGCCATTCATTTCTGAGGCTTTTCCCCTGTCATATTGGTCTAAAATGTGACATATTCTATCTTCCCTGGGTTTGAAAGTGTACATGACAGCACAGGCAGGTAAATGAACAAAGTACCTATGGAGCTGTCCACATGTCATTGTTAGACTATTTGAATACATGTTTTCAGTCATCGTTTTTTCTCCCTAGATTAGTAGATTTCAAGAGCAAAGATCCCAAAGAGTTGTGAGGTTTGGAATAAGTAAATTGTCATTACTAACAAAGAATTTCTGTGAGTGACATACGTTTGTCTATGTATTGGAGTTTATTCAAGATTATCTCCATCCTATCCTCTCCAGTTTGCTTTCTCACGTGGGAAATGAAGGCATGAAGTCCAGCCAGCTGCCTCCTACAGGCCCAGCATGTCACTCCTGGTACAGGTGGCACCACTCGCTGAGAGGTGCACATTACAACTTACGCTGCATTGCCTCGTGCCTGGAGAAACTCCTCAACAATCTAAGCATGTCTAGGAGGACGTTTTCTGCTTTTAAAAGACGTTTTTCTGTCATTTAATCTACGTGGACACAGAGGAACACCTGAGCAGCGACACTCTCCACCGACGGTCCCCAGTGGTATCATTCCTCTTAGTGGAATAGACTGGACTCTCAAAGGTCATCTGGCAAAGAGGGCCACATTTCTTTAAAATAACTCTGACTACACTGAAAATACCCTCAGTATTTGTCACTTTATCCTTTATTTTTGTACATTTTGCTTACTGTTTCATTTTTTGTCTATACTTCATTTAATGGTCCAAGTCTGATCATAAACTAGAAAAACTGTGAACACAAATTGCTTTGCAGAATCAGTACCTTATTTCTTTTCTGACAACAGTGAGAGAGTAAAAGGGGAGCAAAAGCTACGTGTCACAGAAAGTGAGACATAGAAGGGACCTTTAAACAACCCCCTTATTTGACAGATACGGAACCAAGGCCCAAGAGTAGGAGGTGACCTGCTAAGTTGGTAGAAAAGCCAGGAATGATTCCAGGTTGATATAGTTATTTGTGAAACCCACAAACATAAATGTGGATGTTTGAGGTGCTGGGCCAGGTGCCCCCAGAAGAATAGAAAAGAGTAGATTACATCCTGGTCCCGAAGGACGTTACGGGATGCTACTCTGAAGTCTGTGACTATGCAGACAGTGCAGAAGTATTAGGCGGCTATTGTAGCTTCTGTTGATGCTGGCAGTGAAAAGGTACAAGGAATATACAAAATCATACTCTCCTATCCACAACCTTTCCCTGCCTCCTGGATCACAGAGGGTTGTCAGGAATGAATAAGATACAGATCTGTCTGGAAGCCAGAGGCCATGGACATTAAGGACTCTCAATCATATATATGTTCTCGTTTATGTTGCTCAGCCTTTCTGTGGCTTGGTTTTTCTCTCCTGCATCACAAGTTTCTTGTGTTTCTTGAGAACTGAAGGATGGTGATGAAGACCTGACACCAGGCCACTGCAGTATGACATCTCCCAGACCATCTGTACATTTAACCACAGCCCCACAGAGGCCCTCCTCTTAGAACAACCAGCTAGCGATAATTATTGTGTCTAAGTACTGAGCCACTAGCATACGTCAGACATTGTGCTAAGTACTCACACAGCCTCAGGTAATTCTCACAACAACATTGAAAGGTGAGAAAACACAATTTGGAGAAGCTGGTCAACTTCTCCAAGGCTACATTGCCAGAAAGTAGCAAATCTGAATCTGTAACTAGGATGGTCTGACTCTAAAACCTATGTTTTTCATTAGAGCACATGGGTGACATGTATCTTTTTACAATGCAAATATCATGATCCACAAATATTTTAAATGAATGATATGAGCGCTAGAATCTTACACATATAGCCACAGGGCAACAAAACAACACTGAAAGATGATCAGTGGCCTGGGAATCACACTGCATGGGGTCTGTGCCTGGCTCTGACATGGAAATATGACCTCAGGCATTCAGTTCTTCCTGCTATCCATAATGGCAAATTATTATCTGACCTCACCTCAATCTTGTAGGAACAGTATAAAAATTACATCTTTAAAACATTTGTAGTGCACTGAGTTCAAGTCCCCAGACTTTGAGGGAAGCCTTTCAGAAACACGTATGTTGGTATGTCCTGGGTTCCAACCGGAAGCTGAGTCTATCACCCATCTCTTCTGTCACACATTTGCTAAAAGAGCACAGAATATCATATCTCAGAGTGCATTGCCGGGTTTTGACTTTACAATTGTAGGAATCTGAGTTTTTTATTTGTGCCAGAGAGGATGGCAAAATGTGGGAGCTCCATGACTTGAGAATGACGTAGAGGACAGCCCAGAGGCAGCACCAGAGGCAGAGGAGGAGTGGGGAGTGAGGCAAGGGAGATGCCAGAGGGTTAAGGATATTTTTCTGGCAGGGGCTGGGAGGGCTGAAGAAGTAAGGCTGAAGGCGTGACTTATCGGTAACTGTCTTTGTGTTTATGGACTCAGAAGGCACCCAACAATTACCTCCTCTGAGGAAAAAGGGAAAGCAGAATTAGATGGTAGTATGTGGTGTGGTGGTTTAGGAAGAACTTCACAGCCCAGATCTAAAACATTAGAATAGGTTACCTTAGGAAGGGACCCACTTTTCCTATCAGTTATTATAAATGACATAAACACCTACCTATCCAGGTGGATTTGATCAGGGATTGTCCCACCTGGTGGTAGGGGAATCTATTAGACAATTTCTAGAAGATCCTCTCTAACATTCAGGTATGAACTCAGCTCCCCGATTTTGTTGTGCCAGTTTTGAAGTAAGATGCTGCCATCTAGTGTCTGTTGTTCTCATGTTCAATAGCATCTAACTGCCTACATACGTTATTGGTCTTATTAGGAAAACCTCCAATAACATAATCTTTGTCCTTTTGTTGGACAAAACAGACCTAAATGGTAAAGCTATAGAGAAAATGGAATCAACATTAAATTATTTTTTGAATTAAAATATTCTTTTGATGAGAACATAAGAGCATAGTCAGTACAACGCGAGATTCCAAGGTTCACTTGTCTATGGTTCCACTATATAGAGGGAACACGCAGGGAAGTGGTTCTGTGAACCTTTAGTGGGCAGACACAGGCCCAAGTGGTGGAATGTAAGGGGAGAGAGATTACCGATCAAGGCAAGAACCAATTTTCTAACACTCAGCATTGTCTGCTGCAGAGAGGGGTTTCCTGTCATTGCGAGTATGTAGACATAGGCTGGAGTACTTTGTGGGGAAGTTGGAGAAAACATTTAAACAGCAAACTGGTTGATTGGAACAGGCAATCTTTAAGTCTTTTTATCCTAGACTTTGAGTTCCTTGAATGCAGTGTTTTGTCATTATGCCCTGTGTTTAGCGTAGTGCCCGATACATAGCAGACATACGTACTCATTTGATGTTTTGTTGAATAAATGAATATATTCACTTGCAATTTCACTGGAGGAAGAAAACTAGCCTAAATAAAACTAGCCTAGACAAGTTGAGAAAGAAAAAAAAGAGCACTCCCTGACATTTAGAAACCGGCCTGGTACTCACAGCTATGCCATGTTATTCTATTGAACCTAAACTATCTCACAGAAAACCAACTTCAGACAAGGCTACTTTGAGACCACAATAAAATGAGACAAAACAAGACCACTTCATAATTTTGTCTAAGCACAAAAATAAGGTCACTGTGCCACCCACAGAATAACAAACACCCCTTCTCTCAGCCAAAATGGGTGACTGCTTCTCCTTTACCAGTTACAGCTTATCTTTAGCTAGTCTACCCTCTGCAATAAATAGGATGTATGGACATACTGAATCATAGAATCGCCCCTGCTTTCTGAAAGCATCCAATCTAGAGTGCAATCATGGTTCTGCAGACCCTTCCCCAAATCGATCACCAAACCAAAGTCCAAATCCTACAAAAAGTTTTTTCTAGCACCTTCTTACTGAGACCCCCATAGTTTCCCATGGTGTGTGTTCTCCCTTTCTGAAATGAGTAATAAACCTAACTTGTTTAACTTACAGGGCTGCTCCTGGTGGTCTTTGGCTAAAGGCCACTGACCAAGTAAATGTTAAGGGGAAAAAAGGTATGTCCCTAATTCTAAGTGCAATCTGAATCCCAGCTTTGTGAAGGCCGCATTAGGTTTAGAACACTGCCTGAAAGAGGATAGGCCTCACGCATTAATACCCACCAGCACTCACTGAGGCTGACTGTGTGCTGGGCATTATCCTAAACACTCTGCAGGTATTACTTCATCTCATTCTCACAACCACATTCTGGGGAGGACACTATTATTATCTTCATTTTATAGGTGAAGAAATAGAAGCACAGAGATTTAGTAAGCTGCCCTGGGTCAGACAGCAAGTAAGCAGTGGAGCCAGGAATCAGCCTGGACACCTGGATGTAGAGTCCACGCTTCAAATAGTTTCCAAGGCAGAAAGGAGTGTGAGTGTGTGTTCTGGGAGAGGGAGAAAGGCATGAAGATGCAGAGGCAAGAATGAACTCCTCTACCTACAAGCATCTTGATTCTTAGTAAATTACATAAAAATCTACACAATCCCTTCCTCTCTTTTCCTTAGTGCTGGTCCCAGTTCCCTTAAAGCTGATCCCAGGGCCAGGGTTGGGGACAATCCATTTTGAATGGTTTTGATTCTGCCACCTTGAATTTTAATGTTTTTTGAAAAAAATGTCCCAACCTTCCTCTACTCATATCTTGTTTTTTGCATCTCCCCAAAACCTGGTATGGCACAGATGGGTGTGGCCAGAAGACATAAAATCCTCCTTCACCTAATTAACACCTACTTATCTTTTCATCTCCACATTCAAATGTCACTGCCTAGGGCAGCCTTCCTTAATTCCCTACGACAGGTGAAATCCTTTGTCAGAGGCTGGTAAAGCCGTCACTCTCGTCAGTACAGTTCTGTATGTTCTCCCTGCTAGACTTTCAGCTCCATGAGAGCAGAGGCCACATGTGACTTGCTCACTGCTTGGTACACCAAGAAGACTCAGAGTTGTGAACTTGAAGGGGAGTTGGGGTGGGAGGGAAAGTAATTAGTGGCAGAGTTTCAGGAAGAACCAGGTCAATTCTTTTTCCTTCCTACTCTAAGCCTCTGCTTCTTTCTTCTTAATGCATCATGATCCCTGCTACTGTATTTTCTTGACCCAAACTCAAAAATCATCCTCAGTCAGGTCAGCTGTTGCCTAGAGAATTCTAGCTGTGCTCAATCAGATCTTTTTATTTTAACAAGAGTCTGATTGGTCTTTTACAAACTACACCTTCTGAAAAGCAAATTTTATCCCTCTGGTGAGTTATCTAAGGTCACAGAGTCAAACAGCAAAGCCAGAAATAAAAATCAGATCAACTGACTCCCAAGTTGGTGCTTGATCTTCTTTTTAATGGAATAAAATGGAGGAAATGGGCTTGAACACCGATTCTCCGACAATGTTAATCAAATGTGGGCTTATAATGCCTCAGCTTCCATGTTATCTAGCAGACATTAAAGAATAATGAGCCCTTCAGGAAAAGGTATTTTTAAAAAAGGAACAGGAAAACACAGAAGTGCAGTATAATTAATATGGCAAAAACTATTTGAATTCTGGATTGTGACTCTCTTTAAGCTGATTTACCACAGTGAAGTCAGCAGAAGCCACGAAGTCAGAATCAGCTTACTGTCCAACCTCTTGGTGGAGGGTACAGCAAAGCTAAGAAGCTGCATAAAGCACAAATGTCTTTGGCATAAAACCACTGTTCCAATCTCATGGGAAGCCATTTAAAAATGAGTACGGGCCGGGCGCGGTGGCTCACGCCTGTAATCCTAGCTCTTGGGAGGCCGAGGCGGGCGGATTGCTCAAGCTCAGGAGTTCGAAACCAGCCTGAGCAAGACCGAGACCCCGTCTCTACTATAAATAGGAAGAAATTAATTGGCCAAGTAATACCTATAGAAAAAATGAGCCGGGCATGGTGGCGCATGCCTGTAGTCCCAGCTACTCGGGAGGCTGAGGCAGGAGGATCGCTTGAGCCCAGGAGTTTGAGGTTGCTGTGAGCTGGGCTGACGCCATGGCACTCACTCTAGCCTGGGCAACAGAGTGAGACTCTGTCTCAAAAAAAAAAAAAAAAAAAAAAATGAGTACGACCAGTGCCAAATTCTTAGATATATAGACACAGAGAGAGAGAGAGAGAGAGAGAGAGAGAGAGAGAGAGAGAGAGAGAGAATTCAAATAAAAGCCAAGTTCTTAGCCTGCAGTGCTGAAAAATGAAGGCCAATTAAAGCTGAGAAAATACATTATACAATCATACAGCCAGAGAATTAGATCAGTTATAGCAAGGAATTTACTGTTTGGGTCTTAGGAAAAACAAGGCATCTTTTTACCTGGGCTGGATCAAGCACAGTTCAGTACAGGAAGGGCACAGGAGGAATGAGAGTGAGTACATGAGCTCCCAAACCACCTTCCACCCTGGGATTTCTGAAAATGTAAGGAGTAAACTACCTTTGCAAAAAAGTGAAGGTTAAAAGATGAATGTTGAACTTCTCTACTAGATATTGAGGGCTCACCTCTCCCTGGATATATTAATCACACTAACCAGGCACCCCCAAATTATCATGTACTTTGTATTTCTTTGAAATGTTCATTTCTTCCATCTGTGGTGCCCCAAGCAACATCATGAAATTATTCATAGGGAAGTGCAGCAGGCTAACTTATATCACCAAAACTCTTCCTGCATATAGTGCAAAGAGATAAAAATAAGTAAAATCCCTTTGCTAAAGTTTCTAATAAAAAATAATTTTTGACAAGGCTTTCGTTTTTCCTTTCCCTGCAATTTTCATCACCTTTTATTTATCTCTTTTACAAGCACAGAATGTATAATTTCATCTAGAAATTGACCACTCTTTGTTTTAAGCAAAAGGAAATATTTAACAATAAACCAAAAAATCCTTCCCCAAGGAAAGAGGGAAATCTGGAGACTAAAGCACAATTAAGACCACTATAAGATTATTTCTCCTGTCATTCCTAGCAATCTGGGAGGTGACCAAAAATACCTGATGAGCTCAAGAACAAAAATGTGTGAAGTTGTCACATTTCCACACCATCAATTAAAGCTCAACTGAATTTTTATCACAATGAGTCTTAATAATTAGTCCAACATTTAGACGGACTGGGACATGATTTTAGTGAACGGAAAACTTGACTTGTTTCCACAGGTAAGCCTCAATCATTCTGCCCCTCATTTCTCTCAGCTCTGAAATTACGATAGCCTTTGATACCTTCCTTCCTTCCTTTCTTTTTTTTTTTTTTTAACCAATAAAAGCTTAAAGGCTAAATGGCATGTTTAACTCATTTCAACAGGAATGACAGTAGACACAGTGGGAATGGCTGGAGACTGGATGGACTGCAGGAAGCAAGCTCTGGTGCGCATGCAGACACACTGCTCCCCAGAGCTGCGGAGCAACAAGAGTAAACCATGCTGCAGGTGTGAGGCTTGACCTGTCTGGGGATTTTTCAATAGCAAAGAGTAAATGATTTTCCCAAGAACAAAGACTCCCCCCATCTGCATGTGGAGTACATTAGAGTTACAGGCAACAAACCCCTTAAATGTCCATTAAGATTGAGCTAAAATTTAGGCTTAAATAATGCAAATTGGAGACGAGACAAAACATAAAAGCAAATTTATGGTATACACAGACAACCAAGAACTGCTACAGAAAGTTTTAATCATCACATGTAAAAACAATATGTTCATATATCAAAAATGGCTCCAAATTCTTTATCATCCATCATCATCATTAACAGTGTAGAAATGAAATGATCAAAACCTTCCTGTTCAGGAGTGAAGTACTTATGAACTGTTTTTTATAAGCACATTTGTTTTTTACCCTGGGGCTGGCGTCATCAAAGTGAAAAAGAAAAGTCACTATCAGCTGGAATTTATTCAATACAGAGCTTGAAAAACCATTTATCATTGTTCTGGAGTGATTTCTGTTCATTCTCCCCTCACACACCATGTGATGACAGCAGGAGAAGAAGGCAAATGGTGTGGCCAGTCCTATTATATACTGACCATATGGTTCTCAACTGACTCCGTTGACCAAAACAAAGAAATAAAATCTTAACATCCACTAACTCTACACAATCATATTTTAAAACATGTATTAAAATTAGTTTTTTCATATAAAAGGGGAGTTGGCAGTACATGCTCAGACAAAAATACTAATAACAGTACAGTGCTTTCTTTACTGACTACTGCACCACACTCTACATATTTCATACAAACCAACCAGGTAAGTTCAGAGTTTGCCTTGAGATAAGAGCCACACATATCTAAAAGAAAAGAACAATAACTCCCAAATGCTACAACAGTTATTCAAGTGCTGAGAGAAGTATGTGTGTTAAATTGGAAAAAAAAGCAATGTTGAAGGGGGAACTATTTTAACATTTTTTGTATGACAATAACAAACAACAAAAAGATTTTCAAAATCTGAATTCCTAATGTCTCTAACATTGTTTCTAGAGCCATAGTGTGAAACCTCTCGCAAGGCAGCCTAGTGACACTGACTCAACTACTTCCATGATGATCTCTGCATGTTTTTAAAATGTGCTCTTTCTTACTTTTCACTGCCCAATTACATATATGCTAAGCTATAATGGAAATCTGAGGATTTATGGCATTTGAAGAATTATCATCCCTAATCCTATTCTATACTCTACTTTTGATTATTTCTAGATGCCTTCCCAATTCAAATTACTTAAGTGAACAATATAGGCATGGACACTTACTGGAATTTTTTTTGAGAAGTTAAATTGTGTTCACTAATTCTCAGCCAAAATTGGGTGAAGATAATGGGGAGAGAATTCAGTATTAGAAAGACTTAGAAAAAGATTTTCTGGAAAGGCTTGATATACATGCTCTCTTTCACAGGTAGAATCATGGAAAAATCAATGCTGGAAATCTATACACATATTAATAATCCCATGGGCAACTCCCCATCTGGTACTTGAACTCCTGCACAACATGCCTGCCAAATCGTTGTCTTGCCTCTACTAGAATACCTTTAGGGGCAGGAAGCTGTTCCAATACTACTTATTCTTCCTTAGAATAGCAAAACAGATTGAACAGGTAAACAAACTTCCATTAAACATGATTACAAATAATAAATAACTTTTCAAAACAGTTAGTAGATTGTCAATAGCAACACCAAAGGATAAAATTGGATTTGTCCCAAGCATTGCATGCTTTCTGTAATGATTCAAAATGGAGAGATACAACTTTGAAATATGAATTTTAGAAATCATTGTTGAATAGCTGTGTGTGTCTTAGAGGAGCAAGTAAAAACAATTTAGAAGTGATCATTATAGGGATTCCAAAACAAAGGAAAAATAAATGTTTTGAATAATAAAATAAAAGCTTCACTTTGAAGATGCAATAAACACCTTGCACAGCAAGCTTTTGTGTAAGAATTCAAGAGCCCTGCTGGATGAAACATAGGCTAATTATGGTCTGAAGCAATTGTCAATTCAGATGCAGGAGACAGAAAATGACAAGAGGAAGTCTGAGGCTGCTGCCTGCTATCCCAAGGCAACTGGAAGCAGGGCACTCTACCTTGAGTTTTTTCCTTTTGGTTTATTTGATAGCACTGAAATAATTCTTGTTGGTGATTTCTTTCAAGGTGGTCAGACTGTTTCAGGGTTTTAAATCTCCCCCTGAGAAGACCATCAAAGCAACATGTTGACTAGTAGATAATACTACCAGAATTTAATTTATAAAGAATCAATTCCTCTAAAAGAACACATTATATCTATATTTTCATTTTTGAATATATATTAATAAGTCTATTTGACCTAAAATCATTTATCCTGAAAACACACATGTAAACTTTAAGTATTCTGAATGACCACATTAGTTGAGACTTGGCTGATTCCATTTTGAATGATATCTTTTACCCCGACGTGATAAAATGGCAATGGCATCAATTTTTAACAAACAAGACTATGAGAAAAGGGTAAAAACAAAACAACAAAAAACCAACCTTAAAGTCAGTATGTCTTTTTATATGGAGGCCATTTTTTCTTTCTTATGTTTCAAAAGTATTAGATAATTAACATAGTAGCTAGATGATGGTAGACCAAATCTTCCTGCAAAAAAGAATAAAACTTCCTTGACCACTGAGATTTGGAAGTAAAATCAATGAAAGTCTATCAAGTACTCAGGGTAGATTTGGTTGGCATCAAATACCACAAAGATCTTTGGATTCCAGGTATCATCCACACAGCTGTCATATAAATTCACATAGCTCCCGTCTTTGGAAGGAGGTCGCATGTATTTGGAGTCTCCGTTTATGTAATCTCCAATTAGCACTCGAGCAAGAAACATAGATTTATATGTTCTACATAGATGCCGCTGTTGCAAGCTGACACCATGAATTTGGAATGTGTTTCCATGCTTTATGTCATCTTTGCAGAAGCGACTGGAGTAAGCAGCATCTCTAGCAAAATAGGTTCCTTAAACCAAAAGGACCAAAAAAGCCAAGATTACTTCTAAGAATATATTAAAAACAAGCAAAAACATTCTAATTGTCAGGAGAATAGATGCATGGAATTGTATAATAAAAATAGATGTGGAATCTCCTCATCTACAGATCTTTCGGGAAGGAACAGAAATCCATCTGTTACGGACAGCTGTGGTGCAGACTGCCTGAGGCACGGATTTGCTGCTATAGACCAGTCCTCACATTATCCCCTGCCCATGCCAAAATGTAGCTACCAGACTTCTGTTCTCAAAAGAAATTTTACAAAGAAACCCAATAAATAAAACAGTTAAAATGGCTCAGTGCTTAAAAATGTGGCAGGACCTGAGTTTTTACTGCTTGGCCCTCCTTCCCATTTCTATGTCCTTCCACCACTTCCTCACCCCACTCCCTTGGCCAGCATCCAGCAAACCTCTGAAGAACACAGTGGAAACTACTGGTCTACAGAGATTCTTTCAACCACCCCCCTCAACCATATTTCTATGATACAGAGTAACAATTCAATAATATTTCTGGAAATAATAGAACCTCATATCCAGGAAAAGACTTCTGAGAGAGTGCAATGCTATTCATATCTAAGTATTCCAGAAGAACAATTTCACTGGCTGACTGCCTGCATATGAAAACTCAATAAAGCAACCAACTCCTCCGAGATGGTAAACATGAGATTGACATCATTAAAGGAACACTTACTCTAAAAAATTTTGGAAATGAATTGCAGAGTCTCATATTCACCCAATATTGATGGGATTTATGTAACACTTTCTGACCTTTCCAGTTACATAAGTGGAATGGCCTTTGCAGTAGTTATTTTAAAAATTAATTTACTTTTTCAAAATGCAGCATATCCTGATCTTAAGTGGTAATCAGTTCTCTTGCTGGAGGTAAGGTACAAAGTAAGGACCAGAAAAATAAATGTCCATCCCTTACCTTTTCCCCTCACCTCGCTCCTTACTTTTCTTGAGTAGTGGCCATAAATAGGAGAATTTAGACTTTTACAACTTTAGAAATAAAGTGAGGTTTTTCCCTTACTATTCCTTATTGCTTATTAATATTCTTACCTATCATTTTCTAACAAACAAAGCAAAACAAAAACACTAGGACCTATACCAGGGCACAATGTAGTTATAATTTATTTTACCATTCTCTACATATTTGTCATAAAGCAGTTTAGTGTAGGCTTATACATGGAAAGGACTTATACATGAAAATTAAATATAATGCAAAAATCAGCTAATATGGACATGATGCCCCATCTGGATGACTGAGACTTGGGTAGCTTTTTAATCTGATAGAAGCATAAGAGGCTTAATTCCATTTTGTAGATATAAGAAATAACTTTTCTGTGGCTCAGAAACTCTTGGCATGTGCCTGTAACCTAGCATAATAACTTTTAACTTAATGATTAGCAACCCCCTGAATTATAAAACAATCAATTTTCTCTAAAGAAAGTCCTTCTTAGGACTCAAACTGAACCTGGAATTCTGATAATTACCTTTTCCAAAGACAGCACCATGTATACCATTTATTCTCCAATCAAAGTTATGAATGCAAATTGCTTCCACAAATTCATTGCTGGTACCATGAAATAGCATTTGTTCATTAATCTGAGGCACACCTCTTTTTTTCTTGAGTTGAGCCTTTTTCCTAAAAATACAATACACACAGACACAAAACACACACAGAAATGTACCATAAGTGGCATTTATTAATCTTAATGAGCAAAGTTCAATAGAAAGGGTAAAAAAGAAAATACTTCTTTGTTATAAATCATAAGTAGACAAAGTAGGTTTGGAAAAATAAATATTTTCAAATGTTCTTAGACATATAAATCATCTCATCAAAAATTATTAGCTAACATTAAGACTTAAGGTTGAAAATTATACCAAAAACCATAGTTATCCCAGAATATGCCCCATCATAGTAAAGATAACTGCCTAAACCAGCTAAGCTTTACAGATACTTAAAAATGAGACTATAAGCAATTAAATAATTCAAAGTTCACAGAGTCTTTAGAGAATTCCTTAAGCAAAGACTATGTCTTATTCTTTTTATCCTCAAAGACTAGAAAATGTTAGTTGAATTGAACTGAATTTTGAACCGTATGGCTGGAAGGGACATTAAGCCATCCAGTTGAATTAACTCTCTTCCCATGAACAAATATTCTAACACATAGAAGGATATTCAATGTAGGACTGATTGTAACAGAAAAAAGCAAAAATAAAAACTGAAAATAGCCTAAAATTCTTTCACAGAGAAATGAATATATAATTATATATTTTTATATAAATGTTAAAGGTAATTAACTAAGTTTACATGTGTTAACATAGTAAATCTCGAAAAATAATATTGAATGTAAAAAGAATGTTGCAAGAAGAGACATGTAGCTCAAAATAATACTGTGTATCATACAGGTATACACACACAGAGAGTAAAAATATAAAAGCATCACACCAATCTCAGGAGGAAGGGAGGAGAGAAGTTGGGGGCGAGTAAATACTTCACCTGTATCTGTGTGAAGAGGAAGAAAATGTGACAAGTATCAAAATGTTAAATCTGATTGGTAGGTACATGTAGTCTATAAACTACTTGCTGCATTTTCATTTCTGAAATGTATTTCATAAAAAAGATGTTTTAAAAATTGAAAAGAATTCTCCCCCTTACATCTCTGATAGCTATTTAATGCCTGCTTCCATCCATTCTAGGGTCAAATACTAGGGTCAACTTGCCTTGCCAGACAGCACAATCTGTTTGTGATCTACTGTAATTGTTGGAAAGTACATCCATCCTAACCCCAAACAAAAATCTATCTCCTGCAGCTTCTACTGATTGCTGTTAGTTATTCTCTTCTGAACACAGAACAGTTCAAATCACTCTTATACAAAACAATTCTGCAAATCTCCAAAAGTAACGATGAACACCTACCTAGGCTTTCTTCGCTAGGTTGAATGTGCACCATTCCCTCAACTACTCCTGACAGAGCATAGCTTCCAGGCCTTTCTCTATGCTGGACAATCTTTAATTAACAAGAATCTGCTGGATACCTTCTACTTTATAAATGTTGGCAAGAAATAGAAACAGAATTCAGATATCATCAGACAGCATAGAGTTCACCAGCACCACCAAATTCATTTCAGTAGCAGGGGCATGAGACGGCTTACATAAATAAGTACATAGTCAGTTAAAACTCCTAGGACTTCTCCTAAACCAGCTCTCCCTTAGCTTGCTATGTATGTACAACTGATTTATAAACCAAATGCAGCTTTATTTCAGTTATGCCTTACTTGATATAATAAATTAAAAAGTAAAAATTAAATAACAAAGTAAAATATCCATATCTCAGATTAACAGATTTTATAAAGGACATGAAGCTTAGTGAAATGTGGAGGAATGGATACTTGCATTTAAGTGTGCCAGAAATGAAAATGTGCATAGTCTTTCTCAAAAGTCGTCTGGCAGTATGTATCAAAATTTAAATGTCTATGCTTTGGTCTGTTGACTACAGTCTTTCTATATCCTTAGTATGACATTAGAAGACTATATATTAAGCAAATATTTACTTCACAAAAAGCCAGCTACTTTCACTAGGAGTAAATTCCACCAACTATTTTTTTAGAACTTTATGTACTGTCTCACTTTTTAAAAATAATGTACATTTGTCCCTTTTATAACTGAGAAAAAAAAGCTTTTGTAAAAAAAAAAAAAAAAAGATAAAATTTGTTTTGACCCATTGTTTCAGCCTCCCAAGGTCTTTCTGACTCTTGATTCACTCACACAACAAACAAGCTACCCCTTCTAGTTTTGAATCTTTCACAAGTCTGATAAGCAAGGCTTCCACATTTTAATCCAAGTCCCTGATAAAAATATTGAAGGACTCAAGAAGAAAGCATGCATGTCATTCAAGTTACTCTTTGCATAAGAACTTTATCTACTAGATTTTCTCTTTTACTATCACCTGGCATACATTTATCCATCTTGTCTCCATCATAGGTAACTTTCTCAACCACTTTTAGGAACCAAGTTAGACTGCTTAAAGGGCTTACCCATCTACCACCATGGTGATCCTATTAGTTAGTCTGGCATTATTGAATCCATGCTGGGTTTTTTTTTAAGTAAACATTTGTTTAATATACAATGTCAAATTTCATGGTCTGTAATGACTAGAATCCACTACACTCTAAAAAGTCAGGATATTCACTTATCACTACTTTTCAGGCATATGTTAGAATGGATCTCGGTTTGAAAATTCTTTGGATTCTCTCTTAGATATTAAAAATGAACTGTGGATTAAAGAGGCTGGAGCACGGATGTTAGCAGGCATTGAAAACACTGCTGGGTTACTGGATTGGATACAGCATATATACCAGCTGAAGGAAGATCAGGGTGAGGTGATTAAAGTTCTGCATCCCCACAGCACAGTTTATTCTAGTGCCCACAGCTAAGGCACTCATGAAATGTGGACACTCACAGACTATGACCGTGGTGCTCCAGAAAGGCTAAAGTTGAGTTCCAGGGCCTCTTGAACTTCAGTTAAACCTGCAAGGAAAGTAACAGGACTACACTAAGTTCTTCACAACCCTGCCCACCTTTGCCCAAACCCACATTCATTTCTGAAATTACTGAAGGTACTGTGGTACCCTTTCTCAAGGATGTCTCAAAATTACCCACACTCTTAAGAACTAGAGTGCCAAAAGGGCTAAATTGTATATGCCATGTGCCCTGCACTGGAGCAGGAATATCTTCATGCTCTGAATTAAAATAGGTTTGCTTAGGTTTAGAGCAGTAGTCCTCTATCCTGGCTGAACATCAGAATCACTTGAAGAATTTTTTAAAGACAAAAACGTCAGAACCCAGAGGTTTTGATCCAGTAGGTCTGGGATGGGTGATAGGTATTTCTACTTGTTAATGAACTCCGGTGATTCTGACATGCAGCCAGGTTTGAGAATCTCTGATCTAAATCCACATTCTGAATGAGTAAGCAGCTTTCACTGTTCTTATTTCCTGCCTACCTTATTTTTTCCAACCCTGCATCAATCCAATCATCTCTCCTATCCGCTCTGACACTTGCACTGCTAGAGAAAATCATACAGCATCCCCATGGTTCCCACTACAAATTCACACACTCTAACAGCTAAACCCTTAGTGCTGATGGAAACTCTATAGTGCCCAAGTTCTCAGTCTTTTCCCACAGTGGCCGTTTCAGATCTCCCCTTTCCCCTTGTCTTTCCCTCTCAACTATACCTCCCTAACATTCCATTCTCTGTGTGTGACCACACTTCTTATTTCATCCAGGAAACGGAAGGTATTGGGAAGGCACTCTCTAACCTAACTCCCCTCCTCATCCCCTACCTCTACTTATCTATAAACTTAACTGGACCACCCTTGCCTACCTCCTTTCTGACATGAGTTCTATTCAGAAGCTGTAATCCATCAATTATGCTTTCTCTCTTCTCCAGTCTTTTAAATTCTCCTTCTCTATAGGTTCTTCCCAGTTATAATACAATGCCCAGGTTTCTCCCATCATTAAATTCAAAAAACATTCACAAAACAAAATGAAAGCACACTTCCCAACCCCACATTGCCTATCTTCTCACATCTTTCATTCTCTTTACTGCCAAGCTTCTTGAAAGAATTGTTGACATTTGCTGTACACACAGTATAGTGTCTACCAACATTGCTTGCATCAAAGTTACCTTCTTACTGCAAAATCCAAATGACACTCTCCTTCAGTTTCTGTGACTACACACCCTACCGCTTTCCTCCACTTTCTGTGGTTGTTACCTCTGTTTTCTCCTTGGGTTTTCTCTTCCTCTGTTACTCCCTTTCAGGATTAATTCTTTGCCCTCTTCTTAATCTACATAGACTCCTGGTCATCTTATTTACCCCTATAGTTTCTACTGCCCCACATTTTCTAACAACTCCAAAAGACCACTCTTCTGAGCTCCCAACCCACGTATCAGCTGCTGTATGTCAACTACTCCTCCTTCTCCACCATCCCTAAACCTGTCTCTACCCACATTCCCTTGATAAATTAAAGCAAACAAGCCAGAAACTTGGGAGTTATCCTTCCCATCTCTCTTACCCACCCCATAGCATACATTAAATTAAACACCAAGCCCTATCATTCTACAATCTTAATATCTCAAAACTGTCCTCTTTGCTCCAACACAACAGATATCACTTTGTTCAGGCCACCCAATGTGTCTCAGTCTAATTACTAAAACCATTTCCTAAACTGGTCTCCTTGCTTCAAACTGTGATCCCATTAAATCAGGGTGTCTCAACTTTGGCACTAATTATATTCTGAGATGGATAATTCTTTGTTGTAGGAGGCTGTCTTGTGCATTATAGGATATTTACCATCCCTGACTTCTATCCAATAAATACCAGTAGCACCCTCACCCCAACATGACAATCTAAAATGACCCCAGTAATTACCAAATGTCCCATGGTGGGCAAAATCACTCCCAGTTGAGAACCACTGCTTTAACCCCCTTCTCCACAGTACAGCCTGATGAATTATTTTTCTAAAATGCAAATAAATCTATCATTCTCTTTCTTAAAGTCCTACAATGGCTTTCTACTATCCCAGGAAAAAACCCAAACCCCTTAGTTTAGCCTATAAGGCTCTGCATGGTCTGGCCCCTGCTAACTCTCTGTCTTCCACTCTGGATCAATCCAACTCAGCTAAGGCTACTGAAGAAAATCACACACCCACTCTAGTGGTGCTGCTACAAAATCCTGTGTGCTCTGCCTCTTGACTATGATTTTGGCCTCTTCTTTCACCATTCATCCTGATTTCTGTTCCATTGGAAACTCTCTCAATTTTCTATGTTCCCTCTTGTGTTCAAACTTTGGCTCACATTGCTCCTGATGCTTGGGATGCCCTTTCCCTATTCGACTTGTGCCTAGTTTAAATGACGCCTACTTCAGGAAATGCTCCCCAACACTCCCCGCCACACACACCCTGCTTCTGTCGGCAGGGGTGGATGATTACCCTCGCTATGTCCTGTGCTCACTCCTATATGTCTGTGTTGCAATGGTCTGGCTCCTTGTCTAAGCTGCAGTCCTATACACTGTCATATCCTAAGTGCCTAGAATCACACCTGTCACAAAGTAGGTGTGAAAATATATTTGTTGGAAGAATGAGGGAAAGTAAGAGAGGCTCAGGCAATGTGAAAACTGATGTCAGATGGACTCATGTGGGCCTGACTACCTATATGGTGACTCATAGGTTATGTGACAATGAGATCAACCAAGTTATTTTAGTTCTTCAGAGATGTCAAAATGACAGGCTGCCCTCACAATGAGACTCAGTACATTGTACTGTCATGACAGGTGGCAGGTTCATTTACCATCATAGATTTCTACAGGCTGACATTACATAAAAATCATGAAGGACATCACCAGAGTAAAACTATTTCCACTGAAATTCTTAGTGTAAAATGTTTTGGGGAGTCACTAGTACATTTTCACCACTAGGATTTAACTGAGGACTCAAATTATGAGGGAGACAAACGTGAACTTCACTTCAGGGCCTGATTAAGAATAAAGAATTAAGTTTTTATCAGATTATTTTAGGAAAACATACTTTATTCACGGAAAGAATAAAATCAAAAGGACAAAGGCCTCTATTTTCTTCTATAAGAGAATCATCTAAACAAGAACTAAATAAAATCTTCTAAAGTCAGTTAAACTTAGTTACTGTCAGGAACAAAAGTTGGTTTGGTCCAGACTCAAGACTATAAAGAATCCAAGCTGAAAGCCCCTAATTCTGCCATAAACTATTCTGATACCAAAAGCTGGAATATGCTCAGGCCATATTAACTAGTCAGTTACAACCATGAAAGAAGTCCATGTACCATTACCAAACAAAAGTCAGCCTGATTCTCAAGTATATAGAAATGAAATGAGTTATGATCTGGGATTTGCTTTAAAATACTTTAGCAACAACAATAAATAATAAGAAAGGAGATAGTTTATGTGTGGCAAATATTCATAAATGTTGAATCAGGATGATGGGTACATGGAGTTCATTATATTAGAATGATATAATAATAATCTCTACTTTTGTGTCTATTTGAAATTTTTCTGAATTCTGAAAATTATAGTCAGCTTATATGAAAAGTATCAGAAATCAAATCTCATGCACAGATATTAATTAAAAACATTTCAGAGAACCACTTACTTTAAGTAATATTTGTTATAAAAAATACAGCACAACTGGTTAATGTGGACAATACTTAAGCATTCTGTAATGGACTTTATTTTTAGGTTGAGTGCACACTGAGCAATCTAATGGGTTGTTTCCAACCTAAATCAAGTAAATAAATTAAAAAAATAAATAGATTTTAAATCTACAACATAAACTTCGGGCTAAGCAGGAAATATGAAGGTATGTTTTAAAGTGTTCTTTAATATAAAACAAACAAATGGCTATGGACAAGATAGTACAATTGGTAAAAGAAGAAAATTCAACGAGGTTTTCAGAGACTGATAACAAAAGCCTGAGGCAATGAGGTCATATCAACAGAACTAAATAGCTCCCAAGATTCCCCTGTAATGACCATTTTAGTCAAGATGCACAGCCTTAAACCTTCAAAGGAGAGAGTTTCTCACATTACAGTGCTGCAAGCAAACCATACAGAGAATTTTTCTTCCACTTGAGAATGAGGAAGAGTGCTGAGAGACCAGGTCAAAATACAGCAGAAGAAAAATATAGTACATCTACACCACTGAAAATTCATACAATTTAACATATGTGCTTAACTCGAAGACTATATAAAAAGTGTTAGGGGCAAGGAGAAGGTTTAGATTAGAAATTATCTCACCTGCAGAAGAACTCCCACAAGTCCAAGTTTTGAATTCTCTGAATTCTTTTAATTCGGTTGCGATCCATTGTTTTACCAAAGAGACTAGCAACTTCATTATATTCATGTGTTTGATTTTGCAGAGGAATAAGCTGGAAAAATAAGTTTGCATAGCTTTACTGGGGTCGCTTCCGATTTCTTTCACAACACAGTCAGTCAGTTCTGCTCTTACCTGATAAGGTACTTCAGGATTCACATTCTCCCAGTGTGGTGGCATAGGGATAGCCTCGTTTTCACAGATATAACTTTAAACAGCAAAAGACAAAACAAAATATTAGAAGCTGATTATAATTATTGACAGTGAGGTAGCCTTTTCTCCAAAACTGAATTTTCATATTCAGAGTACTGTGACAAATGCACTTAAGTGTAGCCTTTGGTTTCTTTAAAAATTTTTGAATGTCTATGGTGTGATACTTTTTAGGCGCTGAAGAGTGAACTTTGATAGGAAATATCAAACCTTACATATCATCAATTTTAAATTGTTTAGTTTTGTTTTTATGAAATTTCCAAAATTTCTCTAAAATATCAGGAAGACTTTAGATAAAGATTTTCTTCTGCCTATTGAATAAATTTGAAACTCCTCAGCCATTCCTTCTGTGTTCTCCAAGATCTAACTCAAACCTAAACCTTTCTCTGTTTATTGCACACTATTCTCTCACACCGTCACTTAGTGCAATCAGTCTGCAAATCTTTTAAAAAATATCAAATATGTTCAAGCCATTGGATGGGAAGACAAAAAAAGACAGTATATTGGGGGCTTTAATAGCAAAAGGCTGACACACCAGTTGTCCTGGTGACTAAAGGTTACTGGAAGAAATTAATAACTTTTAAACCTATCTTTAGTTTACTTCTTTAAAACTTATTTTAATTTTTGAAAAAATAAAAACATACAATTTAAAAACTATTATGTATAAAGAAGAAAATAGTGAGAAATTTTCCTCCCACTCCAGTCCTTGGTCTGTCCAATTCTCACTTCTTGCCCCAAATCTAGGTCTGTAGGGTATTCTTTCAGAACTTCTTGAGGTTCATATAAGCCAAGTTTTTTCCCCTACACATGAAGCACACGTTTTTTTGCATCTGTTTTTTTCTTTACTTAATAGATTCTTAGAATCTTTCTATATCAGTACATAAAGATTATCCTCATTTCTAGCGCCTACAACACAGCTTGGCACACAATAGACATTCAGTAATTACTGGCTGGCTGAATGAGTATGTTCTGTTTTACAGATGCATACGATTCCACTGTATGGATACATCATAATTATTTAACCAGTCCCTTATTGATGATATTTAGCTTGTTTTCAACTTTTTGCTACTGTATTAAGTATGCTGCAAAGAAATCTGTCCATCTTCCCTTTTACATTTCCACTAGTCTATCTGTAAAATAACATCTTTGAAATGGAATTTCTGGGTCAAAGGATATATTTATTTGCAATTTTTACAGATACTACTCAAATACCATCCTTAAAGGATATACTTACTGATATTCTCACCAGCAATGTAGAGAGTGCCTATTTCCCAACATAGTAAAATTTAGTCTGGTATTAATTTGTATTTCTCTTACTATGAGTGAGGTTCTATGAACTGTTCAAATTCTTTGTCCATGTTGGTCTTCTACTGAGAGAGTCCTAGAAGTACTTCATATACTATAGAGGTTAGCCCTTCAACTGTAATAAAAATGAACAAAAATATTTTCCCAATATTTTTCTCACTTTGCCTAAAGTACCTTTTAGCTATGAAAACACTTTTTTAAAAATTTTTATGTAGCACACAGCCTTAATTAACTCCTTGCCAATAGGAAACATGTACTATTTGCCTTGTATGTAATAAATGCTTAATACATTCCCACAAAAAATATTTCTATATCAGCACCTACCAACCTTAATCACTTTCCTGTATCCTACCTATTCCTCTTTTATTATTATCTTGCTTATTTGTCCTTTATTCTGTTTGGTCCTCTCTTTGTCCTGTCTTAGTTCTGTGGTTTGTACAGTGTGTGACAGAACAAAGTGCTTCTTTACAATAACATTTTCCATTATTATGTCTCATTTTTCTCCCAGATTACATATTCTTTGAAGATAAGTAATTCCTTTATTATAGTCCTTGTGCTGAAGACTGTGAATATGATAGCTGGTAAGGAGAGAATAGAGAATATAGAGAATATATTCTCTATATTTCAGAGACGTACTGGGACATTCATTATGTAGGTACTTGAATAACTTTTAAATCATGATGCTAAAATAGAAACCAAATGACTTAAGAAACAAACTGATGAACCTTAAAATATTTATTTCTTTATTCGAATCCTTTCAAAAAATCTCATTGGAAAAAGTATTCCCTACAATTCACATACTACAATTGTTTTTTTCTGTTTCATTTTAAATTCTTTGAACAGAAAGGAATTTCAGTATTTGATTAAGGAATCATTCCAGAAAATAGGACACATGCTCTAAAATTTTTCCTTCAATTCTAGTCATATGAATAACAAATATTTATTGTCTTCTGATTTTATACCTCTTTTTTCAGACTATATATGGCCAAAAAGAGCAAAAAGAAAATTTGCAACCCAGATCCAGGGAACAGGGAGCTGTACTGTTGTCCCATTGTGCTCCCATCTCCCCTTCGTCTCCTTTAGTCACTATAGATTTGAAATTACTTCTAAGAGTTGACCAATGGGGATCTGGGAGGTGGAGACAAAGTGGGCAATTACCTGGAATTAATGGCCCAAATAACTATGGTTCTGCCAGAGTATTTCCAAGTGAGCAATTCAAACTTACCTCAGTGAGTTATTTTAGGGGTTTGGAGCAGAGTCCATAAGGCATTTTGTAACTACCATGCAAACCGTTCTAAATAATTAAAAAATGTAAATATACAAGGAGAAAGGAGAAGAATAACGTGCAAGAAAGCACTTACAGAAAATAATAATGTTGCTATTTTGTCAATACATGAGATATTTCATATTTAAAAGATCAATATTAAGATCATTAAATGACCTATTTCCTTCTATTTGTTTTTCTGTCAAAAGTTAAGAGACAGGAGAATAAAACCCCACCCTTTCACCTCTATTCTCTTTACGATACCTGAAAGCACTGATAGAAAAGGGGGCTCTTTTTATTAAGCGTTGCTTTCCAGTGGTGAGATTCATTTGCTTCATTTCTGTGTACAAAGACAAGATATCAGATAAGTTAGAGAAATATACTGTGCTATAAAGTGTCATGACGATTAGTAGCCACACTACATGAGGATCAGGAATCGTGGCGCTTTGGGAGTAATTGGCAAGCATAGTGTACTACAGGCACTTTACCATACAACTGTGAATCATGTTACAAAGGTGCTATTCATGGGAGCACAGCTTCACTGCGTGATGACCTAAGCTTGAACTTAAAGATGCTAATTCATTCACTGCTCAGTGTGCAGGGTCTATTCCTTTCTGCATCACACTTAGGTTAAACCAACACTAAAACAGAGGAGTTCTAAACTTAGGAAGGTTAAGAGTACTAGAAAGAGAGAAATTATAACACTAAGTCTTCCAGTTGGTTTATTAAGTGGGAAAATATGCTTTGATTTCCTCAAAAACTTTGGAAATGATAAAGGAGATACAGTATCATTATAAAACTTGCACAACTGACAGAATTTCAAAATTTTGTGTATTTCTTGCCTTTTCTTTAAATTTGTATGCCTAAACCAAAAAAAAAAAAAAAAAAAAAGAAAGAAAATAGAAAACCTGGATAGACCCAATACATACTCATATAAAATAAAATTCCAGTGATAAAAGACTAACTAACGGTGTGTATCATTTCCTTCTTTTATCTGTGCCTCAGCCATGGCAATATTTACCAGGTCTACTTCTTCATTCCCAAAAAGTTAAGAAGTGAGTCTTAATGTAGAATATTAGGCAGTTTATCTTATCTAACTGACATCAATCCATTCCAGAATGAAGTGGTTCATCCACCCAGGCCAATGTTAGTATAAAGTGTGTTCTGCCCTTTCTGTATTCTCCTAGACTCTACACACACTGGCATTGCCACTACTCAGGGGAAAAGCAGATGATCTCAACACATGGCAAGACTTGAGATGCCATTTTCTTGAACCATTTCATTTGGAGTTTACTTTTCACCATCTTTATGGAGAAAACCTGAGGTGCCTAGTGGAAGAATGGCTGGGGCTAATAACTTTGGAAATTGTTCATGTGAAATGCTACTACTATACCTTTGAAACAAGATCATAATATAGAGGGTTGGGAAACATGAATTATTAATATATGTGACACCTATTCTTTGATAAAGATATTTTCTAACAAACTGCATTTTCTGACAGGAAGATTCCCAAAAATATAGTTTACTAAAAAAGTTATTCTTTCAGAAACATGTGGCTTGCTAATTATCTACCAAGTGCATTGAAAAACTTCATCCTCTACATCTGTGGTCTCCAACCCCTGGGTTGCAGACTGGTATTGGTCCCTGGCCTGTTAGGAACTGGGCTGCACAGCAGGAGGTGAGCAGCAGGTGAGCAAGTGAAATTTCATCTGTATTTACAGCTGCTTCCCATCGCTCACATCACTGCATAAACTCCCCCTCCTGTCAGATCAGCAGCAGTATTGGAGTTTCATAGGAGCACAAACCCTGCTGTAAACTGCACATGCAAGGGATATAGGTTGCAAATACAGATAATCATTAGGAGAGAGGTTTGACTGCACAATAAATGTAATATACTTGAACCATCCCCAAACCATCCCCCAGTCTGTGGAAAAATTGTCTTCCATGAAAGCGGTCCCTGATGCTAAAATGGTTGGCGACCACAGCTCTGTGTGAAGGCTGCTGTCTGGTTCTGTTTCAGTAGTGCTTCAAAATTAGCACCTGTACAGAGGACTAAATATGTCTATTGGACACCTTCTGCCTAGACTGCAGCAGAAGGATAAATGTCAGGACTCCCTTAAAGGTAGCTTATTTGCCTAATATCATTTTTTTAAAAGGTATGGTTAGTCAGGAGTAAGAATCTAGTGGTTTGAACTCTTAATAATGAAAAAGGGACAGAAAAACAACTTTGGTGAGACAATAAACATTAGATATTTGGTTGCATCAACCCCTTAGTGGACAAACCCCCTTTACAACTTCTGGGCCTTGGTTCATCCAAGGGAATTTTCTAAGGTTTCACCACCTTACCCAACCACAACCCACTACTAACACTGTCATAAAGACATTACTCACAGAAATCGGGAAAAAACAGCTAAAGGGCTAAGCTGTGTAGCAACCAAATGTACTTTTATTAAGAAAGCTTCCCACCCAGGTCTTATTTGCCTCTAAGCAATAAACTGCAATAAACTGCACCTTGAAACTTGAGGGGATGAATCCAACACGTTGTTCATGGGATACCTAAAAACATGTCCCTACATCACAGATGAAATCCAAAGTGGGGCTGATTTCCAAATTATTAATAGATGACCAATCTGTGAAAGAGTCAATGAAATCAGAAAATGGCAGAGGCAATGTCCATTAAAGAAAGAGTTTTCTGACAAAGGCACCAAGAGAAAGGTCATTCAGCTAAACTTTGGTCTTGAAACTATTACCAGCTACCTATGACTTTCTCACTTAGCATCTCAGTTTAATCCTTAAAATAAAAAGGTTCCTACCTATTTCAAAAAACTGATGGGATGAATATAATTGTTAAAAAGTGTTTTGTGTTCTTTAAAAGATAAGCATTACATGAACTCAAAATATATAATAATCTTCACATACATTGATATATATATAACATATAAACATGCCTTTATAAAAGGCAATGTTGCTCAAGATGATTTTAAATCCTGAATTTTATAGAGGTATTTTTGTGTATAACAAAGAGGATTCATTTCACTGTTTGCAAATGTATCAACTAATCCTGATCTTCAGAGCTATAGATTTTATCATATCAATATACTAAAACACACAACTATTAGGGAAAAAAACATACCTGCAAAGTCTATCTTGTAGCTGAATTTGGAAGTAGTAAAAGAAATGGAGCCACAAGGGTTTGTTTTGAAGCTTTTTTCGATATCTTCACTGCTAACTGAACACTGAATGTTGGTATCCGGCTTTAAGACAAACCAGAAAGTGTCATTTACCAGCTGTTCACATTAATGACTTGGCCACAGAGGTGCTACTGTGGTCACAGTGACAGGGTATGGAGAGACAAGGGAAACTTACTAATCACCTATTCTAGTTCCCAACACACAGGGAGGATCACAACTAAGCCAGCATGTTAAACATGGTTTAAGGTTTCCAGTGAAGAAACAACAACTGGTCATGGTCCCCTTCAACAACTGGTTATGGTCTGTTTTTCCAGATTATTACAATTTTTATAAATTATTCCAATAATTACACTTTCTAAGTGGCTCGAATGAAATCTTCTTTAAACAGCTTGATAAAGTTAAAAAATAAAAGACTGCAGGTTTTTGAGTATGGGTTCAAATCTCAGCTCAACTAGCTGTGTGACCCTGGACAAATTATGTTAACTTTTCTGAGTTTCACTATCTTTGACTTTAAAACAGAGTGTTAACATCTGCTTCAGAATGATTGTGAGGGTAAAGGAGAAAATAAATGCACAACACCTAACATAATACCTGGCGTACAGAAGGTGTTTAATATGGATTTGTTCTTCCCTTTCTCTTTGTCCACCAAATCAAACTTGGAGTTGCTCAGATGTACTGATACCATGCAACTCTCAGTCACATTCGCCCTCTGTACACATAGTAAACACATACTGTTTCTTCTAAATAAATGATTGTGAAAACCTGGGGGAAAGAAAAGGAAAAGGACCAGAAGAATTTCTAACTTTTCTTTTAGTTAAGCTATTTGATTTCCTTAAGGTTTGATTTCAAGTTCTACACTCATACTCATTTTATATATCAGCAAGATGTCACTAAGTGATTCTAAACCCCTTCTGCAAAATTCAAGGAAACAACATACCTGAAACATGTGCCACTTCCCACATTCTGCCAAGTAGAACCAGCCCCACTGGGTGTCTGATGTGTCCATGTCATCCACTTCACTCTCTGTTGTTTTGGACACGAACTCTTCTGCTTTGTGAAACATCTCCTGAAAAGCCAGAAAGAGGGGAAGGAAAAAATAATTCTATTAATAATAAACGTACTTTTTATAGATCATTTTACTTCTTTACAAAGAATGGTGCTCAATTGTCTTTCCCACTGCAACACTCTAAAAACACCATTCGAAACAATGGTGATATAGCACCTTTTGTATATTCCTGGATAGAGCTGGAACCCATTCTACTAAGTGAAGTATCCCAAGAATGGAAAAACAAGCACCACATGTACTCACCAGCAAATTGGTATTAACGGATCAACACCTAAGTGGACATACAGGAGTAACATTAATTGGGTGTCGGGAGGGTGGGAGGGGGGAGGAAGGGATAGATATATACAACCACAACGAGTAAGATGTGCAACGTTTGGGAGATGGACATGCTTGAAGCTCTTACTCGAGGGGGGAGGGGGGCATGGGCAATATAACCTTAACACTTGTACCCCCATAATACGCTAAAATAAAAGAAAAATAAATAAATAAAAACAACATTCTATCTTGCATATTGACTTCAAAGATAAACATTTAACATGTTGAATATCATTGCTTACCAAGTTAGGCAAATAATAATCATCCTAGGTAGTATATACCGATACCTATTAACCATTTAAGTAAACTATATCAATGTCAATAAGTACTTTGGGTTTTCAATACAGCTCCAAGAAATTTTAATTTTATCATATGTGCATGTATTTGGTCAAAGGATCCATGCCATCCCAACTAGTTAAGACCAAAAGCATCTAATTTATGTTTTAAACAGTCATTATTTCATTTAATGGCATGGAACAATATTAATATATGGTGTTGAGTACAAAAGAAGGTTATAAAAACAGAAATAGTATGATCCAGTCTAATAAATGCATGTCTATACTTACCCATGTGAATATATATGTATGTGTGTGTATAAATATATGTATGTATGTATATACACACATATAGATAAATGTCTGGATGTATTAATACATACAACAATTTGTCATCATTTTTTCTCAGTGTTAGGATGAAAATAATAATAATGAACCTTTCTATGGCTCTTATTGTGCAAAGTACAGTTCTAAGTACTATACAGATAAATACAGATGATAACTCATTTAGGCCTCACAACAACCCTATATAAGATAAATACTATTATTTCCCTAAACTTACAAATGAGGAAACTAAGGCACAGAGAGGTCACACAATGAGGAAGCCAAGATTCGAACTCAGGCATTCTGGCTCCAGGGTCTGTGCACTTAGCCACCATGATATAGTACCTTACACTTCATTATACAAGATTTTATAATTTCATTATACTACTTAACACATGTACACATTTATCTGTGAAAATTTTTAAGCATTCTTGGTTGGGTATTGTAATGAAGAAGTCCCTAGAAAGGGAACAAAGGGGATGATTAAAGAAGATTAAACTTAATCTGGTATTCAGGTTCCTGTTCTTATTCTTTAAGAATTTTTAAATCATTAAAATTTGTAAGACTAATAAATGAAAACATTCTCCCTGCAAAAAAATCAGAACATTTAAGATAAAACTAAAGACTTTTCTGACCATTACTTCCATTCCTGGTACCTTCTCACTTTGCTTCTTTCAAGGTTAACCAATGCTATCAATTTACTATGTACCTTTCAGATAATCTCTGTGCATATGTGTTTGTGTGTATAATCATATACACACATACAAACATATATATATTTTCTTAAAAATTTGATTTGCTATATCTTTGATTTTTTATAAAGAATATGTATTACTCGGTGATTTGGAAAATGTTTATTTTTAATTTCATTATATAAAATGTCCATCCTATTTCTAGAGGCTGTGTAACCTGGGATAAATTTTATACCTTGCCACAGTTTTCTCTTTGCAAAATGGACAATTAGACTCTTTAATTTCCCTTTCGGTTGTTGTTAGAAATGAATGAGATAAAGCAGTAAAGTGCCAACTATGGTAGCTGAGCTCAATGAGGGAAGTTTGTTATTTTTTATTCATATTCGAACCAAAGAATGCTTTATGATTATTTTTTGTTTTTTTTTCCCTTCATCTTTTAAAGTTGATTGGTGCTAAGAAATAGAAAAATAGAACACCCTAGGATCAAGAATTGCAGGTTTAGGACCCACTATTTACCTTCTGTATTTTAACCACATAATAAAGACAATGATTTTAAATTTAAGATCAACTGTCCAGTTAACTATTCACAACTCCTGCGTCTTCTCTATTACTGTTCACATCATTTGGCCATTTCACTGTGAGAGAAAAAGCAAGAGTGACTGAAATTTAGTTTTTCTTCTGAAAATAACCAGAAAAATTTAAAAGGGTAAGTTTTAAGATAACAGTTAAGATAAATATTTGGTCTATGAATTCTATTTTTTCTCTATTAGAAAAAGGTATGGAAAATAAAAAAAAATACTCTTTATACGGCATACATGCAACATGGATGCTCTGCTATGTAACACTGTACCTAAGTTTTAGGCCAGTTTGCAAATGAAAACGTTTTAGCAAAGTCCTTTCAGAACTTTCTGTCATAAGTAACATCAGAGTGGGACCTAGGACAGATCCATCTTAGATTTATCACTATTTTAGAAAGGACAGCACTTTAGACAGGAACCACTGTATTAAACATTTCTAAATCACCTCAAATTTTATAAAATTCTTTGTCAACTTATATTTTTTCCTTTACAACCCAAAGTGTAGGAGAGAGAAGTCATTATTTTCCAATTAAAGTCAGGGAAAAAAAATCAAAGCAGAGTACGCTATAATTATTTTGTCTAGAACCACAGATTTAGCAGTACAGAGAAGATTAAAGAAACACCCAAGGCCTTTTGAGCACCAGTTCTTCCCAATGCCTCACGTGCACACACGGGCAGTCATTTGTTCTCTCCTGTTGCCAAGGCTTAATTGAATTGCCTTGCTTCACAGATGCTCTGGCTTTCTTTCAAAAGACACATTCATAAAATGAAATCTTACAATTTTCTACAGTAAATTTTCTCTCCAAAGAAATGGTTATTTTGCATAATTAGGCTCAAAGAGTAAGTCAAATTTAAATTAATAACTTTGGAATACTATTAATATAATCATAGTAATAATGGCTCTAGGCTAGAACACATTTATAGGTAATAAAAAGAACAAGCACAAGTAACAGGTCATGGAGTAGGCATTTAATAATGTTAGATGAATGAACCAGTTCAGTAACAATGTCATATTCTTCCTGTTTATAATTGGAAGATTATGACACTTCCTGCACAGCAGGCTGTGAAGAAAAAAACATACTAGTATAAAGTGGCAAAGCATTTTGCAAATTTTCAAATGCAATTGGTACACTAGTAGAACTTGTCTATAATATTATTTACAGACCCTGGGAATAGCAGCCTGTATCATAAAATTGAAAAGCTGTGTGGAAAATGAGTTTAAAGTCAAAATACTGAGGAAAATTATGCTGCCTTCCAGATGGTTACAAGTTTTCTGATAAGTTTATTACAACAAAGTATAATTTATTTTCTTAGTATAAACATAATACCTTGAGGAAATCATATTTGATAATAAAAATTTCCTTGCCCCTATATAAAGAAGATCCAAAAATGGGCCAGGAGTAATAGCTCACATCTGTAATATTCACACTATGGAAGGCCAAGGCAGGAAGACTGCTTGAGCTCAGGAGTTTGAGACCAGACTGAGCAAGAGCAAGATCCATCTCTATCAAAAATAGAAAAACTTAGCTGGGTGTGGTGGCGCACGCCTGTAGTCCCAGCTACTCAGGAGGCTGAGGCAGGAGGATCGTTTGAGCTCAGAGTTCGAGACCAGCCTGAGCAAGAGCAAGACTTTGTCTTAAAAAAAAAAAAAAAAAAAAAAAAAAGGAAGTTGAACCCCCCTCTTCACTACCCCCTCATACAAAAAAAATTTTTTAATTAAAAAAATAAAAGCATAAAAATGAAGCAGAACTTCCAAAATGATAGCGTAAAGAGACCAGTGGATTCTTTCTCCCCAGAAAATCTACTTTTTAAAACTGTTAAAAATTATTTTTTTAAAAAAGTTTAGTCTCTAGAAATTGTCCTAAGGACAGACAGGAAATGGGGAAATATTCATTCAAGAAAATTACTAAACCTCAGAACAGGTGAGTCTGTGGCATTTGAGTTATGATCTGTAATGACCTCATCCCACAATCTCTGTGTTATTGAATCTCTCCCTCTGGTGTGTGCAGCCAAAAGACAGGGGCTCCTTCTCCCTCCTAAACTGTGGCTAGTTTTACCCTGGGAAGGACAGGCTTCTGTTGTTTCTCATCCCCTCTGCTCAGATGTGCAGAAGCTCCCTTCTGGGCAGATGACACAGGACCCATCTCTCCCCGCCTTCCCCTACTCATCTCCCACTCAAGTGGTGAAAGGTTTATCCCAGGTCCAGCAGGCTGAGAACACTGGGCTCTGACTGCTGCCCCCTCAGTTTGCTCCCACAGTAGAAATTTCATGCCGGGAGCAGCAAGCCAAGAAGACCAGGGGCTGTTACCACCAGCCGAGTGCCCACTCAAAGAATGGGGTGTCACTCTGGGAAAAGAAGGCTCCCACTCCCAGCTCCAGGTGCAGTGGCACAGTGATTCTGCTCGGGGAAAAGGCAGGTCGCAAGGACAAAGAGCTCTTTATCTCTGCTGGAGAGGATTGACTTTATTTGGGACAGAGGGTAGAGAAGCCCATGCTAAGGGCATTATTGAAAACAGCAGAGATTTTTTTGAAAAACAATTAAGAAAGACTAGGACTTCTAGTATAAGCAGAATGGCAGAGCAGGCAGAAGTTTAACACAGAGAAAGAACCAGAGATAATCAATAAGAGCCCTCTTAAACTCATGGGCAACCCTTGGGAGTTGGAATGGCTGTGCAAAAGTACTAGGCTGTATCCACTCCACAGTGATCAAAGCAAGACAAAGGGCAGACTTGAAAACATTCATTCATTTTTTTGTGTAAAACCTCAAAAGCATAGTCAACTAAAGCAAAAATAGGCAACTGAGATTACATCAAGCTAAAAAGCTTCTACCCAGCAAAGGAAATCATCAACAAAGTGAAGAGACAACCCACAGAATGGCAGAAAATATCTGCAAACTACCCATCTGATAAGGATTTAATAATCAGAATACATAAAGAACTCAAATAACTCAAGAGAAAAAAAAATGGTAATCCAATTTAAAAAGTGGGCAAAAGACCTGAATAGACATTTCTCAAAAGAAGACATACAAATAGCCAACAGGTACATGAGAAAATGCTCAACATCACGAATTATCAGAGAAATACAAATCAAAACCACAGTGAGATATAATCTCACCCCAGTTAAAATGGCTTTTATCAAAAAGACAGGGAATAATGGATGCTAACAAGCATGTGGAAAAAGGGGGAACACTCATGGCCAGGTGGTGAGAATTTAAATTAGTATAGTCAGTATGGAAAACTGTAGAGGTTTCTCCAAAACTAAAAATAGAACTACCATTTGATCAAGCAATTTTACCACTGGGTATACATCCAAAAGAGGGAATCAATATACTGAAGAGATATCTACACTCCTATGTTTATTACAGCACTTTTCACAATAGCCAAGATACGAATCAACCTAAGTGTCCATAAGTGGATGAATGGATAAAGAAAATATAATATATACACACAATGGAATATTATTCAGGCAGATGAGAACAAAGCTATATTGCAGTAACAAAATGACACCAGACAGTAACTCAAATCCACATGAAGAAAAGAGAATCAGAAAGGGTAAGCAAGAAGGTTAATATAACAAAGTGTATATATATACTTGCTCTCCTTTCTTCTACATTCTTCTCTAATCTTCTAGAAGATTATATAATGATAATAAAAATGTATTTTTATGTTTGTACATATATAGACATAATATATGTAGCAGTACAGGTTGAGCATCCCTAATCCAAAAGTCTGAAATCAGAAATGCTCTAAAATTGAAATTTTCTGAGTGCTGACATGACACCACAGATGGAAAATTCTGTACGTAATCTCATGCAATGGGCTACAGTCAAAATGAAGGAGGACAACACCGTTTATCCAAGGGAAAAAGGATCTTACCAGCCTCCTTCAGCTGTGATATATCTTTTCCTCACATGTGCACTCAGATTCCCCCATGTAAGCAAAAGGTAATGAAATGGCATGTGTGTAGGCCAGACACACCAATGGCAGGTTCTTTACAATGCCCCACATGAGGCCAAGACATATCAGCATTATTCAATGTATTTTTTTGTTTATTCTGTGTTCTGTGGTAAAAAGATATTGTTAAGAAGTCAAAAAGGCCTGCAGATACCCCTATGGGTCATGGTAATAAAAAAAAAAAGAAAAAAGAAGCATTTATGTTTACCTTCAGGACAGAAAATCAAGCTGTTGGAGAAACTGAATAGTGGTGTAAGAGTGAAACATTTTACAGAAGAGTATGGTGTTAGGATAACCACCATATATAAGCTGAAGAAACAGAAGGATAAACTATTAAAGTTCTATGTTGAAAGTTATGAACACTTTCTTGAATAGCATGCTAGCAGCATGAACAGAGGCATGGGTGTGCAAGTCTTCAAAAGGAGTTTAGCATGAAGGATGTCATATATGCTATTGCCAACACTTGAAATACAGTGACTAAAAACACAGTTGTGCATGTCTGGTACAACCTCTTTCCTGTGACTATGTTCGGTGATGATGAGGAGGAAGATGTGATTTTGAAAAAATTGTATGTCAGATAAGAAAAAAATGATGTATGACCTCCTTACATACGCAGAAAATATATATATATATATATATATATATATATATATATATATATATATATATATACACATACACACATACCTTCAGGGTCCACCAGTAAGCTGGAAGAAATGTATATCAAATAAGTTTTTAACATTGATAATGAGGCTCCAGTTGTTCATTTATTAATCAATGGTGCAATAGCTCAAATGGTCCTGAATCAAGATGATTGTGATAATAGCGATGATGAAGATGACGATGTTAATACTGCAGAAAATGTGTCTATAGACAACATGATGAAAACATGTGATGGGTTTATTGAAGGAGTAGAGCAGTTTGCATTCATACCAGAACAAGAAATCATGTTAATTTATAAAATCAAAGAGAGACTTCTAAAACAGACTACAGATGAGGCAGATGACTCTGGAGGAAACATTTTAAAATAGCATTAAACATGAGTGAATTAATCAATAAATTTCCAGATTAGATTTTTTTAAAAATTCAGCTATATATTGTCTATAGGAATACATTTTAGATTCAAAGATATAAATCAGTAGAAAGTGAAAGGATGAAAATATATACTATGCGAACAACAATCATAAAAAAATTTGAAAGGTTCCAACTTCAAGTGTCATGCTGGCACCTAAAACATTCTGGATTTTGGAGCATTCTGGATTTTTGATTTTTGATTAGGGATGCTCAACCTGTAGTAACCTAATAAGAGACCCCAGAGTATTTCCTTGTCCCATTCACCACGTAAGGACATAGCAAGAAGGTGGCCATCTGTAAACAAGGAAGCAGACCTTCACTAGACACTGAATCTGAGGGAGCCTTGATCTTAGACTCCCCAGTCTCTAATACTGTAAAAAATAATTTCTGTTGTTTATATACCACCGAGTCTGTGGTATTTTGTTATACCTGAATGGATTAGGCCCAAATGGATTAAGACAGAAATTGGTACCAGAAGTAGGATCCTGTTCTAACAAATATCTAAAAATGTGACAGTGGCTTTGGAACTGGAGGAGTTTTGAAGTATATGCTAGGAAAATCCTACACTGCCATAAATGGACTATTAAGGGCAATTCTGGTGAGACCCCAGAAAGAAAAGAGGAGAGTTGTAGAGAAAGCCTCAATCTTCTTAAAGAATACCTAAGTAATCCTGAACAGAATGTTGGTAGAAATATGACCGATAAAGGCCATTGTGATGAAGGCTGAGATGGAAATGAGGAACATATTAGATACTGGAAAAAAGACAATCCTTGTTATAAAGTGGCAAAGAACTTGGCTAAACTGCGTTCATGTTCTAGTGTTTCATGGAAGGTAGAACTTACAAGTAATGAAATTAGATATTTGGCTGAAGAAATCTCTAAACAAAGTGAGCACCCTGGCTTCCCCTGACTGCTTATAGTAAAATTCAAGGAGAAATAATTTGAAGACAGAATTCTTATGCAAAAAGGAATCAGCACCTAAAAGATTTAGAGGCCGGGCGCGGTGGCTCACGCCTGTAATCCTAGCTCTCTGGGAGGCCGAGGCGGGCGGATCCTTTGAGTTCAGGAGTTCGAAACCAACCTGAGCAAGAGCGAGACCCCGTCTCTACTATAAATAGAAACAAATTAATTGGCCAACTAATATATATACAAAAAAATTAGCCGGGCGTGGTGGTGCATGCCTGTAGTCCCAGCTACTCGGGAGGCTGAGGCAGAAGGATTGCTTGAGCCCAGGAGTTTGAGGTTGCTGTGAGCTAGGCTGACGCCACGGCACTCACTCTAGCCTGGGCAACAAAGTGAGACTCTGTCTCAAAAAAAAAAAAAAAAAAAAAAGATTTAGAAAATTTTCAACCTATCCATATTGAAAAGAGTGAGAAAGTCTGTTCAGGAGACAACACTAAGGGTGTGGCCAAATGACCATTTTATAAGATTAGTATGGGTATGAACCATGGACTTAATCAGCCATCCCAGCAGGAAAACTGCCAGTTTGAACTGAAGAAAAAGTAGATAGGAAGGAATGAAGGAAGGCTACTGGGCTTCTTGGATTTTGTAGGATGGCATCATAGAAGCTATTTAGCTACAAATGTGTGCTAGTCTTAAAGACAATGGGAAAATGACCCTAAAAGCGATTCAGAAGTCATCATGGCTACTACCTCTTTGACTCAAAAGGGGGGACCATGCCTGGATTTCAACAGGCCAGATGGCCCATGAGGGTAGGACCACTCAAATCCCTGGGATTGAGACCACTCTCTCTTAGTGGGTCCAGAAGCAAGTATTCCATTGGGCCTGGAAGGCAGAGCATCAAGCCAAAGAGGATTATTTTCTGGTCTTAAGATTTCATGAGACTTGTCACCCTGTTCTTCTTTCCTTTTTCTCACCTTTGGAATAGATGTGCTATCCTACGCCTATCCTACCATTGTATTTTGGAAGTACATAACATGTTTGGTCTCACAGGGTCACAGCTGGAGAAGAACTTGCTTCAGGATGAATCATATCTTGAGTCTCACCCATATTTGATTTAGATGATATTTAGATGTGAGGTAAGACTTTTCAGCTGATTGGGATAGAATGAACGTATTTTGCATGTAAGAACATGAATGGGGGCAAGGGTAGAATACTATAGATTGAATGTTTGTATTCCCCCAAATTCATATGTTGAAACTCTAACCCCAATGTGATGATGCTTGGAGGTAGAGCCTTTGGGAGGTGACTAGATCATGAATGGGACTAGGGTTCTTTTAAAGTTTTGCCAGTCTAATAAATAGATGTGTAGTATTGAGGTTTTAATTTGCATTTCCTTAATGATTAATAATATTGAACATCTTTTCATGTACTTATTTTTCAGCTGCTTATCTTCTTTGGTGAAGTGTCTGTTCAAATCTTTGGCTCATTTTTAAAAATTGGACTGTTTTCTTTTTCTTGAGATGTAAGAGTTCTTAATAAATTCTAGGCATTTATCAGACACATGCTTTATAAATACTTTCTCTAGTCTGTGGCTTATCTTTTTACTTTCCTAACAGTATGTTTTGAACCTGAGAAGTTTTTGTTTTGATGAAGTCCATTTTATAATTTTTTTCTTTTATGGATCACGGTTCTGGTATCATAGCTTTAAAAATCTTTGCCTAGCTAATGCCACAATGATTTTTCTCCTATCTTTTCTCCTGGAAATCTATAGTCTTGAGTTCTGCATTTAGGTCTCTGGCCCATTTTTATTAATAGTTATTTTTTTTTTTGCATATGAGTATTCAATTGTTTCAGCATCATTTGTTAAAGCAACTGTCCTTTTCCCACTGAATCTTACCTTTATAAAAAAATTCAGTCATCCATGTTTGCAGGTCTATTTCTTGACACTATTCCACTAATTAATTTCCCTATCTTGATGCCAATACTACACTGTTTTAATTGCTGTAGTTTCATACCGAATCTTTAAATCAGGTAGTGTTAGCTCTCCAAATTTGTTCTTCTTTTTCTGAATTGCTTCGGCTATTCCAGATCCTTTGAATTTTGATTGGGCTTGCATTGAATCTATCAATCTATCTGGAGAGAATTGACATCTTAACAATATTGAGTATTCCAACCCATGAATGTATTGTATCTCTTGACTTGTTTAGGTCTTCTTTAACTTTTTTCAGTAATGTTTTATAGTTTTCAGTGTACATATCTTGTACATTTTATGCACGACTCATGTCTAAGCATTTCATATTTTTGATACTATTGCAAATGGAACTGCATACCAATTTCTGGTTGTATGTTGCTAGTATATAGAGATACACTGATGTTTGTATATGAATCCTATATCTAGCAATCTTACTTATTAGTTCTAGAAGCTTTTCAAAGATTCCATCAGATTTTCAGAGTATTATATATAATAAAAAGACAGCTTTACTTCTTTCTCCTAACATCTAGATGTCAGTTATTCCTTTTTCTTGCCTTTTTCCATTCGTCAGAATCTCCAATACAATAATAAAGAATGGGCATCATTGCCTTGTTCCTGATCTTATTGAGAAAGTAGTCAGTCTTTTACCACTAAGTTGGTATCAGATATAGATGTTTTGTAGATATCCCTGTGTCAGCAGTCCCAAAGACAATCCTCGGGGTTGACGATTTGCTAGAAGGATTCACAGGACTCAAAAGTTGCTCTGCTCATGATTATTACAGTGAAAGGATACAAAGTAAAATCAGCAAAGGAAAAAAACACAGGGGGTAAAGTCTAAAAGAAATCAAGTACAAGCTTCCAAGTGTCCCTTCCTAGTGCAGTCATGTGGGACACACATAATTCTCCCAGCAACTATATGACGAAGTGTACAAAGTGTTACTAACCAAGGAAGTTCACCTGAGCCTAAGTGTCCAGGGTTTTTACTGGGAATCAGTCACATAAGCATACAGTACCTAGGTGACTGACCTATTGCTGAAGCTCCAGATTCCCAGAGGGAATGCAGATATTCACCAGAAATCACATTGTTTATAACTATTTGGACAAACTGGTATGGCATGCTCAAGGCCTCAGACATATAAATACACTCTTATTAGACAAAACATTTTAAGAGCTTAGTTCCCTGGAATTGAGCAAAGGACAGTCATGGAAATATCTTTTCTTAGGAATGTGCATAATTTGAGAACCCAGCCTGCCGAGTTAACTGTTGTCCACAAACTTCTCTTCAGGTTGGCCAATTTCCCTTCTATTCCTAGGTTGTAAAAATTTTAATCAGGAATGGATATTGGATTTTATCAAATATTTTTTTTCTGTATGTATTGAAATGATCATATGGTTTTTCATTTTAGTTTGTTTATATGGTGAATTACATTGATTGCTGCTCAAATATTAAACTGACCTTGCATTTTTGGAATGAATACCCCTTGGTCATGATGTATTCATCCTTTTACATATTGTTAGATTCAATTTGCTAAAATTGTTTAGAATTTTTGTAGTCATGTTCATCTAGGATATTGGTCTGCAGTTTTCTATGATGGGTTTTGATATCAGGATAATGACAGCCTCATAGATTGGGCTGTGAAGTATTACTGCCTTTTCAATTTCCTGAAACTTTTGTGTTAATTAGTATTATTTCTTCTTTAAATATTTGGTGGAATTCACCAGTGAAACCACCTGGTCCTGGAATTTTCTTGGAGAATAGGTTTTTTTCCTATAAATTCAAATTCTTTAATAGATATTGGGCTAATCATGTTATTTATTTCTTTTTGAGTAAGCTTTGGTAGTTTGTGTCTCTCTAGGTATATGTCCATTTCATCTAAGTTGTAATATTTATTAATATAAAGTTGTTGATAATATTCCCTTATTATCCTTTTAATGTCTTTAGAATATGTAGTGAGAACTTTGAATTTTATTGATTTTTCACTATTGTTTCTTACTGCAGTGATTTCCACTCTAACCTTTATTTCCTTGCTCCTGCTTGAGTTTGACTTGCTCTTCTTTTTCTAGTTTCTTAAAAAAGAAGCTGTGCTTATTGATTTGTGACAATTCTTCTTTTCTGACATGGGCATTTATTTGGCCATCCTATATTTCCCTCTAAGTACTGCTATAGCAGCACCCTACAAATTTGATATGTTGTGTTTTCCTACTATTTTCTCTTTTTATTTCTTTGATCCATGGGTTATCTTAAAGTTTGTTACTTATTTACCAGATATTTGGGAATTTTATAGATATCCTTCTATTACTGATTTCTAACTTAATTCCATTTTCTTTTGTCAGAATGCATATATGACTTGAATTCTTTTAAATGTACTCAGACATGTTTTATGACCCACAATATGGTCCATGTTGTTAAATGTTCTCTGTATAGTTGGAAAAAAAAAACAGGTATTCAACTGTTGGCAGGTGGAGTGTTCTATGTCAAGTAGGTCAAGTTGGCTGATGACGTTGTTCAAGTCTTCTATAGCACTGTTCATTTCCTATCTAGCATACTTATTGCATCAATTATTCAGAGAAAACTATTGAAATCTCCAGGTATAACTGGGAATCTTTCTACTTCTTATTGTTATTGTATTAGTTTTGCTCCATGTATCTTGAAGTTTTATTAGATGTATAAATGTTTAGGATTGTTTCTGAATAAGTGACCTCTTCATCATTAGGAAATGACATTCTTTATCCTTGATAATATCATTATCTGAAATCTACCTTAACATTAATATACCACTCACACTTTTTCTTGACAAGTGTTAGTATCATATATCTTTCTCTATTTAATTATATTCTATTTGTGATTTATATTCAATGTGTGTTTCTTGTAGACAACTTATACTCAGGTCTAGACTTTTAATACAAACTGACAATCTCTGTCTGTTAAATGTGGTGTTTGGTGCATTTACGTGTGGTGTGATTATTGATATGATTAAAGTTTATAACCTTGCAATTTGCCTTTTTTTTTTTTTATGGCCCTCTTGTTCTTTGTTCCCATTTTCTATCTTCTTTTGGATTTAGTGCTTTTAGGATTCCACTTTATTTCCTTTGGTGACTTAAGTATAACTTTTTCTCTATATACTTTATTTCTTCATTTTCTATGCACTCGAATACTCACTCCAATGTAACTTTTGTAGCTTCTAACCCAGCCTTTCTCAACACATCATCACTTAAAAGAAAAAAATGCCAGGACCTCTAATAAGCTTGCTGTTACTAAATCCTATTAATATGTATTTTTCGGTCCTCATTTTACTTATCTCTGTAAAATTTCACTGTTTAGCCTCTGTCATGAATTACTCTTCTTAGTTTCTATGACATCACACTCTTCAGATCATCGAGACCATCAATATATATGCCCACAGATTCCCAATCTCTTTTGCGCCTTGACTTCTACTCAGTCTATAACTTTTAGAGTTCCTCCTGGCTCAGTCCTAGCCCCTCTTCTCTTTTCTCTGTATCCTCAAAACATGGTCCTCAGGGATTATAAAACAGTTGACGGGCATCTTCGGAGGCAAAAGTAATGAAATAGCCGGGCGCAGTGGCTCACGCCTGTAATCCTAGCTCTCTGGGAGGCCGAGGCGGGCGGATTGCTCGAGGTCAGGAGTTCGAAACCAGCCTGAGCAAGAGCGAGACCCCGTCTCTACTATAAATAGAAAGAAATTAATTGGCCAACTAATATATATAGAAAAAATTAGCCGGGCATGGTGGCGAATGCCTGTAGTCCCAGCTACTTGGGAGGCTGAGGCAGGAGGACTGCTTGAGCCAGGAGTTTGAGGTTGCTGTGAGCTAGACTGACGCCATGGCACTCACTCTAGCCCGGGCAACAAAGCAAGACTCTGTCTCAAAAAAAAAAAAAAAAAAAGAAGTAATGAAATAAATTTGTTTACATACATTTTGCAAAGTTGAAATGTAAAATTAATGAAGATTTTCATGAGAATCCTTTATTTTCTTTAAAGTTACCACTCACTACAATATCCCATTATGTTAAGTCTCTGTTGGTCAGTTCATATCAGCCATATTTAGCATTCACTAAATATAGTGGTGTAAAACCAAGTAAATTTTCAGATCATTTTCACACAAATCCCCAAAATCCATTTGCTTTGTTGATAAGGATAGAGAAGAGACCAAGACAAGACAGGCATTCCTCAGCTAAACCAGGTAAAAGACCTTGATATTGCTGAGAAGCTTGTCAATTCAAATTTAATGCCAAATTTATTGCCTGAGAAAAGACATGCTATTGACAAATTTCTTTATTAAATGATTCTGTTGGACATCATGTATTGTCACTGGCACATGATATAGAAGTGCAATTACTATCACACAAGTGTTTCAGCATATATTTTGTTTTACAATTGGACAAACTACTTGTAGAGAAATATAAATAAATCAGTCCTTGACATATATATATTATGTGATGAGGTAAAAGTATTCAACAACTTTTTGTTCTGCTTATCAGTGAAAACTCACAGTACAAGGGAAGACAGTTTTTATTTAGACAATGATACTTTTGTGAGCTGTGACATGAGTTGAAAAAAGGTACAACACATTCAATACTGAAAAAGAATGAGCTATAGAAATAGCAACAAAGGATCCTGCTATTAATATATTACTACGATTCTTTAAATTCATGGAACAGTAAGGAGTCAACAATATGCTTCTTAATTATGATTAAGTGTTGAAGGAAATAACAGAAATTGACTATCATCAAATCTTGACTACTCAGAGTGCATGCTCTCAGATGCTGTGGAAATAAACAGCAGTGTTTGCAAGAATATTCTTCCCAATCGAGTTTGCTGGCTGTCAAGGAAAAAAGTGTTGATCAGAGTTTCTAAAATGAGGGCTGAGATAAAAAATCATTTCTTCATGATGCTGAAGATCATCAATACCAATGAAGTAATCCTATGTTTTCCAAAGGCCTGATTAAATGGAGTATAGCAGATACATATTTAGAATTTTAAATAACCTGAATTCCCCTACTTCAAGGCTGATTTTTAATGCTGAGAATAAAACACTACATTTTGCAGTCACAAAACTATGGTGCAAATGGCTCAATTGCTATAATGTGATTCCTTCCCCAAATCTGGTGGTTTCTTCACTCATCTGAGAATGAGACTGATTACACTATTGTTGATACATAAAGAACACATCTAAATGTTACAACAAAACATGAGAAAATACTTTCCAGAGACTGAAGTAGTCAAAAATTGGTTTAAGAATCAATTTGCTCCTATCTTCCAAACATTCAGGCTGGTTGAAACATTCATCCTTATGATTGCTTAATATTATAAGCTTGTCAATGTAGTGACTGAAAGAGTACTAGAAATAGTCTTCAGGGAGAAATCTTCACAAAAGTTCTCAGTCTGTGTTTGAACTTAATATTCCAAACAGATGATAGAGCCAGCAAACACAAGTTGCAATTCTTGACAATCTATCAGTGTAGCATGGTATTTCCTAATTTAGTAGAAATACAGGGTAAAAAAAAAATCAAAGTGTCTGGGTCTAACCTACATCTCAAGCTACCTATGTTCAAATTAGATACAAATACTTTGTAAGAAGCTATGAAAAATCATCCTTTCAATGAGAATAAAAACATTAATTTTGAAAAATACCGCTGTATTGTTTAAAAATCAGTTGTCTGCATGGGTTCTGAATGTTTGAAAACACTGTCATAGGTATCTCATCTACTCTCACAATTTTAAAGGCCATCTACAGATGCTGAGGCCCAGATTTCAATTTCTAGCTAGCCTTCTCTTCTCAGCTCCAGACTCACCCACCAACCCAACCGCCTTCTTAATGCCTCACAGGCACATCAAACTAGTGAGTCCAAAACCAAACTATTGATATCCTCCATATTTCTTTCCCTTTTCCGGTCTGCCCCAGTTCAGGGAAAACATCTCCTTCTTCCTGGTAGCCTGTGCCAGAAACCTGACACTCATCATCCAAGGTGGAGCTTGAACTATCTATTTCTCTCTCCCCACATACCCACTTGTCCAAATCATCTTTATCTCCACTCTGGACTACATTGTAGCCTCCCAGCTGGTCTTCCCTTAGCCTCTAATGTCCCTCTGTATTAGTTTTCTGTTTCTGCTGGAACAAATTACCACAGACTTAGTGGCTTAAAATAACACCAATTTATTTTCTTACACTTCTGTAGAAGTTTTACATTGGTTTCAATGGGTTAAAATCAAGGTGGGTTTGATTTCCTTCTGAAGGTTGTAAGAGAGACTCTATTTTCATGGCCTTCGATCTTCTAGAAGCTACCCACACACCTTGTGACCCCCTTCCTTCATCTCCAAAGCCAACTGTATCTCTTTGACCCTTCTTCCCTTATTCCACTTCTTTTGTCCCTAAATTCTACTTTTAAGAACACTTGTTATTTCACTTCCCAAAATAATCCAAAATAATCTCCCTATCTTAAGGTCAGCTGATTAGCTAATTACTTCCCCTATGCCATATAATTTAAGGTATTCACAGATTCTGGGGATTAGGATGTGGATATCTTTGGGAGGCCATTATTATGCCTACCATGACCTCTAATACATAACTCATTTTCCAGATAGCAGCCAAAGTGACCTTTTTTAAAACACAAATATGTTCATGTCATTTCCTATATAAAATCCTTCAATGACTTGCCAGTCCTCTAAAGGTAAAGTTCAAAATCCCAAACATGTGCCACAAAGCCACATATGGCCTGGTTCCTACTACCCCTTGGGCATGTCTCTCTTGGTTCACTGTGGTGCAGCCATATAGTCTTCTCTGTTTCTCAAGCACAGAGCTCCTTTCTGCCTCAGAGTCTTTGCTCACACCATTTCTGCTATCTGAACAGCGCTCTCCACTTTCCATTCAACCTTTACCTGGATAACTTTTGCTCAATACTTCAAATGTCTGTAAAAGTTACTTTCACAAGGTTGCCTTCCCTGATTTCCCAGCCGAGTATTTGCTCCTCCTACATTGTCTTCATACTTTTTCCTTCATAGTTTTTTTTTTTTAATCACAACCGGAGTTGTGATTATTTAATGTCTGCCTGCCTGCACCAGACTGTAAACCCGTAAGAGCTGGAGTGTTGTCTGTTTTGTTCACCACTGGAAACCCTGGAACTTAGCACCAACCTGCTTATGATAGTTGCTCAACAAATAATTGAGAAGTTAGTACCATTGACTGTTATTTCAGTGACTACTAAGTATGTGGAGTATAGCGTGTAGATATGCTGGACAAAGGGATGATTCATGATCCAGGTGAGATGGAGCAGGATGGCATGAGAGTCCACACTACTCAGTATAGCATGCAATTTAAAACTTATGAATTATTTATTTCTGGAATTTTCCATTTAATGTTTTCAGACTGCAGTTGGCCATAGGAAATCACAGAAAAGGAAATCACAGAAAAAGGGAGACTACTATAGTTTGACTGTTTTGAACATCAAACAGATATAGGTCATATTCTAAGCTTAGCTAAACCCACTACTAAAATAATTACAAATAATGCCAAGAAAATAAAGATATTAATAGATAAACCCTTGATCGTACATGTTGGTCCTAGGTAGGTAATAAATTACACTGTCAGGAATATATCTTCATAGCCACTATGCTCTTTATAGAACTTTCATTTCCAGGAATACATCTTACCCCTATTCTCACCCCAGCCTGCAGGGTATATCTGAAAAATATACTGCCTGATTCAGAATAGACATTCCATAAATACTAGTTTCCATTGCCCATAGCCCCTCCTTCTTTATTCTCTGAAGATGCCCATATTGATACTCTAATCATCAGATATGCACTTTCTCCATTTCACTCCGTCCAAACTAGACTTTCCATTCTCTTTCACTTTCGCAGGCGTTAGTCATTTTGCTTCCTTTGACCTATCCATAAGACCACTTCTGTAACTTGATGACTGAATTCAAAGCTTTACTTTGATAAAGCTTCCTAGTTCCCCAGATACCCTCTTATCTCACTTTCTCCCCGTAATCTGTACTGCAAGCCCCTAAGGAGCATGCTCGGATTTGATCCATGTTTGAATTTCCCCCTCCTAGTGTCTAGAATGGTATTTATTTTACATGTAGTAGATACTTACTAAATATGTGCTGAGTGAAATAAATGAATGAATGAGTATGGTTTAATACTAAGTCTGAACAACAGAGGGACAACCAGTGGAGTTCTCCACCACTTAGCTCAGGAGAGAGGTCAGGACTAAAGATGTACATTGGCAGGAATAGTCACCAGAGTAATATTTGAAGTTTATAAAAAAAAGATGTACTGAGGAAAAAAAAAAGATTAAAGGTAGAACATTTCATGGGCAGAAGGCAGTGCAGCTAAGTCAGGATTATAATTCAAAGATAAATCATAAAAAGAAGAAATCCAAAGGAGTACAGTTCCAGGGAAACTGAAAAGGAAGAGTTTTCAGGAAAACCTCTAATGGCACCGAAGCTGCAGAAAGACAGAAGAGGCTGAAGGCACACAGGTTTCCACTCTAGGAGATGATCCAAAGGTTCTTGGTGCCCTCCCAGCAAGTAAAGTGTCAGAGGCAGAAGCTGTGCTGCAGGACCTGAGGTATGAGTAAGAATGACAAAACGTATGAGACTATTCTTTCAAGACGCTTAACAGAAAAAGGAGAGAGAGAATCATAGCTATGAGGGAGTTTAGAAGCAGCTATGAATATAAAATGACAGGGGAAAAGACAGCTCTGTAGGTAAAGCATTGCACTAATATAAAAATGTTATCATTGTACCACCAAAGAAACAGAAAGGAGTGGAAAAAGGACTTGGGTACTAATACAATTCAGTTGCTTACTCTCTGTTTGATCTTGGGAATATCATTTTCCCCTCCTTGAGCTAACTCACCATATTATTCTAATAAGAGTTAATAAATAGAAAAGAATTTTGGAAGAATATCATTTTCTATAAAGTAAGGTGTTATTACCACAGTAGGTGGTTAATACTCTTTTTATATAAAGATGTTTATCACTTTTCAGTTCCATTCATCAGCATGAGATACTGAAACTTTCACATCTAATATTGTTTACTTGTTCTAATCCCAGCAAAGAGCAATAAGACAGTTAAAATGAGACAAAGAAAACAAGGATAAAGTCACTGTACGAAGAGTCAAGGTAGTGATGACAACCCCTCCGACTTCCTCCTACAGACTCTGACACTTTCCTAAACTGGGGGACACTAGTTACAGGCTACGTCCCCTAAGGTGAATGGAGAAATGCCAAGAGCTCACATAAGAACTGCCTGCTGTTTCTGTCAATCTGGCCTGCCATGGTAGGGACCTTATGCTTACCCCAAGGTTCCTGGTCTGTGAAAGGCATGAATAGAATCATCACAGGCGTCATGTCTGTCTAGAAAAATAAAATTGTGAACTGAGGTAAAGTTTATTTTTCACTCCTTGGTTAATTTGTTTAGGGTTTTTCTCCCAAGGAAATGTTGCAAAGTCAGTGGTGACTTTCCATATTCAAACTACTTTATGGAGACTCGTCGCATGGAAAGGGACATTGCTTCTAAGTAGTACTGTGAGCAGGGTCAGTGTAACACTTCCTCAAAACACTTGTGAGTGGAACACAGTATCACACAGTAGATATATTTGAAATAGGAGCAATAGGAGGTATTATCTATAGGTCATAAGTGACACATTAAGGTCATGGATGCTACCAAAAATATGCAGGAAGAAACTAGGCAGAATTCTTCAATTAAGGCAGTTAATTATATCTTTTATTCATAAAATAGATTTGATTATCTCAGTCAATGGAAAGAAATAATGAACAGTGATTTAAATTGGGGCAATGCAAAAGCCATCTGCATTTATATTTAGGATGCATTGTGGCTTTGCTTTGTTTATTTTTTAAATTTTCCCAATTGTGTTTGGCTTAGGGTAACATTAAAATTAAATTTTATTCCATGAGCACATTAGGACAGACTAGCCAGATGCCCCTTTTATTAAAGGAAACTAACATATAACTAGGGAAATTCACATGCAAAGTATTGATTTTTAAAACTAAACTGTGTGCATTGACAGTATTCATGTCTTTCAGGAAGAAAAGCAGTATTAGTAGTAATAAAACACAGTAGCAGTAAGACATATTAGGCGGCATAAGAGCAAAAAGAAGAATGTGGGATATTATGTGGAAGGTTTAGCACCATTAACAAAAGTCAGCCTGCTCTGCTGAAATCAAGCAAAATCATGAGGGTGATTCCAGAGAAAACTGAGCATTTTACGAAGAAATGACACAATGACATAACAAACCAAGCATATGAGACACTCATTAATGCCTTTATAATTCTCACAAACATACAAGTAATCCAATAGCAAGTTCTGATATAAGTGTGACACACGAAGGAGAATGTACAGTGGGAACAAAGATTGTGCATTCAACAAATACTTATTGAGTGCCTACTATGTGCCATCTCTGTTCTCTAGCTAAAGATACCATAATAAACATGGAGCAAAATCCATGCCCATATGAGAGCTTGGAATATAGTGAAAGATTTAAAACATGTGATCTTAAGCAAGACACATACTTGGGTGACTAAAGAGTTTGTTATAAAAAGAAATCAAGAAAAAAAGGACTGCTAATAAAAATTGAGTATCTATAGAGTTACACAGATATAAAAATGCAGATTGTTGACATAGTGAAACAATATATAAGCATATATAAACAGAGTACATTCTCATAATTCTAAATTATTTTTGCTAAAATCAAATACAATCAATTACTTTACTCTGTAGTTTGATTAGAGTATTTATTATATGTGTGAATCAAAGAATTTTTGATGACTACATTACATGATGGAGTAAAAGGAACCAGAACGTACAACTACCAAATCCAGATCAACAGACTAGTTTCTACTGGATAAAAACTTATGGAAATGTACTGATAAGCTCTCTAGTTTATGTGGAAAATATTTCAGAAATGGGAGAGGAGGAGTATTGATTACAGGAAAGGAGTTACTGCATGTATGGAAACTAAGGGTTATTAGAGTAAATTTGGGCAGTTATCTCAGAATATGGGGTAGTTCCACATACAGTCATGCATAATGACATTTCTGTCAACAATGGACCAGATATGGGACAATAGTCCCACAAGATTATGATACTATATTTTTACTGTATCTTTTCTGTTTAGATACACAAATATTTACAAGTGTATAACAATTGCCTACAGATTCAGTACAGTAACATGCTGAATAGGTTTGTAGCTTGGGAGCAATAGGCTATACCAAGTAGCCTAAATGTATTATAGGCTAAACCACATAGATGTATGTAAGTACACTCTATGATGTTCCCACAATGACAAAAATCACATAACAATGAATCTCTCAGGAGGTAACGCTGTCATTAAGTGGAACACACGGTTGTATTTTGTCCAACAACTTGTTGAAATGTGATTCTGTCATTTTTCCAGTTAACTCCTAAGTTGTAGATACTGTACATCTGCCACGTTACTAGGCAATTTCAACCATAACGAGACAAAAACTCTCAGTAGAGATTCCACTCTTTGAAAGTTGTATTGGGGCTCAGAAAATGATACCCTAAAGTATGGTACTTTGGCATGCTGAGTACCTTGAACTAAAGGAGAGTGGAAGTTCTCAAAAGCAAAGTCTCTCTGACCTTCTTCTGCCCTTCTGTCTCCTGCTTCTCTTTCTCCCCTTAAGACAGTCATAGAAACCAGAATTCCACTTCCCCAAGGTGGGTCATAGAAACTAGAACCCCTCTTCTATAAAGCAAGCCATAAAATCTACAAACATTACTGGAACCTTCCCCCTTCCTTTCTGTGTAGGAGCTGGCCATAAGAAATTCTCTGGGATTGCTTGAGACCAGGAGTTCGAGACCATCCTGAGCAAGAACAAGACCCCATCTCTACAAAAATAGCTGGGTGTGGTGGTGCACACCTACAGTACCAGCTACTTGGGAGGCTGAGGCAGGATGATTGCTGGAGCCTAGGAGTTCGAGGTTACAGTGAGCTATGATGGCACCACTGTATCTAGCCCAGCCAAAAAAGCAAGACCCTGTCTCAAAAACAATAACAAAAAAAAAAAAAAGAAAAGACATTTTCTGACCTACCTTGTCTGATAGTAGGTCATAAGACCCTTATTCCAGATGGGTCTTGCCCTATACCCAGGACGATGGGACGTTACACAAAGAGGCCAAGAAGATTCTGAACAGACAAGCCTTGCTGGGTTTCCCCCCTCAGTCTATTCCCATCAGATCATTCATTCCCTTTGTCCAATCACATTTCCACATGGCTGTCCATTCTTCATTGAACCTAAGCATAAAAACAGAGTTTTCCATGGGTCTTTGGGTCTTCATTTCTGAAGGCGCATGTATCACATAAAACTTTGATTAAATAAATTTATTATGCTTTTCTCTTGCTGGCCTGTTTTTGGTTATAAGAAATGTTGGTCATGACCCTTATGATGGGTGGTGATGAAAGAAATCACACTTTCCCCATACAGGTGCACTTCAAATAAATAAATGTATCAAGGCAAAGCAGACAAAAATAAGTGTAAATATCATGCAAATACCGGAGTCAAACAAGGAAGGAGACAGACTTACAGTTGAAAGAAAACATCTAAGAACTTCACTACCTAAAGGATTAGAATATACAATCCATCCTTCGAGTTCTGAATGGCTGTCCACCAAGAAGGCAAAAGGTGTACTGATGGTTCCTCTTAGGCCCATCCAAGACAAGGGGGTCGAATTCCTGTGCTTTACATGGATGGGACTGACAGGTACACCTGAGGAAAATTAAAACTAACAGGTTCGACCGCCAGTAACTTCAATTAGAAAACGAAACTGAAACTTTTAAAAAACGGTGAAAAGAGGAAGTCGGAGAAACCTCAGAAAATAAAATAAACAATTGTAGTAAGAAAGCAATAAAGCGTTGGGAAGCCCGCCGAGCCCTCTCCACCGCTCAAAGAGGCAGAGATCTTAGCTCCCAGAACGCAGCACCCCGCCGAGCGGCAGCGGGAGCGGGAGCGGGAGCAGTCCCGGAGCCCTCACGCCCTCCGCCGCCAACCCCGCCCACTGGACCCGCCCCGTCCCGCCCGGCCACTCACTGGATTCGCTTCCCACATAACGGTGACGAGATCGAGCGGCGAGCGCCTGAGGGAAGGAGCCAGCCGCGGGGCTTGGGTGTCAGGTTGTGTCCGAGGGTCCCCGGGAGCGAAGCGACGGACAGGCAACCTTCAGGGAGGCTCTCCTTCTCCCCTTCCCTGTCACAAGCCAGCGTCTTAAAGCCACACAACCTCCCGACTTCCGCCCGAAGCCGACCAATCAGCGCTGGCCCCGCCCCTTTCCCGGAAAATCGCCCTACCCTTTCGCTCACTTCCGGACTCACGCGGGCGACCGTCGTGGGCGGAGCTTCCGAATATCTGGACTGCGAAGTTGGGGGTTTCTAGTGCAACCACCCGTCCAAAGCTAAATCTCTCCTACTACATCCCACGAAGAGACCCTCAAGCCGCGGCTGGTTGTATTTCTATCCTTTAGGACCGATATTTATTGATCACAGTGTAGTGAACATCAGACAGGCGTGGGAATTAATCCCAGCTGGGCCAATGGCATTGGGGACAAGCTTCATAATCTGACTTTCAATGTCCTCTTCACCTTCAAAATGAAGATCATAATAGTATCTATCTAAGGGTGTAGTGGGTTAGTGAAAGCATTTAGCACAGTATTTGGTACACAGTAAGAGTTCAATAAGTGACAACTATTTGCTCGAAAGTGAACGTTGACCCATATGCGGTTGCTGTCCTCAAGGATTTAGAATCTACAAGGAAAAAAGTAAGTAATTTAGAAAAATTAAAAGGTGCAATATGGCTTATAGGTAGTATGACAAATACAAGGTTTTCCTCATGCTTACCTAGAGTAGAGTGGCTGGCTCCCCCAAGAAGTTTAAGTGAAGACCAGACCACGAAGAAAGCTCTCTTGAAACACGTAACTTAATTCTTTCTCAAGTTACCTATGTAAAGAGAGCTAAGAGAGTGGAATAATTTTCCAGGTGCCAAAGTAGGGTCTACCCATAGGAAATGAAAATGAAACAGCTTGTTATACACCCTACTGGACTTTTCAATGCCTTTACAAATTATTTTTAATAACAAAATGTGATTTAAAAAACCACAGATTTAGAATCTGATTTTTTCCACTTTAAATATGATGTGGATATCCTTACATTCCAATATGCATAAATCTCTTTTATCATTTTAAAGTAGATTCATAGCATCCTATAACTTGTATATGTGACACACACACACAAATACAAACACACATTTGAAATAATCCACTGTGATAAACATTTAAGTGGTTTTACTCTACTATTCCAAAAACATTCTGCAATAAACATTCCTGTACATTTTTTTCACATTTGTTCATTTACCTCCTTTTAATTAATTGTTTAGTATGAGATTATGAAAATTTTTGCCAAATGGTCAGCCGGTTGGTTGCCCCAATATTTGCCCCATTTATTGAATAATCCATTCTTTCCCACAACTTTGAAGTGCCACTATTAATCATAAACTAATTTGCATATATACACATATATGTTTCTGAACATTCTAATCTATTCTATTAACTATCTGCTTATTCCTATGCCATGATACACTGTTATAATTGTTATGGCTTCATAATACATTTGGTCTTTCATAAAGAAACTACTAATCTCACTCAAAATTTTCAAAATCGTGAGTCTTCCCCTTAAGGAACATATCTCTTTATGTATTTAGGTGTTTATATCTTTAAATACATTTAAAAATTTTTTTTCACATAGATTTGCACAATTATTGTGGTTTGTTCCTATGTTTTTTATATTTTTTGTGAATGAGATATTTTCATTGCTGTAATTTAGGAGAGCTATTGATTTTTGTGTATTTGCCTTGTATCCTACTACACTGTGAAAATGTATAATTAGTTCTAATAGCTTGACAGCTGATCTCTCTGAATTTTTGTGTAGACAATCATATCACCTGCAAATAATGCAGTTTTTCTTCTTCCTATTGCATTAGCCAAAACCTCAGAAAATATGAAGAATATAAGACATGATAATAAGTATTCAGATTTAATGCAGTAAGGTAAACATGTGCCCCTAGTTGGTGCTAGATATTCTTTAAAGACATTATCATCTTTAAAGAAATTTTCTTCTATTCCTACTTTACTACAAAGTTTTAATTTGGAAAGGATGTAAAATTTTATCAACTGTCTCTTAGACGCTAGAACTACATTTGTTTTTTACTCTGATTCATTAATAATAATGAATTATGCTAAGAGATTTCCTAATGTTCAATCCATCTTTACATTTCTGAAATCTGCTTTGTCATGTTATATTATTTTTTGAATATCATATTGAGTTCAATTAATTAATCTTTTATTTAGGATTAAAATTTGTTTGTAATTAGTGAAACTGGTTCATTTTTACTTGTGGTTTTTGTGATTGTCTTTAACAAATTTTCATATCAGAGTAGCCTTGAAAAGTGAACAGTAGCAGTTTAAGTAATTTAGGACTTAGCTCTTTCTTAAAAGTGGAGTGGATTTTTACAAAGCAAGTTTAAGTAGAAAAGTTAGGACCAGGTCCTCAATCTTTTGTGAGTTGGAGCTATACCTCATTTTCTTAAAGCCTTGGGGTTCCCTGGGCTGGTGGTAGTAGAGTGGTATGGAGAGAACACAACTGACTTGGATAAATATTGAATGAACTGGGTGAATCATTCTTTTAAATATACTGCTCTATGCCAAAGTAATATGAAGGGAACTGAAAATAGCTGTGCAAATTTTAGTGATTATTTTATTTTATTTATTTATTTATGTTTTTACTGGTTTAGGACTACTGAGTTAAAGAGCAAGTATGGGAAGGGTCCTTCATGATTATTTATTCCGAGAGTCATAAGCTGATAGCTAATGAGCTTTAGCACTCACAAAATATTTAAAACTTTTTGAATAAATGGCTACCATTTTAAAACCAGGAGATTTCACATTTAATAATATGGATTTCCAGCTTCACTTTCACACTGTATTCCCACATGCCAACAACTGGCTCAAGTCATGCTGACTCCTTTTGACTAGGCTTGGGCTCTTGGCCTCCTTCAAATTACCCACCTGGGTAATTTTAAGTATTGGGGTTTTTAACTAATGATCTACCTCTTATTTTGCTGAGGAAATGTAATAGATCTAGAACTTTCTAAAATATCTTCATAGGAGACAACTTCACCACACTCTCTCATAACTTTCTCAAGGGTAAGCTCAATCATGAGGATCCAGCTTCTCAGAATCCTTAGTAGATTACAGCAGCCTACCTCCCTTGTCTGTGGGGAATACATTGCAAGACCCCTCCTTAGTGGATGCCTGAAACAACAGATAATACTGAAACCTATATACTTTTTTTTATCTGATAACCAAGATGGCTACCAAGTGACTGATGGGTGGGTAGCATACAGACACACCTCAGACATATTTTGGATTTAGTTCCAAACCACCACAATAAACAAGTTGTACATAATTTTTGCTTTCCCAGTGCATATAAAAGGTATGCTACACTATACTGTAGTCTATTAAGTGAGCAATAGCATTATGTCTAAAAAAAGTACATAGTTTAATTTTAAAATAAGGCTTAAAAATACTAACAATCATCTGATCCTTCAGCTAGTTATAATCTTTTTGGTGGTGGAGGGTCTTGCCTCAGTGTTGATGGTTACTGACTGATTAGTGTAATGGTTGCTGAAGGCTGGGGTGGCTATAGCAATATCTTAAAATAAAAGGACGATGAAGTTTCACTCTTCCTTTAGTGAAAGATTTCTCTGTAGCATGTGATGCTGCTTGATGGCATCTTACCTACACTAGAACTTCTTTGAAAATTGAAGTAGGTCATCTCAAACTCTGCCACTGTTTTATCAACTATATGTATGTAATATTCTAAATCCTTTGTTTTCATCTCAACAATGTTCACAGCATCTTCACCATGAATAGATTCTATCTCAAGAAACCATATTCTTTGCTCATCAGTAAGAAGCAACTCATCTTTCATTCAAGTTTTATTGTGAGATTGCAACAATTCAGTCACATCTTCAGGCTCCACTTCTAGTTCTCTTGCTGTTTTACCACATCTATAGTACTTCCTCCACTGAAGTCTTGTATCCTTCAAAGTCATCTGTGAGGGTTGGAATCAACTTCTTCCAAACTCCTATTAATTTTGGTATTTTGACCTCTTGCCATGAGTCACAACTGTTCTTAATGGTATCTAGAATGGTGAATCAGTTCCAGAAGGTTTTCAGTTTATTATGTACAGATCCATCAGAGGAATCACTACATAAGGTGGCTGTAACCTTACAAAATGTACACCTTAAATAATAAGACTTGAAAGTCAAAATTACTCCTTCATCCCTGGGCTGCAGAATGGATGCTGTATTAGCAGGCATGAAAACAATATTAAATTCCTTCTACATCTCCATCAGACCTCTTGGGTACTCAATGAATGGTAATATCTTAAAAGAAATCTTTCTTTCTGAGCAGTAGTCCTCAAAAATAGGCTTAAAATATTCAGCAAATCATGTTATAAATAGCTATGCTGTCATGCAGGCTTTGTTGTTCCATTTATAGAGCCCAGGCAGAGTAGATTTAGCATAATTCTTAAGGGCCCTAGGATTTTTGGAATGGTAAATGAGCCTTAGCTTCACCTTAAAGTCATTAGCTGTATTAACCCCTAATAAGAGAGTCAACCTGTGCTTTGAAGCTTTGAAGCTAAACATTGATTTCTCTCTAGCGATGAAAGTCCTAGATGGCATTTTCCAATCCAGACCTAGATGGCTGTTTCATCTACATTGAAAATCTATTGTTCGGTGTAGTCACCTTCATCAATGATTTTAGCTAGATCTCCTGGATAACTTGCTACAGCTTCTACATCAGCACTTACTGCTTCACCTTGCACTTTTATATAATGGAGATCTTTCCTTAAACCTTGTGAACCAACCTTTGTTAGCTTCAGACTTTTCTTCTGCAGCTTCTTCACCTCTGTCAGCCTTCAGAGAATTGAAGAGAGCTAGGGCATTGCCTTAGATTAGGCTTTGGCTTAAAGAAATGTGGCTGGTTTGATATTCAACCCAGACCAATAAAATTTTTTTTCTTATCATTTTCTTACCATTCATGTGTTCACTGGAATAGTACTTTTAATTTCCTTCAGGAACTTTTCCTTTTGCATTGACAACTTGGCTGTTTGGTACAAGAGGCCTAGATTTTGGCTTATCATGGCTTTAACCATGATTAAACTTTGTTAAACTTAATCATATCTAGCTTTTGATTTAAAATGAGAGATGTGTGACTCTTCCTTCCACTGGAACACTTAGCTATTGTAAGGTTATCAATTGGCCTAATTTCAATATTGTTGTGTCTTAGGGAATAGGGAGGCCCGAGGAAAGGGAAACAAATGAGGAAACAGCCAGTCAGTGGAGCATTCAGAGCACACAGTGTTTGTTGATTAGGTTGGTTGCCTTATAAGGGTGCCCCAAACAATTACAATAGTAACATCAAAGATCACTGATCACAGATCACCATAACAGATATAATAATAATGAAAAAGTTTGAAAGATTGCAAGAATTACCAAAATGTGACACAGAGACACACAGTGAGTACATTCTGTTGGAAAACTGGGGCTGACGACTTGCTCACAGAGTTGCTACAAACCTTCAGTATGTAAAAAATATAATATCTGCAAAGCACAATAAAGCAAAATATAATAAAGTAAGGAGGTATGCCTGTAGACAGTGTGGATATACTGTACAAAGGGATGATTCACATCCTGGGCAAGACAAGAGTGAGACAATGGGAGTATCATGCTACTCAGAATGGTATGTAATTTAAAACTTATGAATTGTTTATTTTGGGAATTTTTCAGTTAATATTTTTAGACTGTAGTTAACTATGGATAACTAAAACCATAGAAGGCAAAACTGGGAATGGGGGGTACTGTACAATCAGTCCTTGGTTCCTATGGGTTCCACATCCACAGACTCAGCCAACCACAGATCAAAAATATCTGAATAAGGCCTGGCACTCTGGGAGGCTGAGGTGGGAGGATGGCTTGAGCTCAGGAGTTTGAGACCAGCCTGAGCAAGAGTAAGACCCTATATCTACAAAAAAAAAAAAAAAAATAGAAAAATTAGCTGAGTGTCATGGCATGGGCCTACAGTCCCAGCTACTCAGGAGGATCGCTTGAGCCCAGGAGTTTGAGGTTGGTGTGAGCTATCATGACACCACTGCACTCTAGCTGGGGTGACAGAGGGAAACTATGTCTCAAAAAAAAAAAAAAAATCTGAACAAAAATGGATCCATCTGTACTGAACATGTACAGACTATTTTTCTTGTCATTACTTCCTAAATGATATAGTATAAAAACTATTTACATAGCATTTACACTACATCAGGTATATAAGTGATCTAGAGATGACTTAAAGTATATAGAGAATTGCATGGGTTATATGCAAATACTATACCATTTTATATAAGGGGCTTGAGCATCTGTGGATTTAGATATCTTATAAATAGGACTTGGAACCCATACCCCCACAGGTACTGAGGGACAGCTGTGCTTTCTGCACGTGCTGTGCACACTTTTCCCTGTTACATGGAGTCTGGCATGGGGAAAACTTCCCTGTGCATCATGGATGGAGGAGAAATGCCACAGTGTCAGAGAAACCTCACGCTAGTTTTCTCAGGAAGACCAGACATTTTACTTTATCTTTTATGTTCTCTATGTGTGTTCTGGGTGGAGATGTCTTGGGCCATGCTACACCCAGCCCAGGGAACCTGAGGGATTGCAGCCCTTTCTCCCACTTGCTGAAGTTTTTGAGATATTCCTATGCCAGGAGTGTCAGGAGGAAATGCCCGAGGGGAAAGGAGAGAGGAGGAGGAAAGGAGCAAAGGAGACCTGGGAAACGTGAAAATGATCAGAGGGAGAAAACAGGTGGATCAATTAAGAGAGCAGCAAGATGAATTTATGGGGAAAAATAATCAGCCTCCCCATGACACTAGGAGAGAACCAAGTGGTGAGATGCAGGATATAGTAGTATCTATTATTTTAATGTCATTAACATAATTGTTTTTATTTTTAAAGGGCACATTTACAACCAGAATTGGGGAGCTGTAGGAGCAGATATGGGAGGCAGACTGGATTAGACAGAAAGAAGAAGCAGGAGATCGGACGAAGGCGCAAAAGGAGAGCCGAGGGGCCAGAAGAGGGTGAGGGAGGAAGGGAGAGAAAGCCGCATTTGTGCCCATCGGCCTTGAATATAAAGCCCCAGCCTCGTCTGAAAACAAGCCAACAATGAGGCAGCCCCAGACTCAGCCGCTGTTGAAGTCTGACACGTTAACAACCCCAGCAGGAATTAAGAGGTGAAATAAGCAGATGAAACATTCACTGAAGCCACGATAAGCATTCCTAGGGAGGAATTTTTCAAAAAATCAAAATGAATCCTAGAAATTTTCTTAATTAGGAAACATGACAAGGAATTAAATTCAACCTAAAAAAAATGAAGTGCTAAATAACTCGCCCATCCTAAATGGAAAAAGCCCTATTGAAAATAGCACTGATTATTAGTTTTAGCTGCTCAGGGAAATTATCTAAGCACAATGATGGGCATCAACATGCAGCTCACAGCGGCAGTCAAAAGCAGCAGCTGAGATGTGTGGCCATCCTAATTAGAGGATGGAGAACTCTGAAAAGACTCTGGAGCTGTGACATTCCTGGCTGGGGCTTCCCTTCCAGGAATGCCACATTAGGGTTTTGGTCATCACATTGTAAGAAAGGACTTAATAGGAATGATCCGGAAAGGGACAACAGAAATGACTTAGAAAAGAGTGTGAGAAGCTTTGAGGTGAAAGCAGAAAACAGGAAAACACTTCCATAAGAAATAATTTTTAAAAAAAGGAGAGAGAGAGGCAGGTGAGTGCCTTGGGTGGTGAAAAGGACAGCCAGAGGTTGTACTGCCTGGACTTAGGTCACTCCAGACCTCCGGGGGTTTAGCCTATTCCTAAGGAGCACACCCAGGGACATTCATGAAATCACAACAGATTATCTAATATGAATTATTCTTCAATTCTTCATTCAGCAACTATTTAGCAAGCACCCTCCATGTCCCAGGCACTGTCTCTAGCCTCTTGGATAGATCAGTGAATGAAACAGATAAACACTTCTGCCCTTATGAATTTACATGCTAGCAGGTGAGCAGGCCTTGGGGTGGGAGTGGGGAGAGACAGACAATAATATAATATAATAAATTAGCACACTGTATAGTATATTCTAAGGTGATAAGAACTATAGCAACGTCATAGGTCAGGGCAAGGAATACTGGAAGTCATCAGGATGGTCCTCACTGAGAAGGTAATGTTTGTGGCAAAGCTTGGAGGAGGTAAGGGAGCAAGATTAATAGATATTTAGGCAAGGGGTATTTTACACACAGGGAGCAGCTGGTGCAAACTTCCTAAGCAGCAGTATGCCTTGTGTGATGAGGGAGAGCGAGTTGGGGGGCGCGGGGCGAAGACAGGGTCGGGTAGGGAAGAGGGAGAAACAGAGAGTGAGTTTGAGGAAGGGGGAGGAGGGGAGGATGTGCAGACTGAACAGAGCCTGGCACAGTAAGTAGCAAACACTTATGTGGCACTAAGTATGTGCCTGATACTGTTATAAGCTCTTTATCTATATTAACAAATATAATTCTCACAACAACCCTATGAAGTTTGTTATTACCCCCGTTTTACGTGTAAGGGAACTGAGGCATGGAGAGATTAATTATCTTACCCAAGGTCAAGGATCAGAACCTTGATGCCTGCCTCCAGAGCCCACGCTCCTATTCTCTACCTGATGCTGTCTCCCAGTGTGGTTAAGCCACTTTTAGGCTACATGTATGTGTTTCTTTTTTATAAAGCAGTGTTGCTCACTGCTTTATCGCCCGTCATCCTTTCCTTGGCCCTTTTTCCCATTCCCCCGCCAGCTCAAGAACTGCCCGTTTCTGCGATTGAATCCCTGGAGTCCATTGCTTCTGCCCAGCAAATCAAGCCAACGTCTATGGACAGAGCTTCGGTACATGTGTGAGGGCTGGGGGTGGTGTTTCTGTAGATTAATGATGCCCTACAGATCACTACGAGGCAGGACAGAGCATAAACTGAGTTGAAAAACTAGGTATCACTACTTCTTCAAAAGGCACGGTGTGGAGGGACATGCTTGTGACAAACTTGCCTGGTCCTGGCCTCTCATAATCTCTGTCCTGTTCTCTAAGACACAGCACTTTTATACTAAAAACATTGAACTTTAAATGAGTGAATTGTGTGGGGTGTGAATTAAAAACCTTAAGAAAGCTGTTGAAATAATTAAGTTTTTAAATAACAGCATTTTGGCTTTCGTCTCCCTCGTTTACCCTGCTGACCTCTGTCCTTCCTCACACTATCATCAGTGGCACAGAACCAAGCTCAGAAAGGTGATCACCATTCCTGAACCCCAAGCACTCCACCCAACATTACACTTTTGTTTTGACTCCAGGGATCACAGCATTATGCCAAGGAAAAGAAATGACTCAATTTTCCTTATTAGAAAAAAAGATTTCTAACATTTTTATGTTACAACAAATATGTGTATATTATGGAACAGAAAGCAATATTCACCTACAGATTCTTGCACGTGGCTAGCTGCTTTGAGCTGGCGTGGAGAGGGCACCTATTCTCTGACATTGTGGGTGGAGAGAGAGTGTGATGCATCCTTAGTGGCTAAAACATTCAGGAGATGCAGGGACTGACCCAAGCGCTGGCCCTAACTAGCTGTGTGATATTGAGCAACTCACATCCTATTCTGGGACCTCAGTTTCCCATCCAAAAAATGAGATGATTGGACTACCTGATCTCCAGGGCTGCTGCCATCTTGCAAAGTCCATGATTTGGTGTCACACTGAGACAAATCAGTTGCTGGATCAGGTGTATCAGCACCAAGATGCCCAGAGATGTGGGAAGTGAGAAATAACAGCCCCTGTCTTTGAGGAACTTTTCACATACTGAGAGAGACTGAAAAATGGCCGCACATAAGACTTGACAATGATACAAAGTGAATATATAAACCATCCAAAGTGCATCAAGGAGCAAGAAGAAGCTGAGAATAATGAATGATCAGAACTCCGGTCCAGCACCTTGTGATCACCTGCGCAATGAATGAACCAAGGAGACTCTTACCCTGCTGGCCCTGGGCCCTTTGGCCAGGCCACCCTGACTCAGAGGCCCTGCTTATTGATCTTGTGCGTGGCCCCAAATCACAGAATAAAAAACTCTTGGAGCAGAAAAGAGATCTTAGCCATCATCTAATCCACACCCCTCCATCTGCATTTGGGATTCGGGATAATTCTTGCATCATACTTTTAGTATTTTTATTTGATAGTTCTTAATGTTATCTCAAATCCTGAATAATCCTGAAACTGAACAGAAATATAATACCGTTCTCTTCAAAGCCCAATGAATGAAATATGGAATGGTTTCTAAGACAAGTCTTATCATGGCATAGGGTTAACAAGGTCTGCCTGGCAACCACTTCTCGAAAAGCACTGCCCTGAAAAAATGTAACTTCCATTCTCTGTTGTGTGTGTGTGTTATATGCATTTTCTTATCTTTGCATCTCGGATCCATTCCTACTTCCTCAGGCTACTGCGGAGCATTTCTGCAAGTCTCCAGTCATGTGTCTTTGCTTGTCTTAACATGCCAGTTCTAGGAAAGTGAAACTGAAGGAAATAGAAACGAAAAATTGCTTGTGATCTCTCCCATTCAACTATTTCATTTTCATTTGTTCTGGGAGGATTTCCTTCAGTCCCAACTTCCTGGATTTATGCTTATTCTGGTGACTAGACTAAAAATCTTTACCTCTGGCAGGGATCTTGGGGATTGGCTTGCCTACGTGATACAGGGGCATTAACTATTTGACCCTTAAAGTTCCTTCAGATCCAGATATTCTAGGGTGCAGAAAAGAGTAGTGGTCCCTTACAGATTGCCCAAAATGATCTTTTTTTCCTCTCTGGCTGGAAAATTTGCTCATTTCTAACACGAGATGGCGCTGGCACACAGGCGAGAACATCTCTGATTAAAACAACACAAAACAAAACAAAACAAAACACAAAACAAACTGTGATCACAAATGTTCTAATAACCCAGAGAATCCCTTTGTTTCTGCATAGGCAAGACCAACTTTTTCAAGCACATTTCAGAATAGCTTTCTGGAGTAGCAATAATCTGATTGTGCTGCTTCACCCTAAATCAGACAAATGGTCGAGACTGAAGGAAAGCAGTATAATGTGTACTTAGGAGTAAAGACATTTAAAAAAAAACCTATAAATCCCTTACCTATGTAGTGTCAAAAACAGGAGCAAATGTCATGAGACTTAACTGAGCACTATACTCAAAGATGATAAATCTGAGGTTCTTATTCTGATATGAGATAGGTCTTTGCCAGTTAAATAACACTGAGATGGATTCAAGTTGCTTAAACTTAAATGAGATTTCCTACTTCTCCATAGACCGGATTGTTTTAACGTTTTTGGATTTACTTGGGGATTATTTGGTGAAACAATTGAATACTAATTCACAATTTGAATTATAACTGCCAACCAAGTTCTGATGAGCTGACATCTAAGTTGAGTGTTAGAATTTGGGATTTGGAAAGGAGCTTATATGGCTTCTATCTTCTTCCCTACTCCCACAGTGATGTCCACCAGTATGTTTAAACTCTTGTAGTAACAGCAAACTTGCCGCTCAGAGAAGCAGCCCACTATATTTGTCCATGGTTCCCAAGTAAGAATAGTCTTCCTTAGGCTGAGTCTAAGTGTGGCTCCTTGCAGCTTCTACATATACATCCCACTCTCCCTTTTAGAGGGATGCAGACTAAACTGCCTTTTCGTGTGATGGCTCCTTAAACATGTGATGCCGCAAAGAGACATCAGTTTCCACAACCAGTGTTCATCTGACATGGTTTCTGGATCTGTCTTGGTTAACTTTCTCTGATTTATCTTAAAATGTGCTCTGATCTCATAGCCAGCAGACCCATGTTGGTTGCCTTGATTTACACACTTTGAACAGAGCCAAAATTTGCTTAACTTTCTTCACTGTCATGTCACACCATTTTCTCTTTGAAGCCTGTGGTCAATTACAACTCCTAGATCATTACATGGACGTGGCACGATCTGCCCCATCCTTATTTATGCAACTGAGTTTTAGAATTAAAATGCAGATGATGTGCTCCATGATATCATGAGGATTTCAGCTCATAGCTGTGGTCTGTCAAAATTACCTCAAAAAAATCACTTAGTTCAGACTCTGGTGCCAGATATACTTGTCATCTTGGGCAAATGAGTTAATTTCTAAAAACATCATTGTCCTTATCTCTACAATGGAGATAATATTTCTACCTTCCTCATAGGATGGTAAAATTTCAGTGTGATAATTTTATAGGAAAAGTATGTTTAACACAATTCATGGCACATTGTAAGTTGTCAATAAGTGTTGCTACTATTATTAATATAATATTATGCCATCATCTTTCATATTAACTATCTCTCCTCATCGGTGTCACATAAAAATCTGACAAGCATCTCCTCTAAGACACAGAAAGAAACACTGTCAGGGAAACGTGGAAGACAGCCTCTGTGTGCCCTGCCACCACCATCCCCCTCCAGGCTGACCTGTGAACAAACCAGCACTCTTTAGGGACAGTTCTTACCCCAGCCAGGGCTGTGCACACTGGCTATCAGCCAGTTCATGTCTTATCACAAGGTAATTATAATAGATCTTGTCAAAGGCCACGCTGAAAGCAAGTATGGTTTTGATGCCTCTTCTTTCTACCAATCTAATATCCCTATCAAAAAAGGAATAAATGAAGACATGTTTTGTTTCTGAGATTTTGGGTTGGCTCTGAGTGATCTCTGCTTTTCTAAAGACTTACAAAGAGTCTACTTAATAATCTGTTCAGTTGATGGGTTAAAGTGGTGAAATTGTGGGTTATTTCCCCCTTCGTTTCTATTATTATAATAATGTTTGTGGAGTAAATAGCCTTTTAAAATTCTGTTCTAGAATTCTGCCAGGGATAATTGTCAAGCTGACTGGCTTATCGTTTTTATAATATGCCCCTTTCCCCCTTTTTGAAAATGGGGACAACTCTGTCCTTCTCTTGTCTGCTAACAGTTCTCCTATTCTCCATGCTTTTTCAAAGATTATTGACAATGGTTCTGGGAGTTCTTTGAGCAACCTGGGACGTGATTTGTCTAAGTCTGGAGATTTGAATTTATTAAGGAGGGTGAAAAGAACACCACACTACTTTCTAGCTCTGGCTTTGCCTTTTACTAGCTGAGTGAGCGTGGGTAGGTTTTGATTTTGTTTTAGCCTAAATATCCCCATCTGTGAAATAAAGCGTTTGTGTCAGATGAAGTTGAAGGTCCCTTCAAGGTCTTATGGCTTATGTTCTGTCTCAAGGAATCAGACATTTTTCTGCTAACTTTTTTCATTCATCCTGCCTTTCAGTTTCCTCTCAATAAAATCTGTCCTACCCTTTTTTATTTTGAACACGCGTTTTGGTTTAGAATTCAAATACCTTGGCGTTACACTCAGGGTACAACGCTAATTGGCCTCCACATTTCATCCAACGATATCACCTGCTCCTCCCAGGTACAGACCTTCCCCCACCTGGATGGCCTGGCCACTCCCACGGAACATGCACGTGCACGCTCCTCTCACCCCTTCACTGAGGTCTCTTCCCTAGTGCAGAGCGTGTCCCAGCCACCTCTCTCAGTCCAAGTCTACCCCTCCTTTAAGGCCACGTTCAATTACCAATTCCTTTTTGGGAAACAGCTCCTAACCAGTCTATGTCACAGTGCATTCTTTTGTCTAAATTTCTAATGCGTTCAGTGTGTATCATCTGACACTTAATCATAATAATGCTTTGTGGCATTTGGGTAGATGCGCTGTTGAATCGTGTTGTTACTGATTTACCTGTCTGGGCTTCCTTCCTCCCTTTGCTTCTCCTCTTTCCCATGCTGAGCACTGTTCCGGGGGTGCTTAATAAGCCCTGAGGAATACCAAATGAATTTGAATGCATTATCAGGGTTTCTTTCCCTAATGAGAACATTTAGGTAATTATCTAATATGTGGAAGTTTCTTTTTCATCTCAGGAGTCATAGAAAGCTGAGCCATTACTCAGGTAGCTTAATATTAGAAAGCATTTCATTTTAAGACAAGAAAAGGATTTTATTACACAATTGATAATAAAGCTAAAACTAGCTCACTTTCCTCCCCACTCTACCATAGATAAGGGATTTGAGAACAGTTGTAGAATATACACAATTACTACTTGGTTCAAGATCAAGTCGGACTCGTTGGTGCCTATCCTATTCTAATCTAACTTTTCCTATGTTGGACAAGAAAGCCTAAATGTTTGAGTTGGAGGCCAGGTTTATATTTAGTCTCCTAAGCAGCATAGTTATATCTCTTAATAATGGTGAAACTACTTTTGTGTGTTCTACATTACACCAAGTATACATCCCAGCAAACATGGATTGTATAAATATGCCAGTGCATGGAAAAGGAGGATTGGCTTCCGCCTCCTCTGAAACTTGTGAAGTACTTGTTCTCAGTAAGTTATAAGTTGCAAGAAGCAATCTTAACAAAATACTTTAGAATCACACCACCGTCATAATAATTCTATAGTTGTGAGAAAAGACTTGTAATCAGGTTGTAACACAAGAAAAACAAGGTCTTTCCCAAAATCAGCTGTGTACAAGCTCACAAAGCACGTCAGAGACAGAACTGAGACAGTAAGTCATTCTTTTGTTCCACATGCGCTGAGCATCTATTGTGTACCAGACCCTGTAGGAGACACAGGTGCTAGAAATATGGAGATATAAAAGGTACATCACAAAAGTTTGCAGTCTTGGGGGAAAGACAATCAAATAAGCAGATCACTCTGTGTGTGACGGGGAGGGCCACAGTAGTGATCTGTGTCCCCACCGAGGCCAGGGGCATTCTACCTGAGTAGAATGCAGTCCAGCGCTCGCCAACACTCACTCTTCTCCCTGTTCCAGACACCCTCCCACACACAGGAGAAGAGGCTTGCTACCTCTTTGCTGTCTCTACTTCTAGTCTTCGATCACCAGGAAAAAGTCAGGAGCTGAAAGGCCAAATGGTGTCCTGTTATAAGGAATGCTGCAACCCGACAAGTGAGTCCAAGGCTTATAAAGCAGTGTTTGTCCAGCACTTGCATTGCCCGGTCGGGGGTGATAAGCACAAATTTCCCAGGCAAATATAAGTAAAGCTGCCACTTAGTAAGCTCGTAATAAATGGGAGTGTTTATAACTGTTCAACATAAAGATAACACCGGGCCTCTTTACAGGAAAGCAGACGTAACAGTGTGTGAAGAAACGGCCCAGCCGCACGCACTGCTGGATACGCCATCAGGCACGGGAACTCAAGCCCCTGTGGCTCGGCTTAAGCAGCAGTCACCCAGACAGTATGCCAGCCAAGCCACGACTCCCGGTTCCCACAGCGCACTGCCCTTGCCAGGTCACGTGGAGAAGAGCACCTGCCTGGGAGCTCCTGTGCCTGGGAAGCCGGCCTCGTCCCTCACGTGCCTGAGCCCCCGGCTGCTCCCAGCCCAGCACCCTTCCAGTTGCAAATCCAGGCCAGCCCGCTGCCTGGACCATGGCTTCCCACCCAGTCCCTCCTCTTCTCCTCTGCCTTGTCGTCTCCTTTCCTCCTTGCTCCCCTGCTGCATCTTTCGGAAGGCACCTGTGACCCCATGAGGCTCTCCTTCCATTTCCCCAGCACCCCAGCTGTGTGCATACCCACCTCCCACCAGCAGGAGGCTGAGCCTTCCTTTCTCTGCCTCAGCTTCCCTCCGCCCAGTCCCCACAAGGCTGAGGAGTCTCAGCGTGGTCCAAGCTCTGTTGGCACTAGGCATCATTAATACAGGAGGGAAAGGACTTCTCAGAGATCTTTATCTTCCTGGGGAACCCCTTACAGTGATGGCTGTGACTGGGCAGCCATGTGAACAAATGCTCATTAATAACGTCAGGAGACGCCAGAAACATGCAGTTGATGGAGCAGATCGGGAAGGGGACCCTGGCTCTGCCACTGACCGACTTTTGGTGTTGGGCCTGTGAATGTCTCTGGGTCTCCCTTACTGTGTCCACAAAATACAGGCAATAAATACCTCGTCAATTTGTTCTGAAGACTAAATCTGAGAAGACACGTCAAGCCTGTGGCCCCGTGACTGGCGTATTTCGTGTACTCAGCAATATCGGTTTTATTACATGAAAGTGACTTTTGCCTTAAGTGGAAAGGTGATTTTTTTTAAACTTCATTTTCTGAACTTTAATGTTTTCTTTAAAAATCTATTAGCATATTTATCAATAAATATAAGGATCCTTCAAGTATAAGAAAAATAGAAATCCTTTTCAGGGTAGACATTTTCACTAGTACTTCAGCTCTGAAGGCTTAACGAGACCTTAAGAGACCTATTTTAAATATCTAAGAGTATAGGAGAAACAAATAGCAGGAAAAGGGGCATGAAACTGTTTTATTCCACTGTGGAGAGTTGTTGGCTGTGAGTGTCTGTAAAGGCTTTATCAGATGGCACTAGTAGGAAGTTTTAGAGCCCAGAGCACAAAGCTCTATCATCCCCCAGATGTTCCAGGGGCCAGGCCTGGAATCACAGGAGGAGACCCTGAGGCTTACGTTGGCTAGACCGCGTTAGAACACCGCTCAGAGACACACAGCTGCGTCCAGACTGAGAGGCGCGTGGAGACAGCAAATAAGAGCAGGAATGAGGAAAGCAATGTGAGACTCAATGTCCACGTGTCATGTTTCGGATTGTCCCTTCTAGGCAGTGAAGGTCACCACCCCAGCGGATGCGGGGATTTTAGGGCATGACGCAGCGCACTCTCCCATTCTTCATTGAATGGGACAGAAGAAAGATCTGGGAACGTCCCCCCACCTGCCACACTGAGCTTCCAGCTCTGCTAGGAGGAGAGCCCCCCACACACGCCCACCTCCAGGATCTCTTGCCCCGGCCTCTCGGTGACATGGCCACCTCCATGGGTCCCTTTCCTCATGTCATCCTAGAGCTCCCGTAAGATTGTTCGCTTGGTCCTTAGAGCCACTATATGTGGTAGGAACACTATTTCAATGAGTGTGATCTAACACCCTCCTCCCGTCTCCACTTCCTTTAATCACATCTTAAGCCCCCGCGATCAGGCATCTGCCCAGACTCCTCTGCTGTAAGTGCTCTCTCAGCCACTGGCCTTCTTCCTCCCGAATCTGGAGATGTCCCTAAGCCTCCCTCCCTCCTGGGTCTCCCTGAGGCTGGTGGCCCAGCGAATCGCTCCTTCCTCAGGAAATACTCCACATCCAGTCCTGCCTTGCCTGCACAGCTGTCTGCACTTCTCTAGGGGAGAGAGTGGGGTATGGACTCATGGAGCAATGCCCTACTTCTGACTTTACTGCCTCCCCACCCAACACACACACGCACACACGCGGGCCTAGAGGGGCACGCTGTGTGGTGGGAGGGAACGTGCGCGCACACGCACACACACACACTTACATACTCACACACTCACTACTCCCAAGTCCCTGGTTGTGGGTGCCCTGCAAGGCTCACTGCTGGTCTATAGTGACTCATCCACTTGTGCTTTTAGCCATCAGCTCTGACGGCAGCTCCCACAGTCTTCGGTCCTTATTGTGACTCTCAGGTGTACTCTGTCTCGTAGGGCAAAGTGTGTCTCCACTTGGCATCCTTCCATATTCAGTCAGTAAGAAGGGTGAACACGTCCACCCTTTACCAGCCCCCCATGAGCCTTGGACCTGGCTCTTCCAGTTCTCTCCCTGCTGCACATCCATTCCCAGATTGTTGGGGAGACTGGCTGTCACTGTAGGCCTCTGTCAATCCATTTACCAACCTGTCCATACCCAACTGTTTTTTCCATTTTTTTAAATTTCAGCATATTATGGGGGTACAAATTTTAAGGTTTCAAATAATGCCCTTGCCCCCTACCCCCACAAGTCTGAGCTTCAAGCGTGACCATCCCCCAGATGGTGCGCCTCTCACTCATTATGTATGTATATACCCGCCCCCCTCCCCCCTCCCACCTGCTCAATACCCAATTACTGTATTTCCTATGTGTCCACTTAGGTGCTGCTCAGTTAATACCAGTTTGCTGGGGAGTATATGTTGTGCTTGTTTTTCTATTCTTGGGATACTTCACTTAGTAGTATGGGTTCCAGCTCTATCCAGGAAAATACAAGATGTGCTCTATAACCGTTGTTTCTTAGAGCTGAATAGTACTCCATGGTATACATATACCACATTTTATTAATCCACTCATGAATTCATGGACACTTGGGTTGTTTCCACAGCTTTGCAATTATGAATTGTGCTGCTATAAACATTCGAGTGCAGGTGTCTTTTTCATAGAGTGACTTTTGATCTTTTGGGTAGATGCCCAATAATGGGATTGCTGGATCAAATGGTAGATCCACTTGTATCGCTTTAAGGTATCTCCATATTGCTTTCCATAGAGTTTGAACTAGTTTGCAGTCCCACCAGCAGTGTAGGAGTGTTCCTATCTCTCCGCATCCATGCCAACATCTATTGTTTTGAGACGTTTTGATAAAGGCCATTCTTACTGGAAATAAGTGATATCTCATTGTAGTTTTGATTTGCATTTCCCTGATGATTAGAGACGTTGAGCAGTTTTTCATATGTTTGTTAGCCATTATTCTGTCTTCTTTAGAAAAGTTTCTGTTCATGTCCTTTGCCCATGTCCTTTGATAGGTTGTTTGATTTTTTCTTGCTGATTTTTATGAGTTCTAAGTAGATTCTAGTTATCAGCCCCTTATCAGATGTGTAGGATGCGAAAATTTTCTCCCATTCTGTAAGTTGTCTGTTTTCTTTCATGACTATTTCTTTGGCTGTGCAAAAGCTTTTTAGTTTGATCATGTCCCATTTATTTTTGTTGCTGCTGTGATTGCCTTTGGGGTCTTCTTCATAAATTTTTTGTCTAGGCCGATGTCTAGGAGAGTGTTTCCAACATTTTCCTCTAGAATTCTAATAGTTTCATACCTTAGGTTTAAGTCTGTAATCCAGCACGAGTTGATTTTTATGAGAGGTGAAATGTGTGGATCCTGCTTCAGCCTTCTACAAGTGGCTATCCAGTTTTCCCAGCACTATTTATTGAAAAGGGGTTCTTTTCCCCAGTGTATGTTTTTGTCTGCTTTGTCAAAGATTAGATGGCTATATGAGGATGGTTTTATATCAGGGTTCTCAGATCTGTTCCACTGGTCAATATTCCTATTTTTGTGCCAATACCAGACTCATTTAATTACTGTTGCTTTGTAGTATAGTTTGATATCTGGCATATTAATACCTCCCATTTTGATTTTATTGCCTAGAATTGCTTTTGATATGCGGGGTCTTCCCTGGTTCCAAACAAAGCATGAAATAATTTTTTTTCATATCTGCGAAGAATGATGTTGGGATTTTAATAGGTATTGCATTGAATCTGTAGATCAGTTTGGATAGCATAGACATCTTAACAATATTGATTCTGCTGATCCATATCCAACTTTTATATCATTCCCATGGGTGAGTTGGCCCTCTTCCTTGCAAAGGCCCCCTCTGCATGTACGCACGAGATCCCACCCCTCGTATTCACTCACTGTCCTAGAATCCCCCCCGTCCTCTGAATCATCAGTTCTCCTCTCTGTATGGGCCTGTCCCGTGAGTATTGAAACATACTCCCATCTTAAAAACAAACGTGCACACAGGAAACCTCTTTTAACCCCACTTCCACCTCCAGCTACCATTCCTGTCTTTCTCTACAGAGTAAAACTCCTTTAATTAGCTGTTTATGTTCGCCGTCTCAGGTCTTTCTTCTCCCACACTCTTTGTTGAAGTCATTGTAATTAGGGTTGCGCAGTACCCAACCCTTACTCTCTCCCCAGTGCACTCAGCACCACCACCAAAGCTGTTCTGATCAAAGTCCCCAATAACCTCTGCACCGTGGCATCCTGTGGTCATTTCTAAGTCCTTGTTCTACTGGACTCCTCAGGTGCATTTGGTGCTGTTGGTTCCTCTGTACTTCTGTAATTTTCTTTCTTCATTGGCTTCTGCAAAACCACCCTCCTGGGGTTTTCCTACAGACTTTCTGGATACTCCTTTTCAATCTCCTTGCTGATGTCATCTATGTCTCCTCCTTGTGATGTTAGGATGCCTTGGGCCTAGTCCCCGGGCTGCTTCTCTTTTCTTCCTATAGTCTCTTCCTTGCTGATCTCATTCCATGTATAGTTTTACCTATAATCAATATGCATACCATGCCCACATTTATAATTACACATGCACTTACCCAGTTGCCTATTCACAGTCTCTATCTGAAAGTTGAATAGGTACCTGATTATCCAAAACTGAACTCCTGGTCTTGATGCCAAACCTGCTCCCTCCACAGCCATTCTCATCTCAGTTAGTAGCATCCTTCAGGTTGCTCAGGCTGAAATCCTTACAGCCTTCTCCTCTCTCTCTCTCTCTCTCTCTCTCTCTCTCTCTCTCTCTCTCCCTCCCCCCCCTTTATCTTGCTGTCTTCAAATCCTGTTCACTTTACCTTCATAATATGTACAGAATAGAACCACATCTCATCACTTCCAAGGCTATCTCCCTCGTCCAGCCCCCACATGATAGCCTCCTACTGGTCCTAACTGGTCTCCTCCTTCTACCTTTGCTTCCTACACTCTGTTCTCAACATAATGTTCAGAGTAATCTTGTTCAAATGTAAGTTTGATCATGTCACTTTCCTGCCTCTCATAATAATCAGAGCAAAAATCAAAGTATTTACACAGTGGCCTGCCAAACCCTGCACAGTCTGGGTACCTGACACCTGTCTGACCCCATTTCTAACTGCTCTGTCTCTGTCTCTGTCTCTCGCCTACTGTGCTCCAGCCACACTGGCCTCTGCTGACTCTCGTACGTGCTGGGCATGGTCCAACCCAGGGTCTAGGCACTTGCTCCCCCTCTACCTGGAGTGCCTTTCCCCAGATATCCACGTGGCTTGCTTCCTCACTTTCTTTAGGTCCGTATCGAAATAGCACCTTCCTCGTGAAAGGCCCCAGTTACCCTATTTGAATAACTCCCTCTCCCAACCTCAAAGCTCCCTAAACCATTATCCTACTTGCTTTTTTTCTACAGCCTTATCACCAATTAACAGGGCATATACTTACTTGTTTGGTTTTTATTAATGGTCTCTCCTTATTGAAATGTAGTTTCCATGGTGGCAGAGATTTTTGTCTGTCTTGTTCAATTCTGAATTCTCATCACCTCAATTGTGTCTGACGCACAATAACTATGTACCCAATGGTGAATAGCTGACTGAATGAATGGATTTCTCCCTTCGAAATGGTCTTCAGTGTCCCTCTATGACCTTCATTCTAACTCCCAGCCCGCATTCTGGAGTTGCCCTCTCAGGTCTAGAGGACTGTAATGTTCTACGCACTGAGCATCACTGTAAAGCCGGAACCCAAACTGGAAGGCAGGCTTTTTGGTTGCCAGCCGAGGTTCTCTCCACTGCATGGTCTGCGATGTGCGTATTTGTAGCGTTCTGCTAGCAGTGTCCAGCCACGGGCGCAGGCTTAGCCAGAGATTCTGAGAGAGCACAGCCTTTCGCCATGCCCAGGATTCCTACTTAGATGGTCATATGGACATACTCTTGCTCATTCATACAAGTTTTGAAATCTTAAATGATGTCCTTGTTAGACTCCGTGGTTTAGGAAACATGGTATGGAAAGCGAGCACGTTATCGGGAATGAAGGAGGCTGGGACAAGCTGCATAAAACAAGCACACTCTTTTTGGAACCTCTTAAGTTTCTGGAAGGCCCTTTTCCCGGGGCATAATAATGCTAAATTGAATGTAAGACACATATCTTTGATTTTCATAACCTTTGCTCCCTTCTTTTCCATGTGGCTTCTAGAAGGCTTTCTCTCTGAAACCAGGAAAAACAGCAGAGCAACAGCATGGCCTAGGCCGCTGCAAACTCGGATACCCAGCAGGATGCAGTAGGGGGTATAAGTGACGGGCAGAGTGGGGATGGTGGCAGCCCAGAGAGGCTGCTCTCTCTAAGGGCATCGCCATAGCTCAGCTTGGTTGCCATGGGGGAAATGTGGGTCCAGAGATTTTCAAAAGAAGCTGGAAATCTAGAAATTGATGGAAAACCTCTTGAATTGTAAACGTTGGCAATACATTCAAATTTTTAAAAATGCTATGTGGTCCAAAAACACATACCAGGCTAAACAATCTTGTAAGCTGCTTATCTACACCTGTAGAGTTGGAAGCAGCACATGAACAATAGAGTCACGCTGCCTGGGTGTGTCCCCGGCTCTACCTGCTGCATCACAAAGTTGTGTCAAGTTACTTAACCTGAGCTTCATTTTTTCCATCTCTAAAATCAGGGAAGTACTTCCAGGATTGATGTGAAGATGAAATAATGTGTGACAGTTTCTATTCAATATGAATTTCACTTCGTTTTCTAATTTCTGCTTTCTCGCTCCTTTCTCATTGCACAATGAACTAGAAAGAACAGTTCCTCCACATTTTTACTTAAAGCAAATTAAGCAATGCTTTTAACATTTGTCACATGTTTTCTTGGGAAAGTTTACCAGGACGAGCTTACATGCATAGTTCCAGTTGCTAGTCAGACATCATTTGCTGCTGTGATTTTGTTGTTGTTGTTGTACTGTTTCGTTTTGTTGTCATTTTATTTTCAAAGGATAAGAGGACAGAGGGTGTATTAAAGCAACATTCTTACCGAAGGTTAAATTCTGGCAATGCATTCTCCAATGACCCTGGAGAAGCAAAAGGAAGACCTAGAACCAGCAGGGGAAGCCCTTCAGCACTCCCGTGGTTTTAAAGAACCTCTACAAGAGCGTGAAGGAGAGGTGCAGACCTGGAGAAGAAAAGCAGAGAGTGTCACAGGCTGATAGCCCAGTGTTAGCCAGGCTGCGGCTCAGAATGAGCTGAGACTTGTAAAAAATGCTCAGGAACAGCAACAAGAGCCTTGTGCAAGTACGTTCTGAGCAGGAAGAATAGGAAGGGCCAGGTCCAGTGTTTGAGGCAGATGGTGTAATGCTAGCAGATGACAGATACAAAACAGAATTATGCAACTCCTACTCAGCTGCCATCTTCTCTATCTCCAAGAATGATCTTCAAACTGGAAAGAGTAGCATAAACACAGTTGAGAAGAAATTGCAGCCCTAGGTGTGCTCAGGTCTCCAGGCCCTGAGGACTGCAAGAACTTGTAGATTCAATCACAGAACTACTGCCAGTAATATTTCAGGAATCTCAGGAGTGGTGATGAAGGGTTAGTGACAGGCAACTGCCCCAGTCGTCAAAAGGGGAACCTGTAAGTTTAGGAGACCTTGCACTGCTGAGTCCAACTTTGATTCCCAACAAACTCTAAACTGTGTTATTAAAGAGTTAAGATTGCAATCGCTTCAAAAAGGAAGTGGTAATCTCAAGGAGCCTGCACAAGTCATGTAAACAAGCCACGTCATATTAACATCATTTCCTATTTTTCTTTTTTGAAAGATTATCAAAACTCACAAGATCGTCCCATAGGTAGTGAATCTTTCAGCAGGACTTTTGACAAAATCTGTCACAGTAAGATGAATGGACAGGGACTGGGTGCTCTACAGTTGGTGAAGGCACAGCCAGGCAAACTGTTGTGTCCAGAAAGCACTAACTGATGGAACCACGTCAACCCAGAGAAAGGGATAGAACCAGATGCCACTCGTCTTTGTTTTGGGCCTTTTTCTGTTAAAAACCTTTCGATGACATGAAGGGCCAATATATACATACAGGCTGACACAAAGTGCAGGAGTGCAAGTAACATGCTGCATGACAGAAACAGGGTATGGTTTGCCTGAAGAAGGAGCCAAAATAAAGACACTGGAATTTAATGGGGGAAAATGAAAGGTCTTCATTTTGGTTAAAAAAAAACTTAGTTATGTAAAAACTATTGACAATAGTTAATGTGGAAAAGTTTTGAGAATTTTAGTTAACAAAAAGCTCAATATGGGCCCAAAAATTCTGATATGGCTACAAAAACCAGTGCTTCCTCAGCAGCACGGGGGCGGGGGTGGGGTGGGGAGGTGCATGATGGGATTGGGGGCGGCCACTGGTTTGGCTCTGCCAGAGCATCTGGGCTGATTCCAGGCACCGTGTTCTCCTTCACACTGAACCTTGTGGGCCTTTGTATTTTTTTTTTAATTATAAAAGTAAAATATATTCATGGTAGAAAACTTAGACACGGAGAAAAGTATAAAGAATAAAACAAAAATTATCTAACTCTCACCATTTAGAGATGACCATTGTTATTTTGGTAGCTATCCTTTCGATCTTTTTTGTGTGCCTCAGGGGGCACGTGGAGGGAAGTATTGAAAATGTGGCTTATGTAGCATTCATATTCTGCATTTTTTAAAAATTAACATTCTGTCTTGAATTATTTCCTCGGTTATATATATTCTTTGAAAACCTATTTTATACATAATACACTATTGTAGGGATAAGCTGTAATTTATTTAAATTGACTCACTCTTGGAAATTTAGGTTGTTTCCTCAGAGGTGGTGGCAGGAAGGTGGCACCTGATCTAAAGAGGATATTGACGAAGCAGTCATCAGTCCAAGGTGACCAACCAGGTTAGTGAAGGTTCTTAGAAATCGTGTCCTGAGAGGGCAGCTCAAAAAGCTGGGAGGTTTATTCCAGAGAAGAGTAGACATAGAGAGCCCTGATGGCTTCTTCAAAGTTTGAAAAGCTGTCAGATGGGAAAGGGAGTGAATTCATTTTGTGTCGCTCCAGAAAACTGAACAAGACAAGTTTGTTCTTGGAGGGAGTTTGATTTCAGAGACAAGACAGACACCGGGGTCAGGAATTTGTAGCGAGGATTCCTACATGGAGTGGGAGACTGAAATAATAACCTCGAAGATGCCTTCTAACTGGAAGATTTGCTGTTTCTTCCTGAGTTATCAAACTGCTTTCCTTTGGCCTTGCTCGCATGAAGAATTTATGGCAGGTAAGGAGCAAAGAAGCCAGTCATTAATTTTACTGCTAGAGTAAGCAGCATAGCGCACAGATAAAATATACATCTTTCTACTCTGCATTAGCTCACGTCTAGACAGACTTTTGCAAACAAGAAAGAATTTTTCAGATAGACCTTGTAATTTCTTGTAACGGTTTTGGGAAGTAGATATTGACATCATCTCACCATTAAAGGCGAGGAACGTGAGGCCCAAAGTACTAAGTAACAAAGCCCAGTCCTCCAACTCCGCAGTTCCCTGGCACTTCCCAGGCGGCAGCGCTGCTCTTCCCTGGGTGGGTGCCTTGTGGCCTCTTCCACTGCTGCCACGAGAAGGTTCTCTGTCCTTGGCACTCTGCGTGTCTGCTATTTCTTCAGCTAGATTTTTAAGCCCTTTAAGGGCAAGATTATATGTTATTTTTCTTTTATATCCTTTTGCTGCTCAAAGATCTCTCTAAAGTGCAGATCTGATCATGCCGTCCCCCCACCCCCATTTTGAATTCTCCTTTGTCTTCCCATTGCCCCCCATGGTAGGTGACTCTTAACCCTGCTGGGAGGCAACTGAGAGAAAAGAGCCCACACATTTCAGAATCTTGAGAGGAAGTGAAGTATGGTTTGAAACAGGAGAAGAAATACAACATTACTTGGAAAAAAAAGTAAAGCAATTGGTTTATGAATACATTTCCTGCTAAGTAGAGATATGAAGGCAATGCTATAATTCTCAACCCTTTTAGGAGAGCACATTATTTTGAGGGTGCCGAGGGGTACACTAGACTTTTATTTTTATCTAAGAAACCATAGGTTTTGTTGTTGTTGGAGAAACCCTGACCTCAGGGGTGAAATAATGCCACCTCTGTCATAGCTCAAATTTCCAAATACAGGTGGGCCTGTGTTTGGACTCTGTGTCTTCCTCTATTGGTCTTTGGCTCCTGAGCCGGAGCCACACCATCTAATTATTACGGCTTTACAATATGCCTTGATCTCTACCAGCACAAGTGCCCCCAGTTTTTTTCCTTCCAAAATCTTCTTAACTATTCTTGGCCCTTTGTTCTTTCATATTAATTTTAGTGTGAGCTTTTCAAGTTTCTTGGGGAAAACTCATTTGGATTTTGATTGCCATTGCATTGAATTTGTAGATTCAAATTGGGGCAGAGCTGAGAACCTAATGGTCTGGAGTCTTTATTTGGGTGTGGCGGGGCCTGCGGGTTTGCTCACATCAGCAGCCTAGCACACTCCCTTCGTGTTGGCAGAGGATCCTTCCCATGACAGACACCGAACATGTGAGATACTTTCCCATGCTCCCTGCTGGTATGCAGGGACTCATGACTCAGTCCTGAGCAGTGGGACAGAGATGAAGTTTATGGGAAAAGTCTGATAAAAATGCATGTGTGAAGAGATACTTCTTTTACTTCCTTCAGAGTAGGGCCATGTGGAGAGGACTTTACACATAGATTCTGGCTAAGACATCCACCCTGCAACTGCGAGAGAACAAACCCGGGCATAGAAGCCCTGCTGGAAATGATTCAGAGGAAAGATGGAGAGAAACTGAGAGTTTGATGACACCTATGAGTTGCAGAATTAACCAACCCTGGACCTGCTCATGCTGGGCTTCTTGTTATGTAAAATAATTAATATTCTTTTAAGACACTTCCTGTTGGGTACATGTTACTTACATGTAAAAACATCCTAGTTAATATACTATGTCTTTTTTCATTTCCTTTAATACTATTTCATTATTTTCTCCATAGGCATCTTTCAAATTTTTGTGAATAAAACATTTTTAGAAATTACATTTGATTGTCTATTACTGGTGACTAGGAAGGCTATTGATTTGTTTGATGGCCTTATACCCAGCTGAGTGATGGCTCATTAATTCCAATAGTTTATAAAGTCTCTTATAGGCTATCATATCATCTGCAAATAAGGACGGTTTTTAAATTATTATATTTATTATTTATTTTCCTTGCCTTAATGTGTTAGCTTAGACATCAGGTATAGTATTGAAACAGTGCAGTTACAGTGAGCAGCTGTTTCCTCCTGACTCTGATACGAACATTCAAGTGTCAGTTTTCAGGGCCTTTTCATAGCACAGCTCCAGGGGGCACTATTCATGATACTTTGCCATTATGAGTGATTTTGTAATGTAGTTTTACAAAATTCTTTATTAGGTCAAGGTGTTTCTTTATGTATCAGTTAGGATTAGGCTTGATTGCAAGTAACACACAAAAAAACTAAATAGCAGTGGATTATATAAAATAGAAGCATGTTTTTCATCCTTATGATATCCAGAGGTAGTCAGTTCAGGATACAAGTCGTGAGCCAGAGTCTCAGAGACCCAGACCCTATTCTCAGGCTGTTTCGCCATCTTACTAGCAAAGGTGAAAAACATGAGCTTTCCTTAAGAGGTGAAGAGAAATCAATAGAATTTATCATTGAGTTATAAGTTTTTAAAAACAAACTAGGGCTAGAAGGTGTGGCCAAGATTGTTAATTTAATCTCAGTATGTATTCTCCCCTTATTCCTGGATAAACAAACAAACAATGAAACAAACAAAAATAAACCAACCAAACAAACAAAAATACCCCTCAATCTTTTCTTCTGAATTTTCAAGTTTATTTGCATAAATTGAGCCATTTTCTTTTATGAGTTGTTTATTCTCTATTCTGTTCCCCTTATTGTTCTTAATATTGTCTATTTGTGCCCTTTTTCTTGATTATACTTGTTAGAGATTTTTCTTTCATTCAAGAACTCGAATTTTAATTTTATTGATCTTTTGTACTGCGTGTTTTCTAATTCATTGATTCCTATTTTATTATTTCCTTCCTTCAATGCTTTTTCAGCTCGTTCTGTGTTTTGTTTCCTCCCTTCTTATTGAATTGACTGCAAACTCATTTATTTTTTATCTTTTTCTCTTACAAATGAATTTTAGGTTCTATTTACACTTTTTAATTTCACTTTAACTGAATCACACATTTTTATGTAATCCTTTCATTTTTATTTAGTTTAAGATAGTTTGGACTTTCCATTATGATTTTTTCTTGAACCCAAAAGTTAGCTAGAAGGTATTTTAAAATTTCCAAAGATGCATTTTTTTGTTTTACTTTTTAAAAATAAACTCTCTACTTTGCTTGTTTAATTTAGTCACATAGCAATTTTTTTTAAAGTATGATATAAATTATTTGAAAAATGATTTTTCATGATATGGCCAATTCTGCAAATGTTCTAACATGAAAAAATATATAATCCTTATTTATTGAGTGCAGTATTCTACATAAAACTATTAGATAAATTTATAGATATTTTCTTCAAATATTCTTACAGGTGTTTTTTGTCTGATTCATCATTTTCTGTTAGAGGAATGTTAAAAATCTCCTATTTTGTACGTAAAATGATCAATTTTCGCATCTTATATAACTTTAAACCATGTTAGGTGTGTGCAAGTTCATGATTGCTACATCATCTTGGAGAATGATTCTTCTTATTATTATGTAGTGTCTTTGTTTTTCCCTATTTATTCTTTTTGCCATAAATTCCATGTTGTCAAATATTAATATTGCTGTTCCACATCTTTTGGAATTTGAATGTTCTATTTTTTTGTCACTTTTTTTTCAAACTTTCAGATATTGTTATAGGTGTGTCTTTCCTGTCAATTGCATGTGGTTGGATTGCTTTCTTTCATTCATTTTAATAATCTCTGCTTTTAATTGTTGGCTTTAATCCATTTGCAAGTATTGTGAGTTATTGCAGCATCCCTCAGTGCCTGAAGGAGAGTGGTTCTACCCAAATCCACAGATGCTCAGCTCACTTATATAAAATATACAGAATTTGCATATAATCTACACAATCCCCCTACATTCTTTATATCACCTCTAGATTCCTTATGATACTAATGCAATGCAAATGTCAAACTATGTCAGTAGTTGTTATACTGTATCAGTTTTTATTTATGTTATTTTTATTGCTGTATTATTATTATTTATTTTTTTTAGCTTTTGAAAATATTTTTGAGCCAAAATTAGTTGAATCTTCGGGTGTGGAACCTGTGGACAAGGAGAGCCAACTGTGCTATCTTATTTTGTCTCTTCTGTTTAATATGTTTTTTCTTTGCTTCTTTTTTTCCTGTTTTTCTCTGTGCTTTTGGAATAATAATACAGTTTTTATAATTAATTTTTTCTCTTCCTATATTGGAATCAAGAGTGTGTATTTCTATTTTCAAATTATCATCTTTATCTGTAAATATTTAATAGTAATATGCTCTTTTTATGAACAAATCTAAATTATTTCAGTATTTTTACTCTCTTTCTGGTTATATATATTCTGTGTCTAGTAAGTTCCTTGCTCCTCCATTTTGTTATTATTTTCTATAATTCTACTTTTGCTTTTCTATAAACACAAAAGTATTCTTTTTGTAGTCAATAATTAATTATAGTTACTAACATATTTTATTAATTTCTATACACCCCACTATTTCTTTCCTTTTTTTCTTACCAAAATGTAACTTATAATAAATTCCTCTTGTGAGGAGTAATGGGTGGTAAGAGTTTTAGCCTTTTATGTCTGAAATATTTTAATTTCACTCTTCATACCTGAATGAGAATTGGATATAAATTCCCCTCAGCACTTTGTTGCTATGACTCCATTACCGTCTTGGTTTCTATCGCTGCTGCTGAAAAATGGAAGGTGTAACTTCAGCCTAATTGTTCATCTTTTTAGTAATCTATTTTTACCTGGTAAAAGGTAAAGATTTTCCTTTTATTGATGATGTCCTGCAGGTTCACTGTGATGTGGACATATCTTTATCCTGCTAGGTACTTAGTGGGCACTTTTGATCTGAGTTCTTATATGTTTCTCTAATTCTGGAAAACTGTAAGCTACAATATTTTCAAACAATGCCTTCTCCTTCCTTCCTTCCAATCTCTTTTCCTTTTTATGGTGCTCAAATTAGAGATTCGCTGTAGTCTCTTAGTCTATCCTCCAGGGCTCCTAACTATCCTGCTCTTTTAAATTTTTTATTTTTATTTTTGATTTTTTTATTCTTATTTATTTTATTTTATTTTTTATTTCTCTCTTTCTTTGTACTAGATCTGCGTGCATATGTCGACACTCTTTTCCAATTTACTAATTATCTCTTACACTGTGCCCAGTCTAGAGTTTATCCTATCTATTGAGTTTCATATTTCAAGAATATGTTTTTAAGTTCCAAGATTTCCAATAGCTCCTTTTCCCTATCTACATGTTTGCCCCAAATTTGTCCCATCCCTGAATGCATGCCCCTTTGCAATGTGAATTTGATGCTCTTCCTGTCAAGAAGTAGAGTCTATTTCTCCATCCTTAAACCTGGTCTTATCTATGTGACTTGCTTTGGCCAGTGGCCATAAACAGATATGATTCAAACCAAGATTTGAGAAGTGCTTGTGCATTGGTGCTTGCCCTTTTTCGGCTACAGGAAACCCTGCTGCCACCATGTGAGCAAGCTGGGGCTAGCCTCCTAGCGAAGGAGAGACCACAAAGAGAGATCCCGCTGTCCCCAAGCCCTCCGCTGACACCCCAGACATGCAAGTGAGGCCATTCCGCACCGTCCAGCTCCAGCCAGGCCAGCTCACATCACAAGAACTGTCCCGGCAACTTGCTGACTCACAAGAAATAACACAGGTTTGTTTTTTTTTTGTTTTTTGTTTTTTTTTTTTTGAGACAGAGTCTCGCTTTGTTGCCCAGGCTAGAGTGAGTGCCGTGGCGTCAGCCTAGCTCACAGCAACCTCAAACTCCTGGGCTCAAGTGATCCTTCTGCCTCAGCCTCCCGGGTAGCTGGGACTACAGGCATGCGCCACCATGCCCGGCTAATTTTTTTTTTATATATATATATCAGTTGGCCAATTAATTTCTTTCTATTTATAGTAGAGACGGGGTCTCACTCTTGCTCAGGCTGGTTTCGAACTCCTGACCTTGAGCAATCCGCCCGCCTCGGCCTCCCAAGAGCTAGGATTACAGGCGTGAGCCACAGCGCCCGGCCACAGGTTTGTTTTTGAAGTGACTAAGTTTTGGGGTGGTTTGTGACACAGCCAAAGGTAATTGACATAACATCTTATTTGATTTCTCCCTGTTTTGTTTCATAATATTTGTGCACTTTTAATGGATCTAATTCATTTTCCATGTCTTTAATCACCTTAAATGTTACTGTTTAATTCTTACTGTTTGATCATCTTTGTTTCAGTCTTTGTCATGCTGCTTCATAAAACTATTTTCAATTGGAGTGAATTATTGATTTTGTTTGTTTTTCTTAGAACTCATTTTCTGTATACATTTTGGAAAGTTGGCAGGCTCATTTTGAATGGAAGGCATTTGTTTGGTTTCACGTGTTTTTCTCTCCTTTGTACCCAGTTGGGAAGTTTGGGGGCTGCTTTCACGCAGTGCCCTACATTCTCGGTCCACAGCCAAGTCTTATGATGGTTTTCTGGGGCTCCTGCCTTGAAGTGATACTAAGAATTTTACAGAGCCAGTCACAGGCTGACTTTGAATTAGCTGGCTTTGTATTAGCTTTGAACTTCGAATCAGTTCCTCGGTAAAAGGCTGGGTCTTGGATCTCCCTAGTTCCATAGCTCCTGCAAGAGCCAGACCCTGGCTTTGAACAGGTAGCCTGGTTCTATGGTCTCTTGCATAGACACTTAGCTTCTGTCACCCTAGAAGAGCCAGGCTCCTTGCACTACTGCCTGGTTTGGGCTCAGAGCCCTGCAAGCCCACAGCTTCTTCCTCACTCACTTCTTTGCAGTGATCCATAAAGATGATTTTTTTTGTTTTTGAGTTGGCTACATTTTATTAGGTTTGTTTTTCCTTTTCATCCTTTGTCTTTCATTGCCTTGTATTTAGAGCACAGGGGATGCATAGATGTATAAACTTAAGGGGAGCTGATTTGACTAGAGATCCATTTCATATAATTTTTTTCTAAAAATTGAATATAAACTTCTTAGGCTGGCATGAAAGATCTTTTGCAATTCAGATCCACTTCCCACTCCATTGCCAGGCACCCTACATGCCACTCACATCCAGTTATTTCCCGCTGCCTGAACACAGCATGTGCTTTTATTCCTCTATGTATTTGCAGATGCTGTTCCCTCTGCCAGAACAGCCCTCCTGCCACACCTTTAATTTTCAAGACATTGATCAAAAATCATGTCAACTGAAAAATTGGCTCCAAATCCTACAGATTAAGTTACGTATTCCTTCTCTAGGCAAAGATAGTATTGTTAAATACCTCTGTGTAGTGCTTTCTGTATTCCTCTCCACTCCATTTTCATATGTTGCTTATGTCATTGGATTGTGAATTTTAGTATTTATCATCTCCCCAGCCAGGCTGAGAGCTTCCTGAAGACAGATACTTATTTATATCTGTATTCTTGGAAGTTAGCAAAGGACCTGGCACAAAGTAACACTCAGTGCATGTGTACTGAGTAAATGATTGAATGGATGAATCGTATGATGTACAAGGTAAACATGTATTAATAGTGTGTGGGGTTTATTGCCATATTGTTATCTCCGTGGTCAATTGCTGTTTATCAAGCATCTGCTTTGAGCAACATTGGTGTGCTGTATTTATCCACTGCATTTAGAAATAAGGGAAAGCAATGGACACATTTTTTCCATGAAGTTTGTCTTATACCATTGCTGTTAAGCTAACTCTGTATGAAGGTAATTATGATATCCCAGTAAACATTTTGTAAAAGTGTGGTTTTTACAACTATTAAGGCAAAATGAGACAAACAGTCTCATTTCCTCCTCAATTTCATGGTAATCTTTTTAAAAAAGTGGAGGAGGATGTCAGCATGAGCTCTATTATTTTTCTTCTTAGCAAAGTTAAAATATGATGGAAAAGCTAATTACTTCAAGCTCTAGGATGTTTAAATGCTTCATCATCTCTAAAAACCAAGTTCTATCCTCCTATCGCTGATTCTATCTCAGGAGAAAGATTATATTTTTGGTTGCTTTTTAACAAAGAGAAGATAATTTATCAAGAAAAAATGGTACCAAATGGCATATTGTGTGAGTAAAAATATTTTCTGAATTCTCCAACTTTTCGGGACTCCCTCAGGTTACTGTTTCTTCCTCAGGAGCAGAATGGAGGCTCTGTGACATGGAGAAACAAGACGGTTTTCATTCTGGTGAGAGTTACTTGTGCTTTCATTTCCTCCAGCTCAATTGCATGGCTATGGCAAAAACAGAAATCCAACTGAGTAGCATTTTTGTCCTAAAAACATCTAAAATTTGTCTCCAATCTGTATCTTTTCTGAGGAGAGAAACTAAATCCATTCTAACAAGTAATTAAACAGACAAACAAATACCCCAAAACCACAGCCTCCTGCTGGCGCCTGTCTGCACCGCCCCTCCAGCGGCCCCTCCAGAGCCCGCCAGTGGTCTCCCTCCCTGCAACCGGCCTGGTTCAGGGCGCACCGAGGTAGAGCTCCTTGTGTCCAACTCGGGGGACGCGTTGGGCAAAGATATGTATGGCAAATTTGGGTAAGAAAACTAAAACCTGAATGTGAAGCTATCGTCCTGTTTAACTTCAGAACTTTGTTCTCTGATTCCAGTCCTCATCACAGTTTTCTGAAATCCTGAAATATAACTTATGTGAGATTTCTCTGCCTAGTGATCCAGCAAACGAAAGCCTTAAATTCTCCTCCAAACTGCTATTCTCCGCTCCCCGCCCATTCCTAATTCAAGCTCAAAGTTTTATTTCCTTTAATACACTTAACAAACACTTGTTAATTATGTACTCTGATCTACACAGTGTGTCCTGTGGATATAGACTTTGAATCCATCTTAAGCCCTGGGGAAGGATTTCGAGTTTGGAATCGATTTAATGTCTACAGAAAGGATCCAAAGCTGATCAGTCGCCTTTTCCCCTTGTGTGACCAGACATCTCGCTGTGCTTAAGAGGCTGTAGGGCGTAAGAGAGACACGGAGATTTTATCTTTACAGAAATGATATCTGGAAGTGGGTTTTCGTTTACTGTCTTGATCTTTTATGCTCACCAACCACAAAGGTTTGTAATGGAGAAAAAAAATAAGCACTAAGAGAAAGCAATAGTGCCTGAAGAAAACATGTCAGTCAAACCTCTCAGACATATAACTGTGGAGTATCTAGTTTCATTTAATTTTAGGTCACACTGTGAGCATCTAGCACGTACGAGGCCCTGTGTTCAGTTCTAGACCAGCTCTTTTCAATGGAAATATATGCCAGCCACCTATATAATTTTAAAGTTTCTAGTAGCCACATCAAAATGATTTAAAAGAAATAGGTAAAATATATTTGAATATTTTTATCATTTCAACATGTAGTCAATACAAAAATAATGAATGTTTCACTTCTTTTTCATACTAAGTCTTCACAATCTGTTGTGTTATTTTACACTTATAGCACAAGTTAATTTGGACTCGACACATGTCAGGTGTCAAGAGCCCCGTGTGCAGTGGCCACCATACAGGACCACAGCTCCAGAGCTACCTATATAAACAGACTGTTCTGGTGATAGAGCTTCTGGGAGTCTAGGCACCCTTATAAGAATCAGGATCCCAGGGGAAGAAAAACTGCCTGAAGAACACGTGCCAGTCACAGCTCTTAGACACATAATTGCGGTGCACTTGTTTTCATTTCATTTCAAATCACACTTTGAGCAGGAGGTGTGGCCATCTTCCCTGCAGCTTGTGAGAATCCCATTTTAGATGCTACTGGGCCATGGCCCCTGTTGAGTGCTCCGACTTCCATCATCTGAATCACCAGGAGGCATTTAGGAGGCGATGCACCTCACCAGGCCCTGAGCATAGCGTCCCCTATAGTTCACTGGGTTTCTGATGAGCAGTTTGTATCTTTCATTGCTTTCCTGGGAAATTGTAACGAAACTATTCCTCACCAGACAATTTTCTTTTTACTTTCTCTTTATCCAGTTTATTTGGGTATCTCTGTCATGGTCCTTGCTTTGATTTCTTTTTCTGTTTATCTAATTCCTTTATCTTGTTCAAGTTAACAAGGAGAAGAAAAAGACAGAGGCATCTTGGGTACGGCTTATGCACACTGTTAACTAGAAATGTTAAACACAGTGTGGCCGCATTTTGAGTACTTCTAAATATACTATATGTTCATAAGTAAATCCTAAGATAATGATTTTGGCACAAGGGTGAGCAGAATTTGTGAGGACAAGGGTTAATAGTGGAAAAGCAGAGATGAGCAAACGCCAGCCCATGTCCTGCGGCAGCTCCGGGAGGAAGGGTGGTCGCCACAGATGCACCATGCTGGCCTTCCATCTTGTCAGGGCCATGCTGACCTCGCGGACAATCCGACACACAAAACTTAAAGAAACTATAATAACTAAGACTTTTTGAGAGTAGCAGAAAATGTTTTCTGAATAAGCCATTGAATGTTCACCTTTTAAATATTACCAAGTGGAAAATCCCTGGTCCCAGGGGACCGTTGACCCTCTCCTACTAGAGGGAAGTGGACACAGGGTGGCGGGTGGCCCTGGACATCCACGAAACAGCCGAGGCACCGTCAGCCCCAGTAACGAACGGCTGCCCGGGCGTGTGTGGCCTGCAGTTCCACCCGCGGGTCACGCCCACACCTGCGCCCATACAAGTGCAGCTTTGCTTTTGACCTGGAGCCCACACAACTTTCACACATTGTTGTTCAAGATTCTGAGGAAAATATTTTAAAAGTTAGCCTCCCCACTCAGCCTCCTTTCAGTAGAACTTAGATTATTGGTCTTCAGCTCTTGTGCCTCTATTTCCCTTGCTCCTTTTCATCTCACTTCCCTTTGGCCATCTGCTACTGGGCGGGAACCTTCGGAAACCCCTGGTGTGAGGCCTTGAGAGCACAGGCTGGGAACAAACCAGACAGTTAAGCAGAAGCACCCCTGAGAAGTCAGGAGCCGCCTTCGTGGGCACTCTGGGGCGCTCTGAAGGCCAGACGCCTGGGCTCCCCTCCCCAGACGCCAGGCTGGACCTGAGCAGAACTGGCAAATGCACAAGGCTCGCCTCCCTCCTCTGCTGCCGTGGTCGTTGTCTGCCCAGTGCCATCCTGCAGATCTCTAGGTGAGCCTGCCAGCCTGCCCTCACTGGGCCGTGCCACCCGCTTGCCACGCCTCCCTCTCCTCTGTCTCCCTCCTTGCTTGACCTCTGAGAGCTGTCATTGGGGAGGAGTCATGCACTGATGGCGGGTGGAGGCTGGACGTGCACTCAACCCCAGGAGCACTTGCGCTTAGGAAGCAGGGGATAAAACGACACTTCCTTCCAGCCACACAGAACGGGATCCGAACGGTGGCCTGTTGCACTCCATGACAACAGGACTGTCGTCTACCATTATGTAGCTTGTTCTCTACCTCGGACCTGAAGCCAAAGGGTGAGTGAGATTGTAAGCCCAGTCTGCACCCCACTCACCCAGCCATGCTCTCTGGCTCACAGCTGTGTCCTCCTGAAGGAACGAACACCTTTCTCTAATTTTCACAAAGCTACGGGAGTAGCTAGTAGCATTTTTGTGCTTAAGGGGGCTTTTGGGCATGGGAAGAGGTTTTACCAGTCCCTTTTTTTTTTTTTTCCTTTGCAAGCAGGGAGCCACGATGTAGGGTCATCAGCTCATCCCAGTTACCAGTCCCTTTTAAAACACATCTTGCAGGTGGCCCTCTACATAGTGTTTGTATAAATTCTATATAGTTTGGAATGTGGATGTTTGTGATAATTCTTAGGTCTTGACTATGAGATTCTCACAGGGAGAAACAGAACAAGAACAGATATATCAACCATTCAATAAATCGTTTTGGGGCCAATGTGACTCATCTCCTCTCATGATGCTGGCTTGCTGGCACGTAGGTAGTTTCGGTGACAGCAGAAGGCTTGGGCGTCTGTCTCATACTGTCTGAAGAGTGAACCTTACTAAGAACTGGGGGAAAACAGAGTCACATCCAAACGTAGGAGGCCTTCTAGAGAAAGGAGTGAGGGACTGTTGGAGACCACTGTCCTGGTGCTATGAAACCTCCTTCACAATATCGCCCCCACTCTATAAAGGCATGGATTCATTAAAAAAACAATTTACTCATTTAAGTACCATTAGAAAATCCTGAATATCCCCTACCCCTCTCTGCTCCCTTCCACCTCCTCCCCATAGCCCAGTAGTCGACCACCTAAGCAATGCTTTCAGTGTGCACTGTGTGGAGCAGTCACGAAGGGGAGACAGTCTCTGGCCTCATAGAGCTTAACATGGTTTCCAGAACAGCCTCCCAGCCCGAGAGCGTGGGTCTGAGATGGCCTCTAGGAATTCTATGTTCGGGTTCCCTGCATGCTCTGTGATATCTCCTCAGTGCTGAGGAGACTTAGTTCTAAGGTCACTGATTTTGTCAGGAGAACAAAATGCCCAGCCCTCCTCCAAAGAAAGGAAGCTATTTCTTCCCTGTGTTCTCTCACCACTTGGTAAAGGCATTTGGGTTTCCCAAACACCAAATAAAAGCCACTGACCTCCAAGACAGGGCCCCGACCCCACACTCACCCGGTCAAACCCCCTCTCCAGGCTTCAGCTGTCAGGAATGTCATTTATGTTTTCTTAATTTTCTCTCCCTTATCAAGGTTTTTGTACTATCTGTAGCCTCACATGTATTTGTGCATTGTCAGGTATTTGTTGAGCACCTGTATTAATTTTCTCTGAGTTTGGATAAGCAAACGCAGGGACAAGACTGAGTCCCTACCATTTTTGAACTGATTGGACACTCAGGGAGACTGACAAGCATGTTAACCATTTCAGTCCAGGGTGATAGGGCTGTGATGCATTTGATGGAAGGACAGAGAACATAGCCACCAACTCCAGCTGATGAAATTGGGAGGCTTCACACAGGAGGTGATTTTTTATCTGAGTCTTAGACAGTGAATAGGAATTAACCAGGTAGAGAAATGAAGGAAGACAATTGCAGACACAGGGCAGAACATGTGCAAAGTACCAAGGAAGATGTACAGGATATCTTATAATTAATACAGGGAGACCCTCAATACAGTTCTTTATCTTAAAACCTGCGAATTAGAGAGACAAATTATCTGTCTCCCACCCCCACACACCACCTCCCCCCAACATACAATGGCATAGGATGAGCACAGGATCACTGCTATAGACACTCATTCAAAAGGGAGAAAAACAGGAGGCAGAGAGGAATTACTGGTCCAAAGCAATTCTGAAATCTGGCAGGGCACCTGTGGTCAGTTCCTTGATTTGGGATCAAGCCCTGGAAATTATTCACTGTGGCTCTTGGTTCTTCCTTTGGTGTCTGTCATCCATCTATCCTTGGTGTCATAAAGGATTGTCCACATGTGCAACTGAATAGATGTCTCAGACTATTCTCAGCCTATAAAAGTTTGGGGAGCTAAAGTCCTCTTTTTCTTGTTTTTTCATTTTGTACTTTCTCTATCTCTTTTAGTCCAAGATAGGAGTGTTTCCACTTATAAAATTCTCTTAAAACCTTTGGGAGCCTCCTATGGGTCTTACTGTGGTTTGTGTCATTAGGAAAAATCACAACCTACAAATCTTCTCATGATAAGCCATTCTCTACCTTGGGCTTCTATTGAGCCCAATGATCCTTCACAGGTCTGGATTTTTGCTATTATTTTTGTTTTTGTTTTGACTGAGCAGTTCTATAAGCATTACCTTAAATGTTTCCAACTTCTTAACAAAGGACTTTATAGTCACATCCTTAATGTCATCTTTTCAGCATGTTCTCCTGACCATTCATGAAATTTTACTTTTGTCCAGAGCATTTCCTTATTTAATGTTGCTTTTTATCAGCAGAGGTTGGGGATTTTCCCATTCTGCAAACTAAGCCTCTTTTATAGCTAGTGATGTTTTTTTCTTGAGCTCATCCCTTTCCCCTCAAATTTTAATATAAAAGCAACAGGAAGAAGCCCGGGCCACCTCCGCCTGGAAATCTCCTTAGCTAGATCACCCCTTAGGTACCTTTTCTGTTTTCCACATTACTGCAGGCAAGAGTGATGCTGAGCTTTCCATTGCTTTGTGGTGGATCCTCTTCTCTCTGGTTTCCAGCAACATCTTCCTCACTTTTCTTTAATCCTGACATGCAGACTTCTCGAGGGACATCAGGCTTCTGCTAACAGTCTCCTTGAGACACTTTATAGATTTTTACTAACACTCTCCTCAAGGTCCTTCCAGCATCTGCTCACCACTGCCCCAAAGCACCCCCATATGTTTAGGTTTCTGTTGTAGCAGCACCGCACTCACCTGCTTTCTGCACCCGCTTCCTGCCTGTTGGGAGCTCCAGCTACCCTGCATCAAGCCTGCTCTGGCCCCAGGCGGGCAGGCAGCAGTAGGCAATTTTCTTTCACAGCTCCTGCCACTTCTGAAGATCTCAGGAAATAGTTCTAACATATCCTTGCAAAGACTGGTTCCCCAGAGGAGCTCCTTGGTAAACGGCAGAAAGATAGGGTTAGTGGAAGATTGTATTTGATGATGGTATTTGATGCAAAACCAACCAAACAAACAAATACCTTTTCAGGACACCTGATATTTCATTCACAGAAAAGTATCAAAATTCTGTGAGAAAAACATTTTTACTCTCTGTTTGAGGGTGAGATTCAGAGAATGAGATCCATTTATAACATTCTGGGAGAGAAAGAAAAAACGTTAAGATTAAATTTATGTTAAGTTACTGTGGTTACTTTTACCTAACTTAATGTTAGGTTACTTTTATTTTTAAACATTGTCAGCCCAACAGTGGAAGGAGTGCAGGGCAGAACGGGAAAGGCGCTGGGCCGAGGACCCGTGCAGACCCAGACCGTGAAATCCAAGCCTGTCTCTTAAGCCCCATCATGCCCCGTTTTCTCATCCCTAAAGTGGACATTATGGGGATTAGAGGAGATATAATGTGTATGACTTAGCCAAGCAGAGCATCTAGTGTGTGATCAGTAAGTTATCCTGAACTTATTAACATGGAAACCATACAAAAGACTCCTGTTTTCTCTGAAGCTTCCATTGACTCTTCAGAAGATTCCAGAGGATTCTGGAATCAGAAAGCTATTCTCCAACTCTCCGACCAGGATGCAGGGGCTAGGAAGGAGCAGGAGAAAGGGCAGCTTCCCTCTTGTCCTCTTAGGAATTAGATTCTCTCCCATACTACAGAAAAAAATCCCAAATGTAGGACTGTAGAATGTGCAACTCTCCAGGGCCCCATTAAGTAATTTCCCAACTGACTATTTCAGTACAGAAATAAGACCAATTTAATTTTATTTGGTCTCCAGCCCAAATCTCCCTTATCTGGCTTCAACTCTTCAACTTTCTCCCAAGGAGCCTTGCAGCAGGAGGCTGGAGGCCAGTTCATGCCCCGCAACAAGAAACAAGCCCTGAGTCCCACTGTGGTGGCAAGCTGGGAAAAAACACAGAGTTAGACAAAGGAGAGAATGAAGGTGAAAGGAGATTTGAAGGAGAAGAATGTTAGGAGATTCGAGAGGAAAAGCATTAGCAGTCATGGTGATGTGTATGTGAGAGGGAGGTATCCGGTGAGGCTTCAATGGAAGCAGAGATAAAAGAAGGTGGCGTTTGAAGGACACTCCAAGGAAAAGGCCTGTGGCAAGCATGTGACCCAATCGGTCCCCCCACCCCACATCACTGAACCCTGAAGCTGCTCTCCAGCCAGCAAACTGAGTGGCCTCTTTTTCATCTGATCTTGTCCCCAATCCACCCCCATACTTAAAGCCCAGGTACAGGCGGGTTCCTGTACCCCCAAGTCACGTCTGCACTCCTCATGGAGGTGCGTCAGGCCTTCTGTGATCCGGCACTGCCTACCTCTCAGCCTCACCTCTCTCCCACTCTGTTCCAGCCTCTCCCGGCAGCACGTTATTCCCAGAGCTGGCCTTGCTTCCTCCCCAGTCTGATTTTGCTATGGCTCTCTCTGTCCTTTCTTCAGTCCAACCTCCGTGCCTTTGAACATGGCATTTCCTCCCTTTATCAGATCCTTTCTTCTTCCTCCCCATCTAATTCCCATTTGGTTTCCATGTTTCATCTCAATCACTCTCTCCTCCTGGAACCCTTCTCCGCTGTTACTCCCCCAACACCTTCCACCCCACACACAACTTCTTACCCTCACCCCCCCTCACCGCCAAAGCTGACCCACACACTTGGGCTCACGTCTGTCCTAGCACTTGTCTAGTACCAGGTTGTCTGTCTCTGTCACTAGGAGAACTGCTGCAGGACCTTGCGTATGAGCATCTAGAATGCCTTGCATGGTTTCTGGAAGCTAGATGTAAAGAGTTCCATAATGTTGATTGAGGGAATGATCAGGTGGGTGAGTGCTCACCTGGTGGCAAAGAAGAGGCAGTCAGGAGGGATCCCGTGAAGGAAAGGTGTTTGGTGAGGAGGAAAAGTGTAACACAATATAGAGAAGACAGTGTTTGGTATAAAAAACATTTACTTTTGCTGGAGGTGGTAACTTCTATTTTAGCAGAGAAAACACCACATCTAAGCAGCATGTTGGGCTCTTTCTGCTGCATCCAAGGGAAGAATCGGGGTGTCAAGGGATAGGAGTCTCAGATCTCACAACTGGAACTGCTCAGGAATCATCTCTCCCCAACTCCCCGGGGCTCTCTTCCTAGACTGCCAAATGTCTAACTTCCTTTCTTGTTGCTAACTGTCCCTTTTACCATCCTCACTGCACCTCCAAGCCATCGCCCCCCACTAGGGACAAGCTCCCAGGCTCCTCTCCTGTTCCAGTGTCCCCACTTTCTTCCCCAACTCCCACCTTGTCTTATTTCACATGACCCCCACCACAACCCCCTCAATTCATGCATTTGTCCATGTCCTAGGAGCTCCCGCTAATCATCTCACTGTCCACATTCCCCACCAAAGGTGTCCTGCCTCGGCTCTTCCATTTCCTAATGCTATGAAGGCCCCCCAAGTTCTGTTAAGACAATCAGAATATTTATGGACACTCATTCCTTCAAACCTCCAAGGCACTAAATTCATCGACCCGAGATGCCACTCTGACTGAGCTCCTCTAATGCTGCAAGGCCTGCCTTGTAGCTGAAGATCGATGTCTCTGCTTGTGGAGGGTCAGTTACATTACGCACAGAGTTTTATCGGTGTGGGCAGAGTGGGAAGGTAATGGAGAGGCAGATCAAGGCCCCTGCCCCTCCCCAGCTGCCTCCTGATCCTCTCTCCTTTGGTGCAAATACCATCCCCAGAGCCGGAGTGGCATGGTTTATTTTTATCTGTTTATTTTGCAATTAACAAAGAGAAGGGGCCTCTTTTTGATGTGCTGGTTCAGGGGTTCAAAGTGTCTAGCTATCTTGACCCCTTCACCAGCCTCCGACATCGTAGTGTGGCTGCCCAACTGCGAAAGATTTATACTTATTTTTATATAATGGAAAACTCATTGCCGGACATCAAGTTACTCACTTTGATTTGTTTTCTTTGGAAGAAGCGGCAGCAGCGGCAGCAGCGCCCCAAGCTGGGTCATTAACATGGCAGCAACAGCAACAAAGACCTTTACAGCCGCTGCCTGTAAACCGTGGATAAAGTTCAAGCATTTATTCTGTTTGAGGCCTCCCAGTGTCTATAAAAGCCCAGCACGATTATATGATCAGTGTCAAGACCCACTCTCCCCTCTTTGTGCTCTGGGATGCGTTTCCTTGCCCCGTCCCTCCGTGCTGCCACCGCAGCTGCTCTGGCTTTAATAGCAACCCAAGGCACACACTGTTGGAGTGTTCCTTGGGCTTTGTTTTAAACATGGTTTTTGCTTGTGTTAACTACCGCCTGGCTCTCTGACACCCATGAATGGGGCTATGCCGGGCTGTCAATCAACAACAATAATAATGCCATCTGGGTTTGAATAATACTAATGAGAAGAAGAAGAAGAGGGATACTGTGTATTAACATAGCACCTTTGTCCAAGAAGCTCGGAGGGCGTTCAGGATAATAATTCATTCATGCTCTGAGCACTGCTTGGCGGTAGATATTACGATCCCACTGCAGGGGACTGCAACACAGAGAGGACAAGTGGCTGGCCCCAAGGTCACACAGTAAGTCAGGAGATGGCACACAACTTAGCTGTTGTGAGTCCCCAAAGCACTGGCCCTGTGGGATCACGATGAACTGTAACTTTCTGTGCATCTGTTTTAAAAATCTACCTGTAAAAAATCTGTATGCTTTAGGTGTTTCATGCCTTATGGAAGGAAGAAAAGAGGAAATGAATGTTCTAGGGTGCAGGACAGACCTCTAAGATCCTCAGTATTAAAGAAGAGCCCATCCAAGCCAGGGGCAAGGAAGGAAAGAGTGATGAGATGCCGGTATATCACTGGGATTGCTATAGGGCAGGAGGATGGTGGAAACAGGTTAATTAAAGCTGAATGGATAAAAAGAAAGAGAAATCTCCCAGGTGTGTGAGAAGGCAAGCTAACCACAGGGCCAAAAAGCTCATGGAAGGTTAAATGAGCAGTGGGCATCAGAAGGAAGGCACCAAGAATTTCCCTGTTTGGTCTAAAATCCCATTCTTCACTTTTCTGATCCTATCAAGGTGCCCCGGCCCAGCTCTGTTCTCAAGCCCCAAGTGCACAGCGTGGTTCCCAGCGGGCTCTGCCACTTCACAGCAGTAGAATCAACCTCACTTCTCCGTGTCGGTTTCCACTCCGTAAAATCAGTGAATAACATTATGTCATCGTGTTTCCCCACATCCCACAATAACTTCTGAATTGATTTTCCCAACTTCAGTCTCTTCTTGTACCTATCATTGGGTTGTCATGAGGATTAAATAAGTTAATATACAAAATACTTAGAATAGTGCATGACACATAGTGGGACCTCAATGTTCGCCATTATTATCATAAGTAGTAGAAGATTCTTGCTATTGTCACCATCATCATCATTATTAGCCTCCAGTTTGCTGGCTGCTTATTCCTGAACAGACAAAAAATAGAATAAACACCCAGGAAGGACTAGGTCAGTCCTACCAGACATATCATTAAAATAGCCAGCACCTCTTCCTCGCTCCTGTGCTCGTGTTGCCTTTAGTAACCGTACCCAAAGATTAGCTTTTCGTCTCACTTGCTCCATGTCTTGATTTTGTCTCCTGGGGTAGACTCAGCAAATGCGTGGTGCTGCGCTGAATCCCCCTCCCTTCCCCGCAGCACCCGGCTCGCCACTTGACAAGCAGACGCTGCTCAGAAGTCACACTGCACCCTTCCGCAATGTCTCCCACACCTGCCGTGTGCCGGCCTGAGCTGAGGGCGTCGGGGATACATGGGAGCACTCTTCTCCTAGGAGAATATACTTCTTTTTCAGAAGAGATAAGCCATCTGTGAATAATTCTCAAAACTTAGTATGCATCAGAATTGCGCTTGTTTAAACACAGAATGCAATTAAAATGACTTTGAATGCCCATCTAAATTTTACCTGTACACTTTTTCACTGGAATTACTGAAATTTTATAAGAAGGGGAGTAATGTGCTCAAAGTGTTATCCCAGGAATATAAACCTTGGAATACTGTAGAGGAGAGATGAGACCAGGGAGAGATTGAAGCTGGGAAATGAGTTAGAAAGTAAATAGAATGTGCTAGGTAGGAGAGAAAAGTGCTGAACTAAACAATTAATCAACGTGTTGATTTCGAAGGCTTCCAAACCTCTCATCAAATCATTACATTCCTGGTTCCCTCTTCCTTGCAGAGAGCGATACCTTGTGCCCTGTAAGTTCACTATCGGTGGTACCATCTGTGCTTTTTGTCCCTAACCCAGTTTGGAGACACTTCATCACTGGGACTGACTCCGAGGCTCTCTCTAGTTTCCAAGGCAAGTGTTCTTTGGCAGTAGACAAACAGATGTGCAATTGCTCCCCGGGCCTCCAGCGAGGAAGACCCCGGTTTCATACCTCTCCCGGCCTCGCCCGCGCTGGCCCGGCTCCCGCCCTCGGGGTGCCGCAGTGTGCGCGCTTCCCTGCCACGGAACCGCGCCTGGGCCCACGCCAGAGTCTCTGATTCCCAGCGAAGTGCCTGTCGCAGAGTAGGTGCTGGAGAAGTCTTTATTGGAAAAAAAATAACGACAAACTTTATTAAAAGTGCCTAAAACTGTTCGTGTGTTCAAACACGCAACGCCACGCCGTGCATAGGTGTCTTTGTGAAAGCGCCCGGCTTGAAGACAAAATTGATTACATCATATCAGGAGGCGGCTTGTGTAAGGTCCACCCTCAAGAAAAAGAAGCTACCTCATTAAACGGGGTTGTTTCAAAAAAACCATCTGTCTTCCTCCCTCCCTCCCTCCTCCTCCTCTTCACCTACTATACAAGCCACGGGGGGGCTGCTTCCTTCCCTGGAGAAATTTGAACTCCAGGGAAAGATACACAACCCCCCATAATTTGATTCTATCAATTCAATTTGTAGTTTAGACTACGGTGAGCCTCAAACCACGCAGTGCAGGCATGCGCAGGAAGGGGAAGCGAGCACACCCTGCGGGCGCGAGACTGGGCGGTAGGCGGCCGTAGGCGGGCAGGCCCGTTCCCGCAGACCGAGAGGCAGGGACGGGCTCTGCGGCTGGGGCTCCCACCAGGGCGCGAGCTGGGGCAGCGGGGAGCGGCCACGGCGCCCACGGGGAACTGTGCTAAGATGGAGGGAGATGGTGGCAGATCTCAGTAAGCCACAGGAAGAACTGTGAATTCTACTCGCAGGCAGAGGACAGTGACTGAAGTTTCCAAAACAGTGACATGTACCCGGAATCTAGTTTTGACAAGACAGTGCTGGCCCCAGTGGCCAGCCAGGGTGTGCCCTGTGGCTTGAGGCTGCTGGTACTTCCTGCACTTCCCCCAGGGGTACAGAGAAAGGAGAACTCTAGCCGGTCTGGCCGGACCCTTCCCTCTGTAGCCTAGCGCCCTGGGAATTTATCTGCCTTAGGGCTGGAGTTGTTTTTGGAGTGTTTTCTTGAGAAAGGGATGTCCCCTGAAAAAAATCCTCTCTCCCTCCCCTCTCCACACCCTGGGATTGTCTTACACTCAGCTTGAGATTGAGCCGAAAAGTCCTTTGAACCTCTGTGCTCTCTGCAGTGACCGCCCGCCACAATGGGCAGGGCGCCCCCGCCTCTGGCAGGCCAAGCCGGCCCATTCCTTACATGTCATGGATTTTCCTGGAGGGAAACAGTGGATGCCACCCGGTCATGGCTTGAAAAGATTCCATGCTGTCTGCACAAACAGAGACTGGAGTCTCTGGGAACAGTCTCGCTCTCACCTCGCTCCCAGAAAGCCTCCCTGCCCTGGCCCGCGCAAACAGGCGTGAATTGTTGCTCTTGCTTCTACACACTGCTGTACTGTGGAGCTGGGGCTTGGGGGTTTGCCTTAAAAAAATAGACCTCTTCATCTCCTTTCTGCATTGGACATGCTTGTCTCGGGGGAGCTTTCCTTCCCAGACAGCCGGAGCGGCACAGACAAGAGGATTCCTGGGAGGGGCCGAACTAACTGCAGACACCCAGGTCTTGCCAGTGTGACTGGGACAGTGAGCAGATTCCACCAGACACACCCCTCTCTGCACTCTCCCACCCCCACAGCCGCTCCCTCAGTGAACTGTTCTCCTCTCCACGCAGAAAGCCCCTTCTTTCCTGCTCTGCCTGGGGAACTCCTGTTCATTGTCTAGTGCTAGTTTAGGACACTAGTACTGGGAAGTCTTCCCCAGCTGCCACGTGGAGAAGCAGACAGCTACTGGTTTCCCCGTTATCCATGCTCTTTGGACGAGCCTCAGTGGGAATGCCAATGAGACTGAACTGTAGTTGTTCGTTTAAATACCATTTCCTCAACCGGACTCTGAAGTGCCTGAGAACAGGTATAATGAGAGTCTGGGGCGGGGGGCAGCTGTACAGGTTGTATACTGCTCAACCCCATGGGCACATTATAGTCCAAATATGCCCTGCAAAATCCTAAGCAGTAGCTTTGGAGACAGTTAAATCCTATTTCCAAAAGGCCATGCACACAACAGAAAGTTTGTTTATTTAACTTACTACAAGGTTACTGCTCAGATTTTTGCTTTTCCCATCCTGGTCACATAAAAGAGGGAAGAAACAGTAGTTAGCTCAACAGCCTTGCAGTGCAAAAATGTCCATCACCCCTTGGAGATAGGATACTGCTTCTAGATCAAGGAGAGGACTCAAGAAGTTCCTTCTGGTCCCCCTTCAAACAGCTGACGGCTGGTCCAGGGATGGCACAGGGGTTTCAGATCAGACTGTGAGGCGGTTCCTGCCCGGAACCCTAATCTGGGAAGCCTTCTGCGGCAGTGCCCGGACGCCCGCGGGAAGGACGCCCGACGGCCTTGTGCAGCCTGGTGACGCGTAGGGCTGGGGCGGGGAGGCACGCCTGCCACAGGGCTGCCCTCCTTCTGGCTGGGTCTGGACACTCTAGCTTGGATCATAGGCTAGGGGCCCTGTCCCGTCTTGCCCTCACGTTCTCAGGGTCCTATGAGTAGTACATGGATTTTTGTCCCTGTGCCTCAGATTCTCACCTGCATAGTGAGCTACCTTTCTGTTACGGTTCCACAGGGGCAAAGCAGGGGTCACAGGGAAGCTTGGAGCCCCCCCAGCAAGAGAAAAAACTATCGAGGGGTTGGATGTGCCCAGGATCCCTCTGAAATCATCCAACAACGTGAGCTACTCACTTCCCAGTCCTAGCTCCAGTGTCTGTTTTTCTCTGTCCCTCCTCTCTCCTTCCATCAGGGGGGAGTGAGGATGGGAGGGGATGAAAGCAGCTCTGAAAGGTGGTTATAAACATAACAACAGTGTAACAGGCCTTGTTACCTGAACAGGTAACAGGTAACAGGTAACAGGCCTTGTTACCTGAAACTCAGTAAATGGGCATAAAGATTGGGCAGGAAAGAGTCCTGTTTTCCCCTGACTTACTGGAAGAAGACGAGAGGGTGGCGGGTGGGACCCCAGGCTCGGGAACTGCACTGCGTGGGTTCAGCTGCCACCTTGAGACCTGCAGCCACATGCCCCCGGGCAGATGGCTTGACCTGACTCTCCAGTTTCCTGGTCTGTAAGAAAGCTAAGAAAATCACACTTACCTCACCAACTTGTGAGGATTAAGTGCGTTATTAATAATAAGTATGAAGTGCTTAGAACAGAGCCCGGCGCGCGGTGAGCCTCCCTCCTTGTGGTCACAACTGCGAGTGCCGAGTGCCGTTGCTGTCACACAGCGCGGCTCCCCCTCCGTGTGCTGGGGAGGCCACCTAAGACGATGCAACAGAAACACGTGAGAGCAGACCAAGGACACGCAGCAGACACACATACCTCTCGTCACATCAGCCCCAGACCCCTGCCCCTACCATTCTGCAGCTACCTGAAGCTTTTACAGTCTCACCTTGGAGTGTCTTTGCTCTGGTGCTGTATGCGTAAAGGAACGACCCGGCGCCTGCACATTCACTGGGCGCTCTGCCAAACACCTGCACATTCACTGTCAGCCTCGGACACTCTGCCTTGGGCACTAGCCAGTTAATAAAAGGCCCTATAGGCACTTGTACCGATAAGGTCTTCCAATCCCCTGGACAGTTCAGTGAAGTGCTAGGCTATTTCCATGCTTATTTATTATTTGGGGGGGCATACGCTAATTGACTGCATGCTAAGTGAGAGAGCAAGATGCTGGGGACTATGAGGAGGTGCTGGTCCACCTCTCCTGCTTCACCCCTACTGACTCCTGTGCCCAGAATCCACTTCTTCCCTTGCTAACCAGCAAACACCTACTTATCCTTCTAAGCCCAGCATGGGGCGATAACCTCTTCCATGAGGCCTTCCTCAACATCCCCCAGCTGCAAAGCAGAATTAGTAACTTTTTCTTGTGAATTTTTTGGCCTACATTTTATAATGCACTTTCTGACATCATGCTTAAATTATTTGCCATGCTGTATGGTGAAGGCTGGAATCCTCTAACTGAGCCCTGAGCTCCTCGAGCTGACCCAGAGCCCGGCGGGTGTGTGTTCAGCAGTGCCGCCACACCGCTCAGTGCTGCCTGTCAGCCCAGGGTGACTCTGGCGCCTTGCGTTCCGTGAGTTTAAGATTTGCTTTTAGACTGCAAACACCAGGCTGCCATAGGGATTAAAAGCAAATATCAGGGAAGATTTGTCAAGAATTAGGATCATAAAATTCCAGAATAGCTTACTGAAGATTCTGGATCTTTTTCTCGGTTAAGTTTTATAAACGAGAGTGGATGATTTGGTCATGGTCTTAGTTTGGATATGCAGAAGAGACCAGCTGGCTCTCCACTGGCCCTCTCAGCGCTAGGAATGGTCGAGCAGACCTCTGGGCGTATGTAGGGTGCGTGTGGGTGAGAAGAACCAGCTCATCCCCGTCCCCACCCCTGCTCCCCCTTTCACCCTGCTTAGGATGCTCAGCCCTGCTCTCCCTGCCCACATTATCCCTCCCTCCGGGCCAGCGCCAGTGCCACCTCCCCCACAGAGACTCTCTTGGCCAGCACAGTCCTAAGGGACTCTCTGTCCTCTGGGTTCCGGGCAATGTGGCCTTTACCAGGCCTCTAATTGGTTCAGGGATATATTACTTAACTTCACAATGGGAAACTCCTTTGAGAGAAGAAAGTATTTCTCTGAGCCCCTTGTTTTCCCCCAGCACCAAGCACAGTTTGGGACACTAGCATGTGTGTGCACGTATGTGTGTATGTGTTGGCATGGCAACACAACATGTATAATCTAAATCGGAGCTCCCAGTGTCATGCATCTGGAACAAAATAAACTCATATATGACATCTTCCAGCATGCACAACGTCTCCGCAACACCGAGGTCTCAAGACACAGAGCAGCTCCCAAGCAGGGTGGGAGCTCACATTCCTTCCTCGCCTGCCCGCCTGCCCTCCCCCACCCACTCCTCATATACAGAATGGAAACTTTCAGGGAAAAAGAATTTTGAACAGCTGTTGTGAGAGACCACACAGACTTCCCCACATCTGCTAGCACACAGCCGGTGAGCTCATTTCCCCGGGAGAGGCAGTCTGAGTCTGTGGGGTCCACTTAAGTGTGCCTTGGGAGGGGCTGCAGAGGAAAGAGGAAGTGGCTCCAGGTGGAGGGAGAACTTTCTCAGGTCAGAAGATTCACTGGAGACAGGCGAAAGGGGAGTGATGCCACAGATTCCTTCCTTGCCTAGGAGACTTTGCTTTCTAGAAAGCACCTTTGCTCATTATGGTTAGAAGGAGGTATTTTCAAATTTACAATTGATTTTAAAAAGATCCTTGACTCCCATCAAATCTTCCTCCTGTCTTCCAAAGAGCCTAATTCAAGAAGCAACTGCTGGCTTAGAAAATACCCTACAAAAGTATATGGTTGTGAGTAATGACAGCTTCTCCCAGTTGTTTTTATTTTTGTTTTGAGTCAAGGTCTTGCTCTGTTGCCAAGGATAGACTACAGTGGCGTCATCATAGCTCACTGCAACCTCGAACTCCTGGGCTCAAGTGATCCTCCTGCCTCAGCACAAACCCCCTGCCCCAGTAGCTGGGACTACAGGTGCGTACCACCAATACTAAGCTGATTTTTCTTTTTCTTTCTTTTTTTTTGTACAGACAGGGTCTTGCTCTTGCTCAGGCTGGTCTCAAACTCCTGCACTCATGTAGTCCTCCTGCTTCAGCCTCCCAAAGTGCTAGAATTACAGGTGTGAGCCACCGTGCCCAGCCTCTCCCAAGCTTTTCAATGTTAAAAATTATATTCCAGTTTCTACAGTGCTCTGTAGTCCACAGAGTTTTCACCCATGGTGCCCTATCCGCTCCTCAAGCAGCTCTCGGGGGCAGGGCAGGACAGATATTGCTGGCATTAGTGTCAGTTTCAGGATTGGCCATGATAGGGATATTGGCCCTGGAATCAGTCTTAGCCCTGATTTTCTAAAGTTGGAGCTGAGGTGTATGGAGGTTTCATGAATTGCCCAAGTTCACAAAACAGAGCAGAGGACTCAGACTCGTATTTGACTTGCAAACCTGTGTACTTTTTCCTTTGCTGAACCATGAAGTCATCTCTCACAAAGTAACCCTTGCTTGTTAGGGAGCTTTTCCTTCTTGCATTTCTTGGAGCCACAGCCTCACGAATTCAACCCAGCCCTGGGATTTGTATGGGTGCGACACGATCACTTTCCAAGTGGGTTCTGGCCCCACACCCTGACAAGGAAGCAGGGGAGCGGGGTCCAGAGAGAATACCTATCCTCCTTGGGAATCCATCATCATCCTCTGGACGCATAGCGGCGGCACCCGGTCGCGTAGCAGTCGGGGAGAGGGAGATGTGAGTGCCCCGGTAGCCTCCGCCCTCGTGTCCAGCGGCAGCAAGTGACGCATCTGAGCCTCCGTCTTGTCATCTGTCACATGAGTTGGGGAGGCCAGGTGATTTCTACAGACACTCTTAGCTCTGTCCTCCTGTGATTAGATGACTCTGTGATTCCATGGCAGTCTTCTACGACTCCATGGCAGGCAGGGGACAGGGGTGGAGAGTTTCCCTTGAAGAACCTGTGCCTCTGAGACCCTTCCCTCCACACTCCTCACCCGCGCCCCACGCCTGCTGTCAGCCCTCGGGCCTGGCCCTGCCTGGCGTGGAGACATCATTGTGCAGTACCAGAGGAAGGTTTGGGTGAGGGCGGGCTGGGGCCAGCGGGGGGAGGCTCGCCGGGGCATTTTTTTCAGATGCATATGTCCCCTCTCAGGCAGCCCTTTCAGAGCTCTGGACAATGTGCTCTTTTTGTCTCCAGCCCTTTCAGCCGCCTGCTCATTCTCTTTGCATCTGCTGTCACACAGGACATCCCGGCTGGCAGGCGACCACGGGGACACATTGTGCTCCCTTAATGAAGCATGGGCTGGGGATACCAGGGTGGGGGCCTGCAGGCTAGGGGTGAGCAGAGGGGCACCCCATCTTTCTACTCCAGGCTCCTCCTGAGGGAAAGGACAATGGGCCCCATTTTACCTCTCCTGGTCCAATGGGTGCGCCTGCGGGAAGGAGCCGGTTCTGAGTCCGACGCTTTGGGGCCGGGTGGGAAGGGGCAGCTGGGAGAGAGAAGGTCCAGCTTGTGCTCCAGAAGAGCGGGCTGTGCTGCGCAGGTGGACGGGGTCCTGGGAGAAGCAGCTTCCTCCAGGAGCCCTCTGCCTATGTCCTCTCCACGGGCAGGCTCCAGATGCCACCTAACACATGGCCGGGAAAGAGACGACACCAGGGAATCCCCCTTCTTTCTGTAAAGACCCACCGGGCCACCAGCCGCCTGGGGGTAGTTCTAAGGGGTTGTTCCTGCAGCCAGGAGGGTCAGTGAAATGGTCTCTCCGTCCCCTTCAGGTCCTAATGTTATGGTAGGTCGAGGCTCTCTCCTTCCAGGTAAGGAAGAAAGAAAGATGTCTGCAGTGTTCACACATGGTGGCCACAGGCCCGACGGCGCCAGCGGGATGCGAACGGAGCAGCCGTGTCATGCTCCGTGTCATGTGGTGAGATCACAGAGGAGTCTTCTCCTTCTCCAAGTGGCTGCGTCATCCCCACCCCCACCTCCCAACAGTACAGAAAACTGAAATCAGCAGAATCCCAGGAAGGAGAGGTTTTCCTTACTGTGTGGCTCGTAACGACATATCTCTGATCTTCGCCCCAGCAGGTGACACTACCAATGCAGAGGACTTCTGTGACGTGTGTGTGGCCACGGCAGGTGAGCTCCAGGCAGTTCCTCCGCGGACCAGCCAGGCAAGGCAGCCCTGGTGTCTTCAGACAGGGCTGCCCATTGTAGCAGGGGCTCACCTGCAGCTCGCCCATCAGCAGAAGTCCTTTCCTAGAAGAGAGCCCTCACCCCAGACCCCTTCCTACTTGCTGTGGAGCCACCTTGCAGAAGCCCAGGGCTCACTACAATGTTCTGGCATGTGCAGATGCCTCCCCAACTCTTACTACAGCTTGGAGTTTGTCTTCGGGTCTGTTTACTGCACCCCCTACCCCTGGCCCACCCCTCACCCTTCCTGGCCTGCTTACCCGCCCACCACCCAAAGAAAAAAGCCTGGGCCTTGTCCAACAAGGCCCCCCGTCCCCCTTAACAAGCAAAGTGTGCTGGCATTGCAATTGGTGGTCTTCTCTCCTGAAAGTCGTTAATTAGTACAGAATGTAGACTTCAGTTGTCTTGCCAGCCCCGATGAAAACGCAGCTGGCAGGTAGCCGAGACAGAGGAATTTGTCATAGGTTAGATCAGCCCAGCTCTAAGGACCAAGCGTACAGCTTATGCAAATAGTTTTGCTTAGCATGGATCTTGTGTTCTTATTCCCCTCACTCCCCCCAAGACTTTTTTTTTAACTGAAGGGTGGGGAGGGAGTGGGGGAACAAGGGAAGGAGGGAGAACAAGCACTTACTTGCCAGATCTCATTCTAAATCAGAAAGGAGCAAATTGCTTTCCTTAAAAAAGAAAAAGGCAGGGAAAAAAGAAGACAAAACACCCATCCTTTGGTCTAATGTACCGAGCATTTGAAAGCTGAATTGTTCAATAGGAAAGGCTAGCAGTGAGTGTATTTGGAGAGACTATTATCCCCATCAAAACCCATTCACACTCTCTGGGAGGCCTGTGGAGCACCTGGGTGGGGACTTGGAACATTGGAGTTCTGTTCCTCTCCCTGCCCTGATGGTGTCACCTCCTCATCCTGCCTTGGTTTTCTCAACTCTGGCAAATGCTGAGTGCCAGCCTCAGTTAGCCAGAGCATCTGGGCACCCACAAATCCCAGCAGAGTGAAGGGTCCTGGTGGCTTCTCCCAGCCCATGTAGCAGTAGCTTGACATGCTACAAAGAGCCCTGGCCTCAGAGCTGGGTGGGCCGGCTAGAGCTGTGTGACTTGGACGCATCCCTCTACCTCTCTGAGCTCCAGCTCTCTCATCTGCAAAAACAAGGACAGCAATATTTACCTCGTATTTAAGAGTGTGCCTGGCACATTGTATGGCCTCAGTGATGGTATTTGCTGAGAATGAGTGGAGCAAGGTAACAAGAGAAAGTGAGAAGCATGCTGCCTGATGGGCAGCAGATACTCAGTAAACTGTTGGCTAGATCTTGACAGGATCCTAATTATCAAAAATGTATCAAGAGAGAAGTTCAATTTCGAAGGTGTGAAACAGCATTGATGGCATCAAGTTGGTTCAGTGCTGTAGTTGTACTGAAGATGAGGGCTGGGGTGGGAGTAGAGGAAGAAAAGCTCGTGGTTAATCTAGGACCTTTGGGGCAGGATAATTCTTTGTTGTGGGCTGTTCTGTGCAACACAGGGGTGTTAGTAGCATCCTCAGCTATTAGATGCCAGTAGCACCTTCCCCACTTGTGACTACTAAAATTGTTTCCAGACATTTCCAAACGTTCCCTGGAGGGATAAATCTTTCTAAATTGAAAACTACCACTGGTCTAAGATAATTTCCTCCAGGAAAGCTAATTAGTCCTCTGGCGAACTCCATAGACTGTGAGCATGCAATACGTACATTTCAGCTGCTACCCAACACTATGGCAGAAATAGTAGTTACTTGCTTAAGAACTACTATGAAAGTCAAAGGAGAGAGTGAACCAGATTTTAGTGCATAGCAAGGATGGAAGGGTATCACAGACTACCACTGTCCAGTCTGGCAGATAAGGAACTTGGGAGTTGCCACTCTATCTTAACAAACTGAAAAATCAATAATTCTTCTTAGATCCATCAGAGAAGTGAGGTTGCAGGTTAAACTGCTGCTCCCAAAATTGGAGAGACAGACAAGTGGATACAGAGAATCACAGTTATCCTGGTAGAAATCCATGAGCAGAAACCATGGAGGGAACCAGTGCTGAAGTAGGGAAATCAGACTGTAAACTGACAAATTGCTGCAGACTTGTGAGGCTCAGGGGATAACTCACTTCTGTGAGTTTTACTGCGGGAGCTCCACCAGGTTCTCAGGGTGGCTATCAGAGAAAACACGCTTGCATTGGTGGCAGGGAAAAGGAACCCTTTTGAAACATATCAGAGCACTCTGTTCTTCACAAGACATGCCCTCAAGAGAAACTGTCTTACCAGAGCCTAAAACACTGGGGTTTTATCAGAAGCTAGCTGACTTGGGGAGAGAAGGATACCCAACTCCAGACCCGCTAGCCATTCTGTCCCCACCCAAGGGCAGGGTGTGGGGACTGAGAAGCACTTGTGAAGTTCGCAGTCCAGGGGCACAGGCTCGCTAAGACATTGAGACCTACTTGTAGGGGTGTGGGATGTTTGCCCCCCTCACCTCACCACCACATACTAAAGGCCTATTTACAGCAGTTCTTTTACCCAGTGCATGGTGTCCAGCTAGCAAGAGAAATTACAAGACATGCCAAAAGGCAAAAAAACACAGTTTGAAGAGACAGAGCAACTATCACAAGACTCAGATGTGGCAGGAGTGTGAGAATTAGAACAACCAGGACTAATGTGCTATGGCTCTGATGGGTACAGTAGGCAACATGTGGGAAAAGATGGGGCATGTGAGAAGAGAGAGGGAAATTCTAAGGCTGGAGACTAAAGACGGTAACAGAAATAAAGAATGTCTTTGATGAGCTCATTAGTGGACTGCACACAGCTGAGGACAGAATATTTGAGCTTGAAGATATGTCAATGGAAACTTCCAAAATGGAAACTTCCAAAATGTAAAAACAATGAGAAAAGAGGCTGAAAAAAAATTAAAAATCCAAAACCTGTGGCACAACTACAAAAGGTATAATGCCCATACAATGAGAACACCAGCAGTATAATAAAAAGAGAAAGGAACAGAAGATGTATTTCAAGCAATAATGACTGGGAATTTTCCTGAATTTGTGTTTGGTTAGACACCAAACCACAGATCCAGGAAGCTCAGCAAATACAAGCAGGATAAATGCACCCCCCCAAAATCAAACCAAAATTATATTTAGGCATATGATAATCAAACTAAAGAAAAACAAAGATTAAGTAAAAAATCTTGAAAGAAGTGAGGAAAAAATACCTTACCTATAGAGGAGCAAAGATAAGAATTATCTCCAACTTCTCATCAGAAACCATGCGTGGAAGAAGGTAGTAAAGTGAAATATTTTAAGTATTGAGAGAAAAACCCTGCCAATCTAAAATTTTGTATCCTGTAAAATTATCCATCAAAAGTAAAGAAGAAATTAGGATTTTATCAGACAAACATTAAAAGAATTTGTTGCCAATAGATCTGCCTTGCAAGAAATGTTAAAAGTTCTTCAGAGAGAAGAAAAATGATATAGGTCAGAAACTTGGGTCTACATAAAGAAAGAAAGAACATTAGAGAAAGAATAAGCCAAGGTAAATAAAAACTTATTTTTCCTACATTGAATTGATCTAACATATAATGATTTTTTTCAAGCTAACAATAGCAACAATGCATTTGGTTATGTATGCTTATATAATATGCTTATGTATGCTTATGTGTAAGTAAAATGAATGACAAAAGGAAGGGAGTAATTAGTATTGTCTAGTTATTATAAAGTACTTGAACTACACATGAAGTAGTTGAGTGTTATTTGAAAGTGGATGTGGATTAGTTGTAAATGTATATTGCAAACTCTAGGACAACCATTAAACAAATAAAAAAAATAAGTATGTAACTGATATCCTAGGAAAGGACAGAAAATGGAATCATATAAAATGCTCAGTTAAAACCACAAAAGGCAGTAAATATGACACCAAAAGTATAGGCAATAAAAGCAAAAATAGATAAGTGGGACTATATCAAATTTAAAAACTGTGCAGAAAAAAAACAATCAACAGAATGAAAAGGCAATACGTGGAACAAGATTAAAAACTCACAACCCATATACATATTAAGAAATTAATATTCAAAATATATAAGACACTTCTGTGACTCAATATCAAAAAAGAAACCACCAATTAAAACATAGGCAAACAGACAAAGAAGATATATAAATGGTCAACAGGCATGTTTAAAGATGCTCAACACCACTAATGATCAAGAAAATGCAAACCAAAACCACAGTGAAATATCACCTCAAAGCCCTGAGAACAGCTACTGTAAAAAAAATCAGAAAATAGCAAGTGAGGAGGATGTGGACACTACGTACTGCTGGTGAGAATTTAAAATGGTGCCGCCACTATGGAAAACAGTATGGAGGTTCCTCAAAAAGTTAAAAATAGAACAACCATAGATCCAGTGATCCCCCTTCTAAATATTTACCCCAAAGAATTGAAAGCAGAGTCTTTTAGAGATATTTGCACTTCCATGTTCATAACACAATAATTCACAATAGCCAAGAGGTAGAAGAAAACAAGCTAATTCTCTGTCAATGGGTTAATGGATAGACAAGATACATATGGCGGAATATTACTCAGCCTTAAAAATGAAGAAAATCTCAATATACACTGCAACATGGATGAATCTTGAGGACATTATGTTAAGTGAAATAAGCCTGTCACATAAAGGCAGATAGATATTGCATGCTCCCACTTACACAAGTATCTAAAGTAGTTAAACTCATAAAAGCAGAAAGTAGGATGGTGCTTACCAGGGGTAAGCAGAGGGAGAAATGGGAGTTGCTTTCCAGTGGTTATAAAGTTTCAGTCATGCAAATTGAAAAAGTTCTAGAGATCTGCTGTACAACTCTGTGCATATAGTTGAGAATACTGTACTGTATGTTTTAAATTTTGTTAAGATAGATTTTATGTTATGTGTTTTTTACTACAATAAATAAAGCAGAAAAATAGTGGAAGACAAAAATAAGAACAAAGAACAAGGACAACAAATAGAAAACAGTAACAAGTATAATAGTTGGTAGAATTGGTGAATTCTACCAAACATTTAAAGAAGAAAGTATATAAATTCTCTACAGTTTCTTTTGGAAGATAGAAGTACAGAAAATGCTTCCTAACTCATTCTATGAGGCCATTACCCTAATATCAAAACCAGACAAAAACATTACTAAAAGAAAAAACTAGAGATCAAAATCTCATATAAGCATAGATGCAAAATCCTCAACAAAATATTAGCAAATTAAACCCAACAATGTATAAAAAGAATTGTACACCATTGCCAAGTGAGATTTATCACAGGTATGTAAGGCTAGCTCAGCATTAGAAAACAATCAATGTAGTGCATCACATCAGCAATCTAAAGAAGAAAAATTACATGAATCACATCAATAGATGCAAGAAGAGAACTTGACAAAATTCAACACCCATTCATGGTAAAAACTCTTAGCAAACTAAGAATAGAGGGGAACTTCCTCAACTTGATAAAGAACATCTACAAAAACTCTACAGCTAACAGCGTATTTAATGGTGAGAAACTAGGAGCTTTCCCACTAAGATCAGGAAGAAGGCAAGGATATCCTCTCCAACCACCTTTTTCCCACATCATATAGGAAGTCCTAGCTAGTGTAATAAGACAAGAAAAGGAAATAAAAAGTATACTGATTGGGAAGGAAGAAATAAAACTGTCTTTGTTTGTAGTTAATGTGATTGTCTATATAGAAATGAAAATTCTTTCTATGGACAAATTGACAAAAAACTCTTGGAACTAATAAACCATTACAGCAAAGATGAAGGTTGCAAGGTTAATATATACAAAAGTCACTTTCCTATATACCATCAATGAACAAGTGTAATTTTAAATTAAAAGCACAATACTATTTACATTACCACTCCAACAATGAAAATGCATTATAAACTTCTACAGTGGAGGTTCTGCCTTCAATGTTCATCCACCACACAAACTCTTTCACAGATAACATTTATAAATCAACAAAATATGTAAAAACTGCTACCTCTTGGGACCAAAGAATGACCAAAAGGAGGTAGAAAATGCAGAGGCATGTACATTTAAAATAAGGGAGATATCCTAAGTAATTTTTTTCCTCTTTTTTATTGTGGTGAAAATACATGACAAAAAAATATCAGGATTTGGCCTGATAAATTTATCATATGTTCTAAATATCCCTTCAAGATCCTGCTTTCAGTCCTTTTAGATGTATACCCAGAAGTGGAATCGCTGGATCTTGTGCCAGTTCTGTTTTTTATTTTTTGAGGAATTTCCATACTGTTTTTAATAGAAGATGAACCATTTTAAATTACCAACAGTGCACAAGCATTCCAATATTGCCACATCTTCACCAACAATTATTTTTTGTTTTTTCATTATTAGTCATCCTGATGGCTGTGAGATGATGTCTCACTGTGGTTTTGATTTGCCTTTCTCTGGTGATTAATGATGTTTAGTATCTTTTCATATGCTTGTTGGCCATTTGTATATTTTCTTTGGAGAACTGCCTATTCAAGGCCTTTACCCATTTTTAAATCAGGTTATTTAATTTTTTGTTGTTGAGTTGTAGGAGCTCTTTATATATTCTGGATATTAATGTAATAGTAATAGCAGATATATGATTTGTAAATATTTTTCCCATTCTATAGGTTGCCTTTTTACTCTAGTGATTGTGCTCTTTGATGTACAAAAGTTTTTAAGTTTGATGCAGTCCCATTTGTGTATTGTTGCTCTGGATGCCTATGGATTTCTCTCTCTCTCTCTCTCTCTCTCTCTCTCTCAACAACCTTTTGTCTCAGGACAGGTTCCCGTCAATGCCCACACATGGTAGCTAAAGCTAGGATTAAAAATATGTAATGTCACTGGCTTGAAGAACTAGAGGATAGAGTTTGGGGGCATCCAGAGCAGCTGTAAAATGAAGTAAGAAATCTAGGAATGGAGAGAGGCACAAAGAAAGAGTCCAAAAATCTGTATATAAACTCTGGTTGGCCCCTGAACAATAAATGCATATGGCATACTCCAAGGATCTCAGGTATATGTTGAAATAATCAAACAGTTATTTTGGTAGCTTTTCACCAAAAAGGACACAGAGCATGGAATATGGAACAACTTAAGTTAGTTGCCCACTAAAACATACTAAATGAATACGTAAAAATGAATATTCTTCAGAGGAATATAAGGGAATCCAGAGTCTTTACCACATATCATTGATAGTGTCTAGGGTATAATCCAAAATAACTAGATGTACAAAGAAACATGATAACGTGACCTATATTCAGTAGAAAATGTATCAATGGAGAGCAACCTAAATATAATCTAGATTTTATATTTGACAAATAGGAATTTTAAAGCAGCCATTGTAACTATCCTCAAATCTATAAAGAAAACTATGTTCCTGAAGAATGAACAAATGGGAAGTTTTAACAGAGAAATAGATAATGCATAAAATAACCAAATGAAAATATATTCAATAAATATATATATGAAATTTCAAGTTAACTGAATGAGATTGGCAGCTCTCATCACTTCTATTCAACATTGTACCAGAAGTCCTAGCCAGTACAATAAAGCAAGTAAAAAATAAAAAAATAAAAGGCATAAGATTTGGCCAAAAAGAAAATTATTTCTATTTCCAGAAAACATGTTTGTTTATGTAGAAAATTATTTAAGATATACAAAACAACACCAAAAGCACCACCTATAAAAAAATTGATAAATTGGACTTTACTATAATTAAAAACTTCTGCTTTGTGTAAGACACTGTTGAGAGAATCAAGATAAGTTAGAGACTAGGAGGCTTCCAAAAGATAACTGTAGTCATGACTTGTATTCAAAATACAAACTCAACAATAAATCAATATAACCATAAAATTAAAACTCAACAATAAAAAACAAAGTACCCAATTAAAGATATGCAAAAGATTTGAGTAGACATCTCATCAAAGAAGACATATAAATGGCAAATAAGCACATGAAACGATGATCAACATCATTTGTCACTAGGAAATTGCAAACTAAAACAATAATGAGATACCACTACACACCTACTTGAATGCCTAAAATCCAAAAATCTGTTCATATGAATTGTGGTGAGGATGTGGTGCAACAGGAATGCTCATTCATTGCTGGTGGAAATGCAAAATGCTACAGGCACTTTGGAAGACAGTTTGGTAGTTTCTTTCAAAGCTAAACATTTGTGCTACTAGGTATTTACCCAACTGATTTAAAATTTGTGTTCACACAAAAATTTGCACATGAATACATATAACAGTTTTATTTATAGTCACCAAAAACATATAGTCACTGAAGCACCAAGATGTTCTTTAATAGGTGAACGGATTAAACACACTATGGTATTCCAAGCAATGAAATACTAATTCCAAGCAATGAAATAGTAATCAGTGATTTAAAAAAATAAAATGGGACAAAAAAGTGGCATAAAGACAAGTATGAACCTTACGTGCATATTAATAAATAAAAGAAGCCAGTCTGAAAAGGCAAAACTATAGCAATGGTTAAAAAAAATCAATGGCTGCTAGAGGTTCAGGGGTCAGGAGGAAGGATTAAACAGGGATTTTTGTAAGTCAGTGAAACTATTCCATGTGATACTGTATTTTGGATACATGATACTAAGTATTTGTCAAAACTCATTGAACTTTACAGCACAAAGAATGAACTTTAACATATGCAAATTTTTAAAAGATCATTTAAGAGGTTGGGAAATGTTGGGATGAAACGATAAGTGTGATAAAATAGTTTAACTCTATTACAAATACAACTTTACTGTGGGAAGTGGGAGGAACATGTTGATTCACGTGACTTTATAAATGAATGGAGTCTATGAGATTAAAGGCAAAAGAAACTGTATCTAAACACTGTACTCTAGCTGATAAGTTATTTCCTATGGGGTTATGCGTATACAGTCTGGTACTGCTCCACATGCCTACTGAAATGGAAAATTAGGAACATGGATGGTAGGTTGTGGGAAACAGATTTGCACTACTAGAGTAGGAGATTACAGTTAAGCAAGGGGAGGAGGCTAGAATTAACCATGTGGTAATGGTTAGAGTTGGAGATTTAATATGAACTCATGTTCACAGATGGGTACACAGAAATATTTATAGACATGTACACACACAGTCTAGTACACACACACATATTTCCTTGATCTGCTGGCTAAGAGGGCCCAGCGGCAATGGCAATCCAGCCATTGAGCACAGCCAGCACCCCGACCTTGGTGTCTAATATCGTCCAAAGAAAGGAATCAGGCTCCTTGAAGAAACAGCCGATTTTAGGACTGGGTCAGAAAATATGCAAAATCAGTCTGGAGCATCTTAAGTAAGGAAATGCTCAAAAAAGAAAGTGGGTGAAAATCAAAGTTAGATAATATATGTGAAAGCAGTCTATAAAGCATTCTCGCTGATAAGAATTGTGTGCTAGTAAGAATAAATGGGTTCAATTCTTGGTCAGGAAATCAGTTCCTTGGAGTTGCAAATCCATTAACTAAAGGGAAAAAAGAGAACTATTTATAAAAATTAGTTTAATACAACACAAAGAAATGATAAATGCTTAAGGTGATAGATATGCTAATGACCCTGATTTGATCACTACACATTGTGTACAAGTATTGAACTATCACCCTGCTCTGTACCCCATAAATATGTACAATAATTATATGTCAATTAAAAATAATAAAATTTTTAAAAAAGCAATATCTGAAGAGGAGACAAGAATAATGGGCTCTGACTAAGATCCATGAATTTCAGCACGTGGGCAGTGTGATGTCTATTTTGACTGCTCTGAAGCCTCCCTGGTTTTAGACTGTTGAAGTTGTAGAATAAGGAAGTCTGAATAAGACAGCTCTCACCGTATTTAGGGGAGGGCAAAACCTTGCTTTTACAAATAATTTACTTACACAAATTGTCCCAGTTCCAATTGACACGGGGATGAATACCTACCCTTCTTAAATATTTTTTTTGATTTATCAAACTTATGAAGCCTGGATTATAAAGTCTAAGAAGCCTACCTAGAGGTTTAAGGCAGTAAGAACCATTTGCAAGTATCTGAGAGGAGCTTCTTGCATTCTAAACACTGTGGTATTTTCTTTCTTGAAAATGAAGCCATGACTGTCCTCAGTGCCCCCCTAGTCTAATCTGTGCTCCACACTGAACTACATGAAAGGCACATCCTTTTATTCTCCTGTTAAAAACTAAATAATGGCCGGGCGCGGTGGCTCAAGCCTGTAATCCTAGCACTTTGGGAGGCCGAGGCGGGCGGATCGCTCAAGGTCAGGAGTTCGAAACCAGCCTGAGCGAGACCCCGTCTCTACCAAAAATAGAAAGAAATTAATTGACCAACTAAAAATATATACACAAAAAACTAGCCGGGCATGGTGGCACATGCCTGTAGTCCCAGCTACTCGGGAGGCTGAGGCAGTAGGATCGCTGAGCCCAGGAGATTGAGGTTGCTGTGAGCCAGGCTGATGCATGGCACTCACTCTAGCCTGGGCAACAAAGTGAGACTCTGTCTCAAAAAAAAAAAAACAAAAAAACTAAATAATGGCTCACTGTGGCCAGAAGGAGTGCTTTTTGACTTTCCTTTGAACAGCAGCACAATTTTTCGAAATGAGATGTTATGCAGAAACTTATTACCTACAACAGGTAACAGATGTAGCCTGATTCACCAACTTGATGCTAGCAGGTGCCCCTTAAGCACCTCCAAACCCCTGGGCTCCCACAGAAATGAGCTGGAGAAACTCCAAAGGCCAAAGGAACACAATGCAAACTCCTTAGCATGACACACAAATCTCTTCCTAATCTGGCCCCAAAATTTCCAGCTTCCCTGTTGGGCTACATATTTCCTCCTTATACCCTTCTTTCACACGTGTCAACATGTGAACTTTAGTTTTCTCATCAGTAAAAAAGGGGTAATAAAACTCACATGACGCTTGTGAGAATTAATTAACATATAGAACTCAGGAAAATGAGCAAGAAAAGATCAAACAACCCAGCAAAAAGTGGGCAAAGGACATGAACAGAAACTTTTCAAAAGAAGACAGACTAATGGCTAACAATTAAAAATTGCTCAACATCTCTAATCATCAGGGAAATGCAAATCAAAACCACAATGAGATATCACTTATCTCCAGTGAGATTGGCCTTTATCAAAAGTCCCAAAATAATAAATGTTGGCGTGGATGCGGAGAGATAGGAACACTCCTACACTGCTGCTGGGACTGCAAACTAGTTCAGCCTCCGTGGAAAGCAATATGGAGATACCTTCAAGAGATACGAGTAGATCTACCATTTGATCCAGCAATCCCATTACTGGGCATCTACCCAAAGGAACAAAGGACTTTCTATAAAAAAGACATCTGCACTAAAATGTTTATAGAAGCACAATTCACAATTGCAAAGATGTGGAAACAACCCAACTGCCCATTGATACATGAGTGGATTAATAAAATGTGGTATATGTATACCATGGAGTTGTACTCAACTACAAAAACAATGGTGATCTAGCACCGCTTATATTATCCTGGATAGAGCTGGAACCCATACTACTAAGTGAAGTTTCCCAAGAATGGAAAAATAAGCACCACATGTACTCACCATCAAATTGGCATTAACTGATCAACACTTAAGTGCACATATAGTAATAATATTAATTGGGTATTGGCCAGGTGGGAGGAGGGAGGAGAGGATGGGTATATACACACCTAATGGGTGTGGTGCACACCATCTGGGGGATGGACATGTTTGAAGCTCTGACTTGGGTGGGGCAAGGACAATATACATAACCTAAACATTTTTACCCCCATAATATGCTGAAATAAAAAAAAAGGAGAATGAAAGACTAAAATGTTATTTTGAGGGACTGTGCTTTTATTTGTAATGATTATTTGTCAATTCTGGGGTTGTTATTTAAAAATGAGAGAAAAAAACATATTTAAAGCATTTGGAATAGTGCCTGGTACTAGTAAGTACTCTATAAATACTACTCTATTAACTTTCTACATTTGTCTTTGATACAGCCCTACGAAACTGCTTATTAGTCTCCAAACAGTGCTTTTTAGAGCATCTGTATTTTGTACATGCTGTTTCCTCTGCCTAAAATGCCTTGTCACCTCTCTTTCCTTCACTGTCTGGAAAACTCTTAATCATCCTTCAAAACCCATCTCAAATGTTCTCCTTATGATGCTCTCCTAGTTTTCAGGGCCAAAGTCAATTTTTCATCTTCTGTGCTTCCATAGCACCTAGCGCATGCGTCCATTATGGCCTTACTACACAGCGCTGGAGTCTCTTCAGCTCGGTAGTTAACTGTGCATCTTCATAACCACGGGCTCTGACATCTACCAGCCATGCAAGAAATGTTTATTGGATACAAACACAGTAACAAAAGGTTAGAAAGCAAAATGGTCTGGTTGCAAACTGGGAAAGCATTAGCTTTAGATTTTGTTCTAAAGAAATGTCCACAAGAGGGCAAGAGGTGCCTAAGAATGACAAGGGAGGTGGCGTTGCCGGCCTCAGCTGAAAGGGGGTGTCTTAGCCGTGGGCTGTTGCCGCAGTGGCAGCTCGGCAAGCTCTGCTGCACTGGCCTGGGGATTCGCAGACAAGCCATGACATCGGTGCGTCCTTGGCTCTGCTGTCTTCCCTTTGGGGCCATGTCTTTCAGCTCTTTGGATTATCCTGGACACCCAATGCCCCTTTCCCCTGCCCACCAGTATCAATATTGTTGTGACTCAGAACCCTCTCTCTCCCTTACTGGATACTTGTCCAGTGTCCCATCTCCTTAGAGCCTTCAAAAGATTCATCCAGACACAAGTTGAAAGGGAAAGGAGCACTGGGTATTGACAGGATGCTGGGCAGCTCTTTGTTGGCTGGAGGACCTTTTGCACTTTTCCACCTATGGATGGGATTAGCCCATCCCGCAGGAAATCCTATTTCAGGAAAGTTTAGAACCACCGCTATGGAAGTAGCTTCTTCATATCCCTACTTCTTAGCAAAGGTGTAATTAACCATTCAGACATTGATCATCTGTTAGCTGCCTTACAATCTGGGCCAAGACTATTAATAATTACCAGTTCTGGTCAGCAATGTCTTTCTTACATGTCTATTGGTGCAGTCACAAAACAATACTGGGTTCCAGAAAAGCAGTGCAGCAGTGGTTATAGGCTCATTCGTATCCTTGAACACTTCTCAATCTTCTCTTCTCCGAACTAAGTAATTTTGGTATCTTGCTTCCAAAATCCCATGTTCTATTCACTTGATCATTTTTGGAGTTTTCTTCTGGATCTTCTATAAGCTGTCATTCATGCATAAACAGTAGTTGCAATCACTTATATCGCCTGCCTTCCAATAGGCCCTCCAAACAACCAGGCTACCCCATGCCTACGGACTCCTGCAGCTCCTATGCGGTAGCTAATAAAACTCTCCATACGAGTGGATTGCCCACCCTGTGAATCTATAGATGTTCCCCAATTTATGATGGTTCAACTTATAATTTCTCAGCTTTACAATGATGCAAAAGCCATATGCATTCATTAGAAACTGTGCTTTGCGAATCCATGCAGCCATTCTGTTTTTTAACTGTCAGTACAGTATTCAATAAATTATATGTCATATTCAACACTTTATTACAAAATAAGTTTGTGTTAGGAAATTATGCCCAATTCAGGCTATTGTAAGTGTTCTGAGCACATTTAAGATAGACTAGGATATGATGGTCGGTAGGTTAAATGTATCAAGTACATTTTTTTTTTTTTTTTTTTGAGACAGAGTCTCACTCTGTTGCCCAGGCTAGAGTGAGTGCCCTGGCGTCAGCCTCGCTCACAGCAACCTCAAACTCCTGGGCTCAAGCGATCCTCCTGCCTCAGCCTCCCGAGTAGCTGGAACTACAGGCATGCGCCACCATGCCCGGCTCATTTTTTCTATATATATCTTAGTTGGCCAATTAATTTCTTTCTATTTATAGTAGAGACGGGGTCTCGCTCTTGCTCAGGCTGGTTTCGAACTCCTGACCTTGAGCAATCCACCCGCCTCAGCCTCCCAGAGAGCTAGGATTACAGGCGTGAGCCACCACGCCCGGCTTCAAGTACATTTTTGATTTACAATATTTTCAACTTAAGTTGGTTTTCCTGGGACATAACACCATCATAAATCAAGGAGCATCTGCATTTTCTTTGACTTCAACAGCCCTGATTGACTTTTCCATCTCTGATAACACAAGTCTTGCTCCTCTCTCTCAGACACATTAGTTGATTTGTGATCCATGATGCAAAATAGTTATTCTATAACCTTGGGCAGAACATGTGTGCACAGAGATAATCATCATCACCAATATGACACTCTGTAATAATAATGATGACATTAACACCAGCACTAAATGGTGCTGCTTGGATTTCTTTTTTTGAGAAGGGAGCAAAAATTTAAGATTTTTGAAAGTAAGTAAATAACTAGTATCACATATTGTCTTAGAATAGACAGAAGGTTTTTATATCTATTTCAGTGGAGCCCCTTTGATTGATTTCTCATTTCAGTCAATTTGCTCCAAAAGTACAATAATGCTATGCATTCCAATACCTGAGAGAGGGGCTCGAGGCAGATAATTCAAGCCGGCTGAGCCAGACATAAAAGTAACAGAGCAGGCCCTCTGCCCCGGCTGCTGTCTCTCTTCCCGAGGGGAGGAGCTGGCACTGGCTGATACAGACAGGCTACTCGGCTACTCGGGAGGGAGAGACTGAGCAGAGGAAGTGTCCCTCCCTCAGGGAGGTCTCGTTCCTCTGGTTAGGTGGAGGAGATGCCTGTGTGTTGTTTTCCCTTTGGAGTCCGCAGAAAACGTTACAGGTGTGGGAGGCCCCAGGCTGGTTGTGGTAAGTTTGTGGGTGTGGGAAGATCTATGGGGCATTGAGTGGAGGATGGGCTGGGGGGGCAGGTGTGGACTTAAGCTTAGATCAAGTATGTAATCACTGTAGGGGCTGACTGGAGAGCAAGGGAAAGGCTCCTTTCCCAAAAATATCCTTTCCACCAGCCTGAGTGAGTGGCTGGAACGCCCTCATCACTCATCTTGCTCCTTGAATACAAAGCCCTGATAAAATGCAAGCATTTAATCCAAAGTAACTATACCTAACTTAAATCCTTAGCTTTAAGCCTAGTGTAAGGAAATGGGACACCAGACAGGTGCGTTCTGATAAGTGGGAGCAAGGCAGGGAGGGCGGTTTCAGGAGTGACCTCCACATGGGGAACGGCAATGTGGGGATGACAGGAGCCCGAGGGCAGCCTTGAAGGGGTGGAGGGACACCAAACAAAATTCATCCATTTCCCTATTTTGCTTCAGCCCTCGCTAGCCAAACGACGTCTCATTCATGTGTCATTTACTCAGGGAACCCCAAGCAGTGAGTGGGTCTGGGTCAGGTTCCCTATATGCCCTTTTATTCAGGGCACTTATTGCAGATTGTGGTCACACACTCAGTACTGAAATTCGTTGATTAATTTCTCAGTAATCCCATTACTGGTCATCCACCCAAAAGAACAAAAGACATTCTATAATAAAGACATCTGCACTCAAATTTTATAGCAGTACAATTCGCAGTTGCAAAAATGTGGAAACAACCCAGGTGCCCATCAATACAGGAGTGGATTAATAAAATGTGGTATATGTATACCATGGAGTTCTACTCAGCCACAAAAAACAGTGGTGATCTAGCACCTCTTGCATTATCCTGAACAAAGCTAGAGCCCATTCTACTAAGTGAAGTACCACAAGAATGGAATAACAAGCACCACATGTACTCACCAGCAAATTGGTATTAGCTGATTAACACTTATGTGCACATATGGAAGTAACATTCATTAGGTCTTGGGCAGGTGGGGGGAAGGAGGAGATGGGTAAATGCACACCTAATGGGTGCCGTGCACACTGTCTGGGATGAGCACCCTTGTAGCTCTGACTTGGGTGGTGCAAATGCAACATGTATATAAACTAAACATTTGTACCCCTGTACAATTTTGAAATAAAAAAATAAATAAAAATTTAAAAAATTCTCTCTCCCCTACTGGACTGTATTTTCAGGAGAGCAGAGTTTTGCATCCCACTGTATCTTCAACATCAGACATAGGCCTTATGCACGCACTATGATTGAGGGAAATGAATAAACAAATAAACAATCAAAAAGGAACGCATAGCATAGCAAAGTAATCGTCAGGTGAGAGGGCAAAGGCAAAAGTGGCCTAGGAACCTGGAAATGGGAAAAGATCTGAAACAGTGATACTGTTATGGAATCACAGAATTTCAAAGCTGAAACACCTTGGAGATTGAATGCATAGCTCAATCCATAACTTATCACTTCAAATGCTAGCCCTTTTCATTGTTGGAAACTTTAATCTTTGAAAACATCTTGCTTCTATTGAGCCAAAAATCACCCCTATTTACTTCTATCTGTTGGTCCTAGTTCTGTCTTCTAGAGTTCATAATTTAATAATAATAGCTGCAATCAATTAAAGACTATGTGCTAGGCCTTTCAGTAAGAATTTTGTGTATGTTGTATCAGCTAGAAATAAAAATGATCCTATTATGATCTACATTTTTCAGAAGAGAAAACTGAAGCTCAGAGATGTTAAGTACCATGTGCAAGGTCACACAGCTAAATAAATGGTAGAGCCAGGATCTAAACCCAAGTTTGTTTAATTGCAGATCAAAACTTGCATCTTGCACACTCCATCATGAAGTGTAATCTCATCATGTGATACCCTTCCAAATATTTGTCAGCAGCTGTAATATCTGCCTTATGACAATTATAATTCTATAATTGCTCAATTGTTCACTTGCTAAATAATAGCAACCATTTATAATGCATTTAATCATATGCCAGGCACTGCACTAAGTTCTTCAATTTGTTAGCTTATAACAGCCAGTAGAACAGATATTATTATTCCCCTTTTACAGATGAGGCCCAGAGACATGGAGTAAGTTACCCAAAATAAAATCTCTAGTAAATTATGGGGTCAGAATTGAAACCTGACTCTCTTACTCCATAGTTAAGTTTTTAAAAATTATTATGTTGTCCCTCAAGTTATCATCTTGGGCAAAACCCGAGATCCTCTAGAGAGAAAAACTTTCTAAAACCATAGATTTAATTTAATCAATATAACAAGAAATTGGATTATTGAAAAGAACAGTAAAACAGGCATTTGTCAACTCTGATAAAGGAAAGTGAAAATGTTTTTTAAACTTAAGAATGAGAAAGAAAACATTAGCTAAAGATACACTAATATTTTTTAAATTATGAGAGAATACCATATATAATTTTATAACAATAAACTTGAACTCTAAATGAAATGGATGATTTTCTAGAAGACTTATTTAAAAGATATAGAAAACCTGACTAGAGCAATAATCACAGCCAAAATTGAAAAGATAGTAAAATATATGACATTTATAACTTTTATACTTCCAGCAATGGAAGATTATACCAGCTTGTTTAGACCATTGTCCCTGATAGCAACCGAAAGAACTGGAATAAAAGGTAAACAAACAGTTCAAAGGCACTGGAGAGCTACCAGGGCAGCACATATTTGTAGACACAAGACCCTAGAGGGAAGGAAAGTTCAAATTGGTGATTCCAACATTTAATGTGGTTCTTCCCCTAGAGATATTTGATCAAATGTTGTGGTTGAGAAGCCAAGTATGCTTTCAGCCACCTCTCAAGGTTTGAGGGACAAGATTCAAAGTTCATAAGCCCCGAAGAGGAAAGTGCTGGTTAGCCTCGAGATTTTCAATTGGGATCTTAAAAGACTACAGCCTAGGGGTAAAGATGAACCAGAACTAGATAGTCCTCACAAACACTAAATCCCAGCCTAAAATGGCTAAATGAATTAGCTGTTGGCCCTAATCTAATAGTCTACAAGGAACAACAACAACAACAAAATTGTAAGGAGGAAGATATGATCTAGAAAATCAAATTATCTCTCCAATTTTCTGTATACAATGTCTGATATTGTCCTTCCTCCTCCATTGCCAAAGAAGCATACAAAAAGGCAGAAACTGAGTAAAAAACAAGAGAAATAACAGACAATAGAAATGGACCCACAAGACATTCAGATAGTTTTCAGGCACAGACTTTTTCCAAAAAATGTGTAAATATGTAAAGTAAATCAAATGAAAGGATGTCAACTTTGGAAGAGAACTAAAAACTATAAAAAAAAGTTTCAAATGGAAATTTAGAATTGAAAAATGCAATAACTGAAATTAAGAACTCAATGTGTAGATTTAACAACATATTAGACACAGATAAAGGAAGAATTAGTGAATTTAAAGATATGCCAAAATAATCCAGTCTGAAGCAGAGTAGTTAATAAAAGGGTATAAAATAGATAAAACAAAATATAAGACTAATAAAATGTGTGAAAAGACTTGTTTAACATTTAATTGAAATCCCAGAAGAGAAAAAAAATGACACAAAAGCAATATTTGAGGAAATATTGACTGATAATTTTCCAGTGAAATAAAACATCAACCACAGATTTAAGAAACTCTATGAACTTTAAGCAGAATTAACAAAACAAAGCAATACCTAGTCCCATTATAGAAAATCTTAAAGAAATGCAGAAAAATCTTAAAAGTAGCAGAGGAAAAAAGACATTGTCTTCAAAAGAGCAAAAACATCACTGATAGCTTACTTCTCAACAGAAATTATAAAAAGCCAGAAGACAACTGAATGATATTCTCAAAGGGCTGAGGAAAATAATTGAAAACCTAGAATTCTATATCCAGAAAAATACTCTTCAAAAATATTTTTTCAATGAGCAAAAATTTGCTAACAATAAATATACAATAATAGAAACAACAAATGGAATTCTTTAGATAGAAGAAAAAAATATTCTAAATAAAAGCACAGAGATTTAGAAAGAAGTGAAAGCCATAGAAAAGGGCACAATACCAGTAGTGGGATTGCTGGATCAAATAATAGGTCTACTTTTAGTCTTTTGAGGAATCTCCATACTGTTTACCATAGAGTTTACACTCGTTTGCAGTCCAACCAGAATATTTATTGCAGCACAATTCACAATTGCAAAGAAATAGACAAAGAAGACATACAAATGATCAACAGGCATGTTTAAAGATGCTCAACACCACTAATGATCAAGAAAATGCAAACCAAAACCACAGTGAAATATCACCTCAAAGCCCTGAGAACAGCTGCTGTAAAAAAATCAGAAAATAGCAAGTGAGGAGGATGTGGACACTATGTACTGTTGGTGAGAATTTAAAATGGTGCCGCCACTATGGAAAACAGTATGGAGGTTCCTCAAAAAGTTAAAAATAGAACAACCATAGATCCACTTCTAAGTATTTACCCCAAAGAATTGAAAGCAGAGATTGCAAAGATGTGGAATCAACCCAAGTGCCCATACATGAGTGGATTAAGAAAAGGTGGTATATGTACACCATGGAGCACTACGCAGCCACAAAAATGAATTAATACATTTTGCAACAATCTGCATGAAACTGGAGACCATCCTTCTAAGTGAAGTATCACAAGAATGGAAAAACAAACACCACACATACTTGTTATTAAATTGGAACTAACTGATCAGCACTCATGTGCACAGATGGAAGTAAAACTGAATGGGAATCATGCAGGTGGGAGGGGAAGGAGGGAATGGGTGAAATCATACGTAACAGGTACAGTGTACATGATTTGGTGATGGGCACACTTATAACTTTGACTCAAGCAGTACAAAAGCAATCCCTGTAACCATAACATTTGTACCCCCATAATATTCTGAAATTAAGAAAAACCAAAAAACAAAAAGGAAAAAAGAAAGGGAAAATATAGTTCAATGTAAATGAATATTAAATGCATAAAATTATAAGCTTATGAAATTTAAATAAGTGTGAAATTAATTTACCAACAATTATAATGCATATGGTATGAGGATATAAATAGAGTTAAAGTGTTCTAAGAACCTAGAATTGTCCACAAAGTAGCTAAAATGCTCATTTATATTAGACTATAATAAGACAAAGATTGCAGGTTGTAATTTCTATAGTAAGCAGTAAAAGAATGAATAATTAACAAACTAATGGAAATTAAATAAAACAGATAATTTCCAAACAAGATAAGAAGAGACATAGAATCGGATCTCTTTCTGAGATTTCAATTGCACATATATTATGCTTTTCCCCTATTCTGTTTGTCATATACACTATATAGTATTATTATATGTAGTATACTTGAGTATATGTTTAAATAATGAGTATATGTCTAAACTCAAACATGTCTATAATTACATTAAATATCTGATTCAGGAAATAGCCCATATCATACTAGATAAAAAAAATAAAATCCAACCCTCTGTTCCTCACAAAAGACATTCCTTAAGTATCAGGATAAAGAAAGTTTAAGAATAAATGAGTAGAAAAAATATGCCATGAAAACACTAACCATAATAAAATTTGTAGTTGTATTATTATCAAAGTAGATTTCAAAGCAAGAAATGCAGAGGTATCTATTAAAGATAAAAGAAGACATTTTATTATGATAAAGGAGGTCATTTAGTCAGGAAGATATAAAAATTATAAATTTGTATTTACCGAAAAACATAACCTCAAAATACATAAAGCAAATACTGACAGAACTTAAAGAAGTAGATAAATTCACAGCCTCAGTGGGAGATTTTTAGTGAAATTTTTATTAAAATATTTTGTACATAGAAAAGCAAACAAATCATAAGTGTAAAGCTCCACAAGGAGAGATTATAACATGTTTCTTATGAACTATAGAATAAGGAGACAAAAATTAACAAGGTTATAAAAGATTTAGATAACATAATGATAAACTTGACTTCATTTAAACAGATAGAGCACTGTACCAAATAACTATAGAATCCATTTCAAGTGCATATGGACTTGACAAAATATATATACCAAAATTGACCAAATGCTGGATCATAAAGCAAGTTTCAAAACATTTGCAAACTATGCAGGACATATTCTCTGACCACAGTAGATTAAATTAGAAATCAATAGAACAGATAAAAATCTTCATATGATTGGTAATTAAGCAACATGCTTCTAAATAACCTGTAGGAAAAAGAAGAAATAATAATAGAAGCTAGAAATTTTAAAAGTTAAATTGTAATGAAAGTGTGACATATAACAGCATGTGGGATGCACCAGACATGATACCTGGAGGGAAATGTTTATAGGCTTACATGGTCATATTAGAGGAAAAAAGAAACTTAAGCTGAAAGTCAATGATCCTACCCATCAATAAGAAAACGATAGACAACCAAAAAGAAAAAAAAAATGAGTAAATGTTCCAAACAAGTACTTCACAAAAGAGTATATTCAAGTTGCCAAAGCATGTAAGAGAACATGTGCAACCTACTTAGTCAGTTTATGACAAATTTAAACTCACTGAAATACCACTAGACACCAACTGGAATGACTAGATTCATAACATTCAGAGGTAAAGCAAGTGTTAGGATATTAAGCAACTAAAATTTTCATGCACTACTTCAGGAATATAATGTATACAATCATTTTGGAAAGTATTTCCACTCCTAGTAGAACTGTATGCATGTATGACAAAAAGTTGTGTACAAAAATGTTCAAAGCAGGATTATTCCTAGAAGTCTAAAACTGAAAACTATCCAAATGCCCTTCAATAGCAAAGTGGATAAATAAATTGTGGCACATTTTATACAGTAAAATGCTATATGGCAATTAAAATGAATCAGACCATTGCTCCACAAGCACAGTATTAAGAAAAGGAGCTACTAAGCAAAATGACACAAGATACATATACTGTATGATCCCATTTATGTAAAATGCAAAAGCATGCACAACCAATCTGTGATGGTAAAAGTCATGGCAGGGGTCATCTTTGGGGAGGTAGGTGGAAGGTAGGAACTGGAAGCCAGGAGGGGGCTTCTCAGGTACAAGGAATGTTCTATTTCTTGGCCTATTTCTTGGGTAGTTGTCATGTGAACATATTAACTTTGGGATAATTCATCAAGCCATACACTTATGAATTGGGCACTTAGCTCCCGGTATTACATACTTGAATTAAAATGTTTAATTTTTTTGAAAAAGTTAACAGACTCAGATGTATCCATGGGCAAACTCTATGTAACCTAAAAGGTGCAGATAATCCTTATGATATATAAATTGTTTCGCAGCAAAGAAAAAAAATGGAAAAAAAACAAAATTCATTTTGAAAGTCTAATATAATCCCAATGACAAGACCTGAGCAAGAAATTATAAGCAATCTCACAAATGAACTAGATGCTAAATCCTAAATAAAATAAAATAAAATCCAACCATGTAATGCAAGAATACTATCTCATAACCAAATAATATTTATTTCAAGCATGCAAAAATGGTTCAACATTGGGAATGTAATTTGTATATTCACACCATGATAAAGAATCCCATTTTCTAGGAATATAAAGAAACTTTCTAATTTATATGCATTATCTACCAGGAATGGTGATAATCTTAAAAGTCCACTCATTAAAATGAGGAACAAAAGAAGGATGTCTTGATTACTGCTGTAATTCAACATTTTACTGGACGAACAATAAAATAAGTTTCAACAAAATAATCCTCCCAGATCAACTGGCACAATTAGAACATTAATAAACCATAAGGGCTAAATTGACGGCTGCTATGCTCATGATTTAGTTCTACCTTCCCCCACCTGACTGGTGCCACTGCCGCAAGAGGTTGGTTGGTGAGAGTTCATGGGGGTTAAGTCTGCCAGTCTGTTATCAGCTTTTGACAGTGGTGCACTGTGTTCCTGTTCGAAGTTGAATTTGTGAATAGTTGGACAGCTCGACAATATTTTTAATTCTGTCTGCTTAACAGCCCATCATATCAAAGAAGACCAAGAGAATGCCGAAGGAAGAAAACAGGTTTTTTAATGAGGATTGGGAATTACACTATTACCTTGTTTCCGCTAAAGATATATGATTTGCTTGCTCTGTGATACTGCAATATCAATATTAAAGAAATCCAATGTTCATCAGCATTGTAACACTCATAAGGACCACAACTATTTTAAATTAGAGGGAGAAGCACAAAAGGTTGTATTGCAGAAATTAAAAGATGAAAAGCAAAAGCAAAGACAATTCTTTCAAGCAGTAATAAGACCTGGAAATAACACCACTGAAGCAACTTATAAAGTAGCTTATATATTCAGGGGGAAAGGGAAGCCATTCAGTGATGTAGAAATTGTGAAAGAATGCATCGTCAAAGTTGTAAGATGCTTAGACCCCGATAACATTTCAAAGTACAAACAACTGCCTCTTTCAAGGAGAACCATAATTCATCAGCAACATTAATTAGCCTTCAACTTAACAGAACAACTTCATGCAATACTTCAAAAGGAAAATATATATTATTCAATCACTTTGGATGAATCAACTGATACTACTGACTCAGTGCAGGTCTTATACTTAATTCAGATCATAACAGAAGATTTTCTTTGCTGCAAAGAGTTGCTTTGGGCACTCTTATGAACAGAACATGAGGAATAGATATCTTCAACAACTTTCTAGATACATGTTGTGAAGTTGGACAAAATTTGGTAAATTTAGTGAGTGTATGTACAGATGGTGCACTTTCCATGACAGGAAAACATGAAGGGTTTATTGCACATATAAAAAATGTATTAACAGATCCAGTTGCTCCCATTTCTTTTTGTTGTTGTTGTTGCCCAGGCTAGAGTGAGTGCTACAGCATCAGCCTAGCTCACAGCAACCTCAAACTCCTGGGCTCAAGCAATCCTCCTGCCTCAGTCTCTTGAGTAGCTGAGACTACAGACATGCACCACCATGCCGGGCTAATTTTTTTTCTATATATATTAGTTGGCCAATTAATTTCTTTCTATTTATAGTAGAGATGGGGTCTCGCTCTTGCTCAGGCTGGTTTTGAACTCCTGACCTCGAGCAATCCACCCACCTCGGCCTCCCAGAGTGCTAGGATTACAGGCGTGAGCCACCGCGCCCAGCCCAGATGCTCCCATTTCTTTTCATTGTATCTTGCATCAGCCAAATCTCTGTGCTAAAGCTACTATTTTAAGTGCCACTTTGAAACAAGTTATAAGTATTGTTAACTATATTCGAGCAAATGCAACATGGCATCATCAGTTTTGTTACCTGCTAAAGTTGAAGAATGAGGTATTCAGTGTGGATATGCCTTATCATTCTAAAGCATGTTGGCTATTGCAGGGACGGGTGTTAGCCAAAATTTTGTGTCTGTGAGAAGAGATAGTTAAATTTTATGACAAACTTAATTAGCAATGTGAATTATTTAAAGATTTCTATAGGAATGCAGCATTTCTGTGCGATATGTCAAATCAAAATGACTTGAATATTTCTTTGCAAGGTAAAATCAAGTCTGTATATAGTATGTGGCAAAAAAAAATCCAAACATTTGAAAAAGCTATCTTTTTTCAAAATGCTTCTTCAAAAGGAAATTTTGGATGGACATTTTCCCCAGTTGGCAAAGGTTATCAATGAGCAGGATGACGTACACGAATCATCTGAAGAACATGCATTTGTTACAGACCTATTAATTGGGGAATACAACGAAAGTTCCACTGACTTGAGAATGATGACATCACACTCAAATTAGCATTTCCGCCTCACCTAGTCGATGTCACCAAGGCACCTAAAGAACTGCAGATGGAACTGATTGAGCTCTCAGTAGATGACATTGTAAAGTCATTGTTGGATGCGAAGAAAGATTCAATTGAAATATGGAAAGATGCGGTACAATACCCACACCTTTGACGGCATGCCCAAAATATGCTTTCTTGGTTTTCAACCACTTATTGCTGTGAATCTACATTCTCCTAACTAACCCAAATCAAGACACCTTAAGGTCACAAATGACTGATACCCATGTAGAGGATCAACTGAAACTGCAGACCTCCACGCTGCAACCAAATACTCAAATGCTTTCCAACAAAAAGCAGACATAACAAAGTCATTAAAAGGTTAGTTAACTTTAAAATTAACAGTTTTCATTTTTTTTTAAATTAACAAGTACATACCAGTTAGATTTTTACAAAATAGTGTACATTTTAAAGTCTATCTAATTGAAGTTTCTTGAGTGTGGGCTTATTTGATCACAGCTAAATTAGTGCACCTTCCAAGCTGAAAGGTTCCCCACCCCTGGATTAGAGCACACTGCCCAGATCCAGCTGAGGATGCTTTATCAATATCCAGTACAGACACCTTATTGCCTTTCTAATATTGGAAAATAGATAGATATTAATGGATAGATAGATTCCAAAACTCATCTGGCCCTAAGGTTTTGGATAAAGAATGAGGACCTGTAAATGCTAAAATGTATTAAATATTTCTTATATGCCAGGCATGGTACTACATGCTTTTCATACATGCTCTTGTTTGATGAACATAAAGCCTGCTACAAATTGGAATTCTATAAATGTGAGCTGCTATTACAGAGTGGCACAATCTAGGAAGTCTCATGGGAAAAGTGAACTTTAAGCAATAATGTAAAAGTGGCAAATTGGAAGGGGGACAGCGGATAGGATAGCGTGGGAAAGGCTGTTATAAAAGGTGGGAAGAGGGGACTATTTCTATTCTGATCGTTTCCTTGTCCCAGATGCTAAGAAGAAACAGTTGGTGAAGGTTATGAAACTATGGTAAGGAGTTTGAATTTTCTAAGGAAAGGTAGAAGGTAGCAAGGAGGAATGGCCACGTGTTGTGGTTTCACAGTCCACGTGGAAATGGTATTCCCATCACTTCCCCTATCGAGCTCTTCCACAGTATTGAATGAAGATAAAATGTAGACATCATCAGGGTATTTTGTGGATGGAAAAAAACCATATGTGGGTCATTATTTAAGGATATTGAATACAAGGGCCATGTTTGATACTTGTTTTAGGAAGTGTCCTTCTCTAAGAAACAGAAAATATTTAAATCTCAGCAATGTCACATCAAGGCATTCCTGGATAATTGGGAGAAGGCAAAGAGATAAAGTGCTTGTGTTGAGGAGTTGAACTTGAAGAACACAAATTCAACATCCTGCCCCATGTCACAGATCTGCCTAGAACGATGCCAGGGAGAGACCCCAAACACTTTCCTGTTAAGCAACAGGTTTATTCACAGCTCCGGGTTGCTGTGAATCAGTTGAAACCACTGAATCAAGGACAGTCTGAAAAGGAATCATTAGGGACACCTCATTCTCAACCTCAATCCCAAGCAACTGTCATTGGTGACATTACCAATGTTCGCCAGAGTCATGAGAGGTCCAGGAAGGTCTCTGAGGAAGGTCACAAAGTGGCAATGAAAGGCAAAAGGATTTTGCCACTGTCTATCTGGACCTGGCATGAGAAAGAGGCTCCCAACCTAAGTCCCCCACTAGCCACTCGTATGTCCCTAGGAATGATATATCAGCAAGGAAGATTTGATAGCTGATCTCTAAGACCTCCTTTAAAAGTTTTTAAGGAATAATTTCGGACATACAGAAAGTTGTGAAAATAGTACGAGGAATTCAAATATGTTCTTCCAGATCCCTCAAAGGCTGACATTTCACACTGCTTGCTTTGCCCCTTTCTTTCTGTGTGTGTGCATGTGTGGGGTGTGTGAGAGCAAACCGCAGACACGGCCCCCCACACACGTCAGAGTATCTTTCCTTCCCTAAAACAAGACGGCCTTCAATATTACCACAGTACAACTATAAAAATCAAGAAATGAGCATTGATAACAATGCTACTGTCTAAACTACAGACTTTGGAAAGATTTCATGAATTGCCCCAATAATGTCTTTTATTGCAAAAGAAAATCCAGGTTTATACTGATTGCATTCATTTAGCATGTATCTAATTTAGTCCCCCTAAATCTGGAATGGCCATAGACATTTTTGAAGAGGAAGAGCAGCCCACGTTTTCTTTTGCAGAGTGTCCTTCAAATTGGAATTGTCTTGTGTGATTAGATTATGGATTTTCGGCAGGAACCCCACAAGAAGCCATGTGTTCTTCTTAGTGCATCGTATCAAGAGGTGTATGATGTCGCCCTGTCTCATTACTGGTGATGTTAATTCTGATCGCTCAGTTAAGATAGTGTCTGTCAGGTTTCACTACTGTAAAGTGACAATTTCCCCCCTTGTAATTAGTAAGTGTCTCATGGGAAAACGCTTTGACATGATATAACTCTCATATGATATGCCTCAAAGTTTCATCATCCATTGATGTTTCTTGCCTAAAATTATTATTATTATGGTTTCCAAATGATGATTTTCTAATTCCATCATTTTTTTCTACATTTATTAGTTGACTTTCCATGGTAAGAAAGAATTTTTCCTTCTCCCTTATGTATTTGTTTATTTATATCAGTGTGGACTCATGGATTCTTATTTATTAATAGTTATATATTCTTTTACTATTACTTTTTATTTTGATTCTCAAATTGTTCTAGGTTCTCTAAGATGTTCTTTAACTTGAATATTGCATGAGAAGAGATTGCTGATCATTATCTGCTTATAAGCACACTAGATGATGGTGATCGTTATTATTATTTTAGGATCTTGTTCTGTAGCCCAGGCTGGAGTGCAGTGGTGTGATCATAGCTCACTACAGCCTTGAACTCCTGGCCTCAAGCAATCCTCCCACCTTGGCCTCCCAAGGTGCTGGGTTTACAGGCCACAGTGTCTGGCCTAGATTGTTTTTATAGGGTGATGTTTAAATTGTAAACCAAATGTTGAACCACTGCCTAAAACTCACCAAGGAAAGAGCTGCCATGGTTCAGTGCTCAATCCTTGAAAAAAAAAGAATTAAATGCTTTTAACTTACGTGTTTTTGTGGGATTGAGGGAAAACAACTCTTTGAAGATGAGGACCATTGAAGACAGCTATGTCCAAGAATTGTAGAAGCCCCTCTGAAATGATGAGACGTTTTGAGTTTCCTCTGTTTCACTCAGGTGTTAGCTGAAGGTTATTTATTTAACCTTTTCCACAGAGTGAGTGCAATCAGCCATGCAACTCTTTCACTCTCACATTTGTTCTGACTATATCCAGTTGTCTTTATGTTTCCCCCAAATCCCCTTCCCCTCCCCCTCCAACTCGCAGGAAATAGAGCCACTAGCTACCACTGTGATGCTGAATGAATTATTTGGAAATAGTTTCTTCAAGCAAATAGAAGGACATTTGCAACTTCTGGGGCTAGTTTATGTTAAAACAAACAAACAAACAAACAAACTCGCTGCATAAAAGAACCCAAATGTATTCCACAGAATTGCAAGTTATAAGCCCCTAGTGTTGGGCAGAACTTGAGAGGGTCATTCATCCTCCACCCTCACTGCAGCCCCAACCTTTGCACAAATCTACATATATGTTGGTTCCGGCAGATAAGGAACCATTCTCTTTTTCAACTGGGCTACTTTAGGGAAATAACAGGATACTTGAAAAATCACTTGGAAAAAATGAATGCCTTTGCCATATCTAGTCATATAAATTGGTTAAGCATCTCTGGGCTGAAGCAGAGGACAACTGGCCATCAGTGCCTGGGGTGACCTGCATTTTCTGCACTCTCTGGACAGAACAAAGAGGCAGGGCGCATGGGAGGGAGCGGCCTCATTCCCACTTGGTCACCCTTGGAAACTCAGCTTAATGACCTGGCATTACAGGAATCTGCCCAATGTGCTTTGAGGAGGCCATGGAAGCCTGCACTTTAGTGGTGGCATTTAGATGTTCCTCTGAAATGCTAATGAAGACTCTATTTCAGAATTGCTTACAAAGTTCTCAGACTTGTTAATGTATCACTCCCTCTGAAGGCCAGAGACAACAGCACTAAACAAATGGCTTGAAGTACCCAAAAACGAATTATTGCCTTAGTTGAAAGACTTCCAGGGAAAGACAGTTTCTAGTTTTCCTTGATGCACCCGTTCTGCTCACTCAGTTCTCTGGCAGCCAATGCATTGTTTGTTTCATCTAACCCACATCTCTCCAGCTCATTTTAACCTAATTTCCCCCTCATCACCCTTCTCAAAATAAATGTCCTTGTCCTCTCTCTCCTTTCATTTTATTCCTCTTTTCTTGGGTTGAGAAGAAAAAGAGAGAAGAATGTAAGAAAGTTAGAAAGGAAGGAGGACATGGAAACTGACATTTATTGGGTGCCACTAGTGTTGGGTTCTTTACTCAATAATCTCATTTAATCCTCACAATAAATGAAACAAAGCTAAGAAACTGAGGCTTGGGGGAAATAAGTGATTTGCCAGAATTCTTCAATTCAACCTTCTTTCCCCTGTACTGAGCTGATGAGTCAGAAGGACTGGCCTAGAGTTATCACTTGGCTATGGGTTTTCCTTATGATTTCAGCAAATCATGTAATTTCTCTTAACCTGTTTTCTCAACAATAAGGGATCTGTGTGTATATATGTGTGTATACTCATATATATGCATGCATATGTAGATAGAGATACACAAATGGACATATATGGAGATATATATCTGTATCTCCATGTATACATGTCTGTATAGACATGCACACACAAATTTCTATTTTATTCTTGAGAAAACAGGTTCATATGACTTGCTAAAAGCCATACAGAAAATCCTTTCCAGAAGAGATAGGGAAATATACATATAGATAGGGAAATAAATAGAGAGATAGATCAGGTAAAAAGAGAGAGGGAGAGAATAGATGAATCTCCTTATTCCTCTTAGAAAGAACTCGCAGAACCTCCTCTCCTTGTCTCCCCGCTCCCTAGTCAGCCCACTCCAATCCACCTTCCAGCCCTCACTCCAGCAAACAGCTTTCACTAAAGTCATTGGCAACTTCCATGTTGCTAATTCCAAAGGATAATTTTCAGTCCTTATTTTACTTAAACTCTCAGAAGCAATGGGCCCCTTTCCTTCTTAGAATGTTCTGTTCCTGTGACTCTCAGTGCCCAGTGCCTTCTAGTTCTCTTCCAATCTCTTTGCCTGCTGTTCCCCTCTCCCTTTTATACCCTCTTTTTCCTCTACCCAGCAATTAAATATTGCACTTCATTAAGAGATTCCCTTCTTGTTCTGGATTCTAGCCATATGTGATCTAATTGCTACTTCTGTTCCCCATATAAAGACAGTTTGTAGATTTTTATCTTCAGTCTATACCTTTGCTGCTATTGCCTGACCTATATAATTAAGTTCAATGTGATTCTTCCACTTACATAATCAAAAGCACCTTGAACTTGAAATGTCCAAAGCCTAACTCTGGATTTTTTCTCCTAAAACATAATTCTTTCCCAGTGTTTCCTAATTCAATGAACAGAAACATCATCCAGCCAGTTTTACAAGCCAGGAATCTAGATGTCATCCTTTATCAGCCATCTCTCTCCCTCCATATCTAACCCATCACCAAGTTCTAAATATCCTCTTCATTTCTACCATCACAATCCTTGGCCAAGCTAACAGCATCTCTTACCTGGGCTACTGCTCTTCAAATCCACTCTTCTTCCCTTCCAATCTGTTCTCCACATTGCAGCCAGAGTGGTTTTTAGGAAACTTGAATCTGATGACGTGATACCTGCTGCTTAAAGTCTGTAGTAGCTGCCATGGTTTGGACATGGTTTGAATTTGTCCCCATCAAAACTCATGCTGGCATTTGTTCTCCAGTGTGGCTGTGTTGAGAGGGGGAGCCTAGTGGCAGGTGTTTTGGTCATGGGGTGGATCCCTCATGAATGATTTGGTGCCAGTCTCCCGAGAGTGAGTAATTTCTTGCTCTGGCAACATTCATTAGCTCTGAGACAGTGGCTCGTTAAAAAGAATCTGGCCTCATTGGTTTGCTCTCTTGCTTCTTCTCTCACCATGAGATGTCTTTGCACCTGCCCACTCCCCTTCAGCTGTTTGCCAACAGTGGAAGCAAGCTGAGGCCCTCACCAGATGCAGATGCCTAAACTCGAATTTCCCAGCCTGCAGAACTATGACCTAAATAAACCTCTTCTCTTTATAAATAACCCAGGCTCAGGTATTCTGTTATAGCAACACAAACAGACTAAGACAGTAGCTTTCATGGCTCCCATCCTAAAACTCAAAATCCTTAACATGGTCCCCAAAGCCTGTCAGGTCTTCCCTCTGACCTCTTTCGTTTATTATGCCCCTGGTTCTTCTCATTCTGTTGCACCCCCTTGTTTCAGGTCTCTGAATATGCCATGTCTCCACACTTCCACAGGGCCTTCTGTGATTCCCTTGCCAAAGCTCCCTGTTATATGTTCTTATAGCATTAATTACAATAGAAACTCTCTTAGCCATTGTCTATTTAACCGACTTGCCAGACTTATCAACATTCCTCACCTCTGAAGCCCACAGTATCTTCACTGCTGGCCACTGGTAGGTCACTCTTTAACATCGCCATATAATTCTGCTGCTTTTGTTTAGTTTTGATTTATTAGGAGTCATTTTTATTGGTTCCCAAACTGATTCATGCTAGCTGTACATGTCATTGTAACTTACATAATGAAATTGCATATTATGTAAGCCAATGAAATGTGAATGCAAAAGGCATTTATTTATATAAAAACTAAATTCAATAGTTTGGAAAGACTTGCTAAACTTTCTGCTTATTTAAGAGTGGGTGAAACAATTTTAAAAGACTGGGGAGTGTATTTAAAAGACTATAGAAGAATTCTATAGTCAGATTTCTTTTCAAGTGTGTCTTCAACTTCCCTCCAAAGAAATGAAAACAGGAAATCATAGATGATGCATTAAGGGTGTGGTTTAAACAAGAAAGACGGCAAAGAAAAGGTATTGGTTCTGCATCAAAAGATTCATGTGGATATGTGTGTGTGTGCATATAGATAGATAGATAGATCGTTTATGTTCAATATTTATGGTATATATCTTTTTTAATGATGCCTTCCCCAGTAGATCAAAATCTCTATGAACGTAATGAATGACCCTGTTGTATTCCCATTAGGACTAGCCACAGAATTTGTTGAGCTCAATGCAAAATGGAAATGTGGGTCTCCCTTCTCAATACTTATTTTCAAGACAGTGACAGCAGAGCATGAAGCCAAGTGCAGGGTCTAAGTGTGGTGCCCCATGAAACTGCACCCCTGCCCACACGGCTGGCTCTGATCCCCGACTCCTATCGCAGAACTTGGCATGTGGTAGGGGATTCTTTCTCTCGACAGGTATTTACTGGGGATCTGTAATGTGCCAGCCTCTGCTGTAGACTCTGGAAATACAGCACAGAACAAATGAGAAAGAAAATCTTCACCCTCATACTCCTTAATTTCTACTGAGAGGGTCAGGGAGTCAGGGGAGGCATATAAAAATAATAAGTAATATAAGTGTCACATTAAATAGTAAGAGCTACAGACATAAATAAAACCAGGAAGAGGAATAGGGAGTGAGGGAGTCATGAAATATTTGTTAAATGAATGCAATGAATGTCTGACCAAAACTCAAAGGACAATAGAATGGCAAAATATAATTTGAAATAAAAAATAAACCCAGGGAAAATAGGAATATGAGAAAAACCAAAACCAGGAAAAATATAAGTGATGTCTGAGCTACAAATTTGGTTCTGAGCTTCCTGATAACCAAAGCAAAAGATAAGAGATGATAAATGACATAATTCTTCTTATCAGGAAGGAGGAAGCATACCTATGTCCCAGGGATAAAATAGAGGCAGCAGTCTGTCTCCCACTTCCTTACAGAGCCAGATGAGGCTACAGCTGTGAAAATAACTTGAATAAACACAAGACACTATGATATATAGGGAGGCATTAGTATAAGAATGCTTTCACCAGCGTAAAAGAGAAAATTTTTCATTATAACATCTTTGTTTTTCCTGGAAGAGTGCTAAGTAAATTCATCTTTGTAGGCAAAAAACTTTCAAATAGGCTAATATCTTCAAGTTGAAATCCAACAATCACTTCAGCCCACAAAAATTTCAGCCGGTCTATACAAGTTCCACCACTTTCCCTTCCTGGCCCTGATTAGGTGAGAAGAATGCCTGGCAGGCAGCGCCATTGGATGAGAAGTCTGGGCCTCGCCGCCCAGCTCCACCTCAGTTGAGGCTGAAGCTGCTGTCACCCTTTCCTCTCAAGCCTTCATCACCTAAGGCCCCAGGTAGGCACAGCCCCGGGAACCAGGCAGGGCCGTCCTTAATGACAGGGTGTGTCTCGTCCACACCCGCTCCTCTCCTCCTCCCTCTCTCTTCCTCTCTCTCCTTCTCTCTCTCTTACTGTACACCTCTGGGCTTTCTCTCTGCTGTCTCTTCTCATCGCCACCACCATTTCCTTAGAAGAAGTTCTATTTCTTCTTAGTTCCACAGACACAGCTCAACAGGAGAGATGGGGGGGACAGGAGCGCGGGGCGGCGCCGTCTGTTTGCCTGGCTTTGTTGCGCCGCTGCGTCTCCCACACGCGGACAGAGCAAATAAAGAGCGGTGTCTGTTTCGCAGAGACAGTTGGGTGGGAAACGAATGAATGACAGGCACCAGCTACACTGACTAACAGATCGTCTTTTATCTAGATGGAAAACAAAACACCTCACTAGATTAGAAACGTCTCAGGATCCTGAAAGGGGCTGAGAGAAGTTAATTCTGTGAACATCTTAAGCACTATTTTAAGCAATGAGCCTACAGGTTCCATCAGCCGCCTGTTTGAGGCTCTTCCGACACTAACCGCCGACCCATGGAGACCAGCTACAGCCAAAGAAAGAAAAATCTGGCTGTTTCCAACAAGGACGTTGCCAGACTGTGAACCTGGGGCCGTGTGAATTTCCCCCGCAACGTGGGAAAGGGGAAACATTCCCTACCTGCCACTGTTCCTGCCATTAACAACTGACACTGTTCCCTCCTAAGTACACCCTTGGGCATCAAAGAGACACCACTGATGAGAGAAGAGCTCGCCTGTGATTCTATTTCAGGCCTCGTGCTAGCAAGTGTGACTGTTTACGCAGACTCGCGTCTGGGACCTGCCAGCTGCACAATGGCGGCTTGAATCACACCTTAAATGTGGTCTGTGAAACCCTGGGCTGTGGTACATGTGGTCATGTCTCTTTCTTTCTTTCTTCTCCGCCATATTGTAACCGAAAACAATTCAGTGACTTGTGTCATGCCCTTGTAAACAAGGGAAGGATTTGGGGACCAGCCCACTGACACCCGAACCTCAGGTGATCTTATGTCTGATAATTTGCAAAGAATGACCTCGTCCCACTGTCTCCTCTCTCTAGGAACCTGTGTCCTCTAGTCTTCCTACCTCCCTAGCCATGGCCTTGACTTCATTTCCCCTTTTGGGAACCACAGCAGCTCGGTCAGCTTTGTTGACCCTGTAGGAGCCAATGGTGCGTTGCCAGTCGGTCCCCCCGGGCTTTTGCGATGGGTGCCGAGACAGTCCGGGTCAGCCCAGGGGTTGACTGTGGCTGATTAATGCATTCATGAAGTTCTGTGGTGTTTCCACCCTGGAGAGTCCCTCCTGAATCATTTCTGCTTTTCCTAGAACCTCTTCCTCATTTATCTACAAATCTTATCAATTTTACCCCAAATCTTTCTTTCTCCATTTCTGTTGCTACTGACTTACACTAAAACCTTGTTATCATCCCTTCGTTATTACAATAGCCTGCTAACTTTCTCTGCCCTCTGCCTCCCTTTTCTCATCCACCCTCAACCTTGCCAACATAGTTATCATCCTTCTTTTTTACCATAGTATTGAGGACCCTAACTTTTCCTCTAAGTAAGGGTTTCTCAATCTCAGTTCTGTTGCCATCTGGAGCTAGATAATTCTTTATTGTGGGGGGCTGCCCTGTGTCTTGTGGGGATAGCAGCATCTCTGGCCTCTACCCATCATATGCAAGTAACTTCTGTCCTCAGTTGTGACAACCAAAGATGCCTCGGATCATGCCAAATGTCCCCTGAGGAGCAAAAGTCCCTCAGTTGAGAACCACTGTTCTCAGTACTTTATATCCCTCAAGTTTCATTATGTAGGATTTTACATTTTGTTCCATCTAAATACTTATTTGTTTCTATTATAATTTTTGTGTTGACCCATAAGTTAATTTAAAATATTTTAAATTCTATACATATGTTGTTTTCTTTTAAAGTTACATTTTTTGTTGTTCATTTCTATCATAATTAGATTTCTATCAGAGAAGGTGAACTGAATTATATTTGTTGGCATTTGTTGAGACTTGCTTCATGGCTTAGTACCTTGTCAATTTTTGTAAATATTTTTCTCATTTGAAAAAAATATATATAGTCTTCAATTGTTGAGTATAAGACTATATATATATCTTTTCAATCAATCATGTTCTTTGTGTCTTTCAAATCTTATAAATTTATGCAATTTTTATGCCACTTGAACATTCCAGAAAGGTGTGTTTTAAAATCTCCTATGGGCCAGGTATGGTGGCTCATGTCTATAATCCTAGCTCTTTGGGAGCCCAGGAGTTTGAGACCAGCCTGAGCAAGAGCGAGACCCTGTCTCTACAAAACATAGAAAAATCGGGTGCAGTAGTACAAGCCTGTAGTGCCAGCTACTCAGGATTGTGAGAAAGGAGGATCACTTGAGTCCAGGAGTTTGAGGTTGCAGTTGAGCTATGATGACGCCATGGCACTCTAGCCCAGGCAACAGAGCAAGACCCCGTCTCAAAACAATTTTAAAAAATAATAATAAAATCTCCTATGAAGATTAATCAATTTCTCCTTGTAATTCAGTCAACTTTTGTATTATTCATTTTGAAAGTCTATAATAGATAAATACAAATTTGCATTTGTTATACCTTTCTGATAAATTGCTCCTTTTATCATTATGTAATAACCACTATTTTGCCTTACAGAGATTTTTTCTGTTACAGTTGTTATAACTCCAGTTTTGTTTTGACTGATATTTTCCTGGTATATCTCTGTTTATCATTTTTGCTTTCACCTTTTTTGTACCCTTCTGTTTTAGGTATATATTTTTAAAACAGCATAAGCAAGTTTCCTTTCTATTTTCTTTTTAAATTGAATCTGACAATTGTCTTTTAAATACTGAGTCCAATTCACCTAAATTTGTTGTTTCCTGATACATTTGGATTTCTTTCCACCATTTCTTTTTGTACTTTCTATTTGCTCTGCTTTTTAATGCCTTTTCTTCCTCATGTCCTGCCTTCTTTCGGATCAATCAAGTGTTCCTTATTTCCCCGTCTCCCTCTATTTATTTAGAAATTACATGTTCTGTTTCTACTCTTTTAGTCGTTAACCTTAAACTTTTGTCGAGCATGTTTGACCAAAAGTCTAAAGTTAGAATTGCTACTCTTTTCCCAAATAATAATTTAGACATTTTAACCCATATTACGTTATTGCCACCCAGCATTTGAGATAATTCCACCTTATTTTTATACCCCCAATCTTATTATTATCATTATTGTTGTTTTTGAGCAGTTAATGCCTTTCTTGGCTTTGCCTACTGGTTCACCAACTCCCTTGGTTACTATTCCTTCTTGCCTCCTACTTCCCTCTGGGCTCAGGGTTTCTTCTTTTGTAAAGTACAGGCTCTAGACAATCTTTCCACAAGGGCCTGGAATGGTAACTCCGCTTGGCCATTGCATACAAAGACCTTTATTTCCCATTGTTTTAAAATAATAGTTAAAAGAAGTAAAAAAAAAAAAAAAATGAAAGCTGACAGTTATTTTCTCTCAGCACTAAAAATATCATTCCATGGACTCCTGGCTCCATCATTACTTTTAAAAAGTCAGTTCTCTGCCTGGTTATGTTTCTTTGTGGGATGTCCTCATTTCTCTCAGGCTGCTTTTAAGATATATTTATTTTTGTTTTTCAAACGTTTTCCTGTGATGTTATTTGGTACTGATTTCATTTCGTTTATCTTTCTTGGGACTCATTTCCTGCCTCTGCAGATTCATTTCTTTCACAGGTTCTGGAAAATTTTTAGCCATTTTCTCTTTGGTTATTTCCTCTTTTCATTCGCTTAATGTTCTCCTGCTGAAATTCATGAGTCATTTGTTTACCTTCACTCTATTTTCCACGTCTCTTGATCTTGCTTTTCTACTTTCTGTCTCTTTAGGTCTCTGTGTTGCATTTTGGACAGTTTTCCCAAATCCACCAGTTCTTAAACTCCCACTGCAGCTATGTGTAGCCAATGTCAATTACCACACTTCTCTTTTTCTAAGTTCTGTTTGTTTTTTTTTCAAATCTTTCTGGGTTTTGTTCATAGTGTCTTATGATTTTTTATTTCTCCCATTTTTTCCTTTATATATTGTTAATCATTTTTTTAAAAAATACTAATTGATAGTCTTTCTTTAATAGCTCTAGTCTCAGAAGATTCTTAGTGGTCTGCACCTATCATCTGTTGTGTTTGCAGACAGTGCATTGTGAGACTATAGAACTCACAATTCTATTCAGTTCTGACTATAACTTCACAATTGAGAAATCACCACTTTGGTGATAAGAACTCTGAAAGAATTGCACTCAGGTAGTGAGGCCAGGGCCATTTTCTGGATGATTCTTCCCAGGGTTCCAGTACTATCATCCTCCCAAAATGACTTCTCATTATTTTATTGACTTAGGGGCTCCTGGACCACCCAAGTAAGGTAAGTGCAGACCCCTGACCCCGGGAAGCTGGTCACATGGTTATGAGGTGAGAGGGGCAGTGTTTCTTCCATCATAGCCTATTCTCAACAGAAAAGCTTACTTGGCATCTTCCTTTGTAGGTGAGCAGAATGCTTCCTTAGAAATCTTTTTCTGGCTTTATGTGAAGGCCTTAATACCAACTCTCCACCTAGCATAGACCCAATGCCTCATAGTCAATATTCCTGTGGACCTAAAAATACCAGTCTAAATTTTAAAAATGTAAAATCCTAAAAGCCTAAAAACCCAATCCTCCCACTTTTCCCAACACTCTGAGTTGCCTCATATCAATTCACTCCCTGCCTAAACTCCTTTTCAATTCCTGCTTGTTTCCCCACTGAAAGATCTTCCTTGTCTCCTTGTGATCTCAGCTTTGCATTTAGGAAAACATATATTATCTTTTGTTCCGGATTTCTAGGGGTTTGGAAATAGGAGAGTTTTCGGCTCATCTACTCTGCCGTATTGTAGAAAATGGGACCCATCTCCTAAACTTAAATGGTCAAAACACTAATCTGATTACTCCTCATTACTTGGACATTCAACTCAAGCTCTTCAGCATGGCCTTTAGAAAACAGTCTGGTTCATACCTGATTTTCCAGTTCCCCCTTTCATCTGTCTCTTTGCACAGCCGGCATTCCACCCACCCAGACAACATGGTTCCACAAACTTCTTCACATCCACAACCATCAGGCTTGGGCTATGCCATGCCTTCTCCCGAAGGGTCTTTTCTTCCCATGAACTTCTATTCTGTAGCCAAAGCAAACCTCAAATATTGGCTTCTCTGTAAAACCCACTCCAACTTCCCAAAACATAATTAATCAAGTCCTCTCCTATGTTCCCATTACATTTGAACATACCTTGTTTATAATACTTATTACATTAAACAAAGTCCTTGTTTTTATACTTTAACTAGACTCAGATATATATATATATATATATATATATATATATATTTTTTTTTTTTTTTTTTTTTTTTTTTTTTGAGACAGAGTCTCACTCTGTTGCCCAGGATAGAGTGCCATGGCATCAGCCTAGCTCACAGCAACCTCAAACTCCGGGGCTCCAGGGATCCTCCTGCCTTAGCCTCCTAAGTAGCTGGGACTACAGGCATGTGCCACCATGCCTGGTTAATTTTTTCTCTATATATATTTAGTTGGCCAATCAATTTGTTTCTATTTTTAGTAGAGACAGGGTCTCACTCTTGCTCAGGCTGGTTTCAAACTCCTGACCTTGAGCGATCCGCCCACCTCGGCCTCCAGAGTGCTAGGATTACAGACGTGAGCCACCGCGCCCGGCCTAGACTCAGATCTTTTAGAGAGCCAGGACAGGTTTATCTGTCATCCCCAACACTTGTTAATGCTATGGTAATTTTCTTGAATTGTAAGGCTACTTCATTCTCGCCCAAAGAAATATAGCTTCGGATTATGATATCTTTGTGTGTTGTAAGCAGTCTTATTGTTCAAAATTGCCACATATCCACTGATTGTCAGTGGTGCTAGGTTGGTCACAATACAAAGCAAACAGGCTCAATATAGCCCACCTTCAATTTTCATTACACGTTACTCCTGTTTCTTAGCTAAATTCCACTACTACATCCGACTGAGTAGGCGCTTATAACCCGGGCAGACAGCACAGCTGCAGGACATAAAGATGACATGCCAAACACCCCGATGTCGACCCGTTGTGGCCCCACAGCACTGTGACTGGCCACTGCTCAGGGAACACGTGCGTGAACATGACTCCGCCCTGCACGTAGGGCGTGGCTGTGTCTCACTTCACTTTGTGTGTACCTGGCACGTTGCACCTACGCAAGCGTCACTGTGAGCCCAGCACTGCGCTTTGGGGTTGGGGACATTAGTTCGGTGTTAACAAAACTTCCTGATTCTCTGGCAACAAAATGATATCATTGGTGTTCTGGGAGCTGGTATTTCTCAAAGTTTCTTTCTGCCATCCATCCATCCATTCATTCATCTATTCAGCAAATGTCCTTGAACACATCCTCTCTGCCAGACACTGTGTGAGGCACTAGGAGCTCATTCTTTCTCCTGTTAATATGTACTCATTCACTCAAAAGACAGTTCTTAAGCACCTAGTAAGTGCCAGGCATAGATTGGGTCTCTGCTTTCCGAGAGCTTAAGTGATAACAGTGGTAGGGCTCTGGCAATAGACAAGTAAACAAATAAAGAAATTTAGATAATGGTAAGGCCAAAAAAATAATAAAATTGGGAAGTGCTAAAGGGTGATATAGTAGATATGGTCTCTGCCCCCAGAGAGCCAGAGATTTCTCAGGAAACAGGGCTGTGGCCAGATGATCTGAGTGAGTATTGCCTACCTGGGCTCTTTTGACCTGAGTATGTGACCTGGCCTGGGGGCGGAGAAGGGGGCCTTGGAGAGAATGGAGCCAGAAGGACAAGTCCCCACGGAGCCCTGTCTGGCCCTGCACGGCATGTCAGCAGGACAGAGCTCCTTGCCTGTGGCCCAGGGTGACCTGCCGAGCTGTCTTCTGGGAGGGCAAATATTTGCCTTCAAGTCACTCAAATGAAACCTCCACCATGCCTCCCTGGTTGGGAACTTTGACTTGCTGGTGACCTGGCTTTGAACTAGTGACCTGGAGGTGAAGGACTCCATATCCCATTACTAATTCCCCACAGACAAACCGCTTCTTCTGGCCGGCCACAAGCAGGAATATTTGGCAAGGACAGGGACAGAAGTCCAGCCAGGGGCTCTGAACCCATCAGCCGCAGTGCCCACCCCAGCCTGAGCCCTTGCCATCTGGCCTCCGCCATTACCCTCTCCTTTAGCCCGGCCTGATGAACAGGCTTTGGAAGAGGCCAAGGTCACCCCAGAGCCGACCTCCACAGATGGATTCAGCCCGAGACTCCAGCTGTGGTCCGCTCGGAGGACTGGAGCCCAGTGAGCACTGGAGCCCAGCCTGGGGGTCTGACTAGATTTAGAAGCTATACAATCACCACTTTGGCTCCACTCCCCTTTCCTTCCACCCCAACTTCCTCACTTCCTAGTCCTTCTAGTTTTCTGGATACTCTCACCCCTCGAGACACCGTGTTCACCTCTCTGAGGTTCATGTTCCCATCCAGAAACCGGGACAAACACTGATAAGAGAAAGTCATTGAGCGACATTCCAGGGGCTCAGTCTTCTGCCTCTCCCGTCCCAGCCAGGAAAGCTCAGAAAGTGTCTGTCGCTTGGTTGGGCCCCGGCCCACCACTCTCGGGGAAGCCCAAGCCCTGGAGGAGCACGGGCCTTGCTGGGCCTCACGCTCCTTGGCAGAACCAGGCTAAGGCTGTCGGAGCTCATGTGGGAAAGTGGCCGGGACGCCAGGTGCACTGAATTCTTGTGCTAGTGGGCACAGTTGCCCTGTGCCTTGTATTTCCACAGTGCAAGCTGGCATGAGAGACAATCTTTTTTTGTAGGGATTTATGTTATAAGCAAATGGAATTGCTTCATCTTTTCTAAAAAGCATAGCACTTAACCACTGCACTTTGAGTATATTTTTGTGACAGCATGCATGGCGTCACGCTGAGATACTCTCTTCAGTCGGCTGTCTCCTCCACTGGACCTCACACTCCTCCAAGACAAGAGCCCTTGCCCGTTTATTTTTCCCTCACTGGTGACTGAGTAAATGATGAAGATAGTATCTCTGTGGACAGCCCATACAGAGTGAATTCAAATTTTGTTCTATGTCCCTGTGATTTATTTTAGAGTTTATGTCTAACAATGTATCTGATAAGTCAGACACTGAGAAAAAATGTGATGTCAAAAAGCTAAAATCAAAATGGACTGCGAAGACAAACTAGGGGATGACATTCTGGTTTACAATAGATTAAAGTGTCATTCGACACTAGAGTGCTCAGGTTACGACTGAGGAGAAGTGAGCACCAGCAGAACTCAGCTGGCAACGTGTTTCTTGTGCACATGAGCAGAGTCCTGAATCTGACGTGCCGTTGGATCCTGTCTCTTAGGGGCCCGCCACCCACCGCCCTCACATACATCCTCAGCCGTCCCCAAAGCCCGGTCAGACAGAGAACCGCGCGGGGCAAAGTCAGCATTTGAGCACGAACTTTACAGTGAGACAACTTTCCAGACTTTGTCCAGTGCCGTTGTCCCTGCTGTCATCCCCAGCTTTAGTTCATATGAGGGGAGTCACGTTTTAGACTGACTACTCCACTGAACACACATTCTTACTATTCCTGGAGAGAACAAACAGCCACTGGGGGATGAAGGGTCTGCGGCTCGTTTGGCACTGGCGTCTCCGTCTCTGACTTCTACGCCTCCTGCTCTCCTCTCTTCTCCCCCTTGGCCAGCCCTTCATCCACAAACGGCAGCTAAGCACACTGAGTAGATTTCTGCAGTCCACCTTCACTCTCAGCATGCGGTCAGGGTCATTTTATACCACGTCACTTTTTCTGTGACCTGGAGCAAGTCCCTTTGCCTTCCCATTTGTCTTCACTTTCTTCGTGGTTACATGCAGGGCAAGCAGCTGGAGGGTCTCGGAGTCCCCTCCAGCGGGAGTGTGTTTCATCACAGCATTCCTAGTTCCTAGCACCCTTCCTGGCACAGAGGGAGAGCTTAATAAACATCTGTTAAATTTGCGAATGAATCCAGTCATTCAATGAAGCCATCAATCACCCGGTACAGGAGGAGGAGGAGGAGGAGGAAGAGGAGGAGGAGGAGGAGGAGGAGGGCTGAGCCTCAAGTGCCTACAGTGTCACCAGCTTGCTGGGCGAGCTGAGTAAGGCGCTTCCCCCCTCTATGGCCAGAGAGAGAATGAGCTGAACCACGGCCACACGGCTAGTCAGGGCAGAGCAAGGACTGGAGCGGGGGTCTTCTGATTCTCTTTAACGAAGAAGCACTGCTTGGAAATCAGCTCTTGTCTAAGTTGGGAGAGGACCTCAAAGACCTGTTGGTATCGCTTTTCCATCTGGACTCTGGATGTAGAGCAACAACTACAAACTTGAGAACAAACACATGCCTTCAAGAAAGGGGGCCTGTCGCCCTGTCTGCGAGCAGAGACAGGCACGATGAGTGGCCGGGCGGCGTGGCTCAGCCCACAGCCCTGCCAGCCAGGGTTTGCTGCTTCCTCTCGTGTCCGGGCTGGTGGTATAGACCTCTGCTTCTATTACCTCCCGGGTGTAGGTGCCAGGAACTAGAAAGAAATCTGAGAGTTAGAGCTTAAATCACAATAGTGTCCCTTGACTACACTCTCTGTGAGGGCAGAGATGGCCTGGTCCCATGGCCAGCTGTCTGCTTGAGGTGTCCTGAGCCAGGCTGGGGAGGCCCCAGTGCCCACCTGGTGCCTCCTGTCAGTCGCCTTTGTCTTCAGCAGCCCCCACGGCCCTGCAGAAAGGATTGTCTCCCTACCTAGCACTGTGACCCCAGGCAGGCTTGACCCAGACGCCCGTACACTGCCTGCCAGCACACAGTCCCTGCTGTCGGAGGGGCCGTGAAGCTTGCTATGACAGCGTGTGGGCCTTGGTGTCAGGCGGACCTCACTCGCTGTGAACCTGTGAGCTCGCTCCTTAATCCTCTCTGCGCTTGGGTTCACTCACCTGAGGATGAGTATAATAACAGCTACCTCACGAGATTGTTGTGAGGATTAAGGGTATAAGATTTCACAAACACCTAACACAATGCCTTGAATACAATACATGCTAAATAAATACTAGCTAATATGATTCTTAGGTGCCATCTAGTTCTTTCGAGTCCTGAGAACTTTCCCAGGAGTGTAAGACCCCGTGGGTGGGAAAAGGAGCAGGGAAGGAGAGGAAAAGTGAGCTGGATGACTGCGCCTGCTTCAACTAAAGCAAATGCCCTGCTATCTGTCCTACGGGTCCCTCCCCCTTCTAAGACAAGTCTGACGCCTCGGCTCTAGCCCAACCCACTCATGGGGCAGACAAGGAAGTAGAGGCTCAGGGACCTCAGGAATGTCACATGGCTAGTCCAAGATGGGGCTGGGGACAATATCCTCTCCTACGGTGTCTCTGAGCTCCAGTTTTGCAACTGCACTGGCTGGGCTAGGTGTCTGATCCACCTCCGCCTGGCTTTGTAATGCTGAGCTAGTTACTTACCCTCTTTGGGTCTCCATTTCCTCATCTTTAAAATGAGGGATAATAACAGTGCCTACTTCTCAAAGTTTTTGTAAAGATTAAGTAAATTTATATAACGTTCTTCAAATGACACCTGGCATGCAAGTGTTTGTTTAACGTCGGTGATTATTATTAGAAAACCTGGCCCCATTTCACAGTCTAATAAAAGTTAACCTTGAGTAGAATATTGACTTTCAATATATGCATTATTCTCCACTGACGACATGAGGTGGCGCAGCTTGGGCAGGCTGGGCGGCAGGGGGACCACTCGCTAGTCCGCTCCACTCCTGGAGCTCCCGCCTGGCCTGCCCTTGCCCAGACAGGGAGTGGTGGGCAGATCCGGTTACATGGAAGGGAAAGCTGCGAAGGGGGAACAAGAAGAGGCTGCAAAGAAGAGAGGTTCTAGCGAGGGAATTCTGCCTCAGCTGCGGCACCGGGGACAGACTTGTGGCTGGGTATGTGGGACTGCTCGGGGCCATTTTGACCACTAGGGGTCAGTGGATGTTTACGATCCTCAGAGCGCGGGTCCCTGAGGAGGGGCGGCGCCGAGGGAGAGCAGCCACAGCACCGTCCACCGCCGCCCTGCGTGGAGCCAGCTTTGACTTGCTTTTCCAGGAGTCACTCACACCTTTCTCTGGTCCCTGCTGGAACCAGGTAGAACTGGCAAGGCCAGGCTTTGGGCAAAGGATGGAGAATATGATATGTGGCTAGAGACCCCCTTTTCCTCTAAAGCCAACAGGCTCAAATGTCCAGGACTGTTGCTGGCCCCCGTTCTCCAGCAGATGCCGTCTAGGCTCCTCAGCGTCCTACTGGCTTCCGCCCTTCCAGCCCCGGCATCACATCATTTGGTCACCTCCACCCCTCCGCTCACTCTCCTTCCCCACCGCGGATCCAGCTGCACGGCTCACACCTGCTTCCCAAGGCCTGCACCAAAACTACAGCGGAAAGTCTTCTCCATCCGGACTCCCGTGACGCACCGTCCCCTCCTATCCCCCTGACACGTGCACGCTGCAGTACACGTGTGCTGCAGTGCACGCAGTTACGGTCATTGTTCTGTTGTCTCCGCTCATCTATTATACTGTGAGCTCCTCAAGGGCTCAGATTAGGAATTAACCTCTCTTTTTGGAATAGCCATGCTACCTGGTCCAAATGTAATGTTAACAACTATTTGCTAAATGAACATATGAGTGAATGAGCAAGCATGGCCATTATCGAATACATAACATAGTTTTCGTTACAGTCAGCTGAGCTCACTGGCCCACACAGGTGTGTGGGAACCGCCACGCAGCCAGAAAGGGCCCTGTCGGCCTCCCAGAGGCGATCTGCTCCAGCCTCTGCCTCAAGGCACCCGCGCAGTTTCCCATGCTGTGATGCTCACCCGTAGCCACGTTCTCTTCCTCTTCCTGGACACATCTTTAGATTCCATCTTCTGGCCTTCCTTGCAATTCAAGGTCGTCATGTGACTAAGTTGTGGCCAGTGGTATGCGAGCAAAGTGATGTATGTATGCTTCTTCCCAGCCTGACTCACAGGAAGCTACGATGTTCCATCACCAACCTCTTTTCCCTAGAGCTGCGGTCCCCAACCGCTGGGCTGCGGCGTGTTAGAAAACAGGCCCCACATCACTGCCTGAGCCCTCCACCCACCCATGATAGCCCACTCCCACGCCCGGTCCATGGAAAGATCGTCTTCCATGAAACTGGTCCCTGGTGCCAAAAAGTTTGGGGACTGCTGCCCTAGAGGACCTAGAGAAGGTGGAGCCATGAGAGAGGAGGTGCCCGCATCCCTAGTGATCACAAACAAAGCCTGCCTGCTGACCAGGAGCAAGAAAGTAACTCTTTGATATAGCACGAGGCACAGACCATGGGAAGACTACAGGAAGACAGCACCTTGGAGGAATTCTAAAGTCAGGGATTTTTCCTTTCCCTGCTGCAAAATATATGAATCAGAACCTTAGAGCAAGTATGCATGTACCTAGCCCAAAGTTTATCTAATGGACAAGCAAACTGAGGGTTAGAGAGATGAATCAACCCACCTAAGGGCACAAAGCAACTTGGTAGCAAGAACGACACTACGATGTCGGCCTTCTTCCTCGTCCAGACTGCAAGCTCTGAAAGCTGCCCCAGAGTGCGCCAGACCAAGTCTGAGAGGCCAGACCACTCAGTACTGCTCCTTCTGTCACTCCCTGCTTAGCAGTGTAAAATAATCCAGGTGACAGACAATCACTGAGAAAATGTCAACTAAAGGCATTAAGTCTCCATACGGTGAAAAAAACAAAAATGGTTTGTGGACCTGGGTCACTAGGATTGAAAGCCAAGGATCCAAGGTCAAAATATTGAACCAAGTTCAGCAGGAATGATGGCTGGAATACACAAGAAGTTCAGGAGAACAGAAAGGAAGTTAGTTGAAGGAACAGGACTCCTAAAAATGTCCTTTGGTTCCGTTTGCCTTGACCCCTGGGTCTAAGTTGTTACGTTGTTACGGGTGTGTGTGCTGGGCTGGGCTCCTCACGAAGGGAACTGCTGGCCACACAGATTATGGCAGATGTAACAAGAACAAGGGTGGGCAGAAATCCAAGAAAACCCACAGAAGACCAGGAGTCAGAAAGACAAGGCATGATTTAGTACCGTTCTGGCATCTCTATAGGGGTCATAGAAGATACCTGAGGCACTTGGGTTTTTAGGAAGTGGGGTAAGTGTCAACAGATCAGGCATGTCGGGCATTTTTCAGAATCATCTCCTTCAGGACATCTTCCCTGGCTTCCTACTGGTTTCTCTTTGAAAGTTTAGCAGCTTAATCTGCAGAAATATTTCCAGTGACAGCATCACCTGTCTTTGCATGGTAGGAATGAAGCATGTTCTTCACCTGTCTCCACTGAATGACAGGCAGAACAAACATGAAATATTCATTTTCACCTAGCTCCTGGCTGCTCTGGAGCTAGCAATAACCCTTCACAATGTTTACGGAATGTATATCATGTTAATCAATCCTCACAACAAACCCTAGGAGCTGGGCAGTATTATCATACCATCTTACAGATAAGAAAATTGAGGGTCAGAAACATCAAATAACTTGTCCAAGGTCATTCTGTTAATAAACAGTAGAACTGGCCCAGTGGCACTGTGGAGACTGTGGACTTTTATCATCTCTACCATAAAACCAATGATGGCTTTGCCATCGTTCCAGGTGTGGGTGCACGAGTCCGTGCGTGTGTATGTGTGTACATGCACAAAATGCAAGGCAGGTGGTGGGAGGAAAGGGAGTAATTTCTTTCCGTCCACTCACATGCTTTGAGTGACAGTTACACACCTAAGAGGTATATTGCTGTTGCTTATTAACATAATAATTTTTATTAATGCTTTTTATTATGTTTATAAAATAACTATTATTTTGAAAAGTTCTTTATTCCAGAAGTGAGGACTGGGGGAGCTGGGCATTGGCCATCGCCATTCATTAATTCATTCATTCAGCAAGCCTTCATTGCATCCCTCCCCCGTGCTAAGCCTGTGCAGTATCACAGGATGCCGTGGACCCAAGACCCTGTCTCGGCACTCACTGCCACCATGCCCAAGAGCCTGCACTGGAGTCAGTCTTTCGGTGATGCTGACTGGCAGTCTGTCAGGGCAGCCCCGGGCAGGCCTCCGTACCTGTCTGCATTATCTCTGTGGCGGATGTGGCCTTTGCCCTGGCATTCAGCGGCGACAAGAAAAGAATGTGCTTTCCTTCTTCCTCTACCTGGGCGTGGTGGACGCTGCTGTCACTAGAAGGCTTCTGCAAATAAAGCCTGCTTAATCTCCTTAGCCGGATGGCTGTGTCAGCCGGGCTGGAGCCTGCAGGAAGGCAGCCCGTGCCTTAGATTCCCCAAATTGCTAGAGGCCGAGGGGGAGCCCGCAGCAGAGCCCGAGCAAGAGCACGGCGTGCGCTGGCTTGCCTGCGATGCAAGCATGCTCACGGGGCCTCTTCCCCAGCACCGAGTCTGAGCGAATTCCCTGGACACCAGGCAGTGGGGGGCAGTTTGCAGGGGCACGACATGGCTACTTCCGCCCCACTGCATAGCTCTCCAGGCTCGCAGGAGAAGCCCGGACTCCTCAGCCTAGTGGCGAGACTCGCCACGACGCCACTTGTACCCAGAGCTGCATTTGTGTGGGTCACTGCAGCTTACACAGCCTGCAGGGCCCTCTTTAAGAAAAGGGGTACAAAATAGCTAGGGCCTTTCCCAGGGTCTTGGAAAGGGGTTCACAAAAAGGAGGGGGCCTGAAGCTTTGGCTTCATTAGCATCATGAAAAAGTCTACCTTTGCTCCTTCCCACCTTCGCCAGCCCCCCTCTCTTGACCCCTCCATGGATCCCTCCTTCCCAGCAACGTTCCTTCTCAGTGGGCATCTTCCACACCCTGTTTGAGATTCTCATGCTTCTTCGAGAAAAGTCGGTATGTAAGATGACTGTCAGCTCCTTGCGAGACTAGGTTAACAATCACTATTATTAGTGCGATCATTTTTACTGGCTGCCTCCTGAGTGTCGGCATCACGCTAACTTCGCACATGCTGGAAGGGAGAGAAATATTAAATACTATCTTACTTTCATATTATATGCTACAGCTCAGAGATGTTAAATAACTTGCCACAGGTCCCACAGTTATTAAGTAGCAGAAAATGCTATAATTTTAAAATTACACGTTTCTGACACCAGCGCTTATGCTATTTTTATTTGTGCCAAACTGGCTTTATTCTTTTCCGTGCCCTCTGTAATAACCTGCATGAAGCATCATGCCGGACACAGTGTTATAGCACCTGTATTCTTCAATACACTTATACTTCAGCAAAAATGTCCCTTAGAGGAAAATGGAGTCAAATACTTGCAACTGGGTCCCAGGAAAATTCAAGACTTAATGTTACCACCATACTAGACCTACATGTTTCCTATTTAATGTTGATCAGTTGGTTGTTTTATCAGGCGTCTCATATCTGCTTTTCACATGAACTGATTGTGAATCAGCTGCACCACAATAGTGCTGTGGAAACAAACACCCTGAAATTCAGTGGTAGAAAACTGCAAGCATTTACTTCTTGCTCATGCATCAGTGGGTCAGCTGGGATTTGGCTGACCTAGATTGGGCTCAGCTGTGCTTAGCTGCAAGCTGTTGATTTGTTTCTGGTCTGTTCCATGAATGTCTCATCCTCCTTGGCCAGCAGCTTCCTCAAGAAAAGTCAATTCAGGGCAAAAGACAGGTGCACAAGAGGGCGAGTCCAACCACATGAGCATATTGAAGCCTTTGCACTTGTCGCGTCCTCTAATGTACTGTTGGCCAAACAACGTCAAGTGGCCAAGCTCAGGCTGCAGGGCGGGGAAGCACGTGCCCCGCAGCGGCCGCAGTGGGGGTATCGGTACAGCATCGCTGCAGGGCGGGAAGAACCGGCGTCAGCAATCCATCCGCCACATGTAGGTCTGACAGAAAAATGCACCAGCTACTCCTTAAGATTTTCAAAATAGGCTTCCAGTTAATTCAAAGGGAGTCATGATATTCTTTTCAAAATTCTTCCAATTACTTTAATTTCAAATGTAAATAAATATATGCTATTCAATATTTTCAGAGAAGAGTAGGGAGGACATGGCAAGCACCTCGACTTCAGAAAGGCTGGGTAACCCAGCTTCGAGGGGAAAGCAGGCCGTGCGAGGGGACAGCTGCTTTTTAGTAGTGCTACGAAGACACGTCTTTGAGACGCTCGCTCAAGCTACTCCCAAGTGTCCTGGTCTCATTCAGAGCAGGTCTAGCCATATTTAGGACGGGGTTCCCCCACACTGACCAACCCCCACCATGAACGATGGTTCAGGAACTTCTCAAGTCACTCAACATCAAGAAGTAAGGCACTTGGCATCCTTCCCCTGTGTGGTACTGCTACTAAAGCGTCTCCCAGCTGTCTGCCTCAATTGGACTAACTTTAGCCTAGCGGATGTCAGGCGAACCGAGGAGGACAACTGCAATGGACTTAAAATTAAACAAAAGGTAAAAAGCCACATTGGAATTCTTAAGTTGTCAGGGAATGCATTCTCTTTCTAAGACTGTCTTGCCATTGTCACTGGTAATTCATATTGATGATTCCTTTAAAAATATTATTTTAGGGAACATGTGTAGTAATTACACATTGAAAAAACTCGAATAAGAGATGTACTGAAATGGTAAAGGGACTGTTTCTGTGTGGTAGTATCATAAGCAGTTTTTATTTCTCTGCTGAAGAAGAGACAAATGGTCCTCTAAGGGCACACAATGGGGAGAATCACTGAGACAGAGAAGGTTTGCTCAGGTAAAGCAATAAAACGGGTTGATTTCAAAAGAAAGAGCAGTCACTGAACAACTAAAGGACAGTGGGAAGAGATTTCCAGGCAGAGGAGACAGCCAGAGCACAGGGCTTGCAGGGGAGGGCGTACCACACACGCAAGGGCTGGAGGAAGCCCCAGCGGCTGAAGCCCTGGGGGCAGGAAGATGCTGGGGGCGGGAGGACTGGAGAAGTAGGAGGGGCCAGAGCACGTCTCCTGCACCAGCCTGGCACCCCAAGCATCCTGCTCATTTCCAGACTTGCGTGGTGTCTAGAGCTTCTAGAGAATCTGAGGACAACAAATTTGCAAATGAACAAATAGGGAGTGAATGAAAGAACCACGGTGAGGACGAGCCAGTGCCAGCACAGTTGGGGCATCCATGTCCTCAGGTGTTCCCCTGTGCTTAGTGGCCCGTTCCCTGGTCTGTCCACTCCCTTCTCCGAGACTGGCAATAGTTGGTAGTGGGGAGCAGTCTTCCCGGCTCTGGTGTTTCCCTCCACGTGCCTACTTCCCCCTGCCACTGTGCAAGGGGTGTCCTTGACCCCAGGCCTCTCTGCCCCCCTCACTCACTCCAAGCCATGGAGTCCATTGTTCAGAGTAGATGCTGCCAAGGAACATGGGTGAGGAAAGATTCTCATGTTCTACTGAAAAATATCCTGTCCAAACTGAAAATCTCTATTTTTCTCACTCTGCCCCACCGAGAACCAAATCCCAGGCTGGTGGCTCCTCAGCTGTGACCAGCGCAGGCACTGCAGACACACAGGAAAGGGAGCTCGCTAGGAGGCCGTGGAGACCTACACCAGCCAGAAATGGTCTTTGCACCATGCTGACCTATTGGCTATGGAGCCTTCAGACGCATCTGCAGATGAGCACGAGGGTTTTGTTTCCCAACCAGGAGAAGGTTTCAGAGGTCATAGTCTGTCATATCATAGGACAAGCAGAAAATGTCCTTGCAGCACAGGAGTCTCTAATTCATAGATCTTTAGAAAACCTCAATAAGGTGCCCTCTGCTCTTCTCTAAACTGCACACCTCCTAGATTCACACACTTTCCATATAGTTATTATGTAGCTGGAGGCAGAAGGTTTCAATATTTTTTGGAGCACTTCTTCCTTTGATCCTTGTGCCACACTATCAGCAACAGAAATCAGAAAGAAGCACTCTGCTTTGCTACACAGCCAAGTGACGACCGACCAAATCCCCTGGAAGCTCTCCTCACTTGCAGCGCCAGGGGGGCAGCTTGGCGGGGAGCCTGGCAGAGGAGCTGTGAGCCTCTTCTTCTTTCCTTTGAGATCTCTATCTACAAATTGCGTCTGAAACCTGCCATCAGGAGATAGCCAGAGCTACAGAGCTCGTGGGGAGACCTGGATACACTGGGTACCAGTGCAATCAAATGTGAACAAAACTATTACAAAAAGCAAGTGAGGTATGCAGGGAAGAAAGAACGTCTCACACTTGTTTGAGTTGAGTTCCTGTCTGAGCATGAGACAGGATGGGGTTTCTGAAAATACCCCCTTCTCCCCCTTCCTGAGTTCCATTCATTTCAATCCAGCAAACTTCTACTAAATGTCTGAAATGTGCCAAGCTGACTGGTAGGATCCCAGCCCTTGGGGAACTCAAGATGAGGTAGAAGAATCAGCTAGTTAGGACAGGAGTGGGCCAACTATTACACAGTCCACTGGCCAAATCCAGCCTATTTTTGTATGGGCTATAAGCTAAAAATGATTTTTACCTTTTTACTTCTGTTTTTTAATCAAAATCGGAATTATATGTTGTGGCATGTGAAAATTATATAAAATTCAAATTTGAGTGTCCATAAATACAGTTTTATTGGAACACAGCCACATCCCTGTGTTTGCCTATTATCAATGGCTGCTTTTGCCCAAGAGTGGCTGGGTTGAGTCGTTGCAACCAAGATTATATGGCCCACAAAGCCTAAAATATTTACTGTCTGGCCATTGACAGAAAAAGTTTACTGACTCCCAGGCTAGAATTATGTCCCCAGCAGATTTGGCACAAAAGGTAATAAGGTCATTTCTGAAATTAAGAAAAATTTCATGTTACCCAAGCACTCTTGTGTATGCTGTTATTTATAATAAATGACCTCATAACCTGGTTTAACTGTCACTGTACTGTGCTTATGTGGGGTTTTTAATCTTCTGGGTCACAAAAAGACTCAGCCTCCCCTGAGAAGAGTCTCAAGTGAGATTGGGTTAGGCTGGGCTGGAGCAGAAGACACTGGAGGTGATAAAGGGTCATGGAGGGTATTCAGATTTAGCTGGGTTCAAATCTGAGCCCCATCGCTAACAAGAGTGTGACCTTGGGCAAGTCTCTTAACTTTACTCTTTCACGATTTCATAATCTATAAACTGGGCATAATAAAAGCATTTGCCTAATAGAGTTTTCCTAATGGATAATTCATTAAAAAAATATAAGGCACCTAAAACAGTGCCTGTTTTACATAGGAAGTATTAGCGATCAGTATTATGAGAAATGTCACAACTTTTGCATTTCTTTAAAGCATACTATACTTGCACACTATTGTTTAGTGATTGGCAACGCTGGCTAGGGTTGACTATGCTCTTCTAATGAGGTTGGGTTGCTTGTTTGTTTCAAAACAATCTTTGGCAATCAGTTGAAGGGACCTTAACTAGTTGGAAAAATGAAGGGGAAACTTCTTCAGGGAAAAATCATCACAAAGACAGGACGTAACTTCATTTTCTACAATGTAGACACATACAGGGGCCAGCTGAGAGCTAATCGAGCAAGATAAGCAGGACGAGCTCTTCTGTTGAACATGAAAAGAAGTTTCTTTGCAGCAGCAAAATACACAGCAGAGGGTTCCAAGGGTTAAAGGGAGAAGTTTAAAAAACAGCTACATATTAACTCTGATAAACAACCACAACAGAGTGGAAAAGCGAGTGATTGGCTATTAAAAATAAATGTGGTCACCCCTAGCAGATGAACATTTTATTCAGAACTATTTGATAACTTTGAAGTTAAACATCAAGATACTTATACTTTTCCATGTGTTATATTGTTTTGAACTTTGATCGAATTTTGCACAAGTAGAAATTAGAGAGCAATTTAAATGGGTGCTATAAATTTAATAAAGGATGAAATTTTTGTAGATGATGCACTGAAGAACAGACCCCAAACTACATGGCAGCTTTTTAACGTTCTCTCCACCTGCATGAAAAGCTTGAGGACTCTGGGCTCCATGGGCAGGTGCCAGTGTTCTGTGAGGTGGCAAATACCCTGCATGCACAGAGACCACTAGGAAGAGCTCATCAGCTTCTACAAGGCTTGCTTTGCACCCCCTGACCTTTTGAGTGACAGTCAATATCTTGGAGTGACAAAGAGGGTGGTGATCCTGGTTAAGAAGTTACTGACACCAGCTCTTTCACCATCTGGCTGCGTGACCTTCAACAAACTGTTCACCTCTCTGACCTCAGTTTTCTCATCTAAAAAATGAGGGGAAACAGACTGGTTGAACTTTAGGTTTCCTCTAAATTATTAGATACCATGACCTTTAAGTTGCACGACTTTTGTCATCTCTGCTACTTTATTTGGTCACCTCTTGACGGTCTATAGCAGAGGTAGTTGAGGGAAAAAGAATGGGTAAAATGAGTTAAGGCGATTTACAGATATTCGGAAACTTTTTCTCCTTGTGTGAGAGAAACTCGTAAGAAACCAAGAGGATTGATTTCAGGTTGACCTTTCCACCTTCTATTAAACAACCGTCATGGGCTGGGCTGAATGTGCCATGTCCCTGCCCTTGAAGGGCTCATGATGAGATGGCAGAATCGTATATAACTGTGTCCATGGCAGCCTTCTGTATTAGTTGATTGTACGATGGCCAGGCAGGAGACAGGAGAACCTGGATACTCCCTGAAGCAGGTCCCTTTAGTTATATAAGACACTTACAATTTCTTTTTGAACCACAATTTGGCATGCCCTGTATCTTTTCCCATCCCCAAATCTCCCTATTGTCCATCTACCTTCTTAGTTGTATGTAGTCAAGCAAATTCACTACTCTCCTTTGTCCTTACAAAGTCCGTCTATTTTCTTATACATTAGCATATGGCACTTGGCCCTGCAGGGCTAGTGGGAAGGCTGTAGCCCCCGGTTGCAATTATATTGCTTAAAAAGACAATGATAAAGGAGTGCCTGGGCTGGGGGTGGGTGCTGCAGTCCTGTTAGGGCCACACTTCCCAGACTTGGGGAACCTATTACACCCCTCTTTGAAACAAGAAAGAAAATAGTAAATACTCTGAGAAAGACATGTCCTTCTGGGGTAATGGGCCAGTCTTTCCCAAACTGTGTATTGAGAGCAACAGCTGGATAGGGGTGGAGGGTTGGAAATCAAAAGGCAAACCAGACTTTAAGAGGCCAATTTGTGTTTTATGAAAGAAGTGAAACCTGACAGTGACACCTGCCTTTGACCTCAGTACTATTCAGTGATATGGGGAGGCAGAGGGACATAGATGAGGGAAATTGTGAATGCTTTTAGAAGGCATTAGTGACTCTGAGAAAGCATGAGAAACATGGGGGTTGGGATTGGAAGATCCGTAGAGCTTGAGGTGATTTGATGCAGTTGTGTAGTCAGGAGAATGGGCAGCTTTGGGAAAGATAATTTAACCAAGGGAAGCAAAGCAAAGCTGCACAAGTCGCAAGCAATTAAATAAAGCCAAGCTGCCCTGAGCAGGCGCAGCCGGAACTCATCTGCACCTCGCTTGGACCTGGGGCTCTCCCCCACTGGCATTTGCACACTGTCTAGGTGGCTACTCGTTGGGGATGAGGAGTCCCTGAGGGGAAGGGTACTCTGGGAAGGCAGGTATTGATGGGCCATGAGGGAAGACTGTGCCTCCCGCCCAGGAGAACATCTTTATGTCCCACAAGGGCAGGGGTTTAACATTTTTTTTTAATGTGAGTGTTCATTGATATACTCCAAGTACTCAGAACAGTGCCTCGTACATAGTTGGTACTCAGTAAATGTGTTGAATAAATGAATGATGGTAACACCCAGGAAACCATCTCTTTGCAATTGCTGAGGGTTGCCAAGACCCCAAGGCATGCAGAAAAGAGACAGGTGCCAGCAGAGACTGGTTCTTCCTGTTGGCCTGTGCCCTAAGTGGGTGTCTTAGGTCAGTTTTTCAGGGGACAGAGGTTTGTTTACAGGAAGTTTACTGGGGAGTTATCACAGGAAAAATATTTATGAGGAAGTGAAAGAAGTAGGATAGAGCAAAGGAGAAGTTGAACTGCAATGTGAGTGTAATAGCCCCAGACAAGTCCCAAGGGAATCTGTGGGCCTGAGATGGCTTCTAAGAGTTGTCTTATCCTAAGGAAAGTGGTCCAGTCCTTTGTATACCCCCATCCACCTGTCCTTGGATGTGGGCTGCCCTGGGGTATGTGACCTTGGGTGAAATGCCCTGTATCTTAGGGCAGTGGTCCCCAACCTTTTTGACACTAGGGACCGGTTCCATGGAAGACAGTTTTTCTACTGATGGTGGCAGGGGGATTTTGCCTCCTCAGCTCCACCTCAGATCATCAGGCATTGGATTCTCATGGGGAGGGCGCAACCTGATTCCTCGCATGTGCAGTTTGCAGTGGGGTGCAGGCTCCTATGAGGGTCTGATGTGGCCACCAATCTGACAGAGGGTGGAGCTCGAAAGGTGTTGCCGGCAATGGGGAGCCGCTGTGGGTGCAGGTGGGGCTTCACTAACTTGCCTGCTGCTCACCTCCTGTGGGTCCGCTGCCTGGTGAGTGGGACCGCAGCCGTAGGGCACAGATCCCTGGGAAGAGATCGACTCAGGTGGCAGCTACCAGCCACCTACACTTCCAGCAGCTGGAGGAATAAATGCTTGATCCTGAAGGTGGACTCTGGGTGGTATATCACAGCACCCACCAGAGTGGGTTTCTTCTGTGAGTTCCAAGGAGGAGACATTTTATCATTTGTATAGCACACACTAGAGGTGGCTGTTTCATCTCCATTCTTTGGTAGCGGGTCACAGAAGCCAACTCTGGCTCCCTCGAGCTGCTGATGCGTAAGAGGGAAATCACACATGGATGAGAAGATGTGGCATTAGATGCACACATGGACGAGGGATCAGAACTGGCCTCAGACCAGCTTCTGGACCACCCCTTTGGCCACTGCCCCAGAAATAAATGCCATCCCCTCTTTTGTTGTGGTTGATCTTCATAGCTCTCTCCTCAAGATCTTAAGTGTCAGGACAGAGAATCTGATGGTCTTAGTTTAGTTCATGTCCTCATTATCAGCTAGAGGTAGACAAGGAATAGTCCCTCAAAATGGCACACCATAGGAGTGGGGTGCTGTGACAAAGGGGGACCATATGCTGAGATACATGTGCACGCATACAGAGACACATAAACACAAACCCAAACACGTAAAAATTAAAATGCCCAATAACTAGCTAGAAGGATAATTTCTTTTTCTCTACCTAGTCAAAAAAGTATGAGCAAAGGACTCAGACATCACCCTGCTGCAGAGGGGGCAGGAAACACCTTGAGAAGAGTCATATCCCACTTCCAGGTCACCAAAGAAGATGGCATCTTAAAACTAGGAAGATGAAGTTCTAATAATATAAACATATTTTTCCTAAAGGAAAAAAATCAGTGTCATAGTTTTTCAGGGAAAAAGCAACAAAGTATATTTTTAAGAGTGCACAAATTAAAATTAGACCTTCCGGCCGGGCGCGGTGGCTCACGCCTGTAATCCTAGCTCTCTGGGAGGCCAAGGCAGGCGGATTGCTCAAGGTCAGGAGTTCAAAACCAGCCTGAACAAGAGCGAGACCCTGTCTCTACTATAAACAGAAAGAAATTAATTGGCCAACTAATATATATACAAAAAATTAGCTGGGCATGGTGGTGCATACCTGTAGTCCCAGCTACTCAGGAGGCTGAGGCAGGAGGATCGCTTGAGCCCAGGAGTTTGAGGTTGCTGTGAGCTAGGCTGACGCCACGGCACTCACTCTAGCCTGGGTAACAAAGTGAGACTCTGTCTCAAAAAAAAAAAAAATTAGACCTTCCTGCAATTTTTTTGCTGCGCTTTTCCCTTTGCCTGTCTAGTTGGATTATCCCACAGAAGTTAAGACTAAGCAAGGCACTGAAAAGGAGGGGAAGTTTCTATTCATTGCTTATAGGTGCCAGGCAGGCCAAGGCTCCCAGGGGTGGTCTTCAGATCACTTCTATATTGCTATAAACAGCATGCTGCTGTTTCCTCAGCAAACATGGAGGTCCCATCACTAAGGCTAGCGCAGTGCAGGCACAGAGCAGTTACTCAATGCATATCGGACAGAAGGAAGGAATGGAGGGAAGGAGAGAGGGGGAGAAGGAGAGAGGGAGAAAGGGGCAGGGAAATTTATCCCTGGACCCACTGAAGCTTTTAAATTACAAGTGGACAACATATCTTACTCAGGCATGACCTCTTCTGACTAGCAACCACGTGGGTAAATCTAGAAAGAAATCTTGGGGTTAGGAGTCAGAAACTATCAGATCTCCTTCTGAGATAATGGGAGAGTATAGGTTTTATCGGGTATAGAGCAGAGTATGTTCTGGGAGTCTTTTACTGATTACTAATTTATTCAAAGAAGTAATTATTGAAAAGCTAACAGTTTTGAAGGGATGACATGGAATAATATAAATTTATAAACCTCTGTTAATCCAACAATCCTATTTTACAAATGACACCAAGGACTAGAAAAGTAATATAGGACTTTTGCTTCTGGCCAGAATGGAGTAGCAGGGATCATATTTACCACCTCACTTTAACTAGACAAAAAAACCACCAAAGATATATATATATATATATATATATATATATATATAGAGAGAGAGAGAGAGAGAGAGACATACATACATACATACACATAAAACAATAGTTTTCAGACATTTGACATCAAGACACAGGACAGTGATCCACAAAATAAGAGAAACAAATAAGTTGAGTGTCATGATTTCCTTGCTTGGAAAGAGTTTCAAGGGTACAGCACAGGGAGGGGAAATCCAAACAGAACCTGGTAGTCTCCCTGGGTTCGGGAAATGGACCTGAGAGAGTGAAGGTAGCTAGAGTTCCCAGCTCAAGGTATAAGTATCAGAGAAGAGAGAACTTCACAGAGAGAGCAGCTGAGATCTGCATGGAGCTCCCTGAAAGTCTTCAGCTGGGTACTAATCATGGAATATGTGTGAGAAAACTACCCAGATCTACCGGAAAGAAGAAGGTGATGCTCACAGAGGGCTGCAAATATTTCATGATCCCATTCCTACCAGAGTAAAAAAACCTTATAATTCATGGGGAAATGGATAGAGTATTCAGAAAAGTGTTGCCCCAGGATTGGGGGAAAATAGCCCTAAAATAAAGGATTCCTGATTCTACCTGAAGAAGCTTAAACTAATGCCCCCAAAGGATCAAACTCTTTCCAAGTAACTTAACTGCATCCCAGAACAAATTTCAAAATTATTAATAGAAATACAAAAATATTTAGCACCCAACAAGGTCAAATTCATAATGTCTGCCATCAAATTAGAAAGTACCAGCCATTAAAAAAATCAGGAAAATAATACCCCTAAGGAAGAAAAAAGCAATCAATAGAAAGAGATCCAGAAATGACACAGAAGACAGAGTTAACACATAGGAACAATTGTAATCTATACACTTAAGAAGTAAAAGATGAAGCATACTGAGTAGAGGTATGGAAAATTAAAGACTTAAGTTGAACTTCTAATGATGAAAAATACAGTGCATGTGATGAAAAATGCACTGGATAGAATTAATATCAGATTAGACCCTCCCTGTAGAAGAATGAAGACATCACAATAGCAACTATTCAAAAAGGAACAGAAAAAAATATTGAAATAAATGAAGAGGGAATCAGTGAGCTATCAGACAACTCTAAGCAGCCTGATATATGTATAATCAGAAACACTCGGGGCAGGGAACCAAAAAAAAAAGTATTTAAAGAAACACTGGATAAAAATCTTCCAAATTTGACCAAATTAAATCCCACAATTCCAAGAAACTTAAAGAACCTCAAGCACAAGAAACATGAATAAAACTACACAAAAACATAATATCATAATGAAATTACTTAAAATCTATAATAAAGAGAAAAATCATAAAAGCAGCCATAGAAAAAAGACAGATTACATACAAAGGAACAAATACACAGGTGACATCAGATTTCTTGTTGAAAGCAATGTAAGTTAGAAGACAATGGAGCAATATCTTTAAAGTACTGAAAGAAAAAACCCAGTCAACCTAGGAATCTCCACCTCATTAAAATATCTTTCAAAAATGAAGGCAAATATGTCTATTGCTAGTATAGAAATGCAATTAAATTTTGTATATTTATTTTATATTCTGTGAATTTGCTGAACTTACTTATTGGTTCTAGAAGTTATCTTTTGTAGATTCCTTGTCATTTTCTATGTGGACAATTATGTCACCTGCAAATAAGAACAGTTTTATTGTTTCTTTCTCATCTGTTTGCCACTAAGTGCTAAATTAGCTACAGATATTTTTAGATGCTTATCAAGTTAAGGAAATTCCCCTCTATTTTTATTTTTCTCAGAATTTTTATCATAAATGAGTATTGACTTTTTCAAATGCTTTTTCTTCATACATTTACATAATTATATGATTTTCCTTCATTAGCCTGTTGTGGCAGATGACATCGATTTATATTTTGAAATATTGAACTTTCCTTGCCCTTATCCTGAAATAAACCTCACTTGGTCATGTTATATAATTTTTTGATGTAAATATTGTCAAATTACATGTTTTGTAAGTAATTTTTGTGTCTATATTCATGAAGGCATTTGTCCAAAGTTTCCTTTTCTGTGCTCTTTTTATCTAGTTTTGGTATCATACTTGTATTAATAAATACTTGTTTTATAATATGAATTGGGAAGTGTGCTCTCCTCTTTGATTTTCTGAAAAGATTTTCCTCTTTTCTAATGTCTATATTTAGTGCTTCAAATTTCCCTCTCTCAGCACTGCTGAACTGTGTCCCACATAATTGGATATGTTGTATTTTAATTTTTATTTCATTCAGTGCAGGGTATTTTTAATTTCCTCTGGGAATTTCTCATTGACCCATGGATTATTTACAAGTATGTTGCTTAGTTTTTATGTTTGGAGGTTTTTTTTCTTTCATTCTTTTAGCTATTGATTTCTAATTTAATTCCACTTTGGTCAAAGAACATACTCTGTATAATTTCAATTCCGTAAATGTTTTGAGGTTTGTTTTGTTGTGGCCTAAGAGGCAGTCTATCTTGCTATGCATTTCATGGGCACTTGAAACAATGTGCGTTCTATTTTGGGTTTATGTTCCATTAGTGTTGATTGCGTCTCATGATTGATGATGATGTTGGGTTCTATATTCTTGCTGATGTTCTGACTAGTTGCTCTATCAGTTTTGAAAGAGATGGATTGAAGTTTCCAACTATTACTATGTATTTGTTTATTTTCCTTTCATTCCTATCAGTTTGTGCCATACGTTTTGCAGCTCTAATGTTTAGTGCATTCACATTTATGGTCACTGTGTCTTCTTGTCGGATTGACCCTTTCATCTGTATATCATGTCTCTCTCTATCTTACAATTTTCTTTGTTCTGAAGTCTACTTTATCTTACATTAAGGTACTCATTAATGATTTCTTTTATTAGGGTTTTTATGATATACTTTTTTCTGTTATTTTATTTTTAAGCTTCTTATATCATTATATTTAAAATGAATTTTCTATAGACAGCATACAATTGGGTAATGTTTTTTCAATCCATATACTAATCTGTATTTTAGTTAGTATATTTAAACCATTTTTATTTAATGTCATTATCAATTTGTTAGGACTTAAATCTACATTTCATTTATTTATTTCTTTGTTTTCTACTTTCTGTTTTTCATTTTTATATTTTCTTTTTTTATGACTTCTGTGGATTACTTAAAAATTTTTTAGATTCGATTTTGACTTATTAAAAGTCTTTTGAACAACATTTTATGAGTTTCTATATAAATAGTATATATATTAATAGTATAGTGTATATAAATAGTATATAGTCAGGTATTTATATGCACATGCTTTGATATGAACAGCATTCAGCTTCGGATGCTGTTCTATAACTTGTTTTCCTCATTTAGTTAAATGTCATGAAGAACATTCCCTATAAATCAATTTTAATATTCATTTTACTTTTTTACACCTTTTAACATTCATTACTTGACTATAGTTTTATTTAGTCATATGATCTCCCAGTGATTAATGTTTAAGGGGTTTCAAATGTTTGCTATTAAGAACAATACTGCAAAGAATATCCTGGTGTTAGTCTTTGACATTTTGAATTTTATTATTTTTTGCCAATGCTATGAAAAATACTCTTTCATTTTTTGTTTATTTTAATTGACTACTATTGTAGTTAACTATATTTAGCTAATAGTTGGCTACTTGTATTTCTTAATTTTTGAATTATCTGCTTAATTCATGCACTGTTTTCCTATTTGTAGCTTTTAAAAGATTCTGTTGTGTTAAAGTTATGAACCTTTAAAAAAAAATGAAGGCAAATTGCACAACATTGTGAATGTACTAAATGCCACTGAATTGTTCACTATAAAATAGTTAATTTATAACATGTGAGTTTTGTCTCAATAAAATGGTTAAATAAAGAATTTTTCAGACATATAAAAGCTGAAAAAATTCATCACTAACAGATTCGCACCACAGGAAATGTTAAAGGAAGTCTTTCAGGCAGAAGGAAAATAATACCAGATGGAGTCTCTGGATCCACACAATAGAAAAAAGCCAGAAATGGTAAATACGTTTGTGGGAGGGAATAAAATATTTTTCTTATTTTTAATATCAATTTAAAAGATAATTCCTTATTTAAATAAGCATATGACAATTTATTTTGAGCTATATAACAAATGTAGAGTAAAATAAATGACAATAGTAACACAAAGACCAGGAGAGGAAAATGGAAGTATACTGCTATAAGGCTGTTACACTATGTGAAATGGCATGATAGGACTTGGAAGTCTATTGTGATAAGTTAAAGATTCATACTAGAAACCATAAAGAAAACTGGAGTAAAAACTCCTCAATTCATAAGGCAGAAAAAGAGGAAAAAGGAAACAAAGAACAGATAGAACATAGACAAAAATAATAGTACAATGATATATCAATAATACATTAAATGTAAATGGTCTGAACATAGCAATTAAAAGGCAGAGATTGTCAGACTGACAACCAAGCAAGACCAAATTATATGTTCCTTACAGGAATACTCACCATATGTGGGTGCACACACACACACACACATATAACTAATTAAAAGAAAGCTGGAATAGCTATATTATTAGATCCAGTAGATTTCAGGGCTAAGATATTTTCAGGTTGTTTAAAAATAACATGAGGTTAATTCCTCAATAGTACATAACAATCCTAAACATTTATGCATGTGCCTTCTAACAAAGCTTCAAAATAGATGAACCAAAAATTGATTAAACTGCAGGGGAAAATAGAGAAATTCACAAATTAAGTCTAGGATTAGTCTGGGATTTCAACATTCCTCTCTTAAGAATTAACAGAACAAGGAGACAAATAGCAAGGATATAGAAGGCTTGAAAAAAATCTATCAACCAACTTGACATACTTGGCATTTATAGAACACTCCACTCAACAATGACTGAATGCACATTCTTTTCAAGTACACTCAAAATATGTACTAAGACAGGCCATATTCTATGCCATAAAATGTCCTAATAAATTTAGAAAGATTCAGATTATATCAAGTATATTCTCTGGAATTGAATGGAATTGAATCTAATGGAATTGAATTAAAAATCCAGAAGTAGACTCACTTATACATGGTCAATTGATTTTTGGTAAAAATGTCAAGGCAATTTAATAGGGAAAATAAATCTTCAATGAATGGTTCTGGGAACTTTGGTTAGCCATATGTAAAAAAAAAAAAAAAATGAGTCTCAACCCTTACCTCACATCATATACAAAAATTAACTTAAAATATAGGAGCTGAAACTGTAAAGCTTCTAAAGAAAACACAGAGGAAAATATTAGTGATCTTGTGTTTATCAAAAATTTCTTAAATATGACATGCAAAACACCCATGAACTTTAAAAGAAAATAATGGCAAAGGGCAGGTGCCTGAACCTGTCGGTCTCCTCTGAATCATGGTGGCCGTTGCTGTCAGTGAGGCCAGACCACTCCTGCTTAATGGCACTCTAGTACTGCTCATTCCTTCCCCAGGGTCTATAGGAAATCATCCTTGCTTTTCTCATGCGTCCCTGGAGTATCCTCGTTGCTGCACTTTAATTCATTTTATTTGTATTATAAAGTGTGTGAGATATACAAAGAGCTTAAAGAATACCTGTGAACCCATTCACCACCTAGCTTAACCTCCCATTTTTCAAAACTACCTTTTATGTAGCTATTGTTTCCATCAGGCAGAGTTTCCCAAGGACGGGGGCATTACTTACAGTCCTATTATCGACTCTGACACAGTGCACGGTAGGCAGTAGGGATTCTGTAGGATGAAAGAGAGAATGCAAGCTTCCAGCTTCCCTCTGGATTAACAATTGCCTCTCTTCTCCTTTGACAACTGACTCAGAACCTCAGAGGGCGAGGGGCATACTGTGTGGTTCTGAGAGTGAGTGCCCCCTTAAAACTTTGCACCCTTGCCACTTTGCTTGCCTCAAGGGGAGGGTTGTTTGTGGTTGAGATAAAGCTTCAGGTAAAGAGATCTTAACTGCAGGTAAAGATCTTAACTGAATCCTCTGAGCTCCCCTTCTCATCTGTTTCCTCTTTTATGTGGTTTCTGTTTGGACTCTACCTTTGATAAAACATACATGCACACAAGCCTCCCACCCCTTCCCCCAAGCCTCCCCCACAACTGTCCACCTCTACTCAGCCACCATCATTCGGACGCTCCACTGTGACTGCTACCTTGAGCCAAGCTGTGGTTGGTGTCGCCTTCCCCACACACTGTCCCAGTGAAGCTCACTTTCCTGTCTTCCCAGAGCTGCGCTCCCCAGCTCCCCAGGGCCCGAGAACCAGTACTGGTCTGAGTCCTGTTAGGAACCGGGCCGCACCGCAGGAGGCGAGCAGCGTGGAGTGAGCAAAGCTTCCTCTGTATTCACAGCCACTCCTCATCGCATGTTTTACTGCCTGAGCTCTGCCTCCCTCCACCCCGGTCTGTGGAAAAATTGTCTTCCGTGAAACCATGCCTGGTGCCGAAAAGGATGGTATCACTGTCCTAGAGCACCGGCTGCCTGGCTCTTCCTAGAAACTGCCCTGCTTTTTTTCCAGCGTTGCAAGTTGTACTTACGGCCCTGTCATTTATAAAACCCTGCCTTTTGCCTTTTGCCTTCTGCCACGAGTACTCTAAGTACAGAGAATGTGAATCAGATTGGGCTGGCCTGGCCTTGTCCCGTTTCCAGAAATGATGTGGAAGCTTGAGTGGAGATCGGGAGAGGTGTATGAGGAGGGAGTGTGCTAAAAGGCAAGCTAAATGCCACTGTGGTTAGAAGTCTCCGTTTTCTAGCAATGTGGAACAGTGGCACTGCTCCTATCTCTAGAAGTCAAAACAAAACTTAGAAAACCAGTGCAAATAGCCTTTCTGTCCTGCATTTCCCAAGACCCACTGCTTTGCTGGTACCCAAAGTCCTCTGCAGATACCAGTTGCTAGCCTACACCCTGGGTCACTCCCCTGCCCCGATGGAGGGAGGACAGATGACTTTCCCTTATCAAAGCCAAATACATGCCTTAGTAACAGAATCTTGGGTTAGGAGGGTCCCCTTAGGGGTCAAATCATTCCCCTGCCTTCAGCCAAGTACTCACTCTCTCCTCTATGAGGAGACCCTTGGCTGTCCGCCCTCCCCGGAAGCAGCTCCTGCTCACTCGTACTTGTTCTGGTGACTGGCCACTCTGAATGTGGGACAGAGTGGGAGAACCTTTCTGAGATCTGGTCTGGATGTCACATCCTTTAATGCAAGACAAGTTTCTCTTGTCTTGTCCCATATGGAGAAGGGACTAGAAAAGGCAGTGAGCTGGAGGAGGATCAGAGGGAGGAATGGAAATGGAAACCAAGATAGCTGAGTCCAAGGCTGAGGACACTTGGCTCTATCTAAATCTTTGCCACTCAAAGTGTGGTCCAGGGACCAGGTGCATCAGCTTCCCCTGGGGGCTGAGCAGAAATTTTGGGTCCCACTCCACATCTACTGAGTCAGATTCTGCATTTTTATCAAGAACGAGGCCGGGCGCGGTGGCTCACACTTGTAATCCTACCACTCTGTGAGGTTGAGGCAGGCGGATTGCTCAAGGTCAGGAGTTTGAAACCAGCCTGAGCAAGAGCGAGACCCCTGTCTCTACTAAAAATAGAAAGAAATTTATTAGACAACTAAATATATATGTAGAAAAAATTAGCCGGGCATGGCGTCGCATGCCTGTAGCCCCAGCTACTCGGGAGGCTGAGGCAGGAGGATTGCTTGAGCCCAGGAGTTTGAGGTTGCTGTGAGCTAGACTGATGCCACGGCACTCTAGACTGGGCAACACAGTGAGACCCTGTCTAAAAAAAAAATCTCCAAGTACTTCCTTTGTACATTAAAGTGTGTGGAGCATAGGACTAGGGTCTATTCTCCATTACTGGTTTTAAACTTTGGGGCCGGAGCCTCGGCCCAGAGCGGGGTAGTGTGTCAAATGTCTGCATGTACCCCTATGCGACACACACTTCCCTGAGCCCTCTCCCTGTCATCCATCCACCCTAACCATTTGACTTTGAAGACGAGTGGGAGTCCACCCCAGATGGATGGATCGGTCAGACTCTGATCGCATGGAGAAGCCCTTAGTGGCCGTGCCCTCTGCACCACCAACATAGCTCCACTTTAGAGCTGTTTTTGAACTTAGTACAAGGCACTTCATTTTGTTGGGTGGTGATTTTTTTTGGTCATGTGTATGTGATTCATTTGGATTGCTTTTTTTGTTTTTTAACAAGGGCCTGTTTTTGTGTCTTTGAATGACACCCTTGCAGCCCCAGTTACCCCAATCCCCTTTGATGCGAGGCCTCTGTTTTTAAGCATCGGGGTTCTGCCACCCGGACCTGGTGAGGCATATTTAAAGCTGTTTAAATTGGCAGGCCCGGCAAACAGGATTAACTCAGTGGGCCCAGAAGGGGCGGTGGGGGCAGGGGGAGAGCTGTGGCATGGTTTACGCGGATGGGCAGGACAGCAGGCTGGGCTGGGAAGGGGCCTATTCCTAGAGCCGGCCAAGAATTCTCGATCTGGGAGGTAGGCAGAGAGTTTGCAATCTGCTGGTGATTGGATTAGACATGGTGTGAAATTCGGAGCAGGGCTAGGCGGCTGGGGCTGGGGCCCAGGCTGCTGTGGGGCTGGGCTGCTGAGGCCCTGCTGAGGAGACCGCGTTCGGATGCCTGTCCTTGCCCCAGCAGGCCTTGGAGACAGCGTCAATGTCACAGCCCTCGGAGGCGCCCCCACAGCTGGGCCCTGTTGTCTTCCCGCCCCACAGAGCCCTCCCTGCATTCTCAGGGAAAGCAGAGGCGGCCTTGGCCCCACTGGCGCGGCTCCTTTACCCTTGGCCTCTCAGCGGTGGCCGGTGGCCCGGGCTGCAGAGGAGTGAGAGGCCTCTGTCTTTCAAGTCTCTGGGCTCTGGACAGCTCTCTCCTGATATCTCTCTTGGCCTTTTTCTTCTTTTGTCTCCTTTTCTCATCTTTCTCTTTTTCTCTCTCCCTCTTGCACAATCTGGTTCATTCAGTAGGATTCCACTCCATCTGGATTTGTTCAAGAGCCCAAAGCAACTCGTGTTTTCCACTTTTCAGGGCTTTGGAGATTCTGATTAACATCTTTGAGGATTTCAAGACTTCTTCCAGAACCCTAATCAGGCAACGGGGATGCAGAGGAGGGTGGTGTGGAATTTGTCGTTGCTGAGATGTTGACAATGTCTACTCCTCTCTGGCAGAGGCAATAGCACAAGGTACAAGTCTAAAAGGGAGCTGGGGAGATGAGAGGAAGGAGATGAGGGGATAGAAATGGATTTTAATGGGCATTCCCAAAGCCACCCAAAAATAAAGGGGATTTTGTTGTCCAGAGAGCCAGCTTCTAGCTGCTCTTGGTGATGCAAACTGACAGCCAGAGGAGGAACACCCGGCCCCGGGCCGAGGGCCGTGAAGCCAGACATCTCTGGACCTCCCTTTTGACTCTTGTTCATAAAATGCAAGTTAATAAACAAACAAAACCCCCAAAACTCAAGCCCATCTTGCCCACCCAAAAAAGTCTCTGACTCGCACTCTGTCTCCTAAGCTAGTGCACAAGTGTCACTTTGTTCCAGTTTTCTTTCTTCTCTTTCGCACTGTCACTGTGTCTGCAACAGGGGTTAGTGATCGCATTCCCTGCATCTGCTTTGGAAGGCCATCGGTCTCTTGATACAGGAAAGACTTCCCAATCCATCTAGTTTTATGACCACGGCATTTCAGAGTTGGGAGAGATCAAACAAACTCCCATCTCTTGATGGATAATGTACTTGAGAACCCTTGGGCCCTGATATCACTTCGAAGCATCTGATCATCTCAGCAGCTTCCTCCTGTTAAATCACCAGCTCTTTTAACAGTTAAGGCAAAGCTTGAAATAGAACACAGGTCTCACACTTTCCCTTTCAGGCTCTTTCCTCTTCTGCCTGCGGGGTCCACATGGTTCTGACTCCAAGGACACCAGAGCACAATTTCCAACAAACCACAAAAGGCTTGTTCTCCCAGTGATAGCCAGGAAACCACCTGTCCAGAGGGAACCATTCTCTCTCCCCCTCTTCCATATTCTCTTTTGCTCTGAGTGCAAACCCTAAATCAAACAGAGCTTGCCTGGCCTCTTCTGATCACAGGTATAGCTACTGACTTTCTCTCTTAGTATGGGACTTTTGGGATTCTTTGATGCCTCTCAAAATGGTTAGCCCGTATTAGTAGGTAGGTTTCATATTATGGGCCAGTTCAGATCCATTTGCACTGTCTGCCAAGGTTTTGTGTTAATAAGAATTCCAAGTCCAAGTCTAGGTTCACTAGGAGAAAGTATTGGGACTAATGGGAATGTCTGCCATGGATGAGGGAAGGGAAAATGATGACACCTAAACTGCAACTTCTGTACTTGGTGTAGGAGGAAAGCTGGTGCACCCCTGAAAGAGCATGTCCTCGAATCTGTATCGGTTCCACCCATATTTCCAAAGCCAGCCCCTCCTCCTTCTAATGAGGCTCCCTCCCTCTTCTGCTACAGTCTGCAGCGAGCATGTCCAGGGCCTCCCCTGCCTTGGCGTGGTCACTGAAGGAGTGGTTTTCTGGTGGAGAAAAAAAGCTTTTTGAACAATTGAATCACCAGTATGCAAATCAAAATCTAATTATAAAGGCATTGACAGTCCACGGGGCTTGTTCAAAATGTTCCCGATTCTGTAGGTATCTTCTACCCAGAGTTCTCAGTTCACTGTTTGTGGTAGCAGGTCTCCAAAGTCAGCACTCCAATAGTTTTTCACTGCCCTTGTACATGCATATGCTTCTCAGATCAAGATGGGGCGACAGAGTCTATTTCCCTTCTCTTGAGTCTGGAAGCCAGCCTATGACTTGCTTTGACCCACAGAATTTGGCAAGAGTAACCTTTGGGGACTTCCAAGCCCAGGTCCTCAGAGGACTGGTAGCTTCTGCTCCCTCTCTTGGTAGCCAGCTGGGATGTAAGAAGTCTAGCTAGCTTAAGCCCACAATGCTCTGAGGAGGCCCAAGGAAGTCACCTGGAGAGGACACATGGAGGAGCACCAAGGCATCAGACACATGACTAGAATCTTGGACTTTCCAGCCCAGCCCAGTCACTAGTAGAATGCGGCCAAATGAATGACCCCAGATAACCGCTCATGCTCAGCACTGCCCCACTGAGTCCCGCCCAGATTCCTGACCCACGGAATCATGAAAAACAATAAATTATTGTTTTAAGCCACTAAATTTTGGGGTGGTTTGCTAGACAGAAACAGATAAACTGAAACACTGTTTTTTGTGATTATGGATGTGGCCCAGTACCAGTGGACACCATCACTTCTATGATCACCTTCTTTAGCTCTTGTCTGGGTGACAGGCTGGGGACTGCTTACAGCAACCAATGCACAGGTGCACACTGAGTCCACAGGTCATCACAACTTCTTTACAAAGTCAGTCTACCACCTGGCTGCTTGGCCCATAGGTTACACACCACCAATACAACTAACTGCCTTGGTCCTTGGAATCAGCCAGCTTTCTTGACATTGCGCAGCGAGGATAAGAACAGGGCTGGAATGCCATGGCACAGCTTTGGAAAGGAACAAGTGGGCCCGTTGCATTTCTTTGAAGGCTATGCCTGATGCTGTCTCATTCAATCCTCATTTCCTTTGGTCCTCTACTGCTTAGGCTTCGTGCCCACTAAGGGCGGTATGGCTTCGGTTACCTGCAGTGATCTCCAGCTCAACACCAGGGTCATGATCTTGACCCACCTTCCCCTCAGAGAAGTTCTGCAGTGACAGCTTTCCCGGCACGCTAGCAGTCAGAGTCTGAACCGATCTCCCTGAAACCCGGTACTCTGCCCATTGCCATGAAGTGCTCTGACCTGAGTTCTGCGATCCTGAGGACATTCACAGAGCTCTTTAGTGTGCAGCTGACCCTCAACAGTGAGTCCCCCAAGAATGGCTGTTGTACGTACCAGATGAGCCTCCAATGGTTCAGTAACACTATTTTTTTTTTTTTTTTTGAGACAGTCTCGCTTTGTTGCCCAGGCTAGAGTGAGTGCCGTGGCGTTAGCCTAGCTCACAGCAACCTCAAACTCCTGGGCTCAAGCAATCCTCCTGCCTCAGCCTCCCGAGTAGCTGGGACTACAGGCATGCGCCACCATGCCCAGCTAATTTTTTCTATATATATTATTTGGCCAATTAATTTATTTCTATTTTATAGTAGAGACGGGGTCTCGCTGTTGCTCAGGGTGGTTTCGAACTCCTGACCTCGAGCAATCCGCCCACCTCGGCCTCCCAGAGTGCTAGGACTACAGGCGTGAGCCACCGCGCCCGGCCGAGAAGTAACACTATTTTAAACAGTGTTAGAAGGTGGATCAGGCTGCAAAGAAGGAGCAAAAGTGTTTAGTAATATGTACTCAAGAATACTTACTCTAAACAAACCTATTTTCCATCACTAGGAGGCTGGTTAACACAGTATTATCACACAATAGAATATTAACATCTGTAAAAAATAATGAGAAAGGTTTTAAAGAATATATTGATGGAGAAATTTGTCTAATATATGCTGTTATGCAGGGGGAAGTCTTCAAATGGTATGCATAGTATGCTTCCTTTTTGTCTAAAAAGGAAAACAGCAATAATGTCTATTTACATGTGTTTGTATCTGCGTAGAGAAAAACCTACCGAATACACAGGACATGGTGGCAATGATTACCTCTGGCAGAGGAGAGAGGAGAAAGCGGCAAAGGGGTATCAGGCTGCCATGGCAGGTTAACATTCACTTTAAACTTCTTTATTGATTTGATTTTTGAACAATGTGAATTGCATTACCTAGTCCAAAAAAAAATGTTGGGGGAAGAGGATATGTACTTTGCCTAATGTGATTAAGGAATGGCACAAGAAGAAAACCCAGGATCAGAAGCTTCGAATGGAATCATGCCTATTTAAGTTGCCTGGAATGACCCCAGTGCGAACAAAGCTGGAAAATGATCTGAGGGAGGGTGGGCGCGGGGCTGCTGTTCGCGGTTTCCAAGAACCCAAAGCCAGGACGTGCACTTGAGGTGAGAGGCGGAAGCAGCATGCTTCTCTAAACTGCAGGATCACATTAGACTGGAAGCGTTGTGAGAATGGGTTCCCATCTGGACTTTAGAATCTCTGATTTATGTGAATTTTGACTGACCATCCAGACCCGTGATTTCGTGAAAGTTATCCCAGAGCAGATGTTCCCTGACAGTGAGAGAGGTTCTCCAGGTTCTCCAGGTGTTTCTGAGTATCCTGACCAAGGTGCAGAGCGGTGAGTCTGAGGCTGTGCTCGGTGGTTCAGGGCGCTTGGGGCTTGGGTATTAACCCTGGACCTGGTGAAATCGATTATGCTCATTACATTAGCATCCGTTTCCACTTTTTAGCTATATAATAACTTCCTTGAGACCAGGGCATATACATCCTACCCCTTTCAGTTAGTACTTGTTGAATGAATGAATAAATAAGTTGTCTAAAACCTATGAAATACACTTTATTTGCAAGTTGTTTGAAAAAGCATTTGCAATAGGTATTCAAATGTTTGTACCTGCAGCAGTGAGGCTCCCGGCAGTCTCTATTAATAACACTGGAAAGGGTGCGGCTGCTGCCAGTAGAGGGCAGTGGCGACTTTATCAATTAGTAAAAATGTGTGTGAGTGTGTGTTTGATTTAAAAAACAAAAGATTAATTTATTATTAATTAATGAAAGAGCGCACACATATACATACACTCACACCCACATACTTCTTTCCCAAGTTAGCGTCTTCCTATTGTTTCTACCAAGACAAATTAACTTACTATGGTCAATACATATATTAATGCTTCTGTGGGGGACAGTTGAGCTCACAGACCATGACCACAAAACTCCCTTGGCCAACTTGGCCACCCCACTGTGTGCTGGAATAGACTTGAATTCTACATTAACACCTTCTTAACAGCATTCAGAAACTGTGGGGACTGTTTTCAGGAAAAAGAAGATACCGCCTCCTCCCCTCTTCCCTGTCAGGGCCTGGAACCCACCGTGTCTAATGGTGAGGGTGAGGAGCGGCCTCTGCAAGGCCTGGGGCCTTTCCGAGTGGAAGGAGCAGGCGGGGCAAGCACAGGGTCGCAGGCCGCTCAAATGTTTAAGGTTCCAACGGAGCATCTGCCGAGCCCTCCTGCGCTCGGGAGTGAGGGAGAAGAGACCCAGGTCGGCTGACGGTCAACTTGCACCGATTCCTGCCATGGACGATTTCTCACCCCCCGAGGCCCCTTGCCTCCAACCTACTGCATTCAAATCAGCACCAGAGGATGTTTTCCCCTGAATTCTGTTCTCCAAAGACTCTGGAAATGCGACTTTGTGCTCCAGAGTAATAAACTAGTGTCTGTAGACCTTGAGAAGTCCTTCACCCCTAAGTTTTCCTGACTCCAGTTATTCATCTGCTCAGTAGGAAGATTGGATTCACCGCTTCGCCACCTCCAAACTGGACAATGTGTGTGCAAATATCGACAGCTTGACAGGCAAGTGGAGGCTAGAATGCGCAGGGTGACGCGCTAGGACAAAACGCACTCCAGGCAGTCAGGTGTATGCGAAGTCAGCTGAGGCGTCCTGGGGCAGAGTGCAGTATGGAGCATGAGACTGCGTGAGGGGTGTCAGGAAGGGAAATCTCTGCAATATCCGGACAATGACTACCTTCACATTTGTGAGACTACTCACAAAGTGCTTCCGTGCCCAGCACCTCACAACCTCAGACTGGACTGTGCCGTAGGCCCGTGCGGAGACCTCTCCATCTCAAAGAGGAAATGGGTGGAACACAAGTTAAGCGACCTCCCCATGGTTATACAACCCACTATGTCAGAGCCACTTCTCCTGGGTCTGTGCTTTCTGTCTCTAATGAAAGAGTATGAGGTACTTGTGGAAGCAAACACCATGGTCCTGAAGGAGCCCCGTAGGCACACCAAAGCACTCGCAGGCACTGGAGGCGGAAGGGTCTCGCAGCTGTTACAGAGCTGAACAGAAGAGTAGAGAAGGAAGACGTCATTAGTGTTGCATTTCAGAGTTATAGACTAGGGGCTGTTTAGGGTTCATTTTACTCAAATATTGCAAATATTGCAAATAACTACAGCCTTACATATATACTGCACCTGAGAAAACTACATGAAGGAGTAGCAAGCATATAGTAAGTTTCATCTACAGCTCTCCTACCCCCAAGAATGAAGGGTACACCTCTCCTCTCCCGGGTGTTGGAGTGTCTGTACTGTCTTTATTGGGCACCTATGAGATTACTGCTGGAAGCACTGGCTTATCAGTGACCTGGAAGAACAGAAGGAGAGGTGTGCCCAGCAGACAGGAAGCCATTGTACATGTAGGTATGTGGCTGGTGCAAATCAATGTCCTAAAGATGTTTTAGAAACACCTATAGATAAAGTTGGCTGGGTATCTCACTCCTTCCAGTGAAGAAATTACTGAAAATAATAATTACTATTATATTGTTATGCCTTGATGTATCATATTTCACCGCTAAGAGTTTTCACAGACATCTTATCTCACTTGATCCCTAACAACCTGGGATGCATACAAGGCAGGGAGCATTACAGATAATGTTCTTTTACTGATGAAGAAACTGAGGCCTAGAGAATTGAAGTGATTTGGCCAAGGCTTTGCAGCTAAATAAGCACTAAAACTCAAACATAGGACTTCTGACTCCCCATAGACCCAGTTTTCTTTCTAGGGTGAGCAGTGCTGGGAGGAGGAAGGGCCAGCCTGCCCCCATGGGCCTCCAGCCCGGTGTGAAAGCCTTGTTGGATCCGGTTCCCAGGAAAGGCAGAGCGTGTAGCCGAGTGTGCGCAGGCTGGGCAACTGGCTGAGCTCCCCACAATTTCAGGAATGTTGCTTGGCCTTTCTCCACTGCAGCATGAGGAGGAGGGAAGAAATGGGTATGAAGGTGGGGGAACAGGGGTGCAGAAAGAAATGTAAGAAAAAGCAACGGACTGGGAGTCCACAGTCTTGGTGCTCTGTCCTGACTGTGCTTTCAGCTGTGGCTTAGGGAAAGTCACTTCTCCCTGAGCCTCAGGTTCACCTTAGGTAGATTAAGGTGCTAAACAAATGATTCTGAAATCCCATCTGGCTCTAAGATGTTAGGATTAAATGCCCATCTGTGTTCACAGGCACATGTATACATACAGAGTGTTGCAACGAGTTTCTGAATGTTAACATGAATTCATTGACTCATTGAGTAGCTATTGAACATTTATTATGCACAAAGCAATGCTAGTGTTTAATAATGAATTAAGGGTGAACATAGGCTAGATGTGTATTTGGCTTTCAATATAAACCAAAATATTAATATTGGCATACCAATTTGTGTGTACCAAGAAGAGCATTGGAAATTTAGGCTATGTTATCAGTGATTTGGACCTGCAGGAAGTGCTGAATCCCCACATAAATGCCAGCTGTTAGTAAGCTAACAGGGTATGTCCTGTTGTACATTAGTGAAACCAATGCATAAGTTCAATGAACTATTTCATCTGCCAAATTCTCCAACAATGGCTGAATCTGTCCTCAAAACATAGATTGCACTAGGAGATACCACGTTATCTGAACTTTCTCCTGCAAAGTGTAGCAAAGAGACTGGAGAAGAGAAGGGGTTAATACATGGCAGTGGTTTGCTGGTAAAGATGATTTTATGAGGCCTGGCAGGGTAAACATCTCTCCTGTCCACTTCTACCTGGTGCCACTGTGGAATGAGACACTTCCCTCTACTTTCCAATTGCATCTACCCTCCTAATTCCACCACGAGGCCAGGGTTGAGGGCGGGAGCCAGGAAGGAGAGTCAGTTCACCTAAGACACAGAGAGATGAAGCCAATTGTCCCAGCCCACACAGGAAATCAGATGAAGGGTCCACAGCCAGCCCTGGAATTCATAAGCTCCAGGCTTTGCTCCTAGACAGATGTTTGTGTTTCCTCCAATGTTTGTTTAATGGCAGAAACATTTCAGTAGAAACTCGAGAGCTGGCTTCCCTGAAGCTCACCTGTTGCTTTGGAATGTATTTATTTGTACCTGGGGCCTCATCTCAGCAGCCTGTTCCCTTCCTACAGCCAGAAGGCTGCCTCACTCACGTCACTGTCTCCACAGCAACTGGCTGTGATAGTACAAACAGCAGATGGTGCCTCGAGGTAGATAGCAAGAGGCCTGAGCAGGTAAAGTGGGCCAAACAAACTTCCTGTTTCCAGGCAAAGGTCTAAAAGAAGAACAGCAAAATGTTCGCTCAGCCCAGCCCCCGTCCCCAGACATGCTCTTCTACAGAGCAACAAATACTGCACAAGTTGTGGTCTTATGGTTCTCTCTCACTATGATTGCAAAAGGAGGCAAAAGCATTTCAGCTCTCCTTGCCAGCCCATCCCTCTGCCTCTAATTTACTCATACTCATAAATTAAAAACAAAGAAGGAACTCCAGGTCCCTTTGGCATGGAGGACTGGTTATGACTGCATATGGGCCCTAGGTATTTAAACATGCATTCTGGTCATGGTGGTAGTGAACCATCTATAGGTCTATGTTGCATTGTTTTCCAAGGAAAAGGAAAGGAGAAAAACTAGAATTATGGAGAACCATGCCTCCACTAGGCAACACGTCTAATTACCATGAAGCCCAGGGCAGCAGGGCCCTCCTGGTAAGTTTGGTGCCAGTATTCTTGAAGCCTGGTTGTCAGTTTCCTACCATCACCATGCACTTTCATATGCTTTGGATGTTTCCCATGTCACTGACCTTAGCACTACCTCCTCTACCAAGACATTCTTCTAGGGCCCTGGAAATGGAAGAATGGAGTTCAATGAAGTGGACATGACCAGGCGGCGTGTGCCAGTCCAATCCCTCCCTACTCACCCTTATAACCACCCACCTATGACTTCTTCTAAGTCCTACTGCAAGAATGGCCAGAGTCGGCTGGGCATTCTCAGTCAGCTTCTGAGCCTTGAACCCCGACGTGCTCAAGGAACTAAACTGAGATGTTACAGTGCTATGACTCGGAGCGAAGTCTGTCTAACTCAGAAACTGAGTGTTTACCTTTATCTCTTAGCTTTAGACCATAAAAACATTCCCCAATCCACCTGTATTTCTTACAGAATACAGTCTGGCTAACAACTATAATATCCATATTCTTGGAAGGGGGCATTTAGTCATCACACTGCAAGGAAGTGGACACCTCAACAGCGGTTTCGAGAAAGAGGGAACCCATAGAAGGGATTCTCGGTTCCACCAGTCCTGCCTATCCTAATCTTTCCCATCCTGCAAGACCATAGACAAAGGCTACCTGCTCCACAAAGCTTCCCCAAAACACGCCTGGTAGGCACCTCTTTTCCTTCTGCAGGCCCACAACACCTGAACCAAACCTCTCCAGGTCATGTGCCACTTTGTATCATGTTTCCAGTAACCGTGCATCTTACCTTCCCTACTCAACCTTATATGCTACTCTCACCGTCTGTGTACCCTCTTTTGCCTTGGCCACAATGGCTGCTTGATAGAGTAAATGAATAAATGTCTGTCATGCAATGGGTTATGTGTGACTTCATTATCAAGACTATTTCCACTCACCCTCTCCTTTCACTTCTTAAAAGGCTCTTATCCCTTGCCTACCACACGAACAGGCGCTATTTCACACCGGCTGATGATTTATGTGCTGTAAGGCTCCCTTCCCCACCTTCCCAATCCTAGGCAGGGCATGGGGGTTAATGCTACCTAAGAAGTTCCTTGTGGGCAATGACTTCCCCCAAAAGGTAGGTATTTCTTCTATTTTTATTTTTATTTTTTTTTTTTTTGAGACAGAGTCTCACTTTGTTGCCCAGGCTAGAGTGAGTGCCGTGGCGTCAGCCTGGCTCACAGCAACCTCAATCTCCAGGGCTCAGCGATCCTACTGCCTCAGCCTCCCAAGTAGCTGGGACCACAGCCATTCGCCACCATGCCCGGCTAATTTTTTGTATATATATTTTTAGTTGGTCAATTAATTTATTTCTATTTTTGGTAGAGACGGGGTCTCGCTCAGGCTGGTTTCGAACTCCTGACCTTGAGCAATCCGCCCGCCTCGGCCTCCCAAAGTGCTAGGATTACAGGCGTGAGCCACCGCGCCCAGCCTTATTTTTAAATCAATAAAAACAGAGATCCCTTTTTGAGATCTTTGCTTAGGGTTCTTGAATCTATCTTTGAGTTGCAGGAAGCAACTTCCCCTTCCAAGGATATTTGATCCGTTCTTCCACACAAATAGAAGTCTATTCTGAGCTAGCATATCTCTAGAACTGGCTATTCCTTCTGAATGCACCACATACTGTCTACTTGTAACAATTAATAGTTTTAGTTTTGCTGCAAGTGACAGAAACTCAAAATATTATTTTCCCATCTCTTTGAAATTCTGAAGGAGATAGTGTAGGGGTATTAGGGGAGATTCCAAAGGTCATCAGTGACCCAAGATCCTTCTCTCTGGCCCACTAGTCTCAGAACTTGTCTTTTACCTCATAGTCCAAGGGCTGCTCGGGCCCTAGATGTTTAACTGTGCATTTTGGTCATGGTGGTAGTGAACCGTCATAGGTCTATGTTGCATTCTCCTCAAAGGAAAAGGAAAGGAGAAAAACTAGAGTTATGGAAAACTCAAGCAGTTATGGCTGCTTGAGCTCCAACTTTCATGCCAACTTCCCCATACCTTATGGTTCAAGATGGCTGCCTGAGCACCAACAGAAACAAGGCAGTAGTGAAAGACATACTTCTTCCCTTAAAAGGCACTGCCTGGAACTTACCCACAACACTCCCACTAAATCCCACCGGCCACAAGGGAGGCTAATAAATGTCATCTTTATTCTGCTTAAGTTGTAAATCCTAAAATTTAAAATTCTGTTTTTAAGGAAGACATAGTAGATATTAGGGACAACTGGCAGACTTGGCCTGGATTTCTGCCCTGAAAATTAATTTCCATCCTTGAGGAGCAGTTTTCTCATTCCTCAATGGTCAGGAGAGGCAGAATCTATGTCTACCTTTGCTCTTCACAGGCCAAGAGCTTGGATGGGTCAGGGGGACTCCAAAATATAACAGGGTCAGATGACTTTCCCTAGACACACAGCCAATAAAGCCAGGACAGAAGTGACACACTGTGGTCTTGATGCCCTCTTTAGGAGGCTTAGCTGGGTCGAATCAGGAGAAGAAGCTCTCACTGAGCTGAGGAATGCCAAGATAGGGAGAGGTGTGGGAGTCCTTGGCAAAAGCAACCTCAGGAAGCTGTAGATAAGAAATCTTTGCCTGGTGGCATTGGGCTCCAGTGTGCTCATTCCAGCTGCAGCACATGGACCTGCAGCGGGGTGACATCTTGCCTCTCAGGGCACCACCCTCCTCCCAGGGCAAGAACAGCACCACCTGGACTAGCCAACCACCCCCACACACCATGACAGCCTCCTGCCACCTGGCAGGTACCTTGGGACCATGAGAGACAGACCATGTGACTGCACCATTCATGAGAGCCCTGAGTTTCCAGGCAAATGAATCCCTGCCCGGGCTGGTGGCTACCTGCAGACTTCCTGTTATCATTCTGAATCTGGCCCAGCCCCACCAGCTCTGATGCTGCCTGTGTGAGTGGGCCCTACCCTCCCACTGATGTTTTCTCCTCCACAGGGCCTCAGGAAAGGTATTTGCGCTGGCAGCTTACCTGCCTCCTCTCCCCAGGTGCCCGGTCCTCTGAACATCTGTGGGGTGATGGTTCTAGGTTTGAAACATCTTGTACAGATAGGGTTGCAGTCTTCTGGGGGAGGCGGGATATGCCAGTTGCAGGGCTATCTTGGCAGGAAAGCAAGGTGCCCGGGTCCTATTCAGGGTTGAATGGACCTAGGGAAGAGGGACAGTATCCTGGCTGAGGTGTCTTTCTGGGGGAGCAGGGTGGTGCATATCCAAATGCGGCCTATGGAAGCTCTCCAGTGTCCTTCCTGCAGAAATGAGTTTTCTCTCCCACGCGTGGGATGACTTCCTCCTGTCTCTAGACAAGTACCTTATTCTTATTACCCCTTTTGCAAGGGAGGCTGCTAAGGCCCACACGTTAGGATGGCATATAATTTCTCATTCTGTCTATATATTCTTGCTCAGATCATATAACCTCTCCAAAGGGATGCTTGGAGAGCCCTAAAGAGCCCTGGTGCTGGATCTGCAATGTAGAATTCTCACTTTTTTTTGAAAAGCCCAGGATCAGAGAGTTAGCCTTTAATTACAGGTAAGCTTCTTTACTGTCAAGCAGGATCACCCTTCCCATCCTCCTCCCTCTTCTCCTCCTCTTCCTCCTTTTCCTCTTTTTCTTCCTCATGGAAATATTGTCCTTTAAAAATGTAATCTTCATCAATAAGCCTAGCGTCTTCTCTTATCCATACCTCCCCAAGTCCTGCTCCTCACTTTTCTCTCCAGTGGAAACGCTGTTGCCAGTTTGGTGTGTGTCCTCCTAGTCCCCGCCCACACAGCCACCCTCGGGTGTGCACAAGGGTCTTCTTTTCCCTACAAAATGACAAGCCTGCAGAGAGAGGGGTTTGAGGCAACCTCTTTGCACCAGATGCAGTTTCTTCCCTTTCCTTTCTCTCCTCCAAGAATCCTCCGAGAACAGATTCGCTGCAACCGTTACCCGCTGTCCTGTAACTGAGTTCTCTCTTTCACCAGCCTCTGCGTATCCCACACTAACGGGCCCGGAGAGGCAGCTCTGGTGAGGACAAGTGGGCTGGCAGGGAGGCTTCTGCCAGCGTGTGAAAGAGAACCACAGAGGTCTGAGCTCCCGCAAAATATTTCCCAGGGACCAGGCATCGGCTGTGGAGAAGCTATCCCAGCCTGGAAGTGACTGCCTGTCCCTTCTTTCCAGATGGGCAGAATCAGACATGGAGAAGTGGACGTGCTTGAACACTCTGACTCCTATGCCGATGGGCCTTGCCAGGACTCCACGGGGAAGCTGCCTGCTCTGGAACCTGGCATGACTGAGTCTCTCCTTTGGCTTTAGGAAAAGCCAAAATGGTAGGACCGCTAGTGGTGGACCAGTAGGATGCCTGCGTTCTGCCCTTCTTGCACAGTTAAACCTTAATTAAGAAATTTCCATGTCTTGTGTTATCTCCATATCAAAGAAGAATAGGGAATATATCTCAATCTTCCCCTGAGATTTCTTCTAAGTTTAACAGATTCATATTTTGGAAAGAAAGAGCTAGAAACTAAAGCAGCAACATGTAATGGGAACAGCCTGGTCTTCAAATTCTGGCTCCTATACTCACTAACTGGAGTCCTGGGGCAGGTTGAACGTCTCCATCCTTTCCTGTCCTCTTTAAAGTTACTGGCCTGATCATACGAAGTTTTTCTGAGATAAACTTCATACGAAGTCTATCTGAATGAGACAGCACTTACAAAAGGAGCTACATTGGCTCCTGGCACACAGTGAGTACTTGGTAAACAGTGGTTTCATAACCAGTTTTGTTTTCTTTGAGAGAGGCATTGTCTTCCTCCAATTAGTTTAATCCAGTGGACTTAATGCATTTTTTTAAAAAGTATGGAATGCCCTCTACACTTCCGAGTCTGTGAACTCAATGTCAGTGGCAGGTTGGAAGATACTGAAAAATGTTTATAACAATGGTTCATTGAGAAAGCACTGAAAACGGAATGAGCGGCCGAGGCAGTGCTCCAGATAACCCCGCCTCCAGTTGGGCGAGGCCTGCTCTGCCTGATCGGGACAGTTGTCGCAGATCCCGGCCCGCCTTGCCCTCTACAGCCTCCTGGTTTCATGAATTCTGTGTTTAATTTTGATTAAATAAACTGTTGATTCACTATTTATTTCAGGCTGTATGGGTAGCTCAAAGATTCTCCCTTTGAAAGATAGAAAATGATTGTGTCTTAGTCAAATGCTAGTTTGTAATAGAAGTAAAGTCCCAAACAATAACCCTACTAGCCTCACTAGCACTTGTCTTTGGAACACCAGAAACACAGCCCTGCCCATTGCCCTGTTTATTTTGCCCAAGGCATATATGAACACTACCATTTTGCAAGGAGAAAAGTGAAGCTCAGAGAGGTTGCCTGAGCGGTCCAAGGTCACACAGCAAAGGTATGGTCAAATTGGAACCATAGTCCCAGTCTCCAGATCCCTGCAATGCCCAGGCTCAGGTGTGTTTAAGGAATTTTAGAGTCCTCCCCACACCACTCAGGCAGGTCTAGCCTAGTAAGAGATAAGCTCATGCCCTGACCCTGGTATAATTTAAGGAATGCTGGAAGACCACACTTCCTCCCTCTATACCCTCTTCAGCCAAAAGGATTCCTCTCACTGACGTGCCTGAGGTGATTCATTCCTTGGAGGGTTCCCATCACAGGTCCAAAGATGACCTGGGGCTGGCTGTACCAGTGCCTAGGCTGGGACCCAGAAGGTCCTCTTTGTGAAAGGCTCCCCAGGTGATGCACAGCCAGGCTTGAGCACCATTGCTTCCAGCCGAGCCTTGCCTTCTCAACTGTCCTAATTTGAAAAGGAAGAACACCGAGAAGGAGAAAGCCACAAAGTGGCTAGAACTTTAATGCAAAATTTCCCTAGTCCTGAGAGATGCCATCAGTGAAAGGGTTCCCTCACCAAACCCTCTCAGCAGCGTGCATCACACTTACTGCCTTCTTGCAGACCCGCAGTTCGTGTTAGCAGAGTGAAGGCACTTAGAATTCTTAATAAAACCTGATTAGTACAGCATTTCCCAAATGTGTGTGATCTAGAAACCTTCTCTGTGCCTTTTTCCTTAACCCCTGTTCATATTCCACAGGACACATTTTGGAAAGTACTGAGTTTGTGTGCACCACTTCAGCAGCTTTCCCTCTGGGTGACCTGGAAAGTTAAGAGAAGATTCAGAGAGCTGAACAAGTCTGAAAAAGTTAAACAATATTACCAAGAAAAAGTGTCATCTATTTTATATTGGGATCAGCTCAATTTTCAGGTTTTATGCAATGCATGCAGAAAAACAATCCCACAGACTTCGGTGCAAAATTTCTCTATTTTCCTGATAAAGTGAGTTTTGTTTTTTTTTTTTTTTTGAGACAGAGTCTCACTTTGTTGCCCAGGCTAGAGTGAGTGCCGTGGCGTCAGCCTGGCCCACAGCAACCTCAATCTCCTGGGCTCAGCGATCCTACTGCCTCAGCCTCCCGAGTAGCTGGGACTACAGGCATGCGCCACCATGCCCGGCTAATTTTTTGTATATATATATATTTAGTTGGTCAATTAATTTCTTTCTATTTTTGGTAGAGACGGGGGTCTCGCTCAGCCTGGTTTCGAACTCCTGACCTTGAGCGATCCGCCCGCCTCGGCCTCCCAAAGTGCTAGGATTACAGGCGTGAGCCACCGCACCCGGCCTAAAGTGAGTTTTTATACATCAAAATTGTTTCTCTATCAGAGTAGTACCAGAGTAGGTGGTTCCAGAGTTTACGAAGTCCTCAATATGTCGATATAATACTTGGAGGTATCACAATGGAGTATGGGTATCTCCATTTTATGACAAGAACACTGACATTTAGCAAGCTTAAACAACTCATTTGAGAACTGAAAGAAGTTCAAGAACAAGCTAGCCAATGGTTCCTAAGCCTGACTCTACGTCAGAAATACTTAGCGCACTTGTTAAAGCACACAGGTCCCTGGAAATTCTGCTCCTATAGGTCTCAGGCAGGCAGAGGAACCGGTTCTTTTAATTAGCCAGGTGATTCTGATGCTGCCTGTTCATGGATCTAATTTGGGATCTAATCCTCTCTTTTTCAATTAAGAAAACTAATATCCAGGAAGACAAATTGAAGGGCCAAAATCACACAGCTGGGACTCATACATGGATTTCTCTCCTTCCAAGTGCACTGCCATGGCCCCCGAATCCTTGAGCCTCGCCTTGGAGCAAGGGCAGTCATGGTGGAGCACGGAGGCCCATGGAAAATACACAACTAGCGCATCTGGGGGCAAGAGATGATGGCACGTAAGAGTCAGCTGATCTTTGTAAGGTGTGCACAAGCCATATCTGCCCAATATTCCTTATGACATCAGGAGGTGAATCAAAATCATTTTCCTAAATGAATGAAGTAAGACTTTCACATCTGACATGTAATTATTTTTCCTTTCAAGTGATTCGGTCTCCCACAACCTGTTTCCATACTTACGTCTTTCAGAAATCCTTCCCCAAATCATCCTGCCCAGCTCGTCAGCAGCTGCGCATACCCAGTCGCCCTTGAGAACGTGCTTTTGCTGACACATTGACTGTAAATGTCTTTGACATCTATTCGTCCCCTGTGTCCAGCCTTCCCCACAGGTAAAATGATGTCTCCTCCGTTCTCTGGGTTGGCCCCCGCTGGGTCTATACAGAGTGAATAAACATTATCAGCCATCTGTGGAAGAAAACAACTCTGGCTGAGAGTCAGGAACCCTGGGGCTAGTCTGGCTCTGCTGCTCTCTCGCTGGCTGCTCCCAGGCTGGGTTGGTTCTACACTCTGTGCTTCAATTTCCTCATCAATAATTGAGTACAAAGGACCAGATCAATATTTCCCAAGACTTGTTTCCAAGGACAGTTCCTCAGGAGGTTAATGTTTGTTATAAGAAGAAAGCACTCTGCGGGTGAGGTGGCCAGCACAGGACAGCTTGGAACTGTAGCGTGCATCCTGAGCCTCCGCTGGGGGCTGGCTAACACGGAGCCCCGGTGGGGGAGGTATCTCATTAGGTCAACATTCGACAAAATTCACCTGGCCAGAGGCTGGGTAGGTTAAGCTCCAGAGCTCCTTCCAGGATGAACTCATATGAATGGCAGACCAAACACTGGACCCAAAGTCAGGAGAACTGGGTTCAGAACTCTTCTACGTACAAGTTGTGTGATGGTTGTATGCATGTCATCCTACCTGCCTGAGCTTCAGTTTCCATAAACGCCCCTCACAGGGTTTTGGTGAGGGTTACGCACAAATGCCAAACGCATGCCTTGAATCAAATAAATGCTTAAATTCTACCAGAACTTAGCTATCTCACTATCTGGCATTCAATGTCTTCGTCAACAGCTCCATTGGACTTTCTTCTGAAATAGCTCTATGCATCAGCCCCTAAGCAACACGTTTGAAGAAGACTTCTGCTAATGACCCTGACCACTGACTCAACCTGCCCCAGGCCTTGGAGCTCCTTCACCCATTCTCTATCAGGAAGGTATCATACCCAGACCTGGTGTTTAACACAGTCAGGTATGTGATTGAACTTCAGGTTTGAGAATTTGTGTGCCAAAGGCCCTAGAGCTCTTTTAGCTGAGGTAGGTACCGTGGGATGTTCGCTGGGAATATTCCGGTTGGCTGATAAATGGTTTTAGGTGGTGAGCAGAATGGATTGTTGCCAACACACAGCATAGCCCACTCAAGCCTCAGGAATGTAATCACCTTTCCTCCCTCGAAGTCAGGTGTTTGTCTAGTTTGACCCAGGTCCAGGCATACTTGGGCTGAATACAGCCAGTCTGTTCCCCTATCTGTTTTGACCTAACCTGAGCCAAAGGTCACTGGAGATAAAGGTCAGAGGTTAATGATGGTGGTAAAAGGCAGATTTCCAGCGCATTTTGCATTCCATGAAAAGCCAGAAAAAGTTGTTTCATTAACAACCATATCAACTCTAGTTGTGAGGAACTAATACCTCTGTTACTTTGGATAGAAAAACCATGGTTCTGAACTCAAGGAATTCCGTGTTTTCTTCATGAAATAGTAAGCAATGCCAGGTGCCATTCTAAGGCCCTTACGTATGTCCTTTAATCCTCACTATCCTGGAAGTAGGTTCTGGTATTATCCTCCTCTGTGAAGACACAGAGAGGTTAAGTAACTTGCTTAAACTTCCACACCTACTTGCTGGTGGCTGTGGTGAGACAAGGAAGTCTCCCGGTCTCCTGTGATCCTATCCACCTCACTAGATTGCTTCTTTTAAGTTAAATGAGGGTCTCACTCTTTGAAGCCCAAATAGTGCTGTGAAAAGCAGTTCCATTCAAGCTAGTTTTTCATAGGCTAAGGCAAGAGGACCTTGCAAACAGCACAGGCTGAGAAACCAGAAAGGGGGACCCAAGCGTGAGCACCCACGTGGCCTCCACTCAGCTAGATGGTCCTCTGAGCATTTTACTTCCTGGACTTTCCTGCCTGAGCCCTAAGGACACTGTATTCTGAGATGTCACACACACTGGACCACCTCTACCAGAACAGATATTTGAGGTGCTTTAATCTTAAGTCTATCCTCCTGGTATCCTTTCTAACTCAGAAAGTACAAAAGAAAGGGATACAACAAAATAACTTATGGAGAGGTAGAAGGCCTGTGTAAGTGACATGAATATTTATTTCTTCACTAAATCAACAATTATTTTATATATACCTCCTGCAGGACTGGCACTGCTAAGCACTCAAGGGACCATGGTAAATTAGATCAAGATTGTCCCCTCCAGGCCGGGCGCGGTGGCTCACGCCTGTAACCCTAGCACTCTGGGATGCCGAGGCGGGCGGATTGCTTGAGGTCAGGAGTTCAAAACCAGCCTGAGCAAGAGCGAGACCCTGTCTCTACTATAAAAATAGAAGGAAATTAATTGGCCAACTAATATATATATATATATATATATAAAAAATTAGCCGGGCAGGGTGGCGCATGCCTGTAGTCCCAGCTACTTGAGAGGCTGAGGCAGGAGGATCGCTTGAGCCCAGGAGTTTGAGGTTGCTGTGAGCTAGGCTGACGCCACGGTATTCACTCTAGCCTGGGCAACAAAGTGAGACTCTGTCTCAAAAAAAAAAAAAAAAAAAAAGATTGTCCCTTCCAGTAGCTCCCAGACTAGTAAGAGAGAAAAGACCTATGCAATAATGGAAATACAAAAGACATAATATTAAGTGCTCTATGAGGAAAAAGAAAACTCTATAGGACTTGGAAGAGGAGTGGCTGGCTGGGGCAATCCCAGAAGGCTTCTGGAAGGAAGTAGAATTTGAGCTTCTGCCATCAACAAGCAATATTTCAAGCCCCAAAGCCAATCCCTGAGTACTCCTGGAACTCTTTGCAGAATACATCTCAAAGTTCTGGCTACCAGCTGAGAAACAACACCCTTAGGCTGAGCCAGCCCAGGGCCTTGCCAGCTGCAGTCCCCAGCCACTTATTCTAAGGGAATTGTCAGATTTTCCTGAATCAATTTCTACTTCAAAGTGATGGAGGTTGGAGTGTTGGAGGTGAGGCGGGGATAGCATCACAAGTTAATCCACTAATATTTTGCCTGCTTCTTCTCTGTGTTGTCAGGCCCAGTCCCTCGGAGACAGCCTGACTGTGCAGTGAAGGAGAAGGGACACTGTCCTGGAGACAGGACAATAATGAAGCCAATGAAGCACAGCAGGAGAGGAGATAAAGGCACTTTCTTGGGCCTCACTACCCTGGGGTGACTGGTCCAGTTAATTTTTCTCCCCTCTCCTCCCTTTTCCCCTCCTCCCTCTGCTGGCTCTGATGGCCCCAGAAAGCTATGTGATCATGTTCGTAGGAGATTATCCTAGGAGGCTGTGGGAAGGCCTACCTCCCTTGCTGTGTTTGCCTTCTAGCATGCTGCAGGGAGACATGGAGCTGGGGATTCTGTTGCTGTAGGACTCAGACGAGCAGCATAGAGGCAGAGAAGGCACGAGGCATAGCAAAGACCACACAGCAACCTGCTACCCCTAAAAGGTATCTGATCCCAGAAGGTCAAATGAACGTTGTTCCCATTGCTGATGGTTAATTTTTCCCAATCATTCATCCATTTCCCCATTCCATAGAAATTTCTTGAACACCTAATATAGAAGCTATAGCAAAATTAAGTTTTGCTAATGGCCATAGCTTATTTTTAACCATTAATCTCCCTAAAAACTGTAACACAAAAGAGCAAAGCCTTGATACATTTTTAGACTGAATTCCATTTGTTTTAGGGCACGGTTTTCATATGTGCCTGGTTCAACTCCGTACAACACTGTGAAATTCCATAATCACTGAACTGATTTATTCTCAGTGAACAGATGCCCACATACATTTGATACCATTAGCAATGTATTTGTTCATTTATTCATTCATTCATTTGGAAAACATTATGTAAGTATTTCACACTACCAAGTTCACTCTGGTGGGGAGAGTGGAGTTACTAATGGGGAAGTGGACAGACAGATGGCCCCAAAACAGACAATTAACATCCCTTGGTTGCCTAGCACGTGGTATCTGCCATCTTGTGGCAGTTCCCCTCTACCCTGTGAGGTACTGCTGTAGGCCCCGCTGTACAGAAGAGAAACAGCACAGGATCTGAGAGCGGAGGTAACTGCGTCAGGGCTCCACAGCTGCAAACAAGAAGCAGAGACATCCACACAGATTCCTACACACAGCAGGCATACGAACAGCAGGAAGCAAATGCCTCTCGTGGAAAGACTGTTGAGTGCCTGGCTAAGAGCATAGACTCCCCCCTATGGGCCTTGGGCAACCATTCAAGGTCTTTTAAGAGAAAGAAATGAAGTTATCTGACCCGAGGAAGGAAGATCAAGATGATGTAGCCATTCACAAAGGTGTGCTCCTGACCTTCCAAAGGCTTTTTCATCATGGGGGGAGAGGGGAGGGTGAGAGGGGGAAGATTTCCAGAGGAAGCCACTAGAGAAAGTACAGTTTGGTGGTTGAAATGAAAGCCAGAGTGGCATGTACCATGCACCATAGTTTACTTCTTTGTAACCAAGGCAGAATGGAAGAGGAAAGTCTTTGGAATAACTTTCATAAATAACTGAAATCAGGGCATTTAGGTGAAGGTGGGGGTGGGGGACACAACCCTGACTCCAGTGGGAGGTAACAGCAGAGGTGACAGAGAAGAAATGGCCCTGTGGTCTTGGCCCCAGCTTCAGGATGAATGAGGCCTCTTCCAGCGACCCAGAGGTCACCCCAGTGCATGTCCCAACACCTTGTACAGACAAGTCTCCCAATTACTCATTAGCCAGCCTGGGGGCTGGCCCCCATGCTCCTGTCCTTGGCCACAGACAGAGATGAAAGTCTAGCCGCCAGCTAAGGGAGAGGCGGGCCTGATAGTTGAGCTATCTCAGGCACTGGCATTATCAAAGCCTGGTGCAGCCAACACAGGCGAGGGAGGCTGGGCTTTCAAACACTCCTGTGCCCTTCACAACTCTTCCTCCCCTCCTACCACTCACCCAAACAAACAGAAGCAAACAAACCAACCAACAAATGGATCATTAGTGGAGAGAAGATTTTAACAGATGGCTCCCAGGGCAAAGATTTCTTGAGCCAAATTTGTCAAGGACATGCAAAGATTCACTGATAAGAGGGAAGGAATCTTTCTGAAAGCCCTTTGACCAGACCCATGGAATAGACTGTTCTACCCTGACCTCAAGGCTGAGAAAACAGCACCTTAGATGCAGATTCGAGGTGCAGCCAAGGCTTTGGTCCGGCCCAGCCTCCCCTTCCCACCTCCTCCCCTCTCTAGGAGCCAGAGGCAGGTGCCCATGTGGACACCCTTGCCCTTGTTTCTCCAAGCCTGTCCCACCCACCCCTCACTGAGGCTGGGGACATCCAGAGAGCAGCAGGTCCTTCTCTCCACACTGTCTGAGAGAAGCCAGTTGGCCACCACAAGTCCCCATGCCCCAAACCTAGCCCTGGAACTAACCACATAACCAGGCTGCTCTCTTGACTGGGTCTTTTTGTCCAGTGTCCATAGACAGAAGTTGTAGGTTGACATTCTGCACAGAGAAACCCAAAGGAGAAAGCAGGAAAGGGCTGGTGTTCAGAGCCTCTGAAGGTCCCTATTCTTGACTCCTAAGCTCTTTCTTGACTAATAGCTAAGAGTAATAACACACCCACAGGGACAAAAGGTGAGGGCAGCAGCACAGCCAGCAACAGGAAATCACCATCCATTCCATTTTCTCAGCACCCAGGAACGTTTACAGTGGCTGTAACAGGGCAGTTGTGGAGCAAACCACTGGGGTAGATACAAAGACCTAGTCCCTAATCTTAAGAAGCTTCTAAGCCAGGAAGAGAAAACATAAATAAACAATAACCACAACAGCAAGAGCTACTACCATGTTTCCCTGAAAATAAGACAGGGTCTTATATTTATTTTTCCTCAAGAAGATACCTTAGGGCTTATTTTCAGGAGATGTGTTACTTTTTTAAAGTACGGTACAACAATCTACATTTATTCAAATATAGTTAAGTCGTCTTATTGTGGAACATCATCATAACTCTCCAAAACCTGAATTCCATCCTGAATTTCTTGTGACTCCATTTCCTTTAGAACCATTGGTCCCAATCTCTCATGTGAAGCAATAGAGCTCTCATGGGGCAGATTACAAGGGCTGCTTGTCTTCCTTACCGCTCCGCAAGGAAATGCATGGGTTGTGCAGATATGCTGCGTAGCCACGCCCATCACTAGGTCTTATTTTCGGGGTAGGGCTTATATTGCGCTACCTTCCTTCTAGGCCTTATTTTATGGGTAGGTCTTATTTTCAGGGAAACTCGGTATTTATTGAGTACGCATGAGGTGCTCTGTCTCACAGCAAGCAAGTAGGGTGGTACTATCACCCCTTTTTACAAAATAGGACACTGAAGCTCTGAGAGTGCAAGGCCGGGTGATGGGCTAAGAGTCATACCCAACCCGGTAGGAGTGACTCAGTAGGGAGCAGCACTATGGGAGAGATCGCTCAAGGACACTTGCTCATTAAAGCAGGAGAAGGCAAACTTTACTCAAGACCATTGCCATAGGTATAGGGCCCATGGTGAGGGGATAGAGATTGGGCTCAACTCTGAATACAGCAGGGCAAGTGGGGATTTATAGCCAAGGAGCAGGACGGAGTCAGTGCACAGAAAATGACTAGGAGAAAACACCAGGGGTCAGGAGGGTTCTGGCTAAATCACCTAGCAGGATTCTTGCAGAAGGCAGGCCAGGTGATCAGACATCACCTGGGGGATAGTAGAGCGGAAGGAACCTGATCAGATACCAAGGGTAGGGGCTTCCTGCTAGCCTAATTTAGCAGGGTTCTTGCGAAAACTGGATTTTACAAAGGAAGTCCACAGATGGGCCTACAAGCTTCAGGAGCCTGCCTCAGGCTTGGTCAAGCAAGGAATCACTGTCAGGAGAAGACATATTTGACACTGTTGGCTGCCTGGGAATGAATTTTCTCCCCACTCGGTGTCCTGCGCTGTGTCTCCCTTTACCTGTCCCACTGTGCCTCTAATCTCCCCTGCTTTCTTACCTTTCCCCTCTGACCCTTGGGTCTAGATTGAATCCTCACCTCTCTTTTCTTCTGTTACCCCTGTTGCTTTAATCCATTCCTAGGGCTTCAGTCATCACTTTTTTACTTACAGTGTCCAAACCTGTATGTCCAGCTCTGACCTCACTTCCTGTAACAGGTCCCCAATTCCATCTCCAAATCACTTCAGAGGCCTAAGACCACTTTGCCATTCTCCAGCTACTTTTTCCAGGCTCTCTGTGCTCCTTGCATGGGCTCTTTTAATGACTTGACTCTACTCTGTCATTTTGTTCTCTTCTTTTTCCAGGACACCTAACCTATGTTTTCTTGATTTCTCTTCCGAAACATCTGTTTTCTCACATCACTACCTTACCCCAAACTCTTCTAATGCCTGTAGAGGTATGCCCAGATGCATTCTGGTTCCAATCTATCCTCTCCTCTTTTTCAGACCCTACACCCCAGGGCTACTCACTGTTTCCCCCTTGTGCCCTCAGCGGCTCCCACCCACCCTTCAGGGCACAGCTAGGATAGGTGTCTAACAGAGTGGCTGGGTGTGGGCTCTCCCTCCCTGAATTGCCACAGCACTCTGTTATTTCGTGTCCTCAGATATCAGGGTTTGGCCTGGCCTTGCAGTTTGGTTCGAGGGAAGGAACTTGGATCATGAAGTAGGAATGAGTTTGAATTTTAGCTGAGCAACTTCCTAGCAATGTGATCTTGGGCCCTTTAATTTAAGCCTTTTTTTCTCCCACTGGTAAAATGGGCCAAATGATATAACCTTATTGTGAAAATTAGAAGTTATACATGTACAAATATAATGCACAAGCAAATGATCAATAGGCAGTTATTAATAATCAAATGCAATTATTTATTTCCCACTAGAACATAAATTCCTTGAGATTTGGGCTGATCAGCATCTATTCATTTTGCATCAACCCTGGGCACCAGTGCAGCGCCAGGAACACAGAACTCTTTCAAGCAGAGTTAGCTGAATGCAGACTGAGCTGGAGGAATCATGATTTCCTCTTGTTTCCCTCTCTGCTGTGCTGTCAGTCTGACCGCTGCCTCCCTGGAGCCAGACCCTCCCTGATCTCCATTGCAGCCTTTTCCGACTGCCGCCTCTCTTTCCCCACACCAAAGCGCCTCAATATCCACCCCCATGAATACATATAAGATGTAATTTAGGGTGGTTTTATGAAAGAACTCAGTTGTAGGTGGAAATGAATGTTGAGAGTTTCTCAATGGAATAGGAATCATTAATCACTCTGAAGTTGGGATGAAACCCTAGGATGTCATGCCATGCAAACCACAATTCCCTAAACCTCTGTCAAAAGTGGCCCTGAAACCCCTGGAGACCTGGCAGGAGATTCCTTTCTGTTGCTTGGCATTTGGCTGTTCTGATTCTGGCTGAACCCCAGAAGCCTAGAGGCATATAAAAACTTAAAGCCCCAACACCCATGCCCTAGATGAGAATGCAGTGTGGGCTTCATGTCACTTTCTCCCTCCATCCCCTAAAGCAAAGCAAAATCCCCCTGGGTCTTCAGGTTATACATAAGGAAATATAGGAAGACTTGGCTACCTGGGTGGCCTATTTATCACATCATCCTTGCCTAGTTCTGGTGGCTTGTCCTAGAATCAACGCCTGACCTTGTACATAACTCAAGTGGATGTCCCAGCTAGGAGTGACCACTGGGAGCTCCAATCTCTGGCCTTTGCAGTTGTGCTAGGGAATGCCTCAGGCCAAGGCCCTTGAGCCTGGGAGGGGAGAGCACTGGTTGCAGATGCGGGCAGCTAGCAGGAAGCTTTGATGTTCTGAGCAGGACTGGGAGGCGTGGGAAGTGAGACTTCTGTTCCCTTGAGCTCCCAGGAGGCAAAGCCTTCCCGTTATCTTATGGGCCTCAGCATAGCCTAAAGGTGCTGGCTAAAACCTTTCTTGGCCCAGAGTAAAGCAGACCAGAACCAAAAATGCACTTGAATCAAAGTGGAAAATTAGACACTGTGTAGGAGAAAACACTCCTCTACAAAATATATATGCATCAAAGTGCACTCCTGTCTAGCTGGGACAGGAGCCATCAAAATGCAAATGTGGTTTTTGCGAATGCTAATGTTGGAAGTGGAGAACAATACTGAGACAGACTTCTTGGGGCCAGGCAGAGGGCCCCAGGGCAGGATGTGGGAGCCGAGTGGGGGGCAGGGATGAAAGGGGCAGAGGAAGCGGTGTGAGCGAGCCTGGGGATGAGGGAACAGCAGGAGGCGACTGAGGTTGAAAGACTGCCAGGCAGGACGCGAAAAGAGAGCGCTGAGAGGACGGGTCAGAGGACCTGACCGCTGACCCCTGACCCGCGGCTGCGTGCCCAGGAAAGAGGAGGGTGAGTTCAGGGAAACTTCTCTGAGTGGCAGCCCAGTGGGGTAGAGAGTCAGGACGTGCCTGGAGTCCCAGGCTTGGACTTGAGGTCAAGGCCTGGAGAAACAGACAGAAAGATCTGTGTCTGTGAGCAGCGAGGCCAGGAAGCATGCTCTGCTAGGGGCAACTGGCGTCAGAGTTGAGAGGGCAGGAGGAGGGGCTTAGAGCCGGTTGGGCCGGAGCCTGGGCTGAGTCCCGGTGGTCTCGCTGGGAGCTGCTTCCCCCGGTTTCAATTCGGCTCTGGCCGGGAGGACTGAATACATTAAAGCAGAGCCTGGGGCGGGGTCAGCGCTTTGTGGATGTTTGTGTTATTATTGTTGATGAAGAAGGTGAGGCTCAGAAAGCTTAGTAACATGCACGTCTCTAGACAGGAGGGAGTGAGGGCAGCTCTATGAGAAGCCAAATCTGCCAGACCGGTGCCACTCAGCGTCTGTGAGCAGTCTGGGACCTGATTCTACTTTGGTGGCATGAGCTAGCTGCCTTGTGCTGAAACAGACACCCAGAGGTGGGCAGTGGGATCCCAGAGAGGTGGCAGAGTTGTCAAAGACAGGAAGCCAAGAGCCAGTGCCAAGGAGGAAGCCTTGATTGAATCTTGACTGATGGTGATAAGAAAAGATCAATGCTGGGACTGGGTGTTTATTTTGGAGGGGTGGAGTGCCTATGTTTTTGTTTGGGGACTTGTTCACTCGTCATTTCTCAGTGGCACCTACTGCAGCCCTGGCCTGACAGTACTGTCAGGGTCCAATAAATCACAGTTGCACAACTGAGTCCCCCCCCCCACTAGACGTTTCTGGAAGGCAAAGATTTGTGTCCCACACTTGTTTTGTACCCTCAGGGTCTTGCACAGCACTAGGTGAATGGGCAGTGAATGAATTTACTGCCTGAAGAGGCTCCCTGATGCCCAGAGCTAAGTGGTGGGAACACACAGATGAACAGATATGATCCCTGCCCTCCCTGCCCTTGGGTAACTCCACAGTCTGGTGAATGAATAAAGGAGGGAAAGAATGAATGGAAGCTGTGGGAAGGGCCAGGCCACTCTGCTAAACGCTTTATGAACTGCTAGCTAGCACAGAGATAAACCCCTCAAATACCCTCCTTTCTCTTGGGTCTTGCTAAGTGGCTGCTGTCTGGGTCTCAGAACTTTGAACAAGCACTGGCTTTTATAGAAAAAGGGACACACCAACCACCCTGCTTTTCTCCTACACACAGTCTGCACACAGGAGTGGAGGTTCCTAGAGGGACGACAGGGTGCCTGGCCTCCGTTCACATCCTTTACCCTAGGCTCTCTGGGGACAGGGACTGCCAGAGGCCACAGGAAGCAGAAGGCTAGGGGAGCTGGGATCTTCCCCTTGTGTGACACTAACTGGTGTCATCTCATCGGCATCCATCCCCACCCCCGCCAGGCGCAGTAGGGCATCTTCGTGATGGCCTCCGCGGAGAGCCAGCCTCAGCTCCACCTTTTCAGGTGGAGATGCGCTCCCTCAGAGGCGCTGGCGGGATTCCGTGAAAAGGCTGCATCTTGCAAAGGCGGGCAGCTGTGTGAAATCCTGAACTCACATTTTCTCAGCACACGAGGCTCTTTTTGTATAGGGTTAACCTCAGTGAAAACACCACAGCCTGAGAAAGCCGTGGTGTGTGCGCCGGGAAACTGAAAGTGAAACAGGCAGGGGCACTTCCAGGGCTCACACAGAACAATAAGCAGGCCGGGGCAAGATTGGCCCAGGGCCTACAAGCAGTAACAGGCAGGACTTTCTGTTTCCCCACGTGGAACCGGAAAATGGCCTGCTTGTCACACCCTCCCCATGGTCAGAGTCCATACTGCAGGCTCTGAAACTCCACTGTGGGACTCCATGGGGAGCCAAAGGGACCAGGAAAAATCCCTGCCCTGGGGAGCCAGTCCAGGGAAAGGTCAAGACACCCTCCAAAAATGGCCCAAGGAGGTAAGAATGAAAGATACTTGACAAATTCAGAGGAAGGGAGGGAGAGAGAAAAGATATAGGTACATTTATAAAACGTACAGCCCTGTGGATCCATGCCCACGTCCACTTTGCCTACATTCCAGAGTGAGTGAGAATGAGCACAGCCAACGTGGACCAGAGTTGTGCCATGTTAGTAGATATGGAAAGTACTAGATCTCGCAACCGGACACGTACCTTTTACCTGGAGAAAATGAGGGGAGAGGATGAGAAAACTGAGCTTTGAAGACAGTTTTCATTATTGATGCATTCTCTTCAATCTGACAAATTGCTCTTCACCATTATCACTATAATCCAAGTTCCTATCATCTCTCATCTCCAAACATGTCTTTCCACTTCCTCTCTGCCTCTCCCCTTCCCTGCCACCTCACTTAATTCATTCCCCATGCCTCAGCTAATAATATTTCTAAAATAAAATCTGGAAAATATAATCCTTATCAAAATTCTTAACATGTTCTACAAAGTTCTGCAAGAGCTTGGGTGTCCTCCTCTCCTGCTCCCTGTCCCCCTCCCTGACTGTTGCCCCATCTCCCTCCTCCAGCCATGCTGGTTTTCTCTGGCTCCTTGAATGAGCAGGATCCCTCTCACCACAAGGTTTGTGCCCATGAGTGCAATCAATCATCCTTTAGCATTCAGTTTAGTTTGTGATTGCGTGTGTATGTGTGACTGTTGGATTGGTGATTGTTTAATTGGATTGATTAACAGTTACACCAGTCTTTACCCCATTGGACAGTTAGCTTTCTGAGCACAGAGACACAGCTAGTTTTGCTCCCTATTGTAGTCCTAGTGCGAAAAAGAAGCCCGGTGCACCGCGGGTGACCAATAAATTTTTGCTGAATAAGTGAAGGAATAAAGTGATGAAGCCAGTTCTTCATTGCTGTAAAACATTCAGGCCACGTGAGGAGGCTGGGGCTTCAAATGGCAATGACTTGCCAGAGATCACATGGCAAGAGGGAAGGGGAGCAAATACTCAGGACCAAGTCCCAGCTCTCTCTCTATGTCCATTAGGCTCAGCAGCTGGTGGTGGTGTATGAGTGTATGTGTTCATGAGCGTACGCACAGTGCCAGTGATGTCAGCCCAGCTTCTGGATCACAGCCATATCTGTTAAATGGGTATAAATATTCTTTACTTGCCTGAGAATAATTTTTTAAATGAATTCAACCTAATTATTTATTGAGTACCAGGCACTGTACTAGGCACTGAGGATGCAGTACAAAACAGAAGTGGCGTCTGTCCTTTCTAGTGGAGGACACATTAAACAAATAAAACTTACAAAATGGGCCTTTTGGAGATTATATATATATATATAATGGAAAATCATAGGGTGCCATAAGACAGAACAGCAGTGGGACCTAATTCAGCTTAAGATGCAGGGAGGGCCTCACTGAGAAAGTGCCATTTATGCTGAGACCTGAAGGATGAGTTAGGAATTGGGCTGGGAGGGAGAGGCTGGGACCCAGGTGAAGGGAACAGCATGTGCAAAGGCCTGAGGCAGGAAAAAGTTTGGGGAGGGGGAATCTCTAGCAGTCCAGGAAAGATACTGGGGTATGGCTGAATGGGGAGGGAGACAGAAGTGCTCAAAGGTTTTAAGAAGAGTAGTGCCATGATGCCATTTACATGTTAAGGAAAAGCACTGGGGCTGCTGAGTGGAAAATTGTTTGGGATTGAGGAACAAGAACCGAATTTGAGTGCTCCTTCCAGTGTAGAGACAAGAACCAGAAATCTTAGCGCCAAAGACTTCAAAGATGATTAGGCCCCAAATTCTCACTGGAAAGATTCGGGGGAGGGGGGAACAAAACAAAACAAAAACCCCAAAACAAGAGCTGCAGCTGAGGAGACTTGGCCGGGCTCCCACGTTGCTTCCGCCGTAACTCGGCCGCGAACCGGGCGAGAACCCATCTTTGACTCCTCTAGTCCACACCTCTTTCGCGAGTCAGTCGCGGGCTCCCCAAGCCTCTGCAATGGCGGGGTGCCTGAGCAAAGCCCGTCGGCGTCCCGGCTCTGAGGCGCCGCAAGCCCTAGCCGCGGGGCTCCCAGGCGGGGCCGGCGGCCCGTCCGGGCCGGGCGGGAGCCGCGCGTGCGCGCCTTCCGGAAGGGGACCTGGGCGCCCCAAGGCCCTGAGGCAGCATCCTGTGTAGGTGGCTCAGCCTTTTCTCCTGCTTCCCTCCCAGGCGCTACCTGCCTGGACACACAGCCAGAGCCGCCCACCCGCTTCGCCCCCGCCCCGCCCCGCGACAGGACACAGGCGGTGACAGCGCCCGCCCGCGCCTCTCCTGCGCCCCGCGGCCGGCTAGCAACCGGGCGCCCCAGCGCTGCGATTGGCTGCCGCGGGCTAAGCGGCGGAGCGCTGCGCCAATCGCGGGCCGCGCCGGGCTGGGCCGCGCCGGGAGGCCGCGCCGCCGGGAGGCCGCGGGGAGCGGGTTTTACATGCCTGTGGTATTTGCTCAGAGGGGCATGACCACTTTGGGCAAGTCTTTAAATGTGAGTCAGCTTTCAGCCGATCCCTGGGAAAAATTCCTTCGGTGTTGTCAGGCAGGGTTCGCTAGCTGCAGCTTTTTTTTAAAAAACAATTCTAAAGGGATAATCCCTCTGAATGGGGGAAGGCATTGGGACCCTGTCCCCGGCTCCCCAGATAAGTGCTGGGGGGCCAGGCCGCCCCAGTCTGGGCGGCCCCTAGGAGCTGGTTTGCAGGAGGGTCAAGGCACCCGCCCTTTCCTCCCTACGCCCTCTCTTCCCGCCTTCGGAGGGCCGCCAACGTGCCAGAGAGCGCGCAGGCTGCAGTGTGAACAGCGCCCCCTGCAGTTGTGCGCCAGCCCTCCCTGCACGTGGGAAATGCTGGGCCCCGCTTCCCTTCTCCCCTCGCAGCCTCTCTGTCCGTGGTCTAGTCCTGGGTCTGGCAGTTAGTAGCTGTGTGGTCTTAGGTACTCCCTCCACCTCTCTAAGCACAGTAACGGCTGGACAGTGGAGGAAGTGAACTGGTGTGGAAACTTGGGGTGTTCCCCTAGCCTGGTCTCCCTAACTTGCTTGGGCAAATCCCTTCTGCACTCCTGGCCTCAGTTTCCCCATCTGTAAAACGAGGAAATTGGTCTAGAAGAGTCCTTCAGGGTTTTTCAGTTCCATGACTGCAGTGACTCTAGGGGATCCCGGTAACCCTTGCTGGAGCCCGCTGGCGTGGGGCGGACAAAGCCCGGCCACTTGCCAGCCTGCCCTGGTGCGGCTCCGTAGCTGCTCCCCTAGTACACCCAGCTGCCCCTCTCCGCGTGTCACCTCAGAGAGCCCAGCTGGCGGTATCAGGAGCACCCAAGGGAAAAAAAGACCAAAAAAGGCTGAGGGCTGAGAAAAATGAGCAGGAACTGGAGGGATTTATGTGTAATTTGATTTAAAATGAACATCTTGTGCAAAAGAAGAGGCGATTTGGCACCTGTTACTGGTGAGTTAATAGCTTAGGCACTCTTGGTAATAGGGCTACAGTACTGTGAAGACCAGATTGGCTCTTGTGACAGCAAATTATAAGAATTGACCAGAGAGAAGCTGCAGAATCTCTGCCGGGGAATCTTGTAAGGATAAGGCAGACACTGCCCTGCCTCCTTTGGGGGGCTTTGAAATCCAGGCAGAGTGAGACTTTTGGAGCCTCCGAATGGGAACACTGGTTACTTCTGTGAGTGAAAAGCAAGGTTTGAGGAAAAGAGCATTGCACTCAGCTGCTAATGCAGGGGTGTGACCTTGGGCGTGTCACTTCCCTCTTCTCAGTGTCCTTTTCATCTGCTGCAGGATGAGAGATTAAACTAATTGACCTCTTAAAGTGATTCCAGCTCTGGTACTCCATGATCAAATGGAATAATGTGTGAGTAATTGCTCTAAAAATTACATAGCACAGGGTCTTTTTGTTGTTATTTTCATATAGGATAAAGGTGACCAGAGTGTTCATTAAGCTCTGAGACTGGTTGTAAATTAGGCCATCCACTGCCTACAGGCTGAGACCGCAGCATGGCATTTGTTTAGCAACAGGGTTTCTCTGGCCTATCAATCAGTATTATTTATTCTGTTTGAGCACCTACCCTGGTTTTGTAGCCTGAGCCAGCCACTGTTCTCACTATGCCTTGGTTTCTCCACTTCAGTTTGCTTTTTCTCATCTCCTGTGATTCAGATGAATTGTGTTGTCCCTTTGCCAAGCTTGGATTCCCTGGAAACAAGACTGCAAGTCGGGAGGAAGGGAAATAAGAACCAGATTGGTTTGCCACAACTAATTTTGACCATTTCCCTTTCTCCTACTCTGTGATCTTCCCATTCTACTGGAGGCTCTGGAATTTATGGAGATAGGGGAGGGGGGATGGGTTGAAGATAAAGAAGAAGGCAAGGACCAATCATAAAGGATTCTTTAAAAAATTATTTCTACCCATTTAGAAATAGAGAAAGATATCTGAGCTATTGGGAGTGTCAATCATTACATGCTATATAAAGAAGAGAACTCCTCAAAGCTGTGGGACCCTGGTGAAGAGCTTGGTTCTGCTTGGGCAAGTCAGAGTAGTCTTCAGAGGAGGTGATATCCGGCATATTTCTTGGAGAGAAAGATAGTCTTCTTGCAGTGAGAAGTGCATGCAGGCTGAGGGGGGAGCCTGAGCAAGGCGGGGCGATGGTGAAGATGCACAGGGGCTTGGGTCTTCCAGGCAAGGTCATTCGCCAGGCATGCTGGGAGCTGGGGTGAGGATGGTAGAACTGGAGCTAGGAGGCAGCATTATAAGTGGTGTTATTTGTCCTCGTAGGGAATTTGGATTTTATTTTGTAGGAAGTGGAGAACAATTGCAGTCTTGAATAGGTGGAAGAGAACAGTAGTGAAGAACATTGGTTTTCAACTTTAGGGTATACAGTGAAATTCACATCACAACTAACATTTAAAAATGGAATGGATGAGTATAGATTGTAATAGAAAATATGAAAGTCCATGCATGCAGTAAGTATTGTTTCATGAAATATACTTGTGTGTGTTTGTGTGAGTGATTGTGTGTATGTTCAGGGTCATGGTGTTAAAGGTACATGTTAGTGTTGATCAGGATCAAAAAAACTTGAAATCCGCTGGAGTTGCAGACCCTTCGGGCAGAATAAGGGAGGATGGGCTGGAGAGGGAATGACAAAAACAGCTTCTAAACAGCACAGGTGACTTGTACTCCCTCCCACTTCAAGTTCTTAAGAAGGAAATTGCTTAACTTTTAAAGAGTTAACTGATCTCTTCCAAGACATCCTCCGCAGAGGAAAAGTGATTA